>NC_040096.1:47764828-48998328 GCF_003369695.1 Bos indicus x Bos taurus
ACTGTACAAAAAAGATCTTCACGACCCAGATAATCACGATGGTGTGATCACTGACCTAGAGCCAGACATCCTGGAATGGGAAGTCAAGTGGGCCTTAGAAAGCATCACTACGAACAAAGCTAGTGGAGGTGATGGAATTCCAGTTGAGCTATTTCAAATCCTGAAAGATGATGCTGTGAAAGTGCTGCACTCAATATGCCAGCAAATTTGGAAAACTCAGCAGTGGCCACAGGACTGGAAAAGGTCAGTTTTCATACCAATCCCAAAGAAAGGCAATGCCAAAGAATGCTCAAACTACTGCACAATTGCACTCCTCTCACATGCTAGTAAAGTAATGCTCAAAATTCTCCAAGCCAGGCTTCAGCAGTATGTGAACTGTGAACTTCCTGATGTTCAAGCTGGTTTCAGAAAAGGCAGAGGAACCAGAGATCAAATTGCCAACATCCGCTGGATCATGGAACAAGCAAGAGAGTTCCAGAAAAACATCTATTTCTGCTTTATTGACTATGCCAAAGCCTTTGACTGTGTGGATCACAATAAATTGTGGAAAATTCTGAAAGAGATGGGCATACCAGACCACCTGACCTGCCTCTTGAGAAATCTATATGCAGGTCAGAAAGCAACAGTTAGCACTGGACATGGAACAACAGACTGGTTCCAAATAGGAAAAGGAGTACGTCAAAGCTGTATATTATCACCCTGCTTAACTTATATGCAGAGTACATCATGAGAAACGCTGGACTGGAAGAAACAAGCTGGAATCAAGATTGCCGGGAGAAATATTAATAACCTCAGATATGCAGATGACACCACCCTTATGGTAGAAAGTGAGAGGAACTAAAAAGCCTCTTGATGAAAGTGAAAGTGGAGAGTGAAAAAGTTGGCTTAAAGCTCAACATTCAGAAAACGAAGATCATGGCATCCGGTCCCATCACTTCATGGAAAATAGATGGGGAAACAGTGGAAACAGTGTCAGACTTTATATTTCTTTGGGCTCCAAAATCACTGCAGATGGTGACTGCAGCCATGAAATTAAAAGACTCTTAATCCTTGGAAGGAAAGTTATGACCAACCTAGATAGCATATTGAAAAGCAGAGACATTACTTTGCCAACAAAGGTTCGTCTAGTCAAGGCTATGATTTTTCCTGTGGTCATGTATGGATGTGAGAGTTGGACTGTGAAGAAGGCTGAGTGCCGAAGAATTGATGCTTTTGAACTGTGGTGTTGGAGAAGACTCTTGAGTGTCCCTTGAACTGCAAGGAGATCCAACCAGTCCATTCTGAAGGAGATCAGCCTTGGGATTTCTTTGGAGGGAATGATGCTGAAGCTGAAACTCCAGTACTTTGGCCACCTCATGCAAAGAGTTGACTCATTGGAAAAGACTCTGATGCTGGGAGGGATTGGGGGCAGGAGGAGAAGGGGACGACAGAGGATGAGATGGCTGGATGGCATCACTGACTCGATGGACGTGAGTCTGAGTGAACTCTGGGAGTTGGTGATGGACAGGGAGGCCTGGCGTGCTGCAGTTCATGGGGTCGCAAAGAGTCGGACACAACTGAGCGACTGAACTGAACTGAGTGTGTCAGTTGGGAATGAAGGAACCGGAAGCTACCTGCACAGGATTCAGGCTCCTGCCAGCACATTCTTTGGCCTTTTAGATATTCACCTCTCCATTCAGTTTTATTGGGTACCTATGATATTATATCAGGCAGCCCACCAGAAACTGGAAAACAGCAGTGAACAGCTGAAGTCCCTGCTTTCGTGGGCCCCTCTGCGTTCTAGAGACACAAGACAGAGAGTAAACAAATCAGTAATGTCTCATGTGGTGATAAGTGATGTGAAGACTTCAGGATAAAACACAGCACGGTGGGATGGAGACATGTTTAAACTGGATGGTCAGAGAAGCACTGTTAGAGAAGATGGAATTTGAGAAGATGTCTGAAGGAAGTAATGAGCAGGCTATACACTTCATGTGTGGGAAGATCATTCCAGGCAAAGGGAGGAAACATTGTGAGCCTCCAAGGCAGGAATGTTCCTGTGGTGTTTGAGGAACAACAAGGTGGGGGCTTTGTGTGGGGGATTATGATAGGAGAATACAATCAGAGTTAGCATTCCCTTCTTTTTTGTTTGTTTTTCTTGGTTGTGCCACAAGGCATGTGGGACCTTAGTTCCTGGACCAGGGATCGAACCCATGTCTCCTACAGTGAAAGCACAGAGCCTTCACCACTGAGCCTTCAGGGAAGCTCCAGCACTCTCTTTTTATTGCATGTACTTTGCATATAATTTACCTGTTTTACTGGCCTGAAATAAAATTAATAGATAATTATCATCTACCTACCTAAGTGATCTTGAAAATCAATATAATGCAGTATTTGTAATGTAAAGAAAAAAATGAGTGATGAATAATTAAATTATAAAGAATGACACTGGAAGACATAATAAAGTTGTTTGTTGCCTGTATGTACTGATAATGAATGTGCTCTGGGTAGGAATATATGGGCCATAATACATAACGATGACCAGAAAATGAACACAGG
Source organism: Bos indicus x Bos taurus (assembly GCF_003369695.1). Lineage (NCBI taxonomy): Eukaryota > Metazoa > Chordata > Mammalia > Artiodactyla > Bovidae > Bos > Bos indicus x Bos taurus. Next base: position 47,767,367 of record NC_040096.1, read on the forward strand.
TGGCACTGGGATATGTGTTGAGATGACTAATAGACTAGACTTATGTGTGTTATGATAAGAGAAGATGGGAAGCAACTTTAAGTGGTTAGGATGTGTGCTGTGATCAACGAAAGGCTCTTGAAATGGAGAAAATGAGCTCGGCCTCTTTATAAGTATACTGTCAAAATAAATCTCTCTTGAGATATAGGACAAAGTGACAGGTATCACACTGTCCCCGCGCCCACCCCCCCCCCACCCCCCCGCCATATTTCCCAGCATGAACTTCTAGCAGATATCAGGACACATTCAGAGTCTGTAACCTAAAAATAACTTGCAAGCCATGTCTTTTGATAGATGATGAGACTACAGGATGAACTGGAAAAAAAAAGAGAGTAATACAGGAAGACATGGAGAAATAGACCATTGTGAACTGTTTGACAGTAAAATAAAAACCAAACCAGGCCATTCAAAATTAAAAAAAAAAAAAAAAACTTTGACATGTAATTTTTATGACAAATTTATTACCCTTTGCTTAAAGTATTTACAATTATATAAATTCTTAATGATATACAGTTAATCCCTTTATTAAATATTTATTATTCCTGTGTTTTACATGTCTTTGCTAAATTAATTATGTTGGATTCTAAGTTTATAAAATGAACTTCATAATCCTCTTGTACATTTTTGTATGCAACTGCTAACAATGCAGAATGAAACAGGTCTGTCGTTCTGTTAACACAGACAGAATAAACTGTCAGCAGAGTTGTCTTTGGTTGACCTGATTTTCTGAAGTGGTAAGGAATTCTTGTTGAAGTTCCCAGGAAAATAAGGTACAATCTTTCTTTGATTTACAAAGTAGTTGCATTCCTGGAAAATATAGTGTGGGTTAAATAAGGGGGATATTTTGTATTTTTATATATAAAATGGAGAAACCTTTATGCAGAAACCTGTATGGAGGTCAAGAAGCAACAGTTAGAACCAGACATGGAAAAATGGACTGGTTCAAAATTGGGAAGGAAGTACATCAAAGTGTGTGTTGTCATCCTGCTTACTTAACTTCTATGCAGAGTACATCATGCGAAATGCCACATTGGATGAAGTTCAAGCTAGAATCAGGACTGCCAGGAGAAATATCAATAACCTCAGATATGCAAATGATACCATCCTTATGGCAGAAAGTGAAGAGGAACTAAAGAGCCTTTTGATGAAGGTGAAAGAGGAGAGTGAAAAATTTGACTTAAAATTCAACATTCAAAAAACAAATATCATGGCATTTGGTCCCATCACTTGATGGCAAATAGATGGGGAAACAGTGGAGGTGGTGAGAGACTTTATTTTCTTGAGCTCCAAAATCACTGCAGATGGTAACTGTAGCCACAAAATTAAAAGACGCTTGCTCCTTGGAAGAAAAACTATGACAAACCTAGATAGCATATTAAAAAGCAGAGACATGACTTTGCTGACAAAGATCCGTCTAGTCAAAGCTGTGGTTTTTCCAGTAGTCATATATAGATGTAAGAGTTGGGCCATAAATAAGGCTAAGTGCTGAAGACTTAATGCTTTCAAACTGTGGTGTTGAGCAGACTCTTGAGAGTCCCTTGGACAGCAAGGTGATCAAATGATCAAACCAGTCAATCATAAAGGAAACCAGCCCTGAATATTCATTGGAAGGACTGAAGTTGAAACTCCAATACTTTGGTCACCTGATGTGAAGAGCCGACTCATTGGAGAAGACCCTGATGCTGGGAACGATTGAGGGCAGGAAGATAGGGGGGACGACAGAGGATGAGATGGTCGAATGGCATCACCGACTCTATGGACATGACTTTGAGCAAACTCTGGGAGATAGTGAAGGACAGGGAAGCCTGGCGTGCTGCAGTCCCTGGGCTCGCAAAGAATCGGACATAACTGAGCTACTGAACAACAATACAGGATGCAGGACATTTTTGTTTTGTAGGACTGTCCTATGAACTGTAGGCTGTCTGGTCCATCCCCTGGTCCTTCCTTGCCCAGTAAATGCCAGTATCACTTTCCCATTGTAAAAACCAAAGGTGCTGCCCCCACCCGCAGGCAGTTTATAAATGTTCCCTAGGGAGCAGTATCATCCCTAATGAGAATCACCGATGTGCAGATAACTGTAGGTTTTTAAGAACTTTGAATTTCACTTGTCGTGACATAGGAAGATGTTGGGGGGTTTTGAGCAGAAGCATAGAGTAGCAAAGAGTTGGACACAACTGAAGTGACTTAGCACATCATGTCATGGCATGACATGATCTGACCTTATTCTGAAATGATCAACTGACTATTGTGTGGACAGTAGTTTACAGGGGAAGCAGTGGTGGAGAAAAGATGACCAGTTAGGTGCCTCTTGCAGTAATCCACGTGAGAGATGATGGTGACTTCATCCAACTGTGATGGTAGTTGTGGAAAGGAGGTGAAAAGTGGTCTGACTTACCATGAATTCTGAAGGTCCCTTGTGGATTGAAAGTGTGGAGAGAGAAGAGTAGAAGATGACTCATGGTCTTTTGATGGGTGAAGTTAACTGGAAAAATAAAGTTTTCATTTTCTGAGATGGTGAAGACCAAAGGTGAGTTAGCTTGTGAGGTTGATTTAAGTTAGAGGCGCCTAATATAATTCCAAATGGAGATGTTGAGTAGGCGATTACTTACAGTTTTAGAGGTCAGGAGGCAGGTTAAGGCTAGAAAGATTGGGACTCATCAGCGTCCAAATTCAATAATTTGAATTTATTAAACTGGAAGAGATGACCAAAGGGAAAAGTGTAGTTGGAAAGGAGAAGAAATCTATGGACTAAGAGCCTAGGGGTCTTACCTTTTTAGCACCAGAAACCTGTTTTGTGGAAGACAGTTTTTCCATAGACTGAGGGGCTGGAAGATGGTTTTGGGATGACTCAAGTGCGTTTATTTATTGTGTACTTTATTTCTATTTTGTGGCAATATGAAGATATTCTGCCTTGACTTTAGGGTCAGGGTTCACGCCGCTGTGAGAACCTAACGGCACTGCTGATCTGACAGGGGGCGGAGCTCAGGTGGTGATTCGAGCAGTGGGGAGTGGCTGCAAAGCTCTGCTCCATTGCCCCCTGTTCACCTCCTGCTGTGTGGTCTAGTTCCTATCAGGGACCCTTGGTGTATGGGGTCTTGAAAACCAAGTGAAGGAAATATGTCCAGAAGGATGCGATAACTGTGTCAAATCTTGCTGCTGCTGCTAAGTTGCTTCAGTCATGTCTGACTCTGTGCAACCCCATAGATGGTAGCCCATCAGGCTCCTCTGTCTCTGGGATTCTCCAGGCAAGAATACTGGAGTGGGTTGCCATTTCCTTCTCTTCAGTCATGTCTGACTCTGTGCGACCCTATGGACGGCAGCCTACCAGGCTCCTCTGTCAACAGGATTCTCTAGGCAAGAATACTGGAGTGGGTTGCCATTTCCTTCTTCAATGTCAAATCCTACTGGGTCAAATTAGATGTGCACTGTAAGGATTAATAATAACTTTAACTATATCATATAGCTACACACAGACACATAAGTATACCTACCTTATAGATCTTACTGTTCTTTTGAGTGAGATTTTTTCCCACTCACATTTTTAAATTGTTTATTACCATGTTGGTTTAACATGTTGATCATATATCCCAAATATCTCTGAATTCTCTTATTTGTTCCAACAGTTTGCCTATAGAATTTCTTGTTTAATAAAATTTGTGTTGAATAAAAGTGGTGATAATAAGCATCCCTATTTTATTTCTGACTTTAAAACAAAGACTTGGTTCTTAGTTTCACCACTAAGTATAAGGTTTACCATAGCTTTTTGGTAGGTACTCTTTGTATTCTCTTCCTTTATCAGCTTGTCAAAACTTTTTGTCATTAATGAGAGCTGACTTTTGTTGAGTTCTTTTTTTGCTTCTTTAATGTTGGGATATGTTGGTCTATCTGAACTATCCTTGCATCCTGGGAAAAAGTCTTGTTTATGTTATAGAATGTTTTTATACAATGAGAATCTCTGTGGGGTTTTTGTATTTATAGTTTCACCTGAGATTGGTATATATATATTTTTCTTATACTATCCTTGTCTGTTTTTGGTATTAATGTTGTTCTAGGTGTGTAAGCTGGATGCTTTCTATCTTCTTCTGTTCTATACATTTTGTATAAGAGATGGGTTGTTTGTTCCTTGAAAGCTTGGTAATTTTCACTTGTAATGTTGTGTCTTGTGTCTTGGGCAAACAGATTTTTAAAAATTATCTCAATTTCTTTAATGATTATTAATTCATTCAGACTTTTAATTCTCTCCCTCCCTAGTGGGTCAATTTTGTGACATATATTTCTAGATAATAATTTTTAAAATCAAGTTTTGCTGTATTTATTAGTGTAAAGTTATTTATATATTATTTTTCTTATTCTGAGGTTTGTAGTCTTTTGATTTTATAGCTATGGAGTCTGTCTCAGCATACAGTGGGTATGAATCTCAGTCTTCAAACATGGATGTGCAAGAAATATGTTTATTTCTTTAGAACTCAATTTAGTCTTTATTTGGGGTTCCCATTCCATCAGGACCATAGAAATTTGGTTTTAGGCAATTTGGGGTTTCCCTATCACCTTTCCTGGGATGTTTACAGAGTCTCTTAAGATTGCATCCCGTTCTTTGCCTGGGACATCTTTCCATCTGGGGGTCCACTTAGGGGTCCACTTAGGTCATGTTAGGAAAGAAGGCATGAAGTCTTTTGCCTGTTGGAGGGTACTCCAACTCAGCCACGTAGGAATGGGCCTTTGGCTTGGAATACTTCTCTACCAGAGTCCTCATAGCTTGTGTTGGGTTTGTATCCTTGTATGGGAATATCTTTTCCTGTTTCCTATTCAAAATGTATGTCTTTGTTCTGCCTAAGTGTGTGTGTCATATGGTGCCTGGTGAACCCCGTTACTTTATCCATCCATTGCAGGGAGGGGCTGGGGCCTTTCATTCTACAACACAAGAGTTCTGGACTTTCTGAAGGCCTCTGGTGCTGCATGGCTGTCAGGAGGGCCTTGCTGGCTGTGATGGACCTACGGCCACTAGCGGAGCTGATCTTACTCTGCCTCTTTATGTAACATTGTTCCCTCCGGTGTTTGACTGTGTTGTGCTTTCCTTGGTGACACCAACACCAAGACACAGTGGGCAGGAGTGTTTGGACTTCTCCTCCTGGTGATTGGCCACAGAGGCCACTTGATTGACAGATTGCCTCTCCATCATAAGTCTACACAGGTCCCTGCCGAGTTGCCCGTTGTTCCCGTCTCCAAGACTCCTTCCGGTTCCCCAGATTTCCCATCTGTGTTTGCCACGCAGGGGCATACAGAAATCATTTTGCTATTCTCAGGCCACGCTGGGACCTGGTAAACTCTGCAAGATTATACAATGTTCCATCTGCCTTGATGCTCCCACATGGCTGTTTCCTCTCACAGATCTTGCTGCTTTTTGGATTCTCCGTTTGGGAAATGATCTCAGATCTTTTCTGCCCCCGCTCGCTGTTCCTACAAACACATCTCCCTCTTGTTTCCTTTGGGCTTAGCCCTGGGGAGCTGGGTATGAGTCTCTGTCCCGGGGATCCAGCAGCATTCTGTGTTTTCATCACCTCCCCACAAATGTTTTGTGGTCCAGGAGTTTAATTCTTTTCTAGCTGTAGAGGTAGGACATGTTACTCAGATAAACTCATCTTGTTTGCTCCCAAATCAATTGTTACTGTCCTATGTTCTTTTCCATAAGACTCCCCTGTTTTTAAAACCTGAAAACCAGAACAGACCCTTGTTTTATCACTTTATCCTGCAGTAGCATCTTTTGCCTGAGGCCTAGAATGGCCAAGATGAATAAAGGGAGAATACTGTGAATGTGGGTTGGAGGGAAATGTCAGTGGATTCTTCAAAACTGTCCCTTCAGACCCTTATTTGACAGAAGAGGGGACAGAGTCTCAAAAAAGTAATGGACTTGCCAAGGTCACATACAACAGAGACCAAACTCCGGATCTGGACTACTTTTGTGTTCTTTGATGTTATATATTGTCTTAATAGTTATTTGAAACACTTATTGAGTCTAGATTCTACAACCCAATACTTATTTCACCTCAGTTTCAAATACTTTGTAACTGTCATCATGAGGATCCTTTAGCAAATGAACTATTGTAGATGCTCAATTTTCTTAATAATTATGGGTTCAGGACAAATATGCCTTTTTGGGGGGAGGGGAGTGCTGCAGGGCTTGTGGGATCTTAGTTCTCTGACCAGGGACTGAACCCAGGTCCCCTGCATTGGAAGCTTGGAGTCCCAACCATCGAGCCTCCAGGCAAGTCCCAAATATGCCCTTTTAAAATGTTTTCTCTTTCAGTAGAAACATGTTCTAAAATCTGTTATACTTCTTCCCCTTTGTAAAAGTGGGCGGGACTTGTTCCCCCTTGCATTCTGATTACCTGCTCAGGTACCCCCTCGCAGAGGTGCTAAGTTGATTCTTTTTTTGAGGACCTAGGACACCATTTTGGAAGTTGGCTCCTAATTCTATTCTATAATAAAGTAATGCCCATAGTCTTATTGGGTGAATGAGGTGTTTGTCCCCCATACCCTGGATCCAACTGTGCTTTGAGTTTTCTTGTTTTCTTTTTGTAATTTTTGTTTCCTCCTCCCCATTATGCTAGCAAGTGTCTCCGTTTTGCAGTCAATATTTCAGTATGTTGTAAGTATCTTCCGCAGCTCTCTTCCTAATATCTTTTGTCTGTTCTGCCCTAGGCTTTGAAACTAGGTAAATAAGCCTGGTGATATTGTTTGTAAAGTGAGAGTAAATAGCCTCTGAGGAAGAGCCTCCCACGCTTTCCTATGGGAAAGTTTGCAAGCTTCTTTTGCACAAGCCTTTGCTGACCCCTCTTTGCCTGCTCGAAGGCCTTTTTTTCTTACATCCTGCTTCCTGTCTCGGCTAGATCCGTGAAGGTGCAGGATGTCTGCACAGTGAACAGGTGAGGAGCAACTGCTTTTTCCCTCCCTTCCTTTTCTTATTTCGTTGATTCAGAGATTCCGTGAGAATGTTTTGCATATGATTATGCCACGGTCTGAGAAGAGAGCCATTAACTAGGTAGTTGCAAATAAAAATAAAAAAATCACCACCCCAGAACCACAGAATACCTTTGGGCCATTTGATGCAAACGGTACTGCTGACCTTGGGGGCTTTCTGAACCACAGATGTCAGTTTAAACAAAACTCCAAACCCAATTAAACTTTTGTTGGATAGGGTGCTAGTTTGAGAACTGGTTGGACGGCTTTTAAAACTTAATGATGAAGCTCTTCACCAGAAGATAAACAGAAGTACAAATACTTGGTACACATCTTTTTTTTAAGCTAACTGTAAGCTGGTCTTAGTTTTATCATTTTGTTGGAAAATGGAGAGCAATTTCCTGCAAACAGATTAGTTGTAATGTTTGCAAGTTTTCATCACATTGTTGTTACATTGTAAACTTGAGGTGAAACTTTTTTTTTTCCCCTCAAGAGGAAAGACTGTTTATTTACTAGTACTATGATTGAAATACTCCAATGATATATATTAGTGGAGTCTCTTTAGTAAGAGCGGACACTATGCCTGTGAAGCTGTGTTGTTTTTTTCCCAGACCCTTCTCCATGCCTCCCTTTCTCATTCCTCTTTCTTTTCCTTTCTCACATTCTTTCTTTCTCTGTCTCTCCCTCTTTCAGTACGACTAGTTCTTAGTTCCCTATCACCATGCATTTGAATATTTAAGTAAAGCATAATCAGTCTTTTCGTCATTGACTTGGCCCATAGAAGAAATTGAAATTTCTTTCATCCATGATTACTTTTGGGATTGTTTAAGAAAACACCGAATGGTTAGCTTGAGTCAAGTATAGAATGCAGGGCGGTAGTCTGTCTAGAACAGGTACAGAGAATGGAGGAAGATAGCATGAGAGGTCGCAGTGGTCAGCCCACGGCCACGGGAGAGTTTAGGTTTGATTCTGATGGTTTGGGGATGCATTGTAAGAAGGGGAGTGTCACAACACTGTGAGTGTTTAGAAAGCCTGTCCTGGCAGCAATGCCAACATGGCCTGGTGGTAAGCACAAGTTAGGAGGTTAAGGCTTTAATCTAGAAAGAAATGAAGAATGTCTGAATGAAGGCAGGGCAGTGTTGCTGCAGCGCAGAGCACAAATGAAACAGCAGGCATATGCAGGTGGTGAATTCAGAATTTGGTGGTGATGAGAGTAAGCCATTCTTTTTATAGGTAAAAAAGGATGGCATCAGTACTTTTTCATATGATTCAGTTTAATCGTTTTAGAGAATAATATGCAGTAAGATTGACTGTGATGGAAAGAAAAGAATCTGGACTATGGCTGGAAGAGGTTATATAAGGGTTTTCTTGGAAAGGATGTTTATATGCTGAGGGGAAAGATGACCTGGAGGGAGACTGAAGCTGTAAGAAGAAATGGGTTTAATGTTGTTGTTTTTGTATTGCTTTATTTATTTATTAAATTTATTTTTAATTGGAAGATAGCTGCTTTACAGTGTTGTGTTGATTTTTCCCCCTGTATCGACATGGATCAACCACAGGTATACATGTATGTCCCCTCTCTCTTGGACCTCCCTCCCGCCTCCCACCCCTTCACACCCCTCTAGGTTGTCACAGAGCACAGGATTGAGCTCTCTGCATCATACAGCAAATTCCCACTGGCTCTCTGTTTTACATATGGTAATGTATATGTTTAATTACAAATCGAGAGTTGCTTTATTTATTTTAAGAACATATTTACTTATTTGGCTGCATCGGGTCTTAGTTGCAGTGTGCAGAATCTTTAGTTGTGGCACGTGGGATCTAGTTCCCTGACCAGGAATTGTACCTGGGCCTGCTGCCTTGGGAACTCAGTCTTAGCCCCTGGACCATGAGGAAAAGTCCCCACATGTTTTATTTTATTTTTTTTTCAAGTGTTTTATTTTTTGACCACACTTTGCAACATATGGGATCTTAGTTTCCCAGCCAGGGACTGAATCTTGCCCCCTGCAGTAGAAGCACAGAGTTTACCACTCGACCACCAGGGAAGTCCAGTATTATCATTGTTTTATTTAAATTTTTGTCAAAATAATAGGGAGATATAGTTTAAAAAGTTATATAGTACTACTTGATTTTTTTTAAATTACAACAGTCCCATACCTCCCATTTCTACTCCTCATAGAAAATTACTCTTCAACCTTTTAGCTACTCATCTTACATGTACCTTTATACTTCTAAATAATATTTTAATGCTGCTCTTTCTATTTTTTATATTAGACAGCATCTGTCGATTTTCTTTATGAAATATAACAATTTAGTGCTTTTTCTACCATTTGCCGTCACTCCATGGCACATACATTTTCCTATCTTCACAACATAATCATAATTTTTGGTATTTGCAATGTATTATTTAGGGACATATCATAGCTAACATTTTCTTTATTGAGTAACTACCTTTTCCTAGAACTGATGATTGCAATCGAGTTTTTCTTTCTTCCCCTAGTTATTTAGTGTTTTGTGTAAACATCACTAATTTCTTGCTGTGCTCTTTGATACATCATATAATCTTTCATGTTCTTTCTTTGAGACTTTTTGGAGTTGATTTCCTGGTAAGATCTGGATTAATTGCTCTCTGGGCTACTGTTATACTTACCTGTGGCCATGGCATTTGCCTTCATCATCTGTGATTGAACCCCATATCTTCTGGTTTCTTGACTTACTAACTACTAAGAAAGGATACATGGGAGGTACTTAAAAAAAAATCTCACTTGTGAAAGTTTCTGTATCTTACCTTCACTTAACAGTTTGGTCACAGAATGCTAGGTCAAAAGGTATTTTACTCAGAATTTTGGAAGTGCTATTCTAACATCTGTGGTTGCCGGTCAGAGCTTCAATGATGTTCTCCTTTCTGTTCCCTTCTAGTGACCTTTTCTCCTGTCTCCAAAAGCATTTCACTCCAGGTTTCCTGAAATTTCCCAATGGCATGATGTCCTTCAGTTCTGGGAAATTTCCTTTTGTTACTTATAAGTCTTCACCTCTGTTTTCTCAGTCCTCTCTGGAACTCCTCTTATTTGGATGTTGGTTCTCTGGAGTGATTCTCTTATTTTTATTTATTTCTCTACTGTTTGCTTCCTTGTTGTCGCCTCTTTGTTTTGGCAGAATTTTCTTAATTTTTGTTTCTTTTTTTTTGTATTGACATGTTCATTCTGCTGGCTTATTTTATTCTTAGCCCTTTCTGTCCTCTGCCCTGGTGTGGGAGAGAGAGTTATTTGGCTGTATGAAGGGGAGTTCTAGGGAGGCTGTCTTCCCTTGTACCCTCACTTTTGGGGATTATTGCCTCTAATCCCTGGGGCTTCCCCAGTGGCTCAGTGGTTGAAGAATCAGCCTGCACTGCAGGGGCTGCAGGAGTGGTGGGTTCGATCCCTGGGTCAGGAAGATCCCTGGAGGAGGGCATGGCAACCCACTCCAGTATTCTTGCCCGGACAATCCCATGGACAGAGGAGCCTGGCGGACTGCAGTTCATAGGGTTACAAAGAGCCTGACAGGACTGAAGTGAGTTAGCATACACACTTGCCTCCAATTCCTAAATCTTTCTGAGATTGTGGTTTGACTTGTTTTGCTTCTAGGCTTTCATTTTTGTAAAGCGAGTTTACATTTCACAGAGCATTTTTGATAAAATAAAAAAACATTTACAAAATATTCTCATGTCAGTTAATCAATGTTTAGTATTGTTTTTAATATGTGTCTTTATTTATTTATTTGCAACTTGCTATGTGTGTTATAGTAGTAAGACACCAGAATAAATAACAGTCTTACAAAACACATTTTGAGGTTCTCATTGGCTGTTAAGTCATGTCCAAAGTAAACTTCCTTTAATATATTTGCTCCCAATTAGAGGAGTGTTTATTTAAAGCAGTGTCTTCTTATATTTGAAACTTGTCTAAGATAATTGTTTTTTTACTCTTTTTAAAAAAATTGAAGTATCATTAATTTACAGTGTTATGTTAGTTTCGTATACAGCAAAGTGAGTGTTATACATATATTCTTTTTTTATATTCTTTTCCATTATAGTTTATTACAAGCCTGGTGGGCTATATAGTACATAGGGTCACAAAGAATCAGACATGACTGAAGTGACTTATCACACTTTATTGCAAGATATTGGACATAATTCCCTGTGCTATATAATAGGACCTTGTTGTTTATCTGCTTTATACATAGTAGTTTGTATCTGCTAATCCCAAACTCCTAATCTATCTCTCTCACCCTTTCCCCTTTGGTAATCCTAAATTTGTTTTCTACATCTGTGGGTCAACATCTATCTTGTATTTAAGTTCATTTCTATCATTATTTTTTTTAGATTCCACATATAAGCAATACATTCTTCCTTTGTTTGGCTTACTCAGCATGATAATCTATAGATCCATGCATGTTGCTGCAAATGACATTATTTCATTCTTTTTTTATGACTGAGTAATATCTGCAAGGATATCCAACCAGTCCATTCTAAAGGAGATCAGCCCTGGGTGTTCTTTGGAAGGAATGATGCTAAAGCTGAAACTCCAGTACTTTGGCCATCTCATGCGAAGAGGTGACTCATTGGAAAAGACTCTGATGCTGGGAAGGATTGGGGGCAGGAGGAGAAGGGGACGACAGAGGATGAGATGGCTGGATGGCACCACTGGCTCGATGGACGTGAGTCTGAGTGAACTCCAGGAGTTGGTGATGGACAGGGAGGCCTGTTGTGCTGTGATTCACGGGGTCGCAAAGAATTGGACATGACTGAGCAACTGAACTGAACTGAACTGAACTGAATATTCCATTTGACTGACACACACACACACACATCAAATCTTCATTATCCATTTATCTGTCAGTGGACATTTAGCTTGCTTCTGTATCTTGGCTACTGTAAATAGTGCTGCTGTGAACACTGTGGTCATGTATCTTTTGAATTAGACCCTTTTCTGGATATACATCCAGGAGTGGGATTACTGAATCATATGGTAGCTCTAATTTTAGTTTTTAAAGGGACTTCCATACCGTTCTCCATAGTGGCTGTACCAATCGCATTCTTACCAACAGTGTAGGATGGTTTCCTTTCTCCACACCTTCACTAGCTTTTATTATGTGTAGACTTTTTGATAATGGCCATTCTGACTTGTATGAGGTGACACCTTGCTGTGGTTTTGATTTGTATTTCTCTAATAACTAGCACATGAGCATCTTTTCTTATGGCTGTTGGCCATCTGTATATCTTCTTTGGAGAAATGTCTATGTAGGTATTCTGTCTATGTTTTGGTTGGCTTGTTTGTTTTTTTGTTATTGAGTCATATGAGCTGTTTGTATGTTTTAGAAATTAATCTGTTGTTGGTAGCAGTGTTTGCAAATATCTTCTCCCATTCTGTAGGTTGTCCTTTCATTCTGTTTGTGGTTTCCTTTGCTGTGCAAAAGCTTATAAGTTTGATTTAGTCCCATTTGTTTACTTTTGCTTTTATTTCTAGTGCCTTCAGAGACTGGCTAACCTAGGAGAACATTACTACAATTTATGTCAGAAAATGTTTTGAGTATGTTTTATTCTAGGAGTTTTATGGTGTTTGGTCTTATATTTAAGTCTTTAAGCCATTTCGAGTTTATTTTTGAATATGGTGTGAGGGTATGTTCTAATTTCATTGATTTATGTGTGGCTGTCCAGGTTTCCCAACACCACTTGCTGAAGAGCTTATCTTTTCTCTATTGTATATTCTTGCCTCCTTTATCCAAGTTTAATTGACTGCAGGTCTGTGGATTTATTTCTGCGCTTTCTGTTCTGTTCCATCGGCCCCCATGTCTGTTTTTGTGCCAGGGCCGTGCTGTTTTGATTGCTGTAGTGCTGTAGTGCTGTAGTGATGTCTGAAGTCTGGGAGGGTTCTTTTCCAGCTTTGTTCTTTTTCCTCAGGATCAATTCTGGATCTTTTATGATTCCATATCAATTTTAGGATTACTTATTCTAGTTCTGTGAAAAAATATCATGGGTAATTTGATAGAGATTGCATTAAATCTGTAGATTGCTTTGGATAGTATGGTCATTTTAACTATTAATTCTTCTAGTCCAAGACCACAGGATATCCTTCTATTTCTTTGAATCATCTTCAGTGTTTCCTTTATCAGTGTTCACCTCCTTGGTCAAGTTTATTCCGAAGTACTTTTTTTGGATGCTATTTTAAAAAGTATTTTTTTTTAAACTTTCTTTCTAATATTTCATTTTGTCAGTGTAAAGAAATGCAGCAGATATCTGTAAGTATCCTGCTACCTCACTGAATTCATTTATCAGTTCTGCTAGTTTTTGTGTGGAGTCTTTAGGATTCTTTCTCTCTATAGTATCATGTCTTTGGCATATAATGACAGTTTCACTTTGTCCCTTCCAATTTGGATACCTTTTATTTCTTTCTTGTCTGATAGCTGTGACTAGGACTTCTGGTACTATGTTGAATAGTAGAGGTGAGAACTAATATCCTTGTCTTTTTCCAGATTTTAGCAAGCAGACTTTCAGCTTTTCACTGTTGAGTATTATGTTGGCCGTGGGTTTGTCATAAATGACTTGTATTAGGTTGAGATATCTTCCCTCTATACCCACTTTGATAAGACTCCTTTTTTTCATGAATGGATGTTGAATTTCATCAGATTCTTTTTCTGCATCTATTGAGATACTCATGTAGTTTTTGTCTTTTCTTTTGTTGATGTGGTATATCACATTGATTAATTTGCCTATGTTGAGCCATGCTTGTGAGCTTGGAATGACTCCAACTTGATTGTGGTGTATGATCTTTTTTTAATGTGTTGTTGGATTCTATTTGCTAATATTTTGTTGAGAACTTTTGCATATATATTCATCAAAAATATCAGCCTGTAATTTTCTTTGGTGATGGTGTTTTTGTCTGGTTTTGGTATCAGGGTGGTGGTGGCTTCCTAGAATAACTCTGGGAGCATCCCCTCCTCGTCAGTCTTTTGGGAGAGTTTGAGAATTGGTATATGTTCTTCCTTTGTGTTTGGTAGAATTCTCCAGTGAAGTCATCCAGTCCTGGATTGTTGTTTTTAGAGAATTGTTTTTTAAATTAGATTTTTGATTTCAGTTCTAATGCTTGCTGTGTTCAAATTATATATTTCTTCTTGATTCAGCTTTGGTGGGCTGTTTATTTTCAGAAAATTGTCTACTTCTTCTAGGTTGTCCAGTTTGTTGGCACTTAGTTGTTCGTAGTATTCTCTTACAGTTTTTTCTTTTTTTTGGTATTGCCGTGGTGTTGAATGTTATTTCTCTCAAATTTCTTATTTTGCTTATTTGGGTCCTCTCTCTTTTCTTCTTGGTGAAGAAGCAGCAGCATAGATTTTTATATGATTGTATTTTGCTGCTGCTACTGCTAAGTCGCTTCAGTCGTGTCCGACTCTGTGCGACCCCATAGACGGCAGCCCACCAGGCTCCCCCGTCCCTGGGATTCTCCAGGCAAGAACACTGGAGTGGGTTGCCATTTCCTTCTCCAATGCATGAAAGTGAAAAGTGAAAGTGAAGTCACTCAGTTGTGTTCGACTCTTAGCGACCCCATGGACTGCAGCCCACCAAGCTCCTCTGTCTGTGGGATTTTCCAGGTTTAGAAATGCTTTAAATTGAAAATATAGTAAAAGCATAACTTTAAAAAAATATTTGGAAGTTGGAACTGACAGAATCATTAGAGAATAAAGCAGTTCAGGGATAAGTAATTTTTCTCTTGGTTTGTCTAGTCTCATAAATTTAAGCAAAAATATAAAGTGGGTACTTGGACAAAACTTAAATTAGTTTAAATAATAGCACTCTCAAAAATATAAGTAAGTCAGATATTTGATTATTAAAAATTTTTGTTTTCTAATTTATAGAGAATGAGACCAGATTTTATAGTTGATTATAATCTACTAATGCTAATCTGGAGATTATGCTTTTCTATTTATCAGCTTGTTTCTTAAATAATTTCTGAATTTATATTAAGTGTGTGATTTCATTATGCTGTGGATGGGTTTGGAAACTGTAAGTAATTTTGGCTGCTCTTTGGATGTGTCACTTACACCCTTCACCACTCGCCACCCACCCCTGGCCTCACCCCCCCAGTTGTTTAAATCACTTGCATGTCTAGAGTAGTGGGCTTGGAGATTTTGACATAAAGACTGGAAAAATAAGAATCATGGCCAATGCCACCCTTGAATTTTGATACTGTAAAGATGAATGTTAGTTGCTCAGTGATGTCTGACTCTTTGTGACCCCATGGACTGTAGCTTGCCAGGCTTCTCTTCATGGGATTTTCCAGGCAAGAATATTGGAGTGGGTTGTCATTTCCTTCTCCAGAGGATCCCGACCCAGGGATTGAACCCAGGTCTCCTGCATTTCAGGCAGATTCTTTACCATGTGAGCCACCTGGAAAGTTCGTAAAGATGAATATTTATAATGAAACAAGTTGACAAAATTTTTATCTAAATAGAGAAACTGAGTGGTACCCAGAAAAGCAAAGACTAAAGAAGAAAAAAATACTCTTGTGTATAAAATGGATAGTTTCTCAAATAATTCCTCTAGTTTCCATATAACTTTCTGTATTTTAAGCTATTTCCAGCAGTTTTAAAATAAAGCCTTGTGTTTTAATTTCTATTAATATACTACTACTTTGCTACCATGGGATTGATATGAATTATGATATCTTGAATTTTTAGAGTATGGACCCCCAAACAGGATTACTGTTTTTTCCAGAACTACCCTTGTGTCAATTTGAAGTAACCGTCTTTTTCTTTGAACTTTGGGCTGTATCTATAATATAGGCATATCATATCCCTTTTCTAGATTTTTCTTTTTCTAACAGCTCCTCCCAGTCTTATTCAGCATGACTCAGCATCATGCAGGGGCCCAAAATACTGTGAATAGGTATCAACAAAAGATAATAAAATGACTGTAGATTCCCAGAAAATGTAAAGATAAACATTAATCTAATACTACAACTACCCAGTACTTGTCATCACTCAATATTTTATTTGTGGGTATTCATAAGGGAGTTTCCTGCAAAGCCTTTGTTTTTTTTTTAATTAAAAAATTAATGTGTTTGTTTTTGGTTGCTCTGGGTCTTTACTGCCACATGAAGGCTTTCTCTAGTTGTGGTGAGCAGGGGCTACTCTTTGTTATGGTGCAAAGGCTTCCATTGGGGCGGGTCCTTTTGTTGTGGGGCACAGGCTCTGAGTGCACAGGCTTCAGTACTTGTGGGCTCAGTAGTGGGGACTCAAGGGCTTTAGAGCGCAGGCTCCACAGCAGGTTATTCCAGTCTAGAGATCGAACCCTTGTTCCTTGCATTGGCAGGTGGATTCTTAACTGGATCACCAGGAAAGTCCCTTCCACAAAGTCTTAACCATGGCTCTTAATTTCAGTTTGTTGTTATTTTCTTTTAATATGTAAAGTTGGAATGATAATAGTCATTATCACATGGATTTGTTGAATAATGTTTGTCAAGTGTTCACTGATGCTTGGACCACCATAAGTGCCAAGTACTTCTTAGCTTTCGTGGTATATTCTTTTGCCTATCTCTTGTTAAATATCTAGCTTTTGGATGTGGGTTAGATATTTTGGAAACAAGCAAATGTCATTTAAAGCAATGTCTTTCAAATACAGTGGGTGAACAATTTTGGAGTACAGCCTTTTTGGGTCAAAAATCCAGGTATAGCAATGAAAAAGAAAGACAATTTTTCTTTTGTAGATGGCAAAGTGTCTCTGAATGCAGTTCCAAAAGATATTCCAAAAATTATGGAATTAAGTGTGGAACTTCCAAAATGGACTCCTTTAAAGTAGTTGGCAGCATCGAGAATGCAAAGAATGAGCTGTTGCCCAGCATTAATTCAATCATGAAATGTCTTTGAATGAGTACTGTATACACATCATTCCCTTATGATCTCGTGGAAGGGACAGGCTTCCAATTCCCACACAATTTTGCAAGCCACATGGTGCTATGATCCCTTGTGATGTGGGTAGATGAAGTCAAGGATGCTAATGTGTGCACATGGATGAGTTTGATTTAGGAGGATTATTACCCTGTCTAGTGGGAGAATGAAATAGCTTTGGTAGGTGGTGGTTAAGTTGGTTGTACGTTATAACAGCTAAGAGGCCAATGTGGAAATTCCAGAAATATTTAGGCAGCCACTTAAGGATTTGGTATTGAGCTGGATTTCGGAGATGAGGGAGAGGAGAAATGTCAAAGATGGTTCCTCCTTTTGGCATTTGTACGCTGCCACTCTGGGAAAAAACTAGCTGCTTTCCCTTTTAAAAAAAATATTTGTTTATTTGGCTTTGTTGGGTCTTGTTGCAGCAGGAAGAATCTTGAATCTTTGTCGCTGCATGCATGGTCTCTAGTTGTGGCATGAGAACTCTTAGTTGTGGCATGTGGGGTCTAGTTTCCCGACCAGGGATTGAATCCAGGCCCCATGTTTTGGGAGCATGGAGTCTTAGCCACTGGACCACCAGGGAAGTCCCACACAACGAAGTTCTGGAAATCTGTAAAGAACTAGAGATGGATGATTCTAAAGTCACATTCTAATCAGATAGAATGGCATAAATACCAAATAGAAGTTCAAGTAATGTGTTGTGTGAGCAGTGAATTCTGAGTGAGCATTCAAGGAGAGACACTTAAATAAAAAATCATTTTCAAAAGGTTTAGAAGGCTTGGAAACTTTCCAATTAAAAACAGAAGAAAAACAAAAAACAAAACAAAAAACCCCCCTCCTCCTCCCCAAACCTCCTGAATGCCTTATTTATCTACCTATTCCACCTGGAGAGAATCCCTGAAACAGTATATTCAGAAAGAAAATTCCTGACAGAGGGACAAATGTAAGTAAGGGTACTAAGTCAAGAAAGGACCCAATGTATTTGGGAAACTATACCAGTATGAATGATTTGAAGCAATCCATAAAGAAAAATAACATGTTTACAGTCATACCTCAGTGATATTGTGGGTTCACTCCAGACCATTGCAATAAAGTGAGTCACACGAATTTTTTAGTTTCCCATTCTGTATAAAAGTTATGTTTACACTATAATGTAGTCCGTTAAGTGTGCAGTGGTATTATGTCTGAAAAATGTACATACCTTAATTACAAAACACTTTAATGCTAAAAATCATCTGAGACTTCAGGGAGCTGTAATCTTTTTGTAATAGTAACATCAGAAATCCCATTTCACAGATCACCATAACATATAATAATGAAAAAAGATGGAAATATTGCAAGAATTACCAAAATATGACAGAGACACCAAGTAAGCCAATGCTGTTGTAAAAATGACACCAGTAGACTTGCTGGATGCGGGGTTACCACAAACCTTCAGTTTGTAAAAAACACATTATCTGCAAAGTACAATAAAGCAAAGTGCAATCAACAAGGCATACCTGTATTGGTGTGCTTCATGAATTGAAATTTATTTCATACATTGCTTATCATTATGTAGATTTTTTCACAGGTGTCAATTTTATAAAGTAATATTTTGATTAATAAAGTTTAAAGCAGAACGTCAAAGTAGAGTGGTTGTTTAAATTCTTTAACTTAAACTCCCAGTGAAAGTAATTTTGAGAGGAGATACCAATTTATCTTGTTTTACAGACAATATGGTATGTAGTGAGGTGATAACATCAGTTCAAGCTACGTAACTCTACATAAGGAGATAAGTTTGATTTCTTTTGTTGATATATACCAGCTCTTAAAAGTATTTGTTTTGTCAGAAATTCCAGAGTGGAAAATTCATTCCTTTGGTTCTCTTTAGAAATACATTTTTCCCCACAAAGTGGTGATTTCTTGTTACTTATCAGTCATTTACATCAGGGGTCACCAAACTGCTCTGTAAAGTAAATAGTAGATAGTAAATAGTTTAAGCTTTGTGGGCCAAGAGGTGAAATCAAGAATAATGTGTAGGTACTTATATAATAAGAGAATAAGAATTTCCAAAAATATCAATGAAATAAAAATTTTTTTAATGGACATTGAAATTTGAATTTCACATGATTTTTTTACATGTCACAAAATGTTATTTTTCTTTTGCTTTTTAAAACTCATTAAAAAATGTAAAAACCATTCTTAGCTCATGGACCAAACAAAAACAGGTGACTGGCCAGATTTGGTAGGCCATCTTTTGCCAAATCTTGATTTATATTATATTATGAAAGACTGTCATTTTATGTGATCAAGTTTTCCTCTTTTGAACAAAAGAGAGATGGAGGGGACCTTGGCCATTGTTACTTAAAAGTGTGAGTGGGTGAGGCTTGCAGTTGAGGGTATTCTTGGTTTGACTAGTCTTGGCTTTCTGTTTTTAGAAAAGCCCTGGATAAATAAGATGTCTGAAAAAGTCTTTCTTTTGCCTTCACTTTAGAAATGTATATGAAGGTGAATGATTATGGAAACTCATGACATTTTTGAGAATACATCTATGCTTCCACTCTAAAATTTGGTCTTACAAAGCTATAATCATTCGGTGACATAGAGTTTATTTTTCTTTGAAATATAAATTACATGATGATTAATTACCAAGACTTAGAAGTTGGTTAATCAAGGGTTACTCTTAATCATCAGTTCTCCTATTCATGTTATCAAGTTGAAACCTTTTTGCTTTGTTACTTATGCTAGTTGCTTCAGACATAATGTTCATGATATTAACACAGATAAAATTTTGAGAAAACAGTGTCATTTGTTCTACAATTGACTGAAAAGTCACAGAATTTCCATTATGAAATTTAATGCAGAGATTTATTCTGTGAGGAGTCAGGTTCCCAAATCAGCACTTAAATTGAAAATGATGAACAGTTCTAACTACCCCTGAGCATCTTAAAGGACAAGAGGCCAGATAAAACAGCTACACAGGCTTCCCAGTGGTGCAGTGGTAAAAAATCTGCCTGCAAATGCAGGAGATGAAAGAGATGCAGGTTTGATCCTTGGGTTGGGAATATCCCCTGGAGAAGGAAATGGCAACCCACCCCAGTATTCTTGCCTGGAGAATTCCATAGAGGATCCTGGCAAGCTAGAGTCCATGGAGTTAAAAAGAGTCAGACACGACTGAAGGCCTAAGCACACAGCACACACCGCAAGACAGATACACAGTCTCCAAGTGAGCCCAGGGGAGCTAGGCTGAGCCCAACATGACATGGCTGGTTAATGTTTTGGGGCTGTACATCTACTTAAAACTGAAATCACACTCCTTAGGTGAGATGTTCATACTCTGAGGCTGCATCGGGAACTGAGGCATCAGCTGAGTCAAGCTTGTCATCTTAAGTACATACAAGAGCCTTGATTTAAATAGATGATTCTTTTTCTCCTTCTGCTCCCAACATATATAGTTAAATCTGTTGGAGCCAAATGAATATGTAATTACAAAGCAGTTTACAAACGAAATGAGTTATACATTTAAATATGTTTTTCGATTAGCCCATCTATATTTCTGCTTAACCAAGAGCAGTGATTTCTAGCAAAGCAGAGAGTCCTGGGATCATATGGAGGTGGGTGGGAGGAATGAGTGTAGAGGGCATTGGCCCCCCAGCACTCTCTATCAGTCCTTACCCAAGTGCAACATTCCCTTTTTTTTTTAAACTTAATTTTTGGCTGCACTGGGTCTTTGTTGCTTTGCGTAGGCTTTCTCTAGTTGTAGCGAGCAGGGGCTGCTCTCCTGTTGCTGAGCATGGATTCTAGGGCTTCAGTAGTTGTGGCTCACCAGCTCGAGCACAGGCTCAATAGTTGTGGCTCACGGGTTTAGTTGCTCCATGGCATGTAGAATCTTCCTGGATTCTACCCAGGGAGCAAACTCATGTCTCCTGTATTGCTAGGTGGATTCTCTACCACTGAGCCACCAGGGAAGCCCCCCGGCATTCCCTTTTGATCTACTTGTTTGCTGGGCCTTCAAGCGTGAGTTTGTTTGACAAAAAGAGATCCTACTTTTTTTTTTCTTTTTAAAATTTTTGGCTTACTGGGTCTTTGTTAATGGGTGCAGGCTTCTCGTTGCAGTGGTTTCTCTTGCTGTGGAGCACTGGCTCCAGGACGTGCGGGCTTCAGTAGTTGCCACACGTGAGGCTCCCAGGCTCTGGAGCATAGGCTCAGTGGTTGTGGTGCATGGGCTTAGTTGCTCCACAGCATGCGGGATCTTCCTGGATCAGGGATTGAACCCATGTCTTCTCCTGCAGTGGCAGAAGGATTCTTTACCACTTGAGCTACCAGGGAAGCCCAAGATCCTGCTTTGTAAAAAGTTGAAAGTTGATTTAAAGTTTATTTCCACATGTCTAAATTCTCCAGGGCCTGTCACCACACCTAGCAGTTTTCCTGCTCCTCTCAGGCTGTTGCTCTCTTATCATGTGGCCTGTGGGATGCCTTATCTGGGCAGAGGTTCCCTTAGGAGAGAAGGGAGGGGAAATAAAGAAAGATACCCCCAGACTCATTTGATCTCAATCTGCTAAAACCCCTCTCTGTCTCCAGCCTTGTCATTTTCTGCTCATGTCCTCTGAGGGAGTAGGTGGAGGCGGGCACTTACCCAGCTCCCATCCTGGTGGCATCCACCGCAGCTCAGGGCTCTCAGAGCGCTCAGGTTATACTGTACTGGTCCCGGGACTGCATTTATGACTTTTGTGGGCCCAAGGCTGGAGAAGGCAATGGTACCCCACTCCAGTACTCTTGCCTGGAAAATCCCATGGACAGAGGAGCCTGGTAGGCTGCAGACCATGGGGTCGCGAAGAGTTGGACACGACTGAGCGACTTCACTTTCACTTTTCCCTTTCATGCATTGGAGAAGGAAATGGCAACCCACTCCAGTGTTCTTGCCTGGAGAATCCCAGGGACGGGGGAGCCTGGTGGGCCGCTGTCTATGGGGTCGCACAGAGTCAGACACGACTGAAGCGACTTAGCAGTGGGCCCAAGGTACTTTTGCTTTTGGAGTCCTTGTATTACAAAAAATATTTGAAGATTACATTATTTGACTCTGTTGGTATAAAAAAGAAATAGAATTCAGGCTGGATTCATTATTACACATTCATTCTTATATGTATCATTTTCATCTGATTGTAAAAGAAATTAAAATGAAAACATTTTTGTAGGTCTTCAAAATATCACAGGCCCCCGGCACTGTATCTGCTGAGTCCACCAGACATGTTAGCCCTGGTTAGAGCAGGGGGAATAGGTCTTTTTCATCCCTTAGAAAGACGTGTTGATTCTTTTACTCTTTACTTACAACACCCGTGCTCCCCAGTCATATACCTACTATGAATCAGACATGAGTTCTGTTGGATTGAACCAGGAGACAGATTTGAGACAGAAGTGTCACTCCTCTCAGAAGACAAAGGCTTTCTTGTGGGATTCTGCTGATCATGCCTTAGCTTTTTCATTCTCTGGGTTTTTTATTTTTTCCCACAAGTGACTCCATATTCATGCAGATGAGATTTTGGGAAGTCTGTTCATAAGACTTTGCCAGGCATGTCCAAACATATCTGAATTCCATTTAGACTCAAGGTAGCCTCCCTGTATTTCCAAAAGGTGAGGGTTATTTTTTTTATTAATATTTTCCTTTGATCTGTGAGGATATCCTTAAGGAATGGAGAATGAGAATTTTTTTTTTTCGAATTTTGTTGTTGGGTCTTCATGGTGGCACACCGGCCCTCTCTAGCTGGGGCACTTGGGGGCTTCTCAAGTTGTAGCACTTGGGTTTCTCTTGTTGCAGAGCGTGGACTCTATAGAGTGTGTGGGCTCAGTAGTTGTAGGATGTGGCCTCTCTAGTTGGGTTTAGTTACCCTGCAGCGTGTGGGATCTTAGTTTCCCAACCAGGGATTGATTCTGCATCCCCTGCATTGGAAGACAGATTCTTAACCACTGGACCACCAGGAGAGTCCCAAGAATGAGAATTTAAAGAGAATATTCTTTTAAATGTTCTTATTTCCACTGACTGTAGCTTAAGTTAGGCCCTCATCAGCTTTCATGTGAATCCTTTCAACATCTTCAGGACCAACTGCCAGTTCTTACCCTCACTGAAGTTTATTTACCAGATAGGTGTTATTGTGTTATTTCTCACAAAAATTTGGCTGGATTCCTACTGATCACAGGATAGGGCCCAACTCCAAAGTGTAGATAACCTAGAGGGTGCTTCATGATTTAACCTTATTAGCCTCATACTTTTCTCTTGCAATCTAATGTCAATCACCAGATGTATCAGTCAGCTAATGCTGTGTAACAGCAGCTCTCCGAATCTAGTGGCTTATGACAGTATTATTATAGCTCTCACATCTCTTGGCTGGAGTTATTTGATCTGATCTGAACTTGCATATGGGTCTGCAAGTCCAATTCATGTATCAGTGGGTCAACGGGAGGCTTTAACTGGAGCAGCTCTGCCCCTGGGTTTCCCTTTTGGGACTAACATGTATAGCAGGCATATCCATGCATGTTTTCACCCTGAACCCATTGGTTTGACCAGGCATGCTTTTCTCACAGTGACAGCAGAAGCTCAAGACAGTAAAATGCAGGACCTCTTGAGCTCTGGGCTTGGAATTGGCCCATCATTGCTTGTGCCAAGTAGTGGCACAAGTGGTAAAGGTTCATTCTGAGCCATTGTGTCATGAGGAAGGCTGGCAAGTCTATTCTTGCTAAAACACTATTATGACATTTCTTGCTTCTTGATCCTGTGACTCCTTTGGTCCTTCTCCCACTGATTCTGAGTCTTGCCTGTCTCCCAGTGCCTCTTATATGACAAGAGCCTGTTTTTGATGCTTCTGACTGAGAATGTTGATTGAATCACTTGATGACTTGAGTAAGCTCCTTGCTTTCCCCAACAGATGAACTTCCTTGCTCCTAAAATTCGCAAAGTGGGAGGAGGGAAAGTAAGAATGTAGATAATGTGGTACATGTTCTAACAACTTCATATAAACCAGATGAATAGAATGGTTTTGCTTTTGAATTGAAATCCGGCTATCAGGAAAGCCATTTTAGAGAATCAAGTGAGCACACAGCCAAAAGACTTATTCCCATCCCTTGAAAATAGACATGGCGGGTAGGAAGTGAAGGAGCCAGTGTGAATATAGCCTCTGTCCTCACCCTGCTTATCTTTAGTAAGTGGCATGTGTGTGCCTGCCCCTTGGGGAAGAGAAAGGACCCAAAAATCTGCCCAAAGAGTATTTTTCCATACTAAATGCCCTTTGTATTCCCCAGACACATTTAGATCCTACCTTTCTCTCATGCCTATTTTAAGGAAACACTGCCTTCTATTCTAAAAATATTTAATCTGTCCCCTCCTTGCCCTAACTCCATGGTACAAATTTACTTTCTACCTATCTTATGGCATATATTATTGTTATTTACATACATACCATTAAATTTATCTGTCTAGGCTGTGAATACCTAAGTGATTGGAATCAAGTCTTACTTGTCTTTCTGTTTTTAGTAGGATGGATCAAATGAATGCTAAATGACCTGGAGGCAAGATTATTTATATTTTGTCTTTTTATCCCTTACATCACATAGTTCTCAGACTTAAGAGTTAACTATAAATACATATTTGTCAAATGTTGTAAATAAAAATACGCTTACACTTGGAGACCTGAATTTTATTATTGAAGAATTTATGTTATTAATATCAGTGATATTAGAAGGCTTTAAGAATATACTTACGGACTCTGCTGAATCATTTCCACTCCTAGATCCATGTGAGAAAAGTTTGGAGGAGTTTGAATTTGGTTTGGGGAATATATAACAGAAGTTGGATTATTGATTCTCCTTTACGGATGATATTAGTCATTCTTCATCTGAACTAAGAAAGACTGTACATTGCCTAAAATAAAGACAGTTTGGGTTTTTATTACTTATAGATTTATGTTTCTTAGGGGACTTACAGAATTTCCTTCCTTGGCTTTGCCTAGTAATAGGACAAAGAACCATGTTCTTGGTGTATCCTGCTTCAAGTAAGCTCTCTAAGTCTGTAACTGTAGTTTTCAAATACTATAGCAATGGTGCTTAGCATGTGTCTTTTAAAGTTGCTGATATAGGTAATGAAATGTCAGATGATAATATTTCGTGACGTACAGGATAATTATGTGGGACAAAGAAAGGCATATTAAGTATCACCCAGTATATATTGCTAATGCACGTACTTTTTGTAAAGACCTAGCACAAAATACTTACCTTTTTATTGGACTTTCTTAAGCAGTATATATCTTTTAAAAGAGCTAAGAAAAATTATGTAATTATAGATAATAGGAAAGAAAACATATTATTACCTAAATAGGAATGGTAATTGCTTTGAGCTCTTGAAGTCTTGGGTCCTCTAGGAACTGCCATGAAATATCTGAAGAATTAGAATTTAACCTTTAGTGGCTTTTAAAGTTATTTCTTGGTAACAAATCACCTCACAATTTAGCAGTTTAAAACAATGAATATGCATTGTTTCACATAGTTTCTGTGGGTCAGGAGCAGCTTAGCTAGATGACTCTGACTCGAGGTCACGGGATTGTGGTCAAGGTCTTACTCTGTGTGTGTGTGTGTGTGTGTGTGTGTGTGTGTGTGTGTGCACGCGCACACGTGCTAAGTCACTTCAGTCGTGTCCAATTCTTTGCGACCCTATGGACTGTAACCCGCCAGGCTTCTCTGTCCATGGGGTTCTCCAGGCAAGAACACCGGAGTGGGTTGCCATACCCTCCTCCAGGGGATCTTCCCGGCCCAGGGATTGAACGTGCGTCTCTTATGTCTCCTGCGGTGGCAGGCGTGTTCTTTACCACTCGTGCCACCTGGGAAGCCCAAAGACCTTGTTGGGGGCTGCCATTTGAAGCCTTGATTGTTGGGGACTAAAGGATCTGGTTCCAGGATGCCTCAGACACAAGACTGGCAGTTTGGTGCAGGCTGCTGCCAGGAGACCTCAGTTCCTTACCGTGTGGACCTCACCGTAGGACAGCTTGAGTGTCCTCGTGACATGGCATCTGGCTTCCCCTAGAGCAAGTATTCTAAGAGAGAACAAGGTTGGACTTGCAGTATCTTTTATGACATAGCCACATACTGTCATTTCCACTGTAGCTTATTAAGGATACAAGTCTGCCGTATTTACTGAGGAGGACAACTACTCAAGGGCATGATTACCAGCAGATGGAAATCACTGGGGACCATCTTGGACATGGGATATCAGAGTCTGTTTGTAATAAGATTTGCATATGGTACTATGAATGTTTTTGATATTTATACTTATATGGCTGCCATTCAGGTTCTTTTTTTTTTTAATCATATTTTTTAGAAGTGACAGTTTACTGAATACAGGGGTCAGCCATCCAGAACAATCCCATAAACTGTTTAATTAAAAAAAAAATGTGGTTAAGAACGAGTGCAAAGCAGCTCTGGCACATTCTTGTGCCTGTGAGCAGGACTCTGCAGGCCAATGCCAGCAGGGTTTTGCCTGCGGGAAGCAAGAGAAAGTCAATGCAAATCAAGGCAGTTTCTCAAGAAAATAACCTGTGTGGACAGGTATTTGCTTAGGGCCATGAAAATGTCTTTTCTTTCCTTCTTTCTGAAACTTGAACTTCATAGTAAGTTATTTAAAGGCAGTGCACCTTGAATAAGTGCTGATGAAACCATAAATGGATATGTGGGAGAAACACACTTTCAGCCTCCATCTTGGCGGCCAGCGTCATTTGGGGACAGCTGGATTGCGTGAGGAAGGGTAGGGGGAAGTTGCTCTTCCCATCACTTTTTTAAAGATGACTGAAAAACTCCTGGGCCTGCCTAACAGGCCAGCGGAACACTCCTGCTTCTGTTGCTGGTTCCTCTGCTGGAAGCAGGTTAGGGAAAAAGGCCACAGTCTGTTTGTTTTGAACACGCAAATCTCTGGTTTCAGTGCCTGTGACATGTGGGCTTCCTTCAGACTTTATTCATCTTTCAGGTTCCTTCCAGCTCTGACGTTTTGGGTTCTAAGTTTGACACCACAGGTAGAAACTGCTCTGAGAAACACATGAAAAATGTATCTAGGATTGTGAAACTGGACTGCTCACAGCTTTTAAGTCCTCAAGTTTTAAAAGCATTTGTTCAACACTGTGCCAGACCTTGTGTAAAATGAAGAACAATGCTAGTTGTTATAGTTTCTGACTCAGTTGGAGAGACAAAATGGAATTAATACTGCTCTTAGGTAAAAGGGGCTTCCCTGATGGCTCAGTTGGTAAAGAATCCACCTGCAGTGCTGGAAACCCAAGTTTGATCCCTGGGTCGAGGAGATCCCCTGGAGAAGGAAATGGCAACCCACTGCAGTATTCTTGCTTGAAAAATCCCAGGGACAGAGGAGCCTGGCGGGGTACAGTCCATGGGGTCACAAAGAGTCAGATGCGACTGAGCAACAAATAAACACTTTTAGGCAAAACACTAATCGTATTTCTTTAAAAAATTATCTTTGCTTTTCTTTTTAGTCCTGCATTCAAAATTTCTGATTCAAGGCAATTTTTATATCTCACTTTTTTAGTTTTCCTCACATTTGTTAAGGCACTGTTTTGGTAGTTTATATTTTTGTTGCTTTTTGTGGTTTTTTTCCTTTTCTCATTTTCTAAATTTGTTTTTGTGAATTGATTTTATGTCTAAATAATATGATTTCTAATACTTTTGCAATAGATTCTTTCAGGGTTTCTAGTCATATAGTCATGTCCTCTTCAATGCTCAGTAATTCGGTTAAATTATTTCTTATAATTTTATGTTTATTTCAGATCTGGAATTTTTTTTTTTTAATTTCAATGCTAACAGTAATAGGTATGATTACATATACGATATTTTTTGTTTTCATGTATTATTTCTTTTATTCCTAAGGATAAACATAAGAGGTATGCACTATTATTGTCTCCATTTTGCAAAACCAAGGCCTGGAGAGATTAAGTAACTCATTCAAGTCTGCCCTAAGGTGTCTGAATTAAGACTTGAAGCAACTTTTGACTTCAAAGCATGTGTGCTCAACCAGCTTATCCCATGGGATTGTCACTTAAGGCTACCATGATAGTAACTCTTATCTGTTACCTCCACATCAGTTTATGTTACTGAAATTTAGATCTAACAAAATTGATATTAATAAATCATTATTTTTATATTACATGTCTTTAAAAAAATGTCAAATGTGGTCTTTATTTCTATGAATTTACTACAATACAGACAAAAGAAGTTCTTTTGTCATTGGACAGTGTTTTAGAACTATCAGGTATAAATTTTATTGCTATATTAGGAAGTGTCAAAGAAGCAGGGAATATTTTCAAGTGCTCATCAAACCCAATCCCGTTTTTTTTTTTACACTGAGGTGAAATTGACGTAAAATAAACCATCTTGAAGTATACAGTTCAGTGGCATCAGTATATTTACAATGTTGAGTAACTATCACCCACATCTGGTTCCAAAATATTTCATTATCCCCAAAGGATATATACCACACACATTAAGCAGTCACTCCCCGTCAATTGCCCTCCCTCCAGCGCCTGGCAGCCACACGTTGGTTTTCTGACTCAGTGGATTTACCTCTTCTGGATGTTTCATATAAATGGAATCATGAAATATATGACCTTTTGTGTCTATTGTCTTTCAATTAGCATAATAGTTTTGACGTTCATTTGTGTTGTGACATATGTTAGTATGTCACTTCTTTTTTTGGCTGAAAAGTATTCCATTCTATTTATAGACATTCAGCTTGTTTCTACTTTTTGGTGATTGTGAATAGTGTTACTATGAATATTGATGTACAAATATCCCTTGCCAAGATGCCTTGTTTCTCAATATGCTGATTAGTTTGATTTGCAAATATTTTCATTGGGATTTTTGCATTTATGTTTTACAAGTGATGCAAGCTGTAGGTTTCTTTAGTAAGATGTTTTTATCCATCTTTGACATTTTTATGCTACCTACATTAAATATGTTGAGAGATTTCTTTTTTTATCAGGAAATATTTTAATTGTAGAATAAATACTAAACACTCAGATTTTTCAAAATTTATTTATTTTTTACCACATTTACTTCAGATTGTTTAAATAAATAGAAAATTGCAAGTAAAGTAGCACCCTCTTATGTATCTCTTTCCAGTAATTCTCTTCCACCTCAGATGGGAATGGTATCCTGAATTTGATGTCTGTTGTTGTCATGTTTTTATATTTTAATGATGTCTTTATAAACCTAAAAGGTTGTAAAGAATTTTTTGTAGTTGTTCGTATTTCAAATTGACTGTTTAGTTATTAAATTAAAAAAAAAATGTAGTCTCTGGAGCCACATAGTCTTTGTTTGAAATTTCTAACTGTAATAGTATGTTTTTTTAATTTCTGTTTTGAATTCTTTTAGTTTTTGTTTTATGCCCTTTGAAGCTTTGTCATCAGTGCATACTATTATGTTTTCTGAGGGACTTGATGCTCTTTTTGTTTATGATGCAGTAACCCTATTTTTCTTTCTAATACTTCTTGTTTTGAAGTCTGCTTTGTCTGATGTTAATATAATCAGTTCTGTTTTATCTTGGTATTTTCATGTTTTATTTTTCTTCATCCTTTTGCCTTTAACCAGTGTCTTTATACTTAAAGTAGGTTTCCCATAGCAATCATAAAGTAGGATCTTGTTTTTTCTGCAATGTGACAGTCTTTGTCTTTTATTTGGACTATTTAGCACCATTTACATGCAATTATTGAAATGGAAGTGTTAGTCGCTAAGTCGTGTCCAACTCTTTGTAACCCCATGGACTGTAGCCCACCAGGCTACTGTGTCCATGGATTCTCCAGGCAAGAAAAATGAAGTAGGTTGCCATTTTCTTCTCTAGCGGACCTTCCTGATCCAGGGATCGAACCCATGTGTCCTGCATTGCGGGCGGATTCTTTGGTATTGAGCCACCAGTCATTATTGATATTTATATCTTATATACATTATATATATAAATTATATGTTTTTAAAAACTTTATATGTATAAATTATAAAGATATTTATATCTTGCTATTTGGTTTCTATTTTTTGCATTTGTTGTTTGCCCCCCTTTTCTACTTTACCTGCCTTCTTTTTTTTTTTTTAAAGCCTTTCATGCTATTTCATACTGTTAGTTTACTTACCTTTTTGTTTTATTCTTTTAGTGGATGCTATGGGATTTACAAGAGCAGGAAATGGCAACCCACTCCAGTGTTCTTGCCTGGAGAGTCCTGTGGACAGAGGAGCCTGGTGGGCTGCTGTCCATGGAGTTGCACAGAGTCAGACATGACTGAAGCGACTTAGCGTGCATGCATGCATTGGAGAAGGAAATGGCAACCCATTCCAGTATTCTTGCCTGGAGAATCCCAGGGATGGAGGAGCCTGGTGGGCTGCCATCTATGGGGTCGCACAGAGTTGGACATGACTGAAGTGACTCAGCAGCAGCAGCAGCATGGGATTTACAATAACTATATCTAGCTTATTCCACTAAATAGTGTATAGTATAAGAAACTTAGAGATGTATACTTCTTTTTCCCCTCTCCTATTATTGTTATCTCATTAGTGCATACTTCACTTCTATGTATGTTATAAATCTCAAAATGTATCATTTTTAAATAGTCTATTATATTTTAAAAACTTCAAAATGGGAGGGTATATTTTTTATTTACCCACTTTTAAAATCATTTTATAATTTATTTTCACTGTATGCATTCAAGTTTTGCTCCTTCTGCTTGAAGAATTTCCTTTAACATTTCTTGTAATGCAGCTTTGATGGCAATCAAACTTTTCACCTTTTGATTGCTACAAAAGTATTCCACCTTCAGTTTTAAAAGATATTTTAGCTGGATATGGAATTCTGTGTGGACGGTTGTTTTCTTTCAGTCAGATCAGATCAGTCGCTCAGTCGTGTGCGACTCTTTGCGACCCCATGAATCGCAGCATGCCAGGCCTCCCTGTCCATCACAAACTCCCAGAGTTCACTGAGACTCATGTCCATCAAGTCAGTGATGCCATCCAGCCATCTCATCCTCTGTCGTCCCCTTCTCCTCCTGCCCCCAATCCCTCCCAGCATCAGAGTCTTTTCCAATGAGTCAACTCTTCGCATGAGGTGGCCAAAGTACTGGAGTTTCAGCTTTAACATCATTCCTTCCAAAGAAATCCCAGGGCTGATCTCCTTCAGAATGGACTGGTTGGATCTCCTTGCAGTCCAAGGGACTCTCAAGAGTCTTCTCCAGCACCGTAGTTCAAAAGCATCAATTCTTTGGTGCTCAGCCTTCTTCACAGTTCAACTCTCACATCCATACATGACCACAGGAAAAACCATAGCCTTGACTAGACGGACCTTTGTTGGCAAAGTAATGTCTCTGCTTTTCAATATGCTATCTAGGTTGGTCATAACTTTCCTTCCAAGGATTAAGAGTCTTTTAATTTCATGGCTGCAGTCACCATCTGCAGTGATTTTGGAGCCCAGAAAAATAAAGTCTGACACTGTTTCCACTGTTTCCCCATCTATTTCCCATGAAGTGGTGGGACCAGATGCTATGATCTTCGTTTTCTGAATGTTGAGCTTTAAGCCAACTTTTTCACTCTCCACTTTCACTTTCATCAAGAGGCTTTTGAGTTCCTTTTCACTTTCTGCCATGAGGGTGGTGTCATCTGCATATTTGAGGTTATTAATATTTCTCCCGGCAATCTTCATTCCAGTTTGTGTTTCTTCCAGTCCAGCGTTTCTCATGATGTACTCTGCATATAAGTTAAATAAACAGGGTGACAATATACAGCCTGGACGAACTCCTTTTCCTATTTGGAACCAGTCTGTTGTTCCATGTCCAGTTCTAACTGTTGCTTCCTGACCTGCATACAAATTTCTCAAGAGGCAGATCAGGTGGTCTGGTATTCCCATCTCTTTCAGAATTTTCCACAGTTTATTGTGATCCACACAGTCAAAGGCTTTGGCATAGTCAATAAAGCAGAAATAGATGTTTTTCTGGAAGTCTCTTGCTTGTTCCATGATCCAGCGGATGTTGGCAATTTGATCTCTGGTTCCTCTGCCTTTTCTAAAACCAGCTTGAACATCTGGAAGTTCACGGTTCACATATTGCTGAAGCCTGGCTTGGAGAATTTTGAGCTTTAGTTTACTAGCGTGTGAGATGAGTGCAATTGTGCGGGAGTTTGAGCATTCTTTGGCATTGCCTTTCTTTGGGATTGAAATGAAAACTGACCTTTTCCAGTCCTGTGGCCACTGCTGAGTTTTCCCAATTTGCTGGCATATTGAGTGCAGCACTTTCACAGCATCATCTTTCAGGATTTGGAATAGCTCAACTGGAATTCCATCACCTCCACTAGCTTTGTTCGTAGTGATGCTTTCTAAGGCCCACTTGACTTCACATTCCAGGATGTCTGGCTCTAGGTCAGTGATCACACCATCGTGATTATATGGGTCGTGAAGATCTTTTTTGTACAGTTCTTCTGTACCAGTGCTCTAAATATGTTGCTTCCTTGTCTTCTGTCTTACACTGTTCTGACAAGAAGCCTGCAGTGTTACTTTGTGGTAATTCTGTCTGTCTGCCTGTATACTGAGTTGTGTTTGGTTCTTTGCAACCCCCTGGACGGTAGCCCACCAGGCTCCTTTGTTCATGGAATTTTCCAGGCAAGAGCACTGGAGTGGGTTGCCATACCCTCTTCCAGGGAATCTACCTGATTCAGGGATTGAATCAGTGTCTCTTGCATCTCCTGCATTGGCAGGTGGATTCTTTACCACTGAGCCTCCTGGGAATTAGTTGCCATAATTCTTTGTGTCTTTGTAATTAATGTGTCTTTGGATGCTTCTAAGATTTTTTTGTTTATTACTTTTTTTTCATTTTTATGATAATGTGTTTGTTGTATATTTTTGCTTACAGTTGATAGAACTTTTTGTACTGGGGGCTTAAAAATCTGGCTATTTTTTATACAAATATTTTCTGCTCTCTTCATATTCTGCTTTCTGTGACTCTAATTAAATATATGTTAGTGTGAGTGTTTTGTGAATTTTGTTTTGGTTTTTATTTCTCTCAGTGATTTACTTTGTGTGACTTCTTTTGCTGTGTCTTCACATTAACTGATCTTTTCTTCTGCAATGTTTTCTCTGGTTTTCATGCCACTCAGTGAAAATTTTGTCTCAGGTAGTGGACATTTTATCTAGTCATTCCGTTTGATTCTGTCTTTAGCCTATATTTGCTCCTCATTATATTTACGTCTTTGAAAATTTGTAATATTTATATTAGAAGTTTCAAGATTCTTACCTCTTAATTTCAATGTCTCTGTCATTTCTGGGTCTTTTTCTGTTTATTTTTCTTCTGGTTATATGTTACCTATTCATGCTTCTTCATGTAAGTAGTAACTTTTGATTAGGTGTTGAACATGGTGAATTTTCCATTGTAGAGTACTGGATTTTGTCGTTTTCCTTTAAAAAGATCTGGAGTTTGCTCTGTTAGGCAGTTAAGCTACTTGAAGATCAGCTTGATCTTTTAAAGTATTTAAGATTTTTTTTATGTCCAAAGAAGTTTTTACTCTAGGGCTAATACATGATCCGTCTGAGGTTTGTAATGAATGTACCATATATTCAGAATGTCTAATGGGAGATCTGATGATTCCTAGCATTGTGTGGAGGCAGCCCACTCTAGTATTCTTGCCTGGAGAATCCCATGGACAGAGGAGCCTGGTAGGCTACAGTTCATGGGATCACAAGAGTTGGACACAGCTTAGCGCTATCTTTCCCTGATGACTCAGACAGTAAAGAGTCTGCCTGCAGTGTGGGAGATCTGGGTTAGATCCTTGAGTAGGGGAGATCCCCTGGAGAAGGAAATGGCAACCTACTCCAGTATTCTTGCCTGGAAAATCCCACGGACCGAGGAGCCTGGCAGGCTAGTCCATGGGGTTGCAAAGAGTTGGACATGACTGAGCGAGCACTGTGTGAAGTCTGGGAATTATGACGTCGTCTTTTTGGCGATTACTTTTTTTCCCCCTGGCAGTTTTTATTTGTTTGGCCTCGTGGGTTTCACCATTTTCCTGAGCAGATTGATATTCAGCCAAAGACTCAAGGATTCTATTGCAGATTTCTGGAGCTGTTTATCTGTGCAGCTCCCTCCTCCCCATTCTGTGTCCTACGAATTCTACCCTCTCTGTCTTCCTTCTCTAATTTCTGTCTCTGCAACTCAGTGAGGTTCCTGGGTTCTGTGTGATTTCTCTCTCCTTGTGTTGTGGTCTGAAAATTGTGTGAGGCAGAAATGTGGGGTGATTTAGCTCATAATGTTTTTTGTTTCCATTCTCTTAGCCATTATAGTCTTGCATTTCCTGTTGTCCAACCGTAAAAGAATTGTCCTTATATTTTGTCCAGTTTTATAGTTATTTATGACAAGAGGACAGACGTATAAGCCAGTAACCTCAGTTGCATCTTTCTAAGGAAGCAAAGGAAAGGTAGAAAAGCAGCATTGTAAAGTACAAAGAATGTTCAGATTTTGCTACTGACATTACTAAAAGTCCAGAGGAGAAAGGGGCCTTAAAAAGTCAGGAATGTCCATTTTAAGGTGATAAAACTGAGGTAAAGGGAAACAAGATAACTTGCCTGCTGCTTTCTGGTGTGTGACTTTGCAGTTTGGGCAGAAGCTGGGTCTCTTCATTCCTGTTCACTGTTAGACACTGTGGGGTGCTGTTTCTTAGCACTTCAGCTGAGTTGAGGGTATATCATAGCAGTGAGCATTAGTAATGATGAAAATGGCACTAGGAGTTCTACCCATTAACATTTAAAGTATATTTATATTCCTTCTTGTTCTTGGTTAGGTTAAATTTTACTTTTGATTTTAAATTTCTTGTGCAGCCATTTAAGAGCAGTGATTTATAATATCTGATTTAATATTACCTAATTGTTATATGAAGCCTGATGATATATCTATAGAGGTCAGTAATTTAAAAAGTCTTACATTGAAATGATAGACAAAATATTTTTACTGTGTCTTTGGTTTTGTCTTCTCATTTACTGCGTTATACTGACTAGCATTTAATTGCACTGAATAATATGCCTCAGTGATCTTTAAAACTGACATTGTTAACTTACATTACCAAATGTAAAATAGGTAGCCAATGGGAATTTGCTGTATGTCTCAGGAAACTCAAACAAGGGCTCTGTATCAACCTAGAGGGGTGGGTGAGATGGGGAGGGAGATGGGAGGGAGGTTCAAAAAGGAGGGGCTATAGGTATGATTGATTCATGTTGAGGTTTGACAGAAAACAACAAAATTCTGTAAAGCAATTATCCTTCAATTAAAAAATAAATAAAATTTAAAAATTGACATTATTTTAATTATTTTCTTTTCCTCCTTCAAGGATATTTCTTTAATGGGAAAAATGTACTGGCAGAAATCACCTCAAATGCAAGCAGAGCAAGGACCACAGATAAGTATTAAGGAAACTCAAATGGTAATGTGTTTAATAAAAGTCCTCTTCACCTATTTTAAAGTAATAGTCTGCTTCTGTTGCTTTAATGTTTTATCTAGAGAGTTAAAAAAAAATCTCCTCTGATTTATTTTAGAGGCGTGTTTAACTATAAACACATCTAATCTAATACCATATGGGGAGTCTTGGCTATTTTGACTCACCATTTTTGCCTATCACAGATATTCTCTGCTAAGGCTCAAAACTCTTCAGAAAGAAAAGATTTTTAACAGTTCTTCTGCTCTGAACACATTTATATCTATAAAGTAGCTGGAGAAATTATAAGTTTTTAGTTTTTAAGAAAGCATCCCCTTATTCTTTATTTAGGTGGAAGAATTGTGAAGAGCACTGATAAGGGGAGCATTTTGTAGAGAAAGACAGACACGTGGTGATAGAAGTTTGTTTCAGAAGTAGAACGTTCTTTTCATCCATCACCGGCAAAATACTTATGGGACTCCAAGGAATCTGGAACATATTCCCTGTGAATGGGAAATGTCTCCCTGTGTATAGAAACCCATATTTATATGAAATAAACAATGGCACGATGATCAGTCTTTTACAAAGGATTCATAAAATGATATCATTAGATAACAAGCTCCTTTAGTTCCTGAAAATATGATTCTACATACATAAAAATTCAGATCACAGTTATTTTTTGGATGATATATCATGTTTAGAAAATGTACTGAATCTTTTCACAAAAACCATGGATCTTATAACTTTAGAGATACCGCAAGAGGTTGACTACTAGAGTTGGAGACCCTTCTGGGTGGAGATCCTGCACTTTTCCCCTTCGTAGTCTCTTCGTGTGTCTCAATACCCAGCATGTGTGGCACTAGAATGTGGATAAATCCATTCTGGAGCCTTACCACATATGCTATGGGCTTAAAACTGACATTTAGGGTGGCTGCCTCTAGGTGACACCATTTACAGGTAGATATCAGACCTGTAAGCTTGTAACAGGTAAATAGTAAACTGAAACTGCAAGATCACTTAGGTTCAGAAAATTAGAAACATTCACTCATAGAATAAACTTGACATAATACCATTCAGTGAATATTCTTATAAAGTAAGAGAAAATATTATTCCATTTTGAAGGAAGCTGTGAAAAAGGCTAGTTTCAGATACCTAGCTTATACACCATCTTGATTGTTAAAAGAAAGGTTTAAACAAAAATATCAATTGTTTTGTAATTCTCTAGGAACCATACCCTCAGCTTTGACATTTATAAGCAATCTCTGGACCTCTCCTGGCCACTGGTTTTTTAAGAGGAAGCTTACCACTTGTTTAGATCTTTTAAGTTTATCTTTTCTTTAGCTTTTATTAAGTTTACCACTTCTTTATCTTTTAAGTTTGATACCTAGCCATGGTTAGAAAAAAAAAAAAAAAGCTCCTCTATGGTACCTTTAATTCCTAACACGTTTTTGGGGTTCCTGCTCTGTATCAAAGAACAGAACTCTATCTATTCATTCTACCTATCCCTTAGACTTACTCTCATTATGGCCTTGGGCAGGTTACTTAACTTCATTATGCCCATTTCTTCATCCATACAATGGGGTTGTGGACAGTTCCTACTTAATGGAGTTGAGGTGAAGATGAAAATTGTATGAGATAATGCTGCTATGTGTCGACAGTTACGATGGTTACTTGATGCATATACTATAGGATGATACGTGCTACAATAGAGCGGATCACAGGGCAGTGATCAGATCAGTAATAGCTTTGTGGGTAGGTGAGGCAGAGTCCTGAGACGGTCAGTTGCAGCTGGGGGATGACCATTGCCCCTCAAGCTTTTCTTCTCCGTTTTCTATTTTGGAGGGTGGCACCTTCATGTGTTCAGTCTCCCCAGCCAGATCCTGGGAATGTATGCTGAGAAAGCCAGGAGCAGAAAGAGTGAAAAGCAAGGGAGTGATGAGCAGTTCCAAAAGTTATGGAACATAAAATGAGTGAGTTTGGCAGAGGTAGACAGTATAAGCCCATAAGACATATTACCTTTTGTGTGTCTATCCTGTCGTTTTATGGAAGGACTTTTTTAAACCTTTTCACCAGTGAGGAAGATGAGGTTAAAAAGGGTTAAATAATTTGACCAAGATTACACATCTGTTAATAGATCCAGGATTTGAATTAAGTCCTACATAGTCCTAAGCTCTTACTCTTTCTCCAGTACCACTGAGTAGCTTTGTAAAAACATGAGCTCCAGATTAAAGTTATGTTTCACAAAAGTACATTTCTTTGTTTTGCTATCCTTTATTGCATAATAAAGAAACTTAAAGAGTATTTGGTACTATTCACCATCTTTACCCCTTATTTGGACTACAGAGAATGAGATGGTTGGACGGCATCACTGACTCGATGGGCATGAGTTTGAGCAGACTCCAGGAGTTAGTGGTGAACAGGGAGGCCTGGTGTGTTGCAGTCCATGGGGCTGCAGAGTCAGACACGACTGAGTGACTGAACTGAATTGAACTTACTTATTATCAAATGAGTATGTCAGAGAGAAAAGGGATACAATTGCGTTTTCAAGTCATTCTATAAAATTCAGATTCTGTGTAAATCAGACTGGTTTTATCATCTGTTAATTTGAGGCAGTGCTCATAATCCCCAATAATCTTGGTCTAAATTGGATAATACCCAAAATATGTCTGTAGAGGTACTTTCTTTGAGGCTCAGTGAGGTAGATATTAAGTGAGATGTTTTTAAGAAACACAAAACAGGTGTAGGAATGATATTTTGTTTTTTCATTAGGGCTTGGCATGGAGCTGGGGTATCTGGGTGGTCTTCTTGGGGCTCTGGGTGAACCCTTCTCTGAGAGACTGAAGTCATGCTTCTACAAGAGCATTTGGCTAGCAGGAATCTCATTGTTTAGGATGAAAGAACCTCAGATTGGGGAGAGGTTGGATATTTCAATGGGCTTGATTCTGTCTAAGTGTGGGGAAGAATCAGGGTAAGATTAGAGTCTTATTGTTTCCTTAGAGTTGTTGCATCATACGGGTGGGGTAGCAATATGTTTTGAGACAAGGGCCAAGGAAAATAATTTGCCAAGCTTCACATTTTTCTTAAGTCCAGTGTGAGTTTCTCTTCCTCAGTCTTTCAGAGGAAGTTTATTATTTCTGCTTAATTTCAATCATGCATTTTTCATACTCAGTTTGTTGTCAGAGAGAAAACATTGCATAACTTAAAACTTTGGAAGGGCCAATAAAAAAGCACGTTTGTGCATTTATGTTTCCCAACAGAATGTGCTTGAGAAGCTTCCCGAAACTGTATCAAGTATTTTCCAGATTGAACAAGAGGATGTATTGGAATGGGGAACCTCAGATGCAGAAAGCGTATTATTTAAACCTCAGGAAGCTTCAGAAGTTCAGTCAGCAAGTGAATCAAGTAAGCCTTTGGAAGGCGCACAGCCCATAGGTGATTCAAAAATAGCCAAGCGGATATCTCTAAAGGTAAAGCACTACTTACGTTGGAAACAAAGTTGTGAGAGTTGAGAACGTTTAAGTGTGAAGATGTGGCTCAGCATGGGCCAAGGTTTGTGAGAGGGTTCATCCTGAAAAACGGCCTTTCACGTGAAGTTGCTTGTCTGGGAAAAAAGGACTTCTGTTTTTTACAAACTTTTAGTCTCAGACCTAATTGCAGCTCTGGGAAGAAAAGAAAAAGTTTTAAGGAATAAAAGAACCTTGGGGCTTTCAGAAACTGACCAAATGTCGTCTTGTTACCATCTTGAGAGAGTCAAGAACTGTAGCCCGGGGATCAGGACTGGGTGAATTTTGTAACCTGTGCTCCATTTAGGTTTCTTCTACTCTCTGTGTCTTTTTCTACTGTGAGAATTTTATTTTATCTATAATTTTATTCTATTTTATTTATGCATGATTTTCATTATTTTACCACATTTGTGTATTGCCTTATTATTATTTGCTTGGTGTGTTTCCTTGAGTTATTTTTTGATTTAAATAAATGAGTTATTTAGGAATTTTAGCTTATTTAAGATTAGATAATTAATAGTAAGCCTTGGACTTCCCAGGTGGCGCTCGTGGTGAAGAACCTGCCTGCCAGTGCAGGAGACATAAAAGACGTGGCTTCTATCCCTGGATCAGGAAGACTCCCTGGAGAAGGAGATGGCAACCCACTCCAGTATTCTTGCCTGGAGAATCCCATGGACAGAGGAGCCTGGTGGGCTACAGTCCATGGGGTTTCAAAGAGTCAGACATGACTGAAGTAGCTTAGCACATTTAAGAATAGATATATTATTATTGCTACTGCTACTGCTAAGTCACTTCAGTCATGTCCGACTCTGTGCAACCCCATAGACGGCAGCCCACCAGGCTCCCCCATCCCTGGGATTCTCCAGGCAAGAATACTGGAGTGGGTTGCTATTTCCTTCTCCAATGCATGAAAGTGAAGTTGCTCAGTCGTGTCCGACTCCTAGCGACCCCATGGACTGCAGCCCACCAGGCTCCTCTGCCCATGGGATTTTCCAGGCAAGAGTACTGGAGTGGGGTGCTGTGCCTAGGATTTTTTTAAAAAGCCACTTTTTCATAAACCGCAGCGTGTTATCTTGATATTATCTCGTGCAGTCTTCTCTGATTCAGATGGAGGCCCCTTCTTGGATAAACACTCCCTTTAGTCAATCCCTCTCCTTCTGGGCTCCTCTGTCCCCACCAACGACCATGATCCTGCTACTGTGCATCACCCAAGTCTACTGGCCATTGCCAGTTCTTTAACTTTTGCCCCAAACACCCAACGCTGAAACCTTATATTTTTCTGTGACCTTACTGTCTTCTTGCCTTTCACAAAATAATCAGTCTCCAAGGCCTAGATTCCTCCTAAACATAATTGCTTATAACCTTTTTCTTCTCTTTTCCAGTTGACCTTCTCTCTGGATTAGTACCATTGCCTTTTGCCTTTTATTCATTTCTCAAGTCCTATTTTCTTAGGGTCATCTGGCATGATATTAGCATCTGGATCTTCCTGCAATAATAAATAATAAGGAAAATCCACAAGTAATAGGTGACCAGAGAAAATCTGCCACTGCTGTCAGGGGGAAGGGACTTAGCTGCTATGATTGGTGTCTGACTTTATCATATATCATGCTGTCTTATGATTGGTGACTGACTTTATCATACATCATGCTGTCTTCCTAAGCTCACACTGGGTGTATGAAGTGAAGCCTGCCAAGGCTGAGTGAGCCCTCTCAATGATAACTACCCTGTGTTAGGCTGATACCTTCTAGGTGTGGAGAACTTAAAAGGCATCTTTAAAAATGATGATGTCTTGCCGAAAAACCATTTGGCTGGTGGTCACAGGTAATGTTTTTTACCCATTCTCCCACCTGAAAATTTGGACTTTGGAAATAAAATGTGGCATGAGGGGCAAATGGTTAATTAGTAAGTGTGTCAAAGAATGAAATAGATTTTTTGGACAATGATTTCACCACCATGACCTGTGAAGAATTTAAATCTTGCATTGAAAAAAGTTCCATAATGTTCATTCTTTTGATTTGCTGTGGCTGCTATTAAATGTCATGAAAAAATGTGAAAAATTATTTGTTTTTGGTAAAAACACTCATTTCCCAAGGTAACTAGAGTTTACTGAGTGTTTATCATGTTCTGGCCACTTTGCTAAGTGTTTTACACGTTATCTTTTTTCTTCTAACAACCCTATTAGATGACTCTCATTTTAGAGTTGAAAAAACTGAGTCATGGAGAAGAGAAATAGGTTTCCCTTTACAACCATATGGCTAAGTTGCAGAGGTAAGACTTGAGCTGAGGTGGTCTAATTCTGGAGCCTTCGCTCTTTGCCTCTTTGCAGTGCTACCCATTCATAACAACAGTTAACAGGTACCTGGTGAAATACAAGAACACAGACTCAGAGTGGCGAAAATGACTATGGCCAGAGTGTCCCTCGCTGAACTGGGAGGAACGGTTTGATGAGAGAGACTGAGAGCACAGATTCAGAGGGTTCTAACCTGAAACCAGAAGTCTTTCAAAAGGAGGAGAAGAGAATGTCTGATAAGACTTTGATGGTTTATTGTCGTGGGACACATCAGAAAGGCCAGAGAAAAGATAGCTGGAAGTTTTCTGACTCATCCCACCAAATCTTCACCTTGTATTCCTTTTATTTGTGATAACATCTCAAGGTCAGTTAGTCTCCATGAACTTTACCCTGTTGGGACATCTGAGGCCATAAAGTTAGTCTCCAGCATCTCTGGCACAGGAATGAGGAACAGTGTACTCCAGCCAGCCAGGCCGGACTGGGGACACAAGGAAACCTCTTCTACATTGCTCAGAGAAGTAGGCTGGAGCTGTGATAAAGGAACAATGCAGGATTTGCACTGCTCAACTACATGCCAGATGGTCTCATTCAGCCAAAAAAAAAAAGGGGGGGGGGGAGAATTTAATCAGTTCTTACTTTACTGACCATTTCTACCCTTAGAAGCTTATTAGTATAGTAAAGATTGAGGACTCTGATCTGAGCCATGCCCAACAAAAAGAAATTAGATAATAGTGACTCTGAAGAAATGACAGAAGAACCTGTGAGCGGATCATTGAACATTTTAGGAAGGAAAAGATCAAAAGTTTGTAAAAAAAAATATATATATATATAGATAGATAGATAGCATGTATCTCAAAATTCTAAATAGAAGGAAGTTTCAGGGATGTGGCATACCCCAAATTCTCCCCAATTTTTACAAAACAATTTTGAGTGATCTATTGCATTCAGAGTTTTAAAAATACACAGAAAATGAAAGAAGAAATATCCATAGATAAACATAAAAGTGGCATGTGGCTATAACAATTATATCAGGAGGGCTAAGATCCAAAATGGGTTGAGGCCTGTGAATAATGCAAAGAACAAGAAAGTATTTTTTTTTTTGGTGTTAGTTTTGGAGCAAAGAGAGAAAAAAGGAAGGATAACCTTGTCATTACGGATGAATAGAGTGATGACAACAGATGACAGAGCAGTCTTAATTTATTTTTGGGAAAAGGTTGAGGTTTTAAATAAACAGAGCTAAGTCAAAGAGAAAGGGAAGCTGATAAAATTGTACTTTGCTTCTCTTAAATCTGACAAGGAGAACGATCCTTAGTTTAGAAAGAAGAAAGAATTAATAAAAGAAACTTGAAGCCCAAGATGGGTAGAAAGATTTCAAGAGTTAACTTGGATATCTGATCCTGTTGGCTCAGAGAGATGGGTTTAAGCCTGCTGTGCCTCTGTCAGCAGCAGCTTTGAGGAGCTGTTGTCGTGGGAGAGGTGCTAGGAACCTGGAAACAGGCAACTGCAAATCTTGAGGTTTTTTTTTTTTAATGATAAGAGTTATGGTTTCTGCAGTGTATGCACTGATCTTGGATAAAGATCTGAAATGATTAAATGAATCATTAAAATAATTGTGT
This sequence comes from Bos indicus x Bos taurus, assembly GCF_003369695.1. Lineage (NCBI taxonomy): Eukaryota > Metazoa > Chordata > Mammalia > Artiodactyla > Bovidae > Bos > Bos indicus x Bos taurus. The sequence goes on from NC_040096.1 coordinate 47,810,131, forward strand.
TTGAACCCTTATAAAAAGGAGCCAGTATGGGTTCCCTAAAGGCAAGCCATGGAAGAACAACCTTATTATTATTACTATTATTTTTTGAGAATTACTAGACTGAACATAAGAAAAGTGTCATACCTGGGGGTCAACACAAGAGTATCATGGGGAAGAGCCCAGCACATCAGAAAGCTCAATAAATGTTAGTTATTGTTACTCTCCTTTGGATTTCAACAATCCATTTAGCCTCCTGATGACAGTTTTGAAGACAAGACTACAACTTGGTGAACTGCCAGGTGGACTTATGAGTAGTTATGTGAAGGATGCAGTTAGTCATGGAAGTCCCTAATGAACTGTCATAGCTGCTGCTGCTGCTGCTGCTGCTGCTAAGTCGCTTCAGTTGTGTCTGACTCTGTGCGACCCCATAGACGGCAGCCCACCAGGCTCCCCCGTCCCTGGGATTCTCCAGGCAAGAACACTGGAGTGGGTTGCCATTTCCTTCTCCAATGCATGAAAGTGAAAAGTGAAAGGGAAGTTGCTCAGTCGTATCTGACTCTTAGCGACCCCATGGACTGCAGCCTTCCAGGCTCCTCCGTCCATGGGATTTTCCAGGCAAGAGTACTGGAGTGAGGTGCCATTGCCTTCTCCAGGACTGTCATAGGGTTGTGTCTAATTCAGCATATTTTTTAATAATTTGGGTGAGAATATGGAAGACTTACTGATTAGATTTGCAGAATGTCCAAAATGTGACTGGTAATATTTGCTTGCTCAGATGCAATTTAATTGGGATAAATGTATGTATGATTCTTTCCTTGACTCCACAAACTAAGTTTGTAGCTATGGGATGGCATGACTTAGAGCGAATATGGAAAAGGTTTCAGGGTTTTAAGTTATGATTCAGTTTTGTGATAGGAAGATACATGCGATCATAATTTGCATTGATTTACAATTACCCTAAAAGAAGATCATCTTTCTCCTAGTGGATCTGATCACGTGCATGTGCTGTGCTAAGTCACTTCAGTCATGTCTCACTTTCTGCGATACTATGGACTGTAGCCCTCCAGGCTCCTCTGTCTGTAGAATTCTCCAGGGATTCTCTGGAGTGGCTTGCCACGCCCTCCTCCAGAGCACCTTTCCAACCCAGAAATTGAACCCACGTCTCTTATGTCTCCTGCATTGGCAGGTGGTTCTTTACCCCTAGTGCCACCTGGAAAGCCCTCAGATTTGATCACATCACACCTCAAATACTGTGTTCAGACCTGGGAGTCCAGCCCCAGGAGAGATACTGACAAATTGGAGACCGTTTGGAAGAAAGTACTCAGGATGACAAAGAAGAGTATTTCAAAAAAATGTCATGTGAGGTAGAGTCGGAGGGACTGGGGATGCTTATTGCGGCGGGGTGGTAGTGGTCAGGGGGTGGGAGGTGGGAAAGCAGGCCCAGGGGAGTCAACTCTGTTCAAATATTTGTCTGTCACGTGGAAGAGAGCCAGATTATGCCTGTATGATCCCGAGGATTGAATTGAGACTGGTAGATGAAAGTTGTAGGCTCAATAATAATAATACACAAAATTTCTAACACCTGGAAGAATTTCAAAGATGACTCTGAGTCCTCTGTTGCTGATCATGTTCGAATCAGGATGGATGGCCTTTGGTGGAGATGCTGTAGAGGAAATTCGGACACGAACTTGATGTGAGATAGAATACCCCATCCTCTGAGTTTTCCCCGTTCATCATCATTTCCCTCCCCATTTTCAAGTCAGGACGGATGGCCTGTGGTGGAGACACTATAGAGGAAATTCAAACATGAACTTGGTGGTGAGATGGTATACCCCTTACTCTGAATTTCCCTTATTCATTATCATTTCCTTACCAAGACATTGCAATAGCTCTCTCCTTAAGGCTGCAGCGAGCCCAAACCCTCTACCTAATTTATAAGGACCTCCCTTACCTGGCCTCTTCCTACTTATTCAGTCATTCTCTGCTTTCCTCAAGGAAAACCTCCCTGCTTTCTTCCTGAAATCTAGTCTCCAAAAAGTACAGAGCAACCCACAGAGAAAAGTATCTTTAAATGAACTACTGCCATGAATTCTGCAAATTTCCTAAGGAAACTAGGAAAACAACATTCCTAATATCTATAATGATTAAAAAGGCAATTGTTTAGGAGACAGAAATGCATTTGACTTTTCCCAAGTAGTAGAAACAGAAAACAGGATACCTGTAAGAAGTATAAATTGGTAAACCTTACTCAAAATAGTTCTAGAAAGCATTAAAGTTCATTTTGGCTTGTGCTTGCAAGCACTAGTCATGACCAACTTTGGGGCTGAAGGTAAGTTTTATTAAAAATACTAATCAAGAAGAGTAGATTTATGAAGGGAAAAATCTTATATTTTTTCTCTAATAGTTTTAAGGCAACAAATAGACTATTATAAATAATTATGGTACTAATATTTTTATTGCTGTGAAGGTATAAAATTATGTGTTATAAAATTTAGGAAAAAATTTAGAGGAAAATATCAACACCTCCTTTAGGATTTATATTCTAAAATATACATAGAAATTAGGAGTTGAAAAATAACATGGAACATCAAATATGAAAGATCTAACTTTCCTTAACAGCACACTTTATGTTTTTTCCAAGGTGAAATCATCAGAATTGTTGCAAATCAAAGGAAAAGAAGTTAAGCGAAGGCGAAAAAGTAAATTTGGAGTTATACCACAGAGACCAAAAAAGATTTCAAAACCCATGTGTGATCAAAAACTACCTAAAAAAAAGTAACTTCCTTAACTATACAAATTTTATTGTCTGAAGAGAAATTATTCAGTAGTACTTATACCTGAAACTGTGTTTGTAAAGGAAGATTAAATGTTTTAGAAATTCACATATGAGATCCAACTTAAACCTTCTCACAGGAAGAGTTGGGGGCAGCTGGTACAGTAGGATATATATATATATATATATATATATATATATATATTGTAGTCCACACTTCTTTCTACTTTTTTTTTTTGGATCAGTGTACTTAGTAATGACAAAGCAACAGCTAGAATAAAAATAACTCTTTGAGAGACAAAAAAGAATTTCATGTTAACATGTGAGACTTGATATTTTTGGTCACTGAAGTGCCTAATTTGGATTAACTGTTCATTATATTGGTTAATTTTGTTATGATAAAATAAAAGACAACCCCCCACAAAATATCCATAGGACAGTCGATTTGGAAATTTATTTTTTTTAGTTCTACCAGTTTATTGCTACCAACCCATCAACCTCCACCCTCATGCACACATGCTCAGTCATGTAACCCCATGGACTGTAGCCCGCCAGGCTCCTCTGTCCATGGACTTTTCCAGGCAAGAATACTGGAGTGGGTTGCCATTTCCTTCTCGATTTGGAAATTTAGATGGCCTTACTTTTCTCTACTATAATTTTATATTTCATTCCCACCCTTCACATACTTTCAGTAGGGTTTCTTATTACACAGGAGTGCAACCACAATTTTGAATAATAGTGTGTAAATGCAATTTAGGTTTATGGTTTATCTTTTGTCAGTCATCTTGATGAAACTTATTTTCTCCTTATTTTTCCACAAGGTTTTTATGGGTTGGTTGGTTCTAGGTTCTTCTTCATTTAACTCTTTATGGGGGGCTTAAAGAAGCTTTAATTATTAGCTTTTGTTGTTGCTTAGGGCACTGAAAGGTGTGCAGGACATGGAAGACAACCTTTTTATGGCCAGCCTAAACTTTGTAAATGGATAATACTCACAATTTAGTAGCTGGGAGTAGACTCACAGGAAAAGAATTCCAAAGTTTATGAAAGAGTCAAATTGGCATTTAAGTGACCCTGACATGCCATTGCTTATCTGCATTGCTTTAAGCTCATTTAGTTAGCAAGATTATGTATTAAAACAAATAGTGACAGCAGACAACAAGTATTTTACCTTCAATAAATAGTTACTGTCAGATTATCAATGAAGCAGAAACTTCTTGATTTTTTTCCCCTAAAAAACCTTGCATTTAGTGCATTAGGCAAAGTAGTGTGGCCACACACAGAGGCAGAGTCTTTTCTTTTTTATGTCTTAGTGTTTCAAAGAATGACAAATAGTCCTGTTAAAGGAGAGTGTGCTATAAAAACACACAGCCTTTCTTGAGCATGCCAAAAATATTTGTAGATCTTTTTGATATATATATATAGGACTGTGTTAATTCATTAAAACTGAAATTAGAAATCTCCATTATAAAGAACTAAGAATGTGATGCAGAGGAATAAAAATCTGGTATTTAAAAAGTTTATATGAATAGAAGAGAATTTTGGAAAATCTTTTATTCACTGCTCTTTTTTCCTTAATCAATTTTTTACCTAACTTTTCTCACCAATGACTAGCTTCCCAATTGAATTGTTTTCTTAGGAATTCAGCCATCTCTTGAAAACATAGTGTTTTTTAGCTCAATAACCAAGGGAGATTCACTTGCAGATCTATATTATTAAAAACATGAAGGAGACATAGGAATTCAGATTGGTTCTGATGCTTTTTTAAGTAAAAAAAAAAAAAAAATCTGTGAAGTAATCTCAAGAACATTCCACTAGCCAAGACCTGTCCCAGATAGAATGAAGATGTAGGTGAGCATGACATCAGAACCCACCTTTTACTCTCTCTTTTTCCCAGTCCTTTCTTCAGAACCCTGAGTTTCTTAGAGATCCTCGGCTTCTTGGAGATCCATTTTCACTCCCCGAGTTACATTTTTTTGTCCCAGGCATTTCCAAACACTTAGATTTACCTCTCTTTTCCTCTGCCACTTAAACATGTACACATTTCATGTCCTGTTTTTGTTGGGCCACATACTGTTTTAGAAATGACATAAACTACTCTCTACTAGTGATTCAATAATGTACATGTGATGCCTAGCAATGGGTTAGGTGTCGTGCAGTGCAAATTAGTCACAGCAGTAAACAGAGTTCCAGAGACCAAGAAGTGTTACTGTTATCAATTTTTTTATAAGGTAGGGGTTAAGAATTTTTGCTTTAATTTTGCAGAAGACCTTCAGAGAGGCCAGTAGTAGCATTTCCAAGTGTTAGAACTAGGCTTCTGATGCAGGCCCAGCTAACTATTTATACTATGCTACTATCCAGGCTCATGGAATGGTCAGTGGGTAGATCTGCATTAACCCATTACATAAAGGGTCAGATTGGGTGGGACAGGAATAGGGCAATGTATGAAAAGAGATATTTGTAAGAAAGAAAAAGAAAGTAAAGTTTGCAGATAAATTTGTCCTTGAAGTATTATTTGAAGAATATTTGAAAAAGTGAAAGTGTTGGTCACTCAGTCATGTCCAACTCTTTGCATCCTCTTGGACTGTAGCCCATCAGCCTCCTCTGTCCATGAGATTCTCCAGGCAAGAATACTGGAGTGGGTAGCAATTCCCTTCTCCAGGGGATATTCCTGACCCAGGGATTGAACCTGGGTCTCCCACATTGCAGGCAGATTCTTTACTGTCTGAGACACCAGGAAAGCAGATAAAAAGTTAGGCAATATATCTATAACTTAAAGAACTGAGAGGTCTTTCTGGCCCTATGAATTGTCCTGGAGACAGCATCTGCCATATGAGATGGCACATATGCTTTAAATGCATTCATTCCTTTCTTTCTTAAAGCAACTTTACTCAGGATGCACTAATGTTGTAATTACCATCTTAACCGAATGTTGTTATTCTCAACTTACTGAGGTATAATGAAATTAATTGATTTGCTTATTGCCAAGTGTTAACTTTAAACAGGATTTGAACAGAGGCATTCTTAACCACTATGCTTAAAGTAGGGCCAGATGCTAGGAGCCTTGAAACTTAGAGGAAATTGTTGCATGCAGCAAGCAACAAAAAAGCCATTGTACTGGGGAGAGGAGTACTTAAAGATCTGTGTGCTAGAATTTTGCAGGATGTTTGGAAGGAGGTGGAATAGCAAATGGCAACCCACTCCAGTATTCTTGCCTGGAAAATTCCATGGGCCACAGTCTGGGGGGTCCCAAAGAATCAGATATGACTGGGCAACTGAGCACACAGGCAAGCATGCATGGAAGGGGGAGGAGACAGAGGGTGCAGGGTTGAATCCAAGTGGCAGACTTTGCTCTTCAGGGGAGGTGATAAGGGCTTGGACTGGAGTGTGGTGGAAGTAAGGGGGAGAAGGAGCACACGGGAAGAACTCCGTTCAAGGGAGACGCTCAGTTTTTCATTGGCTGAGCAGGTGAAGGGCAGAGACAAAGATGGCTCCAGTGCTTTGTATGTTGAAGATGAGGAATCTCGGTGAGATAGTGATAGCAGAGATGGGACTTGGGAACTCAGCACAGAGGGAAGGGTTGAAATACTGAAGATGATTTTTCCAGTGCAGAAAGAGTAGTTCAACTTTGGAAGCCATACCCAGTTCAGAAGATGGTGAAAGAAAAGCCAGTGACTAAGTCAAGTTATAATGAATTTGAAAGGTAGATGGAGAGCTGGGATGGTGCAGGCTTAACAAAGCTCAGAGAGGAAGAAGGATCATCAGTATTGCCAGCTGTGGCTTGGAGGTCCATAATCGAAAGGTCTAAAGTTCATTTGATTTGATGAAAAGGCCATTGTTTGGGTAATGTAAGAGTATAACATTAGTAGGAGGTGGGGATGGAGTTGTACTGGCTAATGGCCATTTCCTCCTCAGAGGTCATTAATAGGCATTAATAGGAAAGAAATTTGACTCATAATTAGCAACACTTTTTTTAGATCCAGTGACCACTAACTAATTTTGCAACCTATCCAAAACAAGCCTGCTCCAAAATAAGGCTAATAATGATAATAATACCTCCCACATAGTTTCATTATAGAAGTTAGAGATGATGTGTATAGATTGGTTAGTACAAAGTCTGGTACGTAATAGGTGGTCAAAAAGGATTTGTTGATTGAATGGCATGGCAAGTGAGAGTGGGTATTAAGAAATTAGATCTTCATGACCTCTTTTCTGTTTTGGAAAGGCAGGAGAGAAGCAAGTTCTATTAACTGCATAATGGGAAAGAAGATGCTTTGTTAACTTAGAGAGACCCAGATTTCCACTGATGCTAGTTAATGGATAATGTACTGTGTTGTTGAACTTCTTCAGCGATATAAAGCATTTGAGCAGAGTAGCAATTAAGTAATGTATAATGGCTAAAGGTTATGGTGTCACTGAGTGAGTTGCAGAGTTCAGGAGAGAAGAGATTTGGGTGGGAGTGGGATAATAATAATGAGTTAGCTTTTAGACTTGTTGATTCTGAGATACCTGTAGAAAATACAGGTTGAGATCTTCGGCAGGCAGTTGGATATATATGACTAAAGATCTGGTCAATGGCCTGAGGTTGTAATAGTAAACTTTTTATAAACCACTGTAATAGTTTTAAATGTGATCTACCACGTGTACACGTCTTTTGTAGAGCCTGAACTAAACTGACAGTGTAAATATATTTTGTATCTAAAAAAGCAGAAAATGATAAAAAAAAAAAAAGAGGCCTAATTTCTTACCTCTGCGGCAGATTTCCAGAAGACTACTCCACCTGGACCCTTCACAACCTGTGCGCCACCATCCCAGCCAAAGAGTTGCCCGTTGACTTGCGCGTGGGCTCTCGAGTGTATCACACAGCCGACAAGAAAGGTCACGATACTGTGCTTGGAGTATTCGGCACCTCTTTGTTAGATGATCACTATACAGACGAGGAGCAAAGAGATAGGTGAGAATTCCACTGTTAATTTTGTCTTAAACTAGATTTGAAAGAATTTAGCCAAAGAATTTCTGCCTTGGAGGCTTAGATTCTGAAGACCTGCTTCTGTTCTTGGGTGCTAGAAAGGAGAAGTTGGGTTCTGGGCCTTTCTGTTCCTTCGCCGTATGTACACAGTCTAGGTCAGTATCTTCATCTCCTGTTATTGACATGAACCAGAAGGCAAATTTCGTTGAACAGTTTATAGTTCCCAAAGAGTGTCATATGCATGGCCTCATTTGTTCTTTGTAACAACTCGGTGGAGTACAGATGTAGAAATTGAAGCTCATGAGAACCAAGCAACTTTGCCTGGCTTATACAACTAAACATCGCAGATTTGAGAGTTGAAGGCAGTTTTGAGATTTCCTCATCATTGGGCATTCTTGGGTCCAGGGATCATGTACAAAAGTCGTATCTACTGGAACCTTTTCCATTTCTCCTTGTGTCTCAGTTTCCTTTGGAATATGAGTATTCTTTTATGGTGAGTATATAACTTATGGCATCCTCAAATGGGAAAAGAAAAGGGAAGGGGGCTAACATTTACTTAATGTGAACTATATTCCTTGTACTATGCTCTGTGCTTTGCATTTTTTCCTGTTTAAATCTTCAATCATAAGAAGAAGTCATAATTTCCATTTTATTCATGAAGAAACTTAGGCTTTATAATATCAGGTAACTTACCTCTAAATAGTGATTAGAATCCAGATTTGTTTACCCTAATTTTTCTCAAAAATGTTTTTTCATTGTCACCCCCTTAAGAAGGCTTTTTAAACTGCTCCCCACCCTAATTTCCCCTCCGCATTAAATTATAATGCTCTAGATATATTGTATATCTGTCTGTGGTATTGTGTGTGTATCTGTACCTTATACATAGAAAGAGTAAACTTTTATTATCCCCTGCCTCCTCAGCCACTAATTTTCACTCCCTCGAGGGTGATAGCACCTGCATACAGAGAATGCATACTCTAAAGTCTCTTGTCTTTCAAAAGAGCTGGTAGGAATCCTGAAAAATCATCTGTAATGCATTTTTTTTGGCATTAATTTTTTTTATTGGAGGATAATTGTTTTACAGTTTTGTGATGGTCTCTGCTGTACATCAACATGAATCAGTCATAATTACAAGTGTATCTCCTCCCTGTTGAGCCTCCCTCTGCCACCCACTCCACCCCTCTAGGTTGTCACAGAGCAGCAGGCTGGGCACCCTGTATGTTTTTAAAATACTAAAATATTAAATATTAAGTTAAATTTAAATAGATATGTTCTTAGTGTTATATTTTAACTAATCTAGATCATATGTTAAAAGATCACTTTTAATTTTACTACTAAAAAAATTATTAGTAACTTACTCTCACATGCTTTATTCTGATCCAGTTTCCTCAAACTTTACTTTTGGTCAAGATTGTAACACTTTACTGCCTTCTTTTAAGATTTGAAGTCTTCTGGTTTCCGTGTGTTTAGTAATCACAGTGCCATTCAATATGAATCCCCCAAGGAAGGTCATTCACATGTTTGTTTTCTGTTTAGGCAAAAATATTTTTTTAAAAAAGGATTTATGTATTATTCATAATTTTATGAATAAAATTTTATGTGAAGATTTTGGAAATTTCAAAATTGCTTCAGTTTCTCTGATAGACGATAGCAGTTCCATATAACTTCTTTGAAATGTCTTTTAAAAGCCTAAAGCAGATAGTGGACATAAAGACATATAAACGTAGTCTAGTAGGTATGAGACAACTATATTGAATCATTTCCATTGGTACTCTGAAAGCCAAGCATCCTTTTTTGAGGACTCACAGCTTATATTATTCTTGCAAAGTGTTAAAAATACTGATTTCTTTCCAATTCTAAATTTTTTTTTCCTCAAGCAGATCTCACTTTCTTTTTATCAGAGAGTCAATAAATGTTCTATTTGATGATGGTAATTCTTGGCAATTTGTTCCTAAGTACCAAATAAGAAGTTAATTTAAGTACTGAATATTTAATTCTCTGGCATCCATTTCTTGAGGATTATCTTGCTAAACATAGCTTAACCTTTTCAAAATATATCTGTCTGCTGAGCCTACAAGTTCAGAGAAATGTATATTTTTTTCTGCACTAATAAGTTGTCTCAGGAAAGGTAATTGTGAACACAAAATGAATACCTTTTCACTTGGTGGCTTTTTGGTTTTTCTGTGCAGGGAACAGTTAACCACAAAGCATAACACTTGTGGTTATACAGTTTAATGCTTTCTTAATTTTGCACATAGTAATTGTCATTTGTGGGAAACACCAAAGGTACTTTAATGGGATAGTGTGGGTACATAAGTTTAGTTCAAATAGCAATCTATTGTTCAAACTTATGTTTATTTTGTTAGATAACAATTTTGATGAGAACTATAAAAATACTCCATATTGATCATATTTTTTGTGTTTAAAGTTTCTGTATTATAAAGAGAAGTTTATAGACATCTAAGAATTAGGATTCTTAGCATGGAATTTTAGTGAATAGCATGGAATTTTGGTGAAAAGCCTCGTGAACATTTCTGTGTATACATGTATTTAAACCATAGATGGCATTCTATAGACTGATATTTTTCACTCAAGGTTATGTGTGAACATTTAAATTATTCCATAATATTTGCTAACTTAACCAATCTGTAGCTTAAGAAAATTCCTTGGTATGGAATTATTTATTAAATTTTTTGGTTTAAAATTTTGATGGATATTGCTGAAATTCTCTCTGGAAAAGTTATACCATCTTATATCCCTACCAACGATTTATGACATTGTTTATTTCCTTTCAACATGACCAAACTATTAATTGTCAATTTTCATGATTTTTTTCCCCTAATCTGATGTAGAAAAAAATCTCTTTATTTCTTTTATTCATTTCTAATAAGATTGAGCATATTCTTAGATGTCTCTTGGTTATTTGTTTTTATCCTTTTGAGAATTACCAATTTATCTTCTGTTATCATTCATCTTTTTCTTATTGATTTATAAGTGATCTTTCTATATTAAAGATTTAACTATTTGTCATATTAATGAAGACCTTAAAAATTTTGTTGTTTGCTTTCAGTTTTGTTTATGCTGCTTTATGCCATACAGAAGTTTTACACTAATACAGAAGTAGTGAAAACTGGCAATAGTTTCCTTTATGTGTTTCTAGTCTTGGTGTCATTCTTAGAAAGGGCTTTGCTACACTTAAATTTAAATATATTTTTCATATTTTCATCAAGTAATTTTATTGCTTTATTTTTAAAAAATTTAATCTTTGATCCATCTTTAATTAATTTGATAATATTAAGCATTATTGTTTCCTTTCCAAATGACTAATTGCACAATAAGTTTATTTATTCAATAAATCCTCTTTTTCTCACTAATTTGAAATGCCAACTTTTCATACCTTAAATTGCAGTGTGTCATCAAGTTTTTTTATAGACTTACATTCTATTTTAGTGAGTTTTCTGTGTAAAATTGCATGTATATTTTGTTGACCCACCATCAAGAAAGAGAGAATGGGTGGCAAAAATGCTGTCAATAAACACAGAATGACCTCTCAAGTCAGGTACCCCTCATAGCCAGCTTCTGGTGGTAAGACGTGCTTAGATTAGAGATCCCGAATTTAGCCCTCAACTGAGCTTCAAATTACAAGGGAAATTTCTAGTCATATTTTAGAAAAACATGTGTAAATGGTTAGTTCTAGCGGAGAAGGCAATGGCACACCACTCCAGTACTCTTGCCTGGAAAATCCCATGGATGGAGGAGCCTGTTAGGCTGCAATCCATGGGGTTGCTAAGAGTCGGACATGACTGAGCGACTTCACTTTGAGTTTTCCCTTTCATGCATTGGAGAAGGAAATGGCAACCCACTCCAGTGTTCTTGCCTGGAGAATCCCAGGGACGGGGGAGCCTGGTGGGCTGCCGTCTATGGGGTCGCACAGAGTCGGACATGACTGAAGTGACTTAGCATAGCATAGCATGCATTAAAATAGCAGTCATGACTATCACAACAAAAATTGGAAAAGCAGAGGTTAAATGTCAGAAGTCAAAGTTTAATTTCATTTGTTATTTTTCTATAAAATAATAATAAAAATACAAATATGCAATAAAATACAAAAAAGGACAACAATTACTCAAGATCTTGCCATCCAGAGATAATACTTTTCTTAAGTATATGATTCTGGACTTTGTTGTTTGCAAATAAATCATATGGAACAAAACGGGTAATGCTATGTAAATAATGTCTTGTAACCTGATTTTTAAAGCTTATTATGCCATAATTATCTTTCTATGTCATGACATACAGGTCTGAATAGTCATTTAAATTGATCAGTTTTAAAAATTTTTTGTGTACTTACTATGTGGCAGGCTTTGAGTTAGGCACTAAGTAAGCATCTGTGAGGAGCTTCCCTGGTGGCTCAGACGGTAAAGAACCTGCCTGCAGTGCAGGAGGCCCAGGTTCTATCCCTGGGTTGGGAAGGTCCCCTGGAAAAGGGAATGGCTACCTGCTCCAGTATTCTTGCCTGGAGAATTCCATGGACGGAGGAGCCTGGAAGGCTACCACCTATGGGATTGCAAACAATTGGACACAACTGACTGACTGACACAGTTAAGAATCTGTAAACACAAAAAACAATCTCTGCCCACAGGGAATTTGGAGATTAGCAGAGAAGAAAGGTGGTGAATTAATTATTGTGAGTTTGACAGTTAATATGCAGATGGGCAGTGTGTAGAAGCATGTTTTCAATTATCTGGGGAAGATTAAGCAAATGATACTTAAATTGAAATCTAGGAATGAACAGAAGATAGCTCGGAAGAGGGGAAGAGGGGAAAGAATTTTTTTAGTTTTGTGCTACTCCAAAAGATAGTTCACAGACTAGCAGCATCACCATCACCTGGAAGCTTGTTAAAAATACAGTATGCAAGCTGAAGTTTGAGAGTCTGTGCGGTGGACAGTTGGAACCCATTTGAGAAGTAGAAAGATGTCCATCAGTAGAGCAGTGATACCATTGATTCAGGAGAGGACACAAGGTTCAGGATTATGTAGGACTTAGAGATGTTCTCTGTGTGTATGTGAGAGCATGTGTGTGGGGACTTGGGGGAGAGAGTCTTATTGACAGTGTATTGAGAAGCCAGTGATAGGATTCTTTGAGGAAAAATGACATGATCAGATTTGCTTTGAGATAGCACAGTCCTCATCATGACTTCTCAGTACCACCTAGCACAGTTGATCACGTGCTCTTCCTTACAACACCCCTATCCCTTGGCCTTCAGGACTGCAGTCTCTCTTGATTCCTGCCTCCTTTGCTATGTCTTCTTAGTCTCCCTTGCTGGTATATCCTCATCTCTTGACTTCAAAGCATTGGAGTGCCCAAAGCTTATCCTTGGATCTGTTTTCTCTTCTGCCTGTACTCTCAAGGTGATCTTATTCAGGACCATAGCTTTATATATGATCTATATGCTGATAACTATTATTAACTAAGATAAATGATTAAAGGCTATAATTGTCCTTATAATAACTAAAAGCTGGAAACAACTTAAGTGTCCATCAATGGAAGACTTTTTATAGTGCACCCAATGATGGGATGTATTAGAATTGTGGCAAAGAATAAGTTAGAGCTCTGTGTACTGAGAGGAGTTAGAACCCAGTATATAAACAGATATGTGATTATAGACAAACAGATTTTTAGCATGGAGGAAAATTCAGGAAACTGTTAACTGTGATCCTTCTATTTTCCTTTTATATTTTACACCAAATTGATAAAAAGTGAAATTATACTTTGTCTTATTTTTGCTTTATTTATATGATATATGAAAGTGAAATTCGCTAAGTTGTGTCCAACTCTTTGGGACCCCATGGACTATACAGTCCATCAAATTCTCCGGGCCAGAATACTGGAGTGGGTAGCCTTTCCCTTCTCCAGGGCATTTTCCCAACCCAGGGATTGAACCCAGGTCTCCTGCATTGTAGGCGGATCCTTTACCAGCTGAGCTACAAGGGAATATTTTTGCCCTTTAATTTTTAATTTTTTCTAAGTTATTTCCCTTGTAGATTGTATAGTATTGGATATTAGTTAAGCCAGTCAGAAATCAATTTTCTTATAGTAGGCTGGATCATCTCATACTCATTTATTGTCATATCAGATACACTTGGTAGTATTCTTGAAAGGTGTTAGAGGTGGAAGAGGACAGGATTGAAAGATTTTGCATCTGTGGTTTTCATCTGTGATTGTTAAAACTGTTGTACTAGAAGCTGACCTTTTCCTACTGAGTTTTCTATGTAGAAAGATTCTTCTTGGCTTTTTTTCTGTGCATGCACATATATTACTTATACATACATTTTACAGAAAATACATTAAAGATGTTATCTTGACATTTATAATCCTTAGAGGATTTTAATTTTAAAACTGAAGGGCAGACATATGAGTAATTATTTTGACTTATTATCTTTACTACTTACAGCTTACAAATCAACTATATAAAATGTACTTCCATTAGGAAGATTTTATCTGGCCCCCCATCTTGAGTAGGGTAGCAATATCTAAATGGAAAACAGAATATTATCTCGTAGAAAGTCTATTGAGGTGCATTTATTGCATAACTTATTATTAACAACCACTCTATGCAGTAGATGAAATCATTCTGTTTCCCAAACGAAGAAAAGGAGGTTCAGAGATTGACCAGTTCATATTTATAGAGCTGGTAAAAGGTAGGACTCAGACCCAAGTCTCTCTGATCCTAAATGTGGTTTCCATTATATCACACTGTTTTTTTAAAATTAATTTTCTTTGGAGTATTGTTGACTTACAATGTTGTGTTAGTTTCTGCTTAGTTCCCCTGGCCCAGGATCGAACCTGTGCCCCCTGCATTGGGCGTGCAGAGTCTTAACCACTGGACCCCCAGGGAATTATTTATATATATATTTACACACACACACACATATGTATATGTATATGTAAATTCACTGTTTTGTGATCTTATAAAAATCCCTCTTATTTTTTTTCTATGGTTCAATTCCAAATACTGATTCTCATCTCGTTTTCAGAACCAATCCTGATATAAAGTAGGAAGGATCATATTTTACTCACTCTTGATGCTCTGTATTTGGTCTCAGTTCAGTTCAGTTCAGTCACTCAGTTGTGTCCGACTCTTTGTGACCCCATGAATCACAGCACGCCAGGCCTCCCTGTCCATCACCAACTCCCAGAGTTCACTCAGACTCACGTCCATCGAGTCAGTGATGCCATCCAGCCATCTCATCCTCTGTCGTCCCCTTCTCCTCCTGCCCCCAATCCCTCCCAGCATCAGAGTCTTTTCCAATGAGTCAACTCTTCGCACGAGGTGGCCCAAGTACTGGAGTTTCAGCTTTAGCATCAGTCCTTCCAAAGAAATCCCAGGACTGATCTCCTTCAGAATGGACTGGTTGGATCTCCTTGCAGTCCAAGGGACTCTCAAGAGTCTTCGCCAACACCACAGTTCAAAAGCATCAATTCTTCGGCACTCAGCCTTCTTCACAGTTCAACTCTCACATCCATACATGACCACAGGAAAAACCATAACCTTGACTAGACGGACCTTTGTTGGCAAAGTAATGTCTCTGCTTTTCAATATGCTATCTAGGTTGGTCATAACTTTCCTTCCAAGGAGTAAGCGTCTTTTAATTTCATGGCTGCGGTCATCATCTGCAGTGATTTTGGAGCCCAGAAAAATAAAGTCTGACACTGTTTCCACTGTTTCCCCATCTATTTGCCATGAAGTGATGGGACCAGATGCCATGATCTTCGTTTTCTGAATGTTGAATTTTAAGCCAACTTTTTTACTCTCCTCTTTCACTTTCATCAAGAGGCTTTTTAGTTCCTCTTCACTTTCTGCCATAAGGGTGATGTCATCTGCATATCTGAGGTTATTGATATTTCTCCCGGCAATCTTGATTCCAGCTTGTGCTTCTTCCAGTCCAGCGTTTTTCATGATGTACTCTGCATATAAGTTAAATAAACAGGGTGACAATATACAGCCTGGATGAACTCCTTTTCCTATTTGGAACCAGTCTGTTGTTCCATGTCCAGTTCTAACTGTTGCTTCATGACCTGCATACAGGTTTCTAAAGAGGCGTTTCAGGTGGTCTGGATTTCCATCTCTTTCAGAATTTTCCAGTTTCTTGTGATCCACACAGTCAAAGGCTTTGGCATAGTTAATAAAGCAGAAATAGATGTTTTTCTGGAACTCTCTTGCTTTTTCCATGATCCAGTGGATGTTGACAATTTGGTCTCTGGTTCCTCTGCCTTTTCTAAAACCAGCTTGAACATCTGGAAGTTCACGGTTCACGTATTGCTGAAGCCTGGCTTGGAGAATTTTGAGCATTACTTTTACTAGCGTGTGAGATGAGTGCAATTGTGCGGGAGTTTGAGCATTCTTTGGCATTGCCTTTCTTTGGGATTGGAATGAAAACTGACCTTTTCCAGTCCTGTGGCCACTGCTGAGTTTTCCAAATTTGCTGGCATATTGAGTGCCACACTTTCATAGCATCATCTTTCAGGATTTGTTATGACCCAATTTCGAAGGTAGGGTTTATGCTTATTAGGTGGGGATTTTATCTTGTATCATTTGTTCCTTCTTAGGACCTGAAGTTCTGTTTCTGAGTCCTGGGCCAAAGCAGGGGCCTTGCTCACCGAGGGGACATTTCTGATATTAATTGCTCAATTACTGAAAGCTCTTACTGAATACTACCTGTATTTGTACTCCGTGTCACTGGTTGCTCCCGCCCCCACACTAGAATGTGCCATCATCCCATGTTAGACCTTTCCAGTGTCAGTTGCAGTGCTGTGGTCTGTAGCTCTGCATTTGGGATAGTATATTTTGTCTTCTGCTCCACATGTCCGTCCAGTGTGGGTATCTAGGACTGACTTTCCCCCCCAGTCACATGTCCTGCATTGTCTGCCATTCATTCCTCAGTGGTCAGGTCAATCCTGACCTGGCCTACCCCCACCCCTTACTTGACCTTGTTCCTTGCTACATAATCCAGACAATGACCCAAGGTATTATACCAAAGAATATAAGACCTGAGCCCCATTTGAGATCTCGCTGGTGGTGTATGTGACTGAAGCACATATGTAAGAGCTGTAAGAGACCTTGGCCTTCCCCTTGCCTAACCATCTCATGTTATAGATGAGGAAACAGAGGCAGAATTTTGCACCCCAAATCACAGTAGGTGGCAGTTAGGACTAGCATCAACAGTAATCCCATTTAGATTTTTGTTAATTCATTTTCAACAAGTAGCCCCCATACCTAAGTAAGCCTTAAGCATACTTTAAAAAATAAATTGGGATGACAAATTTATGTTAGTACACATTATCAATATTTGATAAGATTAGTATATTTTTGTTTTTATATGGAAACTCCAAAAAATTTATTTGGAAATATGCCTGATTTCTTATCTGCCAACATCTAACAGCTCAGCTGATAAAGAATCTGCCTGCAATGCAGGAGACCTCGGTTCAATTCCTGAGTTGGGAAGATCCACTGGAGAAGGGATAGGCTACCCACTCCGGTGTTCTTGGGCTTCCTTGGTGGCTCAGTTGGTAGAGAATCCGCCTGCAATGCGGGAGACCTGGGTCCGATCCCTGGGCTGGGAAGATCCCGTGGAGAAAGAAATGGCTACCCACTCCAGTATTCTGACCTGGAGAATTCCATGGACTGTATAGTCCCTGGGGTCACACTCCATGGGGTCGCAGAGTCGACACAACTGAGCGACTTTCACACAAAAATGTCTGAAAGCAAAGCAATGTCATTCCACCAGATGTCACTGTTTGCATGTAGCAATGAAGTTACAATGATTAAAATAAAATTTCCCCCTCCCTAATTATATTTATATAAAAGATTCTGCATAGTTATACTCCTTTTCTTCTTTGGCTTATTCTCCTTTAGATTTATTGTTTTATTGAAGACTGTATTTCCTGAATTTTTTAAAGTATTGAAAATATTCATTATCTCTGCTATAGATTTTAAAGACTTTGCAAAATTATTTGTAGATTAGTATCTTCAAGAAGGTGACCTCTTAAAGTCTTTTCTAGACCTAGAAGTTTCTTTTCAAACAACATTCTTTTAAGTTACTGTTTTCTAAGTTGTTGATTGCGACCCAGTAAGTGGATTGTGCAATCAGCTTAATGGCTTGCTATGAGTCCCTTAAAGAAATGGTATTTGGGATAGAATATTGCATGTAACTATTACTTTGACAAAACTTTTGCATAAACACTCAAACTATCCCTGAACACATCTGCTCTGAGTTGCATAAAAATGGCTGTGAGCTTTATCCTGTGAATGCTCCCCAGGCTTAGTACCCCAAGGAGCACAATGAATTTTCTGAGAAAGGGGTAGGGAGGATGTGATGTATAACTTCTCCATTGTTAGAGTTACTCCAGGGAGGGGAGAGGGTTGCTGGAGGGAGAACCCTCCATCCATCACAGGATGGAGCCTGCAGTCACTTTTATGTAAGTCATAAAAGATGTGGGTGAAGATTTTTAAGAGTGCTCACAGCCTAGAGCAGATGTTCTCCAAACTTCTTCTAACTTGTAATAAGAACACCATTTTATATCTCTGGCCCCATGGGAGATCAGTGTTGACTGAGAACGAGGTTTAACTCAATCTGAGAGAGATGGGCTTGTTTGCTTCATTCAGTCCTCTCAGTCATAATAACAAAAATGATTGTAATGTCAACTACTTAATGTACTTTTCTGAACTTTGTGCAAACTTGTTACATATATTATTTTTAAGCATTAGATGCTGAAAGATCTCATCACTGTTGCTCTTCACAGATGAGGAAACGGAGCCTTAAGAAAGAAAAATGACTTACCCAACACAGCACATCAAGAGGCCAAACTAAAGCTAAAATCCTGGCTTTTAACTTCATTCCAAAGCCTAGCTTTTCTCACTGTAACAGTGCTTTTTAGGCTTCTCCTGAGGATAAGGACCCCCTGGAGTGTTTAAGTGATCCTGGTCTCTATCCCAAACCAACTGAACTAGAATCTCCAGAGGAAGTATCTGGGGAGCTATAGATCTGACAAGCATCCCAGAATATTCTTTTTTTTTTTTAATTTAATTTAATTTTATTTTGTTTTTAAACTTTACACTATTGTATTGGTTTTGCCAAATATCGAAATGAATCTGCCACAGGTATACACGTGCTCCTCATCCTGAACCCTCCTCCCTCCTCCCTCCCCATACCATCCCTCTGGGTCGTCCCAGTGCACCAGCCCCAAGCATCCAGTATTATGCATCGAACCTGGACTGGCGACTCGTTTCATATATGATATTATACATGTTTCAATGCCATTCTCCCAAATCATCCCACCCTCTCCCTCTCCCACAGAGTCCAAAAGAGTGTTCTATACATCAGTGTGTCTTTTGCTGTCTCGTATACAGGGTTATTGTTACCGTCTTTCTAAATTCCATATATATGCGTTAGTATACTGTATTGGTGTTTTTCTTTCTGGCTTACTTCACTCTGTATAATAGGCTCCAGTTTCATCCACCTCATTAGAACTGATTCAAATGTATTCTTTTTAATGGCTGAGTAATACTCCATTGTGTATATGTACCACAGCTTTCTTATCCATTCATCTGCTGATGGGCATCTAGGTTGCTTCCATGTCCTGGCTATTATAAACAGTGCTGCGATGAACATTGGGGTACACGTGTCTCTTTCAATTCTGGTTTCCTCAGTGTGTATGCCCAGCAGTGGGATTGCTGGATCATAGGGCAGTTCTATTTCCAGTTTCTTAAGGAATCTCCACACTGTTCTCCATAGTGGCTGTACTAGTTTGCATTCCCACCAACAGTGTAAGAGAGTTCCCTTTTCTCCACACCCTCTCCAGCATTTATTGCTTGTAGACTTTGGATCGCAGCCATTCTGACTGGTGTGAAATGGTACCTCATAGTGGTTTTAATTTGCATTTCTCTGATAATGAGTGATGTTGAGCATCTTTTCATGTGTTTGTTAGCCATCTAAACTTAAAAGCTTCTGCACAACAAAGGAAACTATAAGCAAGGTGAAAAGACAGCCTTCAGAATGGGAGAAAATAATAGCAAATGAAGCAACTGACAAACAACTAATCTCAAAAATATACAAGCAACTCCTACAGCTCAATTCCAGAAAAATAAATGACCCAATCAAAAAATGGGCCAAAGAACTAAATAGACATTTCTCCAGAATATTCTTATCATCAGACTGTTGGGAAAGACTGCAGTGCATCAGTGCTTCTCAGACTTTATCGTGCGTCAGAATTAACTATAGGGCTGGTTAAAACACAGAAGGCTGGGCTTCTCCACAGACCTTTTGATGGGACTCAAGAATTTTAATTTCTAACAAGTTCCTATGTGGTGCTAATGATGCTGGTTAGGGAATACACCTTGAGGATCAGTGTAGTACATCATGCCAACCCATTATTCTCACTTTCTCAGGACACGGTCTGGACTGGCTTTGGCTGTGGGATTTTTCAAGCACAGTGTTAAACAATGTGTATTCAATATCTACTGTATTCCTGGGAGACAGGAAATGAATAAGAATCAGTCTTCCCCCACCCCAACTAGTGTGTAATCTGCTGTGAAAAACGCACAGAACAAAATGCAGCAGATTCTATAATGAAATTGCAGATCAAATGCACCGGGAAACTAGGGAGGCAAAGACGAGTTTTTGCTGGGCAGAGGGACGTTCGTAAAGGCCCCATGGAGTAGTGGAGACCTAAGTCTTATTGTCAGTGTTTCCAGAGCCGCATTGTATTGTAGTTATTGTAGTTCAGTTTCCCTGTCTCTCCTGCAACACCTGGAGAAATCTAGAGCATCTTTTGTGCAGCGAAAGATGGGGCTGGGTACTGGGGATGGAAGTAGAATTGGTGAAGTAGGTGATGCCCAGGTGTGGAGGACCCTAACGGCCAGGCCAGGAGCTTGTGTGTGTGTGTGTAGTCATTAAAGTATTTGGAAGAGGGTAACTGACAGTAACTTTGGTACCAGTCTGTAGCATGGATTAGAGGAGGGAAAGTTTGGAAGTGAGGGACAGCAAAGATGTTATCACAGGACTCAGTTGAGAGAAGAATGCAATAGGGTGGAGAGACACTGGAGGGAGAAGAGTCAGGACTAGTGATTACTGAGGGAGAGGTTGGAGATGAAGAGATTTTCAGTCTGACCCACTGAGATATTGGTGATCTCCAAAGTGGGGAATCTCTCGAAAAGACTGGTTCTTTTCTCTGGAAATTCAGAAGGAAGCAGGGAAAATTTGGACAAAAATTTCAAAGCAGATGATTCATTTTTGTCAGGCAGGAATAGTTGCTAACCTTGGGTACCCTTTCCACTAAGATCCGTAGTTCATATCTACCAGAACTAGCTATGCATTCTAAAATGTCCGATGACCTCTTTCACTTTCCTTCCAACCAACCAGAATTTCTTTTTTTTCTTTTTCTTTTGAGGCACATTTGGGATATGAAAAGACAGTAATATATAAATGATCCTGACCACTTTGTTATTGGCTTCAGTTCAGTTCAGTCGCTCAGTTGTGCCCTACTGTTTGTGACCACATGCACTGCAGCACGCCAGGCCTCCCTGTCCATCACCAACTCCCGGAGTTTACTCACACTCATGTCCATTCAGTCAGTGATGCCATCCAACCATCTCATCCTCTTCTTCTCCTGCCTTCAATCTTTCCCAGCATCAGGGTCTTTTCAAATGAGTCAGTTCTTTGCATCAGGAGGCCAAAGTATTTGAGTTTCAACTTTAGCATCTGTCCTTCCAATGAATACTCAGGACTGATTTCCTTTAGGATGGACTGGTTGGACCTCCTTGCTGTCCAAGGGACTCTCAAGAGTCTTCTCCAAACCACAGTTCAAAAGCATCAATTCTTCTGTGCTCAGCTTTCTTTATAGTCCAACTCTCACATCCGTACATGACTACTGGAAAAACCATAGCTTTGACTAGTTGGACCTTTGTTGGCAAACTAATAATCTCTGCTTTTTAATATGCTGTCTTGGTTGGTCATAACTTTTCTTCCAAAGAGCAAGCATCTTTTAATTTCATGGCTGCATTCACCATCTGGAGTGATTTTGGAGCCCCCCAAAATAAAGTCTGTCACTGTTTCCGCTGTTTCCCCATCTATTTCCCATGAAGTGATGGGAACAGATGCCATGATCTTCGTTTTCTGAATGTTGAGCTTTAAGCCAACTTTTTCACTCTCCTATTTCACTTTCATCAAGGGGCTCTTTAGTTCCTCTTCACTTTCTGCCATAAGGGTGGTGTCATCTGCATATCTGAGGTTATTGACATTTCTCCGGCAATCTTGATTCTAGCTTGTGCTTCATCCAGCCCAGGATTTCTCATGGTGTACTCTGCATATAAGTTAAATAAGCAGGGTGACAATGTACAGCCTTGATGTACTGGTTTCCCAGTTTGGAACCAGTCTGTTGTTCCATGTCCAGTTCTAACTGCATACAGATTTCTTAAGAGGCAGGTCAAGTAGTCTGGTATTCCCATCTCTTTAAGAATTTTCCAGAAGAGTTGTGGTCCACACAGTCAAAAGCTTTGGCTTAGGGCCAGATAAAAATATAGCAGTGCCTCAAGGTAGCTTCGTAAGTCACCCCTCTCCTCCCTGATTTTCATGTATGTACTCTCTTGGCTCGTTATTCTAGACAATGCAATATCCCGCTCTTTTGTTTTTGCTGGATATATCAGTGAGGATCCAGTTGCAGAAAACAGAAACATTTTTAACTATTTTAAGCATAAAGGAATCTGGTAATGGGAATACGATGCTTGTAAAATCAATGGAAAGTTTGGAAGAATGGGCTCTATGCAGGCTGAACTTTCCAGAGATAACTCATATAGCACATTTAACTGGCTTCCATGCCTGCTGCTCCTTCTGGCAGAGTCAGGAAGGTAGGAAAGCTGGAGGCCAACCTTGGCAACATACCACTTTAGCTGAGACTCAGAGATCGTGTGGCCTCTCCTGCCACAGCTTTTGACTCTGGAGATATGCCATGTCTGTTGAAACATTCACTGGCAAAAAAGCCTACCCACAAAAGATGTAATGGGAAGGCTGCTACAGAACTCAGTGTTGCCACGACTGCTTGCAGCGGGAACATCATAGCCTTCTAGATTGCATGTGAGTGCATCTGGTTAGTAGATCTTAAGACACATCTCAGACACTGGCTGCAGGAGAGTCGTCACCTCTCCATCCTCAGCAGTTTGGGAAAGCATATTGGATTGGATGTCAAATGACAGTGTGCTATAAGCCACTGTGCTGGGAGTTGAGCTTTACCTTCTCTTTGAATTCAGATATTCAACTGGGTGAGGTAGGAAGCTTTTTTTCCCCATGAACCTATTTTGGCAAAGCCCTATCTTCTCCAGCCTAGCTTTGGGTGGGCCTGATTTTTAAGAGCTGGTTTGATATGATAGACTCTGAGGATTTCAGCATATTGTTATGTGCAGGCAGTTTGAGATGTGTGTGCTTTGTTTTCACATCTGGTGGCTCTAAAGTGATTGTCTGTTCAGGTAATGGTATACCAAAACGTTCAAGGGAACATAGGCTCCACTTTCAAGTGAAATTGAAATATGGCTATAGTCAGTGTAGTTCCACTTTATACTCATTTTATATATTTTGTACAGTGTTATAATACAAAAATGTTATTTCAAGCCATCTGTAAGTCAGTCATTAATGACACATTTTGCCTTCAGATTTTGATTTACCTCATCTCTTGGTTTAATTCAGGCTTTTGTTGATAAGTTTTAAACCTCCTATGTATATTCTTCTTATGTATATATAGTTAGTTGTTGTTAAGTTGCTAAGTTGTGCCTGACACTTTTGCGACCCCATGGACTGTAGTCTACCAGCCTCCTCTGTCCATAGGATTCTCCAGGCAAGATTACTGGAGGGGATTGCCATTTATTTCTCCAGGGGATCTTCCCAACCCAAGGATTGAGCCCACATTTCCTGCATTGGCAGGCAGATTCTTTACCTTTTGAGCTACAGGGAAGACATTCTGAGCCACTCAGGAAGCCCTATATAGAGTTGGTAGCCCAGAAGTAAAGACCTACTGCCATACCTGTTTTATGTTCATCCCGGCAAGATATGAATCAAGAAAGAAAAACCTTAATGTGAGCAGGCAGTTCTTCTTAGGGTGATGGTTTGCCTTGGGCTAAGAAATGAAACCATTTCCCATGAGCTTGGAGTGGGGAGCAGGTTAGGAATCAGAAGGTAGGAAACTTTTTACCTCTGTGTAATGAGACTTTCATAGAGTGAATTTATTATTACTATATTATAAAACAAAACCACCCAAAGGTTACTACTAAAATACATTCAGAAGCAAACATAAATTATTTCTGAGCTATTCCCCGTTTTGAATTATCTGCCTTCGGCACGGTATCTATTTAGCATAGATGCGTGCATGCACGTGCAACTCAGTTGTGTCCGACTGATTGTGACCTCATGGACTGTAGCCTGCCAGGCTCCTCTGTCCATGGAATTCTCCAGGCAAAAATACTGGAGTGAGTAGCCATTCCCTTCTCCAGGGGATCTTCCTGACCCAGGAATCGAACCTGCATCTCTTGTGTCTTCTGCATTGGCAGGTGGATTCTTTACCAGCTGAGCCACCAGTGAAGTCTCATTTAGTGTAGATATCAAATGTCAGTGTGTTTATTTCATAGAGATATAAAACGAGAGTAAATACCTGTTGCTTTATCAATGACTTAAAAAATTTTTTTTCACACTGTAGAATACTGCACGGAGCTCCTGTTATGGATGTCAGTCAAGAATATGTTGCTGTCGTTCCAACAAGACCAGGGATACTGCCTGAACTGATACCAGGAACTGGCCAGAGTGCTCACAAACCACAGTTACAACTCTTAGGAGAGGAAGTAAGAGCTTCCTTTAATGTTAGTTTTCTCTATCTCTTAGACTCTCAAACTTTTTGGTTTCAGGACCCTTTTTATGTTCTTAAAAATTATTGAGGACTTCAGTAATTATTTATGTGGCTTGTATCTATTGAGATTTGCAATATTGGAAGTTAAAAACTGGGAAAATGCTTAAGTGTTTATTTTTTAAATGAAAAATAACCTACTAAAATAATATATGTTAACATGCTATATTTTTTATGAAAAATAATTATATTTTTTAAAACAAAGAAGTAGTGTAAAACTTTTTGCAAATATCTAATGCTTGGCTTAATGGATGACAGCTGGATTCTTATGCTTGCTTCTGCATTCAATTTTGCGATAAGTTGTTTTGACTGAACTATATGAGGGAAATTCTGGCTTCATGCAGATATGTGGTTGAAAAAGGAGAGATTATTTTAATAGCCTTTAAACATAATTATGGATATTCTTGTTTGATAATATGCTTCCTAGGTGGCACAGTTGGTAAAGAACCTGCCTGCCAATGCAGGAGACATAAGAGACCTGGGTTTGAGTTCTAGGTTGGGAAGATCCTTATGGAGAAGCCTGGTAGGCTGCAGTCCATGGGGTCGCAAAGAGTCGGACATGACTGAGCGACTTCACTTTCACTTTCTGGAGGAGGAAATGGCAGCCCATTCCAGTATTCTTGCCTGGAGAATCCGATGGACAGAGGAGCCTGGTAGACTACAGTCCATGGGGTTGCAAAGAGTCGGACATGACTGAAGCAACTTAATACACATACAAGAGGTGGTTTCTTGAAACTTAGTTGTGAGACTTCCACTGCTGTGAATGATGCAGTGGAAGTTCTTTTTCCTATTCTTCCTGCGAAGTACAAGTAGAAACCTGGGTGTTACAAACAGGGCAGATCTGAAAGGTGCAGAGACTGAGACTCTAACCAGGAACTTCGGGATCCAAGAAATGACACGGTGGCAAGTTAGTTCCTTGAGTTTCCTTTTCTGCCTCGTATATCCTTTGATAAATCCTTTTTATAATTTCAAGTTTAAAAAAAACCTGGTAACCTGGAAAGAAAATTAGGTAAAGACACAAAGAAGTCCAAACAAAGCCTACTCTTTTTAGCCAAAGAACCAGGAAAGGGGCAGCCTAGCACGACACAATTTTTAAACAATAGCTACCCTAGCCAAACACCACAGAAAAAATGGTGGCCCTGGTCCTTCCCTCACTCCTACCAGCAAAGGCCTTGTAGGAAAACTAGACTTTTACAAAGTATGTAATGTGTGTGCTCAGTTGTATCTGACTCTTTGGGACCCCAGGGACTGTAGCCTGCCAGTCTCCTCTGTCCTTGGGATTCTCCAGGCAAGAATACTGGAGTGGGTTGCCATTCCCTTCTCCAGGGAATCTTCGCAACCCAGAGATTGAACCAGCGTCTGTTGGATCTCCTGCATTGGCAGACAGATTCTTTACCACTGTGCCACAGAATACGAGAAGGCACTGTCACACCTCTGACAGGGTGGTGTTGAAGAAGGCCGTGTGGGGCTGGGACTTTCGTTTTGGTAGAATGGTCATGAGGTTTCCCTTCTATGGTGTTAGTTGATACCGCATGGGGATCCTGGACTTGCATCCCCACCTAGTAGTAATGAGCCACTTCTCTCTCTCCCCACTGCGATGGTATCAGAGGAGGCCCAGCAGAGTGTCAGCTGGAACAGAAGGTTTACATAAGATCCAGAATCTCATAGCAAAGTATCCGAATTTCAATAGAAAATTGCTAATCCATCCCAAGAACTAGGAAAGTCTCAAACTGAATATAAGAAGGTAACCAATAGATGCTATCATTTAGATGATAGAAATGTTAGAATTGTCTGACAATGATTTTAAAGCCATCATTCTAAAAATGCTTCAGTGATAATCATGAACACACTTGAAAAAATTTTTTAAAAATAAGAAGATTTAGAAAGGAAATAGAAGGTCTTAGTAAAAAACATTGAAAATACTTAGTAAAGAAACTGAAGACATTTTAGAATTCAAAAAATATAATAACCAAAGTAAAATGCTTGGCAGATGGGCTCAAAAGTAGAATGGAGGAGATAGGAAGTGAAGTTGAAGATAAAATAGTAGAATTTATCCAGTCTGAGCAACCAAGAGAAATAGACTAAAGGAAAAAAAAAATTAACAGATCCTCAGGAGTCTGTTAATTGTGGGACTAAAGTAAAAGATCTAACATTTGTGTTATCACAGTCCTGGAAGGAGAAGAAAAAGAAGAGGGGTGACTGAAAATGTTTAGGAAGAAATAATGACTGGAAACTTCCCCATTTTAGTGAGACTTAAACCTGCATATTAGGAAGCTGAGCAAACTCCAAGCAGGAAAAGTCCAAAGAAATATGAACCAAGTCACTTAATAGTCAAACTTCTGAAAACTAATGACAAAGAAAAGAATCTTGAAAGCAGCAAGAGAGAAACCATATGCTACCTACAGGAGAAGAACAGTTGGAGTGATAATGGATTTCTCATCAGAAACCATGGAGGCCAGAAGTAAGTGGCAGAACATTTTTCAAATGCTGAAAGGAAAGAACGGTATGCCCTGAGTCCTGTATATCCAGAGAAGATATCCTTCAAGAATGAAGGGGAATCCAGACATTTCCAGATGACAGGAAAGTAAGAGAATTTGTCACCCAACAGACTTACCCTGAAAGAAAGCCTGCAGGATGTTCTTAAATGATGAAAGATGGAATCTTGGAATATCTAGAAGGAACAAAAACAAGTAAAGCAAAAATGTGAGTAAATGCAATAAAGAATTTTCCTCCTCGTTTTGAGTTTTCTAAATGATGTCTGTCGGTTGAAGCAAAAATTACCATACCATTAAATGTATAGAGAGGAAATGTTTAAGACAACTGCATTATAAATGAAGAAAGGAGACATAAAAGAAGGTAGGTTTACACACCCTTGAACTGGTAAAGTGCAGACATCAGTAGACTTTGATAAGTTATGTTTATATAATGTAACACCTAGAGCAAGACTAAAAATCTATGAGGCGTATTCATAAACACCACAGATAAATAAAAGTGGAATTCTAAAATATGTCCATGTAAAAGGAAAGCAGGGAAAAGAAAACAGAGAAACAAGAGGAACCAGAGAGAACAAGCAGAAGACAAAAATGAAACGACAGATGAAATCCCTAACTTAAATATATTATTGGTCTAAATACACCAATTAAGTGACAGGGAATGCAGAGTGGATTAAAAGAAATGACCCAACTATTTACTATCCACAAGTAACCGACTTCATATATAATGATTTAGAGAGGCTGCAAGTAAAAGAATAAAACAGATAAGTCATACAAACATTAATCAAAGAGAAGTAGGAGTGACTATGTTAATATCAGATAAAGTAGACCTCTCAGCAAAGACAGTTGCAAGAGACAGAGAAGGAGATTACATTATGACAAAAATGTCAACCCGCCAGGAAGACATAGTAGTCTTAAAAAGCATGTGCACAAAATAGCAGAATTGTAAAACATGTAAAGCAAAAGCTGGTGAACTGAAAGCAGAAATAGACAATTCACAATTACAATTGGAGACCTCAATGCTCCTCTCTAAATAGTTGGTGGAACACTAGAAAATCAGCAGGGATACAGAAAAATCAATGACTCTCAACTAACAGGATCTAATTGAAATGTACAGAACACTACACCAAATCAGAGCAGAATACTTACTCTTTTTGAGTTCCTGCAGAAGATATACCAAGATAAATCCATAATGAAATCAAACTAGATATCAATAGCATAGATAACAGAAATATCTCCAAACTGTTGGAGTCTAAACAATACAGGTATAATTTATTCATGGGTTAAAGAGGGTGTATCAAGGGATTTAAAAAGTACTTTGAAAACCAATTAAACTGAATTAAATTGAAAATATAACATATCATAATTTGTGGAACAGAGATAATGCCAAGAGGAAAAATTATAACACTAAATGCTTCCAATTAAAAAAGAGAAGTCTCAAATCAATAATTTAAGCAAGAACCTAGAGAAAGAAGAGCCAAATAAACCAAAAGTGAGCGGTGGAAAAGAATAAGGAAGAACAGAAATCACTGAAGTTGAAAACAATAGAGAAAAATCACTGAGACAAAATAGTTCTTACAAAAAATTGATCTCTACAAAACTGACACAAAACAGAAAAGACACAAATTACTAATATTAGAAATGAAATAGATATCACTGCAGACCCTACAGACATCAAAAGACTAGTAAGGCAATACTATAAGCAAATCCAGTTGTTAATATAAGCAATTTATATAAGCAATTCCAGTATTCTTGCCTCAAGAACCCCATGAACAGTATAAACAACTCTACACACATAAATTTGACAACTTAGACAAAATAGAGCAGTTCCTCAAAAAACACAAACTACCACAACTCACTCAATATGAAATATTAATAGATAATTTGAATAGCTCTATAATGTTAAGGAAAGGCCTACAAAACTCCCTTCTCAGACCCCTGAAATAGTTTGACAGTTAAAAAATCAAAATAAACATGCAACCATCAATACTATTAAGCATGTTGCAGGATGAATACATAAACTATAAGGATAAATCTTCAGAGAATTATGCTGGAAAAAACCAATTCCAAAACATTACATACTGGATGATATTCTTATATAACGTTCAGGAAATGACAAAAGTACAGAAATGCCGAACAGATTCGGGTTTTCCAGGGTTTCAGGATTGGAGTGGGTGGGAATGAGTGGAGTGTGTTTATAAAAGACATGAGATCACTTATGGTGATGAAAATGTTCTATATCTTAACTATATCAATGTCAATATTTTGTTTGTGATTCTGTACCACAGTTTTGCAAGATGTTACCTTTGAGGTAAACTGGGTAAAAGATAGTCTCTGTGTTATTTCTTAAAACTGCATGTGAATTTATAATTAGCTTAAAAATTTAATAAAAATTATGGTTGTTGGACCAGTGCTAAAAAATTAAACTTAGTTAAAAAGAACGTGTAATAAATGACCATTTGTACAGCTAAAAATGTTTGTTGCATTTGAAATCTGAAACTATTGGGTCTTTAGTATGAACATGGTTATTACATTGGGTTGTAATATACATAGTAACCTTAGGGGCTGTGCAGGTGCTGTTAAACTAATTAACCTAGCTTGCTTTATAGTTGTGTGTGTGTATGTATGTTAGTTACTAAGTCATGTCTGACTCTTTGCGACCCCATGGACTGTAGCCCACCGGGCTCCTCTGTCCATGGAATTCTCCAGATTAGCATATTGAAGTGGGTTGCCATTCCTGTCTCCAGGAGATCTTCCCAACCCAGGGACTGAACCTGGGTCTCCTAAACTATAGGCAGATTATTTACGATCTGAGCTACCAGGGAAACCCTGCTCCATAATTACTAAATTATAGTTAGTAATTCAGTTTGCTCTGCAATCAAGTTCTAACAGCCACCGATCTGGCTGCTTCTGTTTTCCTGATTTTCTCTTAGAAAGTTCTGAGGATTGTTGGGGAAACTGGTATACCATGATGAGTGTTTCTTTGCTAGTTTAATTTGACATATCTCTCCTGAAAGTGCATAGGTGCTTTTCCTTGAGAACAAAATAGTGCTGTTTAATGATAGATTTTTCTGTCTTCACATTTAGAAGCTTGTATATTACTTTCTTCTAGGGAAATAATTTTATTCTAGATGCTCAAGCTGCTGAAAGTCTATCTACTACAAGGAAAGGTTTACCACATTGTATGTGACATATCATTTGAATATCTGAAATCTTAATTTCTAGGTGATCTTTGGAAGAAGAATTTTCAACTGATTTTGGAAGAGTTTTTTCATCTTTTATCAAGGAATTCCTGACTCTAGGTCTATGCAGCATAAAGGGATGCAGTGTGTCCACCAAAACAGAGGATGAGTGAGATGGAAACAATTTTGAATTTCTATGGTACACGAATGAACATAGCATCTGAAAAAATCTACCTTTCTCTAAATAAATACTCTGTTGGTAGAGAAGAAATGTGATCTAGTTGAGAAATAAAAGTGGTGAAGACTCAGTATCAGCTTATAATTGTGAATTTTTATTTACGGTGTTTGGGTCTTTGGATATTACTCTAAAAGTCTGTGTAACAGCCATGCTCCAGGAGATGGTGGCTGTTAAGGTTTCGTGCTGCTGCTGCTGAGTCACTTCAGACGTGTCTGACTCTGTGCAACACTATGGACTGCAGCCTAGCAAGCTTCTCTGTCCACGGGGTTCTCTAGGCAAGAGTACTAGAGTGGATTGCCATATCCTCCTCCAGGGGATCTTCCTAACCCATTGCAGGCAGAGTCTTCACTGCTGAGCCACCAAGGAATTCTGTTAAGATTTCATGCGTGTGTGCGTGCTTAGTCGCTCAGTTGTGTCCAGTTCTTTGTGATGCCACGGACTGTAGCTTGCCAGTCTCCTCTGTCCATGGAATTCTCCAGGCAAGAATACTGGAGTGGGTAACCATTCCCTTTTCCAGGGGATTTTCCTGACCCAGGGATTGGACTGTGGTCTTCTGTATTGCAGGCAAATTCTTTACCACCTGAGCTACCAGGGAAGCCACAAATCTTGTTGGGGAAAATGTTTGGTCCAATTAAGTATTGCTCAGAGTTAGTGAAAGTTACAGAAAACATAATTACCAGGAATACCATGGACTCAAACAGCTATAATTAAAAAAACTCACAATTCTTCAAATCTTGTCATGAATGCCTGATTAATTTTTTCACTTCCAACTATTTAAACATTTTTTCTTTTATTGTTTGTTTTATTATTATTATTTTATTGATAGTAGACTCTATTTTTTAGAAAAGGTTTAGACTTCCAGAAAAATTACAAAGACAGTATGGAGATTTCCCACTCTGTTCCCCCTATTATTATATTAATACAATAATGATGGGTAAATAGTGGTCCCCAAAAGATATGTGCTCAGTTGCTCAGTTGTGTCTGACTCTCTGTGACACCATAGACCATAGCCCACCAGGCTTCTCTGTCCATGGAATTCTCCAGGCAAGAATGCTGGAGTGGGTTGCCATTTCCCTCTCCATACCCAAAAGATATATCCAGATCCTAACCCATGAATGTGACCTTACTTGGAAATAGAGTCTTTGCAGATGTAATTAAGAATCTTGGAATGAGATCATCTTGGATTTAGGGTAAGCTCTACATATCTAAATTCAATATGACTGTCCTTATAAGAGGAGAAAACCCTGTGAACACATAGACACACAGGGAAGAACGCCATGGGCTGATAGAAGCAAATTGGAGCAATGCCGCTGCAAGCCAAGGAGTGCCAGGGGTGGCTGGCAACCACTAGAAGCCAGGAAGGGGCAAGGCAGAATTCTCTATAGCATTCAGAGGGAGCATGGCCCTCCCAACATTTTGATTTTGGGCTTCTTGTTTCCAGAACTCAGAGAATTAATTTCTGTTGTTTTAAGCCATCCACTGGTAATTTGCTACAATAGCCCTAGAAAACTCCCAGTACATCTGACAGCTGTATGATACATTTGTTCAAACCAATGAACCAAATAACCATAAAGTATATTTATACTTTATGATTAATTAAGATCCATGCTTCATTTGGATTTCCTTAGTTTAAGGTAATGTCCTTTTTCTGTTCCAGGATAGAAGCGGATACCACATTTCATGTAGTTGCCATGTCTCCTTAGGCTTCTCTCAGCTGTGATAGTTTCTGGGACTTCCTTGTTTTGATGACCTTGACAGTTTGGGGGAGTACTGTCAGATATTTTGTAGACTATTCCCCAAATATCTATTATTTTATTTGGCTGCCTCTGGTCTCAGTGATAGCGTACGGACTTAATTGCTCTGTGGCATGTGTGATCTTAGCTCCTCAGCCAGCATCCCCTGCATTGCAAGGTGATTCTTAACCACTGGACCACTAGCAAAGTCTCACATGATGTTCTTTTTGATTTGATTGTGTGTTATGTGATTTTGGGAGGAAGACCACTGAGGTGCCATTTTCATCCTATCATATCCAGAGTACATATTACCAATGTGATGACTTACCATTGTTGATGTTGACCTTAATTGTCCGGCTGAGGCAGTGTCTGCCAGAATGCTTCACTGTGAAGTTTTTCTTTTTTGCTCCCTTTCCATACTGTAGTCTGGAAAGAAGTTGCTATATATAGCCCACACTTAAGAAACGAAGAGCCACGCTCCGTCTCCTTGAGGGCAGATTATCTATAAAAACTAATTTGAATTCACCCGGACAGGATATCTCTTCTTCCCATTTATTTATTCAGTCACTTGCTTATATCAGTAAGACTCATAGATGTTTATACTTTGAGTTGTGGTCAGTCATTTTGGTCATGTCTGACCCTTTGCAACCCTATGGATTGTAGCCCACCAGGCTCCTCTGTTCATGGGATTCACCAGGCAAGAATGCTGGAGTTGGGTTACCATGCCATTCTGCAGGGGATCTTCTCCACTCAAGGACTGAACCGGTATCTCCTAAGTCTCCTCCATTGCAGGCAGATTCTTCACTGCTGACCCACCTGGGAAGCCCAAGTTATACTCTAATACTATTTATTATTATTTTGCTAAGACTGTTGAGCTTTGGTCATTGAGAGCTCCTTCAATTGTCTCCTGTGTCCCTTTGACAGACCCTATCACTGTGGAATTTTTTTTTAACACTTAATTACTGGCAGTGCAGATATTCCAGGCTCATCTTGCTTATTTCCTGTGCCAGGCCACAGAGTCAGCCATTTCTACAGGAAGTCTCAGGTGCCTATTGGAGAATGTAATTAGAAACTAAGATCTGGCCTTTGGATGTGCTTGTTGCCCCCAGGTCTCTGTTGCTTCTAGGCCTTCTCAGCTCACACAAATACATGCCTGTATTATAACTCCTTCCTATAAATACACATATTTTAATATACATAATAAATTTAGTAAATGCACATAGTGTGATATTTCTATATGTAACCATCTTTGTCTAACTTAAGCTATTCATGAGTTCATACTGATGTCTCCACCTCTAATTCACGACCACATGGATCGTTCTGACCTCGTCCCCTGCTTAATCTTTAAACTCCCAATAGTTAGTGACAAACCTGGTTGCCCCCACACTCCATCCATTTACCTAATTATTCCAGTATAGAAATTTCAGAATTATTTACCCATATTCTTGTGGAAAATAACCTTATCAACTACAGTGTAGCACAATGTACAATTTATTTTGCCTGTAGTGTTATATACTTTACTCATTTCCAAAGTTACTAAGGTCAGCAATTTTTTCTTTCTCCTTTCATTGAGATTGTTTCATATATTTATAATACAATTAGATTGTTTTGTTATATTCCACATTTCATTGTGGGATTCCTCTTGACCTCCCAAATAATTTTTAAAAAATTTCAACTTTTATTTGGAAAAAGTTGAAGGAAACAAATACAGAAACCAAACTAACGAACACATGACTACATGTGTGTTTGTAATTAACATTTTGTCATACTTGTTTCAGTTTTTTTAAAAGACATTTAAAGAACAGATTAAGTCCTCTTGTACTTCTTAATTCCATTTCTCTTCCTTTTTACCCAAGGACAGTTACTGTTACAATTGTGTTTTTTTCCCCACTCCATGATTTTTTACTTTATTAGGTGTACTTGTGACCTTAAACAATAAATCCTGTAGTTCTGTGTGTTCTAGGAACGTTTATATAAATGACATGACTTTGTAGTTATCTTTCTAAATCATGCTTATTGTACTGTTAAATAGTATGCTACTAAGATCCATCTCGGAGAAGGCAATGGCACCCCACTCCAGTACTCTTGCCTGGAAAATCCCATGGATGGAGGAGCCTGGGAGGCTGCAGTCCATGGGGTTGCGATGAGTCGAACACGACTTCACTTTCACTTTTCACTTTCATGCACTGTAGAAGGAAATGGCAACCCACTCCAGTGTTCTTTCTTGCCTGGAGAATCCCAGGGACGGGGGAGCCTGGTGGGCTGCCATCTACGGGGTTGCACAGAGTTGGACACGACTGAAGTGACTTAGCAACAAGATCCATCTATGGTTGATAATGTTTGTGCTGGAATGTCTTTACAGTGTTTAGTTAAATGAATATAATACATTTTATTCATCTACTTATTAATTGACATTTAGATTGGGCTATGATTTTGCTATTTCATATGCTGTATCGACATCCTTGTACATATCTCCTCATGCATATGTGAAAGAATTTCCTTAGACCATATAGCTAGAAGTGAAATTGTTGGATCGTGTGGCATGTACATTTTTCTATTTTACTAGAAACGACCAGTTTACCTCTAGTGTGATTTTACTAGTTTCCCACATCCTTGGCATCACTTGAAACTGCTGACTTTTTATTTTTGCTAATCTTATCAGATCAGATTGTATGATCAATTGTCTTTCCCAGATTTTCAGAGACTGTGGAACCAATCACTTCATTTTCTCAGGAACTAGAACTAATTTTGATAGAAGCTTGAGTGTTTATCCTAGGGGCTATTTATTAGTTTCTAATAGCCTTTTTATGTTATTTTCAAAGGTGTCTGCTTATCCAGGAGTTACAAAGTTGTTTTGGAATCTAACTTCACCCAAATTCTCTGTTCCAGTATCTGTCATGAAGGAAACCGTATATCCAAAATATGAGGTAAAATACAGAATGACTTTTCTCTATTGTTGTTTACTAATTAAACTGTATAATTAATTATGATATTAAGTTTTACTGGAAGTTACTATGTAAATTGTCAGTAAAGACTGCAATAACTGAATGATTGGATGGCACTATAGAAAGTACGCATATAATAATTATTATATATATATTATATGTGTGTACATATATACACATATACTTATAAGCTTATAACTATGTGTATACTTATACATGTACACTTATAGGTATATTTCTAAGAAAATGGTTGGACTATCCATGTTACTTTAGCTACTCAAGAAAAATATTCTCCTTTCTTTCTGAAGGACTTATTTGACTGACCAGGTATAAAGCATCTTGGGCTGTTTAGAAGATCTTCATGATATGCTTATTTGCTTTTAAAAGTGAATTTTTAGTTATTGTTTAAAAAAGTTTAAAACTACCTAATACAATTATTAATCTGTTTTCTTCTTCCCTTAAGGTATTTAACATTTTATGTTACACTGCTTATTTTAAAGGGCTTCCCTGGTGGCTCAGATGGTAAAGAATCTGCCTGCAATGCAGGATACCCGGGTTCAGTCCGTGGGTTGGGAAGATCCCCTGGAGAAGCAAATGGAAACCCACTCCAGTATTCCTGCCTGGAGAATTCCATGGACAGAGGAGCCTGGTGGGCTACAGTCCATGGAGTCTCAAAGTAGAAAAATCAAGAGAGGAAAACCAAAATAGTCTATTATTTTTCTCCCTCAAGACAATTACTGTCCACTTTTTGGTCCACTTTCTTTCATTGTTAAAAGTTCGTTTTCTTCCTCCTCCTCTTCCTTTTTGTCTCCTTTCCCCCTTTTCTTCTTCCTACTTATATTTTCCTCTTAAAATAATTCTGTGATGAACATCATTGTGCATAAAGTTTTAATGGTATTTAGAATTATTTTATTTGCGTAGGATCCTAGATAGATTACTAATAACACATATATGGAAAAGAATAAGACAAAAAAGTTAATCATAGGGAAAGAACAACCAGGGTAATAGCATAAGTCAGACATAAAGAAATTCTGTCCATATATGCCTTTGTTTGAAATGGGGTCATCAACGTCAATGTTGATATTGAAACATCTTTACATTCCTTGCATTACTTGATTATGATGTATTATTCTTAAATATTATATTGAATTCTGTTAGGCAATATTTTATTGTTTTGTAAAATATATACTAATGAGTGAAATATATATGTAGTGTATTTTTTGTTGGACTCTTATCAAGGTTATTCTTGCTTTATAAAGTTAATTGGTTAGCATTTCATTTTTTTATTATTCTGGAATTGAAAGAACATAGGAATAATCTTGAAATTGTGGAAGAATCCACTGTCTAGGAACATTTGAGCTATTTGGGAAGGTAACTTTTGACAATTAGAACCTTTTATTTTCTAATTCTTGGGTTACTCATGCTTAATATTTTTTCTCAAGTCAATTGGTAACATATATTCTTACAAAAAGCCATCTATTCAGTTGAAATTTATAAGTTTATGTGCAGAGTTTGTATACAGTCTCTCTTTAGTTTTAATCTCCATTTCTAAAGTTGGATTATTTTCTTTATCATTTCTAATGATATTTGGGGAATTTTCTTTTTCCCCTAGAATAAATTTTCTAGAAGTTAATTTAGTATTTTTTCAGGGATCTTTTTTTCGTTTATTTTCAAGTACAGATGCTTTATTTTCTACTCATCAAATTGTTCTACTCACACGAGTGTAAAACCATCCATTTAATTTTTTTTAGCAAGGTTTTTGATGTATGATTATGGGCTTCTCTGGTGGCTCAAAGGTAAAGAAAGAATCTGCCTGACAGTGCAGGAGACATGTGTATGATCCCTGACGAGGGAAGATTCCCTGGAGAAAGAAATGGCAACCCACTCCAGTACCCTTGCCTGGAAAATCCCATGAACTGAGGAGCCTGGTGGGCTACAGTCCATGGGCTCAGACATGACAGCGACTAAGCAACAATATCTGAATCACTGTGCTATACATTTGAAACTAACACAACATTGTAATTCTACACCTCAATTTAAGATTAAAAATCTCTCTTCCCCTTCCGCAGTTGGTGGATTATGGTCTGAAGGCAACCCCTGCCTACTGCTCTTTCTCTCTTTATCCTCCATTGGTAGCATCTGCTTCTAACTGAACTGACACAATAGAGGAATCTGTGATATTAGTATAGTGTGATCTAAACTGTGTGTTTATAAAGCATGGACACATTTTTCTGTCTTTGTGTGGATAAAAGTGTGAATATAGGGAACTGAGAGAAGGCAGAATTGCCTGAACAGAAGTAAAAATTGCAGCAATTTTAAGAAGTTTGGTTAGAACTGTTGAAAATGGAGTAACACATTACAAAGCTAGTTCAAAAATAAATTGCTCTTGGTGATTGTTCAAATCCAGTGACCAGAAGGACAAAGATCCAACAGGACTTTCTGGTACAGAAAGAGGGCCCAGGACACTTTCCATTCACTAGAACTGGAATCAGACCTTTGTTCAAAGACTATTGGTTCCTTTGAATGGGAAATTCATTTAGATACAAAGATCTGTGTGCCTCATTTTTTAAAAGCAAATTTTACCTATTTACATATATTATGGTTATTGGTATTTTTTGTTTTATCCTGCCATTTGATTTTTGTTTTTTATAGATGCTGCCTTTTTTTTTTTTTTTTTTAATTTGGACAAACTAAGCAATTTACTCAATCGTTCTAAAAAACAGATCAGATCAGCCACTCTGTCGTGTCCAACTCTTTGTGACCCCATAAATCGCAGCATGCCAGGCCTACCTGTCCATCACCAACTCCCGATACTTCCATTATAAAATGAAGAATTTACAAAGTCTTAACAGTTAGCAGTATCCCAGAAATCAAAATGAAACTTCATTGTACAATGACAAATTTAGTACTGTTTACATAGCAAATTTGCCAAAATGTTACAGTCCCCTTCTTTGTCTGCAAATTCATAAGCTAGATATTGCCTTTTGTTTGTTTTATATTCTTTTTATTTCTTTTCTTAAATTTGTCTTTTTTGTTATTCCTTTTAAAAAAATTTCGGTGGTCTGAGTATAATATATTCTGATTTTATTTTTAACTATTTGGATAAATTATATTTTATTATCCCTGTTTTGGAAGTTATATATATTGTTTCTTATTCCTATGGTGGTCTCCCTAGAACATACATGTTTAATTTATCAATATCTAATATTAATCAATACCTTTATACTCTTCAAGGAAAATGCAATTATTTGAAAACTTGTTATTCCATTTACTCTTTCTTGATTTAATGTGCTCTTACTTTGATACATTTTTAGATCCTTATCTTTTAAAATTCAGAAGATATTATTCTTATCATTTTATGCAATAATCCTTAGATTTTACCCATGAATTTATCTCTCTCTTTTTTCCTTTCTACTTTTCAAGCATCTCAGACCTTTCTGTCTGGAATCATTTTGCCTTCTACTAGAATATATCTTTTAGAATTTGCTTTAAGGGAAGTAGGTCTACAGTTGGTAAAAATTCTGTTTTTTTCTTTGTTTTAAATGCCTTTATTTTACTTCATGCTTGAGGTATATTTTACTTTGTGATAATATTATTGCAGATACTTATTTTTAGCACACTAATGATGTCTCACAGTTTTCTGGTATCCACTCTTGCTACTGAGAATTGATTCTTAAATATGAACCCTTTGAAGGTTCTTTGATAGTAAATCAAAGAACCCTTTGATAATAAATTCTCTGCCTCCCCCCTTTTACTTTTAAGCTGTTCTTTTTTCTTCCATGAAGTTTCAGTATGGTGTGTCTAGTTGGAGATTTCTTCTTATTTATTATATTTTGGAATGATTGCGATCTTTGAATCTGTGGTTTGATATCTTTCATCAGCTATGGAAATTTTTTAGTTACTGTTTCTTCACATTTTGCCTCTATTCTGTCCTTCATTTTCTGGGTCTTTAATAACATGTATTAACTACTTTTTCCCCCCTTGATACTGGATCCTGTACAATTTCTTCTGATCTGTCTTATAGTTCAGGTTCATAAATTCTTCAGTTGTGTCTAATAATACTGTTTAACTTGTTCTCTGCATGTTTAACTTTGGTTTTATATTCCTTTTAGAATTTATCTGTCTTCTCTATTACATTCTGGAGTTTTGTATTTTTGGGTACTTGTCTTTAAATGTTTATCATTGTATTTAGAACATTATTTTTAGTAAATATTTGAGACCTAGAATGGCAGTTCTTCCTCTAGAGAAAATTTTTTGTCAGAACTTGAGATCTGTACAGTTCAACCTAAAATTGAGGTTGAGGCTTGAGTTTCTTTGAACACCTGTGTACAGAGCCTAGGCTGCAAGTCTACACAAATGCTGATTTACATCCATTCATTCCTGTCTTAGGGTATAACCCTGTAATATCCTTGTAGCCTTGGATACCTGTATATTGTATATATATAAAATCAGTTTCCATACTTCAGGGAGACTCTGGGCTTGCCTGTCTGTCACCCTTGCCCCTTAAAGTTGCACATATACAGCTCAGATTTGCAACTGTTTTGGCAAACATTTTGTGAACAAAAGCATCTTTGAATACTGGGTTTACCTTTTCAGGTTTTTGGATTTTCTCCTATATTTTTTGCCCAGTATCTCTTCATCATATTATTAGCTCTGATGCTTTGAAGATTACCTTTGTCATAATACATGCTTTCTAGTTGTTCTCAGAAGAATTGCTTGTTGCTGTTCATTGTTCAGTTGCTAAGTTTGTTCAACTCTATGTGACTCCATGGACTGTAGTGTGTCATGCTTCTCTGTCCTTCACCATCTCCCAGAGTTTGCTACAAACTCATGTCCATTGAGTCAGTGATGCTATCCAACCATCCTTTGTTGCACCCTTCTCCTCCTGCCCTCAATCTTTCCCAGCATCAGGGTCTTTTCCAGTGAGTCGGCTTTTCACATCAGATAGCCAAAGTATTGGAGCTTCAGCATCAGTCCTTCCAATGAATATTCAGGGATGACTTCCTATAGAATTGACTAGTTTGATCTCCTAGAATTACCTAGCCTGCCATAGTTAGAAGTAGAAGTCATAATTGACTTTTAAGGTAGCAAAACTGTTTCCATTTCCATCTGCATCCCAGCTTTTATTGCACACATACTAATTGTAGCAATATTCCTGTAATAGAGCAGAATTTTTACATCACATATATGTAAGCACTACTGTAATTGTCCTCTCAAGGCATGCTGGTAGGAGTAATATACTGATAGGTTCCAACATATGAACCATATTGTCTTTTTACAAAGCAGCCATTGATTGTTAGTTCTGCTGTTTTGATATAAAACACAGTGTTAAGGTTTTTGTCTTTGTTATTGTTAAAAGCATTCTTTTAAAATGTCATAGCTGCTATTCCTCCATATTTGAATATTTTGTGTAAGCATATGGCAAAATAATTCCAAAATCCTTGTGTGTCACATACTTTGTTTTTGAAGAATAATGATGAAAGTGACCAGGTATCTTTCTGCAGTGTCCAGTAATTCTCTTACATTGCATTGTGCTATAACTACTTTCCAAAAATACAACAGAGAGGATGAACAAAAATTCAATACTGATGATAACTAAAATTAGCCATTGCCTTCTCTGTATCTGTTTCATTCTCAGTAATAATTACATGATACTTTTAAAAGTTCATTTTCTACTGAATAAATATTTTAAATTTTTTAAATGCTAGTAAACGACAGAATGATCTCTGTTTGTTTCCAAGGCAAACCATTCAATATCACAGTAATCCAAGTCTATGCCCCAACCAGTAATGCTGAAGAAGCTGAAGTTGAACGGTTCTATGAAGACCTATAAGACCTTTTAGAACTAACACCCAAAAAAGATGTCCTTTTCATTATAGGGGACTGGAATGCAAAAGTAGGAAGTCAAGAAACACCTGGAGTAACAGGCAAATTTGGCCTTGGAATACAGAATGAAGCAGGGCAAAGACTAATAGAGTTTTGCCAAGAAAATGCACTGGTCATAACAAACACCCTCTTCCAACAACAGAAGAGAAGACTCTACACATGGACATTACCAGATGGTCAACACCAAAATCAGATTGATTATATTCTTTGCAGCCAAAGATGGAGAAGCTCTATACAGTCAACAAAAACAAGACCAAGGAGCTGACTGTGGCTCAGATCATGAACTCCTTATTGCCAAATTCAGACTGAAATTGAAGAAAGTAGGGAAAACCACTAGACCATTCAGGTATGACCCAAATCAAATCCCTTATGATTATACAGTGGAAGTGAGAAATAGATTTAAGGGCCTAGATCTGATAGATAGAGTGCCTGATGAACTATGGAATGAGGTTCATGACATTGTACAGGAGACAGGGATCAAGACCATCTCCATGGAAAAGAAATGCAAAAAAGCCGAATGGCAGTCTGAGGAGGCCTTACAAATAGCTGTGAAAAGAAGAGAAGCGAAAAGCAAAGGAGAAAAGGAAAGATATAAATATCTGAATGCAGAGTTCCAAAAAATAGCAAGGAGAGATAAGGAAGCCTTCCTCAGCAATCAATGCAAAGAAATAGAGGAAAACAACAGAATGGGAAAGAGTAGAGATCTCTTCAAGAAAATGAGAGATACCAAGGGAACATTTCATGCAAAGATGGGCTCGATAAAGGACAGAAATTGTATGGACTGACAGAAGCAGAAGATATTAAGAAGAGGAGGCAAGAATACACAGAAGAACTGTACAAAAAAGATCTTCACGACCCAGATAATCACGATAATGTGATCACTCACCTAGAGCCAGACATCCTGGAATGTGAAGTCAAGTGGGCCTTAGAAAGCATCACTAAGAACAAAGCTAGTGGAGGTGATGGAATTCCAGAGAGCTCTTCCAAATCCTGAAAGATGATGCTGTGAAAGTGCTGCACTCAATATGCCAGCAGGTTTGGAAAATTCAGCAGTGGCCATAGGACTGGAAAAGGTCAGTTTTCATTCCAATCCCAAAGAAAGGCAATGCCAAAGAATGCTCAAACTACTGCACAATTGCACTCATCTCACACGCTAGTAAAGTAATGCTCAAAATTCTCCAAGCCAGGCTTCAGCAATATGTGAACCCTGAACTTTCTGATGTTCAAGCTGGTTTTAGAAAAGGCAGCGGAACCAGAGTTCAAATTGCCAACATCTGCTGGATCATGGAAAAAGCAAGAGAGTTCCAGAAAAGCATCTATTTCTGCTTTATTGACTATGCCAAAGCCTTTTACTGTGTGGATCACAGTAAACTGTGGAAAATTCTGAAAGAGATGGGCATACCAGACCACCTGACCTGCCTCTTGAGAAATCTGTATGTAGGTCAGGAAGCAACAGTTAGAACTGGACATGGAACAACAGACTGGTTCCAAATAGGAAAAGGAGTACGTCAAGGCTGTATATTGTCACCCTGCTTATTTAACTTATATGCAGAGTACATCATGAGAAATGCTGGGCTGGAAGAAGCACAAGCTGGAATCAAGATTGCCGGGAGAAATATCAATAACCTGAGATATGCAGATGACACCACCCTTATGGCAGAAAGTGAAGAGGAACTAAAAAGCCTCTGATGAAAGTGAAAGTGGAGAGTGAAAAAGTTGGCTTAAAGCTCAACATTCAGAAAACGAAGATCATGGCATCGGGTCCCATCACTTCATGGGAAATAGATGGGGAAACAGTGGAAACAGTGTCAGACTTTATTTTTTGGGGCTCCAAAATCACTGCAGATGGTGACTGCAGCCGTGAAATTAAAAGACGCTTACTCCTTGGAAGGAAAGTTATGACCAACCTAGATAGCATATTGAAAAGCAGAGACATTACTTTGCCAACAAAGGTCCATCTAGTCAAGGCTATGGTTTTTCCTGTGGTCATGTATGGATATGAGAGTTGGATTGTGAAGAAGGCTGAGCGCCGAAGAATTGATGCTTTTGAACTGTGGTGTTGGAGAAGACTCTTGAGAGTCCCTTGGACTGCAAGGAGATCCAACCAGTCCATTCTGAAGGAGATCAGCCCTGGGATTTCTTTGGAGGGAATGATGCTGAAGCTGAAACTCCAGTACTTTGGCCACCTCATGCGAAGAGTTGACTCATTGGAAAAGACTCTGATGCTGGGAGGGATTGGGGGCAGGAGGAGACGGGGATGACAGAGGATGAGATGGCTGGATGGCATCACTGACTCGATGAACGTGAGTCTGAGTGAACTCCGGGAGTTGGTGATAAACAGGGAGGCCTGGCGTGCTGCGATTCATGGGGTTGCAAAGAGTCGGACACGACTCAGTGACTGAACTGAATTGAGATGTAAAAATTTCATCAAACAAAGCAGCAGCATGGTTTACTTCACCATGAATCCTATGGAACTTAGGTCTTCGAGTTGTTTCTATATATCCAAATCACTGGTTACAAGATAGATAAGTAGCACATTTAATAATAACTATAACTATTGCAGCAGTTTGCGTTGCAGCAATAAATATATATATAATCTAACTGATACAATTCAAACCATAAAGCATTTAAGGAAATTTTCATTCCAGTTGATATTGGAATGTTTGCTTGTATTTGTCAGTGAATAGTCACATATTGATAATAGCTCTAAATAGCATGTTTTGTTCATAATCCTGATGTTAATATGCTGAAGAGCTTCAATACCACTCTATGAGGTCACAGGATCATTGATTGTCCTGAGTCCAAGAGTGTAAGAAATAATGTGGAAGTATCGGTTTGGCTAAGGTCCAGTGCCAAAGCCATATTGTGGGTTTTAGCCAAATACTAGGGCTGCAGCTGGAGTTTGATCTATGTTTTTTTTTCTAGAATTATACTTTCCTATGTATTGCTCTTTTGGTAATAACGTTTTAGTATGTAACAACAGTAATCATAGGCTCTGAATTAGAAGTATTCTACTATATAGTTTAAAACTGTTATCTTTCTTTTATCACAGAGTGCACAAACAAGCAGAATTTTAATTGAGAAATTTACATCTGAAAGCAAGGAAAGTGTCATTACTTTAAATCAGCATAGGAGAAGTTCCAGGGTAAGTATAATTTTTAGTCTAACTTATGGGTTGGTGTCTTTGTCTTCCTGCAGTGTAGATACTATTTCTAGTGATTTCACAAGTAATTTCTTGACGTTTCCTCATTCTGGGAAATGC
This sequence comes from Bos indicus x Bos taurus, assembly GCF_003369695.1. Lineage (NCBI taxonomy): Eukaryota > Metazoa > Chordata > Mammalia > Artiodactyla > Bovidae > Bos > Bos indicus x Bos taurus. The sequence continues at coordinate 47,854,532 of NC_040096.1, forward strand.
CTCAGTGCATTGACCAGAATGTTTGCAGAGGACATATTTCCTCTTTTTCAAATATGCTGTCTTTATGACACTCAGAATATGTCATTTACTAATCAGTAGTAGGATATCTGCTGTGAGTTCTACTGAAATTCCTACAATGTCTATTTTTTCCATCATTTGTCACTGCTTGCCCAGGTCTTAAATGATCAAAAGAACATGCTGATGAATCTTTTTACCAAATGAGGGGAGGGGATTGTTTATGGCTATGAAACAGAGTAACACTGAATTCTCTAAGTGATGACTGGATTTGTGCCCATGATTTTATAGTCACTAAAGTGTATCTAAGTAAAATAACTAAATGATAAACACAGTTGGAGAGAAAAGAGATAGCGGTTGAGGGAAGAAGACAGGTATGAAATTCATATCACTGGCTTTATAAATATCCTGAACTTTATAAGGGACAAAGAGGAAATGGTTTTATTTTTCTTTCCTTAAGGCCTCCAGCCCTCTACTCCCCTTGATGATATCTTAGGATGCTGAGCACCACAGAGTAGAGAGTCTTTGTTAACCTGGGACAAATCAGATCCCTGTTCTAGTCAATTACACTAGGTTAATATGGTTCTGTACCTCTTTCTGTATTCCCCATATAGTCAGGTGATATATTTTTTTGAGGTAATGTTTCTATTTAATGTAGATCACTTTTGCTATTTTAATATAGATAACTATTTCTTATTAAATATTTGTCCTTATGTATGTTTGAGCTTTTTATTTCTCATCAGTCTGAATGATATGGAGGTCATATCATTCTTGTTTTTTATCCACAGCACCTAGAACAGTGACCATCACATAAAAATTAATTGAACCAACAAATGACTCTTTCTAGTTTGAAATGCATGGACTACTATAGTAGCATTACTTGTACCTAACCTGTCAGGTATTCCCATTTTTAATAGCTGTTTCTAATCTAACCTCCCTGTTGCCCCTTGCAATATTCTTAAAACACAGGAGTAATTACATCACTCAATCTCAACAAACTGAATAACATCACCTATCAAAGTCAGAGTGCTTCTCTAAGTCTCATAACGTGGCCTCGGCTATATTTTCTGTCTTACCTCCCATTGTGCCTCTGCTTCCATGTAACCTCCATGTACTCTGTTCTCTGCTTGCACCAGCGTCCTTGGGGACTAACATCCCAGAAGTTTGACACTTCTCTGTGCTTGTTTAGGCTATTGCGTTGGCCTGGCATGTTCTCAACCCATCCTCAGTCACATAGAGAAAATGTCACTACCTTTCACAGCCTGGCCCTAATGGTACCTCTTCTAGCTGGTCAAGCCAGGTTCCTTCTCATTCTGAATTGACCTCTGCCTCTCCTGTGCTCTCTTTACACCTGATTCATGCTATCCTTACAGTCACTGTTACAGCTGCTGTGAATTATAGTTACTACTTTATGTCTTTTTCCACCATCATACCTGAAACATGTTAGTTTTTCGTACTTTCCACCCTACCTGGTGTGGTAGTACTTCCCAACTCTCTAAGTGTACTAGTTCTCATGGTAAGTAATATTTGTGTGAATGCAGCCATGAAATTGGATAAGGAAATGGCAACCCACTCCAGTGTTCTTGCCTGGAGAATCCCAGGGACGGCGGAGCCTGGTGGGCTGCCGTCTATGGGGTCACACAGAGTCAGACACGACTGAAGCGACTTAGCAGCAGCAGCCATGAAATTAAAAGATGCTTGCTCCTTGGAAAAAAAGTTATGACCAATATAGACAGCGTATTAAAAAGCAGAGAGATTACTTTGCCAACAAAGATCCATCTCCAGTAGTCATGTATGGATGTGAGAGTTGGACTATAAAGAAAGTTGAGTGCCAAAGAATTGAACTGTGTTGTTGGAAAAGACTCTTGAGAGTCCCTTAAACAGAAAGGAGATCTAACCAGTCCATCTGAAAGGAAATCAGTCCTGAATATTCATTAGAAGGACTGATGCTGAAGCTGAAACTCCAATACTTTGGCCACCTGATGGGAAAAACTGACTCATTTGAAAAGACCCTGTTGCTGGGAAAGATTGAAGGTGGGAGGAGAACGGGATCACAGAGAATGAGATGGTTGGATTCAACGGAGATGAGTTTGGGTAAACTCTGGGAGTTGGTGATGGACAGGGAAGCCTGGCATGCTGCAGTCCATGGGGTCGCAAAGAGTCAGACACGACTGAGCAACTAAACTACTCAACTACTACTAAATTGATGGATTTTAAGTTCTGACCCTATGTGTGAACATAGTGATTTCAAAATCAGTAAGAACCTGTATTTTAATTAGTATTTCTGCATTTACTCTAATTTACTCAGTTATTACTAGCCAATTGTCATCTGATATTTTAGTTTACCAAATAGTATGTAGAGTCAATGTATATTTGTCATTTGACTATTTTACAGCTTTTTTTCCTGAGAAAAGCTGCATCATTTGAAAATATCCAAAAACGTTTCAGCACACAGTCTACTGAATTAAAGGTACGATAATTTTTCAGTTTTTGTTATTGAAAGGAAATGTTCACATTTCTAGTAATAATTACCACCTATGCTTTTTGTTTGCTTTCCTAATTGATTGAAATTTTGGATTTAACTGAGGATTTGGTGGCCTCTGTAAGATTGCTGTGCGTAGTGCCAATTTAAGGTTTTCAGCATCTCTTGGAAGTGTCTCATAGTCATACCTGACTTTACTTGAAAGTGAAAAGTGAAAGTGAAAGTCGCTTAGTCGTGTCCGACTCTGTGACCCCACTGGAGTTCTCCAGGCCAGAATACCGGAGTGGGTAGCCTTTCCCTTCTCCAGGGGATCTTCCCAACCCAGGGATCGAACCCACGTCTCCTGCATTGCAGGTGATTCTTTACCAGCTGAGCCACAAGGGAAAACCTGACTTCACTTGGTATATTATAAGTCAAGTCACTTATATGTTGCTCTACCATTTGCATTGAGCTCACAGTTTGTTTTATGCTGTAAGTTTATTTACAAACATATCTAGGATGCTGAGTTCGAGAGTTTAATCCTTTTTTCAGAGATTGCACCTCTTAATATGCTCCTCTTCATGTCTGTCTCATGGATTACTTCTTAAGAAGTTGGTGTCTTACTGTAAAGAAAGGTTCAGCAAATCCAGACCCAAAGTTATCATAGTTAGTAACCTCCACTTGTTTTCCACTGAAAATGGTATATTCTTCCGTGGGCCCTCCTCATAGTGGCTCCCGGTTGTGAAACTCCAGATGTTCTGTCCCAATGTTGCACTGTTGGAAGCTCTGCAGAAGGTGTAGAGACTGAAGGTGGAAGAAATGGTGGGAGTACATGAAGCCCTCCCTTCCTCGTGACCTGGTTCCCTGGTGTGCCAGGACTGCAAGGTGGGCTCACCGTTTTAAAGAATAGATTATAAGTGTGGGACACCTACTTCCTGAAATTAAAGCAGCTGCTGGAGAGGCAGAAACCTGTTGGGACTTCAGATGTGCTGGTGGGCACCATTTTTAAATCTCTGAATGAAGGAGAAGCATGAATTGACAAGCAAGAAGGAAAAGCAACAGAGATCACTGTTAGGCAGCAAAATGAAAAAAGAATTTTAAAAAGTGAGGCTACCTTAAAGGACCTCTGGTACAACATCAGGCAGAATAGCATTCACATTATAGAGGTCCCAGAAGGAGAAGAGAGAAGCGGCCAGAAAAATTATTTGAAGAATAATTTAATGTTTTACTTTTTTCAGGAATATTCCACTTTTTCTTGGTACATACATATGTGTTTATTTTTTGATATATATATATACACATATATGTGTATATATATACACACACATATATACATATGTACATATATATACACATATACACATATACATATGTGTATATATATGTACATATATATATATGTACACATACATATGTTCTATAATTGGTATTTCTCTGTTCTAAGTTCATATTGAGTTAAATACAGTTTCTTGACATGGGGTTAGTATATATAGTAAGTCACAGAGAAGGTCAATATCTCTATTTTAGTACATCTTAAAATATACAACTAGCTTGTATGGAATTGTTATTTGGGTTTGGAATTTGGGTCTATATTCACTATTAAGAAAAATATTTCTGTAATGAATTATTTACTAGCAAAATTAAATGCAATTATTTATTGACAGTAGCTCAATGGGCAAGAAATGGTATATCAAAGGATTGGAGCTAATCTCTCTTTTATTTGTAATGAATGTTGTTAGAGTTTCAAGTACTAATGCATAATTATTATAAATAATTCATTAATGTATTGTAATAATATTATTATTGAAAATTGATTCTCTAATGATGAGATAAAATGAATGTTAGGTTGAAATTCTGTTATGTAAGCCTATAAATATTGAATTGAAAATAATTGAATATTAAGTATAGGAATTCTGTGTTATTAAGGTGCTTTTGAAAATAGACTTACAAACTGATGTAATAAGGTGAGGCATTTTAGTAATTTTTGCTCTGCCTGCAATGCAGGAGACCCTGGTTTGATTCCTGGGTTGGGAAGATCTGCAAGAGAAGGGCTAGGCTATCCATTTCAGTATTCCTGGGCTTCTCTGGTGGCTCAGCAGGTAAAGAATCCACCTGCAATGTGGGAGACCTGGGTTCAATCCCTGGGTTGGAAAGACCCCCTGGGGAAGGGAACGGCTACACACTCCAGTATTCTGGCCTGGAGAATTCCATGGACTGTATAGTCCATGGGTGGCAAAGAGTTGGATATGACTTAGCAAGTTTCATTTCACTCACCATTTTTTTGCATTAAATTAAAAGTAGAGCACATACTTTATTTGGATATGTAAAGAGCATTCTCTTTAAATTAAGAATATATAAAATCACAATTCATATCTACTTTATGGTGTTATTTTTATATAGCTAATGAGATGTCATGTGACCAAATTATTGTACTTTGCTTTAACTAACCCACTGTTAACTTATAAGCTCACTTGAAATACATCAAGAATAGATGATTTGAAATTTTTCAATGGTGACCAAATTAAATTAACAGTAATTATAACTGAATTAATTTTAAATGTATAGCAACTAAATTGATTTTATATTTTTCAATTTTTTGTTTCCTTATGAATAAGAGAGTAAAATCTGCAGTTGAGTTGAATAAGGAGGAGACCGTAGTTCTATCAGAGTTTCAGGATGACATGAAAAGCAATATAAAAGAGGTGATGCTTCAAAAAGCAAAGGAGTTGGAGCGTTGGATGACTGAGCAAAAAGAAACTAAGGAATCTGTCTCTGAGAAAGAAAATATAGATTCTATCTTAGACTACATGCACTGCAGATATGGTTCAAGAGACCTGTCTTTCACTCTCATTGAAGCATCTCGACAAGCTGGCATTACTTACATTGTTTATCCCAAGAAAAAGAAGATGAGGCGGAGGAAAGGACTGAGACTCAGTAAACTTACACTGGTGTATGATGAGTTATCCAAGCCTCCAAAAATTCTTGAAAGGTCTCGTTTAATCAACATTTGTTATAGCTTAAGAAATATATTATGGTTTGGGCTTTAGTTTTATAATTCACTCATTGAAGGATCCTTTTGTATGTATATTTCCTGGGTCCGTCTCTGGTTTTCAGTCGCTCAGTCATGTCTGACTCTTTGCAACCCCATGGACTGCAGCACACCCGGCTTCCCTGTCCTTCACCATACCCCAGAGCTTGCTCAGACTCATGTCCCTTGAGTTGGTGATGCCATCCAACCATCTTGTCCTCTGTCGTCCCCTTCTCCTCCTGCCTTCAATCTTTTCCAGCCTCAGGGTCTTTTCTAATGAGTCGGCACTTCACATCAGGTGGCCAAAGTATTGGAGCTTTAGCTTTAGCATCTGTCCTTCCAGTGAATATTCAGGACTGATTTCCTTTCGGATGGACTGATTGAATCTCCTTGCAGTCCAAGGGACTCCCAAGAGTCTTCTCCAATGCCACAGTTCAAAAACATCAATTCTTCAGTGCTCAGCCTTCTTTATGGTCCAACTCTCACATCCATACATGACTACTGGAAAAACCATAGCTTTGACTATAAACCGTAGCTTTTCCTGGGCCCATCTCTGGTGCCAATTAATTTATCAGTCAGGGTCTCAGAAGTAAACAGATAGCACTCTCAATTTAGAATAATTATAGAGAGGTATAACAAAGGGCATTTTACAAAGATGTGGGCATAAGGAAATCAAAAATGCTAGAGTGCTATCCTGGGGCTAGAAATAATAGAGCCAGTCTCTACCCCTCAGTATGAGAGGACAAAAAGAGAGAATGATTACTAGAACCTGGAAGAAAGGAATTTTATGGAAAGGACTTCCTTGAAAGAAGTAGTGAACTTTGGTCAAAGATCACGGCCAGTTTGAGGCAACCTTTCAGGAGGGGCCGGGAGGAATAAATACTATGACTTTGCTTGAACTCTCTTTTCAGGGCTCCTAACTGAACATACTTGATTAGAAGAAAGCAAGTATTCCTATGTATATAGTCTGTATAGACTAGTACTCCAGGGCAAAGGACAAGATAGAGAATAGAGATAAATGTAGAGGTGGAAACGAAATCTATTTGGCACAGATGGTCTTTCCAGGGTGTCCTTTGACCAGAAATAGGAATTGAGAAGGAGTCAGCCACTCTGAAGGACTGGAAAATGGAATGGCTTTGAGGCTTGCCCTAAGCCTAGAACAGTGGGAGGCTAGAGAGTAGTGTTATTAGAGATATTTGCTGGGGTCTCATCGTGTTGTCTTGTAGGCTATGATGAAAAGCTTGATTTGTATTCTAGGTACTAGGGAAAGCTCTTGGAGGGAGTGACATGATCTAATTTACATTTGTTTAAAAAAAAAAACAAAATATGCTGGCTGCCATGTGGAGAATGGATGAGACCAAGAGTACAAGCAGGGATTTAAGATGTTATTGTACTCTAGACTGAAGAGATGATGGAGGCTTGCACTGAAGTGTGGAGAGGGGTGAGGAGTGTCACCGAGTAAGGAAGCAGAAGGATACTGACTTTTCTCACTTTTATTCCCTTTCCTTTAGCACAGGCCTTTCTCATAGTACACACTTGGTAAATATTTATGAAATGATGGTGTTTAATTTTTTTTCCTTCCAATAGAGTGTGTTTGTTCTCTCACGTGGCTATAACAGCACCAGCATACAGTGAATGCTTCTGAATGAAAACTGTGTGGGAAATGGAGAGTTTGCGGAGATGATCCTAGAAACATAGCATTTGAAAACGTATTAGATGTCATCTAAATTGATAGCCTACGAAGTTTGGAATGAAGTCTGGGATGTCTTTTTGTTGGTCTGCTGTGGAGTAAAATCTTTGCTTCTTCCTGCTTCCTCAAGTTCATGTCCTTGCCAACCATTTGGATACATTTCCTTTTGCACACCAAGTTTTAACTCCTCAATTCTCCGGAGATTGGATTTCCTCTGGTTTGGGGGGGGGATATAAATTAAGCCTGGAAGGAGCACTGACCTCTTATTCAGTTCTTTACAGAGGCTGTATCTTTAATAACAGTCTTCTGCTTTCATAACCTCAACATAGATTCTTCACACGATCTAAATGAATGAACAGAAGGACTTGGTTTACATAAAAGTACCATGTAATTTTATTTTGATAACAGAGAAATAGTAATTGTCACTGAGTTGATTTATTGGTTATAAAAATTATATTTCTGTAATTTAAGAATCACCCTTTTGCATACTAGATCAGTGTCCCACGGAGTCCTTCCTGGACAGAAGAAGTATTTGCTCAGAATTCCACTCTATGAACGTGTACTTCGGTGTCCCAGTGCACCTTTGTGTTTAAATTCTGACAAACGTGCCCAAATTAAGAGAATTCTAGAACATAATGATCCTCAAACATGGACTCCTGAGATGGTCTCTCAGCCTAAGCAAAAGAAGACAACCCCGAGAGTTAAAATATCTGTTGACGAAGACTCATTTGAAATATTGAAACAATCAACAAAGCTAGAATTGAGTGATTCTTTGACCTGTGGTCTTCCTCCAGCAGTCATTAAACATTATGAGTCTGAAGTGGAGATTTTGACTGAAGAAATAAATAGTAAGAAGAAATATCCTGCATTTTTATATTGTAGGCGTGGAGCTCTTTATAGGAAACTGGGAAAGTTACAGAGTGCCATGAATGATCTACAGGAAGTAAGTTTTATGTAATCAAAATAATAGTACTAACAATTTATCCTTACTTATAATTATGTATTAACTTTTACTAGAATTTTGAATAATGAATACTTGTATTATGTATATCAGATCAGATCAGATCAGTCGCTCAGTCGTGTCCGACTCTTTGCGACCCCATGAATCACAGGACGCCAGACCTCCCTGTCCATCACCAACTCCCGGAGTTCACTGAGACTCACGTTCATTGAGTCAGTGATGCCATCCAGCCATCTCATCCTCTGTCGTCCCCTTCTCCTCCTGCCCCCAATCCCTCCCAGCATCAGGGTCTTTTCCAATGAGTCAACTCTTCACATGAGGTGGCCAAAGTACTGGAGTTTCAGCTTTAGCATCATTCCTTCCAAAGAAATCCCAGGGCTGATCTCCTTCAGAATGGACTGGTTGGATCTCCTTGCAGTCCAAGGGACTTGCAAAAGTCTTCTCCAACACCACAGTTCAAAAGCATCAATTCTTCGGTGCTCAGCCTTCTTCACAGTCCAATTCTCACATCCATACATGACCACAGGAAAAACCATAGCCTTGACTAGACGAACCTTTGTTGGCAAAGTAATGTCTCTGCTTTTGAACATGCTATCTAGGTTGGTCATAACTTTCCTTCCAAGGAGTAAGCATCTTTTAATTTCATGGCTGCAGTCACCATCTGCAGTGATTTTGGAGCCCCCAAAAATAAAGTCTGACACTGTTTCTACTGTTTCCCCATCTATTTCCCATAAAGTGGTGGGACTGGATGCCATGATCTTCGTTTACTGAATGTCGAGCTTTAAGCCAACTTTATAGGATTAGAAAATTCTGACATTTTCAAATAATTAGCCTTAAAAACACTAGGTTTTGACAGATTCAGAGGCATCATATTATACTATACACACTTAAAGCTGTTTAAGTCAGCAATGTTTGAAAGTTTAGTTGATAGGCTTTCTTCCCTTAATCAATTTAAATTGAATTTATACATCTATTTTCTAGGCTATAATCTTGGAGCCATTGTTCCTCAATGCCTATTGGCACCGACATTTCATTTATCTTTTCCAAGACAAAATTAATGAAGCTTTGGATGACTTGAATTTTATAAATAAATACAATAAAAATAATGCAGGTGGGTTGTCTGTGCAGTTATATCTTAACCTAAGCTTTGGTCATTTAGTGGTATAAAGATATATAATTCAAGACATGTAAGTCTCCGCAAATGTTTGTAACTTTCCTAAGTTAAATTTACTCTTGATATTGTAAATATAGGACTCTTGTGATCCTGTTGTTTTAAAAGATATTTATCATAGTTTGAAATGTTAATATCTTTGGTATACATTACAATAAATTGGTTTCTTACTGCTTATTTTGTAAGATAAACTTACAGTTTTTATAGAAGTAATTCACAAATTTAGTCTGAATTAGAGTTGCAGTAATTTTCCATGTGTGAGTGCTCAATTGCTCAGTTGTGTCCAGTTCTTTGTGACCCCACAGACTACAGCCCACCAAGCTCCTCTATCCATAGGATTCTCTAGGCAAGAATACTGGAGTGGGTTGCCATTTCTTCCTCTAGGGGATCTTCCTGAACCTGGGATTGAACTGGTGTTTCCTGAATTTCCTGCATTGGCAAGCAGATTCTTTACCATTCTTAAAACTTCTCAGTTGGATGAAAAAGATAGCTTTGTGTTTATGTACTATTCTCTAATCAAGCTGAATGACTAGGCATGGAACTTTTGAGAAATGAGAAAATGTCATATTCATCTTTGTATCTCCAACACTCACAACATACCCCTAAAATATAACGAGCTAAATAAATATATTTTTTTTAACTCTGTGCTGATCTCTGCTAAAAGTCCATAACTTTTTACTATGAACATTAAAAGATTATGAGACGTTTTAGATATATAAAAAGGTAAAAGGTAATTTTTGTTGATGAAATTGAAAGCACTTTTAACATAAATATTTATCCAGTCTGTGAAAATGAATTTTGCATTGTTGAACAAAAGAACAAGTATTAAATGACAAAGAGAGTAAAATAGAGATATATTTTTCTAAGACTACATTTTTAGAGGGTGAAGGATTAATCTCTTAAAATTTAGGACTGTAACACTAAATTTTACCCTCTTAATTTTCTTTAGATGCATATTTTTCAAGAGCAGAAATTTTCAGAGAAAAAAATGAAATTACTTTGGCAATTCTAAATTATACTCAGGCAATCAAGTGCAGGCCCATGGACGCTGATATGTACTTCAGGAGGGGTGAGATGTATGAAAAAGAAAACAAAATGCTGGCCATTGACGACTTTTCTAAAGTAAGCTGTATTACATATAATGCTGCCATTTATATATTTGTATATTTTAGAACATGATATAAAATCCTAATTATATAAATACAAATTATCTAATATATTTATATATTTTAGAGCATAATATCCTAATTTATAACAAATTGTTGAAATTCTTTCATATGTTATATAGTCAAAATTAATTTATTTTAGATTAGATCCTAGAATATTCATTAGTGGAATTGATATTAACAATACATCAATGATATTTTTGAATGAATGGATTTCCATCAGAGTTGGGTATGGGAGCATTCAGGCTACTCTGATGGAGCCTTGACTTTCCAGCTGTCTTCCTTTGGATGTTTTTTTTTTTTTTAACTTTATTATTATTATTTTTTAAATTTTATTTTATTTTTAAACTTTACAGTGTTGTATTAGTTTTGCCAAATATCGAAATGAAGCAGTGAAGAAAGAAACCTTTGAAGAGTGCTTCTTCCTTTCAGAGGAGAAAATAATTTTCCACTTCTTGACACTGAGATCTGGTGATTTTCTTCTGTAGTAAACCTGTCTGGTTTCAAAGACTGCTTACTGGCTCATTAATTCATTCATTCACTCACAAATATTTATTGCCTAAGGCACTGGGTAATAAAATGGATAAATATTGGTGAATAAAACAGACATGTTTCATGCTTACATGGAGCCTATAGTATAAAGAACAAATATTAAATAAATAAATATATATACTAATATATAATTACTAATTGTAATGAATGCTGTGATGGAAATAAAGATGATCAGTTCTGTTTAGTCACTCAGTCATGTCCGATTCTTTGCGACCCCATGGACTGCAGCACTCCAGGCTTCCCTGTCCATCACCAACTCCCAGAGCTCACTCAAACTCATGTTCACTGAGTCAGTGATGCCATCCAAGCATCTTATCCTCTGTCATACCCTTCTCCTTCCACCCTCAATCTTTCCCAGCATCAGGGCCTTTTCTAATGAGTCAGTTCTTTGCATCAAGTGGCCAAAGAATTGGAGTTTCAGCTTTAGCATCAGTCCTTCCAATGAATATCAGGACTGATTTCCTTTAGGATAGTCTGGTTTAATTTCCTTGCAGTCCAAGAGACTCTCAAGAGTCTTTTCCAACAACACAGTTCAAAAGCATCAATTCTTCGGTGCTCAGTTTTCTTTATAGTCCAATTCTCACATCCATACATGACTATTGGGAAAACCATAGCTTTGACTAGATGGACCTTTGTTGGCAAAGTAGTGTCTCTGCTTTTTAACATGCTATCTAGGTTGATCATAGCTTTCTTCCAAGGAGCAAGCATCTTTTAATTTCATGGTTACAGTCACCATCTGCAGTGATTTTGGAGCCCAAAAAATTAAAGTCTGTCACTGTTTCCATTGCTTCCCCATCTATTTGCCATGAAGTGATGGGACCAGATGCCATGATCTGAGTATTTTAGATGCTGACTTTTAAGCCAGCTTTTTCACTTTCCTCTTTTACTTTCATCACTTTCTTCCATAAGGGTGATGTCATCTGCATATCTGAGGTTATTGATATTTCTGCCGGCAATCTTGATTCCAGCTTGTGCTTCATCCAGCCCAGTGTTTCTCATGATGTACTCTGCATATAAGTTAAATAAGCAGGGTGACAATACAGCCTTGGCATACTTGTTTCCTGATTTGGAACCAGTCTGTTGTTCCATGTCCAGTTCTAACTGTTGCTTCTTGACCTGCATACAGATTTCTCAGGAGGCAGGTAAGGTGGTCTGGTATTCACATCTCTTGAAGAATTTTCCAGTTTATTGTGATCCACACAGTCAAAGACTTTGGCATAGACAATAAAGCAGAAGCAGATGTTTTTCTGGAACTCTTCTTTTTCGATGATACAGTGTGTTGGCAATTTGATCTCTGGTTCCTCTTGGCTTTTCTAAATCCAGGTTGAACATCTGGAAGTTCACAGTTCACATACTGTTGAAGCCTGGCTTGGAGAATTGTGAGCATTACTTTGCTAGCGTGTGAGATGAGTGCAATTGTGCGGTAGTTTGAGCATTCTTTGGCATTGCCTTTCTTGGGATTGGAATGAAAACTGACCTTTTCCAGTCCTGTGGCCACTGCTGAGTTTTCCAAATTTGCTGGCATATTGAGTGCAGCACTTTCACAGCATCATCTTTCAGGATTTGGAATAGCTCAACTGGAATTCCATCACCTCTACTAGCTTTGTTCTTAGTGATGCTTCCTAAGGCCCACTTGACTTCACATACCAGGATGTCTGGCTCTAGGTGAGTGATCACAGAATCATGCTTATCTGGGTAGTGAAGATCTTTTCTGCACAGTTCTTCTCTGTATTCTTGCCACCTCTTCTTAGTATCTTCTGCTCTGTTAGGTTCATACCATTTCTGTCCTTTATTGAGCCCATCTTTGCGTGAAATGTCCCCAAGGTATCTCTGATTTTCTTGAAGAAACCTCTAGTCCTTCCCATTCTATTGTTTTCTGATTTCATTGATCACTGAGGAAGGCTTTCTTATCTTTCCTTGTTATTCTTTGGAACTCTGCATTCAAATGGGTATATCTTGCCTCTTTTCCTTTGCCTTTAGCTTAATAAATGAAATATTTATTGATGATAGGGGGAAATTTATATTTGATTGGGAGATATCAGAGAACCCCTTGAGGGAGTGAATTTTTGCTAGCCTGTGTTTTGAGTCTGTAGTCAGGCAGATATTCCACTGATTGCAGCAGAATTGTAACCTTGAACTTCTGAGTTTTAATTCTAAATTCTTGTTCTTAGTACAACTGAGAAGTTATTTAAACAGTTTAACTTTTCATGTTCCCAACTACTCTGTTTCTTAATTTATAATGATTAGCCACATACTTGACATTCTTTTGCTTCAAGAGAATATTGTTATAACTTGGTAACTTCTTGAATAGAAGTGAACACAAATCTCTTTTGAAGATATTAAAGTTGTTAAAATATCTTTTCTGATCATTTCCTTTATCTAGCACTGATATTCATAGTTTAAAAATTGACTAATGCAGCAATTTGAGGTCAACTGTCAAAATCTTTAGTGTTGTTTTTTCCTCTTTTAAAAATACTTCATAATTGCTCTGCTTCAATTTCCCCTCTACTATCAATAGGCAAGGAACTTTACAACTGAGTTTACAATGATTTAGTCTGTTTATTGCCTTCTTTGTCAATGTGAAATGAATGAGCCATGCCAATACCAATTCATTTCTTTTCTCCATTTTAGGGGCTAAATCAATCCATATTTGATTTCATTGAGTCAGCCTTAATGTGGTCTAATATGTGTCACCTTTAATTGGAATAAAATGCTATGATAGATACAATATAATCCAATCCTACTCTAGTTGAATAATTACTTATGAGGTTTTATTAATAAAAATTTTGGCAGGAAGAAACCTTGGCTTCTTATACGTGCTGGATTTTGTTTTTGTTTTTAATAAAACCTCCCTTTTCTAGAATTTGATTACAAATGGATTTCCTTAAAGGCATGGTCTTTACATGCAAATCTGAAACTTTTGGCATCTTAGTTTGTTTTTATGTAAGCTGAAGTTAAAAATAGGATTGTAGTTATTTAATTTCCTGTGGGATTATATACTTTTCTTGCTTATTTTTTTTCATAAAGTGATATGTTTTTGTGACTTCCCTCCTCCCCCTGCCCCATGTAGTGTATCTTTTATGATCCCAAAAGAACAGATGCATTATTTAAACGTGGGATGTTCTACTATGAAAATGCAAACTGGATTGCAGCTGAACAAGATTTTACAGCCTTGTTAAATATAGATCCCCAAAATTCTCAAGCAAGGTAAGAATTATTTTAGATATAGTTTTTGAAAAAAAATTTGAAATATGCTCTCAGGAAAGAAAATTGCTTGAAATACATCAGACGGCCCTTTAAGTAGTGAATCAATTTTTAGAGCTACTAGTGTATGAAAATCTTTACCTATACCCTAAGAATAGTATTTCAACCTAAAAGGCATGAAAGTGATAATTTAGAGTTGTTTCATTTGCATTTTCTAAAGATTAGTTACATTATCGATTTTTTAAAATACTGACCTGTGTTTTGTTTCTTTGGATTTCTTTTCATATCTGTATTTATTCAGTACAGAGAACTGTTGACATAGATTTCCATTCTTTCTTATTGTAACTTGGATATTAAACTTTATTCATCCAACCTTATTATGCATAATTCGTTTCCATTTTGTTGCTTTTCTTTTAATAAAAATTTAGTTTTGAGGAGGCTTAAAACGTTTATATAGACATACCTATTTGTTGTCTATTAGCATTGTTATCAGAGATGGCAATGCACCCAACTCCAGTACTCTTGCCTGGAAAATCCCATGGATGGAGGAGCCGGGTAAGCTGCAGTCCATGGGGTTGCGAAAAGTTGGGCATGACTGAGCAACTTCACTTTCACTTTTCACTTTCATGCATTGGAGAAGGAAATGGCAACCCACTCCAGTGTTCTTGCCTGGAGAATCCCAGGGATGGGAACCTGGTGGGCTGCTGTCTATGAGGTCACACAGAGTTGGACACGACTGAAGTGACTTAGCAGCAGCAGCAGCAGCAGCATTGTTACAGTAAAATAAAGTATGCATTCAAAAATATGCAAAGTATAAAAGACCTTAGAAGAAATGGAGTAGCCATCATGGTCAACAAGAGTCCGAAATGCAGTACTTGGATGCAATCTCAAAAACGACGGAATAATCTCCGTTCGTTTCCAAGGCAAACCATTCAATATCACAGTAATCCAAGTCTATGCCTCAACCAGTAATGCTGAAGAAGCTGAAGTTGAACGGTTCTATGAAGACCTATAAGACCTTTTAGAACTAACACCCAAAAAAGATGTTCTTTTCATTATAGGGGACTGGAATGCAAAAGTAGGAAGTCAAGAAACACCTGGAATAACAGGCAAATTTGGCCTTGGAATACGGAATGAAGCAGGGCAAAGACTAACAGAGTTTTGCCAAGAAAATGCACTGGTCATAACAAACACCCTCTTCCAACAACACAAGAGAAGACTCTACACATGGACATCACCAGATGGTCAACACCGAAATCAGATTGATTATATTCTTTGCAGCCAAAGATGGAGAAGCTCTATACAGTCAACAAAAACAAGACCAAGGAGCTGACTGTGGCTCAGATCATGAACTCCTTATTGCCAAATTCAGACTGAAATTGAAGAAAGTAGGGAAAACCACTAGACCATTCAGGTATGACCCAAATCAAATCCCTTATGATTATACAGTGGAAGTGAGAAATAGATTTAAGGGCCTAGATCTGATAGATAGAGTGCCTGATGAACTATGGAATGAGGTTCGTGACATTGTACAGGAGACAGGGATCAAGACCATCTCCATGGAAAAGAAATGCAAAAAAGTAAAATGGCTGTCTGGGGAGGCCTTACAAATAGCTGTGAAAAGAAGAGAAGTGAAAAGCAAAGGAGAAAAGGAAAGATATAAGCATCTGAATGCAGAGTTCCAAAGAATAGCAAGGAGAGATTAGAGAGCCTTCCTCAGTGATCAATGCAAAGAAATAGAGGAAAACAACAGAATGGGAAAGACTAGAGATCTCTTCAAGAAAATGAGAGATACCAAGGGAACATTTCATGCAAAGATGGGCTCGATAAAGGACAGAAATGGTATGGACCTAACAGAAGCAGAAGATATTAAGAAGAGGTGGCAAGAATACACAGAAGAACTGTACAAAAAAGATCTTAATGACGCAGATAATCACAATGATGTGATCACTCACCTAGAGCCAGACATCCTAGAATGTGAAGTCAAGTGGGCCTTAGAAAGCATCACTACGAACAAAGCTAGTGGAGGTGATGGAATTCCAGTTGAGCTATTCCAAATCCTGATGGATGATGCTGTGAAAGTGCTGCCCTCAATATGCCGGCAAATTTGGAAAACTCAGCAGTGGCCATAGGACTGGAAAAGGTCAGTTTTCATTCCAATCCCAAAGAAAGGCAATGCCAAAGAATGCTCAAACTACCGCGCAATTGCACTCATCTCACACACTAGTAAAGTAATGCTCAAAATTCTCCAAGCCAGGCTTCAGCAATGTGTGAACCATGAACTTCCAGATGTTCAAGCTGGTTTTAGAAAAGGCAGAGGAACCAGAGATCAAATTGCCAACATCCGCTGGATCATGGAAAAAGCAAGAGAGTTCCAGAAAAACATCTATTTCTGCTTTATTGACTGTGCCAAAGCCTTTGACTATGTGGATCACAGTAAACTGGAAAATTCTGAAAAAGATGGGCATACCAGACCACCTGACCTGTCTCTTGAGAAACCTATATGCAGGTCAGGAAGCAATAGTTAGAACTGTACATGGAACAACAGACTGGTTCCAGATAGGAAAAGCAGTACATCAAGGCTGTATATTGTCACCCTGCTTATTTAAGCTATATACAGAGTACATCATGAGAAACACTGGGCTCGATGAAGCACACACTGGAATCAAGATTGCTGGCAGAAATATCAATAACCTCAGATATGCAGTTGATACCACCCTTATGGCAGAAAGTGAAGAAGAACTAAAGAGCCTCTTGATGAAAGTGAAAGAGGAGAGTGAAAAAGTTGGCTTAAAACTCAACATTCAGAAAGCTAAGATCATGGCATCCGGTCCCATCACTTCATGGTAAATAGATGGGGAAACAGTGGCTGACTTTATTTCTTTGGGCTCCAAAATCACTGCAGATGGTGATTGCAGCCATGAAATTAAAAGACGCTTACTCCTTGGCAGAAAAGTTATGACCAACCTAAACAGCATATTAAAAAGCAGAGACATTATTTTGCCAACAAAGGTCCATCTACTGAAGGCTATGGTTTTTCCAGTAGTCACGTATAGATGTGAGAGTTGTACAATAAAGAGGGCTGAGGGCAAAAAAATTGATGCTTTTGAACTCTGGTGCTGGAGAAGACTCTTGAGAGTCCCTTGGGCTGCAAGGAGATCCAACCAGTCTATCCTAAAGGAAATCAGTCCTGGGTGTTCATTGGAAGGACTGATGTTGAAGTTGAAACTCCAATTCTTTGGCCACCTGATGCGAAGAGCTGACTCATTTGAAAAGACCCTGATGTTGGGAAGGATTGAAGGCAGGAGAAGAAGGGGACAACAGAGGATGAGATGGTTAGATGGCATCACCAACTCAATGGACATGAGTTTGGGTAAACTCCGGCAGTTGGTGATAGGCAGGGAGGCCTGGCATGCTGTGGTTCATGGGGTTGCAAAGAGTAGGATACGACTGAGCAACTGAGCTGACTGACTGACTAAGATAGTTGAATATAAGTCTGTCTGATGTCTGGACGCCCTCAGGGATGATTTCTATTAATTTCTTTTTATACTGTGAATGGGTCATATTTTTCTTTGCATTGCTTATATTTTTTTGTTGAAAAGTAGTCACTTTGAATATTATAATATAGCACTTCAGGGTATCCTTTTCATCCACTCAACTTTCAGGGTTTGTTGTTGCTGCTTCTTGTCATTCATGTGGTTTGTTTAGTGACTCTTCTGAACCGATTTTTAAAAGTGTGTATTCTTTGCTATGTGTGGGTACTTAGGTCTCTTTTCTGTTAGCTTGATTGTTAGCAGTGATTTGAGATTTTCTTAATCTCCTGGAACAAACCAACCAGTCAAACAAAAGAAGTCTCTCAGTCTTTGCAGATTGGCTCTAATGAGGCGCTCTTTCAGTGCTTGTCCAGATGATTTCAGTGACTGAGCTTGTGTGTCCTACTTGCACAGAGTCTGAATTAATCAGAGGTGAGAGCTTAGGGTCTTCTCAGGTCTTTTCTGTGCATGCTTCCAGCCTTGGGTTTTCATGTGGCTTTTAGATTTTCTGAAATATGTAGAAACTTTCTAAAGGCCTCACCCCTCTGGTATCTCCTCTTCCAGCTTCTTTCATCCCAGAATTTTTGGTTAGTTTGTTGCTTGTCCAGACTGTTATCCCTTGCCTCAAGTGGCAGCTGCTAATACATTTGCCTTTAAGTGCTTTTGATAAATACCTTCCAGGAAGTCACAGCAGCCCCTAAAAGCTCTAAGACAGTCAAAACAGAGGGAAACATTTGAGCCAGTCTTTCAGTGGTCCATCCAGCAGACAGGTCAAAACACACAGCTACAGTTCTTTGAGAGTAAGATTTGTGTTGTTCCCTCTGGTACTAGTAACCTGCACCAGGAAGGCAGGTGGTTGTCTTGAAGGCCACCATGGGTCTGGGAAATTGGGGAGGGAAATACAGGGTGAGTTAGAACACCATAGAGCTCCCTTACCAAAATTCAGCAGTTTGTCCTCCTTTATTAAGCATTTCCCTGGTTGTTCTGTTTTTAATTAGATTTCAGAGTTCCAAAAAATGGATTCTGACAGTTTTTGCCATCTTATTCCTTGCTTTGTGGAAAAGTGGAGTTTTGGAGTTCCTATTCTACCTGTTTTGGTCTACTCCAATCTCTCAACTCTTTTTATCATTGCATCAACTTTAACCTTATTATAACATTAGGGATAAAATAGTCTTTATTCCTTGAAATTAATGAAAGTGCCTTTGGCTTTTGCCAACAAACATTGCAGTTTTAATTTTTAAGCCATTTATTCTTTATTTCAAGGGAATATCTTTTTTTCTTCTGTTTAAATTTTTTCCTATGATCTGTTTATACGAGTTTCATGGTAATAGGCCTTCTTATTTTGAAACCTTTTGGCCGTCATATATTTTTATATTGAATGTTATTAAACTATACTGAATTTATCTTTTAAATTTTTAAAATTTTCATCTATATTCATAATAAAATTGTTCACTGATTTCATATAGTCAGATTTTGATTTCAGGAATTAGCTACTTTCTCAAAATGAATTAAGTCTTTTATCTTTTTCTTTTCTTAGAAAATATGTCCTTTAGGATTGGATAATTTTTGTTCTTTGAAAGTTTGAAATAATTTACTTCTAAAACTATCCCAGCTTACAGCCATTTGAAGGGAGGGCAAACTTTTTTGAAGCTCTTTAAAAATTCTTCCCTAGTTATTGTTCTATTCTGGTTGTCTGCTTCTTGACTTGAAGGGGATTACTTTCAGAAAGGACTTCCCTGGTGGCTCACTGGTAAAGGATCTGCCTGCAATGCAGGAGATGTAGGAGATGCAGGTTCAATTCCTGGGTGGGGAAGATCCCCTTGATCTTTATTATCTGATGATCAAATCTTAGCACTCTAGAGACAGGAAAGGGATAAAATAGTAGCCTAGGTGTGATCTGATGAGAATCTTCAGTATTGAGGCAGTGGAAATGAAAGGAACAGATGCGAATTGTTTTTGAAGAATTGACATGACTTAATTCTTCAAACACATTGTAGATGACGTCCTACAAAAAATATTACTAAAGATTTATTCTGTGAGGTTTTAAGTTCAGAATCATATGTAGACTTAAAAGTTAATTAATATTCTTTAGCAAGTAGAAATTATTAAAAATAAATGTAAGATTTTATGTTTATTAAAAGGTACATAAGACATTTTTTATGTGTGGGGTAAAAAATATTTTGCTCCAGTATAAAACATCCTGAGTCTTGGTGCTTTCGAAAGACCTCTGTTGCTGGCTGCACTCTTTATTTCAAATTATCATTGTTTTCCTATTATAACCTTCTTGAGCATCTCTTTTCCTCCCCCTGGGTTTAACTTCTTCAGAGTAGACAGCCTAGTAGCTTATTCTTCCTGTTTTTCCTTAATTGCCTTTTTTATTTTAGTTACAAAAGCTGATTTGCTTTACATTATTAATTGATTGAAGATGAGATTTTTCAACGTTGATCTAGGTCAATGAAAATTTAGGAACTGAAGTCAGAAATTAATGGAGATAGAATTCAACTCATGAAACTGATGCAATATCTTTAATGTGTGTAGATAGAGAAATCTCCCATTTATTTGGGTGTATCTTTGGTGTTTCATTTATTTTATTGACACACCTCTCTGATAGATACAAGAAATATAATAAATGCATAAGCATACAATTAATATATAACATTATTAATATTAGCATTTTATTATATATATTTATTTATAAAAAGTTTATATCTCTTTTGCTGTTAACATTATGACTAAACTTTCCTGAGAAGCAAAGGGAAATAACCACCAATTGTTATTCAAATATAAAATTAGTTGTATAGGTTTGCCAAAAAGAGAAAATTTATATTTTTCTGTGTGTGTTAAAATGAATTTTTCTCTTTTTCTAGGATGTACCGAGGGAGAGCATATTTTAAACGACAGTTTTACAAGCAAGCAGTTCAAGATCTTTCTATTGCAGTTCACTTAGATCCTAATAACTGGTTAGCACTGTATTATAGAGCCTGCTTATTTAGGAAGAGTAGCCCTGTTAGAGCGCTACAGGATTATAGTGCTTCAGGTACTTCACCTTCAATGGCACATATGTGGGGATTTAATCTGAGGTTCAGCAGCTCACTGTCATGGAGTGGGATCCTAATGTGGGATGGCTAATGTGATATGTGTATATGGATGGAGGAGCCTGGTGGGCTACAGTCCATGGGGTCGCTAAGAGTGGGACACGACTGAGCAACTTCACTTTCACTTTTCACTTTCATGCATTGGAAAAGGAAATGACAACCCACTCCAGTGTTCCTGCCTTGAGAATCCCAGGGACGGGGGAGCCTGGTGGGCTGCCGTCTATGGGGTCGCACAGAGTCGGACACGACTGAAGCGACTTAGCAGCAGCAGCAGCATATATATATATATATATATATATACACTAATGTATATTTATATAGCACATGTATTTTTTTATACTTGTAAGCTATAATAGTTTAGCTAAAAGTGTTTCTAATATTCCCTTTTAGTGTGTGATTGTATGTGTGTTTATGTGTGTATAACAGTGACAAAGAGAGAATATCATATCAAAGAAATCTCTTTCTATATATGAACTTCTGAGGCTGTTTCTGGAAATCTAGGCCTATTTCCTAGTCACCTTGCTAAAATGATAGTAAATTTTCCTGGTGGGATGAGTCTCACTCCATAGGCCCAGCCGATGGATTAGTCAAATTCGGAGTTTTGTAACCCTTAAACTGAAAATGGGAATCCTCGGTAAGAGGGTGCCAACAGCTAAAAGTGGCCATTTCCACCTCACTCTGTACCAGGACATTCTTGGTCCACAAGTATGTCCAGCACAATTCTGTGCAGAGAATAAATGCTCAGTAAACAGTGTCCAGCTGTTTCCCGCCAGGGTTCAACACTCCAGACATGGCTGTGTTTACCTGGGTGCAAAGTGTTAGAATCCCGACGTCCTTGAGGCAGAATCTAGAGCTTAAGGAAACCCCTAGACCCTTAGGAAGAGAATAGACAGCTGTTCAGAGACGTCAATAACAGATGATCATTTATTGGTATCTCTAAGTCCATCTGACTTCTGAAGTCACCCTTGCCATGAATATGCAAATAAAATAACTCAGAGCCCACCCTATGTGCCGAGAGGAGTCTAGTGTTCTCCCTTCTATAGCCAGCGATTCCTGGAACTGAGGATTCTTGTTCACTTCTCTTGTAATCTTTGTCTCTAATTACTCCTCTCTGATTGATTCTCCGTTTTGGTTCACCAGTTCACTTCTCATGGTTACCATCTGTTACTGAATGTTTTAGGGGTCATTGGATAAAGTTAGCACAGATAATTTAAAATTAAAGGTTTAACACCTTTATTTCTGAAGGTTCATCTTTTATTAGTCTCTGTCAGCCCTGTACATCTGCCATCTGGCCAAACCCCTTTCTTCCCGTTCTTCCTAAAAGCCACTTTCTCATATTTCCCTCTTCTCCATGTCTTGGGCTCCTCATCCCCTCTTTTCTAGGCTATCACAATAATATAAATCCTTGTCAGTTGATTATTCAGAGCTGACCAACTTTATTTTGGCCTCAGTCCTTTCCTATAGGTTAGCCTAAGGAATTTTATCTTTCATTAAATGGATCCTCAAGATATTTCTCTAAGCTAATAATAATGTCTAACATTCATTAGACATTTCACAACTTTCCAGGCTAACTATTCTAAATGCTATATAGGAAGTGTCTCAATTACTCTTCAGAATAATGCTGTGAGGTAGGTACTATTATCATCTCCATTTTACTGATGACAAAACCGATGCACAGAGGGGTTAAGTAATTCTAATACATTTTTCCCCCCAAAGGGAATGTTTCTGTTTTTCAGAGCAACCACCCAAATTGCAGCTAACTTTCTCCTTGTTAGACAGTCATACTGTAAACTGAGCAAATGACCTTCAAGTGATTACTTAATCTGTGTGATCATTGCTTATACTCAGTATACTTCCCAGAATACAGTGCTGTGAATATTTGTGCCCCAGACTGTGAACATTGTGTATCTTTTTTTTTTTTTTGAAAACTTTCCCTTTTTAGCTAGAATGTACTTGAGAAAGTTGGAAGATGTAGATCATATGTTGTGTAAATCTCATCTAATTCACTGCATGTTTTTGAAAGCTGAGGGGGAAATGTGAGGTGACCTCTAGACTGACCGGTTGTTCAGTTGCTAAGTTGTGTCTGATTCTTTGTGATCCCATGGACTGCAGCACACCAGGCTTCCCTGTCCTTCACTGTCTTTTGGAGTTTGCTCAGACTGCTGCCCACTGAATTGGTGATGCCATCCAACCATCTCATTCTCTGTGACCCTCTTCTCTTCTGCCTTCAGTCTTTCCCAGCCTCAGGGTCTTTTCCAGTGAGTTGTCTCTTCGCATCAGGTGGCCAAAGTATTGGAGCTTCAGCTTCAGCATCAGTCCTTCCAATGAATATTCAGGGTTGATTTCCTTTAGGATGGACTGACTAGACTGGTCACTGACGAGGCCCACACACCTGGAGTCCTGAGAGGAGGTTACTTGTGCCCTGTGCTTCTGTGATTTGGGACGTGCATAGTCAACTTGGGTGCCTCAACTCCAAGGTCTGTGTGCACTAGAGTGGTCTCTTTGAGCTGCCCTTCCTGGTTTATGTGTATAAGCCTGGCCTCTGCTGTCTCTCCAAGTCTGGGCTTGTACCTGTTGTTTGGCCAGTAATGATGCTTTCCTGTATACCTGATAATAACAGACCATCAAGGGTAATGGCACCTTTCTGACTGCAGTTCACTGAAGTGAATCAGAGGTTAGATTCTAGGCCCATCTTTGACATTGGTTTGCATGGGCAATGTGGACCTTAATCTTTTCATTTGTAGATACCTGGATTACCACCAGGATGTCTTCCAGCTCTAATGAATTTGTGAACCAGGATAATCACATTGTTATTTATAAACAAATATACTTTTATATGTGAGTACTATTTTTACTCACTAAGGAATTACACCCATAGATATGTTTTATTTTATACAATGTTAAAAAATAAGAATAATCTGTAGGAACGAGTATAGCGTAAAATATAACTCAGATATGTTTGTTCACAACCTGAATAAGATATATACCTTTATTTTTAAGTTCTCATAAATGATGGCTATGAGAATCTTAGTTGTTTCCTACATCGGGGCATACTCTATGCAGATCTGAAATTTTGGTTGCTAGCAATTTGTGACTTTGAAGCTGTTATCTCTCTAGAAAGGTACGTTTTCTTTTTCATTCTTACTGATTTCACTTTTGTATAAAATTAAGAAAATACCAAAAAATGCAAGAAAAAGCTTTCTCCCCTCATCATTAGTAACTTTGTAAAAATGAGATGAATATAAAGTCACCCTAAAATTATAATACTACTTTCAAAAATAAGATTACTTCCAAAATAAGGACTGTTCTCAACATCTGTTTGCTTCAGCTGCTTCTGCAAATTTTAGGGGTTGAATGGGTTTGAGGGGAGTTTATATTCATAGATAATAAAATCAACCAGTAATTAAGAGCAGTTTGGGGATGACCAGGTTAGAACTTTTTGAAGTTAAGTTCATGAAAAATTGTCATCTATTTCTAAAATAATGGCAAAATATTCTGCTTGATATATCATTACAATGTACAATATATGACTCAGTGGAAAGAAATCCTCTATTTAGAACTTCTGACTGCATTTTGTTTAGTAATGCAAAAGAAAAAAGCGAATACCATTAGAATATAGGTTGAGGAAGAAACAGACTGAAGGTTATATACGCTAGTCAGAAAACCAGACTGTAAAAACAGAATTTAATTAAATAATTCCCCTTCTTTCCAAAGAAGCATTCGTTAAAATGGAAGTTGTCAGAAAGGTAACAAATTATGCCATTTTCGTGTCATCGACAGACTGCTTACTGAGCCTCTTCGGGGTAAATGTGGAACTTGACTTAGGAAGGTCATGGAGCATGGCTCTATAGTGGCCGCAGTGGTTTTCTCTGGGATATTTTTGAGTCAGGAAGGGAAAGAAGTGAGTTTCAGTTGCAGAAAGCCAGAAAGTGGGCAGTAGACAAAGGGTCAGGACTTCTACAAAGTTGGGCTAAAGATGTGTAGTTTCTTCATTTTGAAATAGAGGCATGGAACACAATTTCTAAAGTTCTACATTGAAAATTGTTTGATTCTAAGAGAGGAAAACAGTATTTATTTGATATAGAAAAGCAGCTGGGTTAATAACTCGGTGGAGAGGATTTTTAACCCTAAGCTTTGCTGTTTGTTGTTCCACACCCTTTCTCAGGGCAAGGATAACATACACTGAGGCAAAAGCTTTTGAGGAAAACTAAGCTTGTTATTCAAGATAAGTCAAGATTAAGTGAAAAAGAGTGAAGTATTGTTAAGAGTCAAGAAGACTTTAGTAAATCTATTCCTAGGATAAATCCTACAGATGTTTATTCCTTATTAAGGATTTTATGAAGGTGTTTGTAATTTTTAATAGAAAGTAGTTAATTGGTTTACTTTGCTTTAGTAAAACCCTGAGAATGAACCCTTGAATAAATTGCT
This sequence comes from Bos indicus x Bos taurus, assembly GCF_003369695.1. Classification (NCBI taxonomy): domain Eukaryota; kingdom Metazoa; phylum Chordata; class Mammalia; order Artiodactyla; family Bovidae; genus Bos; species Bos indicus x Bos taurus. Next base: position 47,879,836 of record NC_040096.1, read on the forward strand.
GTATGTATTTTATTAGGTTAATTTATAATTGGAGAACATTTGGAATAGTTAAAATGTCTAAAAATATTTTGCTTTGTCATTTTTTTTTTAAAGAACCATGACTTTGGCCTATATAAATATTGGCCTCATATATCTGCTACATCTGGATAACTACATTGAAGCCACTTCATATTTTTCTGAGGCTATTAGACATGACCCTATGTATATTCAAAGCTATATTTGTCGAGCAGAAGCCTATAGTAAGGTATCTAAAGTTTGAGATGCTTGATTTTTTAAAATAAGTTTTAATTTTCTGAATAGTTGTTAAATAGTATAATTTAAAATGTATCTATGTATTCTTTTTCAGCTAATTACAGATTCTAGTGCATTTATAAGCAATGCATATTAGGTATTAAATAGATTCAGTTAATTAGAAAAGCCCACTTATAAAGCCTCTCCTGATGAGGTGTGAATTTCTGTCTTTCATTTTCTTTAAATAATGCCTTTTTTTCTTATTATGAAAGCAATATATATATGTAATATATGTATGCAAATAAGAATAAATTAAAAACCATTTGCAATCTTATTCTCTAGAATGGGATCTGTGCACTGGATGGGATCCAAATCATTCACATTTTCCTTTAAATTTGGTTTAAATTTTACAAGTTATTTAAATTAAGAAACTAATGTATGCTTAGTGTAAAATTCAAACAATGCAGTAAATAAAAGTTCTTCCTGATTCCAACCAAATTTGACTTTCCAGAGATATACAGTGTTAGCTGGTTGTGTCTACTTTTCAAAGCAGATATTCCTTTCTACTGCTCCACTACTAACCACCCTGTCCAAGATACTGTCATTTCTCACTGGTTATTGCAGTAGCCTCCTGGTCTTGCTGCTTCTGTTCTTTATTCCTTTTTGATGGATTTTCAAAACAACAGCATAATGATCCTGTTAAAACATAAATCAGATTACTTTACTTTTTTTGCCTGGAACCCTTCAATAGCTTCCCTTGTGCGCTCAGCATAAAAGCCAAATATCCTGCAAAAGCCAAAGGTCTGCAAGAGTTCATGTGAACTGGCTTCTCATTACCTTTTGGCCCTCATCTCCTCCAAGTCCTTTCCTCATGTAGGTTTCAGTCAAGATAGGCTGTTATGCTATGGAAAAACAGCAACAGCAGACAAAACTTCAAAGTCGCCATCTTAAAATAATCAAAGTTTATTTCTTGCCCACACTACATGTCCATTGGGAGGTTGCTAGAGGCTCTGTTCTCATTGTCAACATCTCATAACTCAGTGTGACTACAGTCCCACTCAAGAGTCCTTACCTTTGCGATGGTGGAGGTGGATGACCCTGTGGCCATTTTGGCATTGTCCCCAGGGAGAGTTTCCCTTTGGGAAGGGATGGGGATGGATTGTGACCCTCCATCACTCCCTGTAGATGGAGCTGAGGCCTTATGCAGAAGTTTCCTCCGAGCATACTTAGAAACCAAAGCACTAGCATAATACCAAGGTGTAAGGACATATATTCAGAGACTTATTGTTGTGAGGGGGCAAATATTTCTTCACAGTAACGTTTGAGTAAATTACATTGTATTCACACTCTAGAGCATTATGTAGCCAATAAAAAGAATAATTAGGACTATAGCAGCTGTTTTAGAGGGATTTCCAAGATACCTTAGAGCAAGATTTAGAAGAGTATGAAGTGTGTACAGTATGATCCCATGTAGATGAAACAGTGACAAACCAAACCCTCTGTATGTACATAGAAGAATACCTGTGCCTACACTGTGGATTCAGCCTCGAGGGTAAATCTAATTTCATGCTGCCTGGAGAAGTTCAATCCCAGGAAAGTTCGTAAAGACCAGAGAATGAGCCTCCATCATTCCCAGTCAGGGTGGAGGCTCATTCTCTGGCCTTTACAAACTTTCCTGGGATTGAACTTCTCCAGGCAGCCATGGGGTCGCACAGAGTTGGACACGACTGAAGCGACTTAGCAGCAGCAGCAGCAGCAGATATGTCCATTGCTGGAACCAGGTGGAGCAATGCAAATATATGACGAGGTGGTTTATTAATTACACCAACCTGGTCAGTCAGTTTGAGAAGCAGCAGGCCGGAAGTTGCACAATTAAACACATCTCAAACTCCTTCCTTTTGAATTCCCTCTTTTGACGTGACCCACCCTGTATGAATACTCCCTTGTACAAATAAATTTGGGTCAACATGTCAGCGTAGAAAGAGGAGTCATTTGTTGTCCCAGGTTCATTTTGCTGGAATCTGTTTCGTCCCTCCTTTTGTAACATACCTAATGCTGGGAAAGACTGAAGGCGGGAGGAGAAGGGGATGACGGAGGACGAGATGGTTGAATGGCGTCCCTGACTCAAAGGACATGAGTTTGGGTATACTCTGGGAGTTGGTGATGGGCAGGGAGGCCTGGCGTGCTGCGGTTCATGGGATCGCAAAGAGCTGGACATGACTGAGCAACTGAACTGAACTGAAAAATTGTAAAAATTTGTACAAATCCAGATTATGCCATGTAACCTGTATTAAGATAAGAATCAATGTTTACTTTCCATTGTATATTGATTTTAAAACATATCTTATTCATCATTGTATTTTGTTTCACTCCTTCATTTTACCCTTTAAGTGCAAACTTGTTTTTCCTCTCTTATTTTTAAGTGGAATTGACTTTTTATTTTACCTTCCTTTGCTATCTACTTTATTAACATGAGTAATGTTTGGTGTAAAAGATGCTGTGGTTGAGGGAGAAAAACTGAAAAGCTAGAGAAAAAGCTAAATGAAAGAAACTAGAATACATGATATAATCATATTTATCTAAAACTATGTGGGTCTGTGTAATCATTCTTCACACTTAAAGATAATTTAAAAAACCAGAAGACTTAGCATCTTTTTGTTTTTTTTTACTTCACGGTATCCCATGTTCATTGAGGAATTCCTGCACAATTTCTGTATTGAAGAATGGGAGGAAATAAATATCAGAAAGGAAGCAATTAGTATTCTTATGAGCTAAATTTCTGTTTATCTCTCAACAGTTGCACAAACTGAAAAAGGCAGTAAGAGAGTTATCTTATGCTATCCACCTTCAGCCAGATGGAATCCAATTATATATAATAAGGTATGAGCATAGAAACAGAATTCTTCTTGGGATAACAGAATCTGAGCTAGCTGTGGGAATCCTTAGTTCTTTCTTGATCCTCCTGACCTCTTTGTCTTACATTTAATCTCCCAGAAATGGCCATCTCCCAACCAGCAAGTCAAATATAGTTACTGTTTTTGTTGAATTTTAAGATAATTTAGGTAATAAGCAGATCTTTCCCTTTGTTCTATTCTTGTTTCAAAACAACTATCTCGTGTTTAAGTTCTTTGAGGCTTCTCTAGATTACTGGTTAGATAGTTACCCCAGATCTCATGAAAGTGAGGCAATATATTTTGATTGTGTCTGCAGAGGTACCAAGTATAAACCTCGGATAATTCGGTGAAAAAAAAAACCATGATACTTTGAACTGTATTTCAGACCCAGTAGAGTTTGCTATGAAAGGATCCATTGCAAATTATGAGTTATCACTACCAAAAATGTAATTACTAACATGGAAAGTGGATTTACAGATGTGGGAAAATGGACTCTAACAGTGCTTTCTGATAAGAGCTTGCTTTGTGTTTTAACTCTTGAACCGTATTTTAACAATTTATGTAAATACTTCTCCCTTTTTATGTCCCCTTGACCTGTGTTTAGCTTTAAAATTTCTCAGCAGCAGAGTGTAACATTTTAAATACTGATTAAAAAAAGACTTGAATATTTTCCTTTCAGGTTCACATTTGCTAAATTGTATTGTTCTCACATCCCCATGCTAATTGGCTTACTTAGACTTACACAAATATTCATAAATTTCACAGTTTTTGTCATATATATGTAAGTGTAAATAAATGTAATTTAAGATCTTAAGTAATATAAAAATCTTTATTTTAGAAAAATACTGATTATTTTTAACCGCTTAGATTTAAAGAATGTTATTTCTTCCAGAGGACAGTATCTTCTTAGGATGAGATGCTATGATCTTGCAAAGTTCACTATTTATCAAGTAGCAGAACTGAACAAAGGTAAATATAATCAACGCAAAATTATAACATTGCCTTAATTTTTAAATACTTCTTTAATCTTTTTATACTATTTGCTATAGCTATGTATAGCTAGCACGAAGAGTGCACTTGAAAGTCAGAGTTGGATTTTGAAACTTTAAAACATCAATTTTGCATGTATATAATCAATTTGTAAAATGCTTCATAACCTGGTGAGTTTTGTGAGAGATTATTATGTGTGTGTGTGTGTGCTCAGTCATGTTTGATTCTTTGCAACCCCATGAACCGTACGTAGCCCATCAGGCTCTTCTGTTTATGGAATTTTCCAGGTAAGAATACTGGAATGGGTGCCATTTCCTACTCCAGGGGATCTTTCTGTCCCAGGGATCGAATCCACATCTCTTGTGTCTCCTGCATTGGCAGGTGGATTCTTTACCACCTGCAAAGCCCCGAGATTATTACAGGCTATATCAAGCTTTCACTATTATTTTTTTGTTTGTAATTGGAATGTCTTACTGTTTATTGATAATAAATAGATTTTAGTATCATATTGATTTATTAAATTCATATTGAAAAAACAGAATATTGAATTGCTTGACTGCCTAAAAACAATTATCTCGAAGTCTAGATACTTGGCAAAGTTATTGATAAACTTTCTTTTCCTTTCAGGTCTCATTGAGTTGAGTCCTATACAGCAGGCACTCATTTATTCATTTTGTGAGAACCATGACAAGGCCATTCAGGTCTTGGATGGGATCACGTTGAATAAGCCTGATGTCCCCATGTGTACTCTATTAGCAAAAGCTCAAATGAAGGCCAAGAGAAACAAGGTAAAAAATGTTTCAGTAATGTTTACTAAACCCGTTAATGGATTTTTATATTGTGCTTAGAATTACAGCTTATATATACATTTTTTAACAAAACAATCATGCCATTCATTTATTGATTCTTCTGTTAATTAACATTTAGGTTATTCCCTTTTATTTTTTTTCCTCTTAAGAATAAGGTTGCTATAAGCATTCTTTTTCATGTCTTCTGTTAACATTGCTGGAACATAGAGGATGCAGTCCATGGGGTCACTAGGAGTCGGACACGGCTGAGTGACTTCACTTTCACTTTTCACTTCCATGCATTGGAGAAGGAAATGGCAACCCACTCCAGTGTTCTTGCCTGGAGAATCCCAGGGACGGGGGAGCCTGGTGGGAGGCCTTCTATGGGGTCGCATGGAAACGACTGATGTGACTTCGCAGCAGCAGCAGAGGATATAAATGTTTGACTTTCAAAAAAATGGCACATCGTTCCATAGGCTTCTACCAATTTATTCTTGTACCTGTGGTGTATGAGTATTATTGCTTATCTCCATCTTATGATAACTGGTATTGTCAACTTTATTTTTGTCAATTTGGTGCATAAAACTGTCTATGGTCTTAATTCACATTTTTCAGTTTGAGCGAAAGTTGAGGCGTCATTTTATAGGTTAATAGCCACTCACATTTCCTGTTCTATCCATTTCCTGTACACATTTTTGTTTGTCTTGTTCATGTTGATTTTTGGCACTGAAAAAAATAAGTTCTGTGTATGAATCCTTGGTTGGTGGCATGTGTGTCATATATTCTCTTAAAATTTGTGCCTGCTTTTTAAATTTTCTTTATGATGTCTTTTAATGAGCAGAGGATCTTAATTTTAATGTAGTTGACTATCTACTTTTTGTTTCATTATCACACCCTTAAAAAAATTCTTGTTTGGACTTTCCTGGTAATCCAGTGGCTAAGACTCTGTGCTCCCAATGCAGGGGGGCTGGGTTCGATTCCTGGTCAACTAACTAGATCCCAAATGCCACAACCTGACACAGTCAGATAAATAAATACAAAATATTAAACAAATTTCTTGTTTAAAAATTCCCTTTCTACACCAGGGTTGTAAGCGATTTCCCAGTATTTTCTTCTAAGAGTTTAAAAGTTTTGCTTTTCAAATTTAAGATCTCAGTTCAGTTCAGTTCAGTCACGCAGTTGTGTCCGACTCTTTGAGACCCCATGGACTGCAGCACATCAGGCCTCCCTGGCCAACTCCTGGAGGTTGCTCAAACTCAAGTCCAACAAATAGGTGATGCCATCCAATCATCTCATCCTCTGTTGTCCCCTTCTCCTCCTGCCTTCAATCTTTGCCAGCATCAGGCTCTTTTCTAATGAGTCAGTTCTTTGCATCAGCTGGCCAAAATATTGGAGTTTCAGCTTCAGCATCAGTCCTTCCAATGGATATTCAGGACTGATTTCCTTTAAGGATTGACTGGTTCAATCTCCTTGCAGTCCAAGGGATTCTCAAGAGTCTTCTCAAACACCTCAGTTCAAAAGCATCAATTCTTCAACATTCAGCTTTCCTTATAATCCACCTCTCACATTCTTACATGACTACTGGAAAAGCCATAGCTATGACTAAAAAGACCTTAGTTGGTAAAGTAATGACTCTGCTTTTTAATATTCAGTCTAGGATAGTCATAGCTTTTCTTCCAAGGAGCAAGTGTCTTTGAATTTCATGGCTGCAGTTACCATCTGCAGTGATTTTGGAGCCCCCCAAAATAAAGTCTCTCACTGTTTGCATTATTTCCCCATCTAGTTGCCATGAAGTGATGGGACCAGATGCCATGATCTTAGTTTTCTGAATGTTGACCTTTAAGCCAACTTTTTCACTCTCCTCTTTCACTTTCATCAAGAGGCTCTTTTGTTCTTCTTCACTTTCTGCCATAAGAGTGGTGTCATCTGCATATCTGAGGTTATTGATATTTCTCCTGGCAGTCTTGACTCCAGCTTTTGCTTCATCCAGACTGGGCATTTTGCATGAGGTACTCTGCATATAAGTTAAATAAACAGGTTAACAATATACAGCCTTGATGTACTCCTTTTCCTATCTGGAACCAGCCTGTTGTTCCATGTCCAGTTCTAACTGTTGCTTCCTGACCTGCATATAGGTTTCTCAAGAGGCAGGTCAGGTAGTCTGGTACTCCCATCTCTTTCAGAATTTTCCACAGTTTATTGTGATCCACACAGTCAAAGGCTTTGGCATAGTCAGTAAAGCAGAAATAGATGTTTTTCTGGAACTCTCTTGCTTTTCCGATAATCCAGCAGATGTTGGCAATTTGAACTCTGGTTCCTCTGCCTTTTCTAAAACCAGCTTGAACATCTGGAAGTTCATGGTTCACATATTGCTGAAGCCTGGCTTTGAGAATTTTGAGCATTATTTTACTAGCGTGTGAGATGAGTGCAATTGTGCAGTAGTTTGAGCATTCTTTGACATTGCCTTTCTTTGGGATTGGTATGAAAACTGACCTTTTCCGGTCCTGTGGCCACTGCTGAGTTTTCCAAATTTGCTGGCATATTGAGTGCAGCACTTTCACAGCATCATCTTTTAGAATTTGAAATAGCTCAATTGGAATTCCATCACCTCCACTAGCTTTGTTCGTAGTGATGCTTTCTTTCTAAGGCCCACTTGACTTCACATTCTAGGATGTCTGGCTCTAGGTGAGTGATCACACCATTGTGATATCTGAGTCGTGAAGATCTTTTTTGTACAATTCTTCTGTGTATTCTTGCCACCTCTTGTTAATGTCTTCTGCTTCTGTCAGATCCATACCATTTCTGTCCTTTATTGAGCCCATCTTTGCATGAAATATTCCCTTGGTATCTCTAATTTTCTTGAAGATATCTCTAGTCTTTCCCATTCTATTGTTTTCCTCTGTTTCTTTGCATTGATAGCTGAGGAAGGCTTTCTTATCGCTCCTTGTTATTCTTTGGAACTCTGCATTCAAATGGGAATATCTTTCTTTTTCTCCTTTGCTTTTCGCTTCTCTTCTTTTCACAGCTATTTGTAAGGCCTCCTCAGACTTCCATTTTGCTTTATTCCATTTCTTTTTCTTGGGAACGGTTTTGCTCCCTGTCTCCTATACAATGTCACGAACTTCCGTTCATAGTTCATCAAGCACTCTGTCTATCAGATCTAGTCCCTTATATCTATTTCTCACTTCCACTGTATAATCATAAGGGATTAGATTTAGGTCATACCTGAATAGTCTAGTGGTTTTTCCTACTTTCTTCAATTTAAGTCTGAATTTGGCAATAAGGAGTTCATGATCAGAGCCACAGTCAGCTCCCGGTCTTGTTTTTGCTGACTGTATAAAGCTTCTCCATCTTTGGCTGCAGAGAATATGATCAGTCTGATTTTGGTGTTGGCGGTGATGTCCATGTATAGAGTTTTCTCTTGTGTTGTTGGAAGAGGGTGTTTGCTATGACCAGTGCGTTCTCTTGGCAAAACTCTATTAGCCTTTGCCTTCTTCATTCTGTATTCCAAGGCCAAATTTGCCTGTTACTCCATGTATTTCTTGACTTCCTACTTTTGCATTCCAGTCCCCTATAATGAAAAGGATATACAGCCTTGATGTACTTTTTGGGTTTAGTTCTAAAAGGTCTTGTAGGTCTTCATAGAACTGCTTAACTTCAGCTTCTTCAGCGTTACTGGTCGGCGCATAGACTTGGATTACCATGATGTTGAATGGTTTGCCTTGGAAATGAACAGAAATCATTCTGTCGTTTTTGAGATTGCATCCAAGTACTGCATTTTGGACTCTTGTTGACTATGATGGCTACTCCATTTCTTCTAAGGGATTCCTGATCTGAGGTAAATTCACGCATTCAAGTCCATCTTAGTTTGCTGATTCCTAGAATGTCGACGTTCACTCTTGCTGTCTCCTGTTTGATCACTTCCCATTTACCTTGATTCATGGACCTGACATTCCAGGTTCCTATGCAATGTTGCTCTTTACAGCATCAGACCTTGCTTCTATCACCAGTCCCATCCACAACTGGGTGTTGTTTTTGCTTTGGCTCCATCCCTTCATTCTTTCTGGAGTTATGTCTCCACTCCTCTCCAGTAGCCTATTGGGCACCTACCGACCTAGGGAGTTCATCTTTTGGTGTCCTATCTCTTTGCCTTCTCATACTGTTCATGGGGTTCTCAAAGCAAGAATACTGAAGTGGTTTGCCATTCCCTTCTCCAGTGGACCACATTCTGTCAGACCTCCCCACCATGACCTGTCCGTCTTGGGTGGCCCCACATGACATGGCTTAGTTTTATTGAGTTAGACAAGGCTGTGGTCCATGTGATCAGATTGGCTAGTTGTCTTTGATTGTGGTTTCAGTCTATCAGCCCTCTGGTGCCCTCTCTCAGCACCTGCCATCTTACTTGTGTTTCTCTTACTACGTTGGACATGGGGTATCCTTTCACGGCTGCTCCAGGAAAGCGCAGCCGCTACTCCTTACCTTCAACATGGCGTATCTCCTCACGGCCGCAGCTCCTGACCTTGGACGTGGGGTAGCTCTTGCACCACGCAGCTGCCACTCCTGCGCCATACAGCCATCATCTGCATATCTGAGGTTATTGATATTTCTCCTAGCAATCTTGATTCCAGCTTGTGCTTCATCCAGACTGGGCATTTCACATGAGGTACTATGCATATAAGTTAAATAAGCAGGGTGACAATATACAGCCTTTATGTACTCCTTTCCCAATTTGGAACCAATCTGTTGTTCAATCTCTGGTTCTAACTGTTTCTTCTTGACCTGCATACAGATTTCTCAGGAGGCAGTTAAGGTGGTCTGGTATTCCCATCTCTTGAAGAATTTTCCAGAGTTTGTTATGATATACATAGTCAAAGTCTTTGGCATAGTCAATAAAGCAGAAGTAGATGTTTTTCTGCAACTCCCTTGCTTTCTGGATGATCTAATGGATGTTGCCATTTGCTCTCTGGTTCCTCTACCTTTTCTAAATCCAGCTTGAAGTACTTGGAAGTTCACGTTTAATGTACTGTTGAAGCCTGGCTTTGAGAATTTTGAGCATTATTTTACTAGCATGTGAGATGAGTGCAATTGTGTGGTAGTTTGAGCATTCTTTGGCATTGCCTTTCTTTGGGATTAGAATGAAAACTGACCTTTTCCAGTCCTGTGGCCACTGCTGAGTTTTCCAAGTTTGCTGGCATATTGAATGTAGCACTTTCACAGCATCATCTTTTAGAATTTGAAATAGCTCAATTGGAATTCCATCACCTCCACTAGCTTTGTTCGTAGTGATGCTTCCTAAGGCCCACTTGAGTTCACATTTCAGGATGTTTGGCTCTAGGTGAGTGATCACACCATCGTGATTATCTGGGTCGTGAAGATCTTTTTTGTATAGTTCTTCTGTGTATTCTTGCCACCTCTTCTTAATATCTTCTGCTTCTGTTAGGTCCATACCATTTCTGTCCTTAATTGAGTCCATATTTGCATGAAAAGTTCCCTTTGTATTTAATTTTCTTGAAGAGATGTCTAGTTTCGCATTCTATTGTTTTCCTCTGTTTCTTTGCATTGATCACTGAGGAAGGCTTTCTTATATCTCCTTGCTATTCTTTGGAACTCTGCATTCTGATGCTTATATCTTTCCTTTTCTCCTTTGCCTTCCACGTCTCTTCTCAGCTATTTGTAAGGCCTCCTCAGAAAACCATTTTGCCTTTTTGCATTTCTTTTTCTTGGGGTTGATCTTGATCACTGCCTCCTGTACAAAGTCATGAACCTCCGTCCCTAGGTCTTCATGCACTCTGTCTATTAGATCTCATCCCTTGAATCTATTTGTCACTTCCTCTGTATAATCATAAGGGGTTTGATTTAGGTCATACCTGAATGGTCTAATGGTTTTCCCTGCTTTCTTCAATTTAAGTCTGAATTTGGCAATAAGGAGTTCATGGTCTGAGCCACAGTCAGCTCCTGGTCTTGTTTTTGCTGACTGTGTAGAGCTTCTCCATCTTTGGCTGCAAAGAATATAATCAATCTGATTTCGGTGTTGACCATCTGGTGATGTTCATTTGTAGAGTCATCTCTTGTGTTGTTGGAAGAGGGTGTTTGCTATGACCAGTGTGTTCTCTTGACAAAACTCCACTGGCCTTTGCGGTGGTTCATTTTGTATTCCAAGGCCAAATTTCCTGTTACTCCAGGTATCTCTTGACTTTGTACTTTTGCATTCCATTCCCCTATGATGAAAAGGATATCTTTTTTGGGTGTTTGTTCTAAAAGATCTCGTTAGTCTTTATAGAACTATTCAACTTCAGCTTCTTCAGCATTACTGGTAGGGGCATAGACTTGGATTACTGTGATATTGAATGGTTTGCCTTGGAACAAACAGAGACCATTCTGTCCTTTTTGAGATTGCATCCAAGTACTGCATTTTGGACTCTTTCATTGACTATGATGGCTACTCCATTTCTTCTAAAGGAATCTTGGCCACAATAGTAGATGTAATGGTCCTCTGAGTTAAATTCGACCATTCCAGTCCATTTTAGTTCACTGATTCCTAAAATGTCGATATTCACTCTTGCCATCTTCTGTTTGACTACTTCCCATTTACCTTGATTCACGGACCTAACATTCCTATGCAATGTTGTTCTTTACAGCATTGGACTTTACTTCTTTGACCAGAGGGTGTTGTTTTTGCTTTGGCTCCATCTCTTCATGCTTTCTGGAGTTATTTCTCCACTCTTCTCCAGTAGCATATTGGGCACCTACTGACTGGGGAGTTCATCTTTCAGTGTCATATCTTTTTGCCTTTTCATACTGTTCATGGGGTTCTCAAGGCAAGAATACTGAAGTGGTTTGCCATTCCCTTGTCCAGTTTAAGATCTCTCTCTACCTTAAATAGATATTTTTGAATGTGAGATATTGATAAAATTTCAATTTTCCCCATATGGTTACTCACATGTTCCAGTATCATTTACTGAAGTGTTCTCCTCAATCAAAGATTTAAGTAGTACATCTGTCCTGTTGTAGCTTTTCATGTATGTGTGGGACTGATTTTGGGCTTTCTATTCTGTTCCTTTGGTCAATATTTCTACCCCTGGCTTAATAATACAATGTCTTAATTACTATTGCTTTATTGTAATTTTTGACATCTGGTAGAGCAAGTCATCACACCATATTTTTTCAGAAAATCCCTGGTTATTTTTTAGCCTTTACTCTTCCATACACATTTAAAATTCAGCTTGTCAAGAGTCATTAAAAACCCTAGTGGGAACCTGCTGTATAGCACATGGTGCTCAGCTCAGTGCTCTAAGATGACCCAGATGGGTGGGATGGGGTGGGAGGGAGAGAGGTCCAAGACGGAAGGATATTTGTATGCATATAGCTGATTCACTTCTTTGTACAGCAGAAACTAGCACTATTGTAAATATCCATGCTCAGTCGTTCAGTTGTGTCTGACTCTTTGTGATCACATGAACTGTAACCCTCCAGGCTCCTGTCTGTGGGATTTTCCAGGCAAGAATACTGTAGTGGGTTGCCACTATGCCTCAATAAAAACAACAGCAACAAGAAATCCTGCTGGAATTTTGACTGAATTGCATTGACTCTCTAGGTTATTTTAGGAATAATTGACACCTTTATGATATTGAATTCCTTCTTGGGAATAACCCTAAATTTCCTTTAACCTCTCTGCCTCCCTGACATTGTTCTGCTAGAAATCTTAGGTGACTTTTGTTTGCACTTTATACCAAATCAATAGTCATGTTCTCTTGGTTCTGCTTTCTAAATATGTCTCTCAAATCCACTTCCTTTCTCTATTTCTCTGGTCATTAGTCCTAATTCAGAACATATTTTTAGTTTGCTTGACTTAGTATAATAGTCTTATAACTCTTCAAAGTTTTTATCCCCAGAGTATTGTGTTTAGAATGTAAATATGCCTCCCCTGCAAACCTTGAGAGGATGACCACTACTTTCTATAGTAGTGAAGGAAAGAGAGGTGGGACATCAGCTGAAGGAGAAAGCAGGAGGAAGTGAAGATATGTTCATTTTAAAGTAAATGTGATGGAAGACTGTAGGGAGTCAAGGAGACAATGGAGGGGCACAGATTCAAAAGTGGAAGGAACTGGCAGGCTTCTATGGGGATGGAGTTGGGCTCAAAGGCACAGCTTAAGGAGTTAGCTCTGAGAAGAAGAAACCATCCAAAGGCAGGAGAGAAAGAGATGGAAATGAAGAAGATAGAGGGACTTTGAAAATTAAAAAGGAGGGAAACTGAGAAGTTGATTGGTGTTTTTTCTGTAGCAAGGTCTTGTGTTTAATGTTGAAAGTCTCTCAGTCATGTCCGACTCTTTACGACCCCATGAACTATACAGTCCATGGAATTCTCCAGGCCAGAATACTGGTGGATAGCTGTTACCTTCTCCAGGGGATCTTCCCAACCCAGGGATCATACCCAGGTCTTCCCTCTTTGCAGGCAGATTCTTTACCAGCTGAGCCACTGAATGTTGAGATGGACTGTAAATATGTGGCAGAAACCAAGGGTGGGTACAAAGGACACTGCATATACAAGTTAAACCTCATTGTTTCTGTAGCAATTTCATGTCATTAAGTGGGCTAAAGAGTCATAAGCATCTGCGTTTCTATATGGATTAATACACAGAGTCACTAATTATGAAAAGCTGTCTTTATCTGGGAAATTGAATTTTTGTCATTAATGAATTTCAACTCTTTTGGCGGAATAGTTTAAATGGGTAATTTTTGATGTTAGTTTATTCTCTCGTGTCAATGGAACCTCCTTGAGAGCACAGCAGAACAAAATAAAGGGTGATTAAAACTGCCTCAGAGATTGTCAGTGGAGAACTTTTACTACATAACAGCTGGCCAACATTCCCTTCAGGAGACTTACTAGGCAACTGGTCATAAACTGAAGTCTGATTGAAGAGTATGAGAAAATACCCTTTAGAATTTAGAAATTAGTCTTGTATGGCTCTATTTCATAGATTAAACACACATAAATTTTCACAAAAAAGAAAAGAATTTAGAAATTACAGTTTCAAAAGTCTATTTGTGTAAGCCTACTTACATACCTGCTTAGAGGCCAGGCACGTGGGTAGGTCAGACTCCCCACCTGGGTCCTCGCTCGCCGTGCACTGACAAGATCCATGTCTTTACCAGATCTGTGTGTCCTCATGTCAAATGAGAGTAAGGCTGTGTACTCAGGATTCCCTTTACTAGGTAGGCTGCCACGTTAAATAAATATAACAGAGAAACATGACCTTCCCTCACTCTCTCTTTTTTTAAATCATTATAGGAAGCCATGAGAATGTTTAAAAAGGCATTGGATCTCATTTCTTCTTCTGATAAAGGACTGAATCCCTTAGCAGCTTCAGCAGACTGTCTGTATCACTTGGGTCTTTGTTACATGGAGGAAGGCAGCTTACAACTGGTATTTTGTGTATTTAAGCACATAAGTTTTTCACGGTTTTAGAAATTGTTTCCTTACATTCAGTTCCATTTCCAAAGGCCACCTAAGCAGTGAGGGACTAGACCAGAGCTTCTGGTAAAGCTTGGCTTACTATAGTCAGTCTGCACACTGTAAAACCTACTACGTTGTCTTATTTATTCAACACATTTTATTAATGCTTGTTTGTCGATAATATTCCAAAGGCTAATGTGTGTTTCCCACCAAAGCAATAAATCTAATTGTAAGAAACTATTATAGCAAAATAATTTCATCACTTAGTATAAATTTACTTACCACATTGTCAGTACGTTGAGTGTATCAATGTCATGCAGGATAAATGGAAAACAATGAGGACACTGATTTCTCTTATTGACAACTGAACAATTAAAATCAGAGCAAACTGGCTGTTAAGATGGCCAGGTTCATTGAAAACCAGTTTATTCAATTATTAAGTATTTATCTATTAGGTTGGTGCAAAAGCAATTGCAGTTTTGGACCTTGAACTTTAAATCATTATTAGCTAGGCTCAAACAAATCCTCATTTTTTTAAATTTAATTTTATTTTTAATTGGAGGATAATTACTCTACAACATTGTGACAGTTTCTGCCATACATCAACATGAATTGGCCATAGGTATATATATATGTCCCCTCACTCTTAAACCTCCCTCTCACCTCCTTCCCCATCCTACCCCTCTAGGTTGTCACAGAGCACCAGCTTCTGTGACTGGTGCTTCTTCTTCCTTATCAAACACATCTTTATTAATCAAAATAGGAGCCATTATAATCAACATATTTTTGCCGACAAGAAATGTTTATTTATTCCTGTAGTGTAAAAATCTGTGCTTCAGGATTTGATGAATTCTTGGAAAGCATTTTCTGCATCCTGCTGGTTGTGGAACCGTTTTCCCTGCAAAAAGTTGTCAAGATGCTTGAAGAAGTGGTAGTCGGTTGGCAAGAGGTCAAGTGAATACGGTGGGTGAGGCAAAACTTTGTGGTGCAACTCTTCAACTTCTGAAGCATGAGTTGTGCGACATGCAGTCGGGCATTGTTATGGAGAAAAACTGGGCCCTTTCTGTTGACCGATGCCAGCTGTAGGTGCTGCAGTTTTCAGTGCATCTCATTGATTTGCTGAGCATACGTCTCAGATGTAATGGTTTCACTGGGATTCAAACAGCTGTAGTGGATCAGACCAGCAGCAGAACAGCAAACAGTGAGCATGACCTTTTTTTGGTGCAAGTTTGGCTTTGGGAAGTGCTTTGGACCTTCTTCTTTGTCCACCCACTGAGCAAGTCATTGCCAGTTGTATAAAATCCACTTTTTGTCCCAATCTGATTGAGAAATGGTTCGTTGTTGTGTAGAATAAAAGGAAGATGACACTTCAGAACAACGTTTTTGATTTCGAGTCAGCTCATGAGACACCCACTTATCAAACTTTTTCACCTTTCCAATTTGCTTCAAATGAAGAATAACTGTAGAATGGTTGACGTTGAGTTCTTTGGCAACTTCTCATGTAGTTGTAAGAGGATCAGCTTTGATGATGGTTTTCAGTTTTCGTTGTCAACTTCCAGTGGCCAGCCACTGCACTCCTCATCTTGAAGTCTCTTGTCTCCTTTGCAAAACTTTTTGAACTACCACTGTGCTGTACATTCATTAGCAGTTCTTGGGCCAAAAGTGTTGTTGATGTTGTGAGTTGTCTCCACTGCTTAATGACCTATTTTGAACTCCAATAAGAAAATCGCTCAAATTTGCTTTTTGTCTAACATCATTTCTATAATCTAAAATAAACATAAAATAAACAGCAATGAGTCATTAGCAAAAAACATAAAGTGAGAAATGTGTATTAAAATAACATAATGTAACCACATTTATTTAAGAATGTATTCCAATATCAAATGGCAAATTTCAACAGTGAAAAAACCAAAATTATGTTTGCACCAACCTAATAATATTTGACTATTTTATCGAAGTCTCCATTTCAAAATTTTCACTGATATGATAAATACGTAAATAACGTATCATTAGCTCTTTTTGAATATTTCACAGCTACACAGACACACACACAGACAGACACACCCACACACCATTCCAGTCCTTATATTCATAGGGGTGGATGGGGTCCACCTGTATCTTTATAACTTTAAAAGAGAATTGCACTTGATTAGTTTTCCATTAAGAAATTACAATACATATGAGATTAATTACAAATATTTTTCATGTTCTTAGTCCTTTGGACAAGCAGGGGAAACCTAGTTTTGCTTCACAATGTTAGAAAAAACTTTGGAGTTCTTTTGTTTTGAAATTTTGTAACTATGTATCTGCTGGTCCTCATGGGAAATAATAAATACTAATTGTGATTTCTTTGAAGAAACACAATAAGACACATAATGATTAAAGTCCTCTTAGGGTCCCTCGGAGAAGGCAATGGCACCCCACTCCAGTACTCTTGCCTGGAAAATCCCATGGACGGAGGAGCCTGGTAGGCTGCAGTCCATGGGGTCACTAAGAGTCGGACAAGACTGAGTGACTTCACTTTCACTTTTCACTTTCCTGCATTGGAGAAGGAAATGGCAACCCACTCCAGTGTTCTTCCCTGGAGAATCCCAGGGATGGCGGAGCCTGGTGGACTGCCATCTATGGGGTCGCACAGAGTCGGACACGACTGAAGCGACTTAGCAGCAGCAGCAGCGTCTTCCCTGGTGGCCCAGTGGCTAAAACTCAGTGCTCCCAATGCAGAGGGCCCAGGTTTGATCCCTGGTCAAGGATCTAGATCCCACATGCTACAACTAAAGAGCCTGCATTACCACAGCTAAGACCCGGTGCAGCCAAATAAATACATAAATAAATTAAAAAAATTACACCTCCAAAAGTATTGTAACAACATGAATTATGTAGACTTTAGTCTGTGAATAAAGGAATCTGTAAATTATAATAAACCTGGGTCATTCATATTTTTTGGCTCCACAAGGTTCACTGGGAAAAACATCTTTAAAATGACCAAAAAATAAAAACTTTTCAAGAATAGTTATATACTGTAATGTATTAACTTTTTAACTAATGTATGCTACTCACTGAATGATTTGCTTTTTACCAATATGCTCTTCTAGGCTTTTGATTCTTTTACAAAAGCTGTGAAAGCAAATCCTGATTTTGCAGAAAGCTTTTATCACCGTGGGCTTTGTAAAGTCAAACTCCATAAGAGTGGCTCGATCCTGGATTTTAATCGTGCGATTACCCTTGATCCAAAACATTACCAGGTATTTAAATGGGTGATTGCTCTGGTTTGGAGAGTGTATTAAATTTGCTAATACTATTAAATCTTTAAGTGTTGTTGTTATTAGTTAGTAACAGTTACTTTTATCTACTTTACAGCTGTTTTAATAATCTATATATTATCTGTATTTTCCATTGAACTGAAAATATGATTTCCAACAGGGATATTATATAGGTAAAAGTGCTTTGTGAATTTTAATGTATATAAATTTGTTAATATTTTAATGTACCTATTAATCATTATGATTTTATATACTATATTATGTAAATAAATTCATTTACTTCTTCCTTTGCTGTTACATTGTATCCTGCCTTTTAAGAGACTATAGAGACAATATAAAATCCAATAGATGAAACTCCATTGGATCTTGATTTTAAAAGTGTATGAAATTTGAATATGGATGAAATATCAGATGATTTTAGGGAAATACTATGAATTTTTTTAGATATACAGTGGTAACGTGGTTGTGTAGGAGTATGTCTTCTTCAAAGGAGATGTATACTGAAAGACTTGGGGTGAATTTTTAAAATGTCTACAACTTATTTTCAAATTGTTCAGAAAAAATTAGATAACAACAAAATCACAAAATGTTAATAATTATTGAATCCAGGTGGTAGGTATATGGGTGTTCACTGTACTATTCTTTGAATATTCTGTGAGTTTGAAATTTTCTTAATAAAAGAGTGACAAAAAGTTTGATTTATATCATCTTTGGATGGCATAAATTTGTTCCAACTACCATATATATTTTGGCAGAACTGATGCTTTTACTGAAATAATCTGTTTCCTCTTTCTTCCTCTCTTTCTCTGAAAAGGCATATTTAAGTCGAGTAGCCTACTATGGTTTGAAAGGCAGATACTCCAAAGCGATCTTGAGTTGTAATGAGGCCATCAAAATTTACCCTCAGAGTGTGCGTGCCTATGTCTACAGAGGAGTTCTGAAATACTACAGCAGGGTAAGGAATTTCCTACCTTAAGCTCTGGTATTTTAGGGTGTGTGGCTGCTCGGATGCCAAGGAGGGACTCACTTCCCCTTTCTCTCTGTGAAAGGAGAATTGCCATGGAATGAGGCAGAACTACATAAAAGGTGTTGCACTTTGACAGAACATCAAAAGGGATTTCAGTTAATGATTTTTCATAAAATAGTGATATTTATTTTTGACATTTATATTTTAAATGGCATTAATTATATATTTTTATTAAGGAAATAGTATTCATTATAGAGAATTTGGAAAATACAATGAGGAATAAAGAAGGGTTAAAATCACCTGATTTCCTACCATCAGATGGTAATTCCTGAGAGCATTTTGGTGTATTTCATGTAGTCTTTTTTTCCTAATAAAATATATACTTCTAAAAACTGGGACTGTGCTACTTAAATAATCTGTGTTGTGCCTTGCTTCTTATATTTAATCATTGAAGATGATACCAGTTTTAATGACTGCATACTATTCCATCATAGTATATTTTAACCACTTTATTGTTGGGCATTTGGATTGTTTGAATTTTTTTTTTATTTTACTATTTTAAATAATACACATAGAAGAAAATCAAAGGTTATGGTTCCTAAATGGATATTACTGAATTAAAAAGTGTGAGCAATACTGTTGATGTCTAATGGTTCTTGGCATATTTTTTCCCCCTATTTTTCTTTTCTGACATTTCTTTGTAGATATTTCATATGAAATATGAAATATTATTTTGCAAATAATACCTTAAAACAAAGGTAAGACCTTGCATTACCTGTATATTCTGTGAAAATTACTGTCTATAAAAATGGATGTTTATGTAAAGTTTAAAAATAAAATAAAATTTAAAAAAATGGATGTCTAAGTTATCAGGGAAGCATCAAAAAGAAGCAAAAGAGAATGTGGGTAGAAAACATGACAATTACGTGATATGACAGTACTAGAGACAGAAGCAAGCCAGCTCTGGTGAATGTTTGTTGGGTGAATTAGCTTGCTTCTCTTTTATCCGTAAGAAATTAAATTTTTTGCTTGCTGTATAGCAACAGGGGTCTTCCCAGGTGGCGTTCGTGGTAAAGAATCTGCCTGTCAATGCAGGAGACCCAGGTTTGATCCCTTGGTATGGAAGATCCCTTGGAATAGGAAATTGCAACCCACTCCAGTATTCTTGCCTAAAAAATTTCACGGACAGAGAAGTCTGGCAGGCTATAGTCCATAGAGTTGCAGAGTCGGACACAAGAGAGCAACCAAGCGCACAGATACATATAGCAACAATGGAAAAAAGAGAATCGTTAATAGTTGTTTGTATATTGAATTTTATTAGCAAATGAGAAAAACTATAATAACAGTTCCTACCAAGGGACCTTCTTAATTAATTCTGTAAAAGATTAGCTTGATGGTCTTAATTTCACGGATGATACACAGAATGATTAAATGAGTAGTCCCAAAACTCCGATAGAATCAAGAATTTATTTTACAACTAAATTTAAGTCCATTATGATGAACTCTTCTCACTTAATTATGTTTTCTTTGTAGAATTATAAACTAGCGATTACAGATTTAACTACAGCTATCAACATGGATAAAAACAGTTATATAGCATTTTATAACAGAGCATTATGTTACACCAAGATAAATGAACTTCAAATGGTAAGATTTGTAAATATATTTAAAGCGTATTTTCTTATTATTTCTGTTACAATTTTAGAAAAATAATTCCTGTGGAAATACACACAAAACTTGAGATGCCAAAGAACCATGTTAAAGAATATTTAATTTTTTGCTAGTGCTTAGCAAATTTTCATATACAATCTCTGCAACGTCAAATGAAAATTAATTTTATAATGTTTATACAAGCATTTAAGGGCTGTGTAAACTAACACGTGTTACATGTTTCTCGTTTGAGAAAAATGTTTCCACTGATAAATTGTGTGTAGAATTTTTAAGCAGTGATCACTAGCAATATTGTTTGCTTCACAATCTCAACATTAACTAGAATAGCCTGGGGAGGTATTTTGTTACAATGCTCAGACCACAGATGCAGCAGGCAGTTTTGAGTGATGGTTTCCAGCTCAGAGACCATTTTGAAGCCTAACTGATGGTTGAAGCAAACCTTTTTTCTCTATTTATCCTGTTCCAGATTCTACCTGTGCAAGCCCTTTTTTATATTTTTGAATCTTACTCCATTCTCCAGTCTCCCCTTGTCAATTTTGTCCTTTTCCAATCAAGATTCCTCACGGGGGAGCAGATCAGTAGTTTCTTGGTGTTCTGCCCAATTTCTTGCTTCCGTTTCTGCTATCCTCCTATCTCCTCTTCCTTGTTTCTATCACTTCATTGTTGATGATGGCTTCTTTTAAAAGACTGCATTGTGTTCCCGGGTGTTGTGTGCGGATACACTCCCTCAATTTCCTTAAAACCTGGAAAGTTAAATCTGTTTAAGACATTTAGAAATTTAGTGATTTATTTCCTATGGAAGAAAAAAGTTGAGAAATATTGTTTCTGTCTAAACGGATATAAAATTGCCGATAACTGGATTTTCAGGTTTCCTCCAGAAATGTTGACAAATGAATAACTAATTTTAACACAGGCTCTTGTTACCATTCTAGGAGCCAATTAAAGGATCATTTATTAGAGTAACCTGCACAGCAGGTATCTTTGACAGCTTCCTCCCCACCCCTATCCCTGCCTTTTCTGGGTAACCCTGAACTTGCAAACAATGGTCGGGGTCTGGGCAGGGAAGTACTATTTTTGTTATGTCTGATTGGTATCAGAGCTGGTGCTCTATGAATAAGGAAAATGAAAATCTATGTAAATGGAAATCTAACTAGAATAAGAACATATTGGCTATTTTAGAGCGGCCTGGTACCCAATGCTTTTCATCCAATGGGCTCATTTTACAGATGAAGAAATGGAAACAGGGAGACATTAGAAACACATCCAAGTCACACAGGGAATAGGGACCTATATCGGCGTCCACAGGTTTGTTTGCTTCTGGTTAACAGTCTTTAGGTGGCTTTGTGAAACCATCTGACCTCCAGCACGTGGACCGGATGTCATTTTATTGTGTCACCTCCTCCCTTTTGTCTCCCTCCACCTGTTTCTCAGCGTTCCTGCCATAACAGGACCTAGCAAACACAAGTAATTTTGTGCAAAAAATGCACTCCCAAGATACAGTTTCATAAAAACTAAGAAAAGGTGAAGTCTGGTTCCTACCCCCTTATGTTAATAAAAGTAGTAACCGTTATCACCCATTTTGGGCTTATTGTGTGATAGGCACTGGGCTAATGCTTTACCAACATTCAATCAAATATTTTAAGGACTTCCCTGGCAGTCCAGTGGTTAAGACTTCACCTTCCAATGTAGGGGGTGGAGATTTGATCCCTAGTTGGGGAGCTAAGATCCCACATATCTTGGGGCCAAAAAACTGAAACATAAAACAGAAGCAGTATTGTAATAAATTCAATAAATGGTCCATATCAAAAATCTAAAAAACCAGTATTTTAAAGTGGACTTCTATAACAATATGTTATTAATATTCCATTTTTGTGGATAGGAAAACTGAGGCTTAATGTTAAGTAACTTTCCCAAGACTGAAAGTTTAGTAACAATAGTAGAGACAAAGCACAAAGCCTGCTCATTGTGACCTTCATGAAATCTAATTTCCAAGCTTTTGTTTCCTCTTGTGTTATATATTCAGCTACTTAGTAGATTTCTAAGGCATCATGATATATACACAGGTTAGGAAAATTGCAAACATTCTAGTTTTGTTCTACAAGTGTTACAAATTATTTTTATAGCCTGTCAGTGTTTATTTATAGTTATTCCACAATATACATATAGGATGTTTAATTGTACAATTCTTTTAGATGTCGAGTTCCCCATCACAAAACTCTAGAGGAGAACCACTAACTAAGCAAATGGTAAAATACTATTTATTTGCATTTTCATTTAGCACATGCTATGGGCATATATGATTTGGCCCTTTTCTGATGAAACCATATGGCTCTTTTGGGCAAAATGTTCAGAAGAAAAATGTTCAGAGTTAAGAGATTCAGCTCCAACTGATATTTGGGATACTCCTAGTACCTGGTACAGAGGAAAAACCTATTTATTAAATGAAAAAAAAAAAAGATAAGAAATGGAAAAAGGTCCTCTGAGATGATTCTCAGCTTAGATTATCTTTAAAAGAGAGAATATTGAAGTAATTTTCCAACAAGTGCTTATTTGTTAGTTTTATTAAGATCTGTTTTCATTGCTTTATGATTTATTCACTCAACAAAAATTTATCAAATGCCTAGTAAGTGCAGGCATGGTGCTAGTTACTGGCTTTACAATGGGGAACAAAATGAATAATCTCTGCCTCAGTAAAACTTAGGTTTCAGTGACGAAAACAATAAAACACTATAAAGCAGTTAAACTTCAAAAGGTTTACAAGTGCTCTGCTTTAATGTCAATAGTCATTTTGTGAAACTGTTGAGTTGGGGAAGGGTGTTGTGTGCCCCCTTCAATCCATGCACAATAAAAATGCTTAGGATAGCATGTGAATACAAGCACAGCGAACCCCATTTGTTAGAAAGTAGCAGCATCCATAGTACTTAATTAAGTGGACCTATTAAACCTAACAAATGATTATTTTTGGCCTTAAATTTTAAGTCACATTAAAGAACTAATTATGAGGTTCTAGTTTGTCCGTGGTCAATGTAGTAATGCTCTAAAGAGTTGACTTTAGCTTGTAAATGATTATTTCATTTTTAGGCATTAACAGATTATGGAATTGTGCTTCTTCTTAATGCTGGAGAAACTGTGACTTTGAACACCTTCATTAATCGTGGACTCATCTATGCAGAATTAGAACAGTTCAATTTCGCATTAGAGGTAAACCTTCCTGTTTACATGTAAAAATGAACCCACTTGATTTTGTATATTCACTTCTGAAAACCTGTGAAAAAGTTTTTTTGATAATAAATGGCATTATTTTTTTAATAAATGGCATTATTAATGAACAATAATTCAACTTTAGTGAGAATTGTGATGAAGTACTTTGAATGATAGAATCTTTGCAAAAGTGTTTTTTTACTTTTTAAATACAAATGAATAGATAATATGTAAAAAAAAAATTCTAAATTGATTGAATATCAAGACTATCATCTCTCCTAAGGGAGTGTCTTAGCTGTAGACAAAAATTAAAATGATTTAAGTGTCATTTACTTTGCTGCTCAGTGCTCTTCCTCGTTCATAGTTTTCCTCATTCCACATTGAAAATATGTCAAAATAAATCTGTTTGCTTCATGTGGGCAGAAAATAGCAGCCCAGAATAAGTTACTGGGAATAGGCTTTTAAGTTAGTGGGAACAGGCACTCAGAATTGCAATAGAAGACAGCATCTGTAATACACGGATAAGAAACAGGTGGACTTCTTTATAGAATAATGAAACAAAGTTCACTGTTCTCATTTTTATCTGTATTGTCTATATAGAGTTAAATTAGGAATTAAGAGATATAGGCAAAAATCAAATAGTAATTTGAAGTTTGCCATTAAATAATGGTAGTTTTTCTTCTGTGTTTCTCAGGAACCACAACAGACAATTATGTAAGGGAGTGTTTCCTGTTTTTTCACCTCCAAATATAACTTGTATTATTTTTCAACTTCTGGAGCCATCTTTTGAGATTCTGTGCCACAGAATTACTTATTACTAAAGAAGTGACTGAGATACTGTATTCTAGGCAGCTTACATAATCGTGTTCCTGCTCAGTTACAATTTGTGTCTGACTCTTTCTGACCGCATGCACTTCAGCCTACCAGGCTTTTCTGTCTGTGAGATTTCTCAAGCAAGAATACTGGAGGGGGTTGCCATTTCCTTCCCAGGGAATCTTCCAGACCCAGAAACTGAACTTGGCACGTGGTAGGTGGATTCCTGCTTGGCAGGTGGATTCCTTACCACTGAGCCACCAGGGAAGCCAATTTATACTATGGTGAAATGTTATTTCAAGAGTTGAACTCCCTTAGGTTTTGGTTTTGAGATGTACCCTTTGGAATTCCCTCAGATAGGGAAAGCTAAAGAATGTCTTTGGAATAGGCAAAAAAGCTATGAGACTCTGGGCAATAGTGTTGGGTGGAGAAAGTGAGGAAAATGAGGTTTGGAAGCAAAAGACTTCAGCTGTTGGAGAATTAAATCAGGGCCCATGTTACTACCCACCTAAGTATTCCTGTAGCACTTAACAGCAACGTTAACTTGAGTTATTGTACAGTTATACCTGCCATGTTCTCAACAGTACTGCATGATTTACAATTGTAGCTTATGGATGAGGAAGCTGATATTCTAAACAGGTTATTGAAAAAGTGAGAGTTCCAGAAAAACATCTATTTCTGCTTTATTGACTATGCCAAAGCCTTTGTGTGGATCACAATAAACTGTGGAAAATTCTGAAAGAGATGGGAATACCAGACCACCTGACCTGCCTTTTGAGAAACCTGGATGCAGGTCAGGAAGCAACAGTTAGAACTGGACATGGAACAACAGACTGGTTCCAAATAGGAAAAGGAGTATGTCAAGGCTGTATATTGTCACCCTGCTTATTTAACTTCTATGCAGAGTACATCATGAGAAACGCTGGGCTGGAGGAAGCACAAGCTAAAATCAAGACTGCCAGGAGAAATATCAATAACCTCCTATATGCAGATGACACCACCCTTATGGCAGAAAGTGAAGAAGAACTAAAGAGCCTCTTGATGAAAGTGAAAGAGGAGAGTCAAAAAGTTGGCTTAAATCCCAATATTCAGAAAATTAAGATCATGGCATCCGGTCCCATCACTTCATGGCAAGTAGATGGGGAAACAGTGGAAATAGTGGCTGACTTTATTTTTCTGGGCTCCAAAATCACTGCAGATGGTGACTGCATCCATGAAATTAAAAGACATTTACTTCTTGGAAGGAAAGTTATGACCACCCTAGATAGCATATTAAAAAGCAGAGACATTTCTTTGTCAACAAAGGTCCGTCTAGTCAAGGCTCTGGTTTTTCCAGTAGTCAACGTATGGATGTGAGAGTTGGACTATAAAGAAAGCTGAGTGCCAAAGAATTGATTCTTTTGAACTGTGGTGTTAGAGAAGACTCTTGAGAGTCGCTTGGACTGCACAGAGATCCAACCAGTCCATCCTAAAGAAAATCAGTCCTGGGTGTTCATTAGAAGGACTGATGTTGAAGCTGAAACTCTAAAACTTTGGCCACCTGATGCGAAGAGCTGACTCATTTGAAAAGACCTTGATGCTGGGAAAGATTGAAGGCAGGAGGAGAAGGGGATGACAGAGGATGAGATGGCTGGATGGCATCACTGACTCAATGGACATGGGTTTGGGTGGACTCCAGGAGTTGGTGATGGACAGGGAGGCCTGGCATGCTGTGGTTCATGGGGTTGCAAAGAGTCGGACACAACTGAGTGACTGAACTGAACTGAACTGAGTCAACCAGGAAGTACTGGGACAAGATTTGAACTTAGGTCTCTCCTGATTCCAAATCCTGTATTCCTTCAGACAAGGCATGGTACTAACATTGACATTGAAGATATGGAGACAAATAAGACAGATTTCCAGTCCTTGAGGAGCTCACGGTCTGGTGGGAATCATTCTTGACCTCTCTCTTTTCTCACACCCGGTGTCTAAATCATGAACCAGTGTGGTCAGCTCTACCATCAAAACATATCTTGAATTCAGTCATTTCTCATTCTTTTACCCCTGTTCTCTTCCTCCTTCCAGCCTCTACCTTCTCCTGTCTGGGTTCCTGCAGTAGCTTTCCATCTGGACTCACTGCTTCTGCTCTTGTCCCTCTATGTGCTGTTCACACAGCAGCCGGAGATGCCTCTGAAAAACATAAAGCAGAGCAAGCTACTCGGCTCAGAGCCCTCCAGGGACTTCCCATCACACTTAGGCCAAAATCTGAACTCTTGACTGTAGCCAACCAAGACCCCAGTGACCTCATTGCTGCTCACTGATCTGACTTCATTGTCAATGTTCTTCTTTTCTCCACTCAGGTTACTCCTCTGTGGCCTTTTGCTATGCCTTGGAAATTCCAGGCTCCCTTCCTGCCTCAGGGTCCTCACACAAGCTATTCCCTAGGTGGAAAACACTCCTCCTATTGATCTGTATATGGTTCATGACCTCCTTTTGTTCCAGGTTTCTTCTCAAATGTGACCTCCGCAGTCAAAAAGAGTAGATTAATTAAAATGGAATATTAAAAAATTAAAATAATCCCAGATAAGTCTGGAAAGAGAACACAAAGGATCAGAAACAGAGGAGACCAGCAGAAAACAGACAATAAATGGTAGACCTAAATCCAACCTCATCAGCAGTTACATTACATGGAAATTCTCCAAATACCCCAATTGAAATAGTGAGGATGTTAGAGTAGAATTTTTTAAAAGTCCCAACAATATTTTGGCTGCAAGAAACAGACTTTAGATATAAGATATAGAAGGGTAAAAGTAAAAAGACTGAGGGAAAAAAACATGCCCTGCAAACACTACAGGCTTGCCTTGGAGATATTGTAGATTTGGTTCCAGCAATAAAGCGAACATAGCGATAAAGTGACTCCCATTAATTGTTTTGCTTCATATAAAAGTGCATATAAAAGTTATGTTTGTACAATGCTGTAATCTATTAAGTGTGCAATAGCATTATGTCTTAAAAATGGACCTTAGTTAAAAAGTACTTTATTGATTAAAAAAATGTTAACCATCACCTGAGCCTTCAGTTAGTTGCAATCTTTTTGCAGTAGTAACATCAAGGATCATTGAGGATCACAAACTACCATAACAACTACAATAATAATGAAAATGTTTTAAATATTATGAGAATTACCAAAATATGATACAGAGACACGAACTGAACAAATGCTGTTGAAAAAATGGTGCCGATAGACTTGCTTGAGGCAAGATTGCACAATTTGTACAAAGTGCAGTATCTGCGAAGCTCAATAAAACAAGATATGCTTGCAATTAAAGGCAAAAAAAAGTTTTTCCCCTGTGTAAATTTAAAAAATTAATTTGAAATATTAAAAAAAGACGATTGCTGAGGCAGACCAATGAAGAAACACATGACTGAATAATAAGAGGGCTAAATGCAGAACCTAGAGAGAGCAGAGTCAGAAAACCTACACAGGGAAACATTCTTAGTGGGGATGACTGATTAACAGAGAGATCAAGTAGGACGAGAGCTGAAAATGTATTAATTGATAGTTGTGTGCCCTTCATTAGAACACGGGAAATAGAGTGTGGCATTTGAACTGGAATTCTTAGGCCAAATTAATGGGAAAGTTTGTAATGAAATCTCAGTTACAGTTGTAAGTTTGACTTCATTTCAGCAAAAAAGAAAAAGAAAGTCCTCTTGGGGGAAATACCTGGTAGAATATTTCATTAGATTATATTTGTCTAGACAATAAATTTCTTATTTCTTCCAAATAATTCCATGTAGCATCAAAATACGCTTCAGAAGTCTAAGTGGGGAGTTCATATTCTCAGATGGGTCTGGACTGATACCCTTCTCCTATAGTAGCGTCCCAGAGGGCTCCGTTTGACACTACTGCTCCCTCTTCCACCCCTGTTAGCAGAGAACTTATTCTACCCCCATTAAATAGCCAGCTTTGTGGAAGGAGAAGGGAGAGGGGAAGACAATGCAGGAACGGAGGGAGGAGGGAGACTAGCCTCATGGTTGAGTTCTCTCTAGTGAAGTGGAAACCAGAAGTCTGACGCTTAGCTTTTAAGACTGTAGAGTGCTCTTTCCTAGCCTTCTGGAAGTGGGAAGGGAGTCTGGAAACTAAAGTTACCTTTAGTCACTCCACAGGAGGTTAGGGTCCTCCCCACAGTCTAGTTTGGTCAAGTGAGTTCATAACCAAAACTGCCCAAAAGATTCTTGCTGAAGCAGTTCTCTGGGAAAAAGCAGTGTCATTTTTATTTTTTATTCCTTTGTTTATTCCATTTTTATTCCTTCACAGGTGTTGAACTCTTATTTTTTGAGTTCCCAAATTATGGGATATAATTCCATAATCCCACATTATGGCAAACATTGAAATCAATCTGTATCTCACATTATTTATGTATATATGTACACATACCTATGGACATATCTAGGACTTCCCTGGTGGCTCAGACGGTAAAGCATCTGCCTACAATGCAGGAGACCCGGGTTCAATCCCTAGGTTGGGAAGATCCCCTGGAGAAGGAAATGGCAACCCACTCTAGTACTCTTGCCTGGGACATCCCATGGATGGAGGATCCTGGTAGGCTACAGTCCATGGGGTTGCAAAGAGTTGGACACGACTGAACAACTTCACTCTCACTTTCACACATGCCTATACATATAAGTCTCATTGCAGTTGGCATGGTCTTTTGATATATAGACATTTATTTAAACATTTTATTTGTTTCAGTTTAGTGGTATTCTCGGGAAGGAAACGTTTTCTTGAAAACTTTCTAAGCCCGTCAACATGGGCAGATTCAGAAGAAAATGAGATGGCTGCACATTTCTGTCAAGCAATTTGACGCTGAGTGGCAGAAATTCTATGAAGGGGTAAACGTCCAGGAAATATTTTGCATCTCACTAGCTTGGAGTTGATGTCCTCTATTGCATAGGAACCTGGAATGTTAGGTCCATGAATCAAGGCAAATTGGAAGTGGTCAAACAGGAGATGGCAAGAGTGAACGTCGATGTTCTAGGAATAAGCGAACTAAAATGGACTGGAATGGGTGAATTTACCTCAGATCACCATTATATCTACTACAGCGGGCAGGAATCCCTTAGAAGAAATGGAGTAGCCATCATGGTCAACAAAAGAGTCTGAAATGCAGTACTTGGATGTAATCTCAAAAACGACAGAATGATTTCTGTTTGTTTCCAAGGCAAACCATTCAATATCACAGTAATCCAAGCCTATGCCCCAACCAGTAATGCTGAAGAAGCTGAAGTTGAACAGTTCTATGAAGACCTACAAGAACTTTTAGAACTAACACCCAAAAAAGATGTCCTTTTCATTATAGGGGACTGGAATGCAAAAGTAGGAAGAAACACCTGAAGTAACAAGCAAATCTGGCCTTGGAGTACGGAATGAAGCAGGGCAAAGGTTAATAGAGTTTTGCCAAGAGAATGCACTGGTCATAGCAAACACCCTTTTCCAACAACACAAGAGAAGACTCTACACATGGACATCACCAGATGGCCAACACCAAAATCAGACTGATTATATTCTTTGCAGCCAAAGATGGAGAAACTCTATACAGTCAGCAAAAACAAGACCAGGAGCTGACTGTGGCTCAGATCATGAACTCCTAATTGCCAAATTCAGACTTAAATTGAAGAAAGCAGGGAAAACCACTAGACCATTCAGGTATGACCTAAATCAAATCCCTTATGATTATACAGTGGAAGAGAGAAATAGATTTAAGGGACTAGATCTGATAGATAGAATGCCTGATGAACTATGGAATGAGATTCATGACATTGTACAGGAGACAGGGATCAAGACCATCTCCATGGAAAAGAAATGCAAAAAAGCCGAATGGCAGTCTGAGGAGGCCTTACAAATAGCTGTGAAAAGAAGAGAAGTGAAAAGCAAAGGCGAAAAGGAAGGATATAAATATCTGAATGCAGAGTTCCAAAAAATAGCAAGGAGAGATAAGGAAGCCTTCCTTAGCAATCAATGCAAAGAAATAGAGGAAAACAACAGAATGGGAAAGAGTAGAGATCTCTTCAAGAAAATGAGAGATACCAAGGGAACATTTCATGCAAAGATGGGCTCGATAAAGGACAGAAATTGTATGGACTGACAGAAGCAGAAGATATTAAGAAGAGGTGGCAAGAATACACAGAAGAACTGTACAAAAAAGATCTTCATGCCCCAGATAATCACGATGGTGCGATCACTCACCTAGAGCCAGTCATCCTGGAATGTGAAGTCAAGTGGGCCTTAGAAAGCATCACTACGAACAAAGCTAGTGGAGGTGATGGCATTCCAGTTGAGCTATTTCAAATCCTGAAAAATGATGCTGTGAAAGTGCTGCCCTCAATATGCCGGCAAATTTGGAAAACTCAGCAGTGGCCACAGGACTGGAAAAGGTCAGTTTTCATTCCAATCCCAAAGAAAGGCAATGTCAAAGACTGCTCAAACTACTGCACAATTGCACTCATCTCACACGCTAGGAAAGTAATGCTCAAAATTCTCCAAGCCAGGGTTTAGCAATATGTGAACCGTGAACTTCCAGATATTCAAGCTGGTTTAGAAAAGGCAGAGGAACCAGAGTTCAAATTGCCAACATCCGCTGGATCATTGAAAAAGTAAGAGAGTTCCAGAAAAACATCTATTTCTGCTTTATTGACTATACCAAAACCTTTGACTATGTGGATCACAATAAACTGTGGAGAATTCTTAAGGAGATGGGAATACCAGACCACCTGACCTACCTCTTGAGAAACCTGTATGCAGGTCAGGAAGCAACAGTTAGAACTGGACATGGAACAACAGACTGGTTCCAAATAGGAAAAGGAGTATGTCAAGGTTGTATATTGTCACCCTGCTTATTTAACTTATATGCAGAGTACATCATGAGAAACGCTGGGCTGGAAGAATCACAAGCTGGAATCAAGATTGCCAGGAGAAATATCAATCACCTCAGATATGCAGATGACACCACCCTTATGGAAGAAAGTGAAGAGGAACTAAAAAGCCTCTTGATCAAAGTGAAAGAGGAGAGTGAAAAAGTTGGCTTAAAGCTCAACATTCAGAAAACTAAGATCATGGCATCTGGTCCCATCACTTCATGGGAAATAGATGGGGAAACAGTGGAAACAGTGTCAGACTTTATTTTTTTGGGCTCCAAAATCACTGCAGATGGTGATTGCAGCCATGAAATTAAAAGACACTTACTTCTTGGAAGGAAAGTTATGACCAACCTAGATAGCATATTAAAAAGAAGAGATATTACTTTGCCAACAAAGGTCCGTGTAGTCAAGGCTATGGTTTTTCCTGTGGTCACGTATGGATGTGAGAGTTGGACTGTGAAGAAAGCCGAGTGCTGAAGAATTGATGCTTTTGAACTGTGGTGCTGGAGAAGACTCTTGCAAGTCCCTTGGACTGCAAGGAGATCCAACCAGTCCATTCTGAAGGAGACCAGTCCTGGGTGTTCATTGGAAGGACTGATGCTGAGGCTGAAACTCCAGTACTTTGGCCACCTCATATGAAGAGTTGACTCATTGGAAAAGACCCTGATGCTGGGAGGGATTGGGGGCAGGAAGAGAAGGGGACGACAGAGGATGAGATGGTTGGATGGAATCACCGACTCGATGCACATGAGTTTGGGTAAACTCTGGGAGTTGGTGATGGACAGGGAGGCCTGACGTGCTGCGATTCATCGAGTCACAAAGAGTCGGACACAACTGAGCAACTGAAGTGAACTGAACTGACTCAGTGGTATTCTTATTTTGCTTCAGGTTTCAGTTGTTTTTGTAGGGCTTTGAAAAGCTAAAGAGCTTCAGACAGCATATCTCTGGTGTTCAATAGAGAACAGTGTTCAGGTCACAGCATCAGAATCTTAGGCAGAGTTAGTGCTTTTAATTCTTTTAACCTCTTCCCCAGTACCATTTGGGCTTCCCTGGTGGCTCACATGGTAAAGAATCTGCTTGCAATGCAGGAGATGTGGGTTTGACCCTTGGGTTGGGAAGATCCCCTGGAGGAGGGCATGGCAACCCACACCAGTATTCTTGCCTGGAGAATCCCCATGGTCAAAGAGTCTGGCGGGCTACAGTCCATGGGGTCACAAAGAGTTGTACTCGACTGAGCGACAGCCCAACCAGTACCATTCAAGTCCATTCCAACTGACTGCCCTGACTTTACCTGTTGCAGTTAGCATTTCCGCTGCTCCTTTTCTGGAGGCTTCTAGGATCTCTGGACAAAATGACACATTTTCCCCTAAGTGTGGGTTGCCCAGGTAGGAGCTGCCTTAGCTAATCCACACAAGAGTTGCAGTTATAGGGCCTGGCCCAAGTGCTTATCTGTCCTATAGTCCTAAGAGTCTCTGCCGGCAAATTTCTATTTCTGTCTGGATACAGAAGTCTCTGGTTGTGTTCACTGGGGGGGAAAAAAACAATGAAAAAGAAAGTAAGTGTGATACCTCATTACAATACCAGGCAAAACCACAAGAAGAGTGGAGACAGTAGTGCAAGGTTCTGAGTGAGTTTTTGGTTATGGTATTCTGTATTGGGTTATAGTATTCTCATAGATACTAAAAGGCGAACATAAAGTTTTAAAGAAGATGTATATTTTAAGGCTTGTATAAAATTTATTTGTGGTAGAATCAAAATTAGGAGGAAGTTTATGAAAACCCGAAAGGTAATGTGGTAAAATTAACAGAAATTTGTAAAACTCTTTCAGGATTTTAAACAAGCTGCACTGATAAGCAAGACTAATGTGAGCCTGTGTCAAGCTACTGCTGTGTGCTATCACAGGTATGGAGTGCGATTCATGTTGAAGTGAGAGCGAGTGGGACTGCAGATTTATAATAGGAGAAGCAGAGGAGAATATTATGGAAGTGACAGAGTACAAAAATGGGGGGAGACACAGAGAATCACTGTATGGATGTGGGAACCACAGCTAAGTTTCTCAAACTATTTTAGCCAGATCAGCAAGTAAATGCCTGCTGATAGATAGCATTGGGGGTATCCATATGATTCAGGTCCACTTATTGGAAAGGACCTTGGTAATACACAGAATGAAATCATGAATAGCTTGAAATATCTAAGAATAGAATAATTAACTTTGTTCATTAAACGGAGCTAACTTTTAAAAAGTCTGTTTCCTAGAAGAGAGGTTGATTTAGTAAAATATTTTCAAGAAAATTTTACCTTTAAAAAGCATTTCTAAAACTAAAATAATTAAAATATACCAGTAAATATCTATAAAATATAATGAAATCTACAAAAAATACATTACTTAAAATTGCTTAAAATACATTACTTGTTTCTGGTATTGTTGTAAAAAATAAGTAAATTATAGAAGAGGAGAAAAGAATAGTAACATAAGGCTAAAATATAGAAGATCAGTTTAAAATTTACTCTGAAATAATATTAGATTGATTTTGCTAACTATAATTTATAGCTTACATTTCTACCCATACATTTGATATAAAAAATTAATTTCTGGACATTTTACTTTTAAAAGCATAGAAATTCAGCACGTGAATTTCACTTTTTAATGTGAAATAGAATGTATTTAGTTAAGTAATAGTTTACAGCATTTTTTGTGAGTGAAATAATAGTAGTTACTTGGATGAGAAAATTAGGACAGCAAGTAGACTCCGTAGATATACTTTTTAGGCAGTAGAACATAGTTTGAATTACTTAGAAAACTAACATTCTTTTTTCCCCTCTTTTAGGACATAACTAGTACAGGTATGGTTTCTCTATGAGAGTTATATTTTTTCAATTTTATGAATATGGTAGTATAATTACTGGACCTTGTAAAGGTATATTTGGTTAAAAGGCCCAAACTGGTCTCAGACCTTTAAATTTATACAGGCAAAAAGCATAGTCACATCATTGTCTATTTTAATACAGCATCTTTGTACAATTCATCTCTCTAAGTAATTGCCATTCTTAAAAAGAAATGGAATAATAATGACTGATGTGTTTGTTTTGGTGGGCGACTGGAGACCAGAAATGTCTGAGGTCACTGAATTCTCTTAAAACCAAAACCAGACACCAGAATTTTCTCAGCCTCATTCCTGTGTTTTGCAACTGTTAGAGTCAGTAAATTTTTCTATGTGTCAGGTCCTGATCTCCTTTATGAAATGTAATCACTGGGTATATATGGCGGGGCCTCCTTAAGCTGAAACTGCTTTGCAATTCCAAATAACCAACTTTCATCATCCCACCAGAATCTCTATTGTCTTTTAATAAAAGTAGAATTAAATCAACAGTAAAATTCTGATAACTCAGCATCCCAATTCCATGTATTTTAACAGTTTTACTAAATTTAACAATAAGGAATGTTTAGTGATTGGTTATATTTATTTCAAGAAAAATATTTTTGCTTTTCAAGTTGAGCTATAACATATTTATTACTTCAGCAGCATGGTTTGTAAATAATAAGATTCACTATTGGTGTTTCATAGTAGAGAAAGTCAAAATTCTCCCATTTGGAAAAATTTTAAAAAGGAATAAATCTGTAAACTTTAGGGCTTTGATCTTTGAACTCGAGGGGTTGCAGACTTTTGAAGTGTGCCTTTGTATATCTCTGGTTCTCACTCTTGTGGTTGCTAGGAGACAGCATTCCTTAGGCTGAATATCCTACTTGTTGCCCAGTTGGGTCACTGAGAGTATTATGGTAGAGTTAATTTTTAGATCTCTTTGAGAAAGCCACCTTAAGATTAAAAAAAAAAAAAGTCACAGAGGGAGAGCCTGATGGCTCAGCGTTATATATTCTGTCCACTTTTTACTTCAGCACATTTATTTCACTCTTCTTCTGTTTGCATACAATATTTCTGAATCTTCGACTCTGCAGGCCACATTCTTTAGTTTGGGGAGGTATTTATGATTTATTTGTACAACCCAGTAGGGCACATCTGGTCACGTATATGATTCATTTGGAAAACGTGGTGAGCCTTGGTGCCTGTGGCCTAACCTGCCAGCTCAGCACCTGGTCCTTAGTTAATAGACACCATAATGCGAGTCACACACCTTCCTTCGGTGATCACGTTGTTTTAGATTTATAGAGACACTTTTTATTTTAGAAAAACTAACATACTTTTGTGTTTGTGTAATTGATGTTTTAACAGTTCATGTGCCAGTGATCGTGTACCCCGATATAACAGACACTGCCACTTTTTTCCGTTTTTAAACCATCATGTGATTATTTAACAGGAGCCCTAATCTACAGGACATTGTGTGACATACCCATCTGCAGAAAAATGAAGTTGCCGAATCTATGTTATTTCCTACTGGTGTAGGGGGTTGGGGGTGGTGTCTCTGGCTTTGGCTCCATCACCTCCTCTGGACTTATTTTTAGATATTATCAGCTTTGAAGAGGTTGCTAGGTGCCTTTCAAGGTCCCTCCCCAGGTTTAAGGTTTAATGATTGTTTACTTAGTCTGAATAGACTAGATATTTGTTAAACATTAGTGCTGATAACTAGATGTGTGTCGAAAAATAACTTCAATTCATTGCCTAATTTTTTTTTTAAATTGGTTTGATGATTCAAAGGGTGAAATTATGTTTTTGTAAACTATATATTGGCATATGTACTCACAAAGGATTTTAAATTTCCCTCTGGATAAGAGGGAAGCAATGTGTATGATACAATTTGGATGCAAGCATACTAGAAACATTTTGGTGATTTGTGGGAAGAATATGAGAGACCTGGGTTGCCCTGGAAATTTCCATTTACATGGTCACCATAGATATGCATCATAAATAAATAGCTCACTACCTAGAGATAGAAATGAAAGTGAACTGTTCAAGTGTTGTTGCTCAAACGTGTCCGACTCTTTGCAACCCCATGTACTGTGGCCCACCAGGCTCCTCTGTCCATGGGGATTCTCCAGGCAAGAATACTGGAGTTGGTTGCCTTGCCCTCCTTCAGGGGATCTTCCCGACCCAGGAATTGAACGCGGGTTTTCTGCCTTGAAGGCAGATTCTTTACCATCTGAGCCAACTAGGGAAGCAGTGGCCGTTAAAAACCTATCAGCTAAATGCATTTTATATAGAAATGCAAATTACTACTGTGTAATTATTCTTGATAAAGAGTTCATTATCTAGGCTAGAGTTATTTCTGTAATACAGTGAGAAAGTGGCTACAAGCATTGTAACCTTGTATTCAGTGAACTTTTACTTCTCAAATACTGCCAGTTATCAGGAAAGAGGAGGACAGTTTCACTTTAAACTGCTTGAGGGAGGGGAGCCCATGTTTTCTTTGTGAGAATCCACAGAGTGAACTCAGAAGGCAACAGCTGTCTCATAAACATGAGTGTTAACCGGCTCCTGTTTGTAATGTCAAGCTCTCCCGGTGCTTTCCTGTTGACTCTTTTGTCATCTTCTGGCACAACCCTTGGTACACACTTTTGGACAGTGTTTGCCAAAACATGGAAATATCATCAGCACTTCTGTTAATTTTCAGGGCATGCCCAAGCGTTCAAAAAAATTGAATCACGTTATGGCAAACTGGACTGCTTTTCAGTTTCAAAGTGAATTCTTTTTCAAACCTGTGAACACATCAAGGAGAGAGTCTTAGCTAAGAGTTAGTCTTTAGCATCTTCCCCACACTTCATGATAGATGGTACAGCTCTTAGATTTAGTTTTCTGCAAACCGTACTATCCAACTCCAATATTTATTTATCTTTATGGTTGCCTTCTGTTTATGACATGAGATATTGATTTTGTACTTGTGGTATTTAAATTATTTTACAAAATAGATTTACTTAAGTAAAAAAGTGATTTAAAGAGAAATACTCAATAAATGATAGGTGTAGTTGGGACACAGGGCAACTGTCATGAAGGAAGGGCTGAGGTTTGGGAAACTGTATTTTAAGAGAATGCTGAGTGATATCTGAGAGATGATAGTTTCTAGAACAGTTACCCTGGGTTCCGTGTATTTTTATAAAGGAAAAGTTAGAAAAGCAAGTGATGCATCTTGTTAAAGTTTGAAACCTTTTGGAGAAGTAACGAAAAGAATGGAAGGAGGAAAATAATCTTTATTGGGTGAGGGTCTCTGTGCTAAGGGTTTTTCACATGCTGTCATATGATCCTTCTAGCAGTTTTGAAAAATTAGTATTAATTTGTATGTTCAGGCTTAGTTTTGAACTCCAAGCCTTTCTTCTGACTCCACTGTTGAGAGGTCACCACACCGGCTCTTGTGCGCCAGCTACAAGTAAGTTAAAGGTGAAGAATGTGGGTAGGGATGACTTGTGGGAAAGCGTGGATTTTGGAGTCTGACTCACCTGGGTTTGAATCCACATATTTGCTCTGTGCAATCTTAGCATGCTATCTACTATGTTACTTAATATGTGCAAACTTTTCTGAGTCATGATATTCTTTTAATCTATAAAATATAAAAAAATTATAACAAGCTTACAGAAGTGTTGGAAGAATAATAAAAAATTATTTTATATTTTTTGTATAAAAATATAAGTGAATATTAAATATAAAATAAAAGTGAAATAGTATATGTAAAACACTCAGGGCAGTGCCTGGTAAGTAAGTAGTTACTCAGTGTTAGCTCCTTCATTCTATTAAAAAATTCTAAACTCTCTATATTAATTGAAATTAAAAATACTTATTAGATTTGCATGTGAAATGGCAAAGTGACTTTATATACCCTTGGATAAATGTTTGATTACTTCAACAACCCTCACCTAACCACAGGAGACTAATCAAGGAAGATAGAGAGACAGAGTTATCATTTAGTCATATATATTCACAAGTTAATAATAAAATGCATTTCACTTCTTTTTCTCCCCTCCTCTTTCGGTGTCCAAAATGAAATGGGTTGCCTTTACAGAAGTTCTGAAGTAAGAATTCCCGTGTGACAAAAAATTGAGCTCCTTTCATTATAAAGGACATATTAAATATATAACAATGAACTTATTTTAATGATTTAAATGGTGTGTTTTATTAATAATAGTATGTTTTTCTGTACTGTCCACTGATAACTGTGTTCAAGAATGCCATTTAGATTTTTATAATTCTGAAGAAAGAACTCTAGAATATCATCTCAATGTATTCTGCTAAAAAGAAGGCTCTTACTTCCCCTCTTTCCTTCTACCAATATCTTCAAAGAACCCCATCAGACTGCCTCAGGTCGTATGGCAATAGTTCTTGGTGGTGGTGGTTTAGTTGCTAAGTCATGTCTGACTCTTGAGACCCCCATGGACTCTTGAGACCCCCTGCCAGGCTCCTCTGTCCATGGGATTCTCCAGGCAAGAATACTGGAGTGGGTTGCCATTTCCTTCTCCATGGCAATAGTTCTTATGATAGTTCATATGTTAATAAAAATTAAAGTTTTTTTTTAAGAGTTAATGCATTCCTTTATGTAAAGGTTATATACCGGAAAGGACTTAGATAATTCACCAGAAACAATTAATATTTTCATTTCTTTTCAGGAATAAAGAGTTTGAAGAAGCCGTCAACTTCTTCACCTGGGCTGTGAAAATTGATCCACGTTTTCTGGATGCTTACATTGGACGGGGAAATTCTTACATGGAATATGGACATGATGAGGCCACCAAGCAAGCACAGAAGGACTTTCTGAAAGCACTGCATTTTAATCCAGTCTATACAAAAGCCAGAATTTGTTTAGGCTATAATTTGCAGGTAATATCATATGACCACATTTTGGACCACTAATGCACCTTCTGGACAAGAAAGAGGTTATATTTGACCTTTCAGTGGTGATGGGTTTACACAATGCTGCTTTCACCGTGAACATTTTACCTTTATCTTCTTAGTAGTCTTCACAGTGTCAGTGGGAAGCAGGGGTTTGATGAGTTACAGGGAGCCTGCCTGGGGAGCGAACCCAGGAACCTGGTGTGATAGTGAGATGAAGATCTTGTGAACTTGAGTTGCCTTATTGCCTGTGCCCCTTTCTACCTCATCCCGTTATACATACCACTCTTATAGACAACTTTTGAGACTTTCCCAGTGAGTTTCACATATGAAAATCTGGTTAAAATTTATTTCTCTAGTTACACCTGGGCTCCATAGGTTTTATCCTATTAAATTAGTGAAAAGCTAAAGGGAATAGACAATGTAATGACATGACCTATGTGATGGGCCAGACAACCACTATATAAGGACTTCTGAATTCAGGTCATCTTCCAAATGGCAGTGAATTAGAACACACTGGAAGCCAAGAGAACAGGCATGTGTCCTTCCAGCTAGCTGGAAGAGTGTTGTTCTTTGTGTTATCAAGCGTGTCTCTGAGTGATTTCTGGGACACTGACCTGACCCATACGCTCACTGAGCTATGTGGACGACAAAATATGGAGCGATATTCTTGGAAGAAAGTGCTAGATGTGTTATATTTTCCATGAAAAGGAAAGGAGTAATCTTTTTGTGTCTTAAGCCAGAAAGAAAAACACCAATACAGTATACTAACGCATATATATGGAATTTAGAAAGATGGTAACAATAACCCTGGGTACAAGACAGCAAAAGAGACACTGATGTATAGATCAGTTTTATGGACTCTGTGGGAGAGGGAGAGGGTGGGGAGATTTGGGAGAATGGCATTGAAACATGTATAATACCATGTATGAAACGAGTCGCCAGTCCAGGTTCGATGCACGATACTGGATGCTTGGGGCTGGTGCACTGGGACGACCCAGAGGGAGGGTATGGGGAGGGATGAGGGAGGAGGGTTCAAGATGGGGAACACAGGTAACACAGATTCATTTTGATATTTGGCAAAACTAATACAATATTGTAAAGTTTAAAAATAAAATAAAATGTAAAAAAAATAAAATTAAATTAAATTAAACAATGGGCAAAAGTATGTTTAAATTATGGTAATTTTCAGAAATTCTTATTAACAATGTCTTTTTTTTAAATATAAATTTATTTATTTTAATTGGAGGCTAATTACTTTACAATATTGTATTGGTTTTGCCATACATCAACATGAATCCGCCACAGGTGTACACGAGTTCCCCATCCTGAACTCCCCTACCACCTCCCTCCCCGTACCATCCCTCTGGGTCATCCCAGTGCCCCAGCCCCGAGCATCGTGTATCATGCATCGAACCTGGACTGGCGATTCGTTTCTTATATGATATTATACATGTTTCAATGCCATTCTCCCATATTATCCCACCCTCGTCCTCTCCCACAGAGTCCAAAAGACTGTTCTATACATCTGTGTCTCTTTTGCTGTCTCACATACAGGATTACTGTTACCATCTTTCTAAATTCCATATATATGTGTTAGTATACTGTATTGGTGTTTTTCTTTCTGGCTTACTTCACTCTGTATAATAGGCTCCAGTTTCATCCACCTCATTAGAATTGATTGAAATGTATTCTTTTTAATGGCTGAGTAATACTCCATTGTGTATATGTACCACAGCTTTCTTATCCATTCATCTGCTGATGGACATCTACAGTGTCTTTTAAAGTTGAGGTTTTTTTTTTTTTTCATTTAAAAAATAAATGAATTTGGCTGATCTAAGACTAGGAGGTGGCTGTGGCTTGGTTATAGTGAGGTATGCCCAAGAACTGATTAATAAGGGAAATAAGATTGCCTTCTGAGAGTTAAGCATGAAATTAGCCATTATTTGATCACAGTAGAAACTTGCAAAGTCAATTTAGAGACAGGGTGACTCCCAAAACAGCTAGAACTGACTGCAATCAAAAGACATGTGTTAATGTCATCGTTCATTGCATTTGCTGGGCACCTAGTACAGGACAGGGACTGACCTAGGCCTAGGGCTACAGTGGTGAAAAGACACTGGGTTCTTCTCGTAGAGTTTACTACCTATTGAAGGGATAAGCATCAAGCTGGCACATGAATAATTACTTAATTATACTCAGGATAAGTACAAAAAAGAAAAAAAGGATGGGTTTTAGGACAGTTTATATGAAGGAAACAGCTTTATTTGAGGGGATGAGGAAAGACTTTTTGAGAAATTAACATTTAAATCGAGGTATGAAAAACTAGTAATTAGGAGTAAGAGTTGGGGCTTAGAACACGGTGTTCCACAG
Organism: Bos indicus x Bos taurus; assembly: GCF_003369695.1. Taxonomy (NCBI): domain Eukaryota; kingdom Metazoa; phylum Chordata; class Mammalia; order Artiodactyla; family Bovidae; genus Bos; species Bos indicus x Bos taurus. The sequence continues at coordinate 47,921,147 of NC_040096.1, forward strand.
AGAGGGACCAGCTCATTTGGTGAGAAAGAGACAGAGGGCTTAAAGGAGACAGAATGTTATGGACAAGGGGAGAGTGATGTGGGATAAGACTGCAGAACTGAGTAATGACTGGAGGTGAAGGTCATTGTAACTGGTCTAGGTCAGTTAAAAATGTGAATATAACTCACCAGAGCACTGACATCAGATCTGTATTTTATGAAGATCTCACTGGGTATATATCAAGCTGAAGGAGAATTGAAAAACTCGTCAGTATGAGGAGGAATTGAATCAGGAAAGGAAGGACTGAAAAATGAAAGCTAGAAAACCCCATCAAATCCTATTTAGGGCCAAGAGTGACCATTTTTTAGATAAATACGAAACAGATTCCCCTTCTACGTGCCTAGCACTAGAGACGTGGAAGAGAGCAAAACAGATGTTGTCAGGACCAGACAAGTTCAATTCCTTGTTTATCAAATGAACATGTGATGGTGATGTTGATTTTCACATAATTTACTGTGAGGGAGAAGTTTACTGGTTAAAGACAGTGTCTGCTGCTGCTGCCGCTAAGTCACTTTAGTCGTGTTTGATTCTGTGCGACCCCATAAATGGCAGCCCACCAGGCTCCCCCATCCCTGGGATTCTCCAGGCAAGAACACTGGAGTGGGTTGCCATTTCCTTCTCCAATGCATGAAAGTGAAAAGTGAAAGTGAAGTCGCTCAGTCGTGTCCGAGCAGCCCACCAGGCCCCTCTGTCCATGGGATTTTCCAGGCAAGAGAACTGGAGTGGGTTGCCATTGCCTTCTCCCAAAGACAGTGTCTAGTTAACTCTAAGTTCTATTTTGTATTAGTTTTATTCAAGAGTCAATTGGTTTACGTGAGAGTCAGCTTCTGAGACTGGCAAGTTGGGTTTTTGAGCCCACAGGAATAAAAGACAGGCCCTGGACTGTGCTGAATTTATCAACTCACTGCCTTTCTGTGATGATTTATTTAGTTGCCAACTGGTCTTCTCTAGGAAATACTCTGACATCTTTCTGCTAACAGTGTCCCTCTCCTGACCTTCTCTCTTTTTTTCCAGTTGGTACTAAGGTTGGTATAAATACCTGCTTGGTTGATTTGTATGCATTTTTCATGGGATGTGTATAGTGATCCTAAAATGCCAGACACTGGTGCAATTTAACAGCTAGGTTTTATACCATGATGGGCTTCCCTTGTGGTTCAGCTGGTAAAGAATCCACCTGCAATGCTGGAGACTTGGGTTCAACACTGGGTTGGGAAGATCCCCTGGAGAAGGGAAAGGCTACCCACTCCAGTATTCTGGCCTGAAGAATTCCATGGACTGTATAGTTTATACACTTTCACTTTATACCATTAGTTTATTTGTTTAATTATTGAGCACATATTTATTTTGTTATGTATAATATGTATAACTAGAGTTTCAATGCCAAGCAAATAAACGATTCCTGCCTGTGTGTGCAGTGAAAGTGAAAGGTGCTCAGTCATGTCCATCTCTTTGCTACCCCGTGGACTATACAGTCCATGGAATTCTCTAGGCCAGAATACTGGAGTGGGTAGCCATTCCCTTCTCCAGGGGATCTTCCCAACCCAGGGATCAAACCCAATTCTCCCGCTTTGCAGGTGGATTCTTTACCAGCTGAGCCACAAGGGAAGCCCAAGAATCCTGGAGTGGGTAGCATATCCCTTCTCCAGCAGATCTTTCCAACCTGGGAATTGAACTGGGGTCCCCTGCATTGCAGGTGGATTCTTTACCAACTGAGCTTTCAGAACTCAATGTAAATTTTGTAGTGATTGTCAGAAGCATTGGTGTTTCCATGGGGGTCAAGATTTTATGTTGTTGAAGACCTGTCTAAGAGATGACTGATAATCAGATTTATTTCAACTAATAAAAATTTCAGCATAAATACTCAGGGGAATCAGTCATTTGAATGTATTCACAGTACAGCCTACTTCCTTGTTTAAAATATCTTAGATTTAGCACAATATAAATATACCCTTACTAAAAGACTTTATTTAAGTTAGAATCATAAACATTTGTCATGATATGGACAATTTCCTACTTGGTGTAAATGGAAAATTATTTTAGGCCCAAGGAAAATTCCAGAAAGCTTGGAACCACTTTACCATTGCTATGGAAGTTGATCCAAAGAGCTACCTAGCCTATGAAGGAAGAGCTGTGGTCTGTCTTCAGATGGGTGATAATTTTGCTGCATTTCAGGATATAAATGCTGCCATAAAGGTAAAAATCCATTTATATTATCATTAGTGTAAATTAATGTCATCGGTGAATAAGATGAAGTAAGAAGCCCTCTGTTGCCTTTTAAAAGTGACTTGTAGAAAAAATAATATTTGTATTTTTTTCCCCCAGGAGTTTCACAGAATAGAGAGTTATTATAGCTTGCCAGTTTTCTAACTTAAATGTATTTAAAATTTTGAAAATACATTTCTAATAAATGTTGATTCCTCTTAGTACATGCAAATTTATAGCTTCATGATACATCAATATTATTTTATAATTAAAAAAATAATGTTCTGGCTTTGAAGGAACTAAAGAAAGAATAATGTAAATCCCCAGCTTTTTTTATAGTGAAATGGCAAATAAATTCAGAGACAGAAAATCTGCTTTTTGTCTTCTCGATTTTGGATTCTTTTTTTTTTTGTATATTTGGGTAGATATTGTAATATTTGAGATCAGAAAAAGGAAAGACCTGAAAGGTAATTGCTATACTGCATAGGACAAATAAACATGTTAACTTTTAAATTTCTCCTCCAGCTTAACAGAGCTAAACAGACAAGCTTTTCCTCATGCATCTCTTCTTAAGCCCCATTCTTTGCAAAGGAACTGAGTAAAGCACTAAGATTATTTGTTTTATTGCAACCAAATCAACAAAATGTTGGCATTGAACCAACTTCATGCCGAGTCCTTTCTCAAAATGTTTGCTCTAGTGGGGTTTCACCTGCCCTATAAAATCACTAGCTTCCCACAAAGAGATTTCATAATGTCCATTTTTGCAGACATGAAATCGGAGATAAATACTATTCCCAGACACTAACTACTCTTATATTATATTGCAGATCAATGCTACAGCAGAATTCTTAACAAATCGTGGTGTGATTCATGAGTTTATGGGTCAACAACAGAATGCAATGAGAGACTATCAAGAAGCAATTTCTTTAAACCCCACTTACTCGCTGGCTTACTTTAATGCAGGAAATATCTACTTTCATCACAGGCAATTTTCCCAGGTAATGTGAGTTTTCCTTCTCGTTTTCTTTTTGACACTAAGTGCTTTCTTCATTACATATAGTTTCAAAATGCAGTCCTTATGTCTCAGGCATTCATTAGCTCTTTAGGAGATTTTCTCTTTCATAAGAATGCTTATAATTATGTATTAAATGTTTACACCTCTGTGGATTTATTCTTCTCATTATTATCAGCCGCTCAACACTTGTCCAGTAAACATTGTTTTGGACTTCTCCAGGTGCCTGCAGTCTCCTTGCTGTCCATGGTTGCCAGCTTCCCACCTGGAATTCTCTGCTTTTCACCCCCATTTAGCAAAATCTCAGACTTTCTTCCAGACTGTCTTTCATGATGTAATTGCTGCTGCTGCTGCTGCTAAGTCGCTTCAGTGGTGTCCGACTCTGTGCGACCCCATAGATGGCAGCTCACCAGGCTCCCCCGTCCCTGGGATTCTCCAGGCAAGAACAGTGGAGTGGGTTGCCATGTCCTTCTCCAATGCATGAAAGTGAAAAGTGAAAGCGAAGTCCCTCAGTCCTGTCCGACTCATAGTGACCCCATGGACTGCAGCCTACCAGGCTTCTCTGTCCATGGGATTTGCCAGGCAAGAGTACTGCAGTGGGGTGCCATTGCCTTCTCTGGATGTAATTGTCTAGCTCATAGTAATTTCTACCTTAAGTTTCAGTCACATGAGCACTTGACTGGGGGTGAGGAGATATGTATGTTACTTCTGGTTTTTATGGCAAGAGTCTTTTTTTTCAGCATCAGTTCATAATGTCTGAAATGAAAGTGTTGGGTTAGTAGATGATATTTTATATTTTGAATGTATTATATTCGAGTTGTAATGCATTACATGAATCAAACATTTGTTGTGTTTTTTAAATCTTTGTTTACTCTTTTGCTCTTTATCTTCAATTTTATTATATTCTTTGTCTAATTTTTTGAGTCAGAGCTTAATCTATTTATTCACTCTTTCACTTATATTGTGGTAAGTTGTTAAGGGTTATGCCTTTCCCCCAAGTAATGTTTTCAGCAGTATCCTCTGAATTTTGGTCTTTAATGTTTTTATTTTTGTTTTCCCAAAATGTTGCACTTGAAACTTTAGCCAAATTTCCCCTTTGATTAAAGGATAAATTGATGGAGCACTTAAAATGTTCAGGAGGGAGGATTTTTATCTTTGTGAATATTGAAATTTATTGGGTTTTAATGTGGTCTAATACATGATGACTTTTTTTTCTTTAATATTCCAGGGGCCTTCCCAAAAAGAGTTTCTATCATGGGCATATAGTGTTGAAATGTATAAGATATACCTTATTAATTATATTTAAATTAATCTTTATTCATACTATTTTGTTCATTTGGTTTATCTTCTACAGAGAAAGGTTTATTCAAGTATCCTATAATTAGTGTGATCCTATGTAGGTTTCTTTATATCTCTTTTGTTCTTGTTTAGTGGTTGAGTGGCAACCTACTCCAGTACTCTTGCCTGGAAAATCCCATGGACGGAGGAGCCTGGTGGGCTGCAGTCCATGGAGTCGCTAAGAGTTGGACACGACTGAGCAACTTCACTTTCACTTTTCACTTTCATGCATTGGAGAAGGGAATGGCAACCCACTCCAGTGTTCTTGCCTGGAGAATCCTAGGGACAGGGGAGCCTGGTGGGCTGCTGTCTATGGGGTCGCACAGAGTCGGACACGACTGAAGTGACTTAGCAGCAGCAGCAGCAGTGGTTGAGTTGTGTCCAACTCTTTGTGACCCCATGCACTAAGGCCCTCCAGGCTCCTTTGTCCATGGAATTTCTCAGTCAAGAATACTGGAGTGGGTTGCCGTTTCCTTCTCCAGTTATATCTGTTTAATTCCCACCTTATGAAATATAGTATTTCATGTATAGATATTAATACATATTATATATACATTGTGAATTGTAATCTTCAGTGTTACAAATGCTTTTTTTTGTTTCTCTTTGGAATAAATTCTCCTTTATCTGATATGAAGATCCGGACCTCTGATTTCATTAGATTTGCTTCTGCTTGGTATTTTTGTCCTTCCTTTTATTTTCAGTGTTTAAAATTCTTTGTTTTAGTTTTGTCTCTTTCCTACAGTGTAGAGTTGGATTTTGTTTTAGATGACAAAATTTGAAAATATTTGTCTTTTAATAAATATCCCATTTATATTTTCACATAGTCAGTATATTTGGTCTTAGTTCTGTTATTTTATGTCCTATTTTCTGTTTACATGTATTTAAATTTTTATTCTGTGGTTTGTTTTATTTAAAAATTTAGAATTTTTCCTAACATTTAGGAAGGTTTACAGTTTTGCTTTGTTGTTCAGTCACTGAGTCATGTCCAACTCTTTGCAACCTCAGGAACTGCAGCCCACCAGGCTCCTCCATCCTTCACTATCTCCTGGAATTTGCTCAAATTCATGTCCATTGAGTGGTGATGCTATTTAAACATCTCATCTTCGGCCACCCCTTCTCCTTTTGTCTCCATCCTTTCCCAGCGTCAGAGTCTTTTCCAGTGAATAGTCTCTCCACATCAGGTGACCAAAGTTTTAAAGCTTCAGCTTCAGCATCAGTCCTTCCAATGCATATTCAGTATTGATTTTCCTTGAGGATTGACTGGTTTGATCTCCTTGCAGTTTTGCTTTAGTGATTACCTTTATAAAAATGCCTTTGTACCCTTACTTCCTTATTTCTTTAGTTTCTTTACTGTGCTGCACTGTGTGCTGTGCTGAGTCGCTCAGTTGTGTCTGACTCTTTGTGACCCCATGGACTATAGCCCACCAGGCTCCTCTGCCCATGGGGGTTCTCCAGGCAAGAATACTGGAGTGAGTTGCCATGCTCTCCTCCTGTGGATCTTCCCATCCCAGGGATCAAACCCAGGTTTCCGACATTGCAGGCAGATTTTGTATGGTCTGAGCCACCAGGGAAGTTCTTTGCTATGAAGAACAATAAAATGACCCTTTAATATCTTTCCCTCTTACTTCTCCCTTTCACACATTAGTCACTTTTAGTTCATAGTTTTCTCTTTTAAAAAAGGTTCATATTTATATACTTAAATATGCTTGAGCTTGTTCTGTCAACTTGTCAAACTTGTCACATTAACTTGCTTTCCATTGTCTCTGTATTTTCCCATTTTGTTGTCCTTCATTTTTCCTATGCTGCCAGAAGATTTAATATTTGCATACTATTTTTTCATCCTTACTTTTTGTTTTAGTCTTAGTTCTTCAGTTGAATATATTTAATTCTCCTCACCAGGCTTTTTGCCAAAGTTTTCTTTCTAACCAATCATCTTTTGGTGCCCTAAAATTGGTCTTCTAGTAGAGTCCTGGGGACTTCCCTCAGTCAGTAATGGTAAACAATCCACCTGCCAATGCAGGAGACCCGGATTCAATCTCTGTGTCAGAAAGATCCCCTGGAGAAGGAAATGGCAACCCACCGCTGTATTCTTGCCTGGAAAATCGCATGGAGAGAGGAGCCTGGTAGGCTGCAGTCCATGGGGTCACAAACAGTTGGACATGACTTAGTGATTGAACAACAGCCACAACAAATAGAGTCTTGAGAAAGGGTTCATATTCCTTGAATTGTTTCATGTTCACAGCTGTTAGCCTGCAGCCTTTATGTCTTAAGACAGCATGTCTGGATTTAGTATCCTTGACTCACTTTTTCTTTCCTTGAATGTCTTGTGTCTTTCACTATTTTTTGGTGTTATATATGTTGGTACCTAAAGTCTGATGCAAACCTGATTTTTGTTGTCGATGACTTTTTTTTGTCAGAATCACCAAAGTTTTTTTTGTTTTTATAAATGAAAAGTTTTACTCAAGTATTTGTTAGAATTGACCTTTTGGGGTCAAGTTGTAAGTACAGAGTATGCATTTTCAATATTTAGATTCCAGAAAATTTGTTGAATTCAGTGTAAGAATTTTTCTGTTTCACTATTTTGATTTTCTTCAATGGCAGTGAATACCAATTATTATAAATGGGATGCTTTTGACTTCTATATGCTAGTTATTTTTTTTCAAGCAATTTTTAATCTCTTAATTTCTGTTTCATTTTCTTTTGCATCTCTCTCCTAAATCTTTGGGCTTTCCTGATGGCTCAGACAGTAAAGAATCTGCCTGCAACCTGGGAGACTTAGGTTCTATCCCTGGGTTGGGAAGATCCCCTGGAGGAGGGCATGGCAACCCACTCCAGTATTCTTGCCTGGAGAATTCCATGGACAGAGGAGCCTGGTGGGTTACAGTCTATGGAGTCGCAAAGAGTCGGACACAACTGATCGACTAACACTTTCTAAATCTTTACTGTGTTTTCTATTTGTTATTCCCTTGTGGACCTTACAATTCAGGTTTCTTTAAAATTCTTTTCTATGCCATTTCCATGACATATCTTCCTGGCCACCTCTTTTTAAAGATAGATTATTTATTTATTTAATTAAAAAAATTAAATGCAATTTCTTACCAGTTTTTTCTAGTTCATTTTATAATGTTATAATTTTTATCTACAGTGTAGCAATACTTTTTTTCTGGTCACTTTTATTTTATTTCTGAAAATCTGTTAATTTTTTATCTTTGGTTTTTGCAGTGAAGGCAGGCAAATTACTTTTCTGTTAGTTACATTTGAGTGAGATAATTTTTTTCTCCTGGACTAAAAGCAGAGATTCCTGTGGGAAACCGGGTGATGGTCCATGGTAACTTTCTGAGTTGAGCTACCTCTGACGCTATTGCAAAGGACTTTACAGTCTGTTCTATTTAGCGTAGCCTGGTTTGGGAAGACTTTTATCACAAGCTCTGTGTTTCTCAGAACTTCTCACAGTCCTTGCTTCTAAGATAACATACTCATCTTAAAAAGTTGTTTTTATTGCTTGCATTTTCTGAGATCTATAACCTCTGTATTCTCCTCTACCACTCGATATTGTGACCATACCCCTTAAAAGTGATCTTTGGGACACCTTTATCTACTGAGAGGCTACAGTCCTTTGCATTTTGCTGGAAAAGTTGAGCAAGTACTTCCTGATTCCACTTAGCTCTTCATTCTTTTAATCTCCTTATGTTTATAATGTACCTGCCATCTGCTAGGAGTTAATGAAGACCCTGAGGATACAGAGCTAAACGAGACAAGGAAGACTTCTTTTATGATGTAGTTTACATTTTATTGGAGGAAGAAATAGAAAATAATATAATATTAGTAGTGTGATAAACATCTAATACCACCTCATGTAAGCAGTGCTATATCAGTATTAACATGTGTGTGGGACTATAGAAGTTTACCTGGGTGGATAATGTAGGTGGAGAGAAGGGGTTTAAGGAGCAAGCTCTGGGGCAACATCAGTGTTTAGAAGTGAGGCAGAGAGGAGATGCCAGAGAGTAGACTGAAGAAGGGAATATCCAGCCAGGATGATGGGAAGAAAAACAGGAGAACACATATCACCTCAAGAATAAAGTGCTTTAAGAAATGTGTCCTGTGTCAAATGCTGCTGAGAAGTCCAGGAAAGACGATGGAGAGAATCCTTGATGACTTTGGGAAGAACATCATTGGAATAGCAATGGCACCAGAGCCTTAAGTGGAAAGGGTTTTGGAGAAAATGTGAGGTGAAGAATTAGACAGTTCAACTAGTTGAAGAAATTCTCCTGTGAAGAGAAGTAGTGAAATGGGGTGATGGGTGGAGTGGAGTAAGGTGTTGCTATTTTTAATTTTTTTAAATATGAGGGATATTGATTCATGCTCCTATGTTAATGAAAGAATATGGTGGAAAAGGAGAAATTGTTGGTGCAGGAGAGAGTGATAGGGATAATTAGGATCAAAATCTTTCAGAATTTGATGGGTCTAAAGTTTGGAAGTTCCGGGGTGGGCTTTGAAGAGAGCAGGTCACACTATCCATTATGTCGTGAAGGAACGCACAGAGTACAAAAGAGAGTACCGCTGCTGTAGATGGATAGTTTTTTTTTTTAATTGCTTTTTAATTTGATTGCACTAGATTTTTGTTGCTTTGTGCAGGCTTTCTCTGGTTTCGGTGTTCAGTTCAGTCGCTCAGTCATGTCCGACTCTTTGTGAACCCGTGGACTGCAGCACGCCAGGCCTCCCTGTCTATCACCAACTCCCGGAGTCCACCCAAACCCATGACCATCGAGTCGGTGATGCCATCCAACCGTCTCATCCTCTGTCGTCCCCTTCTCCTCCTGCCTTCAATCTTTCCCAGCATCAGAGTCTTTTCAAATGAGTCATTTCTTCACATCAGGTGGCCAAAGTATTGGAGTTTCAGCTTCAGCATCAGTCCTTCCAATGACTGTTCAGGACTGATTTCCTTTAGGATGGACTGGTTGGATCTCCTTGCAGTCCAAGGGACTCTCAAGAGTCTTCTCCAACACCACAGTTCAAAGGTACCAATTCTTCGGTGCTCAGCTAGTTGCGGTGAATGGGGGCAGATCCTCATTGTGGTTCGCAGGCTTCTCGCTGCGGTGGCTTCTCTTGTTTCGGAGCGTGGGCTCTAGGCGTGGGGGCTTCAGGAGTTGTGGCACATGGGCTCCATAGTTGTGGCTCACTGGCCCTAGAGCACAGGCTCAGTGGTTGTGGCACACAATTTTAGGTTCTCCTCGGCATGTGGAGTCTTCTCAGACCAGTGATGGAACCCGTGCCCACTGTCTTGGCAGGTGGATTCTTATCCACTGCACCACCAGGGAAGTCTGATAGGTAGATTTTGATAGTAGGCATTTCTGTTTATTGATTATAGTTTTTCCATTAGATATGAGTATCATTTACCAGTTAAGAGTGAGGATGGATAGGCAAAAAGGGGGACGTGTGGCTAGGAGTTTTGAAGAGGAAAGAGAACATGTGAAATAATTGTTCTAGAGAGTGGTAGTGTGAACATGCCAGGGAAGTATAGCAGGACTACCAGACAACTTTAAGTTCTCATTTGAAGTTTGTGGTTAAATTTAAAGTGAGATCTTGACTATACTGCTTTGTATATAATTCTTTCTATACAAATTCAGTATGGCTTTGTGTCACTCCACAACCATTTCTCTGAGTTAGTCTCTTATCTCCTCCTTCCAGGAAAGCTCTTTAATGCCTGGAATCACACTCCTGTCTCTTCCCCTATATTTCCTTACTCAGAAAGCACATCCATACCCATGGCTTATGCTGCATGTCAGCCTCTACCTTTCTTCTGAGCTCCTAACCCATACTTATCAGTTGCTAAAACAGGATGCTTTATAAGTGCGTTAGACTCAAAACGGAATTAATCTCTGTATCTTCTACACCCCTTCCAGCTCTTCTTCCTAGAAACCCTGTCTCAAACTCAAGATGTCATTCCTTAGAGTCACCTGAGTAAAAATATTGCATCAATCATGATTTTTCTTCCTCAGCTTCCTCTAATCAGTCATCTAATTCTGTCAGTTTTGCTTCTTAGTTTTTTCTCACACATGCCATTTCCATTCTATTTCTACTGCAATTGCCTTCATTCTTTCCCGAGTTAGATCAGTTGGCTTGCTGACCCCTATGATGAGGCTGGCTGACTTCAGAGGTGAAGTTAGATTCTGGGACAGAGAATTATCAAAGATATTATTGTGTAAAGCGTGAATGAGATCATCATAGCTCAGACCTCAGATAGCTGGGAGTCTAATGTCTTCCAAGGCTGACGGTCAGGGTAAGTTACCTTAAACTTTGTCAAGCTCAGACTACTCTCCAGCTGGGTTTTGGCAATGTTTCTGTGTGCTAGAGAGTTAGTTAAGACACACACAATGCCCAGGGCAATTTTCTGTTTCCATAACTGCTTGTGGTCCACGTGAGAAGGAAACTCTCACATTTTAAGCTTATTTGTCCCTAATAACTCTATGGATATCATGTATAAGACTGTTTGGTTAGATCTAAAGTGTAGTTTGAATTTTGATCATACTTAAAAAGTATGGCTCTTTTTTCTTCAAACTAGGGGCACATCAGCTGGGCAAATATGTGATCTAAAATATAGTCTGTCCTCTGTCTTGATAGACTGGATACCTGGGCTTTATAGTGCATGCTCTCTTCAGAGACAGCAGACTTGGAGAGTGGTTTATTCAGCTATTTCTGTATGCTCTGTGTTTTTTTTTTTTTGTGGAGAAAATTCTTCTATTTGCTGTACACCCTCCTCCCCGTTTTATTTCTGACTATGGATGGAAGATTTAGGGCCAGGAGGAAGGGTCTTCAATAAACCAAATAATCTCTAGAGGGTTAAGACATGTATGTGTTCTGGCTTCTTTTGTGATTAGTTAGTAGCTTAATGGTTTTAAACCCCATTTGGATGCATCATGAACTACAGGTGACTTTTCAATAATAACTGAGTCAGTCTTCTAATTAATTACAAGTATGAGGGAACTTACAGGTATGGTTCTGAACGAATTTTAGATTTAGGGATAGAGTCTATTGAAATTCTAGAAACACAATTTGAATCAGAAAGCATCTGCTGCCGAGTCGATTCAGTCATGTCCGACTCTGCGCGACCCCATAGACAGCAGCCCACCAGGCTCCCCTGTCCCTGGGATTCTCCAGGCAAGAACACTGGAGTGGGTTGCTATTTCCTTCTCCAATGCATGAAAGTGAGAAGTGAAAGTGAAGTCGATTCGTCATGTCTGACTCAGTGATCCCGTGGACTGCAGCCTACCAGGCTCCTCTGTCCATGGGATTTTCCATGCAAGAGTACTGGAGTGGGTCACCATCGCCTTCTCCAAGAAAGCATCTAGAAGCTAGTAAATAAGTTCTAGCCTCCCAGGTGGCACTAGTGGTAAAGAACCCTCCTGCCAGTGCAGGAGACAGAAGAGAAGTAGGTTCAGTCCCTGGATCAGGAAAATCTCTGGAGAAGGAAATGGCAGCCCACTCCAGTATTCTTGCCTGGAGAATCCCATGAACAGGAGCCTGACAGGTTACAGTCCATGGGGTCACAAAGAGTTGGACATGACTGAAGTGACTTCAGTCAATCCTAAAGGAAATCAGTCCTGAATATTCATTGGAAGGACTGATGCTGAAGCTCTAATACTTTGGCCACCTGATGTGAAGAACTGACTCATTGGAAAAGACCCTGATGCTGGGAAAGATTGAAGGCAGGAGGAGAAGGGCACGATAGAGGATGAGATGATTGGATGACATTACCAACTCGATGGACGTGAGTTTGAGCAAGCTCTGGGAGTTGGTGATGGACAGGGAAGCCTGGTGTGCTGTAGTCCATGAGGTTGCAAAGAGGCGGACATGACTGATTGACTTATCATGTACACACACGTGCATGAGGAAATTAGACCCGTTGTTAAATCAAGGCCATCCATTGTGGTAGGCATCTTTGTTCTCTAACTACTCCATGGGTGATAATACTCCTGTTCTTCTAGTAACCTCGTTAAATATATAGGCTTTCATTTCCTAAGTAGTATATATTTAAAGCTGTAATAGAAAGTTACATTGTTCACAGTTAGCCATACTATAGTGTTTTACTAAGTTCATTTATTTTAGCTGAGGTGGGTGTTAGCTTCTACCTGATTGAAGTCATCCTTTTGTGATTTTGAATTGTGTAGTTTTTATTGAGGACTTATTGGTTAGTTAAAATGAAACTTAAATTACTTTTTGAAGGAAGTCTTGGCCCTGCTTTGAGTCATTCCCTTGCCTCATTTGTAATGACTGCGAGTCCAGCCTCCTGTTCAGGAGTGAATTCTTTGAGCTTTTCACAGAGGAATGTCAATTCTGCTGCCTTTTTAAGGGATCCTTAAATTGCACTTAGCCACAGCACAGAACAGCTCCCATTCTGGGATGAGATGGATTACACAGTCTTGATCTAATTGCTTCTCAAAAGTCACAAACAGTAAAATTCATGGTGTATTGCTTGAGGGCTATGATCTCTCCATTTGCAGATACTGGCAAAAAATAAAGATGTATCAGTATAACTGAGTCTTTATTATATTCTACATATTGTTCTCAGTACTTTACCTGTTAGCTCACTTAGCTGTCATAGCAGCACTGAAAGTAGAGTTTGATTTTTTTGCTTCCATCGAGTCAGAGTGTTTTAGCTACTCACCTGAGGGCGTGGAGCTAATATGTGGTGGAGCCTGGACGTCTGGCCCTGAGGTCTGGGCTCCTGGGCACCGCACTCCCAGTGCTCCACTTCACCCACAGTGGAAGTGAACTGAGAACAAATCCCTGGGAAATAGAAAGAAAAATAGTCCAATAAAGAAGACTGATAGACAATGATCAGAGAGGTAGGAGAAAAACTAGGGAGACTCCCTGTTTCAAGGACAAAGAGAGTTTTAAGGGGGAAGGAGAGACCAAGGGCATCTGTGCCACAGAAACGCTGTGGAAGGAAAGGTCTAGAAAATGTCTGCTGGACTTGACAACACCCTTAGCCTTACCAAAAACTGACCTCGTGGAAAGAGGGAGATAGATAGAAGCCAGACTGTGGTGTGCTGGGGGAAAATTGAGTGGTAAAGGAATTGGATTCAGCAAGCTGTATTGTTAAAAATAGCTTTTCCTAATTTAGGGAGGTTTCAAACTCCTTTGAATTCAAATTCAAAGGAGTCAAATTTTTATCCATTCTGTAACTAGAGAAGAGATTCCTACCTTGAGTAGCAGCATGTCTAATCAGCATCTCAAGCTATTTTTGGTGAAAGAGCAGTTTTTAAGATTTTTCTAACTTACTTCAGACCCCAACACCGGTCTATGGACCACACTTTGCAGGGTCCTTTCCAGCTTGAGAATTTGTTGCGAAGCATCTGGAATCTTGGATCTTCTTGAAAAGCTGATTTTTATCTTCTTTCTTCTTTCCTTATAGCTTTTCATAGTATAACTGTGTTTTTAAACCTTTTTGGTATGGTTTAGAATTTTATTTTCAAAGTTCACTTCTCTCTTTAGCCCTTACTCTGCTTTTATATGAAAAGTGTTAGTTTTCTAACTTATGTTTTATTTTCCTGTTGTGGCCTTTTTTCCTAACTTATAGTGTTGTACAGGGATATGGGATTTGTGTGTGTGTGTGGCGGGGGTGGGGTGGGGGTGGGGGCATAGACAGCAGGGGGAGGTGGTAGGAGAACATTTCGCTTCAGCAGAGAGGAGTATTTTATCTCTGATGCTATCTAAAACTGCTGACGCAGGATGATAACACAAAGCAGACCAACTATTGGTTGGTTTTATTATCATCTTTTACATTCTCTGCAAATACTGTACCTTCTTATCATCTGTATCTGATACAGATGGCCTGAGTTTTATAATAAAAGTATTTCAAATTGCTGTATAGCTGCCAGTTAAAATATATTCAGATTGTCATTATCTTCGCATTTCTATAGGCTAGTGACTACTTCTCAAAGGCTTTAAAGTTTGATCCAGAAAATGAATGTGCTACCATGAATCGAGCTATTGCAAATACAGTATTAAAGAGATATGAAGAAGCAAAAGAAGATTTTGCATATGTAGTTGAAAGCTGTCCATTGTGGGCTGCAGTATATTTTAACAGAGCATACTTCTACTGTTGTTTAAAGCAATATGAACTGGCTGAAGAAGACCTAAGTAAAGGTATAGTTTTTTTGGTAATTTTTTGAGTAAGATTACAATGTTTGAATTGTTTTTAGATGACAAAAGAAGAAAGACATCAGGTCTATTTGCTTAGATAAATTTACATTAGAATTAATGGTTTTATATATCTTATCTTTAATGTAATCAATATAGATTTGTTTATATAATAACTTACAGCATTGGTATGCTAAAATGTAGAAAATTATTAGGGAAACCATACACAAATATTGCTCGACTTTCAAAAAAGACATTGTACTGTGTTTCCCGAGTTAATTTTCTTAGAAAGATTCAAATGTAACTAAATAATGTACATATGAGGAAAAATGTTTTCAAATAGGTAATACTAAAGTGTTATTTTATTTTTCTATTATATACTATTATTTACTAATAATAACTTATAGTAATAATAAGGTGTTATTATAATTTATTATAAAATTTGTATTTAAAAAATGAGTCTTTTTGAGTGCTCACGTAAAAGATACCTTGAAAAATTTTTTTCTTTTACAGCTTTGTCTTTGAAACCTAATGATGCTCTAATATATAATCTTAGAGCAGAAGTTCGTGGTAAGATAGGTCTGATTGAAGAAGCTATGGCCGACTATAACAAAGCACTTGATCTTCAAGAACATGCCTCGGTGGTATGAGTACATAGACCATGGATTCTATAGCAATTTACACAGTTCTTCTTCCAGAAACTGAAGCCTGTTTGTTGCTTTTAAAAAAAGTTTTCACTATCTTCATTGTTGTATTCCTTGTGTTAGTCTTTTATATAATCCTTTGATACATTTTAACATCTTCTTTATACATTAATTATAAAACTTTTAGATCATTTTCTGCAGATTTGTAACAACTCAAAAATGAATTTTTTTCACAAGATTAGAATTTAAATGAGAATGTTTCTCAAGGGCCCTAGAAATACAAAATATTTTCTTTAAAGTAAAATAATTCCTTTAAAAATAATAGTGCATGATTTTAGAAAAAGGATCATGGACCTTTTCATCAGTACCTAGATGTATTCAACAATATCCAGATTAAAAAAAATAGAGAGCTGATGCCTATAAAGAAATTAAAGTCAAGCACATTTCCTTTGTCCTCCTTTGAACAATATCTGCACAGGTCTGAATTCTTCCTAGTACGTATGTTGTTCAACACATAAACATGTTTCTCTTTTTCATGTAGCCTCCCTCCCAGGACAGCGCCTATGAAGATTTTGAGCATCCGCCTCTTTAATGCAAATTTTATAAACATATATAAAAATCTGTATATACTTATAATTAGTGCATCATACAATTTGACAAGAATACATTAAAACAGCTGCTGCTGCTGCTAAGTAACTTCAGTCGTGTCCAACTCTGTGCGACCCCACAGACAGCAGCCCACCAGGCTCCCCCAACCCTGGGATTCTCCAGGCAAGAACATGGGAGTGGATTGCCATTTCCTTGTCCAATGCATGAAAGTGAAATTGAAGTCGCTTAGTCGTGTCTGACTCTTCGTGACCCCATGGACTGCAGCCTACCAGGCTCCTCCATCCATGGGATTTTCCAGGCAAGAGTACTGGAGTGGGTTGCCATTGCCTTCTCCTTAAAACAGCTAAAAATTCTTAATAGAATGTTTCTTTAGTGAAGCAGAGAACCCTTTTCCTTTACCTCACTGGTAGTAACAGTTTCCTGACTTATACACTCCTCTGGATTTGCTCCGCTCAGTTTATTTTCCTTCTGTGTCTCATTCTTCCAGTACATCTCCAGCTCCTCAGAGACTTGTTTTCACTGTGATGAGACTTTATGGCAAAAAAACACCCCCATAGACTCAGTTGCCTTTGTTTTCCATTTGAGGTACCAGAGTTTCACAGTAGAAAGTCGATTTTAAGTCAGAAGCCACTGTGAGGCTGCTTCACACTCTTTTAGGATCGTTTCCTTGGCATGGTACGTGGGTTCACGTGAGGACTGGGCCACGCCTGGTATTTCAGTGGGTGACTCAGCCACCGTTAATAAGCCTCTTCACATCCTCTTGTTCTCACTTGTCTCCAGAACCTTTAGTCCCAGGCCGGCAGCTGATGAGATCAGAACAACCTCCTGCACCCACTGGCAGACCCTCGTCTCGTGCCCCAGCCACACATCTCTCACCTACAGCCCTGGGGCATCTCTGTTAAAAGCTGAGGGGTAGCCTGCTAGCAGTGGCAGTACTGGGCTACATGCCCAGTGGATGTGCAGGGGACCCAAGTCCCTGTCGAGTGAACTTTGGATGATGAGAGAAAAAAACTAGGAAATCAGCTCCTTTCCATCTCTTGGTGAAGTGTTCTGAGACACTCAGTCTATACAGCCTCCTGTACAACTCACCTGGGAGACTAAGCTGGTACCCAGCTTCCAGACGTATCCTGCACTTGTGCTTTTGACTTCCCTGGCTTGCTTTCTTTTGTTTCTCCCCCTGCTTTTCTGGGTTTGCACTTCTTGATAAAGCCATTGCCCAGAAACATTGGCCTCTGGCTCTGCTTTCTGAGACAACCCAGGCTGAGACAACTAGTAATTTTTTTTTTTTCTGATTACACACAAATCCTTATAACTTGAGGCAGGAATGATAAAAACCAAGGACCATGATGGCATAATGGAGCAAATCATATCTAATGTGCCAAAATGCTGCAGGTCCTGGGTCCATATCCCCCAGGGACCCAGAGTTTCTGTGTACTAACCTCCAACCTCTTGCACAAACCTACGGTTTTCCACCTGAGGCCCTTCTCTCAGTCCACACCTCGGTTAAGCCACTGGGCCAGGCTAGGTAGAGTGTTCTATGCCTCACAGTCATTGTTTTACTTTTTTACCTATGCCTTGTAAGGTAGCAGGTTTATTGCATGAGGAAACTGAGGCTCGGAAGGATAAGATTATGTGGCCAGCTAGTGAATGGTGGAGCTGAAAGTCAGCCTCTGTTCTAATTTAAAAGTCTCTACTCCTCCTGCTCCTTTTCACCTAGAGAGAAATCAAACAAGATAAACTCACCCAGGAAATAATCTTTATCATAGTGACAATAAAGCTCTCTGTCTGCCTAAGGTTTATTAGTACACAAAAAGGATTTCCAGTCTTAAAGAACACTTTTTTGTTTTTAAGAACAGTTCTTTTTTACTGGCATATATGTGTATTTATTTATGTCTATGATAGTAGTAAGTATGATGAGAGTAGTAAGATTATCTTGAACTTTAAACTTGAAACACAGTCAGTGGGCAACATTTTACATTTTGCCTTTGATGGTACAGGCCAGATAAGTATGACAGTAGAAAGGTCAGCATGTGGGCAGCAAGAAAGGGGAAAAAGAAAGGAAACCTCTATCTGCTAAAAACCCACTGCTGCTGCTGCTAAGTCGCTTCAGTCGTGTCCGACTCTGTGTGACCCCAAAGATGGCAGCCCACCAGGCCCTACCGTCCCTGGGATTCTCCAGGCAAGAACACTGGAGTGGGTTGCCATTTCCTCCTCCAGTGCATGAAAGTGAAAAGTGAAAGTGAAGTCGCTCAGTTGTGTCCGACTCTTAGCGACCTCATGGACTGCAGCCTTCCAGGCTCCTCTGTCCATGGGATTTTCCAGGCAAGAGTACTGGAGTGGGGTGCCATTGCCTTCACATTTTCATTTCACCATTATAAATGAGGCAAGTCTTATTCCCATTTTACAGGAGAAAAAATATGAGGTACAGACATTAATGGGTTTAGAACACCCTTGGTGTAGTGTTGTTATCCAAACTTAGTTTTGTTTTTATTTATGTAATATATTCCTGTAAGTTGACTTGCTAGAATCAATTGAATTTATTTAGCAAGAAGGAATTTATAAGAAAAAAAAGCATAATTATTAGTGTTTGTCCCTTGTTCTACCCACAGAAATCTTTCTGCACCCATGTTCCTTGAATCACATTATAAGAAACATTGTCCTCTATTTCTAGATGGGTGTAGCTGGAAGAGACATCACAGCGAGGGAGGGAAAAATGTCAATACCTCTGCATGAACAAGAGCAGAAGTTGATTTGTGCCTGGACAGACAGATCAGAGCTAGAAGCAATAACCTTGAGCTTTGAGAGCCCGTCTACCTTCTTAGTGGGAAGATCTCACTCTCCGAGGTTCCCCAGTGGCTTAAAAATGTTTGATAGTTAATGTTTGAGAATCACTGATTTCCAAAAATAGCAGGCACTTCGACCATCTACTGTGAGATTCCACTGTTCAGCGTCTCTTCTCCTCATCCATCTTTGCCTGGGGAATTTATTCTCAAGAAGAGATCTCCTCTTCCCAGGAGGGTGGTTTACTCTTTGTTTCTCTGCACTCCGAGGCACTGCTTCCTGATCTTTTAGAACACCCTTTATATCTGTAGATCTGTGTTTAATGATTATCTTCTCCCTAGACTGGAAACTCTGCGAGGGCAAGGATTAGGCCTATCTCATTCACCATGGTGTTGCCAATGGTTGTCACAGTTCCTGGCACATAGCTGGTGCTTCATAAGTATTTGATGAATTTCCTTAAATAAAATGTGAGTCTGGATGTTCACATTGCAAGCCATTATGACCCAACACCATACTATTCATTTCTCTGATAAAGTGGACATATGTGAGATTCTAGGCATAGCCTCTTAAAGGTCAAAGCAGTGACTGCATTCATCTTCAGTGCAACATATTTAACATCTGTGAGTAGAAGAACTGTAAGATGAATACCCTAGAAAATGAAATTAGGAAAAACCAAGATGTAGTGAATGAGCTCAGTCTGCTGTAAAAATAACAAATAGGTAGCTTAAAAACAATCCTGTCAAGGTGATGAGGGTGAAACGTCTGAAATTATGATGTATTAACATCTTAAGCTAATCACTGTAATTTTTATAATTGGATGATGCTATGACATAATCAAGCTGTAACCCAATCAAGTATAGTGAATAAAAGCTGTAACAAAATTTAAATTCCCTTTATATAAAAAGAAATCTTGCAGTAATCAAGGGGGGGGCATGGTGGATATTGAACCTAAAATTGGGGCAGGGAATGGTCAGAGTGCAAACATTTATATGCTTGTTCCTGGCTCTATTTGCTGAACTAGTGCTCCAAAGAGTAGATAGGAACAATCTTTTGACTTCTTTATAATTAATCCCCATAAAGTAAATGGATTGTACCACTTTGTCATAGTTTTAATCCACTGAACCATTAAGGTAATTCAGCTACTTCTTTTCTTTCTGATTCTATGCTAGTCTAGAAACTTCAGTGATAATTTGACTTTGATTATATAGAACAATATTTATAGTATGCTACTGCTGCTAAGTCACTTCAGTTGTGTCCGACTCTGTGCGACCCCATAGACGGCAGCCCACCAGGCTCCCCCGTCCCTGGGATTCTGTAGGCAAGAACACTGGAGTGGGTTGCCATTTCCTTCTCCAATGCATGAAAGTGAAAAGTGAAAGTGAAGTTGCTCAGTCGTGTCTGACTCCTAGCGACCCCATGGACTGCAGCCCACCAGACTCCTCCATCCATGGGATTTTCCAGGCAAGAGTACTGGAGTGGGGTGCCCTTGCCTTCTCCGGAATTTATAGTATAATTCCAGTTTATTGTAACATATAAAGAATATACCTCTTAAATATATTTTAAAAACCTTAAATTATTTGAATACACCAGGCTTTAACACTGAGTACCTGTGGAGAATGGTGCCGGGAGCCGGCATATTGCATATTGAGTGCATATTGCATATTGAGTGCAGCACTTTTCAGGATCTGGAATAGCTCAACTGGAATTCTATCACTGCCGGTAGCCAGCGTGAGGAACTCCGCCCATGACAAAGGTCATGAGGAAGGAGGCTCGGCATACGCAAAGGCGGGATCGAGCTTCAGGAGTCCCCCTGGAAATTCTCGAGCATATACCCCCAAAACCAGAGTCTGCCTACTTTCTGCTTTGTGCTTTCACCTACACCTCTGACTTTACGGGGGGCTGTCCCCCACTACCTCTCTGAAAAAAGTTAGCTTACAGTTCCAGTTAATAATTCCTGGGTGTGACAGTGTTTAACCTACAAACTCCTTTGGAAATCCTCTAGCCTGCCTGAATAGGTTTTTCCGGCCACATGTGATTGTTCAGAGCCTCCCAACTGTGAGAGGCAGGAGATGTTCTAAACTGTCTAAACACAGATTCTTTTGAGTAGTTAAAAGATTGATTAGAAATTGTATTGGTGAAGGGATTTTCACTTGTTGGGCCAATGTTTGCTGCTAAGTTTCCATATCCCTTACCTGCTGTGTCCCTGGCAGTGTATTGGTTAATATAATTGGTGTAAGTAGTAGCTTTAATGTTTGTAACCTGGGACCCTTGAGTTAATTCTTTTTGTAGCCCACCACACCTTTGCGCTGTACGAATGCAACTTTATCTAATGCTTTTGGAGGGTGGCTCCTGACCAATCACCTTTAGAGAAAAATAAGTTTTCTGAAGAAAAGGTCTTAAAATGTTAACAGGCCTCCGGGCCAGAAGATGATGCAAATCACCTAAGCTTTTGCATATGATAAGTTTGCAGGAAGAAAGCCTGGTTTGCTGCAAGACTACCCCTTCCCCCATTATCCTCTGTGCATAACTTAAGGTATAAAAACTACTTTGAAAAATAAAGTGCGGGCCTTGTTCACCGAAACTTGGTCTCACCATGTCGTTCTTTCTCTTACCTTCTGGCTGAATTATTCAGCCTCTTTTCTCCACTGAATTTCCTCACTGAGCTATCCTTATTTCAGCCTCTTTTCTTCACTGAATTTTCCTACTGAGCTATCCTGATTCTATTACTCTTTATATCCTTAATTAACATTTAATTAAGCAATTGTTTCCTGATCTTCGCCTACGCCGTCTCTCCTTCGAATACCCTGGTTCAGCCGGGGCTGGTCCCCGGCAGAATGGGATTGTTGGTGTAGGGTTTTTGGTCAAGGGTGTGTGGGAGGTTTAAAAGAAGTTCAGTTTGAATTTTTAGTGGAGGCTCCTGCATTTTCTGATTTGTTTAAATCATTGAGTGTGTCTTGGCTTTAGAATAGGAACAATATAAAATAATGTCCCCCACCCACTAAATTAAGTAGCTCATTTGCAGCAACATTTATGACTGTAAAAGATGCACGTTGCCTTTTCCCCTGGGTGTCTATAGTGAACTTCAAGCTAGAGCTGGCCTGCAGGCTCCCTTAGCAGCTCAGGTCCCTGTTTCACCATCACCATCTCTTTGGAAGAACTTTGTCTTGAAAAAAATCTTTTTCTGCTATACAGATAGTATGATCATGAAGAAGTGAAGTGAAGTCGCTCAGTCGTGCCTGACTCTTTGCGACCCCATGGACTGTAGCCTACAAGGCTCCTCCATCCATGGGATTATTCAGGCAAGAGTACTGGAGTGGGTTGCCATTTCCTTCTCCAGGGGATCTTCCCGACCCAGGGATCAAACCTGAATTGAATGTGGGTCTCCTGCGTTGCAGGCAGATGCTTTACCCTCTAAGCTACCAGGGATTTCCCGGTATGATCATAGTCACTTATATTTCCAAGGAAACTATATAATTTGCTATTCAAACATGTGAGTCAATTGAGGTCTCTTATCTTCCCAGCAACTGTAATTTTAATTTACTTGCAAAAGTGGAATATATTAGTTTTCAGGTATTCATGTAGTGATTTTGCTTTACTTTAGAGCTCTTCTCTGAAAGTAGAAAGATCTCCAAAGCCTCTGATGAGAAGGAAAAAAACAAAACAAAACACTGAACTTTGCTTTAATATATCAAACTTCATGACACAAATTATAATAGAGAAATGAATCATAAGAGGCCAGTGGTTTATGCTGATGATACTTGTTATTTTATAGCCATCACTTAAATTTCTAAGTGGAAAAAGGATCATTTACATTCCAAATATAAAAATGCTCCTTAATCTTACTTCAATTGGTTAATAGGTTAGACAGTTCCATTTATTGTTACTATATATATATAATTATTTGATACTTTGAAGTATGATATTTTTCTTGTGTGGTTCAGAGACCTAAGGGATAGATCCATACTTATATTTTAGAAAACATATCTTTTTTTTTCTATAACCTTCCATAGATGACCCATATAAGTCTGTAGATCAACTTGACTTATACTTAGAAAAGGTAGCTGAGAGTTTAACTTAATATTTTATATGACTGTTACACAGTAGTAAGCATTTCTTTTTTTAAGACAGTTACAAATAACAATATTCTGAAGTTATTAGACTGGGAGACTGCCATTTGAGTATGTTTGCTTTATAAGTTAGGAACAAATCTGTCTTTTTAATCTAAAGACCACGATAAGAATTTTAGTGTCTAAGTTAAGGTGATTTATTATATTACACAAGAAACTAGAGATGAGGTCTTCTTCCTTAAAAATGATAGAGCAATGATCTTATTAAAGTCTTGGAGCCCTATTCAGGAAATTTCCAAATTCTGTAGTACAACTCTGTGCCTTTGAAATGTGGGAGACATCTCAACACGCTTTTTCAGGGTATAATTTACCCTGAATAATGTATGAGTCGGGTAATTGCTCTGCAGTGTACTCTTCTCCACTGAATGCTGGCTTCTCTAGTATTGCATCTCCTGCTTTCAATTCCCATGCTGTGTGTTTACTATATTGGATCTCTGATGGTGAGTAGACAAGGTGAGGCGGGGTGGAAATGTTGGAGAACTGAAAGTCGTTGGCAATCCGGGAAATAGTTTCTATACACTAAACTTTTTTAGTGTAGTTTGGTTTTGGAAGGGTGATTTTTGTATAAAGCTTTCCTCTAGGGTTTCTGAACCTGGGATGTTTTTACCATTAGGAAATAAGTGGGTAGCCAATGCATATTAATTTTACTGGAGAAGTGTCAGAGGGAGAGAGGAGGGAGAAAGTTAAGTGATGTAAGTGGAAAGTAATTTATTATTATTATTTAAAAATGTTTATTGACTTATTTATTACTTGGCTGCACTGGGTCTTAGCTGAGGCATGTTGTGGTGCTTGGACTTCTCTGGTTGTGGCTAGCAGACTCAGTAATTGGGGAACGTGGGCTTAGTTACCCTGTGGTATGTGGGATCTTGTTTCCTGACCTGGGATCAAACCTGCAGCCCCTGGACTGGAAGGCAGATCAGGGAAGTCCCCTGGAAAGCAATTTAGACATAAAAATACAGCAAAGTCATGGATAGAACTTGAAAAATTCACATGAATCTTTAAAGGGAGACATCTCTCCCTTTGGGGTGGCTGCTCTGGGATGTGCCATAGACCCACAAGGGTTAGCATCTAGCCTCCTCTGTTGCTGGGCACTGGGGGACTGCAGCAGCCTCCAGTAGCACAGGGATGCAGCATCCGAGGCTCCTTTCATAGTGGGTGTCCGTGAGCCCATTTTACAGATGGGGAAACTTGGGTCCAGAAAGGTTAGATGGCCCACAGAGGCTCCACACTTAAGGGAGGAACCATAAGACAAACCCTGGCAACTGGAGGAATTTGAGAAACACTGTTTCTGGAATACCTTAAAATGAAAATACCTATAAAGTCAGATATAAAAGGCTGAAATTCCTCTTGTTTGGGTTTTTATTTTTTTAATTTTGATGTAATGCACATTTGACTAGCCTGATGAGTAATTCATTTCTCAAAGTCCTTTCAACGATACGTGTATTTTTATTTGATGTTTTAAGTGCCATCTTCATATCTACTTGGATCCGTTCTATGCTATATAAACTATGTGGGATAATAAAAACACATAAGTGATTACTCAAGTGACAGGACCGCTTCTAAATACTCTACATATATTAGCTCTTTAATTATGATAACCACCCCGTAAAATTATTATGATTAACACGCCCATTTTATAGATGGGAAAGCGGAAGCAGAGGGAGATGAGGTAATTTGCTTAAAGTCACATCAATTAAGCAGTTGAACACTCTGACTCCAGGGCGTCTGTTCTTCCCTCCGACTTTAAGCCATGTGAGGGAAGACAGATACTGAGGCCCTGCCCTGTTCAGAGGAGTTACCTGTCAGCAGCATGCAGGTTTTGGGGAGATCTGTGCCCCAGGAACTCAGGCTTTTGGCACCCAGAAATAATATGGTTTCTTGAGGAACTCCATGTTTTATCTTCTGTTTGGAGTACCCTAGACCCAAAGTAAGCATCTCAATTTTGTTTTAAAATAAGACTAAAGGATAAAATTCAACCTTAAAACCTAGTCATTTTGCTCACTATGCTCTAGGGCTGTAGCTTCTTTGGAGTCATAACTTTTATTTTCTGGAGATTAAGTCTCTCTGAGATTTATCCCTGGAAGTTTACAGGAAAACGGAAGGACCCTTTGAGAGGAAATGACTCTTGTCTCTTAAACAGGACAAGGCTTTCAGAGTAATTTCTGCCATTCAGCTCTCCTGTGATCCACAAGCAATAAATGACTGTCTTTTGAAAATGGCAATGGCTTATCGAATTCTTGGGCATCAGGCAAAGAACTTGAGCGATTTCTCTACACTTGTAATGTCAAGAGGAGTCATCCTCAGAGACCTTTGTTATAAAAGAGGAATTGTTTATGGCTATTGAAAAATCCCGGTGGAACTGTCCATCACACTTTATGAAATGTGCAAGTTACGTAGGTATCAGCTTTCTGGATCTCATTTTCTTTCCAGAGCATTCAGAATCAAACCCTTTCCTTGCTGCTTTCATACTGATAGACACAGAGCTGTTTCCTTTTTCTTCCTTTCCTGTTTTTGTTGACTCTCTCCACATACTTTTTTCTTTCCTTCATCTCCTGTTTTGAGATCATACTCTTAACTCACAGCTTCTCAAAATGGGGTGTATAGTCCACCTGGGTCAGAATAGGCTTGAATGCTTATTAAAAATGTGTATTTCAGGTCATTTCTCAATTGTACTAAAGCAGATTCTCTGCTGCTGCTGCTGCTGCTAAGTTGCTTCAGTCGTGTCCGACTCTGTGCAACCCCATAGACGGCAGCCCATCAGGCTCCCCCGTCCCTGGGATTCTCAAGACAAGAACACTGGAGTGGGTTGCCATTTCCTTCTCCAATGCATGAAAGTGAAGAGTGAAAGTGAAGTCACTCAGTCGTGTCGGACTTAGTGACCCCATGGACTGCAGCCCACCAGGCTCCTCCGTCCATGAGATTTTCCAGGCAAGAGTACTGGAGTGGGGTGCCATTGCCTTCTCCGAAGCAGATTCTCTAGGAAGCAACAAAGAACTCTACATTTCAATAGGCTCCTGAGAGATTCCTAACCACACTGAAACAAAGATCTAGTCCAGGGAGTTTCCAGCTTAATTATGGAAGGCTTATTACAACAGATTTCTAGGGCCTGGTCTGGAGTTTCTGATTCAGGAGGTCCTGGGTGGGGACTGAGAACTTGCATTTCTGTGGAGTTTCTGGGGGTGCTAATGCTGCTGGTTTGGAAACCCCACTTTGTGAATTCCAGAGGTTGAGAAGCTGCAGTCTAATCTTGGAATCTTTTAATAAAACTTGCTTTCAGGCATTTTGGTTGTAGAAATTAAAATGTTAACCAAACCCCCAAAATGTGTCTCTGTACCTCTGTGGGGCCGTTCCTCACTTTCTACATCACCTGTTCACCCAGCTCATCCTTCAGAGGGTGATTCCTACCCGCTTAGGAAGGCCTGAGTCACACAACTGTGAGTCATCTCTCCAGCCCCTGCTTTTCACTTGTTCAAGGACACCGGCTCCCTTCTCCATGGGTATACAGTTTGTGTTTGAGGGAAGATGTTTCATCTTTCCTACTGTACAGGTAACTCCTTAAATACAAAGTCTGTGCCCTTTCTTTGTTTTGCTTCACGGGGGTGCTTTCTTGACATGCAACAGATGTTTGATTAATGAATGAATGTTTCAGTGGGAGAAGGATATATTTAATTCCTTTACGTTAGAGACAGACTGGTTTATGTTTTATATTTTCCATTTGAAGGATCTGTCTTCACAACAGTGACAGTTATTCTTTAATTTAGCTCAGAAGGTAGGTCGTGTTTGCGATAAGCATCTTTATAGTAAGATATTAACATTCAAGGAACACTCTAGTAAGGTGCTGAGGCTTTTTTACTGGTTTCCTAGAAATAATCCTCTACTCTGGCTACAGAAACTGCAGTTCCTGGATCAACAATATTGGTCTCACCTGGGAATGTATTAGAAACCCAGGATCTTGGGGTTCACCCCAGAATCAGAATCTACAGGTGTTTTGTCTCTGCATTCAAATTTGAGAAGCACTGCATTACTCAAAAGAATTTCCTTCTGATTGAAAAAAAGAGTACTTAAAAAAAGTGACAAGTCAGTGCTGGAATTTTTGTTATTGGTGATTGTAAGTTTGTTTAAAAAGTCTTTTTTTTTTTTTTTTTTAAACTAGATGCCCTTGTGGTAAATGGGAGCTCTGCTGTGGGTTTGTAACCATCATCAAAGGTTCTTATTAAATGGACTTCATGTTGTGCTAGATACTATTAAACAAAAGTAATGAATCTGAGATTTACCACAAAACGACACATCATTGATGTGGTTAAGCACCTATTGAGACACAATTAAACACATGAACCATAAAGATGCAGCATCAGTACAACATGAGTGAGTTTGTTTTTGAAGTTTTAGTTATTATTCACCCCCTATTAGCCAAAGTCTTTGATTTGAGAGTTTTCAGAACAAGCTTTTTTTTTTTTTTTTTTAGCTATTTGGATATAGAGATTTGGTATTAAACAGTAAGCTGCCATAATAAAGGCATCTTCTCTTTGACTTTCATTTATAGTATAACTCATGTAAATGAGTCAGGCATCAAAGGCAAAAACAGTCTTAAATAAATTGTCAAAAGTAAGGGAAAGTGTTTAGGTGCTTGTATTAAAATGTTTGCTCATAATTTAGGGTTCAAAGTTTGTTATAATTATCCAAATACAAAAACATTCATTTAGCTTATTTGAGATTACTGGATTTACAATTGATTTTCCTGCTCCCTTGGAAATAGATTATGCAATATTTAATGTGCGAGGTTTCCGTGGGATATGAACTTTCTTGGTTAACAAGGTCTCTTTCCTTTTATGACAGTTATGATTCTCAAAAGATGCTCGTTAGTAAGGTCAGAGTGGCTGCTCTGAAAATGTGCTCAGTAATGGATGAGCAGATCAGCAAGGCTATTGAAGGAGTTTCTGAGCTTTATATGTCTTTTTCATTACTGTGCTCTTTTTAATTTCTCTGGGAGGTTTTGTGTGACATAATTTAACCAAAGAACAGTGTCATCAAGAAGCTATTTAGGATATGGATTACAATGCTGGTTGTAAACATTCTGCCCTCCCAGGCCTGAGAATATTAGAACAACGGAATATAGCAGTTAATTATAAAAAATCTTTTTCCATTTTATGTATTATAGTATTTGGATGAATTATTTCTTTACCATTGAAAACTTTACTTTTAAAGTCTGCTGCTGCTGCTGCTGCTAAGTCGCTTCAGTCATGTCCGACTGTGTGCGACCCCATAGATGGCAACACACCAGGCTCCCCTGTCCCTGGGATTCTCCAGGCAAGAACACTGGAGTGGGTTGCCATTTCCTTCTCCAATGCATGAAACTGAAAAGTGAAAGTGAAGTCGCTCAGTTGTGTCTGACTCTTTGCAACCCCATGGACCACAGCCTACCAGGCTCCTCTGTCCATGGGATTTTCCAGGCAAGAGTACTGGAGTGGGTTGCCATTGCCTTCTCCACTTTTAAAGTCTACTAACTAGTTATATCCTCACTGTTAAACTTCTAGCATACGATTAATATATTATTCATAATGATTTTGTTTCACTGATGTTTTTATTGGAAACTGTGGGATTGAAAACACCCAATGGGTGCTACTATTTCAAAATACAGTATGACCATGGTTATTATGAGCAGAACGTGATAATACATCTCTTCTTAATGGGAGAATTAAAACATCTCCAAATCCCATATGCACTTTTCTAAGTTACATGAAAATTAGCATTGTAAACAGTCAAATCACTTGTAAGCTATATTTCCCCATGGGGAACCCCGCTTTGTCACTCTGCTTCCTCTCCTCAATATAAAAAAAATAAGTCCTGAATTCAGTAGTAGACAGCATAGCATAGAGAAGGCATTTGATACATAGTTATAGAAATAAGTAACTTAATATTGGAGAAATTTGACCTCTCAAAACAAAAAATGGAATTTAAAACATGAACATAGATGTCAGTAAATTCACAGCAAAAAGTCAGAACTTACTGCCAGGATATAGAATGTAATCATGTATGTCTCATAGCAGTAATAGTCAAGTGACGTGCAAACCACATTAATATTAATGTGGTTTAAAGTTCACAATAATAAACTTCTGCATAAATACATATAAGTTCCTTGATCTCACCCTGTGTCAGTTTTCTAAATCGAAGCAAATTTGAAGTAAGATACGTTTGTTCCCAGAGATGAAATATTTTAAAAGACTAGGGCAATTTTTTTTTTCTGAAGTGCATATCTGGACTAAGGTTTAGAATTGCATGTCTGGAAAAAACTATTCATAATCTGCTTTTCTCTCCTTTTCTTTTATTTTTGCATGTATTTATTTTGGCCAGCTGGCGAGACAGATCTTTTTCAGGGGCTCAGCCTTCCAGTCTGAGTGTGATTGTCCAAAACTAATCTTTGGATCAAATTCCCGTCTTACTCGCTCTGGTGTCTGAACAGTGTTGATGTCACGGGGGCATGGCGATCCAGTTGTCTGTCCCAAATGCCTGGTGATGTGCCAGGTAAAGAGCTTAGCTAGGAGGCCACAGGCTACCCTGCCTCACGAGGGGAAAGAGGTTGCCATACAGTCCTTGGGCAGCCTGTCTCATTTTTGCATCTCCTATGTCAGCTGATTACTAGGAAAGTAGACACAGGGGTCCCCAGAAAAAAAAATGGTTCCCCTTCCTAGCATGGTTGTCACCTTGTCTGGTTTTGTCCATCCATCTATGGGCTCACAAAAGGTTAGTTCAGGGAGGCAGGGCTGGAAAGTTATTCTTGCTCTGGCTTTGTTATTCCCCCATGGCACTGGTTCTGGGGGAAATGTAAAATTTGGTTCCATTAAAGGTGGAATTTGTTCTAATGAGGTTTCAAGATTTGGGGCTTACTTTGGGCCCTGTTCATCCTAGTCAGTCGTAGAGATGACCTTCCTTCTCAGAGATTCTGCAGTTCCAGACCTAGGCATCCCCTGAGAAAGCCAGGTGCCATCCACTGCCTGGGAAGCAACGCTCCCTTGGAGTTGGAGAGGCTGAATGTGGGGCTTTTCACTTTTGCGTCAACTGTAGCTTTGGAACATGAGCTGCAGGAGGTTTACTAGGTTCTGTGATAACATCGTGGACCTGAATTCGAGCAAACTCTGGAAGATAGTGGAGGACGGAGGAGCCTGGTGGGCCATAGTCCATGGGGTTACAGAGTTGGACACAACTTAGTGATCGAACAACACAAATACCTCACTGTCTCGTAATCTTGAATGTGGGTATCTCAGATAATGTGGTCATAAAATATTCTATGATCAAATCCCTTGAGCACCTTGCTCTCCTTCCTTCCATTGTGGTCCTTTACAGACTAAATGACCACTTTCATCTTTCCCTACTTGAGATAGATGAGGCATCATGGTTAGTAGAAAGGCAATAGATCTGGTTGTCAGCTAGGTTTTCTAGTCTCGTCTGTACCAGTTGTGTCAGTTCAGCTGCTCTGAGCCTGTTTTTAGGATTGGGTCTTCAAGTCCCATCTAGCCTTTGAAGGCCTATGGATTTGATGAGAATAGAATTACCTGCTCAGCCTACCCAAATGGGTTGTTGTGGGAATTAAAGGAGATCATATTTATGAAACCACTTTGTAAATCCTCTACAAAAGATTAAGGAATGTGATACTATTAATTCCTTCTGAAGAATCAAAATAGCTTGCAATTTATTTCTAATCTTCAAGACTGTGTATGTATCTTTTGTATTTGGTCTTTAATGATGTGCACCGTAATGCAAGACAAATGAACAGACTAATCTCTTTCCCCCTAGATGTTACTCCAAGTCATTCTAAAGCAAGAAGTTGGAGGGAGGAACTTTTTTTTTTTTTTAAAACAGAGGTCAAATTAATCGCAGGTACACAGGGTTCTGGACTTTTTTCCTACTCCTTTCAAAGTTCTGAGAAGCAGGTGAGTTTACTGTTTCACTCCAGAGATTGCTTAAACAGAGCTGGGGACTCAACATAGTATCTCACCCATGTGGAGAGAAAAGTGCTGTAGTTCAGGACAACCCATAACTGGGGGCCAGTGGGTGGCAATGGCAGAAAGTATACACTCAGAGACCCCAGAAAAATGATGATATGGTTTGTACCTGGCTGTCACTGTTGAGACACAGCAGCGTTAAACTAGGTCATCTCTCCAGTTGTGATAGTAAAAGAATATTTCCCATTGTTCCAACTCACAGGGTGGTGTAGAAGCTAAAATACTCCAAGTATTTTATATATCTCTAGCTTATCTATCTATCTGTCCCTATAATTGGATGCAGCTTTAGAGTACTATAGGAAAAATGGGAGTCCTCTTTAAGGGTACTGAACTGAATTCTTCATGCACAGTGGTTCTCTTTCCAGTTAGCCTGTATGCTCTTTGAGGACAGAACTATATCTTAGACTCTTTTCATATTATCTCTCCTACTTTAACACTGTCAGACCCAACCCTTGATCTACAGCAGGTACTTGATAACTTCTATAGATGAAGAGAGGGATGCTCAGACAGAGAGGGAGGAGCCTTGAGATAGGAGGCCCCGTTCTTACTCCGACCTTCTTTTATGTCCTTGAGTTTTGAGCATATGGTTAAAGTTAAAGCTTAAGCTTGGTAAGGTTAAGCACTGTCCTTACGACTACTAATGAAACCTGGGAAGGTGTGCAGAGTGCTCCAGGCAGGTGAATCCCAAAGAAATTGCCTACCTTCTGCCCACTCTTCCATGTGGTGAATTCTAGATCACTTCAAGATGCTAGCCTATTAGAAGGAGGAGTCTTCAAAACTGACTTTTAAAAAATCAGGCTTCTGGAGAGTGGTGCAGATCAAAGGAAGGGGACCAGCAGTGTTTATAATGGTGTTGAAATTTAATTTCAATGCTGACCTTTTATTTGACATTTTAGATGATGCTATGGATATGCTCAGTTATTTGTTCTTAACATATTTTCCATCATTTGAGGGCACTAATCTACTTATATTCAAAGTCAGTAAAAGAATAAAGTAAACTTTGGGCTTAAAAATACCTTTTGGAAAAAAGCGTTCATTCACAATAGTAGCAAAATATGCAATGCATATGAATTATCTTAAGCAATATTTAAGACTATGAAAAGGCATAAAACTACAAAAAGGTAAAAGAAAATATGGGAAAGGAAAATCATGTTCCTAGATGAGAAGAGTTCTGTGTATATGCGCACATGTGCTAATTTCCCCAAATGTATGAAGTTACAAATTCTGTTAGGACTTAACAACACATTTCTAAAGTTCATCTGGGGCTTCCCTGGTGGCTTAGATGACAAAGAATCTGCCTGCAATGCAGGAGACCAGGGTTTGATCCCTGGGTCAGGAAGATCCCCTAGAGAAGGGAATGGCAACCCTGTCTAATATTCTGGCCTGGAGAATTCCATGGACAGAGGAGACTGGTGGGCTACAAGCCATGGGTTCACAAAGAGTCAGACACAGAGGAAGACAACAGAATGGTAAAGACTAAAGATCTCTTCAAGAAAATTGGAGACATCTAGGGGACATTTCATGCACAATAAAGGATATAAATGGGCACAATAAAGGATATAAATGGCAAGGACCTAACAGAAGCAGAAGAGATTAAGAAGAGGACAAGAATACCAAGAAGAACTATAAAAAAAAGGTCTTAATGACCTAGATAACCAATGGTGTGGTCATTCACCTAGAGCCAGACATTCTGGAGTGTGAAGTCAGCTGGGCCTTAGGAAGCATTGCTGCTGCTGCTGCTGCTAAGTCGCTTCAGTCATGTCCAACTCTGTGCGACCCCGAAGACGGCAGCCCACCAGGCTCCCCTGTCCCTGGGATTCTCCAGGCAAGAACACTGAAGTGGGTTGCCATTCCTTCTCCAATGCATGAAAGGGAAAAGTGAAAGTGAAGTTGCTCAGTCGTGTCCGACTCTTAGCGACCCCTGGACTGCAGCCCATCAGGCTCCTCCACCCATGGGATTCTCCAGGCAAGAGGACTGGAGTGGGGTGCCATTGCCTTCTCCTAGGAAGCATTATTACAAACAAACTAGCGGAGGTGATGGAATTCCAACAGAGCTATTTCAAATCCTAAAAGATAATTCTATTAAAATGCTGCACTCAATATGCCAGCAAGTTTTATGCCAGCAATAGAGAAAACAACAGTGGCCACAGAACTGGAAAAGGTCAGTTTTCATTCCAATTCCAAAGAAAGGCAACACCAAAGAATGTTCAAACTACTGTACAATTGCCCTCATTTCATGTGCTAGCAAGGTAATGCTCAAAATCCTTCAAGCTAGACTTCAACGGTATGTGAACTGAGAACTTCCAGATGTACAACTGGATTTAGAAAAGGCAGAGGAACCAGAGATCAAATTGCCAACATTTCTTGGATCATAGAGAAACCAAGGGAATTACAGAAAGTCATCTACTTCTGCTTCATTGACTACACTAAAGCCTTTGACTGTGTGGATCACAACAAGCTGTGGAAAAAAGATGGGAATAACAGACCACCTTACCTGTCTCTTGAGAAACCTGTATGCAGGTCAAGAAGTAGCAGTTAGAACTAGACATGTAACAATAGACTGGTTCCAAATTGGGAAAGGAGTACATCAATGCTGTATATTGTCACCCTGCTTATTTAACTTATATGTAAAGTACATCATGTGAAATGCCCAGTCTGGATGAACCACAAGCTGGAATCAAGATTTCCAGGAGAAATATCAACAACCTCAGATATGAAGATGATACTACTCTAATGTAAGAAAGTGAAGAACTAAACAGCTTCTTGAAGAGGGTGAAAGAGGAGAATGAAAAAGCTGGCTTAAAGCTCAACATTCAAAAAACTAAGATCATGGCATCTGGTTCCATCACTTCATGGCAAATAGATGGGGAAACAGTGGAAACAGTCAAAGACTTTATTTTCTTGGGCTCCAAAAATCACTGGGGACAGTGACTGCAGCCATGAAATTAAAAGATGCTTGCTCCTTGGGAGAAAAGCTATGACATATCTAGACAGCATATTAAAAAGCAGAGACATTGCTTTGTCAACAGAGATCGTTACGGTAAAAGCTATGGTTTTTCCAGTACGGATGTGAGAGTTGGACCATAAAGAAGGCTGAGTGCCAAATAATTGATGCTTTTGAACTATGCTGTTGGATAAGACTCTTGAGAGTTCCTTGGACATCAAGGAGATCAAACTAGTCAATCCTGAAGGACATCAACCCTGAATATTCATTGGAAGGACTCATGCTGAAGCTGAAGCTCCAGTACTGTGGCCACCTGATGCAAAGAGCTGACTCACTGGAAAAAAACCCTGATGCTAGGAAAGACTGAGGGCAGGAGAAGAAGGGGAGACAGAGAATGAGATGGTTGTATGGCATCACCAACTCAATAGACATGAGTTTAAGCAAACTCCAGAAGATAGTGAAGGACAGGGAAGCCTGACATGCTGCACTCCACAGAATTGCAGAGTCATACATGACTTAGTGACTGAACAACAACAAAGTTCATCTGGAAGAATAAATTGATGATGTTGGTGAAAGTTTAAAAACTTGAGAAGATTAAAATCTATGAGGCTGTGGAGCAATGGAAACTCTTATACACTGCTAGTAGCAAAGTAAATCGATCACCACTCTGGAGAGCAGCATGAGGCCACTCAATATAAAGTTGAAGAGTATAAATCCCAGAACTCAGATCAGTGTATATCCTCAAGAAATATCTACATATATATGTATAACAGGACAAGAATGTTCATAGCAAAAGAAACCACATAAAACTTCGCTCAAAAAATAATGGATAAATAATTTAAATGATACATCCCATTCACACCATGGAGTGTATTTGGAAACAATGAAAAGGAAAGACTACAGCTACACATATCAGTTGCACAAACTTCACCAACATACTGTTGAACGCTGTCAATGTTAAGCAAGTTTAGACATGGGTATACATAGTAAGGATACATGCCTTATATAGATAGAAATACTCTATATGCCTTCTAAAGTGAAGTGAAAGTCGTTCAGTCATATCCAACTCTTTGCGACCCCATGGACCATACAGTCCATGGAATTCTCTAGGCCAGAATACTGGAGTGGGTAGCCTTTCCCTTCTCCAGGGGATCTTCCCAACCCAGGGATCAAACCCAGATCTCCCACATTGCAGGCAGATTCTTACCAGCTGAGCCACAAGGGAAGCCCAAGAATACCAGAGTGGGTAGCCTATCTCTTCTCTAGAGGATCTTCCCGACCGAGGAATCAAATCAGGGTCTCCTGCATTGCAGGTGGATTCTTTACCAACTGAGCTATGAGGGAAGCCCATATGCCTTCTAAAATGGTTTAAAATTTCCTAATATCTTGAAAAATGTTAGAGGATAAATAGGCAGAACTAGCACAAAAATTCTATTGGAACAAAACAAACCAATCATGAGGCCCTCACCATACCATATCTGACATTACGAGGTGTTACAATGCTAAAATAAAATAGAAAAAATAGAAAAGAAAAAAGTCCTCAAACTGGTTTGTTTATCTATTAAAAAAATGGGTGCATAGTTAAATAGGGGAAACAGTGAAAAGAGAATGAACTTTTTACCAAACAATGTGGGACATCGAGACTGCTTGCAAAACACACAAGGACAAACAACTGCTTTACCACCACATGCCAAAATAAATTCCAAATAGATTTTAAAAAGTTGAAAATTCAAATGTCAATTCATAAGAATAGTATAAAAATTTGAATATTATGTAATTTTGAGTGTGCTAGATTTTCTGAATCTGACAAGTCCAGAAATCATGAAAGAGAAAGATGGATAGATATGACCATATGAAAAATTAACTGTATATAAAAAATACTATAAAAATTATAAAGGAGAACATACTAAAATATATTTGTAAAATATATAAATATTTGTTAAACATAAAATGAGCCCCATTCTCCATAAAAAACCCCAAACATATGAATTTTAAAATGGGCAAAGAATATAACTCAAAAGGAAGAAAATGCATGAATAATATGCATTATAATTACTCAAAAAAATTAGTATTACTATCTAGTGTTCAAGAAAATGGCCACTTTCATTCATTGCGAGAGGGCAGTTAAATTGGTCTAAGTTTTCTGGATTATTTGTCAGTATTCATCAAAGCCATATGCCTATCCTTTGACCTAGAAATTAGACTTTTATAAATGTGTCAGAAATGATTAGAAATGTAAGCAGATATTTAGACAGCATGCCCATAAACATTCTACTTTTAAAAGGAAAAAATTGGAAACATTTTAAATCGATAAAATCATATAGGTTAAATGAGTTATTGTCTATACAATCAAATGTTATTTCTCTATTAAAAACTATATCATAGCTTAATTTTATAACTATAAGAATATATACAACATCATATTAATAATAGTCATCATCTTTGAATGGTGGGATTAAGGTATTAAACAGTTTTCTTTACATTTCCTAAATTTTTTTCTACATTTTTGTAGAAAAAAGATGTACTTTCTACATTTCTGAAAAGAGAACAAATTACATTGAATTTTTAAAGTCTCTTCAAAATTTTGAAACTATAAAGCAATTCTGAAATTAAAAGCAAATATTCATAAACTGCAGCAGGAGTCATGGAAGCATTTTCTATAAATACAGATTATTACTTTTGATTACAACTAACAGGCTCAGATATGCAGATGACACCACCCTTATGGCAGAAAGTGAAGAGGAACTAAAAAGCCTCTTGATGAAAGTGAAAGAGGAGAGTGAAAAAGTTGGCTTAAAGCTCAACATTCAGAAAACTAAGATCATGGCATTTGGTCCCATCACTTCATGGCAAATAAATGGGGAAACAGTGGAAACAGTGGCAGACTTTATTTTGGGGGCTCTAAAATTACTGCAGATGGTGATTGCAGCCATGAAATTAAAAGACGCTTACTCCTTGGAAGGAAAGTTATGACCAACCTAGATAGCATATTCAAAAGCAGAGATATTACTTTGCCAACAAAGGTCTGTCTAGTCAAGGCTATGGTTTTTCCACTGGTCATGTATGGATGTGAGAGTTGGACTGTGAAGAAAGCTGAGCACCGAAGAATTGATGCTTTTGAACTGTGGTGTTGGAGAAGACTCTTGAGAGTCCCTTGGACTGCAAGGAGATCCAACCAGTCCATACTAAAGGAGATCAGTCCTGGGTGTTCATTGGAAGGACTGATGCTGAAGCTGAAACTCCAATACTTTGGCCACCTCATGCGAAGAGTTGACTCATTGGAAAAGACCCTGATGCTGGGAGAGATTGGGGGTAGGAGGATAAGGGAATGACAGAGGATGAGATGGCTGGATGGCATCACTGACTTGATGCACATGAGTTTGGGTAAACTCCGGAGTTGGTGATGGACAGGGAGGCCTGGCGTGCTGCGATTGATGGGGTCGCAGAGTTAGACACGACTGAGTGACTGAACTGAACTGAACAGGTCCTGGGTTGATTTCATGGAGTTACGACCGTTATTCCCATTTCATATTCTAAAATGTGCAAAATAAAGCATATTGAGTTTATCACATATTTAATGCCTCGTAATAGACTCTCAATATCTATGGGCTATTACTATTATTTTTACATAATAAGGAAAATACTCCCGTAGAAAAAGATGTTTTCACGAGTTTTCAGGAATGAGGGTGTCATTAACAACTTTATAAATTACTTGAGGAAATTAAGAATACTTGCATGGGGACCGTGGGCTATGAAAGAAGCTCCCTCTCCCAGAGGCGAGAGACTGTGGGGCAGCCAGAAGGCCTTCCTGGAGGACACGCCTCTTGTTGGTAAGGCTGGCTGAGAACCATTCTCTACATAATAATTATTCACCATGCCAGCCCTATCCCTCCTTCCAGCCGATGGACGTTCCTAATTATGATTGACATAAGCTATTCAAGAGCTTTTACTCCCTGAGCCTACAGAAAGCTGGTAGCCTGAAACGGTGTTCTGGGCAGTACAAAAAAAAAAAGTTTAGGACTGAAAGCTGATGAACCATCTTCTTGCTTGTATATACTACTGAATATTATTGCAACAGGAATTAATGTAAAGTTTCATCATAAATCTGGCTCTGTATTCAATACTTTTCTTGGCTACTAAAATAAATATTAATTTTCCTGAAGTAATCATCAAATCTCTCCTGCTAAGGAATCTTTGATGAGTTCTCAGTTCCCTTGACCTGGGGCACTCAGTCCTCCATTTCCTGACAATCCCACTTTTCTGACCACAATTTTCTCTGTTTTCTTTCCTGTACACTAACTGCCCAGACAATGGAACCACCTGCTTTTATTTTCAAGCATGTGCACCCTTTCCCTTCTCAATACCATCACTCAGATTATTTGTCTTTGAGAATATGTTCTCCATTGCCTTTGCACTCCCTAATTTCACCTCAACCCTTAGCTCCTATACAAAAATCTTTCCAAATTCTTCCAGCACAGAAATCATCTCTCTCTACCACCTGGCCAGTGCAGACTTTATCTGTGACTGTATAATGACCCATTTCTAATCTGTATTATGGAGATTTGTGTGCTTATAGCAGTGATTAGTGAAAGCTTTTAGATGGCCAAACTGAAGTCTAATTATTTTTGTTTTACAAAGCACTTTAATCCAGTGCCTTGAAATATAAACATGTGTTGAGTGAATGAATGAGTGAATGAATGAAATGCCTAAACGTGGCCCAGGCACTGTATCTCTGAGTTCCTCTGTGTGTGGTGGAGGCAACAGCTGGTGGTTAACAGGATAGCACAAACTTTTGGTCCTGGTCTCCATCGCTGTGTGGGCTTCTACTTAGGTTCCCTTACACTCTCACAGCAGGGCTTACCTGATGGCCCTAGTGGTAAAGAACCCACCTGCCAAGGCAGGAGATGTTAGAGACAGGGGTTCGATCCCTGGGTTGGAAAGATGCCCTGGAGGGGCGAATGGCAATCCACTGCAGTATTCTTGCCTGGAGAATCCTATGGACAGAGGAGACTGGCAGACTACAGTTCATAGGGTCGAAAAGAGTCAGATGACTGAAGCGACTTAGCGCACACACAGAGTCCCACAGTCAGTTCTAGGGGTCCTTGGGTACTGTGTCAGGGGGATTCATGAACAAACCTTGGTGACTGTTATTTCAGTGGCTGCCATCTATTTCTCTAAAGCTCTGCCTTTGGTAACTTCTCTGCCAAAAGCTTCTGTTGCTGACTGAAGCCCTTTGGGGGAACCTCACCAATGTGGGTCCTGCAATGAGTCTCCATAATGTATCTCATCGTGGGCTTGACTGCAGCCAGGGCTGGCCTGCTCCTCTTTGCCCCAGCAACATGGTATCCCACCTGCCAGCTCCTTTCATTTATCCTTTATTATTATTATTTATCCTTCTCTTTTTATTATGAGATTTTTGTGCTCACAGTAAGGAGTCTGAAAAATAGAAAATACATCAGTCATCTATTTCACTAATCCCTACAGCATTTTAGAAGCAACTGGAGAATTCTACAATGAGCAATTCATTGAGAAACATCTGAGGAAGGAGGTTTACTAGAAACCATGTAAAGTGTGGCAGTCCTCTGCATGAGGAAAACGCTGACAGACTCCCCCATCACCAGACTCCATTGTGGCTTAAGCTATTGTTTTGTGTCTCTCCTGCACTGACGACGGCCACCCTTGGCACATTTGGAAACTCTGCCTTCAGGGCAGTCCCACAACTTCACTGAACGGAGTATAGCACTTGTCTCTTCAACACCCCAGTGAAGTAATGAACTATCATGGTGGTTGGGGGGTGATGGTAATGGGGAGACGGAGTCCCCCCTCTGCAGGTAGGTCACTACCAAAAGGCCTCGTTCTCCTCTACGACAAAGACAGTGGACCCTTTACTGTTTGCACTTCATTTCCCTTCAGCTGCTGCCCTCTCTCCTACGCTGGCAAGTGTATGTGTTTGGCAGGGAGGTTGGCAAGCATTTCACAAGACGGTAAAGGTTAAGGTACGGTGGAGGTTGTTTAGTGCAGAATTGTAAATATTTGGTAAGGGTTTGTGGAGCTGCTTCTTTTGATACCTCTAATCCACCGAGACAGAAATAACTTCAAAGACATGCCTGGTCTGACTTGGTCCTCAACCAAAGGAAAAGATCAGCTACTGCTCAAGTATGTTTTCACTCACAGCCAGGCAGCCTGCCTTAGCAGGCGTCCTGGAGGATGAATCATCAGTTAATTGTCTCTGGGCACTTGTACCTCAACAGGGCAGGAGTGGAGCTGCATGAATAAATGTGAAGGAGCTTTTAGTTTACACCGTTCCATGCCGTCAACAGCGGAACGAGAAGTGAGGTTTGCAGTCTGTTCAGAAGGATGGGCTGAGCCAGCTCCCCTGCCCAGAGCGCGGCAGGCTTCACTCGGTGTGGCTGAAGTGGCTGGAGAGCAGGGAAGTCACTCTACCTTTTGGGCTTCTCAAGAGATTTCAGAACCTCGGGATGTCCAAATATTCCTGTGAGGTATGGGTGTCTGAGGACGAGAGGAGAGGAGAGGGAATGGGAAGCTATCCTACAATTACAAGTGGGTTTTGGGAGTTCTGCTACGTATTTTTTTCATATTTTAAATTTCTGTAAGCAACTACTGTAGAATTGAGGTCCTTGATTTTCTTCCATCTCCAAATTTTACCCTCATTTTCATCTTATAGAGTCTTATTTGTTCCCCAAAGCAACATCACCAACAGACAGGAGTGACAAGAACACATATTGCCATCTCTAGGGAGAAAATGGAATACATGACCGTGTCTGGTTAGTGAACACTCAGAAGTGATCAGAGACATTTTTGCCTCTTCTATTCTTCCCAACATCACATAACAATTTAACTCCTATCATTACTGCTAATCTCTATAGCCAATACTAGGCATGTGCTTGCTAAGTCGCTCCAGTCGTGTCCAGCTCTTTGAGACCCCATGGACTGTAGCCCGCCAGGTTCCTCTGTCCATGGGATTCTCCAGGCAAGAATACTGGAGTGGGTTCCCATTTCCTCTTCCAGGGGATCTTCCCCACCCAGGGATCGAACCCACATCTCATTATGTCTCCTGCATTGGCAGGCTGGTTCTTTACCACTAGAGCTCCCTGGGAAGCCCATCGGGAAGAAGTACCTGACACTAGGTACTTATGTCTTAATGTTAACATCATATAATTGGCAGCTGAAGAGGCTTTCAGAAATTTTGGAAGCTCTTGGGTTGAGATCAGCTTCTTCCTCAGCCAGTGCTTCCTGGATGTGAAGTTGAAGTTTGAGGCCTGACTGCAGCCTCCCAGCCACTTTCCGAGAAGAATCATTACCTGCGGGACTCTCACAGATACTCAGTAGAAAAAGCACTGATCCTGCCTTGGAGCTCATAGGAGACAGGGGGAAGTGTGAAATTATGGATGTTGATGCAAGAAATGTTTCATCAAGGAGGATGGGACCAGATTTATATCTCTGAGTTTAAGGAAAAAAAGATTTGAAGTAAGTCTGTGTGATTTAACAAAAAAGGCAAATGGATCAAAGGCTGGTATAATCGATGTATGCTGGGAGTTTGAGTTCAGAGAATAAAATCGTCAGTCAGATTGCTCCAAAAGGACGTCATGAATTAAAAATGAGACTTGAGCTGGTTTTCGAAGGATGTATCTGGGGACTGTAGTCTGGGAAATATATATATGTCTATGGGGGTGGCACAGAGCAGCCAGCTGTTCACCAACCCCGTGTCCTCTTCTTTCCGGACATGCTACTGGGTTATATCAGATGCTGTTATGTGACTCAGTTCTGCTATGTGCTCCTCCATGCCTGACCTGTAATAACCTCCACTCATGAGTCTCCCTGTTGTCTCTTCCTCTGGAGTCACCCTGGAAACCACGTGTAAAGGATTGTAGGGCCACAAGATGGAAGGATCCCAAATCCCGGAATTATCACCTGGATGAGAACCACCTGCCAGGTAGGAATACATGTTTTGGATTTTAACTGAGCAAGGAATAAAGTTCTCTTGTATTAAGCCACTGACATTTTGTTTTATCTATTACAGCAAACAGTGTTATCTAGAAGTGAAAGACACATTTGTAGGGCAAGAAACAGATGCAAAAGTCCAGCAAGAAGGGCTGGAAATGGGAGTAATTAGAGCAAAGGGTAAAAACGTGAGTGGTGGCCAGTTTATGGAGGACATTATTTCCAAGAGGAAGTGCTTGCATTTTCATAACATTATTCTTCAAATTTGTCTTTTCACATTAAAAAAAAAAAACACTTCACATTATTTAATTTTTTCTTACAACAGCCCTAAAAGTGAACGTCTTAGTCGCTCAGTTGTGTCCGTGTGTAGCCCACCAGGCTCTTCTGTCCATGGATTTCTCCAGGCAAGGATAACTGGAGTGGGTAGCCTTCCCTTCTCCAGGGGATCTTCCCAATCCAGGGATCGAGTCTGGATCTCCTGAATTGTAGGCAGATTCTTTACCATCTGAACCACCAGGGAAGCCCACAGTAGCCCTATGAAGCCTATATTAATATCACATTTTATAGATGATGAAATTTAGGCTTAAAGCAACTAAAGTTACAAAAGTTATTCAAGCATAGAACTAAGATTGGAACCGTGGTGATTGATTCCAAGGCTGCACTCTTTCTGTAACAGGCCTGATTCATACGGCCAATCAAACTTCAGAAACTGCTGCAAGCAGGTGATGTGCTCAAGATGGCATCTAAGGAGTTTTGTTTCCGAAGCAGCTTTTAGGATGAATTTACAGAGGAGTGATTCCAATTAGTGAACTTCTGAATTCAGCCAGGGGCAAAGAAATAAGAAGCTGGAATCAAGATGATGGCAAATGCGAAGGAAAGGAAGGTCAGGGTGAAGCTTTAGAGGGAAAAATTCATTTGCAGGACTTGGTGCCTGGTGTGAGAGACAGTGAGACAGAATTTGACACTCTTGATATTCAAGTGTATCTTGGCATGCGTGTCAAATGGAGGGAAGGCCCTGGAGGAGTGAATTTGCATAGGGACGTTAATGTTCCTTGGGAGGAGGACACCTGTGCTCCTTTGGGTGATGGAGGAGGGGCATTTATTCCATTCCCAGGCTGTGGTCTATATCCCAGGTGGAGGGAGAGGAAGAAGGTAGAAGCAGTGACGATGTTTTCATGAGAGATTTTGTGAAATGGGGGGCACAAGTCAGGTAGTTTTTTTTTTTTTCTCCCAGTAAGGCATTTTATTCAAGGCTAAGAATTAACAAGGGTTACACACTGGTACTGCTTTGCTAAAATTCTTGAGTTCTTAATTTGAGTCCTCTTCTTTTTTTTTCTTGATGAGTCTGGCTAAAGGGTTATCAATATTGTTTATCTTTTCAAAGAACCAGTTTTTAGTTCTGTTGATTTTTGCTATAAATGCATATTTTTGGTCTCTATTTCATTTATTACTGCTCTTATCTTTATGATTTTTCTCCTTCTCCTTACTTTAGCTTTTGTTTGCTCTTCTTTCTCTAGTTACTTGAGGTGTAAGGTCAGGCTGCTTCAAGGCCCAAGAAACAAAGCGGAACAGGGAGCTGGCATGAGTGGACCTCTGGCGTTTTTGTTGCAGAACCAGCACAGCTCAGACCTGAGAAGGCTGGGTGGGTGGGTGGGGGGCCAGTGGCGGAATGTGCATCTTTTAGCAGCTGGTGTGTTTTGCAGATTTGGGAGCCTGGGGATAGTCCTGGGACAAGAAGGGCATCCTCTCGGAAGGTGCCAGTAGTGGGGCAGGATCTGTGCTCATGTGGAGGGAGCAGGTGCAGATTCCCATCTCCAGGAGAGAGGAGCCCAGGGCATCTCAGGAGTGCGGTGAGGGGCCGTCCCTGCAGGTGGGGACAATAGGCAAGCGAACTCTGAGTGATTGCTATTGATGTGGTTCTTTCCAAAGGTTCGTGAGCCCTGGGGACATGTTGGGTCTCACTGGGACCCACACTGAGAATAGTAATGTACAATGTAACGAGGAGACACCTTACGTGCACGAGATAGGATCATTTAAAGATTGAGACCAGAACAACAAAAATGAGCTTATTCATACAAATGTAACTTAATCCTTACCTTTTTTAAGCTTCTTATTGTGCCTTGTTACTTGATGGGACTTGGTCTGGCAGTGTCCTGGGTGTTTAAGAGGTTATATTTTCAGAAAATAAGGACTTTTTTTTTTTTTTGTACTTGAATGTTTCAAAATGCTTTCACGGTATGCGAAGAAAGCCACTTGATTAAAGCATTTGCAGTTTACATTAAATCCTTTTCTTCTTTGCAAAGAATTCAAGGTCCTGGCACAAACTAAAAGGGTTAAACTACACCTGGCCCTTTCATTGTATCATTTCACAAGCAGCGAATATTCTGAGTAAAGTCCAAAATGTGAGTCTTCATGCGAGTATTTGGTAATTTCTGCCCTCCACGCTTCTCTGCAACATGTCCCATCCCATGCATCTCACGATGCAAACTTGTTACTCATTTATTAAGCACTGCGTGGTGATGAAGCAAATTAATGCTTTTGTCACACCTCCATTAGTAGAAGAGGGAGAAAACCTGTAGAGACTAAACTTTGGCTCATTCATCTGTTCTTCCTTACCTCCCCAGTTCCTGCAAAACCCACAGACCACAAGCTGCCGGTAAAGCTCCTGCGCTCTACTGCTCCTGGGCAGGGGTGTTTGAGATGCAAATAGAAGGGGCTGGCTCTTTAAACACACAAAAGCCATCTATACATCGAGTGAAGATGAGCCCATCCTAAGCCACACGCTATTATTTTTCTTGCTTTGAGTGTCATTACCGCAGGCTTCTGCCTCGCTCCCATTTATCATCCTTCTCAAATAAACAGCTCCCACGGGAGACGGAAGCGGTGTGGCACCCTCTCCCCGCTAACCCCCCCATGCCCAAGCAGCTCGGTTTATTTTGACAGATTGCTCCATTAAAGCAAGTCTGTTTACTTAAAAACAGACAGCCAGGCTTCCTTCCATAAACGCCAGCGAGAGAGGGACAGAGCTGTCCCTTGTTCTCAGCCCGGCTGCTCTGCACATTGTTTCAGGCTTTCTGCATTTTGGATCGGAGGCTGGAGGCTGGAGGCTGGGTGCCCAATGCGGCCGCCTTTTGCAGGAGTTCTTCCTGG
The DNA here is from genome assembly GCF_003369695.1 of Bos indicus x Bos taurus. NCBI lineage: Eukaryota > Metazoa > Chordata > Mammalia > Artiodactyla > Bovidae > Bos > Bos indicus x Bos taurus. The sequence goes on from NC_040096.1 coordinate 47,966,098, forward strand.
CCACTGCCCTGTGGAGGGGTTGCCTCATCCCGGCTCCACAGCAGGGGCCAATGTTATTTTTTTGGCAGGGATGCAAAGCAAACGGAGATGCGGAAGGAAAAGTTTGGCAGAGCATGTTACACAGGCCCAGTTCGACAACCGCCTAATCAGAATTTATGTTTTGCTCATTCGTTTTATCTTTCACAATATGCTTTAAGGCAACGTTAGCACAAGTCATTCACTCATTCATCAAGTAATTCTGGAGTGCCTACCTGGTGTACCAGGCACCAGACTCGACAGTGAGGAAATGGCATGGAAGAAGCCAGACAAAAATCTTCATGCTTTAAAAATATATATATTTTTAAATTTATTTTTATTTTTGGCTGTGCTTGGTCTTCCTTGCTACCTGAGGGCTTTCTCTGGTTGCAGGGAGCCAGGCTCTGTGTTGTGGTGCAGGAGCTTCTCACTACAGACGCTTTTGCTGACAGCAAACAGGCTCTAGGTCAGGCAGGCTTCAGTAGCTGTGGCTTACCAGTTTAGTTGCTCTGAAGCATGTGGAATCTTTCCCAACCAGGGATCAAAGCTGTGTCCCCTACATGGGCAGGCAGATTCTTAACCACTGGACCACCAGGGAAATCCAAAAATCGTGGCTGTTTTGGAAGCAATATTCTGTTGGAAGAGGCAGAAAAAAAAAAAAAAGAAGCATATTTGGCACAATGTGGTTAAACATAAAATTACAGGTTTCCACATATTTCATAAATCAAGTTTGAAATAACTAACAATAGCATATGATTTTACAGTTTATCTTTTTTTTTTACATGTCAGGTTAAATCATAGGCAATTTCACAAGTTTAAACTTCCACATCATCTCATCTGATTTTGATAACTCTGTGGTATTATTCTTTATCCTATTTACAAATGATGAAAACGTGGATTATGTAATCCAGAGATCACAGACTCACCTCAAATTCGGGTCTCGAGCAGAACAGCAAGGAGAGCAAAACCAAAACCATGGATCCAGTGTGTTGCCATTGTTTAAAATAACACTGGAAAAACAAAAACTCAAGGTTAATGGTTGTTCTGGCAGCTCTCATGTAGAGAGGGATTCAAGGGGTTTCATAAATGTCCGTATTGTCACTTTCCCCCAGTCCTTTCAAACTTTGCCTCTTAAGGTGACACATGCTCAAGGAAACCCTGGGACTGGAATGTGTGCAAGCAGTGTGGAACCAGCATACACGTCCTGGCTTACAGTGAGATGTGGTCAAAAGATCACAATGTTTAAAATGCACGTACCAGACTCGGAGTTAAATCTGTGACTAGAGCCGGAGAATACGGTTAATGAGAGAGAACTTGGAGGAATCTGAGTGCTGCTAACTCTAGAATTGAAAAACGAAAAGCTCCCTTCTTATTCCAGGCAAAGTTCTGCACTGCGGAGAAACTGCTGGAAGTAGAATCCAAACTAAGAATAGAAATGATGAAAAAGGAATGAGAAGTCCTGATGAAAATGGGAGAGGGGACACAGAGAAAGTATGTCTCAGAAAGCTCAAGGCTGTATATTGATATTTATCTCTTCAAAAAATAACACGAGAGGGAATCCTCGTGCTATGAAATTAGAAAAGCTATCCACTCAACCCTCCTTCCTAAAAGTAGAGTAGAACCTCTGAAAAAATGAGCAGCAGAAAAAGATTGGGAGTGAATCAATACAGAGTTATTAAAAGCAGGGAAATAAGTAGAATAACGTCCCTACTCAATGAAAGGTTCTAGAAAAATATTCCCACAAAGCAGATGACAATTGTAAACTAATATTTCAAAAAAAGCTAAAAGAAGTGGGTAGAAATTATGAGAGAACAACAGGAATCAGAATTAGGAAAACTCAGGAGACATTGGAGAAAGTGACATTTAAATGTGAAACAACAGGAGTCACAAAAGAAGTATGGATAAAAGAAAAAATTTCAGAACTAGAGAAACTAGGAGGAAAACAAAAGAAAATAAGCATCATGAATATTGCTTAGAGAAATAGAAGAGGCAAAGGGGAAAAAATTTAAATATCAATCAGAATGAAGAACTGGAATTTGAGACTGATAGAATTAGTAAAGAAGATCCAATGTACAGGTGTTAGGTATCCTCAAAGAAGAAAACCAAATAAGTAGAATACATAACAAATGTTGCTGCTGCTAAGTCGCTTTAGTCGTGTCCGACTCTGTGCGACCCCAGAGATGGCAGCCCTCCAGGCTCCCCCGACCCTGGGATTCTCCAGCCAAGAACACTGGAGTGGGCTACAGTTTTTAATTCAAGAAAACTTTCCTGAAATCAATGATGATTTCAAGCCTCAGATTAAAAGCAAAAATTTGGGAAACTGACCTCTAAAAGGTCAACCCTGATACCTAGTCTAGTAGGCACATGGGACTTGAAGGAAAGGAAAAAATCTTCAAGGTATCCAGGCTAAAAATCTTCAAGGTATCCAGGCTAAAAGACAATTCATGGGTTACGGAAAGGAAATACATTTTCATCAGGTGGTTTGAGAGCAATGTGTTATGCCAGAAAAACAATGAACTAACAATTAGGATACTGAAGGAAGGAAAATGTAAGCTAAGGAGTTTATATCCAGCCAAACAAAATACAGAGTTCAGACCTGCTGTCATGACCAGGCCAAAAAATGAGGAAGCAATGGTTCTGAGTTCTTCTTGAGTAATCTACTAGAGAATGTGTCTTAGACAACCACAGTGACCAAAGAGGCATTGACACAAGGGTATTGGATGTTATTGGATGGATGATATGGTCCACTAAAATGAGGAAAAACAAAAAGAAGAATGGATGGGATCCAGGAAGCAGGATCTAATACCAAAATGTGGAATTTGTCAGATTTGACAAATTCTCCTTTGTGGAAAACTGTCTTCAGAATCAGAAGGGACATTTTATAGAGGTCCTGGGGTATGCTTAGTCAGATGGTCAAAGTAAAGTAAGATGGTCAAATTTTAAAAAAAGGACAATTATTAATTCTGGAATAAATAGAAGGTTGTTCAGTTCAGTTCAGTTCAGTCACTCAGTCGTGTCCAACTCTTTGCGACCCCATGGACTGCTTGCTGCACACTAGGCCTCCCTGTCCATCATCAAATCCTGGAGATTACTCAAATTCTCACGCTCAGAGGGCTCAAACAAACCTTGTGTGCACCAGGACCCAGAGACCCCACAGAGACTAAGACAGAACTGTGTTTGAGTGTCTCCTGTGGAAGTACGGGTCAGCAGTGGACTGCCACAGGGGCAGGGGCTCTGGGTGCAGCAGAAGTGGGTATGGCATAAGCCCTCTTGGAGGAGGTCACGATTAACCCCACATAGAGCTGCCAGAACTTATACAGGACTGGGAAACAGACTCTTGGAGGGCACAAACAGAACCTTATGTGCACCAGGACCCAGGAGAAAGGAGCAGTGACCCCACAAAAGACTGATCGAGACTTGCCCATAAGAGTCCAGGAGTCTCCAGTGGAGGCGTGGGTCATCCGTGGCCTGCTGCAGGGTTGGGGGCACTGAGTGCAGCAGTGCATGCATGGGACCTTTTGAAGGAGGTTGCCATTATCTTCATTACCTCCACCATAGTTTGGCCCCAGGTAAATAACAGGGAGAGAACACAGCTCCATCCATCAACAGAAAATTGGATTAAAGATTTACTGAACACGGCCCCGCCCATCGGAACAAGACCCAATTTCCCTGTCAGTCAGTCTCTCCCATCAGGAAGCTTCCTTAAGCCTCTTATCCTTCTCCATCAGAGGGCAGACAGGCTGAAAACCACAGTCACAGGAAACTAACCAATCTGATCACATGGGCCACAGCCTTGTCTAACTCAATGGAACTATGAGCCATGCTGTGTAGGCACACCCAAGACGGACGGGTCAGAGTTCTGACAGAGTGTGGTCCACTGGAGAAGAGAATGGCAAACCACTTAAGTATTTTTGCCTTGAGAATGAGATGAACAGTATGAAAAGGCAAAAAGATAGGACACTGAAAGATGAACTCCCCAGGTCGGTAGGTGCCCAATAGGCTACTGGAGATCAGTGGAGAAATAACTCCAGAAAGAATGAAGAAGGTTGTACAAGAAACTAAGTGTAGTCACAGTATATTACTTGACATAGTATGTTACCTAAATAATGTTTATATAGTCATAATAAAAACAGTGACTATGTTACCAACACTTTCGAGTCTGGCCTCAAAAAGGGTCCTCCTGCCCGGTGTCATTAGAACCAATGGAATGATACCAGGTTTGATTCAGAAGCAAAGGAAAGCTTTGTTTTTTCCTAAGAGAACGGGAGGTGGTTCAGCAGGTAAAGAATCGGCCAACCAGTGCAGAAGAGATAAGGGTTCCATCCCTGGGTTGGAAAAGATCCCCTGGAGAAGGAAATGGCAACTGGCTCCAGTATTCTTGCCTGGAAAATTCCACGGACAGAGGAGCCTGGTGGGCTACCGTCCTTGGGGTTGCAAAGAGTCGGAGACACTGAGCCAGCACGCACGGAACAGGAAGAGAATGGAGAGGCCTGTGTTTGGGCTCTAGAGGGCATGCTCTCCCCATAGGCCCGGGGTGGGGCTGCTCAGCTGGGTTCTCTGCCGGCACCAGGAATGGGGCGGAACTCTCCTGGGTCTGGGGCAGGCGTCCTGCTCAGGCTTTAGATCACAGCACAGGCACAGCAAGCGACCTGCCGCCGCCGTCTTGAACTGAGTGCTGTGCCTGGTCGTCGGCAGTCGTTTGGCTGTGTCAGTGGCAGCCTATGGACCTGGGAACTCTGGTTTGAAGGGCTGGATGCGAGGCCTCTGTGTGTGGCCCTCTATGAACAAGTGAAACGAATCACAAAGGAAAAGAAAAAGGTTAGCCTGTGTTTTATTACCCGGATTCTACTTTAATTTCCCAGGAATTGCTAATGGTCTTTCTTTGCTGGTGACAAATGTAGATATGATTCAAAAAATAAGACATTATATTTGGAGAATAATGAAGGGAAGAGATGGTGTGATTGAATTAGTATCTAACCTGCCAGAGAAAAAGCCAATAGTAGTAGAAGTAGGGCTTAGTCGTGTCCGACTCTTTGTGATCCTATGGACTGTAGCCCGCCAGGCTCCTCTGTCCATGGGATTTTCCAGGCAAGAATACTGGAGTGGCTTGCCAGTTCCTTCTCCAGGGGATCTTCCTGACCCAGGGATCGAACCAGAGTCACCTGCATTGGCAGGTGGATTCTTTACTATTAGCGCCACCTGGGAAGCCCAGCTGGATCAAGTAATAGGATTATATTATATATTATTTGGAAATACGGAGGCAAATTGGAGAAGAAATGAAAAGAATTCAAAGACATTGCTCCTGAGGAAAAGGATGAGGAGGATAAGAGGAAGAAAGACTTGTTTCAGTTATAAGCCTTTTAGTCCTGTTTACTTTTCAACTATTTGCATGCAATTTTTAACAGAGTAAAGAACAAAACAAAATAAAAAAACTCCCACAGCCACCAAGGAACTCCAACTTTCAGAGCAAACTGAAGGCTTGTTGGGCTTCACCCAGCAGAGGGACCAGCCAGCTCACCATGTCCGCCCTCTGACTCCCCACCCCTTGCCTGAAGAAGAGGGATCCTTCCAGTTTTCTCAAACCCACAACCAGGAGCACTGATCATAGGATGTGAAGGTTGAAAATGCCCATTAGAGATCAGTCTTTGCATTTCCCCCTGATTTACCGCGATGGAATCAAGGCTGTTGGTGAGAGAGTGGCTGGCCCAAAGGCTCTGCTCCCTTTTCCTGTCTAAACTGGAGCTTGGGTCTCCCGACCAGGTGCCACCGCTACAAAGTGTTCCCTCCTTCGAGTTTATTCTGGCCTGTGTGAACATCTCTCTCCTTGCTGCTGATTTTATCAGCGTCTTTCTTTTCCAGTTGCTCTCTTACCTGTGTTCTGTTTTGACCTTAATTAAGTTTACTTTCAGGGTGTTTGGGCTGTTGTGGGGGTGGGAGGAGTCCTGCGCAATTTACCCTGCCCTCTGCTGCCCTCTGCTGGCGACAGATGGTATTTACTGTTCACCCTTTAGATCTAAGTTACACCAGCCTCATAATGAAATAGTTATTTTTAGCACTTTGGCCTCTAGCTCAGTGAAGAAAATCTTTTCTTTCAGGGAAATAATGTGCCCTCTGACCTGTGCCAGTCTGTGTTGCCAAGTCCAGTTGTTCTAAGCTTCCTTACTTCTTTAACTGTGATCTTTGAACTAATAGTGTACACCTTACCTGCTGCGGCTGCTAAGTCGCTTCAGTCGTGTCCGACTCTGCATGACCCCATAGACGGCCTCCTACCAGACTCCTCTGTCCCTGGGATTCTCCAGGCAAGAACACTGGAGTGGGTTGCCATTTCCTTCTCCAATGCATGAAAGTGGAAGTGAAGTCGCTCAGTCGTGTCCGACTCTTCGCGACCCCATGGACTGCAGCCCACCAGGATCCTCCATCCGTGGGATTTTCCAGGCAAGAGTACTGGAGTGGGTTGCCAACACATTACCCAGGAGATTGTTAGAAATGCAGAATCTTGGACCTCACTGAACATTTTTTGAAGAAGAATCTGCAGTTTAATCTGAAGTGATTCATGTGCACATGAAATCTGGAGAAGCACTGCTCTAGATCAAACTCAACTAGACTTCAGGAAAGAATTGAGATCACTCTTGTGTTGGTGCAGTGCATATTAAGTTGCTTCAGTCATGTCCGACTCTTTGTGACCCCATGGATCAGGCTCCTCTGTCCATGGAATTCTCTAGGCAAGAATACTGGAGTGGGTTGCCATTTCCTTCTCCAGGGGATCTTCCCGACCCAGGGATTGAACCCACATCTCCTATGTCTCCTGTATTGGCAAGAGGGTTCTTTACCATTAGTGCCACCGAGATAAATCTTACTACTCGGTAATTATCTCTGATCACCCTAATACCTGTTCCAGTCCTGTTACCTGGTAGTAATCAATTCTCGCCCAGATACCTTTTTCTGCTCTGTTTATGCCAGGACAACTGCCTACAATAACAGAGAGGAGAAAGTAGCATACTTGGAGTTCTAAGTTTTAAAATTCACTAAATTAAAATTAGTCCATTAAATGGTAGAAAGGCATAGCACATAGATTGTGCTACAGTATTTTAATCCTTCTGCGTATTTTCTCCTTTCCTCCCACTGTTATTAATAAAAATGTCATATTTTGGCTTAGAAGATAGACTACAATTATTCAACAAGTTTTTAAAAGCTCTATCTTGTTTATAATTTATAAAATCTCTGTGTATAGCTGAATGGGTACTTAGGAAACATTGATCTGGGGGGTATTTCAGAATGACAGAAAGAGGACATGTTATTAACTGTAGTCTCTCCCATGTTCTCCTGCACAACTTCATTCATTCTCAGGCATTCAGTCAGCAAACATTTAGCAAGCACTCACTACGGGTCCGACACTGTGTTGGTGCTGAGACTTTATGGCAGATACGGTTCCTGCTTTCATGGATCTTCCAGTCTAAGTCAAGCCATTAAAGACATTAGGATTTAATAAAATTGTATCAAGTGCTTAAAAGAGAAAGTTAGGGCGATGGAAGATAGGTTGGTTGGCTTCCATGAAATGAATGACACTTAATGGATATTGGAGTTGGTGAAGAGTGGAGGTAAGAGCATTTTAGGTAGAAAAGTCCCTGAGAGGAGCAGGAGCAGGGTGGGAGCCCTAGGAAGGTGACTGTGGCTCCAGCACAAGGATGGAGGGAAAATCTCCCGAGAGGGGACCTGTGAAGTATATGCAAGTCAAATCTGCAGGGCTTCATAGGACCTGGAACTTAGTTGGGGATTTATCATTAGAACAATGGGAGACACTGGGGAGTTAAACTCAGGGGAATCACATCATATGATCTTTTTGTTCTCACCAGCGTGCTGTTGTTGATATAAACTGAAGCTGACCCTGGATCTCTGGGCCATGGTACCATTTTGGGGAGGACAAGTCTTTGGGTTGAGTGTAGGCTCTGTGTCCTTGGGATGGCTCATCCCTCTCTCACTCTTTCCTTCTCCACATCTGAGTGTGTGATGACTCTCTCAGGGAGTAAACTGCTCAGACCCAGGTTCTAGGATAGACATATCCCACTGTATCCAGTGAGATGAGCAGGAAACCCAGTCTCCTCCTTCCCCCCTATAGACTGTGTCTATCTGTTTCTGTCAACTCTCTGAAATAGGTCCTTGCTTTTTCTCTCCTAGCCAGCTCCCTGCTCCAAAGTGTCATAGCCTCTCTGAAGTTTTTTCCCCCATGAAATATTCTGACTCCACATGAAGTGATGCTTTTTCTTTGAAAATAAGCCTCCAGTGTTTCAAGGTTAAGGATATCTTTCTTTAGGCACTGACGTCAGTTCATCCCTGGATAGAATCACTGCAAAGGGAGGTTCAAAGGCAGAGTTCTACTTTGGCAAGAAGTATCTCAGAAGAATGATTTTGCTCAAAAAGATTTCCTTCCAGAGGAAGTACTTACACTATTCTAGAAGGAGGAGGTGGATTGTTTAGAATCTCTGAAAACTTAGTAGGAGGCATTTATAATTTTATAGCTTTCAGCAGAGTAGAAGAAAGATACTTTTGTATTGGAATATAATTGCTTTACAAAGTTGTATTAGTGATAATGTTAGTCTATTATTGAAAAATTATTGAATGAAATACACTAAGGTTTCTTAACAGAACTATTTTACATAAATAATATTTCATGTAGGACTTTAAAAGATATTTATTTATTTATTTTTGGCTGTGCTGGGTCTTCCTTGCTGCATAGGCTTTTTTCTAGTTGTGGCGAGCAGACTGCTCATTGCAGTGGCTTCTCTTGTTGAGGAACGTGGGTTCTAGGGCATATGGGCTCAGTAGTTGTGGCTCCTGGGCTCTAGAGCATGGGCTCAATAGTGTGGCACATGGGCTTAGTTGTTCCATGGCACGTGGAATCTTCCCGGACCAGAGATCAAACCTGTGTCTCCTGCACTGGCAGGTGGATTCTTTACCACCGAGTCACCAGGGAACATATAGTACTTAATGTCTGTCTATGTCATAAGCTCCATGGACAGTCAAGCCCATGGGCCATATTAACTGACCACTTGAGTTCACGGCTGAGGGTAGCAGATGTAGTCTTCAGAAATGTCCCAGGAAGCCCAGGAAAACAAGTCTTAGTGCAAAAACCAAAGTGGGTATGTGGTTTTGAAAAGAGGTTTCTCTAAACTCACACTAAGCACTACCCTGGCCACACTGGTGCTGATTACATTGGGCTGAAGCCAAGACTCTGATTTTGCAGTTTTAGTGTGCTACCAGTATTTCAAAGGAAGCTGTAAAATCCTCAATCCTGGCCAACTGTACACTGATTTATATGTTTCTATTTGTGCCAACGTAAGCACATGCCATATAACACACTGAGGGACTCTAGCAAAATCATGCAATAACAGGTTGCAACACCAAGAATTTGGAGCATCCACTGAGTTGTCCAGGCTCTTCTAGAACTTTGCATGTGCCCTCTTCGCAGGTAGAGTTTGAGGGTGATTTACCCCTCAGCCAAAGCCTATTCAAGTCACATTCTAGGAAATAAAAAATGCCACTTCCCAGGGAGCTGTCATTTCTCTCCCCATTTCCTCTTTCCCCATCAGTCTTCCTTGAACAAGACCAGCAAATATGGGAGCAAGAGTGTGGATCCAAACCATGTCCTGAGGATCAGCATTTACCAGATGAAGTTCAAGAAGGGAGACCAGGGTTTAGGTGCCATGAAAATCAATAAGGGCATGTCTAGTGGGGCAGAAATGTTGTCCTTGCAGCAGATATCTAAGGGCTCTCACACTTTCACTTGTCAGGAAAGATAATAAATACAGTAAAATATGTGATTTTCTTTAGATGGTCTGGATGATTCCTTTCTGTGTGGTTTCTCTCTGTGCCTTTTGTGTGTGTGTGTGTTGTTTCTGTGTACAAGAGAAAAATCTGTTTTTATTATGACTGGAGGTAAAAGTCAAGCAGGCTGGACGTCTTTGCCTTTCCTTCAGTTATCTCTTCTGTACTGCAAAGGATTTATGGTGGGGGCAGGAGTGTTGCCGAATGAACAAAACTGGGTGAGCTTAAAAAGAAAACCATGGACAAAGAAAGTGGCTACATTGAGTGTGTTTAAAATGTCCTATTTTCTAAAGAGGTGAATATAATAAACTAACCTCTGAGAGTCACACTCACAGGTTCATTAAATGCCCAGAGCTGGAAAAAATGTGCAGAAATACTTGGCCTATTTCTCACTCTATCCTTGTTCTGGTTGGGCTTAGGAACTTAGACTGTCCCAGTGAAGGAGGAAAGAAAGAGAAGTAAGAGAGAGAATCATATTTAGAATGACAGCATTAAATTTGAAGAGACTAAGTAAACTTAAGTGCAAATAAAAGCTCAAGAATTAAAATGACAGCAGTTTTTTTAGAAAAATAAAGAAATGTAAAATTTTGTATATCTCAGTACACAGTCTATGAAATTTATATCTGGGTGCCAGCAGCAGCAGTCATTAAACTTCCCTTGTGGCTCAGCTGGGAAAGAATCCGCCTGCAATGCAGGGACCTGGGTTCAATCCCTGGGCTGGGAAGATCCCCTGGAGAAGGGAAAGGCTACCCACTCCAGTATTCTGGCCTGGAGAATTCCATGGGCTGTATAGCTGTAACATTCATGGGGTCCCAAAGAGTTGTACAAGTGAGCGACTTTCACTTTCAGTCATTAAACAGAGCACAGAGCCACATCTGTATCACAGAAGTCCTCAGGAACACTTCTGTGTGTGGAACTGAAAAACCATCCTAGAGAGTTTCCCAAAACAAAATTGTCTCCCAAGGTAACAAATATTTACCTTCAGGGCACTTACCTGTCAGGCCAGTGGTTAAGAGGTTGGTTTTCAGTGCAAAGGCTGAGTTTTTGATCTCTGGTTGGGGAACTAAAATCCCACATGCTACGCATTGGGGCTTTACCTTCAGAAAAGTGAAGGCTAATAGGTTCTCATTAGTTGCTCCTTTGCTAAAAAAAAAAAAAAAAAAAATTCATCGTCTGGCACCAGCCAGTTTGTAATGCCTAAATCTGATATTTATTAAATATGTGCCTGGTATTGCATATCTATAAATTTAAATGTGGTATATCTTGGCCAGGAAGAGTTTACATTCTAGTCAAAGAAATAAAATACATACATATTCGGTAAATAATTAAGGGGTAGGACAGGATATGATAAAGTCTCATTGTGGTACAAGTGAATAATAGTAACATTTATTAAGCACCTACTGTGTGTGACAGAGGATGAGATGGTTGGATGGCATCACCAAGTCAATGGACATGAAGTTAAACAAACTTCATGATAGGGAAGGACTTGGAAGCCTGGTGTGCTCCAAGTCCATGGGGTTGCAAAGAGTCGGACATGACTGAGTGAACAACAAATGTACCAGATTCTGTACTGGTTACTCTATATCTGTTAACTCATTTATCCTGGGAGCAATTCTCTGGGTGGGTAGGAACAGTTATTATCTGCATTTTCAGAAAAGGCAATGGGAACACAAGATTTCCACCATCACCAGACTCTAAGTGACTGAACTAATGAAACTCACAGTATGGTTCCTATGCTCCCCCTCTAACCTCTGCGATTTTCTGCCTCCCAGAGTGAGAAGGAAGGAGAACAAGGGCCAGCACCATCCGGGTAGATTTTTGGTAAAAGCATGGTTTGAACTGGGTCCAGAAAGACTAGCAGGCTCATGTGAGTTGCCAGAAACAGGCTGGAAGGATCTTCCAGCTAGGGGAAGAGCGTGAACATGGGCTATGCCAGGCAGACTGAGTGGAGGGACAGTGAGAAGCTGTGCTCACTTGGAGCCAATGCATTTCATTAGAAAAAGAAGGGGCTCAGGGTGACAGTCACTTAGTTCACTTCTAGCTCAGTCACTTACTTGTTGATCAGCTTCTCTAAGGCGCAGTTTCTTCATCTGTCTAATGGAAGGAAATCAGTCCTCTCGTCACTCTCTATTACTAGTAACTAACATCTCTACTATAATATATTACTAACAACTCATCTCTACTATAATATCTCTGTTAGTAGTAGAGATATTGTACACATAGTCTCTAGTACAGAAATTGTCACATTATAGGTACACAATAAAAGTAAGCTATTGTATTTTAAATACAATAAAATAATAATTTTACAATAAAATAATAATAAAATAAAAACTGTGTTAGCAGAAATGGGAACAAGATACAGAGATGGGATTGGATGGTGGAAGGCTTTGCAAATAGACATGTCACGGTAGCAACTTGGGAAGTGAGATCACAAGTTTTAGTGTTTTTCAAACAGGGTTAGGGACCCACTAATGGGCAGTGACTAATTACAGTGGGCGGCAACGAGTTCGTTTTATCTTCAGATGAAATAGACCATGGACTGATATTTCAGAGAGCACCAAGGGTATTTAGGAATTGTTTTGTGATTCTCTTGATTCAGTTTATATATATTTTTGTGTATTTATGTATGCATGCACAGGGTCACAAGATCAAAATTATTTTGTACTGTGGTTCGAGGTTTACAAAAAAAGGTTTAAAAGCCACTGCTTTAGGTGATGCCTTCCTCTGCTAATTCCAGATGTCCTGATAGATAATAACTTGCCAACAAGATCCAGAGCAATTTCGAAATGCTTGACACTGTAGTTAAGTGCAGATTTTAGTCCTCGGCAGAATGAGACTACGTGGAGAGTTTATCTTGGCTTTATCCCGTGTGGCTGCAGAGGCACCAAACTGGCCAAACAATGTGAGGAGAGAGGAGTTCTCTGGTAAGAGTCACACTTTACTGCTTTTGACCTCAAGAAGCGATGTGGTGAAACTTGTTCTGAACCTGGCTAACAACTTTTATGAGTCTTTTAGAAAATTTGTGTCAGTCACAAACCTCTTAAAGAAACAAAACAAAACAAACCAAACCCATGGGAAATGATCATTCTTAAGTACTGTTTTCAATTTTGTTAAAAAAAATTTTTTTTTCCCCAAAATGTCTTTGTTCCCCACCAGCAGTACCTTCTCATCTAACCACTTGATAGGTTGGGTCTGTAGGCTTTCCTCAGAGTGAGGAAAGCCTACAGACCCAACTCAGTGGACATGAGCAAACTCTGGGAGATAGTGAAGGATGGGGAAGCCTGGCGGGCTGCAGTCCATGGAGTTGCAAAGAGTTGGACATGGCTGAGCAACTGAACAACAGGGAGGCAAGGGCAAGTTCTTAAACTTCTGTCAGTGGCAGTCTTAAAGATAAAAACAATAACAACAAAAAACCAGGTAAAGGGTGGAAAGCTGGAGGCAGAGGGGAATGTAAAAGATGGTTAATGATTACTAGTTAACAATGTCAGCCTAAAAGAATGCTGTCCTAAATAGCTTCACAACTGAGATTCCTCTCTGCTTCCTTCCACACAGGATGTCTTTCTGTCCCCGCAGCCCCAGTGTGCCCCGCCCTGACCTCTCTAAGGGCTGCAGGGACTTTGACCCAGCTTCTTACTGGTGCCTTCCTGAAGTTATGTTTCTGTGCTGAAAGGAGAAATTATTCGTGCCTTCCAATTATTCTTGCATCCTAGGAAGTCACTCTGGCATCTCCCCTCTAGTTTTATTTTCCTACCTTGCTCTGCTTGTCCATCAAAGACCATTCCCTTTTCCTCCAGCACAGTGACTTGAGACATTGCCCTCCACACCCTGTGTCTTTACTTTATAATATATATTCTTCCCTAGGGCTCTCTAGTAATTATTTTGACCTTAGAGTTTTCTGGAGGAGAGTGAATACCTGTATCTCTCAAGCTCCACTTCCACCTACCTAACTGATCCTATTCTTCTTTTGCTGAAGGCCAGGAAATTGTCTCTTTACGATTTGTCTCTTGACAATCTTTTCTTCCTCTAAAATTATGTAAAACAACTCTGTTTCTAGAACAACTTCCTACTTCCTGAATGTCTAACCTCTTTCCCCCTTCTGAGATATTTTCCAATACTTGTTAATACAGCAAAAATGTAGACTGGATTCCCAAGACTCCAGCTACACCCACTGATATCAGAAGAGAAAAAGACAGTTAAGGACATGAGATGCTAAATTCTATAGTGACCTGGGCTCCAAGAAGTCTGAACATTTTCAGGTCATCTGTTGGGTTGGCCAACAAGTTCATTTGGATTTTTCTGAAAAACTCAGATAAACTCGTTGGCTGACCCAATACTTAGCTATTTGACACTAGCCACTTTCTTTTGCATTTCTTGATTGTGAAATCATTTTGTGTGAGTGGTGGTAGGAGGTGAAACATTCCTTGGTGAAAGATATTTATCTTCTAACTTCTCTAAATATTGATTTGTTGTGTATTCAAAATGTTTCAATTCCCTGATTTGAAGATGATAAGAAAACAACATGTGGTTTTCTCCAATCTGTATATTTTCATAAAGGGAGTACAACCTATGAGAATAACACACTGTGAAACTAGAAAATAACAGAATGAAGCTGTCATCTTTCTCTTCTACTATTGTGATTTTAAACCAGGATAAATGAGAGGATTTAACATCCTTCGGAGGGATTTCTCACTCTTTTCTCACAGCCAGTGCTGGAGTCCTTCTCTCTGGACTTACGGTCATATCCACCATCACTTATTGAATGTCCAAGGGGCCCGTCTCCTGCTTGGGACGCTATATATTCATCCCAACAACTTGAAACATACAGATTACTTATCAACATTTTTCTAATGAGGAGAAGCTCCGAGAGGTTAAATGGGCTCTTTTGTGCCAAGAGCTAGGTTTAAGCCAAGGAGTAGAATGTAGCTCGGCACCTTGCTCTTCAAAGCCAGGACCTTTCCCGTCGTTTATGAATGCTTACTTTGCCACTTTTGCATTTTCAGTATCTAAAGTCTGCACTGTCCGGGACTCTACTCACTAGCCACCTGCGGTGTCTATTGCATGCTTTAAATGTGGCTAGTCCAAAATGAGATGGTGTGTTTCACAAACCTAGTATGTAAAATGGATGTACTGTCTCATTAATAATTTTTAAATTATAGATTATATATTGAAATGCTAGCAGTTTATGTATATTGGGCTAAATATAGCTTATTATGACTTTTAAGCATATTATTAAAATTAAGTTCACTTTTTTCTTTTAAACTTTATAAAAATTTAAAATTACATTCATAGCCTGCATTACATTTCTGTCCGACAGAATTGATCTCAGTAGAAGGTGAGAGAATTGATACACTTTACAGTCCTCCATGTTTCCTCATCACAAAGCTGGCTTTGTTGATGATGGCTGTGTGCCAGGCTGGTGAATGTGGCAGGGGCTACTCCTCTGCGCTTGCAGGGGAGTGGAGTTCGTTCTCCGCTCGGGGAGTCTGAGCCCTGTAATGGTCCCTGCCAAGGTTCCTTCCTTCAGCTCAAGGTCAGCGGGGTGTGTTGGCTCACACGCAGATGTCCCATTTTCCTGGCTGGCTGTGTGCTACTGTCTGCTACCATTTTACACTGTCTCGGAGCCACCAAAGTCAACATTACCTTGTTCCCCTGCAGATCACTGGGAGGCAGTCCATGGGGAGCTTTGGCTTTAAGAGGCTAAAGGTCTGTGAATCTTTAGAAATGGTTCCAGAAGCCCCAGGTGAGCACTGTGGTTTGGGTAAAGATGGAAGTATTTTCTATCATCCCATCCAAGGTACACATAGACATCTGACCCACCCTACCGTGTATCCTAATTACCCATTGGCTTGACTGAAAGTTGACATCGTACATGTTGTCCTACATATTTTGAATACAATTTTCAGACCCTCAAACAAATTCTGGGTTATGACTTTCTTTGAATGACGAGTAAAGAAGAAAATGTAAAAGTAATGTGTTATTTTACTGATCAGGTTGGTGGCTACCTGTGTCAAATCTTTTTTTTTTTTTTTAGAATGTAAACCAAATGAAACTCTCATCATATGTACTTAATCCATTCCATTGGACACTTATTTATTCATTCATTAATATAGCACTTACTGTGTGTAGGTACCCAGATGATACATGTTCCTTCCACTCAAAGTACTTTTGAAGACTCCATTTCTTAATCTCCTTATGTTTCTCCATAAATGATGTTAGGGAAAACAATAAAGTAAATAAATGTTAAGAAACATATAACAATGAAATAACAAAATGTAAATAAAAGCTACTCCACTAGGGGAAATACTAATTAAAATAAGAAAACAAGAACAAATGACATAGCAGAGTAAAAACTGTTTATGAGCTTCCTTGTGGTCAAACGGAAAAGGAAGTTAAGGTTGATATTATAATTATTACTGTCTGCAAGGGAAAAGCTTTTCCTACCTCCAAATTTAAAAAGACATTTTTGACACGGGCTGAGTTTAGTATCTAGAAAAGTCCTCAACTGCACAGATTTATTTTTAGTGTCCCTTATAAAATCAGGGGGAAACCATCCTGTAGATTGGTGCTTTTCAGAGTGCAGTGTGCTCAGTCACCTGAGGAACTTCTTAAAATGTAGGTCCTGAATCAGTAAGTCTGGGGCTGGCCTGATATCCTGCATTTGTAATAAGCTTCTACTGCTCCTGCTTCCACCCGCAGAGTACAATGTGAGTAGGACCAGCTACTATAAAGTGTACAAAAGCAGAGAATTATAAAAAAATCATGCATATGACATTCATTTTATTATAAGGAAAGGTGCAGTTTCTGAGATGTATTTTGATGTAGAGCCTGGACCTTTTCTTTACAATCCGATCTGAAGGAGGAATGCTTCTACATTTCTACATTTTTGGACATTTCCCCCCACCCCCTTTTTTTTTAACGGTTATCTCATACCAATTTTTAGCACCTAATTTTCTGATGTATCTGAAATAATCAACCAAGTTTTCATAGGAACAACTAATCTCTGTTCACCTACATTTTGGTTACTTTATATAATAACAAATTATGAATTACAACAACAAAATTAAATAGTATAAATAGATTTGAGGAAAAAAACACAACGGAGTCGGGGCAAGCAAATAACCGGGGAAGACAGAAATGCTTGGATTTGTTAGCTGCTAGCATTCAGCTGGCCCTGGGCTTTCCTCGGTTCATTTTCAGAGAGAATCAGTAACAGCTGTTAACCAGCTAGCTGGAACGTGGAGGTCAGCTAAAGTGACTTCAGGAAAACAGAGGCCAAGAATTCAGTTCTCAGATAATTAGACTGGAGAGAATATATAAAGGCTTGGATGGGCAGTGTGTCCTCTAACAATATTCCTTCAGTGTTTAATCTCGACCTCATGATGTTGGACGGCAGCTGATTCAATACGGTGCTCTCTCGCAAGGCCTGGCAGGAGGCACAATCCTGGGAATCTTTTTTTTTTTTTATTCAGAGTAGGGTTCAGGGAATGGTAGCTGCTGACTGAATGGTTCTGGAAAGGCCCAGGTCATCTGAAACAAGCCAGTTCATGAGGATATTTAGTCCATAGCACTTCTGGTCTCCATCCAGTGACAGGGCTCCCTGAGGAGTCAGTCAAAGCTTCGCTTCCATGCCTGACCAGTGGCCCATGAGAGACAGAAGAGGATAAAACATTTTCAGCTCATAAAATACAGAGGATTGATGCCCGGTATGTGTAAAGAGCGCCTACAAATAGATAAGAAGAAATCAGATCCAACTGCCAAAGGGAAAAACGTATTTGAACAGGTAATTGACTCCACAAGGTCTCAGGGAATGTAGATTAAAATGAGCTCTTGGATTAACAAAAATTTGAAAGTCCTACAATGGGCAGTGTTAGCAAGGGTGTGGGTTAGTGGGCACGCATACACTATTGTGATTATGTAAATTGATAACGTCTTTTTGAAGGGTGATCTCAACAGTATTCATTCAAAAAATGTTTTGAGTGTCTCTGAGGTGCCAGCACTGCTCTATAGACTGGGAATATACCAGTAAAAAAGGAAGTTCTGTCTCATAAAGTTTACCTTTTAGCGGAGGGAGATAGTAAACAAATAAATATACCTGGGTTGATAAAAGCTGAGAAGAAAATTAAGGGATGAGAATGACAGAGATGGGGAGAGTGCTATTTTATAAAGATGGCCAGGGACACCCTCAGACAAGGTGACATTTGACTATTTGCATCTCTTAGAAGAATGACGTATCAATATGCATAGACATCGAAAGAGCTTCAAGATCTATTGTTTATTGTAGAGCTATATTGTGGATATAATTCCTTTATGTTAAAAAGGTATGTGTGTGTGTGTGTGTGTGTGTGTGTGTAAAAGAAGAGAGAGAAGACAGGCAGATGGTGGCTAGGTCTTACAGAAGGAGGTACAATTTGGAACCACAGTTTATACCTGGGCACCCCCACCTACTTGTGGTAAGGCCTTGCATCCATTAACCTTTCTAGGAATCAGTCTCCTTATCTGCAAAATGGGATGACTATTTCTCAGAGTAGTTGTGAATGATAAATGAGTTGATACACAGGCAGTGTTCAGAACATAGCATATAGCTTACTTGCTGCTGCTACTAAGTCGCTTCAGTCGTGTCTGACTCTGTGCGACCCCATAGACAGCAGCCCACCAGGCTCCCCCATCCCTGGGATTCTCCAGGCAAGAACACTGGAGTGGGTTGCCATTTCCTTCTCCAATGCATGAAAGTGAAAAGTGAAAGGGAAGTCGCTCAGTTGTGTCCGACTCTTAGTGACCCCATGGACTGTGGCCCACCAGGCTCCTCCGTCCATGGGATTTTTCAGGCAAGAGTACTGGAGTGGGGTGCCATAGCTTACTTGGTGCTTAGTAAATATTAGCTATTAAAAGAGTCCTCAGTTCCACAAAATTGAGGATGACTCCACACAAGGCAGGCAGCCATCAGCAGAAAATGGGACCCTTTGACTTGCTCTTTAGCATCTTGGCGTTTCTCAGATATCTATGAAGTCTGAAAAATATTTCGTTATTAATCAGGGTACAAAGGACTGACTGATGTGTGGTTTAGAGGTCAGGGAGCAAGCGTGGGACATGATGGAGTCTGATACAATGGAGCTCAGAGCTGGCTCCACCACTTAATAGCTTTCACCTTTGTCAGTTGAAAAATAAACAGGTCTCCAGACTCCCACGGGAGTGCTGTTTGCACTTATGGAGAGTGGGAAAACAATGGGCAGGCTCTCTCTGCTTTGTTGACATTTGCCTTAATAACCTATAATATTGGTCCTCAGAAAATCAAGAGGTTTAGGTGGCTTTCCAGATTTCTAGGAAATGTAAGTTTGCACACCTGAAAGTGAGTCATTAGCTTTAAAATAAATGACTAAATATTTAAGTTTCTAGAAAGCAAGTTGCAAACTCTGCCCATTGCATTCCTTTGATTTCAAATGGCAGAAATGGGTGACACATTTAATACAGCTGAGGACAAATGTTAAGGGACCCAGCCTGAACTTCTGTTGAGGAAGAAGGAACCCAGATTCTCCAGTCTTCCACTGGACACCACTCTTCTTATTGCTTCCCCAATACAGTCTCTCCCTGTTATCTTCCAGAATAATGTTGCCAAGTAAGATGAGGTATAGAATGATCCTGCCAGGGTCCCTGTGCATTAAGAGCTTTGGGACAGAGCCAGACACATTTATCGGACTCTGTCAGCCAGCCCAGGTCCTGACCTACCAGACCCCCTTGTGGAGTCCATAACGCTCTTTGTCAAGACAGCAGGGTCTCTCTCCCCCTTTAACTCTTCTCTACTTTGCTGTCTTCTATTCTCTTCATTCAGTTCTTCTCCTCCCACTGTTCTGTGCATCTGCTATATAATTTCTCATCTTGTTACCCATGGGGCATAGTTGCCAACACTGCATCCAATTTTAAATGAATTTTAATACCCTCACACGTGCTCAAGCTTCCCAGTTGGCACTAGCGATAACGTGGAAGCTGCCTGCCAGTGCAGAAGACATAAGAGACGTGGGTTCGATCCCTGGGTCGGGAAGATCCCCTGGAGATGCAGATGGCAGCCCACTCCAGTATTCTTGCCTGGAGAATCCCATGGACAGTGGAACCTGGTGGGCTACAGTCCATAGGGTCACAAAGAGCTGGACATGACTGAAGCGACTTAGCATGCAGCACATGTACTCAAAATAGACATAGCCTACAGATGTTGTCTCAGATGGAAAAAGTTGTCATTTACCAAACTAGAGCAGGCTTGATCAGATTTCCACATCCTCATCTTTTTAGGTGCTCCATAGTGTCTTTGAGTGGAGGAGGACATGGCAACACACTCCAGTATTTCTTCCTGGAGAATTCCATGGACAGAGGAGCCTGGCGTGCTACAATTCATAGGGTTGCACAGAGTCAGATGGGACAGAAGCAACTTAGCACACACGCAAATATATTTGAGAAATAACTTTGGGGAATGAGTTATAATTTATTGGGAGAAATTAGCGTTAGCAAATACTTAAGTAATGTCATGATGGGGGACCAAGCAAAATTTGTCTCTGTCCCTGACTGTTTAAGAATTTAAGCATAAAAGCAGTAGCATTGTTCCTGGTGGATGGCAGCCCCAGAGTTAAACGCTTCTGGTTCAGGGCAGTTTCTTCAGAGCTTTCTTGGCCGATGAGTGCTGTGATGAATGCTTATGTGTTCTGTTCTCGACACTTAAATTTGCACATGGGACATAGTGGTCAGGTTATTGAAGAGGGAACAGGAAAGCAGTGGCTTTATGAAACTCATTTATTCTCTTTATCGGGATTGCTCCATTGTTTGTCAACTCAAAATATTAGTGAGGATTTAGGGAAATAATCTTGCTCTCTAATTAGATGAAATTGGAGGCTGATTGCTGCAGCCATAAATGATCTTTGAGGTGTTACTAATTCAACTAAATCTCAGATGCCCAATTTGTGAAGCCTGTTGATGATATTATCCTAGTGAAGAAGGGGTGGGGAGATTGGGGATGATTAAGAAAATTGGTTTTGCTCACAACTTAATGATGGTACTTGAGGGTAATGTAAAAAACAATAGCAACTTCTAAAGTCAAGATGGCTTGTCCGGCAGTGACCTATTACTCAGTTACCTCCCAAGATTCAGATCATTAAGTGCTCAGCTACACAAAGAAGAAATAAATTACTAATTAGTGCTGTTAAGGCTAATGTTCCTGTCTAGTGTTGAGACTGACTTGCTGGTGTCTGCTCCATCCTGAGGCCTGGCGTGCTCTCCTTACAGAGTCCCCACATTGTCTCTTTCTGGGGAGCAGTGGTATTGCGTGCATGTGTGCTCAGTCATGTCTGACTCTTTGTGACCCCACAGACTGTAGCTGCCAGGCTCCTCTGTCTGTAGAATTTTCCAGGCAAGAATATAGGAGTGCATTGCCGTTTCCTACTCCAGAGCATCTTCCTGACCCAGAGATTGAACCTGCACTCTTGTGTCTCCTGCATTGGCAGGCGGATTCTTTACCACTGGGCCTCCCGGGAGCAGTGATAGGAAAGAGGCAAAACAGTCTCTGTGTGATGTCTCCGCTTATCTGGCATCAATAACCCCAAGCTACAAGGTCTTGTTATTCTCTGTCTCCATCCATATGGAGTCATGTCCAATAAGTCACTTCAGTCATGTCTGACTCTTTGCAACCTCGTGGACTGTAGCCCACCAGGCTACTCTGTTGTTTTCTTAGCCTTTGTTCAAAGAAATTTGCCATCTAACAAGTGTTGGGTGTCCATCAGCAGATGAATGGATAAGAAAGCTGTGGTACATATACACAATGGAGTATTACTCAGCCATTAAAAAGAATACATTTGAATCAGTTCTAATGAGATGGATGAAACTGGAGCTTATTGTACACAGTGAAGTAAGCCAGAAAGAAAAACACCAATACAGTATACTAACGCATATATATGGAATTTAGAAATATGGTAACGACAACCCTGTATGCAAGACAGCAAAAGAGACACAGATGTATAGAACAGTCTTTTGGACTCTGTGGGAGAGGGAGGGGGGGATGATTTGGGAGAATGGCATTAAAACATGTATAATATCATATAAGAAACAAATCACCAGTCCAGGTTTGATGCAGGATACAGGAAGCTTGGGGCTGGTGCACTGGGATGACCCAGAAGGATGGTATGGCGAGGGAGGTGGGAGGGGGGTTCAGGATTGGGAACGTGTGTACACCTGTGGCAGATACAGGTTGATGTATGGCAAAACCAATACAATATTGTAAAGTAAAAAAAAAATTAAAAAAAAAAAGAAGTGTTGGGATGGAAATGAGGATATGTAGGATGCGTTCTTGCCTGGAAAATCCCAGGGACGGGGGAGCCTGGTGGGCTGCCGTCTATGGGGTCGCACAGAGTCGGACACGACTGAAGAGACTTAGCAGCAGCAGCAGGATATGTATCCTTAAATATGTTTCTTTGCTTTGTATAATGTCTCCAACATTTATTCTTCTCTCAGAGAAATGCTGGCTTTCTAGGGAGGGCTCATTCTGTATTATCAAGACAATTCAAAGGAACTGAAAAATGTGTAAGTGATTTGTTCATATGTAGAAGGTAAAAAAGATCCGAGTACAAGAGGCTACATGGACCACAGACTCTACTCTGTCTTCTGATGACCAGGTACACTCAGGGCAGTTGACATAAGAGTAGGGGTGGATACTTTGGGGCCCATTTAATCAGTACTCAGTCTGGTGGGGTAATTTTGGGGCAGCCCCACAGATCTAAAGGGCTCTACCAGAGGCCTACAAGCCAGGGAAGCCGCAGGCCTTCTGTGAGTGGAACTGAGAGCAGTTTTAGGAGCAGATGTGTAATAAGTAAGCCTCCACTTTATTAACAAAATCAATTCTGAAGTCTCCAGGTTCCTACTTGGCAACTGCAAAATTCTAAACTCTTGTCAATGTCATTATGATGATTTATGTGTATCTCTATGCCTTAAAAAAAATGTCTCTCAAAAGAGTGGTGGCTTTAATTAAGTTTATTTTAAAATACAAGTGTTGGCCATGCTGCTGGATAATAGAAAAAACTTCACCTACTGAGGAGGATCGGGAATGATCTTCAAGGTTATGCAAAAAGGGCCACTTAGACATTAACTGTCCAGTGGCGTTGCATTTCAGAGAGGACAAAAGCAGGGCTTAAGAAGATGTGTATTGCACGTTGGATCCTGTTTGAAGGAGCTAAATGTCAAAGGTTACATGATTTTGTATCTGCTGAGAAATGAGGACGATCCATTTCCAGAATATATTAAATTAAAAAAGGCAAGGTGCTAAAACTGTATATAATATGCTACCTTTTGTGTATAACCAGGGCAGAAAATAAGAATATATATTTGATGTGCTTGTATTTGCACAAAGAAACCCTGGAAGGATAAACGAGCAACTAATAAAAGTGGAGGGATGGTGTAGGTGGGAGCATGACTTCTCAGACT
This sequence comes from Bos indicus x Bos taurus, assembly GCF_003369695.1. NCBI lineage: Eukaryota > Metazoa > Chordata > Mammalia > Artiodactyla > Bovidae > Bos > Bos indicus x Bos taurus. The sequence goes on from NC_040096.1 coordinate 47,989,387, forward strand.
ATACTTTTATATTGCTTTGATTTTTTTTGGTATTTTAAAAATTCTTTTCCATTATGGTTCATTACAAGACATTGAATATATTTCCCTGTGCTACACAGTAGGACCTTGTTATTTATCCATTCTATATATCGTAGTTTGCACCTGCTGTTCCCAAATTTTGATTTTTTTTTAACCCATAGATGTTTTCCTTCTTTAAGAAGAATAAGTTAAAAGACAAAACCATGATTAGATGTTTTTTGGAAAACTTAGCTCGTAATGAAATGTGGCTGGGAGGTTGTGAAGCATGAAAACATGGCATTTGGACATAAGCACAGCATGGTGAGGCACTAGAGAGGTGAGTGGCCTGAGAAACCGGGGACATAAGTTCAGGCCTCAGTCTTAATTCTAACATCACTTAACACTGGATCAGCAAATGGGCTTACTGTATGATGCCAACCACATTTACGATTAAATACGAAGAGGCTGCCTGGAGTATTCTGTTGGGAAAGATTTGGAGGCCAGCAGGGAAGGTTTCTGCAGTTGACCATGTAGGAGAGGAAGGGAATGTGACAGCCTACAGGCTTTCTATTTGTCCGTCCTTGTGACTCTTTTACCTCACCTGTGTAAATTTGGGGACTTAGTCTTTAGTCTCATGTAGTTCTAAAATGTTAATAATGAATGAGATACATTCCAAAAAGAAAAAAAAAACGAAGGAGAGGTCAGGAGGGGAGCTGCTGCAGAGGACAGAGTATGTTCAGCAGGGAAAGATTGCCTGCAGTGGAATGCAGGGAAAGCTAAGTTTCAGAAAAGCTCCGTCCAGCCATGGGTGAACAGGTGTCTGGGACCCAGGCTGAAATGGCCTAGTATTTCCAACTCCTCAGTTATTCAGTTGGAAAGTAGGATAAAGATGTAACACTTTCGCAGAGAATTTGCTGGAGGAGATTCTAGGAATATGACAGGCTTGAGAGCCCCCATTCCCATTTCCTACTGGAACAGATAACAGGAGGAAGTTTAGGAGAACACCTAGGCTGCTGGTGGAGTTGAGAGACAGAAACGGTGAGGGCTGGTCCCTCCTCAAAGCCTACAGTGAAATGAGAGATTTTTTGCAGCTTCTTCAGGGTCCAGCAAGTGGAAGACTCTGGGTCCTCTTGAAAAGGAGCCAGCCTATTTGTTGTGCGTGGTTCCCAATGAACTCCCCAATCCTATATTCTCTTTAAGTTGGAGAGCCACAGTTCTGAGTCCAGGGCCAGAAGCAGAGCAGGAAGTCAAGTATGGTTGAGGAAGGGGACTGTCTACCCACCATCTTCAGTAAGACATCAGGCAGAGATCCCTTAAAAAGACGACTTACCGGTGTCATGGAGACAGAGTCCTGGAGATGATACATTTCAGTGCTCTTGATGGCAGGAGTCTGCAGAGAGAAAAAAAAGATATCTGGAGAGCCGACCCAGAGCCCCTTGAAGATGGAAGTTTTCTTCTCCTCTCTGCTACCTGGACCCTCCTTTGCTCTGGAGTCACTAGCAAAGCAGGCTGGACTCAGGCTGCTGACTTCTGCCTGTCAAGTGGGGACCCTCCTCTCCTAGTTTACCAGGCTGACAAAAGCTTCTAGGTTACACTGTTCAATGCAGTAGCCACGGGCCACATGTGACCATTTAAATTAACCAAGATTACTTTAAATAACAATTTCAGTTCCTCAGTTGCAGTAACCACATATCAAGTGTACGATAGCCATTTGTGGCTACAGATTACTGAATTGAGTAGCAGAGATTTAGAACATTTCCCTCCCCACAGAACATTCTATCAGATGGTGCTGCTCTAGAGTGTGTGTCTGGAGACCACTATGAACAGATGGATCCACAACAATAAAGAATGATAAAAAGTAAACCTAAAATCAACAAAAGGAGTTAAGGATGCATATTTACTTTCATACAAGACGTGAATAGGTTAAATTCATTCATCAAAAGACAGAAAAGTTCAGATTTCATTTAAAAATAAGCTACTAATATATATTGCTTAAAGAAATTCATGTACCGCAACATGGCCAAGAAAAGTTGAGAAGTTCTTGTATGTGAGTGGTACTCGTGTGGTACAGACTTTATGTAGCTGTTTGTTATTTAATTTTACAAGGGGTATTGCCCAAGCTGTGAGGTTTTTTTTTTATAACTTTATTTATTTATTTTTGGCTGTACTGGGTCTTCACTGCTGCGTGGGTGCTTCTCTAGCTGTGGTGCGCGCGCTTCTCATGGCCACAGCTCCTTTTATTGCAGAGCACAGGCTCTGCAGTGCTTGGGCTTCAGTGGTTGTGGCACATGGGCTTAGTTGTCCTGCAGCATGTGAGATCTTCCGGGACCAGAGATCAAACCGGTGTCGCCTGCAGCAGCAGGCAGATTCTTTACCACTGAGCCACCAGGGAAGCCCCCTAGCTGTGGTTTTAGAGGAGGATGAACATTAGGCTTGGGGTGTTCATGAGAAAGTAAATTAATAAGCTTGTGGACAGGAGGCATCACTATCTTTTTGTGATTCTCTCTGGGAACGTTATTCTGCTAGAGGTGGGGGGAGCAGGAGAGATGAAGGGAGAATCACTCCCTTTAGGATTATTCTTGTCACAGAGGCAGGCTTCCAACCAGCTGGAAAGAACCCTGTGCCATCCTCCTGGGAACACTTATTCCACCTGCTCTTTTCTTTACAACCCACCAAGGAGCCTGTCCTGGCAGAGCCATTAACATGCAGGGCCACCTTAGGAAACATCAGGTCCCTCCACCGTGCTAGTTATTTCTGCCTCTGGGGGTTGGAAAAGGCAATTGGCACCTATATGCCCTGATTACTCTCATCAAATCCCTCCAGATTCAATAATAATAATGCTTCCATTGGCATTGCCAGCCAATGTTCATGACTTAGGGTAGTCCTTGCATATTTGAACATCCTTCCCTTCCTCCAATGTTTCATAAGTTCTTGGGAGATTACAGTGTAAATAAGAATAGGAATTGAAAATGTTTGACGTCTATTTGGGGCATTATATAATATAAATCTTGCTGAGTCAAGCTAAGAGACTAGAGTAAACCTAATGTGCATAAGAATATTATCTTAGAATGCATATGTAGAGGAAAAAAAAACACTTGATATTGGAAACACAGGTTGCTTATTTTTTGTCAGCCATTTCCTTGTACATAATTCTGTGATAGCACATAACAGCACAATGCATGGCATTAAATTAATGTCATTTTGGAATATGGTATCCACAAACTTACATTCTAATAGAAATATAATTCAAAGTCATGGTGCAAGCTAAAATGATAAAACCGGAGCTAAAAGCTGAAATGAAGTGTACCCAGTTAGAATAATATAAGCAAAGAGGATTATTTTAGTTTTCTTTCTTTTTTTTTTTGTACTGCTTGAAGATGTGAGTAGAATGCAAACTTAGAACCTAAAATGACCTAGGTGCTCTGTGCTAACTTTTGCTTTTTCTTTTCCAGTCCAGGATTTATGGATTGCAGCCCAGAGTCCCAGTTGATCAGAGAGATGACAGATCTTCATACTAAACATAGGCAGAGAGTAAGTGAGAGCTCATTTTCTGTTCATCTAACAACTGAACATTTTTTTTCTAAGCTTGCGAGTATTAGAAGGGGGAACAAGAGAATTTGTTCACCTCTTACACTGTTGGTGGGAATGCAAACCAGTACAGCCACTATGGAGAACAGTATGGAGATGCCTTAAAAAACTGGAAATAGAGCTGCCATATGACCCAGCAATCCCACTGCTGGGCATACACACCAAGGAAACCAGAATTGAAAAGACATGTGTACCCCAATGTTCATCGCAGCACTGTTTACAATAGCCAGGACATGGAAGCAACCTAGATGTCCATCAGCAGATGAATGGATAAGAAAGCTGTGGTACATATACACAATGGAGTATTACTCAGCCATTAAAAAGAACACATTTGAATCAGTTCTAATGAGGTGGATGAAACTGGAGCCTATTATACAGAGTGAAGTAAGTCAGAAAGGAAAACACCAATACAGTATACTAACGCATATATATGAAATTTAAAAAGATGGTAACGATAACCCTGTATGCGAGACAGCAAAAGAGACACAGATGTATAGAACAGTCTTTTGGACTCTGTGGGAAAGGGCGAGGGTGGGATGATTTGGGAGAAGGCATTGAAATATGTATAATATCATATATGAAACGAATCGCCAGTCCAGGTTCGATGCATGATATAGGATGCTTGGGGCTGGTACACTGGGATGACCCAGAGGGATGGTATGGGGAGGGAGGTGGGAGGGGGGTTCAGGATGGGGAACACATGTATACCCATGGTAGATTCATGTCAATGTATGGCAAAACCAATACAATATTGTAAAGTAATTAGCCTCCAATTAAAATAAATAAATTAAAAAAAAACCCAACCAAACAAACAAAAAAAGAAAATGTGTTCACTGAAGGTTATCGTAAAAAAGTCATTGTGTGACTTTTTGATGGGTTGTATTTGTCCTCCCGCCCCACGTGCTTGGAGGAGTGTACCCTAGCCTGGATCATCCCCCTCTCCATTTACAAGATGTAAGCAAATGAGAAGGTCTTCCAGCATAAAATCACTACCATGGATAGGCAGATGCTGCCCTGGCATTTGAACTGGAAGTAGTGGAAGAGTAACTTCCGGGGGTTTAAGGAGTTTTATGATACTTTGTGATGTTACGTCCTTTTTTCAGAAAGACACAAGTGATAAAATGTGTGACCGTTCTTATAAATTTTTATTATGTGTGATGTTAGACAAACATTTGGACATTTGGGGTTTGTCTTGTTGTTGTGTTGTGTTGAGTAGCTAAGTTGTGTCCAGCTCTTTGCAAACCCACGGACTGCAGCACACCAGGCTTTCCTGTCCTTTATCTCCCAGACTTTGCTTAAACTGATGTCCATTGATTCAGTGATGCCATCCAACCATCTCATCCTCTGTCATCCCCCTTTTCTTCCTGCCTTCAATCCTTCCCAGCATCAGGGTCTTTTCCAATGAGTTGGCCCTTTGTATCAGATGACCAAAGTAGTATAGCTTCAGCTTCAGCATCAGTCCTTCCATGAATATTCAGGGTTGCTTTCCTTTAGGATTGGCTGGTTTGATCTGCTTTCTGTCCAAGGGACTCTCAAGAGTCTTCTCCAGCGCCATGATTTGAAAGCATCATGCATTATAATTCCCGGGGATCTGAAGAACCTATTATTAGATACATGTAGGATCTACATTTTTTCTCTTATACTATCCTTAAATAAAACTACTTTAGGCTTGTTATCCTCTGGCAGATCCAGAGAACACAGGCATGGAGGATCCCAAATGCTGACTAATAATTTATGTTCCATTCAGTTCAGTTCAGTTACTCAGTCGTGTCTGACTCTGTGACCCCATGAATCGCAGCACGCCAGGCCTCCCTGTCCATCACCAACTCCCGGAGTTCACTCAAACACACGTCCATCGAGTCGGTGATGCCATCCAGCCATCTCATCCTCTGTCTTCCCCTTCTCCTCCTGCCCCCAATCCCTCCCAGCATCAGAGTCTTTTCCAATGAGTCAACTCTTCGCATGAGGTGGCCAAAGTACTGGAGTTTCACCTTTAACATCATTCCTTCCAAAGAACACCCAGGACTGATCTCCTTTAGAATGGACTGTTCGGACCTCCTTGCAGTCCAAGGGACTCTCAAGAGTCTTCTCCAACACCACAGTTCAAAAGCATCAATTCTTTGGCACTCAGCTTTCTTCACAGTCCAACTCTCACATCCATACATGACCACTGGAAAAGCCACATCCTTGACTAGATGGACCTTTGTTGGCAAAGTAGAACTTAGTAATTCAGGAAATTTGGGGCCCTTTGCAATCACCTGCCATCTCTTCTTACTGCCCTTAGGGTCATCACAGCCCTTACTGTAGTCCAGGGAAGTCTCTCCTCTGGGAGAGCTTGCCTAACCCCTTTCTATCCTTTTTATTATAATCTTTTCTCCTGGATCACAGAATTGGCTGTAAAATAACATATTACCATTAGGTGTCGCTCTCTAACATATAATGTACTTAGTGAAACTGGAGCAATTTCAATTTATTAAAAAAAACACTCAATTGATATTTTAGGACATTTAATCTGTAGATTTTGAAAATATTTCCCTTGCAAACAAGAAATTGTTTCAGATAGAATAACTGGGAAATAGAATTTAAATAAAATTTCAAAGTTTATTTTATTTTCTGGAGGGATTGCAAAAGGATATTTGAACATTTTAAGCTGGCACTCACTCAAAGTTTCTCCTGACTTATTTCAAACCTACATTTCCAAAATTAAATCTTATTATATCTGCCTTTAGTTACCTTACCCCTCAAATTGTGCTACTTGCCTTTAAAAAAATAACACTCATATACATTTCCATGCTACTCTATTTCCTAGGAGCATCCTTCCAATCTCTCTTAATGTCATCTGTTCTTACTCTTATAGATAAACTCACGTACTAAGTCCTCTATGAAATGTTCTCTAATCTCAGATGAAAGCACTTATTCCTACTTCTGTATCTCTGTGACATTTTACTGTGTTTCTTGTGTAGTGTTTGTAAACACTAGCTCAAATGATAATTATTCACATACTGTCATGAAAGCAAGGACTATGATATAATCCCCACAAGTCTAGAACATTACTTAAAATAAAAGTTAGACAAGGTAGTAATGTTAGTTAAGTGAATGAACTGATACTTTAAAAATACAGAAGCAGAAAGATTTTAGTCTAGTTGACTTTTGAAGCATTGCCGATTCACTGGATACTGGAACCAGGCCAGATAATGATCATTAAAGAGTAACAGTAAATGGATGAAGAGATGCATCCTACACAGGGCTGTAGGGAGCCAATCAGTGCAATTGATTTATTTGCCATGATAATTGATGACATGAGAAAGTAAACAGCTCATCAATCCCTTAGAATCTCTATTTAGAACTTCTGCTTTTTAGTCATGCACTTGTGCATAAGTAAGAAGTATAGTAAGAAATACAAAATATTCTGTCCATATTAATTTCAGAAAATTTGTTTCCTTCATCTATCATATTCATGATGAAACTTAGAGACAGGGGATGCTTGGAGGAGAGGATGGAAATTCTATCAAGGTTAAGACTTAAGGGAAGTCTGAAACAGAAGTTAGAGCTACCGCTTAGCAACTCACCCTGTCAGGGAGGGTGAACAGCTGAACTCATCCACAACAGTGTTTTTCTATCACTGTTGGCCTTTGTGATCGTTATTGGTGGGTGACCTTGTTCACCACCAAAGGATTACTCGGTTACAGCCCAAAGGTTGGTAGACTGTCCCGCTAAGCAGAGATTCTGTGAGTCCCGACAGTCTCAAATGTTCAGGACACCCACGCTCACTGGGACTTGGCCCCTAACTTCTGGTGCAGTGTTGAGAGAACTGGCTATTATTTTAATTTCAAAAATTACAAGAAACAGCCTATAGAAATAGAAAGAGCTATACATTTCATTTGATAAAATTACCCAGGACAGACTAAAATATAATGGATTATGCATACTTTTGATATTATTTTTATCTTCTTTTATACTCCTTCATCTTAAACAGGTTCCTAAAAAGTGACCTAAAACCCCCAAACATATACAGAGGTTTCTAATGTTTCATGATGACCAACTAGACATGGAGATATGGGTTTGATCCCCAGAAGGGGAAGATCCCACATGCCATAGAGCAACTAACCCCGTGAGCCACAGCTACGGGGCTGGTGCTCTAGTGCCTGTGAGCTGCAACTCCTGAAGCCTGTGCACCCTGGAGTCCGTGCTCCACAGCAAGAGAAGCCAGTCCAGTGAGAAGCCTGTGCACCACAGCTAGAGAGTAGTCTGTGCGTCAAGAAAGAACCAGCGCAGCCTAAAATAGATAAATATATAAAACTCTTGGGGGAGAGGGGAGGGATACCTTCTCAATTGCTTTTGGAGCAAACTGGGTGTGTAAATAACAAGTATGTGTGAAAGGTCATCATAGTAAAAGAAGGAAACTTAAAATATACCTGCTTTGAGTTATGAAAGGGCAAAAAGAAAGGTATCTGTGAAAGAGTATTTGAAGGGGGAGTGGATAAAGATTAAAAATGAGCTGCCAATGTTAAGAAAAGAATCCATAAAAATTAAAACTCCCCTGCAGAATTAAAAATCTACTTTGGGGATAGTTAATGTAGAATCTATTTTATAATGCAGAAGAAAATGAAAAATGATTGATTTGGGGAATGGAACGTGAAGGTATGAATAATTGGCATCCTTAAAGATGAGACTAAATGAATAGAAAGTATAAATAAGTGTATAATCAAAGATATGTAAAGAAAAGTTTCTGGGTCTGAAAAAAATGCCTGACAGTATGGATTGAGGAAAATGTTTCAAGGAAAATAAAAGAAATCAGGTATATGCTGGTGAAAATGTGAATTTCCAGTAGAAAAACAATTAAAGTTATCAATCTAGAAAAATAAGAGATACTTCTAAGGATAAGAAAATAAAATAGATTATCCTATATATGACTCAAAACTTAAAAAATTTTTTTTTATTTTTGGCTGTTTGTGGGATCTTAGTTCCCTGACCTGGAGAAGGCAATGGCACCCCACTCCAGTACTCTTGCCTGGAAAATCCCATGGACGGAGGAGCCTGGCGGGCTGCAGACCATGGGGTGACTAAGAGTCGGACACGACTGAGCGACTTCACTTTCACTTTTCCCTTTCATGCATTGGAGAAGGAAATGGCAACCCACTCCAGTGTTCTTGCCTGGAGAATCCCAGGGACGGGGGAGCCTGGTGGGCCACCGTCTATGGGGTCGCACAGAGTCGGACACGACTGAAGCGACTTAGCAGCAGCAGCAGTTCCCTGACCAGGGATCAAACCCATGCCCTCGGCAGTGAAAGCAAGGAGTCCTAACCACTGGACCCCCAGGGAATCCCCCAAATGAACTGAATGACAAAAGAGAAACAGACTCTTAGACATCAGATCAGATCAGATCAGTCGCTCAGTCGTGTCCGACTCTTCGCAACCCCATGAATCGCAGCACGCCAGGCCTCCCTGTCCATCACCAACTCCCGGAGTTCACTGAGACTCACATCCATTGAGTCAGTGATGCCATCCAGCCATCTCATCCTCTGTGGTCCCCTTCTCCTCCTGCCTATATTTATGGTCACCAAAGGGGAAAAGGGGTGGTGTTAGTGTTAGTTGCTCAGTCATGTCCAACTCTTTGCGACCCCATGGACTGTAGCCCGCCAGGATCTCTGTCCATGGAAATCTCCAGTCAAGAATACTGGAGTGGGTTGCCATTTCCTTCTCCAGGGGATCTTCCTGACCCAGGAATCTAACCTGGGTCTCTCACATTGCAGGCAGATTTTTTACCATCTAAGCCACCAGGGAAGCCCAAAAGGGTGGAGAGGGATAAATGAGGAGTTTGGGATTAGTAGATATAAACTAATATATATAAAATATTAGATAAACCACAAAATCCTACTGTATAGCACAGAGAACTCTATTTAGTATCCTATAATAAACCATAATGGAAAAGAATAGGAAAAATATGTATATGTATAACTGAATCACTTTGCTATATACTAGAAACTAGCACAATATTGTAAGTCAACTATACATCAATTAAAAAAAATTAGATTGTCCTAAAGGACCATGATGAGAGCACTAATTGTTACCCAAATGAAATGTAAGAATAAAAATTGAAAGTGAATACAGAATGAAAAACAATTTGATAATATTTTAGGCACTTAATCTTGGGCAGTACTGGCAAGAATTGGGAAGTAAAGGAATGTTAAACTAAAACTTATGCTACTCTTGGATTTTGTAATTAGAAAAAATATAAATTCAAATAGGGTTTTGAAAAAAGTTCATGTTATTTAAAAACTAGCTCTACATTGTCTAAATCATTTAGTAAAATGAATATATAGATATGACTGAACTCATTAGCTTTATGCATATATATATGAATTCAGCAAAATGCTAACAGAGGTTACTTCTAGTAACAGAGACTATGGATAACTTTTATATCCTTCCTTATGTTTTTGTATTTTTATAAAACAGTGAAATGATATTAAAGTTATAAGTCAGTCAAAGTAAAAGCAAGCAGTGTTTTTTGTTTGTAAAGGAAAGGAAGTAGACTCAAGCTACCATTTAAATATTTAGTAAGGTTTGTTTTCTTATTGCATCTTTGAATAATTATGGATATCAAATAGGAACAAGACAGGAAAATCTTCAAACCCATTGCAAGGTTCTAATGATATTGACAATGCTTTAAGTTTGTCTCTTCTTTTGAAGCAGTAAAATCTTTTAGGGCCATTAGAGCTGCCTTATGTAATCTTAAAGGATGTGTTATTCTCCACCTCTATAAAGCCAGGCCCATTATCTTAAGTACAGTATCATTAGTAATCAGCCTCCCAACTCTGCACCAGATTGCAAAGGTGATATGTAAAAGATAAATTCAGGTACAGATAAATTGTAAATAGCCGGAGGTTTAATTCCAAACTTAAATTTACTTTCCTTGGGAGCTGAGCTGTATCACAATATGCCACAAAAATGTTTTTCTTATCCAGCAGTCAGACTTAAGTGGTTGAGGTAAACTTTAACAAGCATGCTAAGAACTACAACCCCTAAAACATAGCCCAGGGTCCTAACTGATGTCTGTCTCCTAAACTCATGCACACAGTGGGTAAAAAGGAAAGAAAAGACACCCAAGTTAGACTACTAAAGTCAGAGAGGAGAACGATTTGATCTAAGGCCTACAGAAGTGCTGCTTTAAGGCATCCTTAGGAGATGGTCCCATTGCAAGGCAGCCCCTGGGTTCATTTTTTTTTTTTTTGCAGCAGGTGTGAGAAAAATCAAAAGCAAAAAAGCAAAAAAAAAAAAAAAAAAAAAAATCCAAACAGCCTCTTCATTCTGTAGAAACCTAAGTTCTAACTTTCCTCTCATTTTACCAAAAGTTCTCTTCTGCCTCAATATGGCTTTGGACTTGACCCATTCTATAAATATCCTACCCTCTGAAGGATAACAAAATAACTAAAGAACCCAGGGAAACAAGTTCACTGAGTGAATGAACAAATCGCTCAGAGAGGACAACTCGGTTCTAATGCCAGCCTGAGATTTGACAGTGGATAAGGGAGTCTAGACGTGAGCACTTTGCTTATTTCAAGCTAAACATGACCTGGTTTATCCTTTCTAGTCAAACAGTTCAATTTTCACACATTTCTGCTTACTTTAAGAACAATCTCCATCCTCACGCCCTCCTCCCAATGGCTACACACAGCATTGTGGGCTAACTGTCCCTGATTTGAAAAAAGATCTACATCTGTATTCTGAAAGGGCTCCCCAGATTTTAGTAGGGTGCATAAAAGAGGATATATTGAGGTATGGTGGAAATTCTTGAACTCTTAGAAAAAAATGGTCCCAAAGTTGGGCTATGACAAAGGGATTATTGGGTGCTTTCTCTGTGCAGGGCTGGGCTTGACTTTTTATTGACTAAAATATTCTATAAGTCTGTAGTGGCTGAAATTAATATGCAGATTTTCATCTGGTAGAGATGAAAATAATTTCTGTTTCATGGAACAGGCACTCCCCCAAGGGATATACTTTATGACTCTGTAAGACATAAAGCAGTTTTGTATCTAACTCATCAATTTTATCTTTACATTCCTTTTTGCTTCTTTCTTTCTGCCTACCTTCCTGAATCCTCACCGAATTGCTCTCTCTCTCTCCTCTTTCAAAGAGTTTACTGTTTCTCTTATTTTTAGAGAGTTAAAAAATCATTGGCAGGTGCTCCTATTGCATTAGAATTGTGGTTTTACCTTTTTGAAAATGATTCTTGTAACAGTTTTGGAGATCCTCCATTGAAATGCCCAAGTGCACTCAGCTGAAAGGGTTGCTTCTTTGAAGTCACCTCTGGAGATGCTTATGCTCAAGCATTCTTTTCTTGCCCCCTGGAGTAAATGTCAAGCAGCAATAGAAGTTTAGCTTTTGCAGATGCTCTGCTTCTTCAGATTTCTCTCTTTCTTGGTATTGTGTTTTTGCTTTTTCTGGTTCCTGCATGGTCAGTCAGTCAGTTCAGTTGCTCAGTCGTGTCTGACTCTTTGCGACCCCATGAACTGCAGCACACCAGGCCTCCCTGTCCATCACCAACTCCTGGAGTTTACTCAAACTCACGTCCATTGAATCAGTGATGCCATCCAACCACCTCATCCTCTGTTGTCCCCTTCTCCTCCCACCTTCAATCTTTCCCAGCATCAGGGTCTTTTCAAATGAGTCAGTTCTTTGTATCATGTGGCCAAAGTATTGGAGTTTCAGCTTCAGCATCAGTCCTTCCAATGAATATTCAGGACTGATTTCCTTTAGGATGGACTGGTTGGATCTCCTTGCAGTCCAAGGGACTCTCAAGAGTCTTCTCCAACACCACAGTTCAAAAGCATCAATTCTTCATGGTCAGTAAAGTCATTCCCCATTAGTGGCATCAGTGGTTGGGAATTTGGTTTTATGGCCTGACCATTGTGATCTCTGTCAAATGGATGATGGAGATCTAGTCTCTGAAGAGTGGGGGTTTGATCAATTGGGATCTTTTCCTGTTTTCCTACTTGTGAGCTCAAATAAGTTGAAAAATATTTGGTGACCATTGGGAAGAGTAATGAATGGCTCTTGAAATCTAGACTGATGAACTTTTGACTTTCTGGGTTTACTTTTGACCTGCAGTTGAAGTTGTGCAACTGGGCTAAACGCTGTGTGATTGTAATTCAGAAAAACATTTACCTCTTGTGTGTGAATGTGAAATATTTTCTTACTTCTGGAAGATATTAATAAATTAGATTACATTGTATAGTAAGTTTAAGGAACTGTGTTCTGATTGGTTTTTAGAGATGAACAAATGCTTATATAAATTAAATATTCCTAGAATTCATAGAAAAATAAATAACTAATCTTTTACTACTTTAAATGCACTAGGCATATGAGGGAAAAAAATCTCTCTTACAGAAACTGCAAGCTTAGAAGCATATTAAGAATCGAAGTTTACATAATGAAAGTGAATCTTTGGATGAATTATACTAATTTAATAAATGTTTATTTATCAGTGTTCATTATAATACAGTGCATTTTTTAAAACATGATTTGGATATGTCTTCTCATGAGGAGACTAGTTTAATATAAGCTTCCTAAACCCATTACTCTGGATTATTAACCAAATAAATTAATATTATAGATACATAGTGCTTAAAATTATAAAATTATAAATTTTTCACAATTCTGACAAACACTTTTACAGCTATAATTATATTTGCAGTGTGTCAGTTTGAACATCATTTCCAAGATTGGTAGGTAACTTAAAATCTTGGAATTTAAAAAAACTGTTATTTAGGAGATAATCAATAGACACACATAACACTTATAAGTACTATTTAGACTAAAACATAGATTACTAGGCATAATTTCAAGCTCATATACCTTTACATCTGACTTTGATACACTGTAGTATTGCTATATCTTTGGAATACTCATGTTAATGAATGTTCTATTTTTGTTATTTATGACAGTGTAAAGGGAGTGTGTATGTGGAAGAAGTTTTGTTATTAGTATTCATGAGTTTTGTTAGACTGATAAAATTCTTAAGTATGATACATTTCTCAGTTTTCTATCTTCCAGTTTGCTCTGTGAAGTAGAAGTTATTTTAGTTAAAAGTGATAATTAATATGGATGCTTGAAAGTATAGTAGGAGCCACAGTGTGAGAAAAATGAAACTGTATATGTACTTTGGTTTTTTCAAGAAAAAAAGGAGAGTGATTTAATCCCACATTAAAGGGTGCGAGTTTGTCCCAGAGTATTCTCAAGAGAGCACAGTGAAGGACAAAAATCTGAGTATGTAGAGCAAGTTGTTGAGAATTTGAGGAAAGTGATTTTATTTGCCTTGAATCGAAGAATTGATGCTTTTGAACTGTGGTGTTGGAGAAGACTCTTGAGAGTCCCTTGGACTGCAAGGAGATCCAACCAGTCCATTCTGAAGGAGATCAGCCCTGGGATTTCTTTGGAGGGAATGACACTGAAGCTGAAACTCTAGTGCTTTGGCCACCTCATGCGAAGAGTTGACTCATTGGAAAAGACTCTGATGCTGGGAGGGATTGGGGGCAGGAGGAGAAGGGGACGACAGAGGATGAGATGGCTGGATGGCATCACTGACTTGATGGACGTGAGTCTGAGTGAATTCCGGGAGTTGGTGATGGACAGGGAGGCCTGGCGTGCTGCGATTTCATGGGGTCGCAAAGAGTTGGACACGACTGAGTGACTGATCTAATCTGATAATAGCTTAGTCTGAAAAGAAGCTATGACGTATTAAAATTTTGGCAAATTTGTTCGATTTTGAAGAATTTGGTCATGGGATAACTGAAGGAATGAAAAGGAGCTTGTGAATCTTTTACTTTCAAATATATTAATGAAAAATTAGAATTTAGCTTTCTCTCTATTAAAATAATAAATTAATCTTAAGGGATTGAAAAATGTTTTTGTGTATCCTTTGTAAAATCTATTCAAATAATAGAGGCTCTGCATCTCATCAGAATATTTTTTTCTGTTCTGTATTGACTTTGTTTTTTTTAGTACTGTCCTTAATTATTTTTTAAAAAGCAAAAATAATTAACAAAGATGCTTCACTTGTGAAAGAATCAAAACTCCTTATAATCATGTCATTCTGTTTATTGTTTAGTCTCTCAGTCTCATCTTTTGTGATTCCATGGACTGTAGCCTGCCAGAATCCTTCATCCATGGGATTCTCCAGGCAAGAATACTGGAGTGGGTTGCCATTTCCTTCTCCAGGGGATCTTCCTGACCCAGGGATTGAACCCATGTTTCCTGCAAGTCTCCTGCAGGATTCTTTACTGCTGAGCCACCAAGGAAGCCCAATATACCCTACTGATGTTATTTTAAAATACCTTATTGACACTTTGATTAAATAGATAGGCAGGTACTAGTTCTCAGTATGGAGACGGCATTGGCAACCCACTCCAGTACTCTTGCCTGTAAAATCCCATGGACGGAGAAGCCTGGTAGTCTGCAGTCCATGGGGTCGCTAAGAGTCAGGCACGACTGAGCGACTTCACTTTCACTTTTCACTTTCATGCATTGGAGAAGGAAATGGCAACCCACTCCAGTGTTCTTGCCTGGAGAATCCCAGGGACAGAGGAACCTAATGGGCTGCCGTCTAAGGGGTCGCACAGAGTTGGACACGACTGAAGCGACTTAGCAGCAGCAGCAGCAGCAGTTCTCAGTATCCATAATGTTATTTTAATTAAGTCTTCAAAGCTCTTCTAATAACTCTTTTGACTTAAACCCTAAAATTAGAAAAATAAAACCAGTATGTCTTTTACATCTAAAACTGTATTTGAGAATTAACAGAGGGCCCTGGAAGATAAAAAAGATTTATTATTTTACCTTATATTTGTACCTTACCTTTATACCTCTAAGGATGCTAGAAATAATTATGAGTGTTTAGTATGTTCCATGTTTCATAATTAATTTGACATGACTATAAGAACAATATGGAGTAATTGTTAAATCAGAAGACATGCTGACTCTTCCCTTGCTAAGTCTGTATAGGTAAAATGTTATTAAGATAAATATTTCAGAAATTGTACATTTTGTGAGAAAGCCCTTGAGATTTATTGGTGCTCTCATTATTTCTATTTGCAGGAAAACAATGATCAAACCCTTATGAAATATTTATGTACTATACTTCATTAGCGGAGAAGGCAATGGCAAGCCACTCCAGTACTCTTGCCTAGAAAATCCCATGGACGGAGGAGCCTGGTAGGCTTCAGTCCATGGGGTTGCAAAGAGTCGGACACAACTGAGCGACTTCATTTTCACTTTTCACTTTCACACATTGGAGAAGGAAATGGCAACCCACTCAAGTGTTCTTGCCTGGAGCATCCCAGGGACAGGGAAGCCTGGTGGGCTGCCGTCTATGGGGTCGCACAGAGTCGGACACGACTGAAGCGACTTAGCAGAAGCATACTTGATTAGAGAATATTATTTTCCTCCATTCTGATACTATTAGTCATTGCATTGTTAACCATCATTCAGTTTCATTATTGAGCAAGTTTCAGCTCCCCTTGGATGTTTGTCTAAAGGCTTTCGTATTTACTACAGACTAGTATAAGGCATCTTCAACAAAGAGGGACAGTTGTAGAGTCTCATGGGTGGACTCTATCACATACTATACTGAGACTTTAAAGGACAGATACTTGAATATATACTTCTAAGCTCTCAATGCTTAGGGGACTTTCAGATTTTACCAGTGGGCTGTTAGGAATTCCAGGACTTTTTCCAGTCTTGAGGCAAAAATGTATGATGAAAGAAGACTATTTGGCCTTGGATCCAGTGGAATAAAAGTGTGGGACTAGACAAACTGATAAGGAAATTAAATTGTGGTTATTTGTTTGAAATATAGTTTGAATCTTTAATGTTTCATTATTTTATATATATATATATATATATACACACACATATATATATAAAATTGACCCTTAAGAATTAAGAAATGCTTCTATTTAGTGTTCTGTCTTTAATAGCAATAATATTATTTACAGAGCTTCAGGAAAAATCTATTCTCCTTTTCACCAGAATATAACTGGACAAATTATGCAACTGAATCTATATCTGTAGTGTCGTATCTGAAAATAATCTCATTTAATCAGGTATGATATGCCCACTATTAATAAATAAGGTTTGAGTTTTGTGTAAGGAGCTTCAGTCATCCCTTGTGTATTCCTTCTCAGAAGACCACTTGGTAAAAGACTCCAATTAAACAAGAAATGAACCATATCAGAAAGTAAGATAAGGGAGGATGAAGAGAGAAAGCAGGGAGAATCAATTTAAATTATCCATTGAATAGAAAATTATAAGTTGCCTGGAAGTGTATAACATTAGGAGCTGAATCTAGACTCTTAAAATGGAAGGAATCTACTAGAAGAAAAGTCTAATAATAGTCTAGAATAAAAAAAGCATAAAATTGTAGCAAACCATCTCAGTAAAAGCAAGAATTGGGCTGGAAGGGGCAGAGTAAAAGTATTCCCAATGTCTCATGGGGCACGAAGAGGGAACATGAAGTAATCTAATAAAAGTACAATTTTATTCAGAAGGAGTATATTTATGAGGGAAAACACTCAGTATTTTATTTCATTTATCAGCAGAGACAGACATGCGTCTAATTATGAGAGCAGGTAGGTAAATGGAAGGTGCATCAAATTAATAAAGGAAAAAGTGGAATAAATAGTGACTTGATTTTATCAGAAAAATGGGAAAAGAAGGCACCTTTAATGAAAAATTAATAATAATCTTTTCATTTATATCATAATTTTATGTCTCTCTTACAGAAGTTTTTGAAATCACTTTCACTGTTTCTGATAGTTTAGTTCAGTCACTCAGGCATGTCTGACTGTTTGCAACCCCTTAAACCACAGCACGCCAAGCCTCCCTGTCCATCACCAACTCCCGGAGTCCACCCAAACTCATGTCCATTGAGTCGGTGATGCCATCCAACAATCTCATCCTCTGTCATCCCTTTCTCCTCCTGCCTTCGATCTTTCCCAGCATCAGGGTCTTTTCAAATGAGTCAGCTCTTCGCATCAGGTGGCCAAACTATTGGAGGGTGCCCATAAAACATGATAGGGATGATAATATTCCTAAATCTTTTCATGTTAACAATATACCTAGAATTTATGCCTTTTAGGCTCACGAGTAATGCAGTATTCTGTACTGAAGTAAGTATGGTGGTGGTAGTTCAGTTGCTCAATCGTGTCTCTTTATGACCCCATGGACTGTAGACTGCCAGCCTCCTCTGTCCATGGGATTCTTCAGGCAAGAATACTGGAATTGGTTGCCATTTCCTACTCCATGGGATCTTCCCAACTCAGGTATTGAATCTGCATCTCCTGTGCTGGCAGGCAGATTCTTTACCACTAGTGTCACCTGGGAAGGCCAAAGTAAGTTTACAAAATCCCTATTTAAGGGCAGGCTGGGCTTCCCAGGTGGCCTAGTTGGTAAAGAACCCACCTGCCAATTCAGCAGACATAAGAGATGTGGATTTGATCTCTGGGTTGGGAAGATCCCCTGGAAGAGGAAATTGCAACCCACTCCAGTATTCTTGCCTGGAGAATCCTATGGATGGAGGAGCCTGGCAGGCTGTAGTCCATAGGGTCACAAAGAGTCAGACATAACTAAAGAGACTCAACACACGCACTTACAAGGTTGATATATTGTTGCCTCTTTCATGCCTATTAAGAAATTTTAAAATTGAAAGTTCACGAGCAGTGGAGATTTTGTAACCAGTATCAATAATATCCCACATCACTTATTTTTCCCCTTTAATTGAATATATTTTTAAAAATTATGTCCATCTTGGTGACAGCATACTTGAAAGGTAATAGGCACTTTATTTTTGGATTGAATGATTGATGGACTGAACCAATGAATAAAATAATTCATTCACACTAGAATGTTAGAGACTATGTGTTAGTGGACTCTGTGTTGAGAAATCTGTATTTTAAAAGAGATTAGTATGTATCACAAAGAAGAGAAAGGGCTGTGGTAGATATTTCGCAACATTTCTGTGGAAAGAATACCTGTGAATTTTCTGATTACACCAGCCTGGCAAATGCTTAACCTTCTTGCACCCTGATATTCTTCCTACATTTTGGAGCTCTTTGTCAGGCTTCTGTGGGTATCTTCGAAGTATTCATCAACTCTGTATATCCCCATGATGTGGGAATAAAAACATCAATGGACCCTTCCTAATCTTGACAAGAAAATCACTAGTTCACATGTAGAGAAGCCTCCAGGTTTATGGACCTTTGGATCTGGCAGTCAAAATCTGGTATAACCATGGAGAACTTTATTATTTGGCTGTGTTCATCAAAGTATCTTTCCTATTTGACAGACTTTGTTAAGATGATTTTTAAGATCCTAGTAAATTCTTGCCCAGAAAGAGAAAGTTGCAAGTTGCTTTATTTTTTCCAGAAACATTCCCCAAACCCACGAATCTAAACACTAGACTACTCAATGTACCCTCATCAGAATAAATATTCCTTTTCAGGATGATGTGTGTGCGAAAGTGTTAGTCGCTCAGTCGTGTCTGGCTCTTTGTGACCCCATGGACTGTAGCCTGCCAGGCTCCTCTGTCCATGGGATTTCCCAGGCAAGAGTACTGGAGTGGCTAGCCATTCCTTCTCCAGGGGATCTTCCCGACCCAGGGATTGAACCCAGGTCTCCCGCATTTCAGGCAGATTATTTACTGTCTGAGCCATGGTTTTTTCTTCAAGATTCACTTTGAAACCCTTGCCTTGCTGTGTTCACCAGTCCTAAACTATTATGTCAAAAACTTGACCTATCCTAATCAAATTCCCCCTCTCCTGCCTTTATAAAAGAAAGAAATACCTGCCTAAACCAGACACTAAAAACCTTTTAAACAGCTTACCTTTGCTCTCTTCCCTCTGAAATGCTACCAAGAATCTTTCAAGGAGGTGATCTCCTCTACCTGTGTGTGTGCTCAGTCGTGTCCAACTCTTTGCCATCCCATGGACTGTAGCCCACCAGTCTCCTCTGTCCATGGGATTTCCCAGGCAAGAATACTGGAGTGAGTTGCCATTTCCTACTCCAGGGCATCTTTCTGACCCAAGGATCAAACCCATATCTCCTGCATCTCCTGCATTGGCAGGCAGATTCTTTACCACTGAGCCATCTGGGAAGCCCCTCCCATACCTTAATAAGCAATAAACTCAGCATTGCTCTTTGACAGGGTATTTTGGTGACATTTTTTTAGGAAATCAGAATTTGAAAATCTAGAAGGAGAAAACTGTGGAGTCTGATTGACTTATTCAAGTTATTTAAATAGATGAGTTTACTTTCTGAAAGGAAATCTTAAATTTTTTTTTTTTAATGTGATGCTGGTGTGCTGGAACTGACTTATATTGACTCGCACTGGCTCTCAGAACTGATTTTCCAGTAATCAAGTATTTGCAAGTTGTTAAAACTTTGGTAGCTTTAACTTGCCATGGTAGGAATATTTTTATCATAGAAATTACATCCTGTCACAAATACTACAAATCAGGGCTTTTTTATTCGGAGAGCTGTTATACTTGCACATCACTAGTTTATTGCTGGGTTAATTTCATGTGCCTCAGGGAATCCTTTGCGCATATTGGGAAATAGGGATGAAAAACATCCCCTCTTTTGAGAGACTGAAAGCTTTAAAGCTCTATTATTATGAGAGATGTATTTATGTTTTTCCATTATAAAAGCATTGTTATAGAGAATAATACACATACCAATAGGAGAATTTATTGCCTCACATCCCTGGTACATATTTTCCTAAGTTTATTACTTCTATCCTACTATTGATAATATTATAAATGGATGCACTGAGTGATAAAAAGCTCAACAGTTAGGAGTTTCAAGTTATTTAATATCTTGTAGAATATAAGCTTTGAAGGATCAAATACATAAGGGTATGTGACATGTGTTGGTTGCTCAGTCATGTCCAACTCTTTGCAACCCCATGGAGCCTGCCAGGCTCCTCTGTCCGTGGAGTTCTCCAGGCAAGAATACCGGAGTGGATAGCCATTTCCTTCTCTAGGGCATCTTCCTAACCCAGGGATTGAACCTGGGTCTCCTGCATAGCAGCCAGATTCTTTACCGTCTGAGCCACCAGGGAAGCCCATCTAAGGGTACAAGGGTATATCCAGCTGGAAAAGTAATGCTCAGTCCTGTTCCGAGGAGCTGACTTTCTTCACTGTCCCAGATCTACACGTTTTCAGCCCAGCTTCCTGAGTCAGTCCCTCTGCTCCTGATACCTAGAATATTCAGCTGCTCTGGATTCCTCAGCAAGGCCAGGAAGGTCTGTCAGTTGAAGCAGGCTGGAATTAAAAAAAAAAACAACAACAGACAATTATACTAATAATATTAATTATTATTGGTCAAAAATTTGTTTGGGTTTTTCCATAAAAACTTGAATGGACTTTTCAGCCAACCCAGTAGAAAAGCAAAGTAAATAAATGAAATACGAAAGCATGGTCATGTGTGGTGCACATAATTAAAATCAACCTTTGCTTTTCTTCTCTGCTACATTTCCCCTCCCCTCTTTCTTCACGTTTGTTCTCTGATTTGAGAAAAGGGCTGGAGTGAAAACTGGTTCAACTCTCCCCCGCTGGTGAATGCTGGATAGTAAAGGAATAGATGTGTGAACTTATTTATATTTTACTATTCCGTGTATTTTATGTATTTCCTGGCCTACATGTATCTTTTTCCTGGGAGCACACAGACTAAAGGAATAGGTGACAGTGACAGCCAGGAGAACCATGTAACTCTTGTCTTTGGTCTTTCGTATTTTCTTTTTGTGGGAAGGAATTGAATTATTGGAATGAGATCAGCACTGAACCCTGGGGGAATTTGATTGATAAAGGACTTAAAATTTAAACCTAGTTATGGTGCCTATAACTCTCCTCAAGTTGGCAGCAGAATAAAGCAACTTCTCTTTCACTGTGTGAGTTAAAAAATATTAAACAGCAACCTCTGAGATCCCCGGGTAGGTGCTCATTGGCAGTACTTTTCTTCACCTGGACCTTTGGCTTTCTAATAAAGGGAGGCAGAGAGCTGAGAAAACAGAATACTCAGTGCTTATTTGCAGAAGCCTATGAAATCATAGAACATGAAGGAACCTTTGGATAAACAACACTGTGCCCCAGACTTACAGAAAAGGAACGGGAGTAAAATTAACATGCTTAATGTCACATTGTTAGTGGTAGAGTTAGAAGCAGAGCAAATGAGTGGATTCCAAACTTGTGGTTTTTGGCATTAATAGCTGATGTGATGTTGGGCTTGTATGTGCACACGTGCGTGCACACACACACACGCATTTTAAAAGTTTTACATTTACCTCTTTTCCTATTTCTCTGCCTCACTTCCTCTCTTTTTCCTGTTTCCTCCTTTGTTTTTAAAATATATGCAAGTCTCACAAAGAAAAGGAACAATCTTTAGCAATGAACAAAATAACTTCAGATTTTTTTCCTTTATTGTTCAAGGGTCATTTGTGAGCAATTAAAAAACCCTTGTTAGAGTCCAGCCTGAATTTCCATGTATAGAAATGCAGCTAAGCCACAAAAGTCATTAATGAAAGAGTGGGATTTTTTTTTTCAACAGATTTTCAAACCTGTCTTCCAACAGGTGACACCCACCGTATATGAACTTCTCAGGCAGAGTTAATTTAGTGCTCACCAATCTGTGGTCTTAAAAAGCATTTAGCCATATTTTTCCTGTGGGCAAACTCTGCATGAAAAACTTCTTTTGGAATTAGCCACATTACCTCTTTCTGGTCACTAGAGTATCATTCAGTAAATTGCTTCTTTAGTGTTCCTTAGTGGCTGGAAAGAAGTGATAAAGTTACTAGGTGATTTTTGCACTGTGAGAATCTGGCTATAATTTGTTAAAAAGAAGACACTCCGTATTGTAAGCATTTCTTTACAGTATTTCTGTTTTTATCTTTGTTCGTCCAGCAGACATCTGTTGAATACCTACTCTAAGTAGGCTCTTTATTAGGCACTAGGGTCGGGGGCAAGATAAGAAAAAACAGTCCCTGATACCAAAAAATCAGGCTAGTGAGAGAATGTTGTTGTTTAGTTGCTAAGTTGTGTCTGACTTTTTTGCGACCCCATGGACTGTAGTCTGCCAGGCTCCTCTCTCCATGGGATTTCCTAGGCAAGAATACTGGAGTGGGTTGCCATTTCCTTCTCAAGAGGATCTTCCTGACCCAGGGATTCCTGCATTGGCAAGTGGGTTCTTTACCCTGAGCCACCAGGGAAGTCCAGCGAGAGAACAGCCAGTACCAAACAAATGCAGTGTGATATAGCCGCATTAAGAGATGTGCACAGGCTTAGATCGGGCTGTAGCGGTGGTGGCGGTGGTTGTAAATGGCAAAGGAAATAGTATGGTTGTGGTAGCAGTTGTGGGTGCTGATGTAGAGGATGCAATGGGGATCGCCAAGAGCTTCTTGAAGACGGTTATTGCTGAGTTGAGATCTGAAGGATAAATAGAAATTAGCCAAATGGAGGAGAGACATGTTCCCTTATTGCTGCCCCTAAGTGCCTCAAACATGTATGCAATGCATTTTAATTAAAAATCCCAATTTAGCTGACATGAGTACAGTTCTGAGAGGTTCTTCAACTTCTCTTCTTAAAGTTCAAATTGGCCTTCCTGACATGCGGTATACATCTCATGTGTGCGTTATCACCACTCCCCACACATTTGTAACCTATTCCATCGGAGAATGTATTACATGCCATGGTTTTTGGCCCCGTGTCAGTATTTGATTCAAAGCAATACCTTCTCCATCGCCTTTGCTCTAGCAAGAAGTATGCCATGCATCATCAGACTGCCTGGTAACATTGACACTTTTATGTATCCCTGAGAAATAATTTCTGTAGCTGAAAGGCCAAAAAGTTTGTAGAGCAGGATTTTGGAGAAATAAGCAAAATGAAGACAACCTGTTAAAATCTCTAGGGTTGATACACTTTACAAAAAATGGCATTTGGGGGACAAAGGTCACTGAGGTGAGAAAAATGATTCATGAGGCTGTCACATAAATTTCATCTATGTGCTATAATTTTTAATCTGCTCCAGGTCAGTAGGGGTCTAGAATGCCTGGCCAACAGGAATGGGGCAGTCAAGATATTCCTCATGGGAACCTTAGAAGAAATACAGGTTATTTTATATCTTTCTTGCTATAGGAACCAAGAGACCATGAGGTCACTCTTGATACCCTCGAACATATTGGACTCTGCTTAATACATCCACATGTCTATTTCTAATCTACTGAGCAGTGGTTTTCATTTCAGTTCTCACCAACGTGTTCTCTGTTTCACTAATGTTATTCTCTTATAACAGCCTTCCCAGGCATGAAAGACTTCTCTATTTATCTTTCACAAAACTGGTGGTAGAAAACTTTATCTATTTTTAGTACTGACTTGAATTGAAATGTTGAATAATCAGGCAAGTAGCGGTGGTATGCTTTCAAATATTGACAGCTATTATTTAGTAAGTGCTTGCAGAATCTACCTGTGATGACTACTGATTTCCAGGCACTGTATCAAGTGTGTGCATTTTCATACTGTAAGACCACTGAATATCTGGCAACTGACCTTGAGTAAAACTGAGATAGGGACTTCCCTGGTGGTTCAGTGGTTAAGACTCCACACTCCCATTGTGGGGGCCTGGGTTCAAATTCTGGTCAGTGAACCAGATCCTAGATGCTACAACTAAGAGTTTGTATGCCACAGCTAAAGATCTAAGATCCTGAGTGCTGCAACTAAGACCCAAGGAGCTAAATAAATATTTTTTAAAAAATGAGATAAATTATTTTTACAGGTTTTTATCCTCTCTAGGTGTATTGTTTAGTTTGCATTTTAGGAAGCTTGCTTTACACGGGTTGATTCCACTCTTGTTACTGTCTCAGATACTATGAAAAAAGAACACAACAGGCCCCTAAATGGAGTCATTTATGCTAAGCCCCACATCACCAAACCTAGACTTAATTATAGTTTCAGCTCTCCCAGAAATGGAATCTTAAACCCGTCAATCAGGAATTGCCTGATCGGCACTGGTTAGGTAATCTGCCTGATGGTCCCCTGTCCCCTAAAGGAAAGTTAGCTTCCAGTGACCAATCCTCTTTTTTGCGTTGTATAACTTCCTTAGTTCTGCTCCTTTCTGCCTATTAAAGTCTTTTATTTCATACAGCTTTTCAGAGCTCCTTTATGTCTGCTAGACTGGATACTGCCCAATTCATGAATCGTTGAATAAAGCCAAGAAGATCTTTAAAATTTATGCAGCTGAATTTTTTTTTTAGCAGATACTGATTTTAGAATAGCCCCTTTTCTCTGATTCTCTGAAACTTGTCCATGGCGGGCAGAATTAAATTGTGTAGACTTGGTTTTGAATCCCAACTCTACCATATGTCAGGAAAGTGATCCTTGGCAAGTTATCTAATGGTGTTAATACTTCCTACATAGGTTATTTTTTGCCCCTTTCAGTAGAATAAAATGAAATAATATACGCAATTTTCTTGGCATAGTGTCATGTACATTATAGGTACTCAACATATATTAAAACCATTACTGATAAAATACTAAAAATATATGCTTACTGTAGAAAACATGGAAAACACAAAAGGATTGAAAAGAAAGTAATGAAATACTCATAGTGGGATCCTCAAAGATTTACCACAGGGAGTGTTTTGTTGTGTTTTCTTCTCTTCTAAAAAACACTGTGTACATTTAACAATAATTGACATAGCATTGCATATATAATTTTGTGAACTGCTCTTTTTGTTTTTACCTCAGCAGGAGACTAATTTGATTAAGAGATAAAAGCAAAAAAAAAAGTCAGAAGTGCCTTCCACACTGGAGCATTTGAGACTCTGTTCCTAGACCCTAAATGGGCACTTCTTCGTCTTTTAAATTACTTTTCTGCTCAAGGACTGATAAAGTTGAAGAGCTGCTCCCCAGGGTATCTGGGAGGCAGTAATTATTCAGCTCTCTAACTGAAGAATAAATGTCCAGTTTTTACTCTGTGCTTTTTCCAGGCCTGTGCTAATCAGGATGCTAGCTCATCAGGCTTTCAGACAATTAGTGATGAACATTTTGCTCTGGTTGTTCAATAACCTTCCCTTTCCTTTTCAATGCCTTCTCATTAGTAATCAAAAGAGAAATTGCATCAAAAAAGCTGAACATACAGTTATCTGACTCAAATGCCATGACTGGTTTGTGAATTACTCAAGAACCTGGGAGTATTTCACTTGGAAACCAGATGTGCTTGTAAAGATGTGCTTGTAACGATGAGAAAAGGGATGCACGCAGTTCAGGGGACTGATGGTGGAAAGGTCACGGGCTGCTTTCTTCTTGGCTACTTGCATCTCTCAGAGTGATGGAAACATGGTTCAGCTTTTAGGGACTGTGAGGGGTTGCTGAACTGCTTATTTTGACTCTCACTCCATTACAGAAGACACTATCATGTCAAAATTACTTTCACTATTTTTAGGAGAGAGAAGATTAGAGATTCAAGGCAGCCAATCAGTTCTCAAAGCAAATATATATACTATGGACTGTAACCAGCCTAGAAAGTAAAATAAGACCACAGGTGTTAAGTATAAAGAACTGGCCATGAACTTTCTGTATAGTCTAGTTATGCCAAAGCATACATTCCTGACTGGAGTAGATTTTTAGAATTATCATCACTACCATCAATATTTTCATCATCATCACCACCATCACCATATCTGGTATACATGAATGAGTACAGAAGGGCTTACCTGATAGTTCTATTGATAAAGAATCTGCCTGCAATGCAGGAGATTGACCCGGGTCAATTCCTGGGTCAGGAAGATCTGCTGGAGAAGGGATAGGCTACTCACTCCAGTATTCTTGGGCTTCCTCTGTGGCTCAGCTAGTAAAGAATCCACCTGCAATGCAGAAGACCTGGGTTCAATCCCTGAGTGGGGAAGATCCCCTGGAGAAGGGAAAGGCTACACATTCCAGTATTCTGTCCTGGAGAATTCCATGGACTGTATAGTCTCTGGGGTCACAAAGAGTCGGACATAATTGAGCAACTTTTGTTTCCACTTTCAGTGAGTATAGAACCTACATCATATTTTGGAAATCTCAGGGATGCTGAAGACATTATTCTTTAAACTCATATGCATCTTTTAAAGTGCCTGTGTTAGACTTGATCTGCATATTGGACTTCTGGATTTCTGACAACTGATTTTTCTGAGTAGGGACTTTTCTGACTTGATTGTTCTATTAAACTGGTAGATACGGCATGGTGTGGGTTGAACTGTATCCCCCAAGAAATAGTTTCAAATTCACACCTCCTGTATCTAAAAGCAATCTTATTTGGATATAGGGTCACTGTAGATGTAATTAAGCTAAGCTGAGATCATACTGGACTGGGGCAGGGAAAGGGTGCTAAATCCAATGAGTGGTGTCCTTCTAAGAGGACGTGTGAAGAGGCAGAGAGGTGCACAAGGAAGAACTCCATGTGAAGACCAAGGCAGAGATTGGAGCGATACAGTTGCAACCCAAGGAAGGCTTGCAGGAGTGCTGGGAGAAACTAGGAGGGGCAAGGAAGGCTCCTTTCCTAGGGTCTTCAGAGGGAGCAGATTCTTAGGCATCCATGAATCAGAATTGTGAGCAAAGACATTTCTATTGTTTTAGGCCACCAAATTTGTGGCTATTGTCATTGTAGCCCTAGAAAACTACTACATAGTGTGGATGAAGTTGAGCTCCATCTATAACTAGTTCGGTTCAGTTCAGTTCAGTTGCTCAGTCGTGTCCGACTCTTTGCGACCCCATGAATCGCAGCACGCCAGGCCTCCCTGTCCATCACCAACTCCCGGAGTTCACTCAAACTCATGTCCATTGAGTCAGTGATGCCACCCAGCCATCTCATCCTCTGTCGTCCCCTTCTCCTCCTGCCCGCAATCCCTCCCAGCATCAGAGTCTTTTCCAGTGAGTCAACTCCTCGCATGAGGTGGCCAAAGTACTGGAGCTTCAGCTTTAGCATCATTCCTTCCAAAGAAATCCCAGGGCTGATCTCCTTCAGAATGGACTGGTTGGATCTCCTTGCAGTCCAAGGGACTCTCAAGAGTCTTCTCCAACACCACAGTTCAAAAGCATCAATTCTTTGGCACTCAGCTTTCTTCACAGTCCAACTCTCACATCCATACATGATCACTGGAAAAACCATAGCCTTGACTAGATGGACCTTTGTTGGCAAACTAATGTCTCTGCTTTTAAATATTCTGTCTAAGTTGGTTATAACTTTCCTTCCAAGGAGTAAGTGTCTTTTAATTTCATGGCTGCAGTCACCATCTGCAGTGATTTTGGAGCCCCCCAAAATAAAGTCTGACATTGTTTCCACTGTTTCCCCATCTATTTCCCATGAAGTGATGGGACCAGATCTATAACTAAGCAGCCCCTTTTCAGGAGGACTAGAGGTCTTTTACATTCTAGGACTGTTTTATACTGCTTCTTATTCTTTACTGACTACCACTGTAGAAAAGAGAGAAATAGGGTGTTCTCAGAGGGAAGAATATAGTAATTGTAATAATTATAATAATAATAATTTTACAGTAATAATTGTAAAAATAATTGTAATAATAATTATTATTAATAGCTATTTATTTTAACTCTAATCTTATTTGCATCTATTATCTATTATTATTCCAATAGCTCAGAGGGACTCATGGGCATACACATCCTTTTATGTTGGGTTTTCTTAGAAGCAGGCACTGAGACAAGGATTTGTGTAAAAGTGGTTTCTTTGGAGATAATCCAAGGAAGGGTTGAGAAGGGAATGGAGGCATGAGATAAGCAAGAGAAGGAAACAAATATACAGCAAGTCAGTCAGTTTAGCACTGGGATGCGATCATATTGGCAAGCTCTGGAGTACAATGTAGAATACCCCTCAGAATTACTCACTGGAGAAGGGGAGTTGGAAGACAAACACCTGTATTTTTGCCACAGATGCTCCTTTATTTGCTTCAAGAATTTTGTTCTTGTCTATGTCCTTAGAGGGTATGGTTTGCATTCTTAGAGTTTGCTTTTTACCTCTGTGAGTTTCACTTCTTAATCTTCACAGTTGAGTTCCAAAATCAGAATGGGAAGGACTTTTTAGGGATAAAAACAAATAAAATTGAGTGTAGTCTTCAGCTTCTGCCATGATAATGCTGGAACCTTCTAGCCTGTCACCTTTTCTGCATCGTTTTGGAGGGAACTTTCCTCCTAGATTTGCCTCTTCATTATGTGCAGTTCAGAATGCCCAGAAGAGAGGAGATCCTCAAAAGTTAGCTTTGAGGTCAAAGGTCAACATGCCCTGAATCTGCTTAAAACATCGTAGTGTAATGCCTTTGAAGATTGAATTTGTAAACAACTGAATAGCTGTGGAAGCTAGTTGATCTTTTTAAAAATAAAAATTTCAGCCTTATTCTTAGTTGTTGAGTCAGAGTAGGTGCTTCAGAAATGTTTTAAGCTCTGGGTTTGATTTGGCAAGGAGAGTATTTTTAAAGTTAGTAAAAATTATGTAATTTTCTCTCTCACTACAGAAGTGATGAACAAGACCAGAGATAGCCTTTTTTTTTTTTTTTGGTATTTACACAGAAAGACTTACCCTACAGGAACATGCTGTCCCCAACCCAGAAGGCCTTTTGGGTATTACAAATTTTGCAAAAACTTCAAGGCATGCGGGAGAGGGAAGTTTTCTATCACCTTCAACAATAGTAAGTGGCAATGGAACACCTGTCAAATGAACCTGGCTTTCCTTCCAGCAGCAGCAGCAGCAGCAGCAAAACTTTCAAGGTGTGATGAATTATTATCCACCATCTGTTTTACAAAATGTTAATTCCTCTTGAACCAAAATTACAATCCAGCAAATGAGCTCTTAGCAAAGAAACAAGTCATCATTCATATGCAGCTATAGAGAGACCTTGAGCTGGAAATTATTAGCACAAATGCTTTGCCAGAAACAGTGGAATCTTATTAAAGACCAGAGAAAATGGGCAATTAGATAAGGAGACACAAAATAAGCAGTCAGTGATGGAAAGAAGGGAAACTAGTCGCTTCAGAGGTTAAACTAGAGGATGTAATTCTGCTTTATCCTTTAGAAAACAATTACTGACCATCTCTATAGAATTGTTCATGTGGTGTTTGTCCAGGGTTGCTGTGTAAGTGTGCCCCAGAGTTGTAAAATGTAGTTGTGCTGGGTTTTTCTATTCTATGACTGTAGTAAGATTATTGTGTAGACAACTTGTACCTAAAATCCATTCTTTATTTATATGTGATATGCAATTGAACTTGAGATGAATAGCATATTTGGGGGATATTTTATTTAAATAAATACATATCTAATATAATTCATAAATATATATTACTTTTTAGGAATTGTACAAAAGTTTTAGTTATTGATATTGACTAAGACTACTTTTCCTTATGAATTATGGATTATTCTATAGCCATATAAACAATATATACATAGATCAACAGTAATACATTTTATATTAAACCATAAGATAATAGGTGATTTTTAATATAATGTGATTCACAAAATTCATTTGCAAATAAAATTTTATTATCAAATATCATTTGCTGATGCCTTTTAAAGTTGTAGATTTTTCAAAGTATAGATATTTTCAGTGTAGATTATTCAGGTATCTTGAATTTATTATCTAAATTGCTAAATATAATATGCAGTATATTTAGTAATTTTCCTTCAGCTATTTATTTGGCTATAAATCTTTGGTGTCTTAAATAAAACATATTTTTTCTCTTAAATTTTCCTGAACTCTGCATACCTCTCTTCTATTATGGATATATAACAGACATAAAAAGCAATACAATGAAAGTTGTCTAGGGACTGGACTGTTTAATAATTGCTGAAATTTAAGATTGTTGCTGCTGCTGCTGTTCAGTTGCTAAGTCACGTCTGACTCTTTGCAACCCCATGGACTGTAGTCTTCTGTTATTGGGATTTCCCAGGCAAGAATATTGGAGTGGGTTGTCATTTCCTTCTCCACGGGATTTTCCTGACCCAGGGATCAAATCTGCATCTCATGCACTGGCAGGCAGATTACCACTGAGCCACAGGTTCTGAAAATTTGGGGAATGTAATCAGTTTGAGGTAAGGAACTAAAGAGGATATACTGGAAAATATAGGAGTGGGTCTCAAGTATGGTTCTGAGATCCCCGATAAATTCATATGTGCATCTAATCCTATATATACTCCATGGCTATGTTTATGTTTTGTTTTCATATCCCTATATATAGCTATCTATTTACAGTAATTCAAACAAGAGATAGCACATCTAATGGACTATAAACTATATTTTACATATCTAAAAATTTTAAAAGTCATGAATTCAGTACAATTAATTCCAATTTATTTGTTCTTTGGATGTCTATCTGAGATGATGTTTGCTGATATTACTGTTTATTTTGGTGATAAATGAAGAGAATTAGATCTTCCTGGGAAGAATTGTCCTCCCACTCTTGGCTCTCCAAGTTTTTAGATTTCCTTTGTTCTACTCTGAACTTGAAGTTGTGAGATTGTTTGTTGAGAAGGCTTAATTAACATCATTTGGGTGTATTTGAATGGCACTGAAGCCCCTAGAGTATTTTTTTTTAACATAACATTGTGTGTGTGTTTGCTGATCACACTATATCAATAATATAAAATTTAGTTACAGGACATTTGGGGGAAGTAAAAAATGTAAAGGAAAAAAAATGAGTCATTCATAATCCCTATCATCCAAAAACAGCCACTATTAACATTTTGGTGCATATCCTTCCAAATATATAGTTTAAAAATTTTCAGACATAATAATTCTAAAGGCATAAATATGGTTACCGCAGCAGTAATTATCATAAACTTCACGGGCTTGAGCTCCCTCCAGCATATGTAAGAATCCGAGCCCTCTTCAATACTGTGCCATGTTATTTTAGGCTGGCCAGGAGACACTCTTAACGGCCTCATTACAAGCATGTCATTCACACTCCATCATCTGCAAAACCACTTGGATGACAGCTCTTCAGTTGCCTTGATGTCATGGCCTGGTCTTTCTGGTGATCAGCCCCCATCCAAGAGTCCACAGAGAGTCACTTTAGAACAAAAATCATTTCTATTACCAAGGAAATTCCAAGGGATTTAGGAGCTTGAAGTCAGGCACTTCCATCACTCAAGAAATTATAACAGCCTTAGGAACTCTGTCTCAGGAACAAGGGCAGAAACCGACATATATATTTACTGTCATTCCATATTTACTCACACTGGTTTGACCTATTCAGAAAAGAACAGGTCTGCACTACCTATGAAGTTCTGAGTATACCTGTCCTGCCCAATCCTATTTATTTGCACACCTCAACTATCCCTCTGTGGTCCTATACTTCCTGTTCAGTAGCCTTCCCAAATCATGCTCTGGTTTTTTGCCAAGATGGCATTTGAGACTCTCCCTTGATTTCTGTTTACTTCATCTACATTTGTATCTTTTAATTTTAGTGGCAGCATGAGAAAGTGTTCCATTGTCTGGTTTCAGCCTCACTGAATTCTCTATTCATTTTACCAGCCTCCTTTCAGCCTCCTAAGACCGCAAATGCTTTGTGGTCTCCTCCTTTTTTATTGCCTTGTTTTCCCCTAAAATCTTGCCAACTGTGGAAAATTATTGTATTTTTACTAACTAACTTGATATCCATCCTTTAACACTATAGATTTCTCTTCTGATCCGTGTTACTCAGACAAAAGAAAAAAAGAATGTTCACTGAGTGATTTGTTTTGAAAATCTCTTTGCTCCTTCTTATAAAATTGTATCAAATCATTGAAATCTCATTCAAAGGTCCTGCTTTACTGTATATATTGAATAGTTTATGTAATAGATTCTTCTGCAACTTCACTTCTAAGATATAAAGTAAGAATTATAATGATGAAACATCTCATAGGGCTGTTATCAGCTTAAATGGGCTTACAGTATTACCTGGCACATACTATAAGTGCTTAATAATATCATTTGAATAACCATTACTATTACTATTGCTATACTGCCTTTTTTTTGAGAGTGGCTTTATGTTTCAGTATGAATACACTGGGCTTACAAATGGGAGGAGGCTAGAACCCTTCAAGTAGAATCTATAGGGTATCAAAAGTAAATGACTGTCTTTTGTAATAACAATGAATTTAGATGGAAAATTTTATCTGCTTCAGTATATTCTGCACAATACTGGTTATTGTTTTCATGATGTTGAGCTCTCCTGTATCCTCGCTGTTGTGTATTTGTGTGCCCTTATGGAGGCCAGATCTCTTTGAGTTACAGTTGGTGTTCAGTTTTGTTAGTGGTAAGAGGGACATTTTAAAATCCTTTCTGAGAGTCATTGGGAATGGATTCCCCATTGTGTGGCATCATAAAATTTCCTATTGTTAAAAGATAAATTGAGCCATATTTAAAAATTTTAAGAGTTTATTTAAGCAAAAACTGATTAGAATCAAGCAGCACCCAATCTGGTGGATAGACAGAACCTCCGAGGAACTGTACAAAATGAAAGGCTTTTATAGGGCGAAGGGAGCAGGCACAAGGAAGTTATGCTAGGACATAAAGCAGGTTGGTTATTGCAAGTTTACTTTTCTTTAGGGGATGGCAAGGGTCTATCTGGCAGGTTACTAGTGCTGATTAGGTGATTCCTGAGTGGTTCGTTTATGATTCCATTTCTGGTAGAGCCAAAACTGTAATTAACATAAGTCTCAGTTTACGGATGTGGGAGCTTAGCATAAGTGGTTCCATTTTGGGCCCGTTGTTTTATTTTTAACACTGTGTAACGCCATTAAACCTGAGATCTGCAGCTGATGAGCCCTACTGTCTATGTTCACTATCTTTTGCTTTCCGAAAGCGCTGCATAATAATAATATATTTTCACCAGATTAGGAGGCTGTTACCAACTGTGCAGATGGCAGGAGGCAAAAGAACAAGCCTGGAAGTCAACCATCCAGAGTTGCTTTTCACTTATGAGGAAGTCATAAAACAAAGCAAGGGATGCAGTGTGCATACAGTTATGAGAAAAACATAGAGACAATTCCATGTGTCCTCAGTGAGGGATTACAGGTCCTCTGCTCCTCCCAAAGGGGAGCTCCTCAAGGACAGGAGACCTGACGTAAGCATCTTCATAGCCTTGTGCCTGTCTAATTGTAATCAGATGCTTTCCATTGACCTGAATTTGTGGCAAGGCACTTACTTGGCCTTCTCAAATTCCCATCAGAGCCTGAGGAGTAGGCAATGATAGACTCAATTAAAGAGCCAGAATAGAGGAGATCTGGGTGGTTAAACAGAGAGTGGCAGAATGGAAATCTGGGTTCAGGTCTGCTGACCACAGGACCTTGATGGGCAGGTGGCAGGGTCCTTGAGCTGGGCTGCCTGGCTCAGATCCTGACTTGGTCACTCACTAGCTGTGTGAATTTAGGCCGACCATGTAATCTCTCTGCTTCTCCATTCCGAAGATGTAAAATGGGGATGATAAATATATTAACCTCATAGCAGTGTTATCAGCTGAAGTTTATAGTATTGCCTAGCACTTACTAAGTATTCAAGAAATATCAGCTGAAATAACTACTACTGTATTACCATTCTCTAAGTGGATTTTATATTTTAGTTTGAGGGCACTGGACTCAGTAGGGAGCTAGAACTTTGAAAACAGATTCTGCAGGGTATGAAATATAACATTACTGCTTGACCTCCTTTAGTATCTCTTAGTATTTTTCTTGCTATTACATTTGGATTTCTGGCTCAGTTTGAGTCATCCCCTAAAAAGAGACAGAATGTACTAAAATTCTACCTGGATAACAGTTTCAATGCTAAACAGTATGTCTGTCCATAGGAAGTCATACAAAGTCAAGGAAAATTTCATTTTAAGAGTAAAACTGATCCCACAAAGGAAAAGCATAGTGGTGACACGTATTTGCTAACTTTTGGAGGGAGTTCCATTCCTCAAGATAAATATATGATTCTGAATATTTTAATTCATCAAGATTTTCATTTTATAAAATACTGAATAAATTAGTATTTTCTAGGCAGAGAAGCTCATGGAAACCCAGTACTTCTAATTTAATTTCCTTTCTTTAAATAGTTGTTGGATAAATATTAAAATGAAAATATCCTTTTCTTTTAAGCAGGGAAGGGATTTATATTTATTGCATTTCTTCCTTGACCAGATTAAGGACAAGATTTTATCCTTCCAGTTCACTACTCAGTGGTGAATCTGGACACATATGGTATTGATCATCTCTTTTAGGGTTTACAACTGTTCTGTGGGTGTGCTTGGGTATTAAGAGAATGTGGGGGCAGTGGGAGAGGTTGCCGTGTTTTTCATATTTTGTCTCTTTCATTAAAAAAACATTTTTAGAAGTGCACAGATATTTTGTACTTTTCAAAGACATAAAAAGTAATCTTCATATCCAGAAAAAGTACATTTGGGAAAAATACATAACCAGCTATGGCTTTTTGAAATGAATTTTAGAAATTACCTTGTGCATTCAGGTTTCTTATGCTGTAAAGTTACTCTTTCTCCCCCACCTCCCTTTCTGTATACTGTGGAAAAGAAAGGAAAGGGATCACTATTAGCAGCTCGAACTTAAGGGGTAGGTTGTTAGGCTCCACTTCCTTGACTGCCGTATATCTGCACATATTATTTGGAATTCTGCTGGGAAAAGTTGTCTGTTCTCCCCAAATTATTTTTTTTATTCAGTTACTTACATCATCAGGGATTTGTGTGTGCTCATGCATATTTATATTTTGAGTTATAAACTAATAGTACTTTATTAATTTGGTTGCTCAAATTTTTCCAGGTTTGTTGCTCAAAGTTCTATTGGGAACCCTTTCATTTGGCTCCTAGATCCCTTTGACATACCTACATGATTGTTATTTATTATTACTCTTTTCTTCTGTAAAGCATTTCCTTACTTGCTGATAGTACAAGATATTCCAGGCTCATCTTGTATATTTCCTGCCCCATCCTAGAATCAGCCATTTCTTCCAGGGGCCCTATTGCTTTTTTTTTTTTTTTCTGAAGGACAATGTTAAAAGCAATATCTGGGCACTGAATGTGTTCCCCAAGGAGCAGTTGGCTCTCACAGCTGAAAGAACAGGAGATTAACGTGTGTATTCTAATCTACATATATACACCTATCAGAAAACTACTGTGTATGTAACCAACTGTATCTATATGATAAAATTGGTCTAATGAGTTCATACTGATGTTTCAAACTCTATTATTTCATAGATCATTCTACTTTTCTCCCTTTGCTTATCTCTAAGGTTCCACTTCCCCCTTCTGTCATCGGTTTACTTAATTTTTCACTTCTGGCATTCACATACTGTGCTTTCAGAATTGTTAACCCATACTCTAATGGTATGTACAGTTTCTATGATCTTTAAGCCTTACAGACTCCATTCATTTCCAGAATTATTTAGGTTGCCACTTTATTCCCCTACTAATGTTGCTTCATATAATGAAGTTACTTCATATATTTGTAAGACATTTAGATTCTTTTGCCACATCCTTCAATCTTTATTGGATCCTGCTGCTGCTGCTGCTAAGTTGCTTCAGTCGTGTCCGACTCTGTGTGACCCCATAGACGGCAGCCCACCAGGCTCCCCTGTCCCTGGGATTCTCCAGGCAAGAACACTGGAGTGGGTTGCCATTTCCTTCTCCAATGCATGAAAGTGAAAAGTGAAAGTCAAGTCGCTCAGTCATGTCAGACTCTTCGCGACCCCATGGACTGCAGCCTACCAGGCTCCTCCGCCCATGGGATTTTCCAGGCAAGAGTACTGGAGTGGGGTGCCATTGCCTTCTCCCCTGTTGGATCCTACTACCTCCTAAATTGATTTTTAAACAATTGTACATAAATTGAAGTTTGCTCACTATGCTATAAAGTTCCATGTTGTTGTTTAGTTGCTAAGTCGTGTCCAACTCTTTCGGGGCCCCATGGACTGTAGCCTTCCAGACTCCTCTGTCCTTGGGATTTTCCAGGCAAGAACGCTGGAGTGGGTGGCCATTTCCTTCTCCAGGGGATCATCTCAACCCAATGTTTGAACATGCATCTGCTGCATTGGCAGGTGGATTCTTTACTTCTGAGCCACCAGGGAAGTTCGATGGTTTTTGTCAAATGCTTTACGTTTTGCATTCAGCATTACGGTATGACACAAAATAGTTCTACTACCCTAAAAAGTAAATCTATTCAATCACTTCCTCCCTCTGAGTCCTTGGCCACTCATACACTTACCATTTTTATAATTTTACCTTCTTCAGATTATGCCAAAGCCTTTGACTGTGTAGATCACAACAAACTGTGGAAAATTCTTCAAGAGATGGAAAAACTGGACCACCTTAACTGCCTCCTGAGAAATCTATATGCAGGTCAAGAAGCAACCGTTAGAACTGAACATGGAACAGCAGACTGGCTCCAAATTGGGAAAGGAGTACATCAAGTCTGTATATTGTCACCCTGCTTATTTAGCATCATGCAGAATGTCAGGCTGGATGAAGTACAAGCCAAAATCAGGATTGCTGGGAGAAATATCAATAATCTCAGATATGCAGATGACAACACCTTTATGGCTGAAAGTGTAGAGGAACTAAAAAGCCTCTTGATGAGAGTGAAAGAGGAGAGTGAAAAAGTTGGCTTAAAACTCAAAAGTCAAAAAACGAAGATCATGGCATCCAGTCCCATCACTCCATGGCAAATAGATGGAGAAAGTGGGAACAGTGAGGACTTTATTTTCTGGGCTCCAAAATCACTGCAGATGGTGATGCAGCCATGAAATTAAGATGCTTGCACCTTGAAAGAAAAGCTATGACCAACCTAGACAGCATATTAAAAAGCAGAGACATTTCTTTGATGACAAAGGTCCATCTAGTCAAAGCTATGGTTTTTACAATAGTCGTGTATGGATATGAGAGTTGGACTTTAAAGAAATCTGAGTGCTGAAGAATTGATGCTTTTGAACTGTGGTGTTGGAGAAGACTCTTCAGAGTCCTTTGGACTGCAAGGAGATCCAACCAGTCAATCCTAAAGGAAATCAGTCCTGAATATTCATTGGAAAGACTGATGCTGAAGCTGAAACTCCAGTACTTTGGCCACCTAATGCGAAGAACTGACTCATTTGAAAAGACTCTGATGCTGGGAAAGATTGAAGGCAGGAGGAGAAGGGGACAACAGAGGATGAGATAGTTGGATGGTATCACCGACTCGATGGGCATAAGTTTGAGCAAGCTCCAGGAGTTGGTGATGGACAGGGAAGCCTGGCATGCTGGAATCTGTGGGGTCACAAAGAGTCGGACATGACTAAGAGACTGAACTGAACTGATCTGAACCTTCTTCAGGCTGTCATATAATTGGAATCTCACAGTATTTAGCTTTTTCTGATTGATTTTTATATGCATCAGTATGCATTGAAGATTCATCTGTGTCTCTTTGTGGCTTGATTCAGTTCAGTTCAGTTCAGTTGCTCAGTTGTGTCCGACTCTTTGTGACCCTATGAACTGCAGCATGCCAGGCCTCCCTGTCTATCACCAACTCCCAGAGTTTACCCAAACCCATGTCCATTGAGTCAGTGATGCCATCCAACTATCTCATCCTCTCTTGTCCCCTTCTCCTCCTGCCCTCAATCTTTCCCAGCATCAGGGTCTTTTCAAATAAGTCAGCTCTTCGCATCAGGTGGCCAAAGTATTGGAGTTTCAGCTTCAACATCATCCTTCAAATGAACACCCAGGACTGATCTCCTTTAGGATGGACTGGTTGGATCTTCTTTTAGTCCAAGAGACTCTCAAGAGTTTTCTCCAACACCACAGTTCAAAAGCATCAATTCCTCGGTGCTCAGCTTTCTTTATAATCCAACTCTCACATCCATCCATGACCACTGGAAAAACCATAGCCTTGACTAGACAGACCTTTGTTGACAGAGTAATGTCTCTGCTTTTTAATATGCTGTCTAGGTTGGTCATAACTTTCCTTCCAAGGAGTAAGCATCTTTTAATTTCATGGCTACAGTCACCATCTGCAATGATTTTGGAGCCCAGAAAAATAAAGTCAGCCACTGTTTCCACTGTTTCCCCATCTATTTGCCATGAAGTGATGGGACCAGATGCCATGATCTTCGTTTTCTGAATGTTGAGCTTTAAGCCAACTTTTTCACTCTCCTCCTTCACTTTCATCAAGAGGCTCTTTAGTTCTTCTTCACTTTCTGCCATCTGCATGTCTGAGGTTATTGATATTTCTCCCGGCAATCTTGATTCCGGCTTGTGCTTCCTCCAGCCCAGCGTTTCTCATGATGTACTCTGCGTATAAGTTAAATAAGTAGGGTGACAATATACAGCCTTGATGTACTCCTTTTCTTATCTGGAACCAGTCTGTTGTTCCATGTCCAGTTCTAACTGTTGCTTCCTGACTTTTATCCAGGTTTCTCAAGAGGGAGGTCAGGTGGTCTGGTATTCCCATCTCTTTAAGAATTTTTCACAGTTTACTGTGATCCACACAGTCAGAGGCTTTGACATAGTCAATAAAACAGAAATAGATGTTTTTCTGGAACTCTCTTGCTTTTTCAATGAGCCAGCAGATGTTGGCAATTTGATATCTGTTTCCTCTGCTTTTTCTAAAACCAGCTTGAACATCTAGAAGTTCACGGTTCACATATTGTTGAAGCCTGGCTTGGAGAATTTTAAGCATCACTTTACTAGCATGTGAGATGAGTGGCTTGATAGCTCTTTTCTTTTCATTATTGAATAACGTTCCATTTGATGTATACTAGTTTGTTTATCTATGCTAATAGAAGGCATCTTGGTTGCTTCCAGTTCTTATTGATTATGAATAAAACTATATAAACTTTCATATGTACTTGTTGCATGGACATAAACTGACTCGTTGGAAAAGACCCTGATTGTGGGAAAGATTGAGGACAGGAGGAGAACGGGGCAACAGAGGATGAGATGATTGGGTGGCATCATTGACTCAATGGACATGAGTTTAAGTACACTCTGGGAGATAGTGAAGGACAGGGAAGCCTGGCATGCTGCAGTCCATGGGGTCGCAAAGAGTCAGACACACCTTAGCAACTGGAAGGTAACAACAGCGCTTTCAAATCAGTTAGGAAAATGCTTATAAATGAGGTTGCTGAATTGCATGGTAGGGCTACATTTAGTTTTGTGGGAAACTGAACTCTCTGCCAGTCTGTCTTCCAAAGTGGCTGTACCATTTTTCATTCCCCTAAACAATGAATGAGAGTTCCTGTTGCTCCATACCTCACCAGTCCTTGGTATTGCCAGCTTTTGGTTTTAGTTACTCTAATACATGTTTAGTGGTATCATATTGTCATTTTAATTTGAATTTGCCTGATGACGAATGATGTTGAGAATCTTTTCATGCACTTATTTGCCATCTGTAATTTTCTTTGGGGCATTGTTCAGATCTGTTTCCCATTTTTTGACTGAGGGTTTTGCATTTGTGTTGGCTTTTAAGACATCTTTGTATATTTTGGATACAAATCCTTAATCAAATACATGTTTTGCAAATATTTTTTTCTTTATCTGTGGTTTTTCTTTTCATTCTCTTAAGAGTGGCCTCACCAAAGGATACAGCTTTTAATTTTAATAAAGCCCATTTTATCAGCTTTTTGTTTTGTGGATTATGCTCTTGGTGCTGTGTTAAAAAACTTATCACCAAACCTAACATTGTGCAGTTACTCCCATGTTTTCTTCAGTAAGTTTTATAATTTTGCATCTTACATTTAGATTTATTATATATTTTGAGTTACTTTTTGTGTAAAATGTAAGATCTGTTTCTAGGTTTATTTATTTATTTATTTATTGCATATTCACATCCAATTGTTCTGGCACCATTTATTGGAAAGATTGCTCTTTTTCATTGAATTCTTTTTGTTCCTTTGACCAAGTTCAGTTGACTATATTTGTGTGGGTCTAGTCTGGGCTTTATTCTACTCCATTGTGCTATGTATCTTTTTGCTGAGATGATGCTGTTTTTATTACTGTGCCCTTAAAATAGGTCTTTAAATAGAGTAATGTTAGTCCTCCAACATTGTTCCTCTTCTCCCTCTTCCTCTCCATCTTCTTTTTCCTCTCTTTCTCCTCCGCACCCCTTCTCCTTCTTGGTATTATGTTCATTGTTCAAGGTCTTCTGTCTTTCCATATAAACTTTAGAATCAGTTTGTTGATAGCTACAAAATAGTTTGCTGGTATTTTGATTACGATTGCATTATATCTGTAGATCAAGTTGGGAAGAATTGACATCCTAATTAACAGTATTGAGTCTACAAGTCCATGAACATGGACTATTGCTCCATTTACTTAGATCTTTCATTTTTTATCACTCTGTTCTGTTTACAGGTCCTGCACAGACTTTGTTAGATATAAATGGAAGTATTTAATCTTGGAGGGATTCTACTCTAAATGGTGCTGTCTTACTAATTTCAAATTCCACTTGGTTATTTCTGGTATGTATAAAGGAAAGTAATTGACTTTTGTGTATTAGCTTCATATCTTGTGACTTTGCCAAACTTGCTTATTAGTTTCAGAAGTTTTTTGATAATTCTTTGAGATTTTCTGCCCAGATAATCTGTGAATAGAGATAGTTTCAATCTGTATACCTTTTATTTCTTTTTCTTGTTTTATTCCACCAGCTAGTACTTATTGGATAGCATTGAATTGAAATGATGAGAGAGAAATCCTCGTCTTATTTTCAGTTTTGGGAAGCAAGTAGCCAGTATTTATTTCACCATTAAATATTATGTTATCATATGTGTTTGGGAGGTTATCAAATTGAGGATGTTCTCCTTCATTCCTAGTTTGCTGAATGTTTTAAAATCATGAATGGATTGGATTTTTGTCAAATGCCCGCCTGTGTCAGTTGGCATAACAACATGATTTTTACTCTGTAGCCTATTTATTAGGTGGATTATATTGATTGATTTTCAAGTGTTGAACCAGCTGTGCCTACTAGAAATAAATACCACTTGGTTATGCTGTATAATTCTATTTAAACATTGTCAGATTCAATTTGGTAATATTTTGTTGGGGATTTTTATCTCTATATTCATGAGAAATGTTTGTCTGTAGTTTTTGTTTCTTGTACCATCTTTCTGTGTTTCTGGTATTACAGTAGTGCTGGCTTCATAGAATGAATTAACAAATATTCTCTCCTCTTCTATTTCTTTTAGGAGATGAGTATCATATCTAAGTCTGTTTCTGATGCTTGCTTTCTCTCCTCAGAGTATTTCTTCCTGCCTTTTGGTGCACCTTGGAATTTTTTGTTGGAAGCTGTACATGTTTTATTGGATAATAGAAGCTGGGGGAAATAGGCCTTCACTGTGATAATATATGTTAACATAGAGTTGGGCTGTATTTGCTCTTGTTGCTCTTGATAAAGGTACCAGACACTTTAAGTTCCTCTGGTACCCTGCTTTCATTTCCCCTCTTGACTTTACATTTCCCTAAGTCCTTCTCCTCCTAAAGAATTTGTGTCTTGCAGCTTTTCAGCTATAATCCACTGATATCACACTGAGAATCCCTGATATGATATTTTATGGGTCTGTGTTTATGGCGTGGGATACTCACAAATTTTTTTAATAGCTTTTCCTCTTTCCCCTACCTCCCTTAGATGAGACAGGAAGGCTGTCAGGGCTGGAGTCCCAGGGCTCTGAAACAAGCTCTGGTAATCTTTTATTTGGGGGAGTAGGCCTTTGTTCGGGAGAAGGCAATGGCAACCCACTCCAGTACTCTTGCCTGGAAAATCCCATGGGCGGAGGAGCCTGGTAGGCTGCAGTCCATGGGGTCGCGAAGAGTCAGGCACAACTAAGCGACTTCACTTTCACTTTTCACTTTCATGCATTGGAGAAGGAAATGGCAACCCGCTCCAGTATTCTTGCCTGGAGAATTCCAGGGACAGAGGAGCCTAGTGGGCTGCCGTCTATGGGATCACACAGAGTTGGACACGACTGAAGCGACTTAGCAGCAGGCCTTTGTTATATAGAAGATTCTGGATGTACTTCACAAGGATTCTTCTTTTCTTCCTACTAGAAACACAAGTGTTACTAGTTTATAGCTCCAATGGCCTTTGCTATAGCTAGGGAGATTTTGACTGTGACCCCTTGGATTTGCTGGTTTCTTCAGATTTGGTTGTGGTGGTTTGCCCTGTAAAGCTCAGTTCTTTCATGGGTTTAAGAAAAGTTATTAGCTTTTTCAGCTTGTTCAGCTTTTTCTTGTCGTAAGGATGGGGCAAAGATTTTAAGTTTTTTACATGTTATGGCTGAAACTGCTAGTCCATTCTCAATGACCTGTTAGTTTATTCTATTAACCTCTAATTTGTTGTTTCTTAATAAGGTATGGCATTTCCCTGCCATGTCTTACCCATTGTTTCATCCCTCACTTCCAGCTCCCCACTGCCCATGTACACATACTGTACTTGTCCTCTGAGGACCTCTCTCAGAATTTCTTTTCTGTCTTGGCTTTTGTTATCTCTTAGTTTTTTGTTAATTATATTTTTGATTCATCTTGAATTTATTTTGACTGAAGGAGTGAGTTAGCATCTACTTTTTTTGTTTTGCCCAGTGCCAGGCCATTTTTTTTTGGATAAATCTATCTTTTCCCTGATGATATAAAATACTTTCACTTTTTATATACTAAATTAAAAACATATTTGATCTCTTTCTGAACTCTCAAGTTTGTTCTATTGATCTGTCAGTTTACTCCTGTGTCAATACCAACATCTTAATGTGAGTTTCATAGTGTGGTGAGAAAAATACAGTATTTTTAAAATAGTAATTCATTAATAGTATACATTATGTTAAGAATAACTGATGAACTGATATATTTATAATATTTATTTAGCTTCTTTATGAACAGGTATCTTTTTATTTCATACAATTCATATTGTACTGTATCTCTTAGTAGAATTAAAATTTTTTTTCACATAGACCCAATATACTTCTTATATTTTTTTAACTGTTTTATCTTTTCTTTGTATTTTCTTGGCAGTAATTATTTGTATATAAGAAAGCAATCAATTTGGGGACATTAATTTTGTAACCAAAGATTTTACTGCATTATCTCTTTGTGTCTAATAGCTTTTTAGTTATGTCTCTTGGGTTTATGGTTATAAAACCATATCATTTTCAAGTAATGATAATTTTGTATTTTCCTTTCTATTTTTTGCCTCATTTATTTCTCTTGCTTAATGACAATGGCCAATCTTTTTTTAGAAAAATATTAACTAATAGAACACACTTCATTGTAATAAACTTTTTTCTTAATCACACTTACCTCATTGTCTTGTTAGACTGTAAAATCCTTGGTGTAAGGACTTTTATTCCTAATGTTTAAAATAACACAGGCATAAAAAATAGGTACTCAATAGGCAGCTATTGAATGATCTAGGCAGGATAAGATAAACTAGGCTGAGCTGAGGTACCCCACTCAAATACCTTAGCCTATATAAAGTGAGTATTCCCAAATGCCAAGTGTGTGCTGGAG
Source organism: Bos indicus x Bos taurus (assembly GCF_003369695.1). Taxonomy (NCBI): domain Eukaryota; kingdom Metazoa; phylum Chordata; class Mammalia; order Artiodactyla; family Bovidae; genus Bos; species Bos indicus x Bos taurus. Next base: position 48,033,483 of record NC_040096.1, read on the forward strand.
ATAGCTAGATTACCTCTTCATTCATCACACCCATGAAAGTCTGGTTTGAGTCCTATACCTAGAACCTATAATTTTTTTTTTTATTTGGGGGTATTTTCGAGAAGGCAATGGCAACCCACTCCAGTACTCTTGCCTGGAAAATCCCATGGACAGAGGAGCCTGGTGGGCTGCAGTCCATGGGGTCGCTAGGAGTTGGACACGACTGAGCGAATTCACTTTCACTTTTCACTTTCATGCATTGGAGAAGGAAATGGCAACCCACTCCAGTGTTCTTGCCTGGAGAATCCCAGGGACGGGGGAGCCTGGTGGGCTGCCGTCTATGCGGTCGCACAGAGTCGGACACGACTGAAGCGACTTAGCAGCAGCAGCAGCATAGTTGCTTTACAATGTTGTATTAATTTCTGCTGTATAAACAACGTGAATCAGCTATATGTATACATATATCCCCCCGTTAGATTCCACCCCCCTCTTCCTGGCGTCCCACCTATCTCACCACAGAGCACTGAACTGAGCTCCTGTGCTATACAGCAGGTTCCCATTAGCTATTGTTTTGCATATACATCAATCCCAGTCTCCCAGTTCATCCCACCCCAACCCCCACAGTGTCCACCTGTTCATCTTCTATGTCTTCCTCTCTATTCCTGCCCTGCAAATAGGTCATCTGTACCATTTTTCTAGATTCCATATATATACAGTGAAACATTACTCTGCCATAAAAAGCAATGATATTGGGTCCTTTATAGAGACGTGATGGACCTAGAGGCTGTCATAGAGTGAAGTAAGTCAGGAAGAGAAAAACTAACATTGTACGTTAGTTCATATGTGTAGAACCTATGATTTTTGACCACAGTTGAACCTTCAACATGGACAGAGGAGCCTGGCAGGCTACAACCCATGGGGTCACAAAGAGTCGGACATGACTGAGCATGCGTGCATGAACCTTCAAGGAGCTGTGTCCTTTGGGCCTGCCTCAGTTGGGCTGGAGTGAGGGAATACTCCTGCCCAAGGTCAGTCTTTTAAGCACAACTGCCCTGAAAGACAGAACTTAAAATTTTTAAAGGTGGTGTATACAGAGAAGCAGCAGATGAGAAGCCAAAGAGCTTTGTAGATTCTACCTGCCATCCTGTAGCAGAAGTCTCATGACAGCCTCACAGAAGCAGCAGGAACCTTCCAGTTTCCTGGTCTTGTGTTGTGGGTTGGAAGATGGAAGCAGAAACTTGACATTTCTATGCATAATAAGCATCAAGATTTTTGAAGAAACTGGAGAGGCAGACTTATCTACAAGGCAGCTTTGAGAGCTCCATCAGTGGGGCCTGCCTGGAAAATGGTCAGGGAAACGGAATGTCAGCAATAGAAATGTGAAAAAGATAACTCCTGGTTGGAATGGGAGCAGAGTGAGAAAAACAAGTGCAGTGAACAAGCCAAAGACACCTGTCTGTATTCTTGGGTTATGCGCAGGAGCCAAAGTAGTTAATGACTGCTCAAATTATGGGCAGACTTGAAACCCAAAGCCTTTGGCTTATAGACTGATGGACAAATGTCTCTGGCTCAGTGTTGGCTCCTACAACCCTAATATGGTGGCTCAAGAATATCGTGCTCTCCTTTTCAACTCTATTCCAGTAAGTCCTTTATCATGCGTCCCTATTTCAGAGAAAATTGCTTCTAACTTTTCCATTAGAAAAATGAATATTATGATGGATTTCATTTTTCCATTGAAGCTAATTGACTGTGGGCAATAATACTAAGCAAAAGCAGAGGGATGTTGTTCACAAATTGCCACAGGGAAGCAGAGATCACAGCTCATTTGAGGAATTGAGGCTTCTGATTAGGTGTGCTACTTGAGAGGCAGGTTGCTTCTCAGTGCCCAGCAACTTATCCCCAAATGGGGTTTGTGCATTTGTTTGTTCATTCATTAATCCATTCATTCTTTCACGAAAATTTTTTTGAGGTATATCACGAACAGAACTATAGATTCAAAGACGAGGAGACCATCTTCAGGCTGGAGTGGAGATCATCTTCAGGATAATGTGCTTTTCTTTATTTAGTATGTAAAAATCATTTTTGGTCATGAATCTCTATGGACAACTTAAGGAAGCGATGATTCCTCTTCCCAGGAGAAGACACATAAGCCCCTAATTTTCCACACAGTTTCAGGGGATGCACAGCCATCGGATGCATGTCCATGGAGCCCCACTGGTTGAGAACTCCACTAGGTCTGCAACAGATATCAGGATCGATGGCAGAAGAGGTGAACGTCACACATGAGTGTAGTGAAGGTCATGGTCTCTGACCAAGCCTCTCTTTGACAGCTCATCCACTTTTGTAACCCATCTGTCCCTGTTTCTTTTTTCATTTGAAGTCTTAAAAGTTTCCATCTCTGTAGTAGTGTAATATTACTGAACACTGGTGAGGGTCTAGTTGAGGAGGGACACTGATTGTTTTGTAATATTGCCAGTTGGCAGGCTGTGTTTCTACAGGAGTATTCCACCCCCAGAAAGCTGATGAGATTCTGGTTGGATCCATCCACAGTCTTGCCTAGGATTCCATGACTTGTTAATGGCAGAGCCTGAACACAGAATTCCTGATTCTCAGGTCTGTGCCTTTATCACTGGCTTATTTCTTATTTTAAACCCTGTCCCATCTTTGGTTCTATCTTTTGGCCTGAAAACTCCATGTAAGGTCTACTAGGCACTTTTTCTGAAGAAGAGATAAGAATTTATTTGACAGAGTTGTTAGAGACAAATATGGAGTTAGTGAGGTATTTTCCTGATTAAAATGAATATGTTAATACAGTGTTCAACATCTCCCCATCATACACAATTTCAAAGCACCCCCAAAGTATCTCAAAAGAAGCATTTTGTCTTATTTAAGAGATAAAATTAAAAAATAATAATTGTGGTCCTAGATGAAAGCAATTTTTTTTTCTTTTTTGGAAAAGATGGTTTTCTGAACAGACCTTTCCTTTTTGTGATGTAGGCCACTAGTGTTGCCCAAATAGGACAGAAAAATGCAGAAGTTAGGAAGTAAATGCTGACAGACTCACAACCTCAGGGGCCAAATAGCACTACAATGATTTCTCACATATTTTAACTTTCAAAAGACCCTCGAGAGTGCTTTTATTGCACATTTTATGGAGCCATCTGTCTTTTTACCAGAGATAGTATATGTTCAAAACTTTAAATAATATTTTTCCCCTGTGTCAAAGGACCAAAATCTTTACAAATTGTAGTCTCTATCTAGTAGGAAATTCACATGGTTCACAGTGGAAGAAAGAGTCTTGGCATAGCCCTAGAAGCTTGGTGCATCTGCTGCCATGGAAACAGCACACGGTAGGCATTTCTCGTTACATGTGTCTTCCTAGCTCAGCCAAGAATAATCAGTGCCGTAAATCATCTTAGGTGATATATCCTTTTGGGAATTTTCCTTTGGTGTCATTTAAACTTCATTATACTTCAATTGAGACTTTGTAAAGAGGAAGGCTTCCTCCAAATTCATATTTTGCAGCTTGAGAGGAAGAGTGAGGGGCAAGATATGAAGGAACAGCATTTTGCTTGGGGTAAAGCACTATGGCAACTATGTGAAAGAAGTGGTTTAAGTCTTAAGAAAGTCTAAATATAACCACTAACTCAGACACTTATAAGTCTAAGGATATGTGAATATAAAGTACATAGGACTTGATAAAGGAAAAGCATTTGATATAGTCGACTCTTATTTACTAGTGTTCTTACTCCTACTGCTGCTACTGCTTTTCAAGTCAGATTTATAAAAAGTATTATGCGGTGTAATGGAAATGCTCCTGAACTGACTTTCACATTGTGAAAGATGCCTTAATTTCCAAAAGAATATAGGTTACCCAAGTAAGAACACAAGAAGAGAAGAATCCTCCATTTAAAGTAAACCTGCCAGCAACACTTTTTCAGGTTTTTTGGGTACACTGACAACGTCTTTTTGGAAGATTGTTAGTATTCAGGATTGGGAATAAGTATACTTATTTCTTAGAATTTGATCTAGAGAATTATGTTTGGGTCAGAGAGTAATCTAGGTGCTGTTGGTGTTTTAAGATGAGGGTAATGGTGGTGATGGGGAAGTAGGGAGAGTGCCTGGGAATGATCAGTAGTTCTCAAATTTGTATGCATGAGAATCACTTGGGGTGTCTGTTAAAAATATAGATTTCTAGAAGCTAGTCCCCAGTGATTTTGATTGAAGGGTCCCATTGGTAGAGCTACCCTATGGGCACAGGCTCAGGCACTTTTGCCCCCTGCTCCCTCCCTCTATTCTTCACTTACCAGCTGCCAAGATCTTGGAAGCATTGAAACTCAGCAAAAAAGGAAATCCATTGAGAACAGTCTCTAAAGGGTCAAGCAGTATCCGTATATTACATGCGTTCTGCCTATCCCCTGCCTAAACCTGGGATTCTTCCACTGGGTGAGTAGTTGTGGGCCCCACAGTGGCATTGCTCATTTGGTTGATGAGGACACTTTGACAGAGTTGTTGCTGCTGAAGGAGAAGTAGAGGACAAGATGGCAGAGTAGAAGGACTTGAGCTCGCCTACTCTCACAAAAGCACCAAACTTACTAGCTGCTAACAACCATTGACGAAAAAGACTGGAACCTAGGGAAAAAGATATCCTACATCCAAAGACAAATAAGCCAGTATGAGGAGTACGGCAGGTGCTTTCATGATATAATCAAATCACATACTGATCAGATGCTGCTGCTGCTGCTACTAAGTCACCTCAGTCGTGTCCGACTCTGCGTGACCCCATAGATGGCAGCCCACCAGGCTTGTCTGTCCCTGGGATTCTCCAGGCAAGAATACTGGAGTGGGTTGCCATTTCCTTCTCCAACTGATCAGGTGGGTGACCCACAAACTGGAAAATAGTTATATCACAGAGGTTCTCTCACAGGAGTGAGGGTTCTGAGTTCCACATTAGGTTCCCCAGGCTGGGGGCCTGGCATTGGGAGAAGAAGCCCCCAGAGCATTTGGCTTTGAAGGTCAGTAGGCCTGGAGGAGGGCATGGCAACCCACTCCAGTGCTCTTGCCTGGAGAATCCCATGGACAGAGGAGCCTGGCGGGCTACAGTCCATGGGGTCACAAAGAGTTGGACATGACTGAAGTGACTTAGCACACATGTATGTATGCATGCATGCAGGGCTTGAGTGCAGCAGTTCCACAGGACTGGGGGAAACAGAGACTCCAATCTTGGAGGATGCACATAAGATTTTGTTTGCACCAGGATCCAGGGCAAAGCAGTGACTCCCTAGGAGCCTGGGCTAGACCTACCTATGGGTCTTGGGGGGTCTCCCAGGGCACAGGGATCAGCTATAACTCACTGTGGGGACAGGGAAACTTGTGGCAGGGGCTCCAGGGCATATTCATAGGTGTGAGCTCTCCTAGAGATTGCGATTTTGGAACTAAGACCTGGCCCCACCCAACAGCCTGCAGGCTCCAGTGCCAGGCCAAACAACCATCAGGGTGGGAATGCAGCCTACCCATCAGGAAGCAGGCTGTGTAAAGTCATCCTGAGCCCACAGCCACCTCTAAACACACCCTTTGAAACAGCTTGGGCTTCCCAGGTGGCACTAGTGGTAAAGAAGCTCTCTGCCAATTCAGGAAACATAAGAGACATGGGTTTGATATCTGGATCAGGAAGATCCCCTGGTAAAGAAAATGGCAACCCATTCTAGTATTCTTGCCTGGAAAACCTCATGGAAAGAGGAGCCTGGTGGGTTACAGTCTATTAGGGTTGCAAAGAGTCAGACAGGATTGAAGAGTGACTTAGCACTGCCCATCACAGGAGCAAGACCCAGCTCTACCCACCAGTGGGCAGGCACCTTTCCAGCCCACCAGGAAGCCTGCACAAGCCCCTGGACCAACCTTACCCACCAGGGGGCAGACATCAGAAGCAAGAGCAACTACAGTCCTGCAGCCTGCAGAATGGAGACCACAAGTTAGAGAAAATGTGATGGCAGAAAAGTATGTTCCAGATGAAGGAACGATATGAACTCCAGAAGTGTAAAGTGGAGATAGGCAATATACCTGAAAAATAATTCAGAGTAATGAGAGTAAAGATGATCCAAGATCTCAGAAAAAGAATAGAGGCACAGACAGAGGAGATATAAGAAATATTTGCTAAAGATCTAGAAGACTTAAAGAACAAACAAGCAGAGGTGAATAATACAATAATTCAAAACAAAAATACATTAGAATGAATCAACCAATAAATAAGGCAGAGGAATGAATAAGTGAGCTGGAAGATAGATTGGTGAAATCACTGCAGCAGACCAAAATAAAGAAAAAAGAATGAAAAGAAAGGAGGACAGTCTAAGGATCCTCTGGACATTAAATACACCAAAATTCACTTTACAGGCATCTGAGAAAGAGAAGAGAGAGAGAAAAGGCCTGAGAAATATTTGAAGAGATAATATCCAAAAGCTTCCCTAACATGGGAAAGGAAATGGAGCACAGAGAATCTCAATCAGGACAAACTCAAGGAGGAACATGCCGAGACACACATTAATCAAACTGACAAAAATTAAAGACAGAAAACACGAAAAGCAACAAATAACATGCGAAGGAATCCTCTTAAGGTTATCAGCTGATTTTTCAAAAGAAACTCTATAGGCAAGAAGGGAGTGGCACAATATATTTCAAATGATGAAAGGGAAAAACTGCAACCAAGAGTACTCTACCCAGCAAGGCTCTTCAGATTTGACAGAGAAATCAAAAGCTTTACAGACAAGCAAAAGCTAAAAGAATTCAGCACCACCAAACCAGCTTTATAATAAGTGCTAAAGGAGCTTCTTTAGGCAGAAAAGAAAAGGCCACAAATAGAAACAAAATTACAAATGCAAAAGCTCACTGGTAAAAGCAAACATACGGTAAAGGTAGGAAACCATCCACACACAAATATGATATCAAAACCAGAAATCATGAGAAGAGGAGTCAAATGCAGGATACTGGAAATGCATTTGAAACTAAGAGACCAGCAACTTAAAAGAGTCTTGTATAATTACAGACTCTTGTATCAAAACCCAATGATTTTGAATGAGAAAGTAGAGAGTGGGGACCATGCAGCTGCATTGTCAAGAAGTCCCTTATCTGATTCTGATCAGCTAGCTCATGTTCCACACTGTGAAATGCTAGAGATCCCATCTTGACTTTGACCTGTAGGCTAACACTTCTAGATTCCATTCTAAATAACAATAACTTACAAAATATACTCATGGTACATAAACGTGTTTGGTTTAAAAATAAGTATAATGAACTATGATTTATATTAAAAATTCAGATGATACAACTGCAGTATAGCAATTAACATTACATTAAACATTGTAGTGTGCTGTATAAATACGCAAACTATTTTTACTAAAATTTGATAGTATATAACTAATTCCCTCCTCCCTCATAAAAATGACCGGTTTCCAAAATGTAGCTCAGTAGTATCTGTGTTCATTATTCTCAGCTTGTTTATGGGTTACAACCAATAATCTCCTAATGAATATCATCCCATCCTCAACTACATGAGTCTGTATTGCAAACAAACCTAAAATTCTGCATCTTTCAGTAAAATACAAAAGCATAATGCTTTTGATCAATAACAGGCTGACAAAACTTAAATACAGTTTTTACAAAGAAGTCACATAATGTATCTACAGAAAAACTGCTAGATTAATGGTACATTGCTTGTCATGTTATCCCAGAGATGATAGGTACCTTCCTTTCCACACCTAGGCAGACATCATTCATTGATCATACCATGTTCCCAGCTAAATTAGATGCTGCTTCAGAATCCTCTCCAACAAAGGTAGTCACTGCCAATCTTTTGGAGTTGAGGATGAAATTCTGTTTTCCATACCAGCCCCACACCAAACATAAACTAGTTCTCTCCATCACATACACACACATTCTCTCTCCACTGCCTCCACCTCTGAAGCAATCAGAAGCAAGTCATCCATATGACTCATCATAAAGTCTGGTGAAGTAAAAGTGTTAGTTGCTCAGTCATGTCTCACTCTTTGCGACCCTATGGACTGCAGCCCACCAGGCTCCTCTGTCCATGGTGATCCTCCAGGCAAGAATACTGGAGTGGGTAGCCATTTCTTCCTCTAGGGGATCTCCCTGATCCTGGGATTGAACCCAGGTCTCCTGCATTTCAGTCAGATTCTTTACTGAGCCACTGGGTAGAAGGCTCTATTTTACCATAAGTTAAATCAAGAACAAGATTTACTTGCTTGTAAAAGGAAGTATGGGACTCCATGTCTCCTTTTGCTTTTCTAGAGATTCTCCCATTAGTGGCACATTTGTTCATAAGCTTTAAACAGATAGTTCATCAGTTCAGTTCAGTTCGGTCACTCAGTCGTGTCTGACTCTTAGCGACCCCATGAATCACAGCACTTATTAAGAAGACAGTGATTTCAACTCACATATTGAAATTCACCAAAGTACTGAGGAATCAAGAAACCTAACTTTGTCTTTGAAGTTCCAATTTAAAATAAACCCACCAACAAAAAAACCTAGATTATTTTAGGGAAGCATCATATGTCTCAATTTAGCCATTTTAAATGCTTAGCCAGTATCTTAGTCCATTCAAGTTGCTATAAATACCACAGACTGGGTGGCTTAAGCAACAGAAATTTATTTCTTACAGTTCTAGAGACCAAATCATGGACAGATTCATTGTCTGTTGGGGGCCTGCTTTCTGTTTTATAGCTCATCATCTTCCTGTCTCCCCACATGGTAGAAGGGGCAAAGGAGCTCTCTTGGGTCTCTTGTACAAGGACACTCATCTCGTTTATGAGGACTCTGCCCTCATAACCTAATCAACTTCCCAAAAGCCTCACCTCCAAATGCCAAGACATTGGGGATTAGGTTTCAAGATATGAATTTGGCTTCCCTGGTGGCTCAGACGGTAAAGCGTCTGTATGCAATGCAGGAGACCTGGGTTCTATCCCTAGGTTGGGAAGATCCCCTGGAGAAGGAAATGGCAGCCCACTCCAGTATTCTTGCCCGGAAAATCCCATGGACAGTGGAGCCTGGTAGGCTGCTGTCCATGGGGTCGCAAAGAGTCGGACACGACTGAGCAACTTCACTTCGCTTTAACATCCAGTTTACAGCAGCCAAATTATTTACTTTGTATTTTCTATAGAATCTATATTTTGTTAAATTATGATGTTATATCATGTTTTAAAGTTAAAAATGAAACAATCATTTAGATAACTTACAACATTCAGAAAAATCCATAAAATCAAATTAAAATCACCTATAAAAAGACTACCCCAAAATAACCACTTTTGACACTTTGGTATATTTCTACTTATTCTATTTTCTATGTATCTTCATATGAGTGTGTCTTTTTCTTTTATTCTCCCACAATAACTGGCTAAATTGGGGCATAGAGTTTGCATCTTACCTTAAAAAATGTACTATTTAATGAAGCATTTGATTTAAAATTTGTTGTTGATTTGCTCAGTCATGTCCGACTCTTTGTGACCCCATGGACTGCAGCATGCTAGGCTTCCCTGTCCATCACCAACTCCCAGAGCTTACTTAAACTCATGTTTGTTGAGTTGGTGATGCCATCCAACCATCTCATCCTCTGTTGTCTCCTTCTCCTTCTGCCTTCAATCTTTCCCAACATAAGGGTCTTTTCCAATGAGTCCATTCTTCAAATCAGCTCCAAAGTATTGGAGCTTCAGCTTCAGTGTCAGTCCTTCCAATGAATATTCAGGGTTGATTTTTCTTTAGGATGGACTGGTTTGATCTCCTTTCTGTCCAAGGGACTCTCAAGAGTTTTCTCTAGCACCAATTTAAAATTAGAGTATGAAATTAAATTATCTTTTCAAATTGTCTTTTCATGTGTCTTAGTCTGGGTCCTCTGAAGAGCAAATGCCAAGGTGTGATTAAACCTGCAAGGATTTTATTTGAAATGCCTGTGGTAGAGAAAACTGTAAAGGAGTCAGATGAGACTGGGATAGCCATCATACCTCCATGCCAGGCTGACCAAGAATAAGTCTGTTCTAGTCCTTGGTCTCTTGGTCAGTAGCAGGGGAGCAGGCCTTGGGAGGGATAGCTTCAGTGCAGGTGGAACAGTGGGTGTCAGAATGCAGCAGCCAGGTTGACCCTTGCACAATTATATTTCCTGGAATTAGAGGTCTATGACAAACATTTTCATGGTCCCCACAAGGGTCACATGATGGTCCATCATATGAATAGATTTTTTTCCTCCAATCTTTCCCAACAATTCTGCATCAGTGATTAATTTCTTAGTTGGTTTCCTGAAAATGAAGTTGCTAGATCATGGTATGAAATTTACTTATAAATATTTATCCATGCTTATTATTCCTATGTTTTTTTTCCAAATGAATTTCTAAATAAACTATGATTTATTTACTTGAATCTCAGCAATTATTTGGAAAGTATACATCATTCAATTAGTGGCTATTTTTAGGTTTCAAAATAATTTTTTAGTTTGTATTTGTTACCAGCCTATGAAAGCTATTTAAGATATTGTCATGCTTTCCTTTTCTTTCTCCCTTTAATTTTTCTTAGACTAACTTTTACCATTTTCATGAATATTATACAGAGTTTGCTGCTGCTGCTGCTAAGCAGCCCACCAGGCTCCTCTGTCCCTGGGATTTTCCAGGCAAGAATACTGGAGTGGGTCGCCATTTCCTTCTCCAACACACACACTATAAAAGAAGAGAAAAAAGGGCTTCCCTGGTGGCCCAGTGGTTAAGAATTCTGAGGCTAAGTGAAAGAAGGTGAAAGGGAAAGTCGCTCAGCCGTGTCTGACTCTTTGCAACCCCATGGACTATACAGTCATGGAATTCTCGAGGCCAGAATACTGGAGTGGGTAGCCTTTCCCTTCTCCAGGGGATCTTCCCAACCAAGGGATCAAACCCAGGTCCCTCCTGCATTGCAGGCAGACTTTTACCAGCTGAGCCACAGGGGAAGCCCTATCATACTTTAAAAGAGAATCACCCATTCTGGTTAACTAAGTGTGTCTTTTGATGCTGGATTTTATGTTAGCAGCAATATCACAGGGGAATAGAGCTATCTTCACTGAAACAGAATTTTCTTTAAAACCGATTTTGAACCAAGGAAACTTAGCACTGATTTAACATGTTGTTGTGGACTACTGTGGGTTGGCCACCAAGAGCTTCTTCTTCCCACTCATCAATGAAGTTCTCTGCTGGGTAGGAAAGCTGCCTTCTGTCCCCAGCCACATGCTGGCATCATCATTCTAATGAGGGTCAATTTCCATTTCTCCCACCTCTTTGCTGCATAATGTTTCACAGCAGAAATATTTGTCCTCTAATGTAACATAATTCTTCTGGCCGCGTTGATGACAAAATGCTGACTTCATGCTGAAAATGTAATTCCACATCCATCTCTCTCCTGAGAAGAGAAAGTTCTAATCATCTCATATGAAGGTATTAGCAGTGTGAACAGACCCCAAACTGCAGTGATCTGCATAGGCTTTTGACACTGGGAAATGAATTCTTCTGTAACGTGTAATTTTCTAACTTACCTAATGGAAATTTTTACTCCTTGTCAGGGAAATAGATCTCACTGTGTCTGTCTCCTCAGTGCTAACCTACAGAATCATAAAGAAGAGATGAATCAGGGGAACTGGCAGGGGTGTGGTGGCTGATCAGTGTCCTGTTAAAAGGATAACAGAACTGTCCTGTGCAATATTAACCACCCATGACACCGTTTAGTCTGATAACAGACAGCCCTGTGAATATTTAACTTTCACAATGTTTGCTTTACTGATAGTGGGTCACTTTCATATATGAAATATTGCCTATTGCTTATTATTAATTAGACCTGACTTGACCTTCAGAATTCAATATTCTTTCAACAGTGATATGTATAATTTATTAATACTATGGTAGATACATTCAAAATGTGAGAATGTTAGGATTTAAAACATCACAGGTTTGGAAAGAATCTTGATAGACCATCTAATTTATTCACTCATCTGTCTATGGAAAATCATTTGCATGCTAGGTGCTGAAGGGCATTCAGTGAAATACAAGACACTTTCTAACCCCTTATGTACTCAGGCTCCACTTTCAGGGGAAAATGAAATGACCTCATAGGAATACAAGGCAGTGCGGATTGACAGACATTGAGTCTCTTGAGTTCAGAGCAGAGTAAGAGAGATGTGGGCAGCAGGCAAAGGCCTCGTAGAGGAAGAAACAATTGGAATGGCCATGGAGAGAAGGGCAGGGTGTGGGTAGGCAGGGGAAGGGAACAGCAGGAAGCCAGACAACACCTGCTGATGACTGTAAGGACTTAGGGGACATGTTTGTAGGTCACTTAGCACCCCAGCTGGCTCAGGCCATGGTGTGACATTGAAAGTCCTGACCACTTTTTAGAACCATTGATGGCTGAGGCAGGTGGATGCCTTTTGGCGGGACATAGAGCTCCTTTGATCTAGTGATTTATAGAAGGCCTCTGTGATATGAATACAGGCTTATTAACTATGCCTCTTCTCAAAGCACTCCATATTTTAATCAAACACACTGCTTCCTGTTCCTTGTGGCTCGGATTAATTAACTAGCATCATGTGATGTTAAGTGCAGGTGGAGATAGACAAGCAAGAACCTGAGGCCAGTACACGATGCGGCGTCACGTCTAAAAGTTAAGACTTTGATCATTAAAGTGTTAGAAAGTCATTCATGGGGCTGGGCTTTAATTGTGGGGGGGAATGTCATAATTAGATTTGCATTTTAAATGGATGACTGAGTACAGTGGCGATATCCATATCATGTGGTTGTTAAGCACCAGAATTCTGGAGACACTCTGCCAGGGTTTGGATTCCTTCTCTGATCTTATTAGCTCTGACTTTATTAACTTCTCTAAGTCTCAGTGACCTCATTGTTAGAATGAGGATCAGTTCAGTTCAGTTCAGTCGCTCAGTCATGTCCAACTCTTTGCAACCCCATGAATCGTAGCACGCCAGGCCTCCCTGTCCATCACCATCTCCTGGAGTTCACTCAGACTCATGTCCATTGAGTCGGTGATGCCATCCAGCCATCTCATCCTCTGTCGTCCCCTTCTCCTCCTGCCCCCAATCCCTCCCAGCATCAGAGTCTTTTCCAATGAGTCAACTCTTTGCATGAGGTGGCCAAAGTACTGGAGTTTCAGCTTTAGCATCATTCCTTCCAAAGAAATCCCAGGGCTGATCTCCTTCAGAATGGACTGGTTGGATCTCCTTGCAGTCCAAGGGACTCTCAAGAGTCTTCTCCGAAGAATGAGGATAAAATCCACTTTTTGTTGTTGTTCAGTTGCTTAGTTGTGTCTGATTCTTTGGGATCCAATGCACTGCAGCACGCCAGGCTTCCCTGTCCTTCATTATCTCCTAGAGTTTGCTCAAATTCATGTCCATTGAGTTGAAGATGCCATCCAACCATCTCATCCTCTGTCACACCCTTCTCTTCTCCTCTTCCCTCAATCTTTCCCAGCATCGGGGTCTTTTCCAATGAGTCAGCTCTTCGCATCAGGTGGCCAAAGTATTGGAGCTTCAGCTTCAGCATCAGTCTTTCCAATGAATATTCAAGGTTGATTTCCTTTATGATGAACTGGTTTGATCTTCTTGCTGTCCAAGGGACTCTCAAGAGTCTTTTCCAACACCACAGTTCAAAAGCATCAATTCTTCAGTGCTCAGCCTTCTTTATGGTCCAACTCTCACTTCCGTACATGACTACTGGAAAAATTATAGCTTTGATTAGACAGACCTTTGTCGGCAAAGTCTTATAAATTCATTGTGAAGATTAAGTGAGATAATGCATGTAACATACTTAGTCCAGTAACTGGCATAGAAAGAAAGAGCATTTAGTATTATTGGCTGTTATTACTCTTCTTATCTCTCCAGGAATAGTATAAAAGATACATGACTCTACTGGCAGCTCTAAGGAAGGGACTGGAAGGCAAAGACTAGATAGAAATCCGTTGATGGCAATATTATAAGAAAGGCATTAGTTAAGGCAATAGCCTAAGGATTGAGAAGGCCCAACAAAGTTAACATCGTAATAGGAGTAAAATCAGTGGACTTGGGGGTCTAAGTAAAAGTGGGGAATAAAGAAAATGGAGAAATCATGCACGATTGTAAGATTTCTAGCTGGAATCTCTTGTGGTGTGGTGCCTTGACCAAAAATCAGAGCACAGCCTGATAGCTGAAGTGTGTTTCCAGTACCTGAAGATCTCCTCTGGTGGCAGAGGCAAAGGACATGGGACCATGGGATTGGAAAATTAATGTTCTGGTAACACCCCTCAACCATTGTTTGACAGTTGCTCAGTTGTGTTCTAATCTTTGTTGTCCCATGAACTGTAGCCCGCCAGGCTCCTCTGCCCATGGGATTTTCCAGGCAAATATACTTGAGTGGGTTGCCATTTCCTACTTCAGAGGATTTTTGTGACCCAGGGATTGAACCCACGTCCCCTGTGTCTCCTGCATTGGCAGGTGGATTCTTTACAACTAGTGCCACCTGGGAAGTCCATTGTGGGTAAATGCCTTGGCACCTTTGCACCACAGGTGGGGTACTCTGAGTTTTATATTCTACTCCCAGAGTTCCCCAATGGGATATGGCTCTAGGTTCCCATATTGGTAACTTGTTTGACAACTCAGCCTTTTTGGCTGCCTTTTCTTCCTGGCCTCACTGCTCTAATCCTTGAGTAGTCTTTCTTGGATCATGATTCATATAAACTATTTGCACTGGAATTCTTATCTTGGGATTTGCCTCTGGAAGAAATAAAACTAAGAGATAGAAAAGGGTAAAGGGAAAAGGGGATAGGAAAATAAATTCTGATTTGGACATTTTGAGGGGTACATGCCTTTGGGATAGTCGCCTAGAGATGGTCCAGAATGCAACTGAAATAAGGAAATGGAATTATTTTAATAAATAGCTGGGTTCTGATATTCTAGATTGGTGAGTAAACTGCAAAAAAGTATTGTTGAAGTTTTAGAAATGGACAGTTTGTAATTTGTGAAATTTGAAAAAGCTAATGGCAATGCAAAATGGACACAGAAATAATGTTCTTAGAAAGGTGAGAACAGAGCAAGAGGGTGATGTGATGGAGTCCAGAAGACAAAAGTGTTCAGGAAGGAAGTCCGGATGTTTTTTATTATTATTATTATTAAAGTACAAATCCTTTAAGGAAGTCCATGTTTCATCTTGGTAATGACCAAAGTGTTTCACACATAATAACAATAATAAAGTGAAAATTTTTTTGAGTAAACATTGCTTTTCTCCATCCCACTGTGAAGATAAAGGAAAAACAGAGGTGGTGAAATTAAGGGACCAAGAGTAACTTAACAAAAATTCTCACCTACACGATCTTTTCTGTTCCTTGGTTGGTTAGTTCTCTGCCCTTGTTTGCTACAAAATGGATTCTTATTGCGAAGAAATGGGTCCTACCACGTTCCCTTAACTAGCAGTTTCTTTTCTGTGTGAGTTTATTCCCAATACAACTAAGATAAGATAATTTTGGCATTTGGAGTAAAAGTTCGATGGGGAGAAATCTTGAAGGAAGAGGAGGAAGAAAGGACAGGGAACTCCATGATACAAAAATCCAATTCTTGCTCACCCCCTTCTGCCACTACTCTTGCTCCAAAATCCTCCTTCTGTACTTTATTATTGCCTCTTAGGTTGGAACAGAAGGTTGAAACATGTCGTCATCACATTCTGGTACTGAGTCCTGATGTCCCTCGGTTTTATTCTTTCTCTGTGGTTTGAGACAGTATAGAGAAGTTATAGTTTTCAGTGCCTCATGTTACAAGTTCTTCTAAATGATAAAATATTTCCATTGAAATCTTTTCAATGACCTGTTTATTGCAGGTAGACTTAGACACAATACAATTCCTAATCACGTTAAAGAATTTCCATTGCCTTTTGAGTTATGGGGATTTAATTTGCAGGGCAAAGTGATATTTATATTGTTTCTGAAGAGGGGGGCATGCACACACTTGTCTTAGGTTTCAAGCCTTTCCTGAGTGCCTGCTCTCCTTTAACACTTTGCTTCTTGTTTTGCAAGATTGTCCAGAGAAACTTGCTT
Organism: Bos indicus x Bos taurus; assembly: GCF_003369695.1. NCBI lineage: Eukaryota > Metazoa > Chordata > Mammalia > Artiodactyla > Bovidae > Bos > Bos indicus x Bos taurus. The sequence goes on from NC_040096.1 coordinate 48,049,548, forward strand.
CAGACTCTTCTACAAGGAAGAAAAAATGGCTTCTTCTTGGAAATAGAAGAGATAGACTCAGTTGTTTGCTATCAGGTCAGCCAATTTTATAAACTTTAGAAAAGCAATGTCCTTTTAAAATACATATATCATTTAAAGAATAACTTCTGATCAGCTCTTTATACTCTTCAGTGTTCAGTACCCTTAAGCATTCAACATCCCTAAAATTGTATTCAATGCCCTGTTGCCTCCTGAAGTATCTTTTCTACATTGTCTACTGCTGTACTAAGTCAATTACGAAGTTGTCTTTTCCCATTTATATAAAGCCATTAAACCAGTGTCCTGTCCTGTACAGATACAATAAGCAATCCCTGACAGTTTCCCACTTGATTATATGCTTCACTGGGTGCTTCATGATTGAAAATATTCTCCTGTGATTTCCTTTGTTTTATGCTCATGATCTCACCCCTGTAACATAAGAAAAGATAAAGAAAGACCTGATTCAACAAGATGGCTTTTCTAGGTAGTAGCTATACCCGTCACTCCAATGAAATGCACAACATTTTGCCCTTTACCTTCAGGCTGGAGTGTTGAATCTGGGTTCTCCCCTGTGGGTTACTGAGTCTTTCATTTTCCAAGAGGTATTACTCAGCCCTTGGGTTATGATTTCTCTGGAAGCTGTTCTTCAAAAGCCAAACATCTGCTTCCACTGGCCTTCTCTGGTGTTTTGAAAAAACAAAATGACCGTTACATTTCTGTTCAGGATTATGTTTTCAACTTCCTGACCTCTTGGTTATTTGGACCAGTAATTAGCAAGCTCCTACAACCTCCATGACATGGCAGGAAGCTCTCAAACAGTTTTTGAAAAAGAATCACAGAAATGCCTTTGCTCAACCAGATGTTACTTATTGGATGCAGAAATAACTTTGAACTGTAGTCAGACCAATGGATGCTTTGAAATGAAGGTTTTGCTTGAATTCTTGTTCTTATGTGATTTAACTACCAATGCTTGACTTTTAAAAACTTATAGTTGTGTTATGCCATGAAGTGATAATTATGGGCAGCCAGGTTGATCACATGAGAAAGAAGGAACCTATTTTGTTCAGCATTCACCTTTTCTTCCATCTCTCAAATTCTTTCTCTAGAATATCAGGAGAAAATATAATTGTTAGGCTAATTTATTTTGCTTAAAGATTTAGGTCTGCTAAAATAAAGTTGCTTCAAGAAGAAGTAACAATTTAAGACTTATTTATTAACCACTGGTTAATTAATCACCTTGTATATAATACTATGAATATAAAAATGTTAGAAATAGGAGGACTGAACACAGAGATCAATCTTGTTCGATTTCCTTATTTCATAGACAAAAAGAATGAGGCACAGAGTTGAGGTGATTTCTCTTAATACTGACTCCTTCTGTTAGAACTGGCACCAGAACACAGGTCTTAGTCCAGCTCTCTTTCTTTCTGATGAAATTCTTCCACAAGAACATGTTTTTGTTAGAAAAGGTAAAATGTTAAGGTGCTAGGGGAAAAAAGGGCAGCTTGAGGGGCAAAGGTAGGGTGTTGTGAGACAAAACCAAAGAAGCTTGGATTGTACTGATTGAATACTGGAAAACATGGGAAACACAACTTAAAGATTTCAAGTTGGAAAAAGGCTGGTATCAGTGATGAATCTTATAAACATTGGCTTAAAATACAGCAGCACTTGGTGAAAAGTTGAATATCAAGGATGAAGGAAAGAGAAAAGTAAATTGTGATCACAGGGTGACCTTTTCAGACTTTGGCACCTACCCTACCCTTTGGCTTATTTGTCACTCTCCTTGGATGGACTGGGGGCATGTTGGGGTGAGGATTATACCCCATTTCTATGGACCCAGAACATATCACAGAGGCAAATATTAGGGGTTCAGTAGAATAACTTGTACCCCAGTGTCTGGGAAGACAGTAATATTATAAACAAAAAATGCGGGCTTTAGATGTGGAAGGAATGCCATTTAGAAATTCTGTGTTTATGGAAATGGCAGGAACCTTATATAGAAAGACCTTAACTATGGTTCGAAATACTGGGTCTTGGATGAAATGTCAGGCCCAATGATAAAGAGTTGTGAACTGTCAGGGTGGAGTTCAAGTTGAGTTTTGAGATTGGATGGAATCTCTGAGAATGGGGAATTAGGGAGGAAAAAGCAGGGAGTTTAACTATAAACTGTCAGTTCCCATAAGAGTGCTGTCTGAAAAAAGAAATTATATGTAAATCCACTGTTCATTATTGAGTTTAGGAGTTTCTGTTTGCCCAGCAATGGTAAACAATTCCCTAGTTTATTTGATATATTTTTTTCTCTTTATTTCTACTCTCAAAAAGCAGAGGATAGCATCTCAACTGGGTCAAAAGGAGAACAGGGAGGGTCAGGTGGCTTAGTTTCCTTGCTATCCTGAGGCTCATTAATGTTGAGGCATTAATGCTAAGGAGAAGACTTGGAGATTAATGGAGCAAAGATGAAAGAGGAAAAAGTGCAAAACCTAAGAAAGCAAGACAAAGTTTCAAAAGAAGCCTTCTCAGCCAGAATAATGTGGAATTGTGCATGAGGAATGAAATTTTTATTATTATTTTTTGTTCCTGATATATGAAGACAGAATAAGGCCAATAGAGTGCATGAGAGGGCAGATTATGGAAAAATGTGATTGGAATGTTTGAAAGCTCAAATTATCTTTTCATTACTGCATCGTAAAAAGACAAACATTTCAGAGACTGAAATATGTTCTGTGTTTTTTTTTTTTCTGGGGAATTATATTGTTAAAAGTCCATTATATCTTCTTTTGTGATATTAATGTACTTGGTTGGCCTGGTGAATCATGGCCAAAGACTTTTCAGCACAAATCAAAAAGCATTTAATGAAGATTATAGCTGAGTAGTGCAAGAGGGCAGAAGAGTGATGGCCTTGAGCTGTATGAATGTCTCTCAAATCCATGAGTGGTTTGACTCACCTGGAGCCCAGATCAGCCTTAGGGTCTGTAATATGACTAATACGACATAATGAAAAGTGTTATATAGTATTATGTAGCATGGATTGGGTGATGAGAGATGTAGCTGGGGAGATCGCCAGTGATCTGGTTATCAGGCCTTGCCTGTAAGTCTGTTTAAGGAATTTGGACTTTCTTGAGGAAGTAAAGTGATGTGCTCTCCATTTTAGACATCTCTGTCTGGCTGAAGTATGGTGATTGGATTGTTACAAACTTTGGTGGAAGACAAATAGTGCAGGTGAGAGCCCTAAGATAAAAGCAATGGAGTGGAGAGAAGTGGGTAGATTTACGAGTTATGTAGAATGACAGGGATGATGGATTAGGTGTAAGAGGGAGCATCAAGAATGACTCTTAGACCCTCCTTGACTTGAGTGGCTGGGTAGATAAAAGTGCGGCTCACTTTACATTCCCACTAACAGTCTACAAGTGTTCCAACTTCTTCATATCTTTGCCAACACTTGTTATTTTTTTAAAAAACTAATAGCCATCTTAATGGTGTAAGATAGTATCTCACTGTGGTTCTGGGATGTGTTTTGATATGAGGTCTTGTGGGCGATACTGGTGAATGAAAAGGAATCTTTGTGTTCTTTATGTGCAGTTTAAATAACAAGAGAAAAAGCAAGATGGTGATGACATAGCCTTTGAATCTCCCTAAATTCCCCTCAAAAATTAGGAAAAAGGTAAATAAACACCACCACTACTACAAATAACAAAAAAGACAGATGCCTCTGTAAAAAATGAAGAGTGAAACACTCCATAAAGCCCTAAAACCAAACAGCAAACCAATAATAACAATAAGAATTATGCCATATAAGCAACTGTGTGATAGAAGAGCAGAGAAGACACAGGGAGCAGTCAGAAATTAACATGTTCCCTTTTAGGGTGTGAAGCTCCATAGGCTTCTCTGAGAATGACAGCTAAATTTGGGGGCTTTGGCACAAAGAAATGTTTCAAGAAGAATGGACTACATATATAAGATGCAGTATAAATTTGCTGATGGACTGATTAGTAGTAAAGTAAAATTGCATTTCAAATTTGATTCTGGGGAGAAGGAGGGGAGGGAATATTAAAGTTAACCAGCTATTTTTACTGTTTTTCCTACTAGGGAACCAACAGAAAGCATCCTAAAGAGAGAGGACTAATGAAACTACATATATGTGTGTGTGTGTATGTATAATATGGGCTTTCCTGGTAGTTCAGATGGTAAAGAACCTGCCTGCAATGCAGGAGATCTGGGTTCGATCCCCAAGTTGGGAAGATCCTTTTGAGAAGGGAATACAAATACACACACACATATATATACATACATATGTATATTTGTATGTTTTCTTATAGGAAAATCATGCATTTTTCTCATCCAACTTAGCTCTGAAAGCACAGAAAAGTGAGTTCTGCATTACAAGATCAGTTGCACCTTTCTTTCTTACCATAGAGGATGCATAGACATTCCCCTGATCTTTAATTTGTTTTGGTTAGTGGGTGACATGGAATAATGACACCTCACTCTCAAGATGTCTATGTGATAATCCCTGGCACCTGCAAACATGTTAGGCTATGTGGCAAAGGGAAATTAAGGTTGAAGATGGAATTTAGGTTGCTAATAAGCTGACCTTAAGATAGGAAGATTGTCATGCAGTATTGAGGTGGAGCCAATGTGATTACAGGTGTCCTTAAAAGGGGATGACAGAGGCTAAAAAGAACCAGAGAGGTGGCAACCTGAGAAAGACCTGGCCTGATGGGTCGCTGGCTTTGAAGATGGAAAAGGAGGGCCACAAGCCAAGGAATATGGGCAGCCTCTAGCAGCTGGTAACAGGAGGAACTGGATTCTCTTCTAGAGGCTCCAGATAGGATTACAGCCCTGCCAATGTTTTGTCTTTAGCTTAGCAGGGCCCGTTTTGGCTAAGATAATAAATTTGTGTCATTTTAAGTTCTACATTTATGGTGGCCTGTTATAGCAGCCATAGAAAAATAACACAGTTAGTTTAGATGTAAATTCTTCTTCATAGAGTTTATGTTAGATGTTGGTATGTTAGTGCTCAAAATCTATCCTACCTTCTTTGCTCTGCAGTGGGTATCAAACTTTTGGCTTTAGTCCATATGATCCATGTGATCTTTTTATGTTACAACCAAGGACATACACACCTCTGAAATAAAAGACTTTGTAAAACAATCTTCCATTACTACATAGGAATATATTCTATTCCATTTCATTAAAAATCAATTTATTTCATGGCCCATTAAATAAATTGATTTTATGACTTACAAGTAATTTGCAATGTAGAATTTGAAAATGCTCTTCTAATATGCCTTTCTGCCTGGTAAAACAACTAGAATGCTAAAATTTTCATTTCCTGAACTCCTTTGATAAGGATATATATGATAAGATTTGACCAATCAAATGCACTTACATGAAATTAGAGGCTACATTTCAACTTTCCTTCCTCTTGTTTTCTTCTGGAAAACAGAGTTGTGGAGACACTGGATTAACCTATAGTGGAATTTTCCTGTCCAATCATTAGCTTTGTAGGCATTGAGAGGTAGGACTTGGAGCATCACTAAGACATTCGTGAAGTCAGAATCCCCAGGGGCAGCTCTCTGATTGCTCCATTTCCTGGTCGTGCTCTTGGCAGGTCAGTTCTGAAGTGGTTTGATGGGAGTCATTCCTCAAAGTCCAACCTAGAGCTCTGCCACTGATTTTATAAGTACCTGAATCTCTTTTCTTCAACTGCTTTCTTTGGAAAGTAATTTCTGTTTTCTGTAGAGCAACCCTGACTGGGATGGTATTTTAACCCGATGGATATAATCGGACTTCCCTGGTGGATATAATCAGTGAGATCTCTTTAAGACACGTGGGCAAATCACAGCTACAGAACCTGTGTGGGACTGGACCTGAGGGTAAGCAAACACAGGGAGCAGTCGTATCAGGGGCTTCCCCGGCGGTGCTAGTGGTAGAGAACCCAGCTGCCAGTGGAGGAGACTTAAGAGCTACAGCTTTGATCCCTGGATGGGGGAGAGTCCCCTGGAGGAGGACATGGGAACCCATTCCAGTATTCTTGTCTGGAGAATCCCCCCAGGTTCCTGTGCAATATTGCTCTTTACAGCATCGGACTTTACTTCCATCACCAGTCATATCCACAACTGGGTGTTGTTTTTGCTTTGGCTCCATCTCTTCATTCTTTCTGGAGTTCTCTTTCCACCGATCTCCAGTATTGTATTGTTCATCTATGGGAACCTGGAATGTTAGGTCCATTAATCAAAGCAAACTGGAAGTGGTCAAACAGAAGATGGCAAGAGTGAACTTTGACATTTTAAGAATCAGTGAACTAAACTGGACTGGAATGGGTGAATTTAACTCAGATGACCATTATATCTACTACTGTGGGCAGGAACCCCTTAGAAGAAATGGAGGAGCCATCGTAGTAAACAAAAGAGTCCAAAATGCAGTACTTGGATGCAATCTCAAAAACGACAGAATCTCTGTTTGTTTCCAAGGCTAACCATTCAATATTATGGTAATCCAAGTCTATGCCCTGACCAGTAATGCTGAAGAAGCTGAAGTTGAATGGTTCTATGAAGACCTAGAAGACCTTCTAGAACTAACACCCCAAAAAGATGTCCTTTTCATTATAGGAGATTGGAATGCAAAAGTAGGAAGTCAAGAGATACCTGGAGTAACAGGCTAATTTGGCCTTGGAATACAAAATGAAGCAGGTCAAAGGCTAACAGAGTTTTGCCAAGAGAATGTCCTGGTTATAGCAAATACCTTCTTCCAACAACACAAGAGAAGACTCTACACATGGACATCACCAGATGGTCAATACCAAAATCAGACTGATTATATTCTTTGCAGCCAAAGATGGAGAAGCTATATACAGTCAGCAAAAACAAGACCAGGAGCTGACTGTGGCTCAGATCATGAATCTTATTGCAAAATTCAGACTTAAATTGAAGAAAGTAGGGAAAACCACTATATCATTCAGGTATGACCTAAATCAAATCTCTTATGATTATAGAGTGGAAATGACAAATATATTCAAGGGATTAGATCTGATAGAGTGCTTGAAGAACTATGGATGGAGGTTCTTGACATTGTACAGAGGCAGTGATCAAGACCCTCCCCAAGAAAGAGAAATGTAGACAGACAAAATGGTTGTCTGAGGAGGCCTTATAAATAGCCAAGAAAAGTAGAGGAGTAAAAGGCAGAGAAGAGGAAAGATATACCCATTTGAATGCATAATTCCAAAGAATAGCATGGAGAGATAAGAAAGCCTTCCTCAGTGATCAGTGCAAAGAAATGGAGGAAAACAATAGAATAGGAAGGACTAGAGATCTCTTCAAGAACATCAGAGATACCAAGGGAATATTTCATGGAAAGATGGGCACAATAAAGGACAGAAATGGTATGGATAAAACAGAAGCTGAAGATATTAAGAAGAGGTGGCAAGAATACACAGAACTACACAAAAAAGATATTCATGACCCAGATAACCACAATGGTGTGATCACTCACCTCCAGCCAGACATCCTGGAATGTGAAGTCAAATGGGCCTTAGGAAGCAACATTATGAATAAAGCTAGTGGAGGTGATGGAATTCCAGTTGAGCTATTTCAAATTCTAAAAGATGATGCTGTGAAAGTGCAGCACTCAATATGCCAGCAAATTTGGAAAACTCAGCAGTGGCCACAGGATGGGAAAAGATCAGTTTTCATTCCAATCCCAAAGAAAGGCAATGCCAAACAATGTTAAAACTTCTGCACAATGGCACTCATCTCACTTGCTAGCAATATAATGCTCAAAATTCTCCAAGCCAGGCTTCAACAATATGTAAACCATGAACTTCCAGATGTTCAAGCTGGATTTAGAAAAGGCAGAGGAACCAGAGGTCAAATTGCCAACATCCACTGGATCATCGAAAAAGCAAGAGAGTTCCAGAAAAACTTCTGCTTCATTGACTATGCCAAAGCCTTTGACTGTGTGGATTACAACAAACTGTGGAGAATTCTTAAGGAGATGGGAATACCAGACCACCTTACCTGCCTCTGTATAAATCTGCATGCAGGTCAAGAAGCAACAGTTAGAATTGGACATGGAACAACAGACTGGTTCCAAATTGGGAAAGGAGTATGCCAAGGTTGTATTTTGTCACCCTGCTTATTTAACTTATATGCAGAGTACATCATGTGAAATGCCAGGCTGGATGAAGCAAAAGCTGGAATCAAGATTGCTGGGAGAAATACAAATAACCTCAGATATGCAGTTGACATTAGCCTTGTCAGAAAGTGAAGAAGAACTAAAGAGCCTCTTGATGAAAGTGAAAGAGGAGAGTAAAAAAGTTGGCTTAAAACTCAACATTCAGAAAACTAAGATCATGGCATCCAGTCTCATCACTTCATGGCAAATAGATGGGAAAACAGTGACAGACTTTATTTTTTGGTGCTCCAAAATCACTGCAGATGGTGACTACAGCCATGAAATTAAAAGATGCTTGCTCCATGGAAGAAAAGCTATGACCAACTTGGACAGTGTATTAAAAAGCAGAGACATTATGCCAACAAAGTTCCATGTAGTCAAAGCTATGGTTTGTCTAGTAGTCATGTATGGATGTGAGAGTTGGACCATAAAGATAGCTGGGTGCTGAAGAATTGATGCTTTTGAACTGTGGAGTTGGAGAAGACTCTTGGTAGTCCCTTGGACTGCAAGGAGATTCAACCAGCCTATCCTAAGGGAAACCAGTCCTGACTATTCATTGGAAGGACTGATGCTGAAGTTGAAACTACAATACTTTGGCCACCTGATGCAAAGAAATGACTCATTTGAAAAGACCCTGATGCTGGAAAAGATTGAAGGCAGGAGAAGAAGGGAACAGAGGATGAGATGGTTGGATGGCATCATTGACTCGGACATGAGTTTGAGCAGGCTTCAGGAGTTGGTGATGGACAGGGAAGCCTGGCTTGCTGCAGTCCATGGGGTCTCAAAGAGTCAGACACGATCGAGTGACTGAGTGAAACTGAACTGAACATTCTCCCCAGGTGGCTCAGATGGTTAAGAATCTGCAGAATATTCTACCACTGGTAAGTAATATTGCTGGATTTCAACTTGTCATTGACATATTTTAACAGTTGATGAAATGTGTTATGTGAATAATGTATTTTGTGCTCTTAAAAAAATAAAAGAATCTGCCTTCAATGCCAGAATCTGCCTTCAAATGCCTTTGATCCCTGGGTTGGGAAGATCCTCTGGAGAAAGGAATGGCAACCCAGTCCGGTATTCTTGCCTAGAGAATTCCATGGACCAAGGAACTTGATGAGCTATATGTAGTCCATGGGGTTGCAAAGAGTCGGATACAACTGAGCGACTAACACTTTCACATTCTCCAGAAGTCCAGATTGACCATCTAGATGTTAACCATGGGTTAGATAAAGAAATATCTTTCAATCCACAGGAAATTTCAGCACATTTTTCATTTCCGGACACAGAAATTCTCCTGAGCTCTCTTTTTCCGGAGGGCAGAGGGAAGAATAAATGAGAAATGGCTCCTCTGAACAGAAGAGCAAGTTTGAGTTCAGCTTCATTATCATAGATTGGATCTGCGTCACGGTGACCGCTTGGGCATCATGATAATAGCAGGGTGTGTTTTTCAGTTTCAGTCCTCTTAACTAGCTACACATGATCCTCGATAATCACCAGGCTGACTGTGTCATGTACTCTTTCTCTGGTCAGCCTAATACACAGATTTGCTTTGTGGAATTTTATTTATCCTCTAATTCTTTGAAATACTCTGCCTGAAACACTTGCTGAGGGGAGAAATTCTAAATGAGTGGATAAAGTTAGTGCTTTTAAATCAATAGCTCTGAATAGTACATAAATAGTTAACACATGAAGAACAGTGCTGACAGATCGCAAGTGCTAAAAAATTACAATAGTCCCTGTTCATCCCTGGCTTTGCTTTCCACAGTTCCAGTTACCCTTGATCAACCACAGTCTGAAAACATTATATGGAAAAAAATACCAGAAATAAACAGTTTGTAAGTTTTCAATTGCACACCATTCTGAGTAATGCAACGGAATTACTCAGGTCCAGTTCCAATCCTCCCAGGACATGAATCATCCCTTTGTCCAGCATATCTTGCCAGTTAGTCACTTAGAACCTCTCTTGGTTATCAGGTTGACTGTGGTGGTATCACAGTGCTTGTGTTCTAGTGACTCTTATTTTACTTAATAATGGCCCCAAAGCATGAGAGCAGTAATGTCCAAATCTCAATTTAGACATCCCAAAGAGAAGTTGTGAAGTCCTTCAAGTGAAAAAGTGATAGTTCTCCACTTCATAAGGAAATAAAAAATAAATCATAGGCTGAGATTGCTAAGATCTATATGAAGAATGACTCTTCTGTCTATGAAATTGTGAAAAAGAAATTCATGTTAGTTTTGCGGTCACATCTCAAACAGCAAAAATTACAGCCACAGTGCATAAGTACTTGGTTAAGAGGGAAAAGGCATTAAATTTGTATAATGAGGTATCTTGAGAGAGAAAAGTTATAAAATAATTTTTATTACAGTATATTGTTATGCTTCTATTAGTAGTTATTGTTAATTTCTTTCTGTGCCTAATTTGTAAATTAAAGTTTATCATAGGTATTCAGAATTGGTAGTGGATAGGTTATTCTAAAAACGTGTATGGAGAAATCATGAAAAATGATAAATACATTTAATCAGATTATTTTGGTGGCCTTGAAAACAGCTTTTTAAATCCCTCCTGCAATGCAGGAGACCTGGTTTGGGAAGACCCCCTGGCGAAGTAAATGGCAACCCACTCCAGTATTCTTGCCTGGAGAATCCCATGGACAGAGGAAGCCTGGTGAGCTACAGTCCATGGGGTCGCAAAGAGTTGGACACGACTGAGCGACTAACACATACAAACAATAAAGATTGTTTAGGGGTTACTTGAATTTTTAAATTACCCTTTGATGTATTAAAGTAATAATATGATGAATCTAATTTTTTCTTAAATGTTTCAGTTTTACTTAAAATATGATTCTACATATAAATTTAGAACATTTCAGCAATTACTTTTAAGAGAGGTTTTAAAAATCTTTTGTGACTTAGAGACTAAAGTTATCCCAAGCATTTTAAAATATAAATGTGTTAATAGTATTATAATAAAAATGTCACTAATTCTTTTTAAAAATTTTCAGAAAATTTCAAGTACTCAAAAAACTTATACTCTACTAAAATAAATTACAAATATGGTAATTCTGAGTTCTCTTAACACTGCAATAGTATTACCAAACTTAACAATTTTTTAAATATTATGCTGAAAATCAGACAAATCATTAATTACACATTTTTTATTGTGGTATAATACAAACAACAAAATTAACCATCAGCCGTTTTAAAGCATCTGGTTCAGTGGTATGAAATACATTCACATTTTTGTGTGGCCATCACACTATCCATCCTCATAACTCTTTTTATCTTGTAAAACTGAAATGTTATAAACAATAACTTCCCATTTCTCCTCTAACCCCAGCTCCTGGAAAGCACCATTATATTTTCTAAAGTACCTTCTACAAATGGAATCATATGGTTCTTGTCTTTTTGTGGCAGGCTTATTTCACTTAGCATAATGCCCTTCCAGTTCATCTATGTCGTTGTAGCCCGTGTCAGAACTTCCTTCCTTTGTAAGGGCCGAATGCTATTGCATTGTATGTATATCCCACATTTTGTTTATCTATTTATCTGTTGAGGGACTCTTGGCTTACTTCCGTGTTGTAGTTATTGTGAATAACTGCTATGAATAGAGGTTTAAAAATATCACTCTGAAACTCTGCTTTCCATTCCTTTAGGTATATCCCCAGAAGGAAACTTGCTGAATTATATGGGTATTCTGTTTTCAATCTTTTGAGGTACTGTCATACTCTTTGCCACAGAGGCTATACCATTTTACATTTCTACCAACAATATACAAGAGTTCCAATTTCTCTGTAACTTTGCTAACACCTGCTGTTTTCTGTTTTTTTTTTTTTTTTTTTTTGATAGTACCAATTCTAATGGGTGTGATGTGGTATCTCATAGCAATTTTAATTTGTATTTCCCTAATAATTAGTGATTATTTGGGAAATAAGCATCTTTTCATATGCTTATTGACCATTTGTACATCTTTGGAGAAAGGTCCATTTCAGTCCTCTGCTCATTGTTGAATCACTTTTTGTGTGTGTGTGTGGTTAATGAGTCTTTATGTATTCTGCTTATTAATCCCTTATCAAGTATATGATTTGCAAATATTTTCTCCCATTCTGCAAGCTGTGTTCTTACTCTGTAGATGGTGTCTTTTGATGAATAAAATTTTTTAATTTTCATGAAACCAAGTTAGTCTATTTTTTCTTTTGTTACCTGTGCCTTTGATGTCATATCCAAGAATTATTGCCAAATACAATGTCCTGAAGCTTTCTCCCTACATTTTATTCTGAGTATTTTATTGTTTTAGGGCTTTCATTAACACCTTGATTTATTTTTTAGTAAAGTTTTATATATGGCATCAGGTGAGTTAAATTTCATTCTTTTGCATGTGGCTATCCAATTTTCCCAGCACCATTCCTTTGAAAACACTTTTCCCATTTAATGATCATGGTTCAGTTCAGTTCAGTTCAGTCGCTCAGTCGTGTCCGACTCTTTGCGACCCCATGAATCGCAGCACGCCAGGCCTCCCTGTCCATCACCAACTCCCAGAGTTCACTCAGACTCACGTCCATCGAGTCAGTGATGCCATCCAGCCATCTCATCCTCTGTCGTCCCCTTCTCCTCCTGCCCCCAATCCCTCCCAGCATCAGAGTCTTTTCCAATGAGTCAACTCTTCGCATGAGGTGGCCCAAGTACTGGAGTTTCAGCTTCAGCATCATTCCTTCCAAAGAAATCCCAGGGCTGATCTCCTTCAGAATGGACTGGTTGGATCTCCTTGCAGTCCAAGGGACTCTCAAGAGTCTTCTCCAACACCACAGTTCAAAAGCATCAATTCCTCGGCACTCAGCCTTCTTCACAGTCCAACTCTTACATCCATACATGACCACAGGAAAAACCATAGCCTTGACTAGACGAACCTTTGTTGGCAAAGTAATGTCTCTGCTTTTGAATATGCTGTCTAGGTTGGTCATAACTTTTCTTCCAAGGAGTAAGTGTCTTTTAATTTCATGGCTGCAGTCACCATCTGTAGTGATTTTGGAGCCTAGAAAAATAAAGTCTGACACTGTTTCCACTGTTTCCCCATCTATTTCCCATGAAGTGGTGGGACCGGATGCCATGATCTTCGTTTTCTGAATGTTGAGCTTTAAGCCAACTTTTTCACTCTCCACTTTCACTTTCATCAAGAGGCTTTTGAGTTCCTCTTCACTTTCTGCCATAAGGGTGGTGTCATCTGCATATGTGAGGTTTTTGATATTTCTCCCAGCAATCTTGATTCCAGCTTGTGTTTCTTCCAGTCTAGCGTTTCTCATGATGTACTCTGCATATAAGTTAACTAAGCAGGGGGACAATATACAGCCTTGACGTACCCCTTTTCCTATTTGGAACCAGTCTGTTGTTCCATGTCCAGTTCTAACTGTTGCTTCCTGACCTGCATACAAATTTCTCAAGAGGCAGGTCAGGTGGTCTGTTATTCCCATCTCTTTCAGTATTTTCCACAGTTTATTGTGATTCACACAGTCAAAGGCTTTGGCATAGTCAATAAAGCAGAAATAGATGTTTTTCTGGAACTCTCTTGCTTTTTCCATGATCCAGCAGATGTTGGCAATTTGATCTCTGGTTCCTTTGCCTTTTCTAAAACCAGCTTGAACATCAGGAAGTTCACGGTGCCTTTGTATGTTCATGGTATGATCATGGTACCTTTGTCCAAAATAATTTGACATATAAAAAAGTTTTCTATCTGGCCTCTCTACTCTATTTCATTGATCTATCTATCTATCTATCTATATATATATCTTTATGCCAGTATCACATTGTTTTATTACTATGGACTTGTAGTAAGTTTTGAAATCATAAAGTGTGAACTCTCGAGTTTTGTTCTTCTTTTTAATATTATGTTGACTATTCAGGTCCCCTGGAGATTCCATATGAACTTTAGGATGGGTTTTTCTATTTCTGCAAAAACATCATTGGGATTTTGATAGCAGTTACACTGAATCTGTAGATTGCTTTGGGTAGTATTTTAACAATATTAAATCTTCTAATTCATGAACATGGGATGTCTTTCCATTTATTTATGCCTCTTTTAATTTCTTTAGGCAATGTTTTGAGTTTTCATTGTACAAGTCTTTCATCTGCTTTGTTAATTGTTAAGTTTTCTTTTTGATGCTATTGTAAGTGGAATTGTTTTTGCAATTTTCTTTTTCAAAGTTTGTCTATAGAAATTCAGCTGATTTTTGTGTATTAACTGTGTATACTGCTACTTAGTACTAAAAACTTTTTATTTGAAATCTTTAGGATTTTATGCATATAAGATATATAAATGTCTTGCAATAGAGATACCTGCAAATAGAGATAATTGTACTTCTCTTCTTCTAGTTGGGGAAGGCAACGGCACCCCACTCCAGTACTCTTGCCTGGAAAAATCCCATGGACAGAGGAGCCTAGTGGGCTGCGTCCATGGGGTCGCTGAGGGTCGGACACGACTGAGCGACTTCACTTTCACTTTTCCCTTTCATACATTGGAGGAGGAAATGGCAACCCACTCCAGTGTTCTTGTTTGGAGAATCCCAGGGACGGGGGAGCCTGGTGGGCTGCTGTCTATGGGGTCACACAGAGTCGGACACGACTGAAGCAACTTAGCAGCTTCTTCTAGTTTGGATTTCTTTCTTTCTTTTTTCCCCTGATGGCTCTGGCTATTATGATATTCTAGTACAAGGTTGAACAGAAGTTTGAAAACTGACATTCTTGCATGTTCTTCATCTTAAAGGAAAAGCTTTCAGTGTTTTACTATTGAATATGATATTTGCTATGGTTTTTTCATACATATATTTTATTATGTTGAGGTAGCTTTCTTCTAGTCCTAGTTTAACTGAATGTTTTATCTTGAAAGGGTGCTGAATTTTATCAAATTGAGATGATCATATTTTTCCTCCCTTCATTGTGTTGATGTGATTTTTTTTTACAGTGATTTTTTTCATGTACTGAACAATTCTTGCCTTCCAGAAATAAATCCCAATTGGTTATGTTAGAAAATCCTTTAAATATGCTGATGAATTCTGTTTGCTAGTGTTCTGTTGTGGATTTTTGCATCAATGTTCATAAATGTTGTGGGGTATAGTTTCATTTGCTTGTAATGTAGCATCTGACTTTGGAATCAGGGTGATGCTCACCTCAAAGAATGAGAAAAATCTTCCCTCCTCTTTAATTTTTGGGAAAAGTTTGAAAAATTGGTATTAGTTATTCTTTAGATATTTGGTAGAATTTACCAGTGAAGCAATCATGTGCAGGGCTTTACTTTTTTCAGAGATTTTTGATTATTGATTCAATCTCCTTACTCATTATAGATCTATTTAGATTTTTTATTTCTTGTGATTTACTCTTGGTAGATTTTGTGTTTCTAGGAATTTGTCCACTTCATCTAGGTTATCCAGTTTGTTGGTTTGCAGTTATTCGTAGCAGTCTCTTATAATCCTTTTTATTTCTGTAGAATCTAGGTAACATCTACACTTTCTCTTTTGATTCTAATAATTTGAGTCTTCTCACTTTTTTTCTTAGTCCATCTTGTTAAAGTTTGTCAATTTTGTTGAACTTTTTGAAGAACCAACTTTTGATTTCATTGATTTTCTCTTTTTAAAAATTCTTTGTTTATCTGTGCATTAGTCTTTATTATTTCTTTTCTTCTGCTAGCTTTAGGTTTTCATTTCTATTTCTTTAGGACTGGCTGATGGATGTCATATTTGGAAACAGCAGAAGTTGGGAAAAGCAGATGGTATTGTATGTATAAATATATGTGTGGGGTCCTTGTTATTCAGACAACCTTCACCTTCCATCAGCCCTACCATATTGCTGTTGTTCAGTCACTAAGTCATGTCTGACTCTTTGTGGCCCCGTGAACTGCAGCAGGCCAGGCTTCTCTGTCCATCACTGTCTGTCTCCCTGAGTTTGCTCAAACTCATGTCCATTGAGTCAGTGATGCCCTCTAACCATTTCATCCTCTGTCATCCCCTTCTTCTCTTGCCCTCAATCTTTCCCAGCATCAGGGTCATTTCCAATGAGTCAGCTCTCTTTCCATCAGGTGGCCAAAGTATTGGAGTTTCACCTTCAGCATCAGTCCTTCCAATGAATATTCAGGACTGATTTCCTTTAGGATTGACTGGTTTTATCTCCTTGCTGTCCAAGGGACTCTCTAGAGTCTTCTCCAGCAGTTTGAAAGCGTCAGTTCTTCGGTGTTCAGCCTTCTTTATGGTCTATCTTTCACATCCATGCATGACTACTGGAAAAACCATAGCTTTGACTATATGGGCCTTTGTTGACAAAGTGACGACTCTGCTTTTTAAAACACTGTCTAGGTTTGACATAGATATTCTTCCAAGGATCAAGCATCTTTTAATTTCATGGCTGTAGTCACCGTCCACTTTGATTTTGGAGCCCAAGAAAATGAAATCTGACACTGTTTCCACATTTTCCCCATGTAGTAATAATGAGTCACTCCCAGGGGAAAAGGGGTGTTAACTCAATTATCTGTTTAATGTGTGTATGGTGGGGGGAGGAGTGGGAATACAGAGATAGTTGGCACTTTAATATACATTTCATGGAACATAACCAATAACAACTTCTGGCCTTGAAATCCAAATGTGGTTACAAGCTCAGAACCTCTGAGTAGATAAATTAGGAACCCGAAGCCAAAACCCAAAACCAAACAAAGAACAGAAGCACAAAAGCAAAGCATAAACACTACAAATTTATGTGAGAGATGTCTAGAATCTATGAGATTGAGACAACATAAGATTCAGAAGAATTAAATTCTGGGTGTTAATCACCAGTTACTCTTCACAATAAACATATGGTACAACAAGGAAGTTAAAATGGTATACTAAAAGATATCTGTGCTGTGCTTAGTCGCGTCCGACTCTGCGACCCCAAAGAGACTACCAGACTCCTCTGTCTTTGGGGTTTCTCCAGGCAAGAATACTGGAGTGGGTTGCCACTTTGTACTCCAGGGGATCTTCCTGACCCAAGGGTCGAACCCATGTCTCTTGGGTCTCCTACATTGGTAGGCAGATTCTTTACCACTGCACCACCTGGGAAATTATGGAGTAGGTACTATTTTGTGGATGGAAAAGCTGAGACTCATATGTTTAAAATAATGTAATGGATTGCACAGAAAGCAACTTAGAAACTCAGCCCCAGTTCCCTGACTTCAAATCCAGTACTTTCACTCTGCCATGATCTCATACTTTTTGGTAAATGAGAGCCAGGAAAGAGAATTTCATGTTATTTAGCAATACAATTTAGAGATGAGGCTTTGAGCACTGGATGTACACAGAGTGACATGCTACAGGGAATTCATCTTCTGGGGTTCCCTATTGTGCTCATGGATAAGACTCTATATTTTGGACAAAATATCAATCTCTGAGCCTCAATTTCCTCTTGTAAATAGAGATAAATTGCATTTTGCATTTATTTACTTTGTCTCCCCCACTAGAATGTCACCTCTGTGAGGACAGGGACTTTTTATCATCCCTGAGAATTTGTTAGTATTTGTTGAATGTGGGAAATGAATCACTATACTCAGTTCTTATTACCTCTGTTAGTTTCCTAGGGCTGCTGTAAAAAAGGAACACAGATCAAGAAGGCTTAGAAAAGCAGAAATTCATGGTCTTACAGTTCTGGGGGCTGGAAGTCTAAGATCAGGACTTTGGCAAGATGTGTTCCTGCTGAGGGCTGTGACAGAGAATCTGTTCCATGTCTCTTTCCTCAATTCTGGTGGTTTTCTGGTGGTCTTTGATGTTCCTTGACTTTTGCTACATGACCCTGATCTCTTCCTTCATCTTCATGTGGTGTTTCTTTGTGTGTGTATCTGTGTCTAAAATTTCCCTTTTATTAGGACACAAGTCATACTGGATTAGGAGCCCACTAATATACTCCAGTATGATCTTATTTTAACTGATTACATTTGCAACGAACCTCCTGAAAAAGGAGGTCACATTCTGAGGTATTAGAGGTTAGGACTTCAATATATGAATGGGGGATGACGGGGGCAGGGGCAGGCATAATCATTCAATCCATAACATTACTCAAGTACACTCTTGAATAAAATATAGTCCTTGCTTTGAGAAATTAATAAAATTCCAAAATGACGAAAGAGGTAATTCTTGGATGCTTATAAAATTTGAACAACAAATGGGTTTTATGCACAATAAATTAAGGAACTTTTGAGTTAAACCATTTAAGGAATTTTTATTTTAGGCTTTCTCAAGACTTTAGGCTAAGAATGCATGTTGTGTACCCTTTTCATGGAGGATCTCACATGATTGTTTTTCTACAGACTCAATGCAGTGCTGGCAGGATAGAAAAACACTGCTTTGAGAGTTAGGAAGTTGATCTTGGAAAATATTTGATGTTTGCTCCTCAGCTTCTATATTTATAAAAGGTACCAACCTTTTGCAGAAACTGCTATTGAGGATTGTTGCAAGGACAAAATAAGATCGGGTTTCTAAACGTGTTTACAATTAGTAAAGGACTATAGATCCTTAAAGCATTGTACTTAAACCATCATCAGAAATGTACAACTTTCCTCAGGTGGGTAAAGATATCAGCTTTAGTGCCTAGATTTAGAAACTGGTATAGTAAGAAATTAAAAAAAGGATCTTAATTGCTTATTTGGAGTAAACATACAGCTTCTCTACCTCTCTGCTCATCTGGTATATTTTGCTTCCTGGTGATTGTTGCCTGAAGTGTGGAATGACACGCTTGCTATATGGTTTCCATGACCACACATGACCATAGCTCACCCAGTCCCTGCTGCATGGTAGCCAGTTTGGTAAAGGACCCCTGATTTCTGTGGTGAGGGAAAGAGAGCAGAGGAAAGGAAAGCTAAATGTCTTGATTTGGGGAGAGTGGCACCTTCTTAATCTCAGAGCTACATTGTAATTTGCCATTGCTTTCCACATACCTGCCAGGAAATAGCTGAAGATCATCCAGCTATCTAGGAGCTTGGAGAAAACTGGTTTGAGTTTTATTCTTTCTCATCACCAGGGACATAAAAATGTGTGTGTGTGTGTGTGTGTGTGTGTGTGTGTGTTTGTGTGCATGTGTTTATGTGTATGTTCCCAGTTGTTAGTCCTGTCTGACCAGAGCAGGAGAGAAAGCTAGTGGCAGACTATGAGGTGAAAAGTACATCAATGCCTGTTTTTAGAATAGGCATTATTGGATTAAAAATGGAATGCAAGCATGGAAGTGAATGTTCTTCAGCCCTTTCCCTCAACAATGGACGTGCATTTGCTTCAGACTGATAGAATTTTGGTGATAACCATGGTTACTAAAATGGGTCATTTTATACTCAGTGAGAGGAAGCAGCTTGACAACAGTTGCTCATTTCACAATAGTAAAACTCTTCATGGCAGTTAAAAATGGAAGAGTCATCTTATGTTTGTAAGCAACTTATTTCAGCCTGAATTATCCATTTAAGCTAAACAACATGGTGAGATTCTTAAGCTAAAGAATGGGATGTTAAAATCTGGTAAACACTCAGACGTGAGTACTTGAATGAGGAAATATTGTGATGTAAGCATGGCACAAATGGTGTAGAGAAGTGGAACAAGATGCTTTTCTTTAGTATATTTATTAGGCATGGATTGGATCTAGATAATGGGATGATAGCACTAATCCCACAGATAGACAGTAACAGAAAACCATAACTCCATTTACTAAATTTTTCTCCAATATCACCACAAGAGTTTTTATTTTGAGAATATCCATAAGGCACAAATACATCTTATGAAAGAAAATTGATGTTTTGATCCATTCCCCATTTTGACAATATAGAACACTGATTTGTATTATTTGACCTACTTTCTGAAGAGGAGAAAGCACTTACTTCTCAGTATTCAATACATTTATACTTGAATTTGATGTAACCAAAAGGAAAATATCGAGTAGCCAATGGACACAGAACTCTTGGGTTTTAGAAGCTTCTCTGCTCTTGAGCAAAGCTTGCTCAGGATCCCAAAAATATATGTCCATGTTATAAAGCTCTTAGAGAATTCCTTCAAATAGGATGCAAATACAAAGTATAGTCTGGTTTCTTGTCTTTATTCAAAAACCTTTCCAATAAATATTTAATGAATGTCAGTTATGTGATAAGCTGTTTGAAATCCCCCTCATTTAATTTTAAGAACCTCTCCTTCCAACTGATAAATGAATGTATTTAAAATTTTTTCTTTCCTTGTTTATGTAGTTTTATTTATTTATTTTTAAGTTGTTATTTTTTATTGAGGTGTAGTCGATTTACAATGTTGTGCTAATCTCAGTGTATGGCAAAGTGATTCAGTTATACATATACATATATCTATTCTTTTTCAGATTCTTTTCCCATTTAGATTATTACAGAATATTGAATAGAATTCCCTGTGTTACACAGTAAGTCTTTGTTGGTTATTTAACATGTAGTAGTTATTTAACATGTGTATATGTTACATATGAATGTATTTTAAATAGTGGCCACAATGTACAAACTGTAGAATATTTAGGTTGAACCATATGGAATTGTCATATTTGACCGATATTATAAAATTCCTTAAGTTTTGACATACACACACACACACATATGCACACTTCAATAAAGCGAAGTTTGCGTCTAACCCCCTGTTATTGCATATTCTTGTCATTGTTATTTCTGTTAATTCTAATGTATAGGGTATGCCTGAATTAACTTGCTGCATGATGAACAACTAGAGAATCTCAAAGGCATGAAATAGTAGACACAAGACGCACTCCAGATCTTCTGGTCTGCTTCATATATCTCTTAGTCCCCTTGGCCCAGCAGACTCCCACTGCATGTCTGTGTCATGGCAGTATTAGAAGTGCAAGAGGGCAAGCAAAACATTCAAGGCTCCTTAAGGCCTGGGTGTCACACCAACACAAGGTCATTTCTAATACCCCATCCCTTTGGCCAAAATAAGTAAGTAAAGCATGACTATAGAGAGGAGGTGAAGAATTGAGGTCAATAGTACAAACCTACACAGTGACTAGCATTTAAAAAGCAATGCATTATCTCTTTATGTCACTGAAGTTTGCTAGGGAAATACCTTCCTATGCGAAAAGGAAAACATCATCATATTTGTTCTCATCATCATCATCATCAATTTGATCTCAGGCACATATCATGCTTTCTACATGCCAATGCCTCATCTAAAAGCTTTACATTTAATTTTTTCAATAACTCAATGAAGTCATCACTAACAGTATCCCCCCATTATGACTAGAGAAACAAGGCACAGAGAAATTAGTAAAGATGTTCATTGTTTGCAAGAGACTGAGAATACTGGTATTTCAAACTGTACTATTCTAGCACAGAATCATGTACTGGAGGATGTGACTATGTTTAAGAGGTTTTAACTTCTTGTCAGGGCACTTATCTGCTTTCTAAGTCACAGAGAGGAGGACCATCTCCACAGTGGATGGGATGACCACAGAATACTAGTGGGATTCTGTTGGTTACTCCCCAGTTCAGTGGCCTAGCCAATCAGGTATTTTTCTGGACTGTTTTGTCCATTTTTCTACCTGGGAACAAGAGAGTCAGGTCTACCACTCACCATTTTTCTTTCTTTTCTTTCTTAGTGATGCTTTTGCTCATCTAGTGTATTTTTCCTTTCAGCACACTGGTAGGATGTCACTTAAATGCATTATCAAAAGACTCATATACTTTTACATCCAATAAATTATTGCATCCAGCCATTCTATATGCAATACTTATCCCTTTGCTTTATAGAACATGACGAGCTTCCCTTTGGCTACAGAAGTAACTTGACCCAAAGAGAACCAAAGATCCAGGGCCAAGGTAGAGCAGAAAAACAAAAATGAATTCCTGAAGCATTCAATTCCATTTAGAAACTAGAAAAGAAAACACAGCTAGTCTGGTCCAGTGTGAGAAATTACTCTCAGTATTTTATATAAAGAAAAATCAAGACTCCAAAGGAACATATGATAGATAACATATGCATGTGTGCTAAGTTGCTTCAGTCATGTCCGACTCTGCGACCCTATGGACTGTAGCCCGCCAGACTCTTCTGTCCATGGGATTCTCCAGGCAATAATACTGGAGTGGGTTGTCATGCCCTCCTCCAGGGGATCTTCCAAACTTGGGGATCAAACCTGGGTCTCCTTTGTCACCTGCATTGCAGGCAATTTCTTTATCACTGAGCCACCAGGGAAGCCCATGATAATGTATACATTCATATAATCTTTGGTAAGTCCTTATATACCATTTATTCTTACAAGATTTTTAAAAATCCATGAGTTTATTTTTTTTGGATCTGCTCCCCCAATTTTTTGACTCAATGTTTTTCTTGCCACAAATACTTTGTATTAAAAACTTTTTACTGGATGTATTAAATTGTAGCTTTTCCCGATATTATTTTCACTTCTAGGCATTTACAAGTTAATTACGTAGTCAAGTATTAGGGAAATGCTTTCTTTTTGCTCATCAACAGTCAAGTGTCCCTGGATGCCCTCCGTGCTGGGTGCTGGTCCAGCTGCTCGAGCCACGAGCAAATGGGGGTACCTTGCTTCAGTGCACAACTTCAGGGTTTACTTTGGAAATCTAGCCTGGCTCACCATCTGCAAGGTGGATGACACAGGCTCTTTAGGGAAAGGAATGCTGTGAGTTTTAGAATGATACCTAAGGCTGCTCTTTCCTTGCTCTTCCCAAACCACAAAAGAAGTGCTACTCGCTGTAAATGTGTAAGAAGTGCATTTGGTAATGCTATCTTTTTGAGGTGTCATTCCTGTTGGAAACTTTCTGGCTTCTCAGCTTTCACTGCAGTGATATTGCAGGGTTACAAACAAGCATCTCATTAGGGAGTGGAGATAGCGTCTGTCTCATTTTTCAGAAACCCTGACAACAAGTGTGAGTCTTGGCCAGCAGAAGGACTGAGACACAGGTGATGTGAGATTGGGGGTGCAGCCTCGCTGTTTCAGTATTGATTTGCTTTGGCAAAACTTTCGTTTTTTAATTAAAAAAGATTAACTCCTCTTATGGACTGGGAACTGTGCTAGGCATTGGACATAAAGAACTAAAGTGGTGTGAGCCCTACCTTCCTAGAGTTTGGTGGATGAAGGATGATTATCACTAATAAATCACAAACAAGCTGACACATAAGTAAAATAGTTTCAAATTGTGATCTTGGCTAAGGAGAAGCCAAGGGGGCTGAGACAGGGAATAACCTGCAGAGGAGAGTTGAGGGAGCCACACTTGTTCCTCCTGCTTCCTTTTCATGGGGTGTGTGAACAGGGTCCCCTCCTCATGCTCAGATCAGAAATCATCCAAAAGAGTTGCTTTAGAAAATGAAATGATGGTTTATGTACAACAAGGTTCTCTGGAGACCCTGATGGTTTGCTCTCCGACTCCGAGACAGAGTTTTGGCTTTCCTACATGCCAGGGCTCTGCTGAGCTGACAAAAAGCTTTCCTTCGATTCAATGACTTATGGTACAGAGACAATGCCTTCTGTGCAAATGTTCCTAAAGGCTCAATTATTAAAAGAAAAATGACTCTCAGCTAGGATGTGTTATGTTTTTAGTTTTTCATACACGTATGTGTTCGATACTGAACTAGTTTTATACCGAGGCACTCCTATACTGATCAAATAATAACATACAGTTAACATAGCTAATTGATTCTTTCCTCCAAGAAGAATTATGGAGATTCGGGTTAATTAGCAGGATGTTAGACTCATAGATGATATTTGAAAATATTTGTTGTGTATTGTGAAACCTGAAGAACTTGAAGAATTAAACCAATGTGCTACAGCCTGTATATACCATTGTTGGTTGAGTTACTAGTAAACTTATATTTTTATGAATTCTTCTCTGAGAGATTTCTTCGAACAAGGGATGTGTGTGCATACATGCTGTTTTTCAGGAATATCTGTATTATCCATAAAAACAGACGGTTTAGAGGAAAATGTAAGACAATTTATAAAATATTATGAGCTGATTTTACAACCTGTTTCTTCTAAAGAGTGGATTTTAGCATGTTGCTTATAGTAAGAGCCGCTGGGCTGTGTTGATGGCTGGTCACGTGCTGTGAAGCCTTTGGAGAGTATTCTTCACTGTCTTGTCAGCATGGCTGCATATTAGTGAATACTCTAATAATATGAGCACTAATATGCAGCCATGCCGACAGACAGTGAAGGAATCGTCAGGGAATGGAAGCCAAACTGTGGACCAATACCTACCCTTCCATGCCTGAACATTAGGCTGGCAGGGAACAGCCTCATAAATGGATAGTGTCTGCCTGCCTAGGGTCTACACAAGGAGGAGGAATAAATGTGGCTGACTTCTCCTACACACGAGGTGGGTCTCCAGCTCACAAATAAAGCCCTGTGTCTCTCCTGAGCTACTTTCAGGAGGTTCATTGACAGCATGTCTCTCTTATTTATGATTAGCCCAAGATGGTTTATAGAAGCACTGGCTTTTCAACAGCTAGAAAAAAAAAAAAGGAAAGATGGCAATGGAGAGGCAAGTAAATATCCTGACAATGATTTTTGTTTCCTTTCTTCCTTCATTCCTTCTCCCTCCTTCTCATCTTCTCTCCCCTCATTCCTCCCTTTCTTCATTTTTGAAAAAGTATGACTTACCTACATACTTCAGTCATCCCTTGGGAATGAGCAAGGCTGTCAGTGGTATTTCCTGGCAAACTGGACCTGGTCCCTTGCCCTGATTTTGTTGCCACACCAACAAAGCACTGGGCTCACTTTCTCTCCTTGGAGGGGTGACCAGCAGGTCCCAGCAGCAAGGCTGAAGGATGGCAATACCCCAATCAGAGTCTCAGCCTAAAGCAGCTCCCACCAAATTGGGCCTCAGTCTAGGATAAACCTTTAGGTTTCTTTGGAATATTTGGAATCTTTATAAGTCTATAGTTGAACAGATGGTGAGGGATGGCTTTCAAATTTTTTTTCCCCTTGAGAGGGTTATCAAACAGTAAAAACCATCCCTGTAATTTTGAAGGTGAAATTCCTCATCTTCCTTCCTATGTCTTGATCACACATGAATTCCAGAACATTATAGGAATAACTTAATTAATCATGTTTTTCAGGTTTTATTTTGTGTGTAGATCCCCTGGGAGGGAACATTCTGTCTCAGTGAGTAGGTGAGGCCCAAGATACTGTGTTTCTAATAAGCTCCCAGGTAATACTGATGCTACCACCCCAGGACGACACTTTGAGATACAAGGGGCTATTGAGTTTGAATACCCATGCCTTAGAATGGACTCTGGCATGTGCATTCCTATTTTTCAAGGATTTTCACTTTAGCTGCTGCTGCTGCTAAGTCCCCTCAGTCGTGTCCAACTCTGTGTGACTTTAGCTAGATCCAATTTAAAAATGTATCCTTAAGTGATGCTAAGTGAAATGTCTATTGTGAAACTCTGCAAATTATCTTGAAAGATAACAAACTGAACACCACAGTTAAAGATTGCTTACAAGCTGAGGTTGTTCATCACCTTTACAAACCTTGTCTTTTTGATATGGAGAACCATGAGGAAAATTGCTGAGTCATAAAAGAGTTCATTCCTGTTAAGTGTATCCTGAGACAGTGAGACTCTTCCTGTTCCTTCCAGTGACTCTTAGTGAACAGCAAATTGTCTCCTTTCTGATTCAGTTTTTACAGTCACATATTGTGAAAATGAGTGGATACTCTTCCAACACAGCTTGACAGGTTCTTTATTGAGATTATACAATCAAACATGGGACTTATGACTTACATACTACATATTTCATTTAGATGGATCTACGGAAATGTGTAAAAAATATAATTTTCAATCATGATGCTTATTATGTGCCAAATACCATGTAGTAAGTAATACATTTGATCCTCCAAAAAAATCACATGAGGAAGGTATTATCTTCACTTTATGGTTAGAGAATTAGAGGTACCAAGACAATAAATAACTTTATCCTTGTTAAGATAAGCACGTGGGCCTTTTATGGTAAGAGGTTGCAAGCTGAGGGCCTACAACTCAACTTCTGATTTTTTTATTTGCATGAAGATTTTTTAAAAACTTGAATTAATTGTCAATAGATCCTATTTCCTGTTTCTTAAAAAATACCTGAGTATCTGGCAGCTTTAGACTTGCATTCCTGTACAGCAAGCATCGGCTGGTACAGAGTAGCAAAACTGCCTTTAGGAGGGTTATGAGTGCTCCAGCTTGTCACAGTTTTCACCTCTCCCATTTTACTCATATTTGTTAGTTTCTGGCTCCAATAACCATTTGAGTTTGAAGTCTCTGTGCATACTCATTGTTGAAGATCTTCATGAAACTAGGAATCACCACCGTAGTTAGGATTTTATTGAGCTTTCACAGGGTGGAAGTCACTCTGCTGGGTTCCACAGGGCTTGGGTACTAAAGACCTATGGCCCAGCCCTCAAGACTTCTGCTCTGATCATACAGAAATGTTGTCAGAGTTTAGAAGTATAATATTTCCTGTCATGTAGTATCAAGGAATATGGTCAGTAACCCTAGGGTGTGTTAATGGCAGGACTATATTCTGGGCTAACAGGAAACTAATTCAATTGTGCTCCATCTTGCCTCTCCTTTCTTTCCTTTCAGATTTACCATTTTACTTTTTGCAATAATTCACAGCATAAGATTCAGAAGGTGCCAAGTGTAAGTCCCTAGAGAGGGGAATCATTTCAAAGGTTTGTACTATAAAAGGCCTCATAATATTTATGTTGAGAGAGAAAAAGTGAGTGAGATATAGGGAGTTTTACTTTTTCAATGTTTTATCCTTTAGAAAAGAATTGGATTATCTTATTAAAGAGTCACTTGAAGAAAGGCATTTTCAATTTGGGCATGACTGACTCATCACCTTTCACAGTCTGGGTCATCAAAGATGTGGCTCTTCCAGAGAGAATTTCCAAGACCTGGGACAGTGAGAGGGTGTGTGTGTGTGTGCGCGCGCGTGCATTTATGTGTGACTGTATGCCTAATGAGAGAGCTCTTCTGACTGAAGGGGCCTGGTTCAAAGGGAAACTACATTTTCTGGTCTGGGTGAGTGGGAAGGGGTATAGTGCAGATGGATAAGGCAAGTGAACATGCTTTCAATCAGCCTGAAACACTAGCTGGCATAGATTTCTTTTGCTTCCAAGCAGTCATGTAAATATGGGTGCTTAGGCCAGAGCTCATTATTATTCCTGAGTGGAGTCCTTGGCCTCTAAAGAAATGGCACCTGCTATGAATTTCTGTGTTCTCTGACTTCTGTAATCTCTCCGCAAAGCCCTCCTGCTTCCTACTCTGCAAGAGTTTCACAGGATGTGTCTTTGAACTATTTATCTCCAGGAAGGACTGGGGGCTCTATCAGTTCTTCCAGCTTCAAGGGCAGCAGGTGCATTAACTCTAGACTGTCCTGGACCTGTTAGCTGAGGCAGTGGCAGATAGAACACAGAAGTAAAGGAAAGGGAGACAGAAGAGAGTGGTTATTTGCTAAGGGCAAGGTTATGGGGAGATTTTAGGGAGATTGGTGCAGAAGAGAGAAACAAGACAAGGAGGATTTGGGATAGTGGACGATCCAGTCGACCAGTGCTTGCCCGGCATGATAGGGGAAAGAAATGTGACTATAATAGCAATCTTTACTGAGCTCTCATTATGGAGAGCTGGCCCTGCTTAAGTACTATGAGATACTAACATTCTCATTTTACAGAGAAGGAAGCAGAAACACAGTGAGGTTAAGTAATTTGTCCATTGTCACATAGGGAGTAGGTGGTAGAGCTAGGATCTAGGCATCCTGGTTCTACTGCTCAAGCTGAAAAAACACTCTGCTAGGATGGTTCTGAAACAGAGGAGAAGAAAAGGAACAAGGCTGGGGAAGAATTGGGTAGAAGAGGGGCAAAGTGAGAAGGAAGGTGGAGAATTCTCCACCCTGTTTGGTCTCATTCTGGATGAGGATCATCAGAAACTTGACGTAAGAGAACCAAAAGCTAAAGGAGTTCATCACCACTAACTTAGCCTTAAAAAAATGTTGGAGACTTCCTTAAAGAGAAAAGGGCATAACTAGAAACAAGAAAATTATGAAAGAAAAAAATCTCAGACATGAAAAATAATATAGTAAAAGTAGTGGTCAACCACTTATAAAGTTAGTGTTGGTAGTGGTTATTCATGACCCCATGGACTGTAGCCTGCTAGGCTCCTCTGTACATGGGATTCTCCAGGCAAGAATACTGGAGTGGGTTGCCATTAAGTTAGTAGGAAGGTTAAAAAACAAAAGTACAGAAATTATCTATATCTGACATAATATATTAGGTGATATACAAAATATAAATATATATAAAATATAACACCAAAAACATAAAACATAGGGGTAAAATAAAAATGTAGTGCTTTTAGAATGGGCTCAAACTTAAGTAACCTTAAATAGACTGCTCTCTACCTCAGCTGTTATATATAAACCTATGATAACAATAAACCAAAAACCTATAACAGATACACATACACACAAAAAAGAATACATAATAACCCTAAAGAAAGTCATCAAATCAAAAGGAAAAGAGAACAAGAGAAGAAAGGATCAGAGAATGACAAAAACAACCAGAACAATGAATAAAGAGGAATTAAGTAGGTATCTATAAATAAGTACTTTAAATGTAAATGGACTGAATGCTTCAATTAAAAGACATAGGATGGCTGAATGGATAAAAAAAATAAGGCCTACATATGTAAGACCAGAGCTTCACTTCAGATGCACACACACACACACACACATTGAAAGTGAAGGAAAGAAAAAGGATATTCCGTGCAAATGGAAAGACAAAGCCAGGTGGCAATACTTATATCAAACAATACAGACTTTAAAGCAAAGACTAGCAAGAAACAAAGAAGGGCTTACATAATGATAAATGGATCAATACAAGAGGAAAAGCATTTATAAATATCTATGCACCCAACATAGGAACACCTCAATATATAAAGCAAATATTAACAAACATAGAGGGAGATACTGACAGTGGTACAGTAATAGTAGGGGAACTTAGTACCCATTTACATCAATGGATAGATCATGCAGACAAAAATCAATAAAAACATGGGCTATAAGTAACACTTTACACCAAATGATATATGTAGCACGCTCTACCTCAAAAGAGTAGAATACACTTTCTTATCAAGTATACATGGAACAATTCTCCAGAATATAACACATGTTAGATTATGAAATGTCTCAATAAATTTAGGAAGAATAAAGTGACATCAAGCATCTTTTTTTGACCACAATTATATGAAACAAAATCCGTTACAAAAAGAAAACTGGAAAAAACAGAAATGTGTGGAGGCTAAACAATATGCTACTAAACAGCCGGTGAGTCACTGAAGAAATCAAGGGGGAGGTTAAAGAAAAATACGTTGAACCAAATAAAAATGAAAACACAGCATTCTAAAATCTATGAGACATGGCAGAAGCAATTCTAAGAGGAAATTTTAGAGTGATACAGGCCTACTCCAGGAAATAAGAAATGTCTCAAATAACTTAAACTTACACCTAAAGAAAGAATAAACAAAGCCCAAGATTTGTAGAAGGAAGGAGATAATAAACATTAAACATCAGATAAATAATATAGAGACTAAAAAAATTCAGTAGGTAAGATCAACGAAACTAAGAGCTGATTCTTTGAAAAGATAAGCATAATTGATGTCTTTAGCCAAACTTATCAAGAAAAAAAGAGGGCCCAAATAAATAAAAGACTTATTGTGGCAATCAATTGGTAATGTATATTCATGTAAAATCACTATATTGTACACTTGACACCTTGTATGTCAATTATATGTCAATTATATGTCAATTATATGTCAATTAAAAATGAATCTAGGTGTCTGCTTTTGCTGTACCACTTGTGCATGTGGCTTTGAGCCTCAGTTTCCTTGTGTACAAACTATGCATGATAGAGTACGTGCTTGTCAGAATGAAATGAAAAAATATTAGAACACACTTTGGGCATAATGCTTTGTATGTGGTGGGACAGTAGGTGCTGAAGCTGTTTCTGTTAACACATGAGTAGAAAGCTTAATCTGATCATCTCACTGGTGTGCACGGTAAGATACTTTCCTTCTGTGACACATGTTCTTGGCTGATGTCCCTGCCTCTCTGCTGTTGGGTAGACCTGTCAACTTCTTTATTTGCCTCTTAGCACTCTGTTGATTATTTGAAGTCTGCAAGAGCATCACATTTTCCTCTTTGCACAGGATCAGTGATCTTGGCCTCCTGAGCCTGTGTTACTGACCATTCTGTTAGTTACTGCCACAGCTAAGTGGTATCACTGGCAAAGTCACTGCTATGAACCTAACAGCCTCTTGGAGTCCTAAGGACCACGTTTGAGCAGGGTCATTTGCTCAAAGTCACACAAAATTGATTCTTCTGTTTTCTTTATAGTGACTGATCACATCTCAGAGTTTACCAGACCCTGCTGTCACTGACCTGGTGCTGTCTAGAGGTTGCCTTCTAATTGGACAATGTGGCTGAGAGGAGACAGGTGTGCACAACTGGGAGGCGAGGAGACAGCAGTACCTGCTTGTTTCCCATCTCACCTGTACCTAGCTGACTTCAGTCCATCATCATCTCTATCGAGGACCCGTGTAGATGCAGCAGCGTCACAGGCTTAGTGCCCTCTGGTCTTTCCTTTCAAGGATCTGCTCTGCAATTCACTTCCCCTTCCTACTTTTGTTTTATTCTCTGCAGGTTGTTAATTAATCTTGACTTGAAATGTCACTGCTCCTAGCGGTGTTTGATTTTTAATAGAAAAATAGTGAAGAAAGAAAAGCCTGTAGGATCCCAAAGGATACATCTTTCTGGAGGTAGAATTTCAGGTTTTGGCACAAGATTTCCTAGTTGCTGAAATTCCCAATCCTAATCCTTTTCACTTTTGGCTCCTTGTGCTCAGACTGCTCCTCTTCCTAATTAACAGCTAGCTTTTCACCTGTCTTCATTCAGGTCCCTGCAAAAATATCATCTCCCCAGAAAAGCTTATGCTGGGTTCTTCATGTAGTCTGTTATCCCCCACCAACATTGATCTTGCCTTAATCTTTTAATAATACTTACCACTACTTGATACTATATTCTCTATTTTAATTATCTGTGTACCCTAAACAGAATTCAAGCTATGTGAGCCCAGAGACATTGTTTCATCATTACCCTGTGCCCTAAAATAGTGTCTTATTAGGCACTATAGGATTTTTAAAGAAATTCAAGTGAGTCATTGGAACACATTTTTTCTGGTACTTCTTAATTTTATCTTTATATTTGTATATAATATGACTGTGTCTTTAGCATATTGTGTACCTTTATTCATTGGTTGAATTAACAAAAATTGTTAACGTCTACTGAGTTGCGATCATTGGGCTGGTGATGAGAATAGGAAAAAATACATAAGGCACAATCTCAGCCTTCAAGCTGCTCATGTCTAGTAGAGAAACATGTGAGTAACAGACATATACAATAGAGTGTTAAGATTGGCAAGATAACACAGATCTGTAGTGTTTCAGTATAGTGATAAAGATGAGTAAGAATTAGCCAGGAGACCCGGATGATAAAGATGTCTTTCCAGACAGAGGAGATTAGCATTTGTAAGGTCAAGAAGGTATAAGAGTTCACGGAAAATTCATTAGGTGCAAGAAGTTGATAATGCCCATATAGATAATACAAACAAAAATTAAGTGAGGTGGAGCAGAACATGAGTGAGATAAGGTGGGAAGTTATACAAAGTCATGAATGTCATTTTAAAGAGCTTGAATTTTTTCGGCAAAGAGCCAACAAAGGAGTTTTAACAAGATGAGATGTAATTAGATACGTGTTGATTTACCCTCCTTGCTTCCTTTCAGATTTCCTTCTACACCCAGGATTAGCATCAGCCACAACAGGGGACCAGCACAGGTGTAGAAAAAAATTGTATATTTGCATTAAGTATGACCAGGGTCAGTGAGAGAAAAGAAGTCTATAGTACTCAGGTGGTTCTCTGGTTGGCATAGCTCTTTATAAAACTTTTTTAAATGCAAAATTTCAAACACAGGCAAAAATAAGCATATGATTTAATTAACCTCCATGAACTTACTACCCAGCTTCAAAATTTGTCAATATTCTGTCATTCTTGTTTCATCTGTACCTCTATCTAATTTTGATCCTAGCCAGTAAAAAGTAAGAGGTTTATAAGGTTCAATCAGATGGAGTCATAGACAAGGGAGTGAGGGAAGAATATAAATTCAGAGTTCTGGGATTGGTCTCAGGCAAGCTCAGAATGGAGGAAAGAGGAAAGAAAGGAATGGATGGGAATAAACGTCTAGGTGGAAGAAATGATGCTGGTGGGAAAGCAAGCTTCTTAAATGCAGGGTCTATGTCCTATCTGTCGTTGAATTGCTTGCAGTCAGCACAGTACTGCACATGGTAAGCATGCAATAAGCATTTGTTCAATTGAATTGAGCTCATGCCCAGGGTCCCTGTCTTCTTCATGAAGTCTAGGCTTGGTCATTGATGGTAATGAGACAGACATAGAGAAGAGAACCCAGGGTCATGGAGCTATAAACTAGCTTCAGTGGTACATGGAGTACATGCCACTGGTCCACACATGAAGATGCTTCTTTTAATGTGCTCTGCAAAGTATGTGCAATATCAGGAAGGTAGTTTTCTTCTTCAATGTTTAAAAGAAAAAGATAGTGAGTGATTTAAGAGCAAGCATTTTCAGTCTTTGCATTCCCTTTTATAGCTCCCTGCTTAGAGGACTCTTGTGGTTCAAAAAGATTGCAGAAAAGATTTTGAACTTCAATTTTCCTCTCTGGTTTCGCTTTCATTTCCTTTATTTCTCAGTTATCATTGTATATCACGAATGCAGCTTGTTCTTCTCTAATCTAACAAAAGTATCTTGACTCGGTTTTCTAAAGTGCCAAGACTGAAACTCAATGAGTCAGAGATCTTCCTCCATGTGCCACCTTGTTCCAGAGAAGACAAAACAGGATAAACTAAGATAAAATAACAGATTTAACTTGGAATTTATAAAATGTGATTATGTGGAGCAAATTAACATATTCAGTGCTAAAGTTGCAAACAAGTTGTAATGATCTGTTGGATAATGCAGCAGACTGGGTGAAATGCATGTTTCATGTTATATATTTATAATTATTCATCTAAAATGTATTCTGAAAAGCAATAGGCATTCAGATATATTAATCTGAATATCAAAGATGGTGTATAGTTGTTACAGTTACTGGGTGTTACCACTTGATATAAAAGAAATGAGGGGAAGAAGGTTATTAGAGTTTTTAAAGCTATTTTACATATGTTTCTATCTCCATCATTCTGCCAAAGTTTAAAATCTTTAGGACTCAAATTTTCATTACACAAAATTTCATACCCTTCACATGCTGGTAAATTTTTATGGTCATGAAGTATCCTATCCTTCCTTCCTATTTTCTGCAAATGTTATTCAATTCTAGAAACTTATTAAACACTTGGCTCAGACAGGTAAAGCGTCTGCCTATAGTGTGGGAGACCTGGGTTCAATCCTTGGGTCGGAAAGATCTCCTAGAGAAGGAAATGGCAACCCACTCCAGTATTCTTGCCTGGAAAATCGCATGGACGGTGGAACCTGGTAGGCTACAGTCCATGGGGTTGCAAAGGGTCGGACCCGACTGAGCAACTTCACTTTCACTATTAAACACCAATCATGATGACTGCCATACTCAATGAACTCAGAGTCTGATTGATAGCACCCAACTGAAAAAATCACCTCATATATAAAGGCTTTCCCAGAATCTACCAGTTGTTGAGGTCTTCTCTTTCAAGTTCCAGTCACTTCCTACTCCTATCCCTATTATAGCAATTCTCACAGTATTATATAATGATATTTTGGTTTTGTTTCTAGATGGATGGAGGGCCAGGGTCATGCCACTTTCCTCTGTCTTTTGGGAGACAGCTTTCCTTGCCATTCCTCTGTGTCTCATGTCAACTTTTGTCAGGGACTGTCTTTTCAAGAATGTTTGTATAGCAAACAGCCTGGGAACATTCTGTGTCTCACATGCCCTGAGGGGCAGAGAGAGGATATTTTTCTAAGCAGGATAATAAAGATATCTCCCATGCAGCAAAGGTTGAGTAGATTTCTAGCAACCTCCTTTAAAAGATGGAATTGCCTAAACTCCAGTTTCCTCAGCTGTGAAACAAACCCACCGTGTGCACAGCATCCACCAGGGCTTCCTTCCACATCACCTGCAATCAGCTTGGGCTGAGGAAGGAAGGAAGAAGGATGTGAATTTGAAGCTCATCCTGCCTGCCATGCTGTGAGTAATCAGGCCTTTTTCTTTGAGCCCAGGGTCTTGTATCTTCTGCCAACATCCATGAAATGGGGTAGGCTGATTTGTTAGCTTGAAAGTAGGGCAAAATTGCAGACCTTTCACTGTTCTTGAGTTTCTTCACTATCTAGGGCTTTGCCTGGCACAGTGTAGAGGAGTGAACTAGCTGTTCAGTGTGAGTGCATTTAATTATAATTTTAGCTATAGAGGGAATGTTGTCATCAGTATTTTTCAGTTACCAGTGGCGTTATCCTGGTAAATTGCTTAACCTGCCTCACGTCAGTGTTCTTATGTGTAAAATGGAAAGAATGAAAGTATATGTTTGTGGTGGATATAGAGATGTGCTGTCCAGATCTCCTTCTGGGAGGCACGTGTGGCCCAGCTGCAGGGACTGCCTTTAGGATCTGATTCAGCTGCAGAAATGACAACCCACTCCAGTATTCTTGCCTGGAAAATCCCATGGATGGAGGAGCCTGGCGGGCTACAGTCCACGGGGTCGCAAAGAGTCAGACATGACTAGCTACAGAGTTCCCTCACCTGAGACCCCACCCTCTCCCCGGTGGTCTGTATCCAGTGACTGAGCAGTGTGTGCAGGTTGTACAAAGGACGGCCATTTGGTCCCATTAAAGATAACTTTCATTGCTTCATTGAATTTCATGGTTTCATTGAGTCATTGCTTCAGAGCCCCTGCTAGATTGGCTGAGGTTTTGCCAGACCTGTGTAGCAATTCAATTTTTCTCTCTGTGCAGTTGTGCTTCCTTTTACAGATTTCCCTTCCTTTTATGGCTTTTGATCCCTAATAAACACCTTACTGCCCATCTGCCTTCTTTTCTCAAACTCTTTCCCAGCATCTGCTTCTGGAGAACTCCAACTGCCTCAGGATTACTGAGGTGGTAAGGGCGTGTAAATCACTCAGAGCAGTCCTTGCGTGTGGTTGTTACATATTGTTGTTGTTCTCATGAACATTATTATTATCATCAACATATGGAATACCCTAGAAGAATAGTATTTGCCACTAAGGCTCTAATGGCATCGTGACCTATGTAAGCAAATAACACTCTCGGCCTATAAATGTCTCCAAGTTACAAAAATCAAAACACTAAGGACAACCAATCACAAATAGCCAACTAGGCTTTAAGCTATAGCCAATCAGGTAATTTATTTTCTTTGTTTCTGCCGTTTCTCTGTGTAAGTCCTTTTCCCTGGCTCCTGTGCTTCTAATCACTTGCAGTTTGGTGCTGCTTTATTTGAATTAATCTTTGCTTAAATATGCTCTTAAAAATTTTAGTATACCTCCGTTTATTTAACACTGGTAGAGAGCAAAAAATGGTGGTGGAGTCACTCAAAACTGTACAATACGACGATTCGTTGAAATAGTCAAGAGATCTTCAACCTGGAGAAGTAAAGTTTATGAAGCACCTAGGAGATGCCTGTTGTTTAGTTGTTCAGTCACGTCCGACTCTTTTATGACCCCATGGACTGTAGCCCGCCAGGTTCCTCTGTCCATGGGATTCTCCAGATTAGAAAAACAGAGTATGTTGCCATTTCCTTCTCCAAGGGATCTTCCTGACCCAGGGATTGAACCAGTGTCTCTTGCATCTCCTACTTGGCAGGCATATTCTTTACCACTGAGCCACCGGGGAAGCTGCCCAGCCAACACTCAAAATGGCTGTGGTCTGAGGGTGAGATTATACTTTGGGTAAACCCAAAAGTGAAAACAAAGACAAATGTAGATACCAATAAGGGGTATTGGGGCTCAAGGTAAGAGAAGCTTTTGAACATAACTGCTTTCAATGACTCAAGCTTTCACTGGAGGGACCCTTGGCAGAGATGCTACCCAGATGCAAGGTCTTGATGAGGATGAGCAGGAAGGGAATATACCTGATGACTGCTGAGATTACTGGTCAGAAGAAAATTGAGAAATCTATTATTTAAACTTTCCATATAAAGCAGAAATCATGTATTTATGCTCTCAGTATTTCCAAAACAAATATCATAGAGTTGTTAGCTGTGTACTGTTGACTCAATATGGATGATGAACCAACTTCTTCTTGGCTAGCTTAATTCATTTATTATAGAATCATGTGCTCAAATAGATAACTAAATATCCTTACTACTTCACTGTGTAATGGAATGCCTGGAGATGTGGAACTTTAAAAATATGTATGTATTTAATAAGAGTTGTTGTCATAAAAGTTCCTAGAGAGCAGGATATTCAGGACACTCTGGAGAAGAACATTTTGGGGGGAAGACCACTTGAGTGGCTCCTTTTGCTAATGCAGGTGTAAGGTAAGGATCCTTCCTCTGACTGTTCTGGATTCTGTTTCCTGTCTCAATTTCAAAAGTTTCTGGGGAAGAGATGGGTAACTTTTTCAAGGGATTAAAGAACCTTCCAAAGACATGGTGCTCTCGGTTTTGATAGGTTTCCTGTAGGTTAGAAAGTTGTTAAGTTCTCTCTGATGTACTGGGGTGGCCTTGCCTGCACTAGTTCTGAGATGAAACCACCTGGAAGGAAAGCCATGTTCTGAATTCTGAACTGGTATTGCAGGCCTTCAAGAAGTTCTAGAGAGCCAGCCCAAATCACAGCGTTTCTGACATCATATAGACGTCTGGTGTGTGTGTGTATGTGTGCATGCACATGTCACAGAATGAGGCAAAAGTAGCATCCTTTTACCCCAGGTTACCTTAGTCACATATTTTCATCTTTCCTGAAGCCCTGGCAATGTCTGTGTCCCTCAATATCCTTAAGGGTGATGCGCTGTTGATTATGGGCTTCTCCCCTATGTAGTGGGCAGGCCAGGTGGACATCCACCTGCAATGCA
The DNA here is from genome assembly GCF_003369695.1 of Bos indicus x Bos taurus. NCBI lineage: Eukaryota > Metazoa > Chordata > Mammalia > Artiodactyla > Bovidae > Bos > Bos indicus x Bos taurus. The sequence goes on from NC_040096.1 coordinate 48,086,866, forward strand.
GGAGACCCCGGTTCAATTCCTGGGTTGGGAAGACCCCCTGCAGGAGGACCTGGTAACCCACTCCAGTATTCTTGCCTGGAGAATCCCCATGGACAGAGGAACCTGGCTGGTTACAGTCCATGGGGTTGCAAAGAGTTGGACATGACTGAGTGACTAAGCACAGCACACAGCACAGGCTGGGTGGACAGTAGCGGAAAGAGTGGTTTCATCATCTGCAGCCTGTTCCAGATGACAATAGGGGCAACTGCTTTGTGACAATTTGTGTGGAGCAGTTATATATAATAAAAGTGATTTCTCTCTATGTGTATATCCATTGTCAAACTAGATGTTTCCAATCCATATCCAAAACTGATTACTTAGGTCAACCTAGGAACCTATCCAAAAATCCCTTCTGGGGTTTTCTGAAGGAGCTAATATGTGTTTTCAGCAAAAGGGACTGCTAGCAATGTCTGACTACAAGCTCATTGGGGTGTCTATCCAGGTGATACAGACTGGCTCACCCTCTTTTTTTTTGGTTATGTTAACCTAACAGATACATTTCACTGTCCCCCTCCCCATATCTGCTTAATTTCCTTTGGTGATAATTGCATACTTTTAGCATAAAGAGCCCATCCCCTAGGGAGATGGTCTCCAGTTTAACATAAGAGTTTGTGTGAAAAGACCAGAGGTAGTTATAATATTGGGAAGAGAATTTTTACCTTTTTCTACTCTCTTCTGAGAAACTGCCTTCAGAAAACAAGTGTGACTGGACTCTGACTTTTAGTAGCAACAGTGAAAGAAAGAAAGTGAAAGTGAAGTCGCTCAGTTGTGTCTGACTCTTTGAGACCCATGGACTGTAGCCCACCAGGCTCCTCTGTCCATGGGATTCTCCGGGCAAGAATACTGGAATGGGTTGCCATCTCCTTCTCCAGGGGATCTTCCTGACCCAGGGCTCGAACCCAGGTCTCCCGCATTGCAGGCAGACACTTAACCTCTGAGCCACCAGGGAAGCCTTTCACTAAAGCCAGTCACTAAAGTGTGACTGGACTCTGACTTTTAGTAGCAACAGTAGCAAATACAATTAAGGGGACTAGTGAGACTTTCTATGCCTTTTCTCTGATTAGTAACTAGGACTGACCTTCTTTGTTTGCATGAAACCCCTGGGCTTCATAGACTTATGAGAAGGGAGTGAGACGCTAATGAGAAAATACACATATTCTCCAGATGGGGGAGGGGCTCAGGGTGAATGAACTAAAAGGAGTTTTAACCTTCTTCATAGGTGGGATGTACCAGATCAGCCCAGCTCAGTTCAGTTGCTCAGTTGTGACCCCACGCACTGTAGCATGCCAGCTTCCCTGTCCATCACCAGCTCCTGGAGCTTGCTCAGACTCATATCCATCGAGTTGGTGATGCCATCCAACCATCTCATCCTCTGTTGTCCCCTTCTCCTCCTGCCTTCAGTCTTTCCCAGCATCAGGGTCTTTTCTAATGAATCAGTTCTTCGCATCAGGTGGCCAAAGTATTGGAGCTTCAGCTTCAGCATCAGTGCTTCCATTGAATATTCAGGACTGATTTCCTTTAGGATGGACTGGTTGTATGTCCTTGCAGTCCAAGCAGCTCTCAAGAGTCTTCTCCAACACCACAGTTCAAAAGCATCAATTCTTCAATGCTCAGCTTTCTTTATGGTCCAAGTCTCACATCCATACATGACTACTGGAAAAACCATAGCTTAGACTAGACAGACCTTTGTTGCCAAAGTAATGTCTCTGCTTTTTAATATGCTGTCCAGGTTGGTCATAGCTTTCTTTCAAGGAGCAAGCGTCTTTTAATTTCATGGCTGCAGTCACCATCTGCAATGATTTTGGAGCCCCCAAATATAAAGTCTGTCTATCACTGTTTCCATTGTTTCCCTATCTATTTGCCATGAAGTGGTGGGACCGGATGCCATGATCTTAGCTTTCTGAATGTTGAGCTTTAAGCCAACATTTTCACTCTCCTCTTTCACTTTTATCAAGAGGCTCTTTAGTTCTTCTTTGCTTTCTGCCCCAAAGATGGTGTCATCTGCATATCTGAGGTTATTGATATTTTCCCCGGCAATCTGGATTCCAGCTTTTGCCTCATCTAGCCTGGCATTTTGCATGATGTACTCTGCATATATGTTAAATAAGCAGGGTGACAATATACAACATTGGCACACTCCTTTTCCGATTTGGAACCAGTCTGTTCCATGTCCAGTTCTAACTGTTGCTTCTTGACCTGCATACAGATTTCTCAGGAGGCAGGTCAGGTGGTCTGGTATTCCCATCTCTTTAAGAATTTTCCACAGTTTGTTGTGATCCACACAGTCACAGGCTTTGGCATAGTCAATAAAGCAGAAGTAGATGTTTTTCTGGAACTCTCTTGCTTTTTTGATGATCAATGGATGTTGGCAATTTGACCTCTGGTTTCTCTGCCTTTTCTAAATCCAGCTTGAACAACTGGAAGTTCACAGTTCACATACTGTTGAAGCCTGGCTTGGAGAATTTTGAGCATTACTTTGCTAACATGTGCGATGAGTGCAATTGTGTGGTAGTTTGAACATTCTTTGTCATTGCCTTTCTTTGGGATTGGAATGAAAACACCTCTTCAATTATGTGTCCACTGCTAAATTTTTCAAATTTTATGGCATATTGGGTGCAGTACTTTCACAGTATCATTGTTCAGGATTTGAAATAGCTTAACTAGAATTCCATCCCCTCCTCTAGCTCTGTTTGTAGTGATGCTTCTTAAGGCCCACTTGACTTTGCATTCCAGGATGTCTGGTTCTAGGTGAGTGATCACACCATCGTGGTTATCTGGGTCATGAAGATCTTTTTTGTACAGTTCTTCTGTGTATTCTTGCCACCTCTTCTTAATATATTCTGCTTCTGTTAGGTCCATAATATTTCTGTCCTTTATTGTACCCATCTTTGCATGAAATGTTCCCTTGGTATCTCTAATTTTCTTGAAGAGATCTCTAGTCTTTCCCATTCTATTGTTTTCCTCTATTTCTTTGCATTGATCACTGAGGAAGGCCTTCTTACCTCTCCTTGCTATTCTTTGGAACTCTGTATTCAGATGTTTATATCTTTCCTTTTCTCCTTTGCCTTTAGCTTCTCTTCCTTTCTCAGCTATTTGTAAGGCCTCCTCAGACAACCATTTTGCCTTTCTTTTTCTTGGGGATGGTCTTGATCACTGCCTCCTCTATAGTGTCATGAATCTCCATCCAGATAACACTGGTTTAAGATAAGCTAGTTCATTACAAAAGGCACAACCATGTACATCATGACATTGCCTGCATCAAATAAACCAGACTGGATTTCAGTCAAGCTAAATTTCAGACCCAGATTAATATTAACTGCTGTCTCAGTACTGAATCTTCATGGTGCTTACATCCTCTTCAGTCATTTGGGACCTTCTTCAGATGGTGAGTGTTCCCCTCTGTAGATGAGACCTTTAGTTATGAACTCAATAAATTCTAAGCACAAGATATTTGTGTGAAAACCTCAGCCTGAAAGTCTGATGCGATGATGGTGAATCAAAGACTCAGGGATTTAATTTTTTCAAGCAGTGGTGAAAAGTGGAAATAAAAGTACTCTAATTAGTAATGACATCCCCGATGAGCACTTCAGGGATAAAGGGAGCAAAAATGGGTTAAAATTCATATGTCTGCTAGGGCTGATCATGAGACCATTTGTGGAGGAGCAGGAACAGAAGTTCCTAACTCTAGTCTTGCCAGACATTGTATAAACTTTTTTTTACTACATGTAAATGTTTAAGTCATGGAAGCAGAAGCAGTTGTGCCCACTGATAACATGGTCTGATGTTTTCCCAAATACCCTTTAGTTGAGAGTATTAACTTATTCATCCTTTGAAGCCACTTATAGAAATGTCTTTGAGGTCTTTAAATGTTAAAAGCTGTTTCCAGAAATTTCCTATTGTATGCAACTATTCTGGTTAAAGCTCAACTAGTGACAAAGGGTCTCAAAAAAATAAATAAATAAAAAATTAAAAAAAAGGAAAAAATAGTAAAAGAAGCAAAAAGAAAAAAGAAAAGAGAAAGGCATTGCATTTAATCTCTACTCAGCTCTGCTCCAGGTATTTCCCTCTATGTGTTACCTTTAAGTTAGACAATTCTCTCCCAGAGGGATATCACTTTGTCACTAACCTCTAGAAAACACAAATCAGGGCAAAGAGGAAACAGCTACAATAATAGGTATGAATCTCTGCATTTTCACTTACCCATCATTAGGGAAGGAAAGAGGCCAGATTGACAAAGAAAGGACCCAGACAGAAAAATATCCATTTGTCCATAGAGAAACCATAGGGACTTGATGGAAGGAAGCCCAGAATATACAAGATTGTCTTCTCACTTTTAAAGCAATATTTTAAATGTTCTGTAGTAGATTCATTCTACCTTGATCAAGCAAGCATGTTTGCATTATGGAGTTTTGTATCAGCAGTGTTCTTAATAACAGCAAATAGGAAATAACCATTTCTACCACTTCATGGCTGGTTGTAAAAATCAGGGGTCAGCAAGCCTTGCCCTGTGGGCCAAATCCAGCTTGCATATAAAGTGTTTTTGGAGAACAGCCACACCCATCAATTAGGTATTGCTTGTGGTAGAATTGAGTAGCTGTGAAAGACATATAGCTCACAAGGCCTGAAGTATTTATGATATGACCCTTTGCAGAAAAAATTTGCCAACCACGGATTAAATGGTTGCACAGGGCGCTCTGCTACAATTAAAAGAACACAGAAGATTTGTATAGATGATATGAAAAGATATGTGATTTTCAAGAAAAAGTGAAGCAGTATAGTGTGAATAAAAGTATTTTAAGATTTTATTTGCCTAAAAGCATTGCAGGTTGATTCTTTACCCACTGAGCCAGATGGGAAACCCCAAAGAATATAAATATACCTCAAATTTTTCTGGAAAGTATAAAAGAAGTTTAACAGTGATTATCTCTGTCATGCAGAAATAGAAAGTGAAACCAGGGAGAGGGAGGTGGGAAGGAGAAATGAGATTTATATTTATAAAAATTAGGTTTATAGAAGTAATGGGCATTTGTTAAGAACATATTTATGTGTATTCATTTATTTATTTGTATAATGAATTGATGTACTGTTCAGTGGGATGATAATAATGACAAGTCTTTTTGTTATGGAAATTTTTGTTTGAACATCTATGTGATATCTTCTATTTCATTTGACTAGTAAGTAGGGTAGCTGCTGTCTCATATTTTTAAAATATCTCTCTGAAATTTTAGGTTCACTATTTGCTTTAGATGATTACCAATTTACCTCTTCATTAATTTAATGAAGAAATCATTAAGGAATTTTATACCAGTTAAATAGTTTATATTTTTTAGTATAAGGAGTTTCACACAGTGGTCCTGTTTTCTAATGTAATTTATAAAGAACAATCTTAAGTTCCATTTTAACTGTTTTTGTTCCTAATTTGAGAAAAAATATTTGATTTGGAGCAAATTATTTAAATGCTTCTTTTTTCTTTTAATCCACAAAATGAAAAGAAAAATGCCATCTGTCTTACCAAATACAATTTTGGTGTTATGAGGAATTTTTCAGTGTTCAATCAATTATCAGTTGTTTCAGCTGTATCATTTGGGCAGAGCTTTGGTACATTCAAAATGTGGACAGTCACAAGGATTTTTTAATGGTCCACGTGGAACCATTTCATACAGACATTAAAAAAAAAAAATCTAAAGCCTAGACTTTTAGGCTCAGATCACCAATGATACTGGGAGTCACATGTCAACTGCGAGAAATCAGAAAAGTTGGGCTTCAGATAAAAACAATAGCAAGGTCTCTTTCAGTAGAAGAACTCTATTTTTTGAAGCCAATACCAATTTCTCGTCTTCAAAATGAGAATGGTTGTACCTACTTAGCTAATTTCATAAGATTTTTGAGAACATTAGATAAAACAATATATACTAGAGAAATATGTAAATTGTAAGCCTGCATACCAGAAGTTTTCAAAACTGGTTTAGTTCGCAAGAAGATTTTCAGGGAAATGAAAAATGTGAATTCTAGTGATTACATATTTATTTCATATTTACTTTTTATTTATGGTGAATGATTGTTGCTGCTGCTGCTAAGTCGCTTCAGTCGTGTCCGACTCTGTGCAACCCCATAGACGGTAGCCCACCAGGCTCCCCTATCCCTGGGATTCTCCAGGCAAGAACACTTATGGAAACTTCCTTTGAAATTAATTTTCAGAAGTAGAAATGTGAGTCAGTTTAGTAAAAATTCTCAAATAACTCATAGTGCAGGTGGAAGATATGACAAAAGCAGGATGGTGCTATGTGAAAGTCCAAAGTTCAGGAAAAATGGCATTATAGAGATAGAAATTTGATTTGAATTTTCCTATTTTGCCATATGGATCTCAATTGGCATTGTTTAATCTGTTGTGGCTGCGAATGTACTGTGATAAACCAAGACATATGGAGCCCTTTTGCAGTAAAGGAAGAAAGCAAAGAAGCAGATGCCTGAAGCTTTAGGAAGGGAATGTCACTGTAGCTGAAATACTGGCCAACAGGGGGTTCCGTATCCCAAGTTACTGTGGGGCGGGCTGACTCTGCTGAAAGAAGAGAAGCAACCACCACCAAAGAACTGAAAAGTATATCTCCAGGAAAGACTTGCAGCAGTTCTGAGAAATTAATTTTAGGTACATTATTGTAAAGAATATTCTGGAGAAGTGTGATTCTCGTGATGACGTACTCTAACTGGATGTCTGATCTGACTCTCATGGAACTGTTAGCCCAGTGAGTCCCATCATGAAGGCTGCTAGAATTTGGAAAGGGCAACAGACACGAGAGGAGTGGTGTTCAAAGACCCACCTCTGTGTTCACAACCTAATGCTACTGGACTCTGCCTGGATATGGCTTTCAAAACGCAAGTTGACAGAGACAAGCCAAGCTCAGGCTGGGAGGAAGTAAGAGTTGGGTCAGGGTGCCCATCTGCCTCTGTGACTAGACAGCAAAAATGTCTGATCATGACACAACCACAAGCTCTCTCAGGCCTTTCCTCCCAAGCCCCTCCTATTCTGTCCAACAGACAGCTCCAAGGGCAGAGGGTCCTTCTCCCAGCTACCTGTACATTCCTACCTCTCTGCTCCTCAAATCTGTCTGAGAAGAGTACATTTGGTCCCCTCATCCAATTACATGCTCTTGATATAGGAGCAGAGAAGCAGGCTATGAAGCAGTCCTCCACTGGTGGAGGACTCCCATGTAAAAAGTGGAAATGTTTTGGTCTCTAGTACCTGCCTTCATGACTACTAATTTTTTTTTTGTCTCTGCAAATTCAAATGAGTGAGGAAATGCTTATGCAGCAGTTCAAAGGCAAGATGGGAGTTTCTAGCTTGATTATTTATTCAAAAAATTCTTTGAAGCCTGCCGTTTATCCTCAGCAGGGATTTTTCAGCCACACATAGTGATTTTGTCCCTCTGGAGCCTTCTATGAATTATTAAGCTTTTCAGAAAAGAGAGCAAATAAGAGTTCTGCAAGGTAATCAAAAGAAAATATACTAATTTGGGCCTATAGGACAGTATTTTTTATCAGAAAGGACATTGAGCTTAGATCAGTTATCCATCTAAATGAAGGAAATTGAAAAAGAGAACAAGACTAGCAAATTACCTTTGCTGATGGTCAAAATCGCCCTATCTTGGACTGTTTCTTAATCATCTTTCTCACTGTAAAACCTAGTTACTAGGATACGGCTGTGTGGCAGCATCTTTATTAGAAATAGTGTGGGAGAAAAAAAGGTCAGAAGCTCATTTCCAATAATGGTTTGACAAGTAACACGGAGAAAAGGACAGAAGGAATTGAGGTTTGTGGGGTTTTTCCCTATATGAAGATTTTTGAGATAATAGCAATTATATGAATGGGAAGTTTCCAGGAATAAATTTTATTAATCTCAGGGCTGAAAGAAAAAAAGACATGATTTCATATTATCATCAATTAAAACCAGTAAGCCTAAAAATAAGTGTAAATATCCTTTCTAAAGGATCAAGTAAATATCAAAATATCAAGTAAAGAACAAAAATCTCACCATCTGTAACTGATTAAAATTTTCTTACCTTAGATCTGGCTAGATCCAGACCTCTATAATGATATAGACAGAAGTCACAGATCTAATTATCACAATTGAAAATATGTAGTCAGTAGCTGAAGGACTTAAGCACTGTAGGAGACTTTACAAGATCCAGGTGGCTCTCCTTGAATGAAAGTCTACAAAAGGTCATTGTTCCTCTGTGTAATAGTATTGTATATCCTTATATCAGAATAGGCATATATTTGTAAAATTACACTAAGTGAAAATCTCTTTGAATTAAACCAGGAGGTGCTAGTGGTAAAGAACCTGCCTGCCAATGCAGGAGACATAAGAGACGCAGGTTTGATCTCAGGCTCAGGAAGATCCTCTGGAGGAGGGCACGGCAGCCCACTCCAATGTTCTTTCCTGGAGAATCCCATGGACAGAGGAGCCTGGCAGGCTACAGCCCATAGGGTTGCAAAGAGTTGGACATGACTGAAGTGACTTAGCACACACGCAAACCCTAACTTTTCACTGTCTTCTAACAAAATCAGAGCTATACCTACAAGTTACCAGAACTCATATTAAGATGAAAAAGCTCTAGAGTAAAACATGTCTAAATTGTTAACAATATAATTAGCAAAGAGATAAGAAAACCAAGAAAATAAAAAACACCTAACCCCTCAGACGCTCTGCATTATCATGCCTTCCCTGCTCTTCTCCACCACCCTCAGAGGCACTCGGGGCTAGGACAGAGCTTCTAAGTTTTGGCTTTCAATAAACCTGGCATGGAAACTCACGTGTACCAATTTATTGGCTATGTAACTTTGAGAGGATCATGTGGCTCTTCTGAGGCTTCATTTCTTCAACTCTAAAATGGACTTAACAATTTTCAGGCTTGTTGTGATAATTAAATGAAATCATACATTTAAGCTGTAGGTATTTAGCAAATATTGCCTATTATTATCATTACTAGACTTTTGAGGCAAAGTCAATAAAAGAACACTATTCTTCCCTGCCTAAGAGAGGAGCCTGTGAGAAATGGACATAGAAGCCTGAAAGGTGGACCTCAAATTACTCATCACAGCTGGACTGAAGTCATGACTAGGTGAACGGCTACAGTGGGCTTGCTACTAATTCCCTTCTAAGTAAAATCTACCTGTCCAGTCACTGGTACAGCTGGCTGGGGCCAGGCATCTTGCATCATGGAAGAGGATGGACTGGATACTCTCTCGCTAGGAGGGCTGGTCCAAGGGAGCCCAAGTACTTGGTACTTGAGTGTAATTCCCAGATACTTCTTCTTTTTTTTTTTAAGGATCCACATGTTTTTGCTTGTTTGTTTGATGTGAACCATTTTTTAAAGTCTTTATTGAATTTGTTACAATATTCCTTCTGTTTTATGTTTTGCCTTTTGGCTGCGAGGCATATGGAATCTTAGCTCCCTGACCAGGATTGAACCCACACCCCCTGCATTGGAAGGCAGTCTTAACCACTAGACCACCAAAAAGTCCCCCACTGACCCTTCTAAATGCACCTATCATTCCCTTTCCTGGGAGAAGTGAATGATGGGATTGAAAGAGGCTGGAAGTCCTTCCATGAGGTTTCTCCCCCAAGTATTATACTTTTGACGGCTTTAATTTTTAGCTGAAAAGGTGACTACTATAATAATTTATAAATTTATATGTAAATGTTGTTGTTTAGTCGCTAAGTCATGTCTGGCCCTTTTGCGACCCCATGGACTGTAGCCCGCCAGGCTCCTCTGTCCATGGGATTTCTTAGGTAAGTATACTTGAGTGGATTTTCTTCTCCAGGGGATCTTCCTGACCCAAGAATCAAAACTGCATCTCCTGCATTGGCAGGCAAATTCTTTACCACTGAGCCACCTCGGAAGCCCATTTATATGTGAATATTTTTTTCTGTTCCTTTTTCTTTGATATTTTCTCCTACTGAAGTTTGTTGAACTATTGTTTCTAATTACTATCTTCCTCCTATTAGGAAGGATTTTACATGCTTATCCTTTGCCACAGTTTTCTCAGTATCTTTCCTAAAGGAGGAGTGTGCGCCCCTGTTCCACTAACTTTGGCTATGGTCATATGACATGCTTTGGTCACTGGAATATATCTGGATTGGGTGCAAACCATGTCAGAACAGAAGTTTTAAACGAGCTTGTATGATTTCTCTGTCCGCCCTTAACCATCTTCTCTCCATCATGGGGACACAAGGCCCTAGGCAGTGACTGTTCCTTTAGGCTAGATCTCAAGATGAGTAGACATACAAAGCTGACCCAGTGAACCCATTTTAGACTAGTTAGGCCCATACCTGTTTACTTATATAATCAATACACCTGCAGCTGACCTGAACCCCTGAGGAATAAATATTTTTGTAAGCCACAAAGATTTTAGGGTTGTTAGACCACAAACTGTTAATTAAACAGTACACCATTTGTTCTGAGTAGATGCTTGGCAAGACAGCTTGCAGGGTCATATCTCAGGTAAGAGGCAAGGACAGCAGTCAAAGTTTGAGATTAGCTTCTCTGAAACCTGTGGAATTGTGCTGAGTCAGCCCAACACTCATTCATCTGCTGGTAACATAATAGTCAACAAAAGAGTCCAAAATATAGTACTTGAATGCAATCTCAAAAACAACAGAACGATCTCTAATTGTTTCCAAGGCAAACCATTCAATATCACGGTAATCCAAGTCTATGCCCCGACCAGTAATGCTGAAGAAGAATCTATGAAGACCTACAAGACCTTTTAGAACTAACACCCAAAAAAGATGTCCTTTTCTTTATAGGGGACTGGAATGCAAAAGTAGGAAGTCAAGAAACACCTGGAGGAACAGGCAAATCTGGCCTTGGAGTACAGAATGAAGCAGGGCAAAGGCTAATAGAGTTTTGCCAAGAAAATGCACTGGTCATAGCAAACACCCTCTTCCAACAACACAAGAGAAGACTCTACACATGGACATCACCAGATGGCCAATACTGAAATCAGACTGATTATATTCTTTGCAGCCAAAGAAGGAGAAGCTCTATACAGTCAGCAAAAACAAGACCGGGAGCTGACTGTGGCTCAGATCATAAACTTATTGCCAAATTCAGACTTAAAGAAAGTAGGGAAAACCACTAGACCATTCAGTTATAACCTAAATCAAATCCCTTATGATTATACAGTGGAAGTGACAAATAGATTTAAGGGACTAGATCTGATAGAGAGTGCCTGATGAACTATGGACAGAGGTTTGTGACACTGTACAGGAGACAAGGATCAAGACCATCCCCAGGAAAAAGAAATGCAAAAAAGCAAAATGGCTGTCTGAGGAGGCCTTACAAATAGCTGAGAAAGGAAGAGAAGTGAAAGGCAAAGGAGAAAAGGAAAGATATAAGTGTCTGAATGCAGGATTCCAAAGAATAGCAAGTAGGGATAAAGCCTTCCTCCGTGATCAATGCAAAGAAATAGAGGAAAACAACAGAATGGGAAAGATTGGAGATCACTTCAAGAAAATTAGAGATACCAATGGAACATTTCATGCAAAGATGGGCTTGATAAAGGACAGAAATGCTATGGACCTGACAGAAGCAGAAGATATTAAGAAGAGGTGGCAAGAGTAGACAGAAGAACTGTACAAAAAAGATCTTCATGACCCAGATAATCACGATGGTGTGATCACTGATCTAGAGCCAGACATCCTGGAATGTGAAGTCAAGTGGGCCTTAGGAAGCATCACTACAAACAAAGCTAGTGGAGGTGATGGAATTCCAGTTGAGTTATTTCAAATCCTAAAAGATGATGCTGTGAAAGTGCTGCATTCAATATGTCAGCAAATTTGGAAAACTCAGCAGTGGCCACAGGACTGAAAAAGGTCAGTTTTCATTCCAATCCCAAAGAAAGGCAATGCCAAAGAATGCTCAAACTACCACACGATTGCACCCATTTCACATGCTAGTAAAGTAATGCTAGTAAAGTAATCCAAGCCAGGCTTCAGCAATACATGAGCTGTGAACTTCCAGTTGTTCAAGCTGGTTTTAGAAAAAGCAGAGGAACCAGAGATCAAATTGCCAACATCCGCTGGATCATCGGAAAAGCAAGAGTTTCAGAAAAACATCTATTTCTGCTTTATTGACTATGCCAAAGCCTTTGACTGTGTGGATCACAACAAACTGTGGAAAATTTTGAAAGAGATGGGAATACCAGACCACCTGACCTGCCTCTTGAGAAACCTATATGCAGGTCAGGAAGCAACAGTTAGAATTGGACATGGAACAACAGACTGGTTCCAAATAGGAAAAGGAGTATGTCAAGGCTATATATTGTTACCCTGCTTATTTAACTTATATGCAGAGTACATCATAAAAAACAGTGGGCTGGATGAAGCAGAAGCTGGAACCAAGATTGCTGGGAGAAATATCAATAACCTCAGATATGCAAATGACACCACCCTTATGGCAGAAAGTGAAGAAGAACCAAAGAGCCTCTTGATGAAAGTGAAAGTGGAGAGTGAAAAAGTTGGCTTAAAGCTCAACATTCAGAAAACTAAGATCATGGCATCTGGTCCCATCACTTCATGGCAAATAGATGGGGAAACTGTGGAAACAATGAGAGACTATTTTTCTGGGCTCCAAAATCACTGCAGGTGGTGATTGCAGCCATGAAATTAAAAGACGCTTATTCCTTAGTAGGAAAGTTATGACCAACCTAGATAGCATATTCAAAAGCAGAGACATTACTTAGCCAACAAAGGTCTGTCTAGTCGAGGCTATGGTTTTTCCAATGGTCGTGTATGGATGTGAGAGTTGGACTGTGAAGAAAGCTGAGCACCGAAGAATTGATGCTTTTGAACTGTGGTGTTGGAGAAGACTCTTGAGAGTCCCTTGGACTGCAAGGAGATCCAACCAGTCCATCCTAAAGGAGATCAGTCCTGGGTGTTCATTGGTAGGACTGACGTTGAAGCTGAAACTCCAATACTTTGGCCACCTGATATGAAGAGCTGACTCATTTGAAAAGACCCTGATGCTGGGAAAGAATGAGGGCAGGAGGAGAAGGGGATGACAGAGGATGAGATTGTTGGATGGCATCACCGACTCAATGAACATGAGTTTGGATAGGCTCTGGGAGTTGGTTTGGACAGGGAGGTCTGGCGTGCTGCAGCTCATGGGGTTGCATAGAGTCGGACACGACTGAGCGACTGAACTGAACTAAACTTAATATTGACAGTCAGGCTTCTCACTGACATGTTTATATGTACTTTTTGAGCCTGGCAAGGAACAGGACACAGTCAGATACTGCCTGGGTGCTGAAGTGCTCTGTGAATACCAGAAGTGGCATCATCCTTACTGGGGAATCCCAGGTCTCACAATCTGTATATTCAGAGAAAGAATTTTCTTAAAATGAGCCTCTTTTAAATTCATGGCAAGCAGGAACATAGTGTTATCTTAGCCCTCTTGCATAGTATAATTTAACTTGTGAACTTTACAAGTATGCAATGGGTTATGTGAAAGTGAATTATGGCAAATATTTAAATCTTATTGCAGTGAATCATGATAATGGAGCTGATGACTGAGAAGATTTCTAAAATCTAGTAATGGCTATTTTTTTGGTGATATATGTCAAGATAAAATTTGATATTTCCTTGCTTTGTATGATAGAATTTATAAAAACTTATAAATGTTTTTCTTTGGGGATGCATTGTGGCTAAGTGACTAAGGGTAAAGATGCAGAATGAACTAAAAGGACTCATTTCAAATGCCTAGCCACCACAAGTCTTAAATTTATATTCTCGGGCAAGTCACATTGAGCTGTTTCCGGGCAGGGATGGTAATATGTCTATATCACAAGGTTGAGTAAGGATTCTATGAGATTATATATTCAAGGCACTTGGCATACTGCTAGTTAACTGTAAACAGTTGATATGTGTTGGACTTATTTTTGCTTCTTTGTCATAAATAATGAGTTACAAAGCATAAACACTCAGTATTTTAAAAGTTTCAGTTTTTGATACTTTCGAATGATTAAAATATGCATGAAATTTTATAAAAAACTGAAATTCTATCATAATAAAGATGATAAAAGGAGAAAAAGGAATTTGTTTTGGTTTGACAAAAGATAAGGCAGTCATTTTCATAAATATTCAATAACTAACACCAAGTATTTGAACATTTCAACATGTCATTGTCTTTCAGTAATAGTTACATTAGTTTACATTGTGGAGCACTTTTTTCAAGATACTTTGCTAGTTATTTCTTAATCTTCCCAACTATTTTACTATAAAAACGATTTACCTATTTCATATCCATACTGTTCTTCTCTACCAAAGTCAATGATATTTCTGAAAACACTGAATATTGAAAACTTCTACACTAAACACTCTCAAAGTTTTATTTTATTTTTTTTGCACAAGTAATTCATTCCTTTCTTCTAAAGGTTTGCTCTTTTGACAAGACCAACTCAGGTTTATCAGTTCAGTTCAGTTCAGTCGTTCAGTCGTGTCCGACTCTTTGCGACCCCATGAATCGTAGCACGCCGGGCCTCCCTGTCCATCACCAACTCCCGGAGTTCACCCAGACTCATGTCCATCGAGACAGTGATGCCATCCAGCCATCTCATCCTCTGTTGTCCCCTTCTCCTCCTGCCCCCAATCCCTCCCAGCATCAGAGTCTTTTCCAATGAGTCAACTCTTCGCATGAGGTGGCCAAAGTACTGGAGTTTCAGCTTTAGCATCATTCCTTCCAAAGAAATCCCAGGGCTGATCTCCTTCAGAATGGACTGGTTGGATCTCCTTGCAGTCCAAGGGACTCTCAAGAGTCTTCTCCAACACCGCAGTCCAAAAGCATCAATTCTTTGGCACTCAGCCTTCTTCACAGTCCAACTCTCACATCCATACATGACCACTCAGGTTTATAAACTCAGGTTTATAGGTTGCTGCTAAGTCACTTCAGTCGTGTCTGACTCTGCGTGACCCCATAGACCACAGCCCACCAGGCTCCCCCATCCCTGGGATTCTCCAGGCAAGAACACTGGAGTGGGTTGCCATTTCCTTCTCCAATCAGGTTTATAGGTTAACTATAGTTATAACTATAAACTCAGGTTTATAGGCTAACTCAATTCTTTAAAACTTTTTTTAATGAAATCTCAAACACACAAAGAAAAATATAGAAATCTTAGCATGAATACATATGTAACCACACCCAGATTTTTCATATGTAATATGTTACCATTTTTTTTTTTTTTTTGTAAGCAAGAGGGTAGAGGTAAAGCTGTGGTCCTCTGGGTAACTTTACTTCTTTTACTTGCCCTGTTCTCCAAATGCACCTGCTATTTCTGAATTTGCTACAGTTTGCATTCTTTTAAGCTTTATAAAAATGTTGCATATTGTAATTACTGTGATAGAAATTCCATTTTTCCTCCTTGTCCTGTGTTGAAATGTATCCATTCTTGACTAATATAGATCTACACCATTCATTTGATATGTAATATTCCTTTGTGTGATCAAATGGCAATTAATTCATTTTCAGGTTCGTTTATAAATTTTGCTTTTTAGCGTATGCTTAGTTTTTGCCCTTGGCATTTACTTCTTTAGGCTGAAGCCTGCTTCCAGTGACACCCCGCTGGAGGGGTTTTGTTCTGATACACTAAGAGCACACGCAGCCCGCTCTCAGAGCAAGCTGAAATGCCAGAGAGCCTGAAGCAGTCTTCATTCAACGAGAGCAGGACTTAGTGAATAAATGCCCCAGCTCTTTTCATACCTCTGTGAAGAACTCTGAGGGAGTGTTTCCCACCAGTATTTGCCTCAGTTTGCTATGGTGGCATTTTGTTGATCATGCACTCTTCGTTTTTCTGCCTCGTTTTTCCTGGGATCACCTCCCAGATAAACCATGTGAATGCTACTCCTTGTTTTGGGATCTATTCTTGAGAACCTAAACTAAGGCTGCTATTCAAAGCATGCCTGTAACAGACACACTGTAGTTAATTGTACATTTCTCTTATCCACATACAGGTGAATTACTCTAGGGCAGAGTCAGCAAAACACAGTCCAGGCTTCTACATCCAGCTGGTTATTTGTTTTGTAAAGTCAGTGAATTAGGAAGGGATTTTTACATTTTTAAAAAGGTTGAGAAAAACCAAAAGAGTAGTGTTTCATGGCATGTAATTGTATGAAATTCAAATTTTAGTGTCCATAAGTAGGGTTTTGTTGGAGCTGAATCAGGTCCATTTGTTTGCTTATTATCTATGACTATTTTCACATTACTGTTTCACAGCAGAGATGTATGGCTTGCACTGTATGGCCTGCAAAGATTAAAATATTTATTATCTGGCTCTTTACAGAAAAAAATTCACTAACCCCTGCTCTAGGGTATACATCTAGAATAGAATTTCTGTGTTCAAAATAATGCATATATACGTGTATATATATATATATATTTTTTGATATATACATATAATGCATGTATTTATATGTATATATATATATTTGTATACATTATATATGTGTATGCATGTGTCATGTATATACATACACATTCTGTAAATATTGCCAAGTTTCTCTCCATAGTAGTTATTCCCGTTTATACTCCCACTTGCTGGGGCATTTGAGTATTTCTTTTTCTACATATCCTCATCCAGCATGGTTTTTTTTTTAACACCTTTATAATATTTGCTAATTTCTCTTTTAACAGAGAGAATATTCATATTTTGTGCTCTTTTAAAGACAATAATATCTAAAGAATTATTTTCTTTTAAAAGTTTTTATGTTTATGGTTTCCTTTGATTTGTGACAAATGATACTGGTTTTTCATTTAAGGGAATGATATAAAATTTCCTTACAAAAATTTGTTTAAGGAAAAAGAATAAGTTGATTGAAAGAGAAACAGTTAAGTGTGTAACAGTAAAGTGATGGGCAGATGTGTCAAAATTATAAAGACAGATTCTGAATGAATGAAATTTGTGAATCAGCGAAGAAAACTTGTGACCTATGTTTTAAACCTGGGTTAATCATAGCTGATTGTATGTTCTTGGACAAATTATTTATTCTGTCTTAGATTTCAGTAAAATGGAAACTGTTGCTTAAGCTTTGTATTCTCTCGTAGTATTATTTTGAAGATCCATTGAGATTTAAGTTAAAGAGTTTAATAAAGGTGTTGCAACATCTCCAAGCATAGCCTGTAACACAACCTACCTGGAGTTTCTACCATTTTTCTTAAAGGTGAAGAACATGGTCTGCTTTTAGTGTTGGATTTTTTTTGCTCACTTTGATACCTTTATCAATAGTGCCAATCCCAGGCACTCTGTTTCTTCTGGTAGAAATTTGGTTGACTGTTCATTGAGATTTTCTGTGAAGTTTTCCCCAGATTCCATTTTCTCTTAGCATCTTGCATGATCTCTTCCTCTAGTAAATCTTTATATTATTTAAAGATGTTCTCTCACAACATGGGACACAGTCCACCATCTGTTAGTTGCTTGTGTGTTACGGACACAGACAGTTGTGTTCCTTTGGCATCTTTTTCAGAGCCTAGTGTTGTTCCTATCTTCTTAATGCTAGCAAATCAATACATGTTGGCTTTAATCTTTTATACGTACCTGTTGCCTCTTTTTAAAGTATGGTTACACCAATTTTGTCTGCATGACTGAAAATATGAACACTTGGTAGAGCTTAGAAGCCTTATGATGAGCCACTTCCTATCTCTTTGGGCTTGTCTCAAAACAGCACATCCTCGCTCTCTGTGTCAGCTACACTGATCTGCCAGTCCCCCAAATGTGTGTGCTCCTTCTGCCTCAGGGCCTTTGCACATATTATTCCAAGTGTATGAATGTTCTCCCTCTCCCTTCACTTAATTTTGCTCATTTTGCAGACTTGAAAATTGCCTCCCATCTAGGGATATCCTGTCTTATCTCCTTGGTTATACCAAATTCCCCTTGTCTACCCTGATAGTATCATAGACTTTTCACTGGCAGCATTTATCATGTGGAAATTCTATATTTACATGATTACTGGATTAATGTTAATCCTGTCCATTGAGCCTTATGCTTCATGAAGACATGGTAACATTTGTTTTCTCTCACCATTGTATAGCATCAAATACAATGCTGGGTACATAGTAAATACTCAATGAATATTTGTTGGATAACCTACTGAATGAATCAAGTATTGTTCTGTTCCCTGCAAAGTCAGATCCAAGATACTGCCTTCCCTTGTTTCCATCCTCCACCATCAATAAGGAAAAACATATGAGCAAGGGAGCTTTATCTGCTTTAGCCAAGTCATCTGGGAAAACTTCCAGGGTGTCAAGACACCAGTCACAGCTTCCAGGAATCAGTGACTTCCTGCAGCAGTTCTCAGTGACCTGCTGCTGCTGACCCCTGCCTTTTGAAAATTATATTTCCCTTAAGCAAATGCCAGAATGCTGCGTGTGATAGTTGGATTCCAGCTGCAGGCCACTCTCAATATACCCAGGTGTCATTTTACCTTAAATTCCTATCTAAAAATAATCAGATTGTTGAACCACGGGTGAATAATGCACAATTTAAATTCAGGTGCCAGGTGCCATGTTGATGTTTAAAAGAACAGGTAATCTCGCATTTGGTTTCAAGACCTGTCTTGCTGTGAGGCATGAATTACAGACAACCCTGCCACCTCACACCTCGAACCTGACACTGAGGGCAGCCTTCATATAGATATAAACAAATGTGTGTACTTATTATTCAAACTCTGTGTTTTAAAACTTACTTTTATGGTCCAGCCACACTGGGCTTTATCACCACTTATTAGTCTTAATACTGTGGCAGTCGAGTTTTAAAACTATTTATCTGTTTCCCATTTCACTAAAGCAGATTCTTTTAACCCCATCCCCATCTCTCTCTCTCTTTTTTTTTTTTTTACATTTCCAAAATGATCTATGAGGTTGTGTTTCAGTGGAGATAAAATTTTTGGCTTCAGGGTACCATGTTTACATGTCTTTATTGTAAATGCCCTTATACTGGAGCTCTGGCAAGGACATGGTCAATGAACAGATGTCAGCAGTTAACAGGACATATACAAGGCACCACATCTATGAAACTGCGCCAAGGCCTCCTTCAGCAGCATTGCCTGTTCTCTTTCCAGCATTTATGTGCTGCTCAGGGCCACACAGTTGGACCATAAGGAACTGAATTCTCCATCTCAGTGTGAACTGAGCATCACTCATCTGAATCTAAACTTACTTCTTTACCTTTCTGACCCTGAGCGTGAAAGCACAAATGCTTGCTTTTAGCCAGAGGAAGTGATCCAAGTAAATGGCCTGGATAATATGGATGTGAGCACTGCTCTAGTCATTGATTTAATCAGGGAGGGGAATTACTGCAGAAAATGTTCATATGCAGTCCTGGATTTTACAAATTAATTTCTTTGGATTTTATCAGGGAAGGGAATTACTGCAGAAAATGTTCATATGCAGTCCTGGATTTTTACAAATTAATTACAAAATAATTAATTACAAATTAATCTCATTTCCATTTTCAAGAGTACTGCGGGGTATCATGCCTCTTTAATGTCCCATTGTTGGTGGGTTGGTAGTGGGTTGGCCCACGAGTGGGGTGGAGAAGGTGCCAGTCAATCCTAGAGCAAACCGGGATGAAAGAACGCCAGTAGAACATCTAGGTTCGAGATACGGCTGCTTTGGGGGAAGGCTCTGATCCTCATAGATGGGGTGATAAAATTCAGTGAGTCAAAACTTGAATTTCATAACGACTTTCTCACACAGTGTCAGAGTAGTGCCGAGACTGCAATACAGAGGAAACATTTGTGTTTTATTTTGCTTGATTGCCTCCATTGCATTGTGATGAAGCTTGTGCGGAAATTTTGATAAAGAAGACATTTAAACATTTTTAATAGTTAAGTTTAGAAAATACATTAAGAATTGAGTCTGTGGCAATGTAAAAAAAATCTGTATTGTGGAATAATTTTCTCTGATGGACTACATATTGAAGTGAAAAGGAATTTTTAACTACAAAATGGTGTAATCTTGCATCAACAGTGGTTATTTTTGGCTGGAGGATTTTGGAACATTTAAAATTTTTCCTTTTTTCTTTGCCTTTATTTTCTAAATGTTTTGTTTGTAGTATAAAAGCACACACTTGCACACACATATTTATATATACACATATACATGAATATAAATGTACATACATTTTAGTTAGGTGCATATTTTCCTTAGGAAGAGCTGCTATTTCAAAGAAACATCTGTTTTTATCCTCCAGTATTCTATGTCAGAAAAAATGTGATTTATAGGGTAGGCGAAATAAAAAGTGATGAGAAAGGATGGGCTAGAGACAAGCAGGAAATTTTAGCTCTTTACTTGTCTGGGGTGAGTCTTTGAGCTACCATTTTCCTCCTAATCACACCTGACTTGGCTGTAGGACTGTCACTTTAGCTGGGCAACTGTACTGTTCAGGACAGAAGAAATGAGTCACGTGACATACTAATGCCTCACACTTCACAAAGACCTTCACTTGGGTGCGTTATGAACATGCCTTAGGGAAAATGTGCAGTTTGTCGGTGTTGTGGACCAGTCTTTGCTTACAGAGCAGTCATCTGCTCTACCTCAGCTGTTTCTTTGCTAAAGAAACTCAGTGTATTGAGTGGCTATGTTTCCTGTGCTCTTCTCCAGTTTCAGGGACTAGGGATAGTGCATATTTTCTGGTCTAAGTCAGTTGTAATGATTCTGTTCCTCTTGCTTGTGATGGGTGTCAGCATAGACTTGTGATACAGTTGTAGTTGACTAGATACAAACAAAAGTTCACTGGGGAGCTTTGGGGGAAATGCTTGCTCAATCTGTAAGAAGGGATATAGAGCAGTGGCATGGGTTTTTCTTCTTTGTATTTCTCAAAAGGGAGGGTGTTTGAATGTTGGTGCATTAGAACAGGTGCAGCCATGTTGCTGTGGTAGCAGAATGAAATCATCTGAAAGTACCAAGAAAGACAGGTAGCTTGGGTCCCGGTTGATATTATTTTGTCCTTAAAATATCTACTTTTGAATTTCTTGTTTTGAGGCAATAAACTCCTTAATTGTTTTATCCATTTTTTTTTTCTTGTTGTTGGAGCTCTGTGACCTACAGCTCAGATCATGCTAACTGATTCAACTTATAATCAGATTTAAAAATGAATCTTTTCTCCTTCCTATAGGAGACAAATAACTCAGAAACATGACAGTTGCTACTTGGGTAAACAGAGCGTTGATAATCACTCCTGCCCCACATATTGCTTCATTTTAAGGAGAAGGAATACACACACAGACACATGCACACATCCTGCCAAGTACTTTAAAATGACCGTTTAGTGCTTTACTCACATTTGAATTAGAGTTTGGAATGAATTTAAAAATCTACCAATATGGGAATAGTTGAAGACAGTATATACAGATGATGGAACACTCAGATCAGATCAGATCAGTCGCTCAGTCGAGTCCAACTCTTTGCGACCCCATGAATCGCAGCATGCCAGGCCTCCCTGTCCATCACCAACTCCCGGAGTTCACTCAGACTCACATCCATCGAGTCAGTGACGCCATCCAGCCATCTCATCCTCTGTCGTCCCCTTCTCCTCTTGCCACCAATCCTTCTCAGCATCAGAGTCTTTTCCAATGAGTCAACTCTTTGCATGAGGTGGCCAAAGTACTGGAGTTTCAGCTAGAGCATCATTCCTTCCAAAGAAATCCCAGGGCTGATCTCCTTCAGAATGGACTGGTTGGATCTCCTTGCAGTCCAAGGGACTCTCAAGAGTCTTCTCCAACACCACAGCTCAAAAGCATCAATTCTTCAGCACTCAGCCTTCTTCACAGTCCAACTCTCACATCCATACATGACCACAGGAAAAACCATAGCCTCGACTAGACGAACATTTGTTGGCAAAGTAATGTCTCTGCTTTTGAATATGCTATCTATGTTGGTCATAACTTTCCTTCCAAGGAGTAAGCGTCTTTTAATTTCATGGCTGCAGTCACCATCTGCAGTGATTTTGGAGCCCAGAAAAATAAAGTCTGACACTGTTTCCACTGTTTCCCCATCTATTTGCCATGAAGTGATGGGACTGGATGCCATGATCTTCGTTTTCTGAATGTTGAGCTTTAAGCCAACTTTTTCACTCTCCACTTTCACTTTCATCAAGAGGCTTTTGAGTTCCTCTTCACTTTTTGCCATAAGGGTGGTGTCATCTGCATATCTGAGGTTATTGATATTTCTCCCGGCAATCTTGATTCCAGCTTAGAGTTAAACAGAATAAGATAGATCTATATGGATTTATTTGGATAGATCTTCCCTGGTGGCTCAGATGGTAAAGAATCTGCCTGCAATGTGGAAGACCTGGGTTCCATCCCTGTCTTGGGAAGACCCCCTGGAGAAGGGAATAGCTACCCACTCCAGTATTCTGGCCTGGAGAATTCCATGGACAGAGGAAACTGGCAGGCTATAGTCCATGGGGTCACAAAGAGTCAGACACGACTGAGTGATTTTCACTTCAATATATATTTTAAATAAAAAAAAAGTTGCATGCTTATGCATGTAATATATTATTTCACATTTGTGTATATATATATATGCATGTATGCATATAAATTATATTTTCACTGATATATATTTATAAATAGAAATACATTCCAGAAAACAGTGAATGGATGGTAGTGGTTACCTTTAGGAAAAGAAGTTATATTGGGGGAATTTTTTTTTACTTTTTAAGTTTTTAACTTTTACTCTGTATATTTAAGTAATTTGACTTTTTACTGAATTATTCATGTATTACTTATGTAACTAAAACACAAAAAATCCACAAATCCTGTTAAAGTACTTACAGTTGCTTTTAACTCTATGTTTATGACTTGTCACCTAATCCATTAAACAAAAGTACGCATGTGTAGTTTGCTTTCTTATATTGATATATGAACAATACATAGAGTTTTGTTTCTTTTTTTTACTGTTGTGCACATACCTTTCCCCTCCTCCCTTCTCCCAACACATGCCTATAGGACGCACATGTCCATTTTTTTAAAAATCTCAGTTTTATGTATTTATTTATTTATTTTTACTTTACAATATTGTATTGGTTTTGCCATACATTGACATGAATCTGCCACAGGTGTACACGTGTTCCCCATCCTGAACTCCCCTCCCATCTCCCTCCCCATCCCATCCCTCTGGGTCATCCCAGTGCACCAGCCCCGCGCACCCTGTCTCATGCATTGAATCTGGACTGGTGATTCATTTCACATGTGATAATTTACATGTTTCAATGCCATTCTCCCAAATCATCCCACCCTTGCCCTCTCCCACAGAGTCCAAAAGACTGTTCTATACATCTGTGTCTCTTTTGCTGTCTCACATACAGGGTTATTGTTACCATCTTTCTAAATTCCATATATATGCATTAGTATACTGTATTGGTGTTTTTCTTTCTGGCTTACTTCACTCTGTATAATAGGCCACATGTCCATTTTGTGAAACTTTTCTATTATATCTAGTTCAGGAAGGATGGATGTTCTCTGGCTTCAGACTTCCACTCTGGCCCCTAATCTGAGGGGCCAGTCCTTGGTTCAGCCAAGAGCAGGAGGCATTTGCTCCTGGACCTTTTTCCTGAGTGATTCAAGATGAAAATAATGTTTTGGGAACCAGATTTTTCCTGCCAAAGGGCATGGGTCCTTTGTGGTCCAAACTATGAAACCTTCAGACCTCTTTAGGGTTCTGCCTGCTCCCTAAGCCTTGCATTGGGAACCCCCAATGTCCTTCCCACTTTATGATTAGGTAGCTGAGTGTGCTCTTCTTGTATGCAACCAACAACTGATTGATACAATATCAACTAAAATAGACACGTCTCTTTTTCTACATGCAGTGATCAGTAATCAGCAGAAATACCCTATGGGAGAAGCCTATTCTTGGAATATGAATGTCCATAACAAAGTTTTAATTTGTGATTTATACAGCAGCATGCCAGCTCTGGGGCTTTTTCTATTTAATCACAGTAATGATGATGCATTTTTCTGTTTTATCCCTCAGGCTGTATTCACTTTTGATTATATGGAGAAGGAACAGAATTCCTAAAGACATAATGAATCGAAATGTCTTTCACTTGGAGTTTGACTCTTTTAAAACATTCTGTTTGTAACTTGCTTTATAGTAGTCAATGGTGGACTTATAGAATGATTGTCATTCAATTTAGTCCCTGAAAGAACTTAGTAATTTTATCTAGGAATATACTGTCATTTTATAGCTAAGAAACCAAAGCCCTCAGTAAAAAGACCCCAAAACATAAAGCTATTTTTTTTCATTTTTTGAAGTTTAAGTATATTTTTTAATTCCTACAATTTTGTGTTGGTTTCTGCCATACAACAACACAAATCAGCCATGATTATACATCCATCCCCTCCCTCCATCCCCTCCCCCATCCCATCCCGCCAGGTCATCACAGAGCACCAGACTGGGCTCCCTGTGCTTCTCAGCAGCTTCTCACCAGCTATCCATCTTACACCCGACAAAGTATTTATGTTGATAGTATTTTCTCCATTTCTCCCACTCTCTCCCTCCCCTACCGCGTCCACAAGTGCATTCTCTACATCTGTGTCTCCATTTCTTCCCTACAAATGGGCCCATCAATACCATTTCTCTAGATTAAGCAGAACTGGGCTTGCAGTTCAACTCTTCTCAATCCAGGTCCAAAGTTCTTTCTCTAGGTGCCATTCTCTGAAAATTTCATGATAAAGAAAGATGGAGTTAAAAGGTCACTTTGCTTTGAGAACACTAGAAACATATTCATAATAATGCTTTTTAGACTATGGCTAAATAATAACCCACCTGGCATTTGCTTCACTTATCATTTATGTTGTTTTGATTAACAGGTTTTAGGAAACTGTGCCTTTAGATAAGAAATAGAAGCAGGTAAAATCCATTTTTAAATATTTTTCTTTTCCCGCTTTTCTTTAATTCTATATGTCAAAAATAGTTTTATTCCCTAGAATGTTCAAGATGTAAATAAGTAAAAAACCCCCATATCTAACATTTCACCTTTCTAAAGTGCGACTGTAGCCTGGGGTCCTGCAGGGCACAGCTAACTGGGACAGTTTTAATACTCTGGGGACAGTCTCCGCATCTCCAGGCTTTACTGTTTCATATTGCTTTTCTTTTATGTGTGTGTCCTGGCTCCTGAATGAGATTACCTTCTCGGAGGGCCTTTGGCAAATAAGTTTAGATGGTTTAACTTTCATTCAACAAACATGTACTGAGCATCTACAATGTGTCTGGCAGTATGATGGGGTTTAGTGACAGAAGGATGAGAAATAACAGCCTCTCCCCTCAGGGAACTCTCTACTCGGCAACCTGAATTTTAAAGTGACAGGTGGTAAGAAATGATACCGAAATCAAAGTAGGGCACTACCATTCTTAAAAATCTATAATTATACCCTTAAGAATTCAGATTGAGAACCTCTGCTAAAACTGCTCACTAGGTTTTTACTTTGAGCAGTCTGCAGCAGGGTATACCGTGGTTTATGAAGACAAATATAATGGTAATTAAGACAAAATACATTTGTTCCTATGGATTATAATGAAACTATCCCAAATAGTACAGATTGGTAATTTAATTTTTGGTTTTTCCAAGATAAGGAACATATGTTTTTAGAAAATAGGGAGAAGGAAATTCTTAGAACAGATCAGTGTGAGCCAAATGGGTAGAATATAAGCTGAAATGAAGCTTAAGGGAGAATGGGCAACATAAAAATTGTAGAATAGGGCTGACATGTTATGGGCTTGAAATCAGTTTTGTCTTGGTAATGATATTGAAAGGTTCCAAGTTTGTAATTGATGTACAGATAGATTCATTCATCCAGCACATCTCTTTTGAGCCTAACTTTGTGTCAGACACTGTTCTAGACATCTGAGCTACATCAAGACAAAGAGGCCTGATCTTGTGAAGCTACCTTTTTGTTTTTCTTGCTTAAGGCACTTCAAATTATTCTCTATACATACAGGATAAAATCCGACGACATTAGTGTAACATACAAAGTTCTACTGATTTCTCCATGTCTTGACATTCTTCTTTTCTTACTCTGAACTCCAGCCAGGCAGAGCCACTTACAAATTCTGAAAGCAAAGAAAAGAAATTCTGTCCAAACTTCACATTTTGCACATACTCTTCCTTCTACAGAAATGACCTTCTCAACCCTTCTAACCTCTACTCAACCTTCAGGTCTCAGCCAGCTCAAATGTCATTTCCTCCTGATGCTACTTCTGACTTCCAAAATAGGTCTGGGTGTCTCTTCTGTGTTCCCATAACATCCTGTGCTCAACACACATCACACCCATGAAATCGGCCTCTTTATCTCTCTGTCTTTCCAGAGAATCCTTGAGATCAGGGATTGTGTCCTCTACACTGGCACATCCCTAGGGCCTCACATGTGCCTGACACCTAGATATTTGTTTAAAGTTGACAACACGTGAGGAACCAGTAAGAGATTACCAGCCAAACAATTATATAAGCCATAGGATTTTTATTCAAAGAATTCAGTTGGTGAATTCTATTGTCTACTATCTGAATCAAATATCAAATCTCTATCAAAAGTTTCTCATCAGTGGATTAATTATATCTTGAATTCCAATCATATGTCTAACTGGAGTTGGATGTTGTGTTTTTTAGGGAGACCACCTTGGAAAACTAATACAATTAGGGAGCAAGCTTGAAAACAAAACAATTAGAGAAAAAGCAAACAGGATAGACACAAAGAATCTAATTATGTGTGCAGATTATGCCCATTATTGACACTCAGAAGAAAGAGAGACACTGAAAACTGAAACACTCGTAGTCATTCATTGAGGAAGTTAAAGTTGAACAGTCTCCATAAGCTCTCTATGTATAATATTTTGTCTAAATCTTATAGCTATCCACCATCACAGTCATTATTACTGTTATTATAGAGAAGAGGAGACAAAATAAAAGAGACATAAGCACAGAGAGGTTAAGGATCTTGTTCAAGATCACACAACTTGTAAATAATGGAACCAGAGTTCAAGCCCAGACTTGTTCAACTCTAACCTCATGCTTCCTCTTGACCAGTTTACTGGGGATGAGGCCACCCAGCTTTTGAATTGTGGCACTGTTCTAAGCCCCTACTTTCAAAAGGAACATACCCAGAACATTTACTTCTGTACATGTTAGAGTAACTAGAATGAGACTTTACCATGAACAACAGGAAAACCAGAAAAAATAAATGAAACTTTTGTAAACACTGGGCATCAGGAAATGTGGAGAAATTATCACCATGAGAGAGGAAACAAGTGAGATGAACCCTACATTTTCCTTGGATTTTGGCCTGGAGGCTTTTCTAGACCAGAGGACAGGATAGTGCCTACATGTGAGTGCTAAGTCATTTCAGTCTTGTCTGACTCTTCGTGACCCTACAGACTGTAGACTGCCAGGCTCCTCTGTCCATGGGATTCTCCAGGCAAGAACATTGGAGTGGGTTGTTCTCCTCCAGGGGAACTTCGTGAACCAGGGATCAAACCCACGTCTTTTATGTCTCCTAATTGGCAGGTGGGTTCTTTATGACTAGTGTCACCTGGGAAGGGAAGGGACCCAACCATAACACTGCAGTTTCTCTGTGAGCTGAGAAGAGAAAGATTGAAGAGCTGAGGGAGGTGTAGGTGGCTGGGATTTTTAGGGAAACTAGCAGAAAAATAACTCAAGAAAGGATTAGGGATTGTTTTTATTCTGTTGCTGAATATTCCACCATAAACAATGCTAGAAAAGGAACAGACAGAAAGTTCTAAGCTGCAGTTCTCATAGATTATGTCATGATGGAAGACATTCACTTCCAGTTAGCCAAAGAAGAGAGACCTCAATGAACACCTGGGACATTCAATAAAGACCCAAGAAAGCTTATGTCTTAGTGGTAGGTCTAAACTAAAACCACCATCAGTTCAGTTCAGTTCAGTCGCTCAGTCGTGTCCAACTCTTTGCGACCCCATGAATCGCAGCACGCCAGGCCTCCCTGTCCATCACCAACTCCCGGAGTTCACTCAGACTCACATCCATCAAGTCAGTGACGCCATCCAGCCATCTCATCCTCTGTCGTCCCCTTCTTCTCCTGCCCCCAATCCCTCCCAGCACCAGAGTCTTTTCCAATGAGTCAACTCTTCGCATCAGGTGGCCAAAGTACTGGAGTTTCAGCTTTAGCATCATTCCTTCCAAAAACACCCAGGGCTGATCTCCTTCAGAATGGACTGGTTGGATCTCCTTGCAGTCCAAGGGACTCTCAAGAGTCTTCTCCAACACCACAGTTCAAAAGCATCAATTCTTCGATGCTCAGCCATCTTCACAGTCCAACTCTCACATCCATACATGACCACAGGAAAAGAACTTCAAAGTAATCAAGCTGATTCACAAGTAACTTAGATCAGATCAGATCAGTCGCTCAGTCGTGTCCAACTCTTTGCGACCCCATGAATCGCAGCATGCCAGGCCTCCCTGTCCATCACCAACTCCCAGAGTTCACTCAGACTCACGTCCATCGAGTCAGTGATGCCATCCTGCCATCTCATCCTCTGTCATCCCCTTCTCCTCTTGCCCCCAATACCTCCCAGCATCAGAGTCTTTTCCAATGAGTCACCTCTTCTCATGAGGTGGCCAAAGTACTGGAGTTTCAGCTTTAACATCATTCCTTCCAAAGAAATCCCAGGGCTGATCTCCTTCAGAATGGACTGCTTGGATCTCCTTGCAGTCCAAGGGACTCTCAAGAGTCTTCTCCAGCACCACAATTCAAAAGCATCAATTCTTCAGCGCTCAGCCTTCTTCACAGTCCAACTCTCACATCCATACATGACCACAGAAAAACCATAGCCTTGACTAGACGAACCTTTGTTGGCAAAGTAATGTCTCTGCTTTTCAATATGCTATCTATGTTGGTCATAACTTTCCTTCCAAGGAATAAGCGTCTTTTAATTTCATGGCTGCAATCACCATCTGCAGTGATTTTGGAGCCCAGAAAAATAAAGTCTGACACTGTTTCCACTGTGTCCCCATTTATTTCCCATGAAGTGGTGGGACCAGATGCCATGATCTTCGTTTTCTGAATGTTGAGTTTTAAGCCAACTTTTTCACTCTCCACTTTCACTTTTATCAAGAGGCTTTTTAGTTCCTCTTCACTTTCTGCCATAAGGGCAGTGTCATCTGCGTATCTGAGGTTATTGATATTTCTCCTGGCAATCTTGATTCCAGCTTGTGCTTCTTCCAGTCCAGTGTGTCTCATGATGTACTCTGCATATAAGTTAAATAAGCAGGGTGACAATATACAGCCTTGATGTACCCCTTTTCCTATTTGGAACCAGTCTGTTGTTCCATGTCCAGTTCTAACTGTTGCTTCCTGACCTGCATACAAATTTCTCAAGAGGCAGGTCAGGTGGTCTGGTATTCCCATCTCTTTCAGAATTTTCCACAGTTTCTTGTGATCCACACAGTCAAAGGCTTTGGCATAGTCAATAAAGCAGAAATAGATGTTTTTCTGGAACTCTCTTGCTTTTTCCATGATCCAGCGGATGTTGGCAATTTGATCTCTGGTTCCTCTGCCTTTTCTAAAACCAGCTTGAACATCAGGAAGTTCACGGTTCACATATTGCTGAAGCCTGGCTTGGAGAATTTTGAGCATTACTTTACTAGCGTGTGAGATGAGTGCAATTGTGTGGTAGTTTGAGCATTCTTTGGCATTGCCTTTCTTTGGGATTGGAATGAAAACTGACCTTTTCTAGTCCTGTGGCCACTGCTGAGTTTTCCAAATTTGCTGGCATATTGAGTGCAGCACTTTCATGGCATCATCTTTCAGGATTTGGAATAGCTCAACTAGAATTCCATCACCTCCACTAGCTTTGTTCCTAGTGATGCTTTCTAAGGCCCACTTGACTTCACATTCCAGGATGTCTGGCTCTAGGTCAGTGACCACACTATCGTGATTATCTGGGTCGTGAAGATCTTTTTTGTACAGTTCTTCTGTGTATTCTTGCCATCTCTTCTTAATATCTTCTGCTTCTGTTAGGTCCATACCATTTCTGTCCTTTATCAAGCACATCTTTGCATGAAATGTTCCTTTGGTATCTCTGATTTTCTTGAAGAGATCCCTAGTCTTTCCCATTCTGTTGTTTTCCTCTATTTCTTTGCTTTGATCGCTGAAGAAGGCTTTCTTATCTCTTCTTGCTATTGTTTGGAACTCTGCATTTAGATGTTTATATCTTTCCTTTTCTCCTTTGCTTTTGCTTCTCTTCTTTTCACAGCTATTTGTAAGGCCTCCTCAGACAGCCATTTTGCTTTTTTGCATTTCTTTTCCATGGGGATGGTCTTGATCCCTGTTTCCTGTACAATGT
Organism: Bos indicus x Bos taurus; assembly: GCF_003369695.1. Classification (NCBI taxonomy): domain Eukaryota; kingdom Metazoa; phylum Chordata; class Mammalia; order Artiodactyla; family Bovidae; genus Bos; species Bos indicus x Bos taurus. The sequence goes on from NC_040096.1 coordinate 48,117,273, forward strand.
CACGAACCTCATTCCATAGGCCGCGATGGGCGCACTAAAGCGCAGGCGGCTGCGACGGGCGCGCTAAAGCGCAGGGGCGAGAGGAGCCACCTGACGTCGGAGGTCAGGGGCAGAAGCCGGGAGGACCCCATGCCCGAAGGGCGGCGGCCAAGGGGAGTTACCCCACGTCCGAGGTCAGGGGCAGCGGTGGAGAGTACCAGACTGCGACGGCGTAGGAACGGCCGAGAGGAGATACCCAGCTTCTGAGGTCAGGGGTGGCGATGAGAGGAGTTACCCCACGTCCGAGGTCAGGGGCGGCTGGGAGGAGATACCCCACGCCCCAAGCCCGAGGCCAGGGGCAGCTGGCGGGAGGAGCTACCCCACATCCCCATGCCTGAGGTCAAGGGCGGCGGCTGGGAGGACCAACCCCACGTCCAAGGAGGCATGGCTGCGAGGGCACAGGAGGGCCTAGGGGAGCTATCCCACGTTAAAGGGCAGGAAGGGCAGTGGTGAGAAGATACCCCTTGTCCAAGGTAAGGAGCAATGGCTGCGCTTTGCTGGAGCAGCCGTGAAGAGATACCCCATGCCCAAGGTAAGAGAAACCCAAGAAAGACGGTAGGTGTTGCAAGAGGGCATCAGAGGGCAAACACACTAAAACCATACTCACAGAAAACTAGTCAATCTAATCACACTAGGACCACAGCCTTGTCTAACTCAATGAAACTAAGCCATGCCCGTGGGGCAACCCAAGATGGGTGGGTCATGGTGGAGAGATCTGACAGAATGTGGTCCACTGGAGAAAGGGAATGGCAAACCACTTCAGTTTTCTTGCCTTGAGAACCCCATGAACAGTATGAAAAGGCAAAATGATAGGATACTGAAAGAGGAACTCCCCAGGTCAGTAGGTGCCCAATATGCTACTGGAGATCAGTAGAGAAATAACTCCAGAAAGAATGAAGGGATGGAGCCAAAGCAAAAAGAATACCCAGCTGTGGATGTGACTGGTGATAGAAGCAAGGTCCAATGCTGTAAAGAGCAATACTGCATAGGAACCTGGAATGTCAGGTCCATGAATCAAGGCAAATTGGAAGTGGTCAAACAAGAGATGGCAAGAGTGAATGTCGACATTCTAGGAATCAGCGAACTGAAATGGACTGGAATGGGTGAATTTAACTCAGATGACCATTATATCTACTACTGCGGGCAGGAATCCCTCAGAAGAAATGGAGTAGCCATCATGGTCAACAAAAGAGTCTGAAATGCAGTACTTGGATGCAATCTCAAAAACGACAGAATGATCTCTGTTCGTTTCCAAGGCAAACCATTCAATATCACAGTAATCCAAGTCTATGCCCTAACCAGTAACGCTGAAGAAGCTGAAGTTGAATGGTTCTCTGAAGACCTACAAGACCTTTTAGAACTAACACCCAAAAAAGATGTCCTTTTCATTATAGGGGACTGGAATGCAAAAGTAGGAAGTCAGGAAACACCTGGAGTAACAGGCAAATTTGGCCTTGGAATTCAGAATGAAGCAGGGCAAAGACTAATAGAGTTTTGCCAAGAAAATGCACTGGTCATAACAAACACCCTCTTCCAACAACACAAGAGAAGACTCTATACATGGACATCACCGGACGGTCAACACCGAAATCAGATTGATTATATTCTTTGCAGCCAAAGATGGAGAAGCTCTATACAGTCAGCAAAAAAGACCAGGAGCTGACTGTGGCTCAGACCATGAACTCCTTATTGCCAAATTCAGACTTAAATTGAAGAAAGTAGGGAAAACCATTAGACCATTCAGGTATGACCTAAATCAAGTAACTTAACTACCTGACCAAAAAAAAAAAAAAAAATGTTCAGACCTTTTTAGGAATGAAGACAAAATTTGGCACTCGAGCATAACCTTCAAAATGTCCAGAATATAATAAACACACCAAAAAAAAAAAAAAAGGCACAAGAAAATGTGATGCATTACCAGGAGAAAAAAGTCAAATCTACAAACAGACACAGAAATACTGGAGATGTAAATAAAATATAGATAGACTAAGACTTTTAAAAATAGATGGGCTTTGAGGGAAACTAGTAAATTATGGAAGAAATAGAAAAAGGACCCAAATGGAAACCATAGAGCTAAAAAATACAGTATCATATATGAAAAATTCGCTGGCTTGGATTAAAAGAGGTAAACACTGTAGGAAAAAATATCAGTGAACTTGATGACATTGTGATATATACTATATATCATCCAGAGTGAATTATGGAGAGCAAAATGTCTGGGGAAAAAAAGTTAAGTGAACCTCAGTGACCTATGTGACAAATAAAGCAGATTAGAATATGAATCAGTGCAATCTCAGAATGGGAAGAGAGTGGGGGGGGGGGCGGGGAGCAGAAAATATTTGAATAAAAAAAGGCTTAAACATTTCCAAACTTGAGGAAAATTGTAAACTGACTGATTTAATATCAAGGAACTTCAAGGATAACACATAGAGAACCGCACCAAGGTATACCAAAATCAAAAAAGAAGAAGAAAATTAGTGATGAAGATAATCCTTAAAGGAAAAAGGTAAGGGGAAAAAACCCACATTACATGTAGAAAAACAAGGAATTACTGTTGACTATTACAAGCCATAGGACACTAAAAACACCTTCAAAGTAAAAATTATTCAAACTGTGATTTTATATCCAGTAGATAGTTTCTTGGAAATAAAGATGAAATAAACACATTTTCAGATGGACAAAAGTTGAAAGGAATTGGAATATATCACCAACAAACCTGTTTGAAGATAAAGGTTTCTCAGTGTATGCAAAGAGGTGATTATAATAATTGATCACAAAATTTGAGTGCAAGAAAGAGAGATGTCAAAAGGACAGGGTAAGGGTCTATGGTTGATATAGTAGCTATCAAGATGGTATTGTGAGAACATTGAAACAGCTTCTAGAGGCAATGAGGTTGGAGGATAGGGTTATTAAAAAACAATACATAAAATTAAGTCTAATGAAGAATATGTGGTTATTGATAATGATGACAGGTTGATGCTAAGGACCACAGGAGTGGAAATTCTGTTAAAAATAGATGCTTGCAGAAATGATGCATCAGTTCAGTTCAGTAACTCAGTCATGTCCGACTCTTTGCGACCCCATGAACCGCAGCACACCAGACCTCTCTGTCCATCACCAGCTCCCAGAGTCCACCTAAACCCATGTCTATTGTGTCGGTGATGCCATCCAACCATCTCATCCTCTGTCGTCCCCTTCTCCTCCTGCCCTCAGTCTTTCCCAGCATCAAGGTCTTTTCCAATGAGTCAGCTCTTTACATCAGGTGGCTAAAGTATTGGAGTTTCAGCTTCAACATTAGTCCAACCAATGAACACCCAGGACTGAGCTCCTTTAGGATGGACTGGTTGGATCTCCTTGCTGTCCAAGGGGCTCTCAAGAGTCTTCTCCAACACCAAAGTTCAGAAGCATCAATTCTTCAGCACTCAGCTTTCTTTATAGTCCAACTCTTACATCCATACATGACCACTGGAAAAACCCTAACCTTGACTAGACAGACCTTTGTTGACAAAGTAATGTCTCTGTTATTTAATATACTGTCTAGGTTGGTCATAACTTTCCTTCCAAGGAGTAAGCATCTTTTAATTTCATGGCTGCAATCACCATCTGCAGTGATTTTGGAGCCCCAAAAATAAAGTCTGACACTATTTCCACTGTTTCCCCATCTATTTGCCATGAAATGATGGGACCGGATGCCATGATCTTCGTTTTCTGAATGTTGAGCTTTAAGCCAACTTTTTCACTCTCCTCCTTCACTTTCATCAAGAGGCTCTTTAGTTCTTCTTCACTTTCTGCCATAAGGGTGGTGTCATCTGCATGTCTGAGGTTATTGATATTTCTCCCGGCAATCTTGATTCCAGCTTGTGCTTCTTCCAGCCCAGCATTTCTCATGATGTATTCTGCATATAAATTAAATAAGCAGGGTGACAATATACAGCCTTGACATACTCCTTTTCCTATTTGGAACCAGTCTGTTGTTCCATGTCCAGTTCTAACTGTTGCTTCCTGACCTGCATACAGGTTTCTCAAGAGGCAGGTCAGGTGGTCTGTTATTCCCATCTCTTTCAGAATTTTCCACAGTTTGTTGTGATCCACACAGTCAAAGTCTTTGGCATAGTCAGTAAAGCAGAAATAGATGTTTTTCTGGAACTCTTTTGCTTTTTCCATGATCCAAGAGAGGTTGGCAATTTGATCTCTGGTTCTTCTGTCTTTTCTAAAACCAGCTTGAACATCTGGAAGTTCACAGTTCACATATTGCTGAAGCCTGGCTTGGAGAATTTTAAGTAGTACTTTACTAGCGTGTGAGATGAGTGCAATTGTGCTGTAGTTTGAGCATTCTTTAGCATTGCCTTTCTTTGGTATTGGAATGAAAACTAGAGGTATATCCACAAAGATGACATGTTAGCCACCATGACAGGCAAGACTGCTGGGAGAAATATCAATAACCTCAGATATGCAGATGACACCAACCTTATGGCAGAAAGTGAAGAGGAACTAAAGAGCCTCTTGATGAAAGTGAAGGAAGAGAGTGAAAAAGTTGGCTTAAAACTCAACATTCAGAAAACTAAGATCATGGCATCCGGTCCCATCACTTCATGGCAAATAGATGGGGAAACAGTGGAAACAGTGACAGACTTTATTTCTGGGGGGCTCCAAAACCCCTGCAGATGGTGATTGCAGCCATGAAATTCAAAGACGCCTACTCCTTAGAAGAAAAGTTATCAACCTAGACAGCATGTTAAAAAGCAGAGACATTAGTTTGCCAACAAAGGTCTGTCTGGTCAAAGCTATGGTTTTTCCAGTAGTCATGTATGGATATAAGAGTTGGACTATAACGAAAGCTGAGTGCTAAAGGATTGATGCTTTTGACCTGTGGTATTGGGGAAGACTCTTGAGAGTCCCTTGGACTGCAAGGAGGTTCAGCCAGTCCATCCTAAAGGAAATCAGTCCTGAATATTCTTTCGAAGGATTGATGCTGAATCTGAAGCTCCAATACTTTGGCTACCCGATGCAAAGAACTGACTCACTAGAAAAGGCCCGGCTGCTGGGAAAGATTGAAGGCAGGAGGCAAAAGGGACGACAGAGCATGAGATGGTTGAATGGCATCACCGACTCAATGGGTATGAGTTTGAGTGAGCTCTGGGAGTTGGTGATGGACAGGGAGGACTGGCACATGCTTCAGTCCATGGGGTTGCAAAGAGTCAGACATGACTGAGCGACTGAACTAAACTGAACTGAAACCTTTTATCACCTACACACCTGCTGATTATCCCGGCAGGAACTTCACTCCAACCATGGTCTCCTACCTGACTTTTACTCACTATCTCAGCTCCAGGGTGATGGTGGGCCCAGTTCTGAGTTCATGGTAACTGTTTTCTAGTAAGCAATAAGCTTGACAAAGTAAGATAAGGTAGAGTTTTATATTAGTAACTCAAGTGTTGTCATTAAGAAAAAAATAGAGAAACGTGGAGACAGACATCAAAGCAGCCTTTTAAAGCTCTTTGGGGGGAAATTGCCATTTCAATTAGACCCATGGGCTGTCACCTCAGCAAAACCATGGTCAACCACTCTAACATCATGTCATCAAGGACATGCTTGTCATTTTGATTAAGTGGTGCAAAGTGACTCTTCAATTGCAGGTCACTGTGACTTTTGTAGGAGAAATTGATGGGTTGCTAACATTGGCTGAAACAGGCAAGTGCTGGCTGCACAGATATTTCTGTGGAGTGTTGCTTAAATTCTCTACTTTCAGAATAATCATCCTTAGACTTCTTCAGGATTTATGTGGGTTTCCCCCTAAACTAAATAGCAAAATAATGCAGGAGGAATAGAAAGTCTATGTTAGAGTGAGAAGGGAGAAGAATGAATCTGCTTGAGAATTTAATAGATTCATCTCAAGTTGGACTTCCCAGGTAGCTCAATGGTACAGAATCTGCCTGCCAATGCAGGAGACTAGGAGATGTGGGTTTGATCCCTTGGTTGGGAAGATCCCCTGGAGTAGGAAATGGCAACCCACTCTAGTATTCTTGTCTGGAAAATCCCATGGACAGAGGATCCCAGTAGACTGCAGTCCATGGAATCACAAATAGTTGGATAAGTAGCAAAACACTCCAGCATTCTTGCCTGGAAAATCCCATGGACAGAGAAGCCTGGTGAACTATAGTCCATGGGGTAGCAAAGGGTGACTAGCTGAGTGGGTAACACAGACATTTCCCAAAATCTATGATTCTAATCCCTTTGAGAAAGATTCATTTAACCCACCAAGATAGTATAAACTGAATAAAATGACAGCTGGGCCTCCTTTTGGTAGCCCACAAGAGTTCCTCCTAAATGTGATCAGTCTGAGTTGTGCACTTCATTCTAGAGACTGCTCGAGAGTGATTGTCTTCCTCAATGAATCCTTCTATGACTGTTACAGTTTTCAGTTCCAACAGTGAGCATATCTGCCACATAAACTAGGCTCTTCTACACTATCCTGTATTGCTTTTTTCTGTTTTCTTTTCAAGCTAGCACCCTAATTTTTTAGCTTTCTCTCTCCAACCCTGGATGGTCACCCTAAAAACACAACAGAATCTAACTCTAGCTGGACATATGATTGGAATTCACAGTATATTTAATCCATTGATGAGAAACTTTTTTTTCCCACGCCATGTGGCAAGTTGAATCTTAGTTCCCCAACCAGTGATCAAATCTATGCTCCCTGCCTTGGGTGTGTGAAATCTTAACTCCTGACCATCTTCCCTTGACCATCAGAGAAGTCCTCATTGATGAGAAACTTTTGGTAGAGATTTGATATTTGATTCAGGTAGTAGACATCTAACCAACTGTGAATTTTTTGAAGAAAAATCCTATGACTGGTGTAATTATTTGGCTGGTAACCTCTCACTGGTTCCTCATGTGTTGTCAATTTTAAACAAATATCTAGGTGTCAGGCACATTTAAGGTGCCAGGGATGTGTCAGTGTAGAGGACACAATCCCTGATCACAAGGATTCTCTGGAGAGACAGAGAGATGAAGAGGCAGATTCCATGGGTGTGATATGTGTTAAGCACAGGATATTATGGGAACACAGAAGAGACACCCAGACTTGTTCTGGAAGTGAGAAGTAGCATCAGGAGGAAATGACATTTGAGCTGGCTGAGACCTGACGGTTGAGTAGGGGTTGGATGGATTGAGAAGGTCATTTCAGTAGAAGCAAGAGTATGTGCAAAATGTGAAGTTTGGACAGAACTTTTCTTTGTTTTCAGAATCTGTAACTGGCTCCACATGGCTGGTGTTTAGAGAAGAGTGCTGAGAGATGGAGAAGTCAGTAGAGCTTTTTATATTACATGAAAGTTGTCAGACTTTATCCTGTATATAGAGAGAATAATTTGAAGGTGTTAAGCAAGAAAGCACCATGATCCTGTGATTGGAGAAACAGTCTAGATGGAATGTGAATGGAATGGAGGGCAGGAATCACTGATAGGAGAGAGATTAGGAGGTGACAGTGTACTGCAGTTCGCTAGTTCTATAATACATTCTTTACCCCACATTTTATTATTTCTGAAGTCTGCATTTATCTTACCATTGGTGGCATGTTTTAGATTAACCTGAAGCTTTTACTTTCTTTCTCAATGATACAAAAAAATCATAGTGCAGTTTATGTAGCATGGCAGCTTAGATTCCAATAAGCAGTCAGGAATGACTGCCATCTTAACTAAAATAGTAGTAGTGTGATGAAGAAAAGTGGACGTGAAATTAAAGTGTATTTTGGAGTCTAGAGCATGAGTATCTGATGACTGCATTTGAAGACATGAAACTGAGAAAGAAGTTGATTATTTTTCCTATTTTAACTTTTTCATTTGGGCTGTTGGAGGTATGATAAAGGAGTCAGTAAGGTTTGTGGTGATCAGAAGTGGAAGGTATGAGAGGGATAAGAGACATAAAGAGTGCAGTTCTGTACATAGAGAGTGGAGGGTCCTGGGGACCATCAAAGTTGTAGATTGCTTCATTAGGGTTGGTATGTACACCTCTGGTAATGAAAGGAAACCAAGCAAGAGATGTGGTCTCTTCTGAGATGGTTTTTAATCAGCAAAGTCATTAAATAAACACAGATGCCCTGAGTTGCAAGGGAAATAGTTTCCATTCAAGGACTAATCTTTCATTAAGTCTCATTACAGGACTAAGCATCTTTAAAGCATGAACTCTGATATTGAAGCCTCCATCTTCTGCATGTTTGGTAGATTTCCCTTAAGGAAAGTCTGATCTTCTGTTTCCTGGATCTCCCACATCTTCTAACTTGCATTTATTTTCAGATTAGAGTCATATCTTATAGAAAAATCAAATGTATATGTATTCTATCTGAGTCCAGGAACCTAACTTTGAGGGAAATTAGCTGTTACATCTTTTTTTTTTTTAAATTGGGGTATAGTTGCTTTACAATATTATGTTAGTTTCTGCTGTACAATGAAGTGAATCAGCTATAAGGATACATACATCCCCTCCCTCCTGGATCCCCCTCCCATACTTCTTCCCAGTCCCACTCATCTAGGTCATTTATAGAGACATGGATGGACCTAGAGACTGTCACACAGAGTGAAGTAAGTCAGAGAAAAACAAATACCATCTATTAATGCATATATGTGGAGTCTTAAAAAATGGTACAGAGAAGCCTATTTGCAGGGCAAGAACAGAGACACAGATGTAGAGAACAGTGATGTGGACATGGAGAGAGGGTGGGATGAATTAGATTGTTGGGATTGACATGACTGTTAAGTCTTATCTTCATAACTCCAGAGACCAGGATTGAGATGTATAATGGTCTGTAGGAATTGCAAAAGATAAGGGAAAGAATAGACTGTGTATTCTGATCATATCCCTACCTTCTCTCTTTTCATAAATTCTTCCTAGACCACCAGCGTCATCTACCTCTAGATTAGGCATCGGACAAGAACTTTGCCTGCTTTTCCTGCAGTGGGGCTCAGAACCTCTGCTGGTGTTTCTGGGTGCATGGGTATGCCTGGTGGGTATGATGAGGAGACTCTGGGCTGATCTCCTGGCTCTCAAGTGCTTTTTGGATCCTGAATAGGGCTTTGGAGTGTGGACTGAAAAATCTCATATGGTGTTTGCATTTTATCAGAAGTTTTCTTATGCATTGTCTTATTTGCTCTTTATAAGCACTCAAATAGATTGGTTTGATAATCAAGACATATAAGTTATACAAAGATACAAGAAAGAATGCCTCATACTTAGGAATGGTTCCTGAGGGGTTACTAGACAAACACTATCTGGTGATTGCTGTATATGTTCCTTTTTTTATAGTCATTATATTTCCACTGAGAACCTTGAGCTTCAGAGGATGGACAGTGCAAAGCCAGGCAGTGATCTGGCATATTAGAACCTGAGTTTCCTGAATTCCAGTTCAGTCTGCTTACTAGACTAGGGAAGCTATTGAGAAGAGGAGGAAGGTCTTAAGGTTTTAAGTTACCTTAGCTGGTCTGCAGTAGGTGTCCCTGAGATAGGCTTAATATCCAAGGGCTCCCCATGTGTCCAGGTTCATTTCATTAAGACTGACACCCCTTAAGTTAGTGATGGTACTGAGGATGCCTTTGTCACTATTTAATTCAGAGCAGGGAAGTCTGTGGAGCCTCTTGAAAGGTGGGAGCCATGCAGAGAGGATTTGGGTGCTCCCAGAGACTCATAGATGCCCTGTGATTGGGCCCTTTGATTTTGACAATAAACCTGGAGTGTGGTTTTCCTGATTATCCCTGGGCTCAGAAAAATATCCAGCTGAAGGAAGTAGAATATTGATCATTGCCCTGAGCATTGTACATAAAGGGTGACTCTCTAGTTTGGAACCCCAAAACTGTTGCTCCAAGGCACAACCAAGAATTCAGATCTGGAGTTTCGTCTTATGACAGGCAGCTCTGTAGAGTGAGATCACAGAGTTCAGGAAAGAAATATGTTAGAAAGAAAAATACTTTCTTGTGTGTAGAAACATGCCCTTCAGCAAATCTGTTAACTTCATTTTAACCTGGACCTTTTCCTTCTTGAATGTAATAAAACCTCTGAAATGACTGCACTTGGCAAGAGGGTCTCTTCTGTCATTTACAGCAGCAGAGAATTCACAGAGTAAGTGAATTACTTTGGTTTTCAATAAAAATGTTAATATCTGCCTTAGATGTGAACAAAAGACACTGAATTTCAATAATGAGATGATCAAATCCATAGGGGTTGAGAAAGACAGAGTATGGAGTTTGTGGAGCAGCTGCCACTCAGCTCCAGACAGCAAGAGGAGGGAGAGGGAAGGCAGGGAGACAGGAGAGGGAGACATAGGGAGAAAGTGAGGAAGAGGGAGATATTCAGAGTGTACAGGAGCACAGAGGAAGAAACAGAGAGGAGAAAGGCCCTTAGAGGAGCGCAAACTATGCAAAATGGGGTTAAGAAGACAGCAGATCGAACTTCTCTTATTTGACAATAATTAGTAATGCTGAGTTTTCTCACCAAGAGTAAGAGGTGCCTGCATGTGCTTCTCTGACTCAGATATGTTATCCCTTGAAAATTCTCTTTGGACCTTTGCAGCACTCATGAAACAAGAACCTTCCGAAATTTTTTTTTTTTTCAATTGTGTAAAATGCAGGTAGCCTTTATAGAGGAACAGCATAATTTTAGCATGTAGAGAAATGTTTACATCTATAAGCACTATGTTATCTTGTATTTCGAGACTCAAACTGTCCCTCCTTAAAACCCACAAAGTTTACATGTCTTGTTAATGAGATAACAGACTTATCCATGCAAGATCCTGTTATAGTGTTATTAATAGTAGCATTTAAGGAACACTTACTATGAACCTACGAGGCACTTTGTTAAAAACAGTTGCATACCATATCTCTTTAATGTTAGAGAACTTTATAGATTGTACAATTACCCCTATTTTATAGGTTGTAAGTAACCTGCCCAAGGTCTAAAGGCTAATGGGGAAGAGTTCAGTTTTAACTCAAGTTGTATGAGAAGGGATCTGTGAGGAAAAGTCATTGTAAAATGGCATTTTCAGGCCACAAGCTACCATTTGTCTAAGATCTAGGAACAGGCAATCCTAGCATTTGAATTTTACTTAAGAATTATTTAAACATAATTTAGGTACAGCTAGTGTCTTAGCTTTATCTTGGGATTACACTCAAATGTCAGTGTCATTTCTAAAAGCACAATCATAGTTTTGTATAAGTGATAAGTTGGCATTCATATAGATTGGATCCTCTGATCTCAGATATTAAGGGGACTTCAAATAGCCCTTACCTCCCAGGCTTTGTTCAATTTTGCAAAAGCAGGGCAGGAAGAAAAGCACATGTGGAAGTGTTCTCATTCACTGAAATTTGTGTGTATTTTCTTCATATCCCTGTTTGAAACGCTTGGCCTATTTCAGCCTGTGATTTCTATAGTTCTCAAGGGTAAGCTATGTACATATTTAAATCATACTTATAAATAAATACACATTATTAACCAGCCTATAATAATTTCCTACAGAAAGTGAATTTAATCATTATTTTTAAACCATCTTCTAAGCAAAAAAGTGATACTCTGGCAAGATGACTAATCACGTTCTCTGGGGCTCGATTGAACTTGATAGTTCAAATCTTTCTCAAATAAATTCGGTGACTGGAGAAAAGGGCATGTCTCTAGAGGTGACTACAAAGGAAAGGGGGAAGGGAGAGGGAGACTCACGAGCCTACAAGCACCTACACCTTTGGGTATTATCTCCCGACCTATTTCTGAACAGGTGGCTGCTATCTTCTGAATGTCAGGGTTTGAAGAAATAACATTTTAAAAAACACCAAGAATTTCCCAGAGGGATTATATCCAAATGTCAGGCGTGACTTGCAGTAGAAAATTGATACTTTCTGGAAGCATGGCCTTTTTGTATGTGTGTGTTTATTTTAAAATCTACCTGCTGGCATAGGTTAGAAGGCAAAAATCAAAACACTTTGATTTGGCCATTCAAGTATTTTGCATCCCCTAAAATATTTACTTACATTTTCTAACTACCACATAGCGTATTAACCAATGTTGTCACACTAGAGGCTCTGCCAGACGTTGACATCATTTTCATCTGTAAGTTGTTACTGTTGTTCTGTCCTAAGTCGTGTCTGACTCTTTGCGACCCCAAGGACACCAGGCTTCCCTGTGCTTCACTGTCTCCTGGAATTTGCTCAAACTCATATCCATTGAGTCGGTGATGCTATCCAACCATCTCATCCTCGGTCAACCCCTTCTCCTCCTGCCCTCAATCTTTCTCAGCATCAGGGTCTTTTCCAGTGAGTTGGCTCTTTGCATCAGGTGGCCAAAAAGTATTGGAGCTTCAGCTTCAGCATCAGTCCTTCCAATGAATATTCAGGCTTCAGGATTGACTGGTTTGATCTCCTTTGCTGTCCAAGGGACTCGCTAGAGTTTTCTCCAGCACCACAGTTCTAAAGCATCAGTTTTTTGATGCTCAGCCTTCTTTATAGGCCAACTCTCACATCTGTACATGACTACTGGAAAAACCATAACTTGGACTAGATGGCCCTTTGTTAGCAAAGTAATGTCTCTGCTTTTTAATGTGCTGTCTAGGTTGGTCATAGCTTTCCTTCCAAGGAGTAAGCATCTTTTAATTTCATGGCTGCAGTCACCATCCACAATGATTTTGGAGCCCAAGAAAATAAAATCTGTCACTGTTTCCACTTTTCCTCCATCTATTTACCATGAAGTGATAGGACTAGATGCCACAATCTTCGTTTTTTGAATGTTGAGTTTTCAGCCAGCCTTTTCTCTCTCCTCTTCACCCTCATTGAGAGGCTCTTTAGTTCCTCTTCACTTTTTTCCATTACAGTGATATCATCTGCATATCTGAGGTTATTGATATTTCTTTTGACCATCTTAATTCCAGCTTGTGATTCATCTAGCCTGGCATTTCACATGATGTAATCTGCATATAAGTTAAATAAGCAGTGACAATATACATCCTTGATGTACTCATATCTAAGTATATCACATTAAATTATTTTATCCCTTATAATATCTTTAATAATAAGAATTCTCAAACTTTCCCGACTGGCCTCTCAGGTGGAATGCTAAGGCAGGCACATCCTAAGATGACCTTGGGAAATCACAGCTTCTTTTAATCCTTCTCCTTGAAAGCAGGTGGACCTGTAGTTCCTTCTGGCCAACAGAATATGGCAAAGAGTTGTCAATTCCTTGATTAGATTAGGTTACACATATGATAGATGTGCTAGAATGTCACTCCTGTGATTATGTGAGGTTAAAATAAGTGTCCTTCTTAGCAGACTAGAGAGCTTGTCCTGCCAGCCTGAAAGAGGTGAGCTGAATACAGTGGGACACTGTATGGAGAAGGACCCGAGGCAAGGACCTAGGGAGTCCTATAGGAGCTGGGAGCAGTATACAGCCAACCGCCAGCAAGACCTTAATCATGCAACCACCAGGAAACACATTTTTCAACAATCTGAATCAGCTTGGAAAAGGAGCCCAAGCTCCAGATGAGAACTTGGTCCAGCTGACACCTTAACTGCAGCCTTATAACATCCTGAACAGAGGATCCAGCTCGACTGCATCCAAAATTCTGACCTAGGGAAACTGTGAAATAATATATGTCTATTGTTTTGTGGGGAGGAGTCTTTGTTACACAACAATAGAAATGAATATAGATGTTGTGTCCTGCCGGTCCTGTTCATTTTCATTTCCCTGTTGAACTGAGTGCTAACAGAATTGTACTTATGTAACTAAAATGATTTCAAGTTTTAATAAACTTTAATAGCTCATGTAAGGTTGCTAGTAAATAGCCTTTTAATCATATGCAAAAATGGAAGCCTATGGAAAGACAAGTCATTTGTGCACATTTGTGCATTGCATATAGGAACCAACTGTGGGATGTTGAGTGGGCTGAGGATTTGTGCTGAGAATTCTTGCTTTCTATTTTCAAGCTTGAAATTTTTGGGGGGTTATCTCTGCTGATAAGCATTTTAATCACAAAACACTATAGTCACAAAATAGTTTGGTGTTTTCATTATGCCAGTTGCTCTGTTTTCTGGAGTTTGATGGACCATGTAATCATAAGTCAGAAGGGCATCCGATAGAAGAAGGAGGTTGTGTCCTGAGAACTATAATGTAATATGAGGACCTCTTTAATTAGCTCTCTGTTTCAATTTCTTTAAAAAATAACAACCTAGATTTTTAAGTTGTAAAATTAATGTAGTTCCAAGGTAAAAATGTCAAGCCATGCAAAAGTATACACTAAAATATCTGCTTCTGATCTCAGATCGTGAACACTTTCCCCTTGGGCAACAACCATCAGCAGTTCTTGTGCATCCTGTGAGAAGCGTGGGATGCATTTAGATGTTCACATATTGTTTTGGAGATTTATGTGAGCACATATCTCTTTGGACATACCTCCAAGCATAACATGCACTCTGTTCTTTCTCATATTTTTTGAGTATAACTATATCCTGTAGATTTTTTCATACAAACAATGAAGTTACATTGTTTTAAAATAATTTTAAAATATGACAATTTAATTACACTTTTTTATAAATTTAAAATATTATTCAAATATAATTAAAATATGACATTAAAATATTACAAATATCACATATGCTTTTATATCCATGTGATACATATTGTGTCAAAAGCACTTAATATGTATTAACCCATTTATTCTCAACAACAATTCCAAGAAATAGATACTTCTTTTAACAACACCTTACCGATGAGGACATGAAGGTACAGAGAGGTTAAGAAGCTTCTTCAGGGTCACAGAGCTAGGAAATTTTGGAGCCACCCAGATAATAGCCTAGGCAGTGGAGTCCCAGAATTAGTATGGACTAAACCCTCTAACTCTGGGAGTTGGTGATGAACAGGGAGGCCTGGCGTGCTGGGATTCATGGGGTCGCAAAGAGTCAGACATGACTGAGCGACTGAACTGAACTGAACTGAACTAAAACCCTCTAACTGGATTGGTAGTTCAGTTGTTCCTAATTGTTTTTATTTTTTAATATGACAAACTATGCTCCAAAGTGTTTTGGGGGATACATTTGCAGTTACACACCTGTGAAACTCTACGTATAGGATAAATTCCTCAAGATCAAATTTCTGAGTTGGAGGATATGCAAACTTTTAGCTTTCATAGACACTGTCAAACTGCCTTCTAAGGAAGTTATGACATTGTGTACACCCACTGCCAGTGTGTGATAATGCCTTTTTCCTCACAACCCTGCCAAAATTGTATATTATCAAACTATTGCCAATCTGGAAGCTAAAAACTGCTATCTTTATTTTGCTTTAATTTACATTTATTTATGAAAAGGATTGGGCATCCTTCCATCTGCTTATAAGCCATATGTGTTTATTTTTCAGTGAAATGTTTATTAATCTACATTTTTCTAAAGGATTTTGGGTTTTTTCCTTACAGATTTTTAGGACAATTTTATATTTTAAGGAGACTAGCCTTTTACTTTTGAATATATTGCAAATATTCTCCCTCAATTTTTTTTATTTTGACTTTGTTTATATTATTTGGTTTTAGCCAAACAAAAGTTTTAAGTTTTCATGAGGAGAATTTACCAGCATTTTCTGTAATGGCTCTGAATTTTCTAGTCTTGATTAAGAAAGTTTTTCAACTTCAGAATTATGCAAAATTGGGATATATTCTTTATTATGGTTGTAATTTCATTATTTTTCCTTCAAAGTTTAAACCAGTAGAAATTTATTTTCATATGAAGATTGAAGGAAGACTTCAGCTTTACTCTTTCTTTAAAAAGCTAACTGTAGCTAACTAGTTTATATTTTGGGGCTCTTTGTAACCATTCCATAATCTGGCTACCACCTACAATTCCCTCTGCTCTCCACCCCTGCCCTCTCATAACTGTTCTTTTTCAGAATTTTCTGGCTATTCTTATATATATATTTTTTTTCCCAATTAAACTTTATTTAAAATTTTATTTTTAAACTAAAAATTGTGTATATTTGGAGTATACAACATGAAGTCTTTATATATATTGCGCATTGTAAATTGATATTGTATATAGTAAGATGATTACTGTTGTTGTTGTTCAGTTGCCCAATCATGTCCAACTCTTTGTGACCCCCATGGACTGCAGCACACCAGGCCTTCCTCTCCTTCACCATCTCCCAGAGTTTGCCCAATTCACGTCCATTGCATAATGATGGTTGGTTGGTTGGTTTAGTTGCTAAGTCGTGTCCGACTCTTGCGACCCCATGGACTTTAGCCTGCCAGGCTCCTCTGTCCATGGGATTCTCCAGGCAAGAATACTGGAGTGAGTTTGCCATTTCCTTCTCCAGGGGATCTTCCTGACCCAGGGATCAAACCCAGATCTCCTGCATTGCAGGCAGATTCTTTACCAACTGAGCTATGAGGGAAGCCCCAGTAATGATTAGTACAGTGAAACTAATTAACATATCAGTCTCCTTACATAGTTATAATTTTGTGTGTGTATATGTATGTGGAGAATTCCAGACAGAGGAGCCTGGTGGGCTATAGTCCATGGGGTGGCAAAGAGTTGGACGTGCTAAAAGATTAACACTTTCTTTTCAACTTGTGGTGAAAGTACCTGATCTTTCACCTAAATGTAGATGCTAAAGTATCTACTCTTAGCACATTTTCAGTAAATAATATGGTATTATTAACTAGTTACCATGCTGCACATTAAAACTTTAGAATTTATTCATCCTACACAACTTATAACTCTGTACCCTTTGATCAATATCTTCCTTTCCCCCCACCTCCCTGCTTCTGGCAATCATTGTTCTACTGTGCTTCTGTGAATCAACTTTTTTAGATTTCACATATAAGTGAGATCATGTGATATTGTTCTTTTGTGTCCAGCTTACTTCACTTAGCATAATGTCTTTCAGCAATTAAAGTTCAAAAATAGTTTGTCTCTTTACCAAAAAAATGCTATCACACCATGTATTTAGATTAATTTATAGAAAACTGTAATATTTATTTGTTGTTCAGTTGCTAAGTCTTGTCTGACTTTTTGCAACCCTGTGGACTGCAGCACATCTGCGGGCTTCCCTGTCCTTCACCGTCTCCTGGAGCTTGCTCAAACTCATGTCCATTGAGTCAGTGATACCATCCAACCTTCTCATCCTCTGTCACCCCCTTCTCCTCCTGCCCTCAACCTTTGCCAGCATCAGTGTCTTTTCCAATGAGTCAGCTCATTATTGAATATTTATTTTTTTAATTATTTTTGTTTTTGACATTTTATTTTTCAATTCAAAGACATTTCAATGTGTCATTATCTTCAACAATGTAATATAACCTGTTTCCAGATAAGTATAGAAACTTAACAAAAGTTCCATGATTTTAGCCAACCTGCACCTGCCACCTTCCCTGGAGACCCAGTGGTTTCCTTACATGAAGTAAAAGCTTTTTACAGATCACACTTCAGTAATTC
This sequence comes from Bos indicus x Bos taurus, assembly GCF_003369695.1. Classification (NCBI taxonomy): domain Eukaryota; kingdom Metazoa; phylum Chordata; class Mammalia; order Artiodactyla; family Bovidae; genus Bos; species Bos indicus x Bos taurus. Next base: position 48,134,753 of record NC_040096.1, read on the forward strand.
ACAAATGCTGTGGAGTTGTAAAGCCCTCTCATTATGTGATTTTTGCCTTCCATCTATAGCATTTTGGAAAAATGTGAAGGAATCTCAAGTTAATCTAATCTTTCTGAAAGCTAAAGTGATAAAATTACATAATGAGATGGAGAGGAGATTATAAAGTAATTATTATTTCTACTTTTGAATCCATATATATTTCCAGTAGTTCATATTTTTATGACTCTTAAGAAAATTGTGAGGTTCCCTATCCATTTCTTATTTTATTACCAAGTTGTACATGAATATTTGGGTCTGCATGAGTATTGGTGTTGGCAAATAGGATCTTGTCTTACACTGCTATTTTTAAAATGGTTATGGTTTTTATACAGGAAAACAACTGGATTTTTAGGATACCAGTTTTGTAACAACTAACTGAAATATTTTGTAGTTTCTTTGCTCCCTGCCTCCCTTTCTCCCTTCCCCTTTTCCTGCTGCCTTCCTTTCCCCCTCTCTTCCTGTTTCTTTCACTCTTTATTTCTCTCATTTTCTTTCTTTTTTTCCCCACCCACTCTCTTTCATTCATTCATGTTTTCTTTCTTTTGATTCTCTAGGGTTGTTCAGATAACAGTTATGTCATCTATAGATAGTTTGCTACTCCTTTCCTCTAAAGCTCTTATCTTTTCCCTTTTAGGTAATTGAATTGATTGGTATTTTCAGAACAATGTTGAATAATACTAAAAATTTTTTACCTTGTTCTTAACCTGATGGGTAAGCTGTTGATGTTTAACCATTAAAAGATGTTTTGCTTAGTAAATCTGTTATCAATTGTATACCAATTATTAAAGGCTCCCTTCCAAATGTAGCAGGAATTTTTGAATTTTACTAAATAGTATTTTATTATATACAGAAATGATAACTTGTTTTAAATTTACCTGTAATGATGAATTATTATTAAATGGTTTCCTATGATGGATTTCTATGATCCGGCAGATGTTGGCAATTTGATCTCTGGTTCCTCTGCCTTTTCTAAAACCAGCTTGAACATCAGGAAGTTTACGGTTCACATATTGCTGAAGCCTGGCTTGGAGAATTTTGAGCATTATTTTACTAGTGTGTGAGATGAGTGCAATTGTGCTGTAGTTTGAGCATTCTTTGGCATTGCCTTTCTTTGGCATTGGAATGAAAACTGACCTTTTCCAGTTCTGTGGCCACTGCTGAGTTTTCCAAATTTGCTGGTATATTGAGTGCAGCACTTTCACAGCATCATCTTTCAGGATTTGGAATAGCTCAACTGGAATTCCATCACCTCCACTAGCTTTGTTCATAGTGATGCTCTCTAAGGCCCATTTGACTTCACATTCCAGGATGTCTGGCTCTAGGTCCGTGATCACACCATCGTGATTATCTGGGTCATGAAGATCTTTTTTGTACAGTTCTTCTGTGTATTCTTGCCACCTCTTCTTAAGATCTTCTGCTTCTGTTAGGTCCATACCATTTCTGTCCTTTATCGAGCTCATCTTTGCATGGAATGTTCCTTTGGTATCTCTGGTTTTCTTGAAGAGATCTCTAGTCTTTCCCATTCTGTTGTTTTCCCTATTTCTTTGCATTGATCACTGAAGAAGTCTTTCTTATCTCTTTTTGCTATTCTTTGGAACTCTGCATTCAGATGCTTATATCTTTCCTTTGCTCCTTTGCTTTTCTCTTCTCTTCTTTTCACAGCTATTTGTAAGGCCTCCCCAGACAGCCATTTTGCGTTTTTGCATATTAAATTGCCAACATCTGCTGGATCATAGAAAAAGCAAGAGAGTTCCAGAAAAACATCTATTTCTGCTTTATTGACTATGCCAAAGCCTTTGACTGTGTGGATCACAATAAACTCTGGAAAATTCTGAAACAGATGGGAATACCAGACCACCTGATCTGCCTCTTGAGAAATTTGTATGCAGGTCAGGAAGCAACAGTTAGAACTGGACATGGAACAACAGACTGGTTCCAAATAGGAAAAGGAGTTCGTCAAGGCTGTATATTGTCACCCTGTTTATTTAACTTATATGCAGAGTACATCATGAGAAACGCTGGACTGGAAGAAACACAAGCTGGAATCAAGATTGCTGGGAGAAATATCAATAACCTCAGATATGCAGATGACACTACCCTTATGGCAGAAAGTGAAGAGGAACTCAAAAGCCTCTTGATGAAAGTGAAAGTGGAGATTGAAAAAGTTGGCTTAAAGCTCAACATTCAGAAAACGAAGATCATGGCATCCACTCCCATCACTTCATGGGAAATAGATGGGGAAACAATGGAAACAGTGTCAGACTTTATTTTTCTGGGCTCCAAAATCACTGCAGATGGTGACTGCAGCCATGAAATTAAAACACGCTTACTCCTTGGAAGAAAAGTTATGACCAACATAGACAGCATATTCAAAAGCAGAGACATTACTTTGCCAAAAAAGGTTCATCTAGTCAAGGCTATGGTTTTTCCAGTGGTCATGTATGGATGTGAGAGTTGGACTGTGAAAAAGGCTGAGTGCCGAAGAATTGATGCTTTTGAACTGTGGTGTTGGAGAAGACTCTTGCGAGTCCCTTGGACTGCAAGGAGATCCAACCAGTCCATTCTGAAGGAGATCAGCCCTGGGATTTCTTTGGAAGGAATGATGCTAAAGCTGAAACTCCAGTACTTTGGCCACGTCATGCGAAGAGTTGACTCATTGGAAAAGACTCTGATGCTGGGAGGGATTGGGGGCAGGAGGAGAAGGGGACCACAGAGGATGAGATGGCTGGATGGCATCCCTGACTCGATGGACATGAGTCTGAGTGAACTCCGGGAGTTGGTAATGGACAGGGAGGCCTGGCGTGCTGCGATTCATGGGGTCGCAAAGAGTTGGACACGACTGAGCAACTGATCTGATCTGATCTGATGATGGATTTCCATAGATGATGCCTATGTTTCTGAATAAAACCTGCTTGCTTATTTATGGTGTATTGATCTTTAAATGTGCTACTGAAATGTATTTGCTAAGTTTTACTTGGAATATTTTTCATTGTTTTCATTATAAATGAGATTAAACTGTTGTCCTTTTTGTGGGCTCTTTTGTTGAGATTGAGTGTTGACATTATGCTGCCTTGGGAAAGTATTTTGAGATGTTCTTTTACTAGTTATTTGTGGAACACTGTAAATAACATTGAAATGATCTCTCCCATTCACAGATATATTCAACTTTTTTTATTTTTTAAAACATTCTGGACTCTTCTCCCTAGAAGGCAAATTTTTATTAGACTCATCAGAATATAATCAGATTTGAACATTGCTGCTGCTGCTAAGTCGCTTCAGTTGTGTCCAACTCTGTGCAACCCCATAGACGGCAGCCCACCAGGCTCCCCCGTCCCTGGGATTCTCCAGCAAGAACACTGGAGTGGGTTGCCATTTCCTTCTCCAGTGCATGAAAGTGAAAAGTGAAAGTGAAGTTGCTCAGTCGTGTCTGACTCTTCGCAACCCCATGGTTTGCAGCCTCCCAGGCTCCTCCATCCATGGGATTTTCCAGGCAAGAATACTGGAGTGGGGTGCCATTGCCTTCTCCAAGATTTGAACACTAATTAGTCAATTTTAGCTTTCTTGAGTTAATGTTAGTAATATTTTTCTAAAATTGTTTAGAAATAATATTTAGTTTATCCAGATATGTCAAATTTATAGGAAGAATTTTACAAAATATTTTTGCTAATCATTTTCCACTTATTATTTTTAACTTTGCAATTTTGTAATTTCTTCCTTTTTTTTTTTTTTTTAGATTTGCTGGCAGTTACCTGTTTTCAGACTTAAATTTAAGAAAGTAGGGAAACCACTAGACCATACAGGTATGACCTAAATCAAATCCCTTATGATTATACAGTAGAAGTGAGAAATAGATTTAAGGGCCTAGATCTGATAGATAGAGTGCCTGATGAACTATGGAATGAGGTTCATGACATTGTACAGGAGACAGGGAGCAAGACTATCCTTGTGGAAAAGAAATGCAAAAAAGCAAAATGGCTGTCTGAGGAGGCCTTACAAATAGCTGTGAAAAGAAGAGAAGAGAAAAGCAAAGGAGCAAAGGAAAGATATAAGCATCTGAATGCAGAGTTCCAAAGAATAGCAAAAAGAGATAAGAAAGACTTCTTCAGTGATCAATGCAAAGAAATAGGGAAAACAACAGAATGGGAAAGACTAGAGATCTCTTCAAGAAAACCAGAGATACCAAAGGAACATTTCATGTAAAGATGGGCTCGATAAAGGACAGAAATGGTATGGACCTAACAGAAGCAGAAGATCTTAAGAAGAGGTGGCAAGAATACACAGAAGAACTGTACAAAAAAAATCTTCATGACCCAGATAATCACGATGGTGTAATCACTGACCTAGAGCCAGACATACTGGAATGTGAAGTCAAGTGGGCCTTAGAAAGCATCACTATGAACAAAGCTAGTGGAGGTTATTGAATTCCAGTTGAGCTTTTTCAAATCCTGAAAGATGATGCTGTGAAAGTGCTGCACTCAATATGTCAGCAAATTTGGAAAACTCAGCAGTGGCCACAGGACTGGAAAAGGTCAGTTTTCATTCCAATGCCAAAGAAAGGCAATGCCAAAGAATGCTCAAACTACAGCACAATTGCACTCATCTCACACACTAGTAAAGTAATGCTCAAAACTCTCCAAGCTAGGCTTCAGCAATATGTGAACCATGAACTTCCTGATGTTCAAGCTGGATTTAGAAAAGGCAGAGGAACCAGAGATCAAATTGCCAACATCCACTGGATCATCGGAAAAGCAAGAGAGTTCCAGAAAAACATCTATTTCTGCTTTATTGGATATGCCAAAGCCTTTGACTGTGTGGATCACAATAAACTGGAAAATTCTGAAAGAGATGTGAATACCAGACCACCTGATCTGCCTTTTGAGAAATCTATATGCAGGTCAGGAAGCAACAGTTAGAACTGGCCATGGAACAACAGACTGGTTCCAGATAGGAAAAGGAGTGCATCAAGGCTATATATTGTCACCCTGTTTATTTAACTTATATGCAGAGTACATCATGAGAAACGCTGGACTGGAAGAAACACAAGCTGGAATCAAGATTGCTGGGAGAAATATCAATAACCTCAGATATGCAGATGACACTACCCTTATGGCAGAAAGTGAAGAGGAACTCAAAAGCCTCTTGATGAAAGTGAAAGTGGAGAGTGAAAAAGTTGGCTTAAAGCTCAACATTCAGAAAACGAAGATCATGGCATCCGGTCCCATCACTTCATGGGAAATGATGGGGAAACAGTGGAAACAGTGTCAGACTTTATTTTTTGGGGCTCCAAAATCACTGCAGATGGTCACTGCAGCCATGAAATTAAAAGACGCTTACTCCTTGGAAGGAAAGTTATGACCAATATAGATAGCATATTCAAAAGCAGAGACATTACTTTGCCAACAAAGGTTCATCTAGTCAAGGCTATGGTTTTTTCTGTGGTCACGTAAGGATGTGAGAGTTGGACTGTGAAAAAGGCTGAGTGCCGAAGAATTGATGCTTTTGAACTGTGGTGTTGGAGAAGACTCTTGCGAGTCCCTTGGACTGCAAGGAGATCCAACCAGTCCATTCTGAAGGAGATCAGCCCTGGGATATCTTTGGAAGGAATCATGCTCTAGCTGAAACTCCAGTACTTTGGCCACGTCATGAGAAGAGTTGACTCATTGGAAAAGACTCTGATGCTGGGAGGGATTGGGGGCAGGAGGAGAAGGGGACCACAGAGGATGAGATGGCTGGATGGCATCACTGACTCGATGAATGTGAGTCTGGGTGAACTCTGGGAGTTGGTGATGGACAGGGAGGTCTGTTGTGCTGCGATTCATGGTGTTGCAAAGAGTCGGACACGACTGAGCAAATGAACTGAACTAAACCTGTTTTCATGTTGTTTTCTCCACTGCTCCAAGAACCCTTCTTGTTTTGCTCATGATTTCTCTTGTTTTATTTATATTATAGAAAAAAATTACTTTTACTTTTGATTTTTTTTCTGTATTGATTTACCTTTATTAACTTATTTTTAGTATTTAGTCTTGAATAACAAGGTACAAATTTCCACTAAGTATTGCTTTAAGTATTTTACAAAAATTCTGATTATATTATAATTTTCTAAAGTAATTTGGGGGTATTATCAACCTTTCTTTGCTTATCTATATTTTTATTATTTTGCTTTTCCTTGAACTATATTTATACATTTAAACATCTTTAAGTTACTGTTACTTCATCATCCACAGTTAGAAGCTTCTGACTCTACCGCATGAAAGATGAAGAAATCTCAGGGCTTTTTTCTCCTGTTTTCTGGAGCTTACTTCCTAAGCTTTTTTAGTTAGATTATAACTTTTAATTTGACTTTATAACACTGGTATCATTACATTCTGTATCTGTAATTTATTTAACATTACAAAGCTTACCGTCCCTCAGTTTTACATGGCTTGTTCAATTATTTCTTGAGTTTTCTTTTTGGGTTTTGTAATTCTGTTTTCTCCTCAAAATACATAAATGTGTGTTGATTTAAAATCAAACTATTTTATTCATATAATTTTCTTGTGTCTTGTTTCCTTTGAGTGTGCTCCACTATCTTCTTCTTATCTCTTTTTTATGACTCTACTATTTTATTTTTATTTTTCATAACATTTTAATACTACAAAGCAATACATGCCCATTGCAGTAAATTAAAAAAAAAAAAAACCCACAGGATCACATTTCAACTCCCAAAGATCACCAGTACATTATCACTAAAAGAATACATTACATATCTTTAGATATTTCCCACACATACATAAATATACACATATATAATAGTTTCCCTATCATCTAAAATATAAAAATTCTTTATTGATAATCCAAGGGCAGGCTGTACTCAACCTTTAGTAGCTTGGTTTTGGGCCTGGATGGTAGTGCATTCTCAGTCTCGAAGGCTAATTGTTATTCAGTCCCTCAGTTGTGTCTGACTCTTTGCAACCCCATGGACTGCAGCACACCAGGCTTCCTTGTCCTTCACTATTTCTCAGTTTGCTCAAACTCATGTCCATTCAGTTGGTGATGCCATCCAATTATCTCATCCTCTGTCAACCCCTTCTCCTCCTGACCTCAGTCTTTCCCATCATCAGGGTCTTTTCCAATGGAAGCTAATAGTTTTACCAAATTGTGTTACAGTATTGGTTATTCTATAGTTTTCCCATCAGGGTGTGTATTATTCCCTTTTAACTTGCAGATTCTGAATGTTTTAATTTCATTGTTCTGGTATTTTAGAATCAGAAATCAGAGCATGTATAGACTTCAGATATCTGTGAATATAACCTTAAAATATAGTCACCCCTTGGTATTTGCCAGGGACTGCTTCCAGGACATCCCTATGGATACCAAAATCCTTGGAGGCTCAAGTCCATTATGTAAAGTGGCTTGGTATTTGCACATAACCTACACACATCTTCTCATATACTTTAAATCATTTCTAGATTATTTGTAACACCTGATACACTGTAAATGCTATATAAATAATTGCTGGGCTTGTAACATGTTCAAGTGTTGCTTTGGGGAACTTTTTGAAAAAAAATTTTTAGTATTTTTGATCCATAGTTGAACCCTTAGATGAAGAACTGAGGATACAGAGGACTAACTACGGGAGGAGAACACACTGAACCCCTCCCAGTGTTGGCAGTGTTGTCATTCCAAACCGTACAGTTCATCTCTCAGACCACTTTATTTATAGAATTTTAACTGTATTGATAGTTGCAAAACTATTGCCATGTTAACAAGAACCACCAGTTCTTTTTCTGTTCAGTTCATTTGTTTAAAAAAAAGAGTCATTTCCAGCTCTTTCTCTTTTTACCTCATGGTGAAATTTCTATCATAAATTTTAATTGGCCTATAGTAATTCAAGGAGGATTTCTGCTGTTTTATTTTCTTTCAAATAGTTTCCCCTCTTACTTTTTGTTTTCCTATTTTCCAGTCTTTCTCTTTTTTTCTGTTCTTTCTCTCTACATGCATGGCATGGAAACACACACGCTGACACACACATGCACACCCACACAGACACATAAATTTTCAGTCTTCCACTCTTTGTGTCATGAGTGTAGTGACAGTCTGAGAATTAGCACCATCATATGGTCCTGAACATGGACTCATATAGTCATTGTACAACTGCAGAAGGTGTGTTTGTGAGGTAAGTAGAGGTTGGGGTTTCTGTTGAAATTTCCTAGGGAAAGAAACTAAGTGAAGGGTCTGATATAATAATCCATTCTGTCTAACAATATTCTAAAAAAATGTTTCGTGTTTTCTTTTTCTCCCTTCTCATAAAGATTCCAAGACAATCATGAAACACTCATAACAATGTGAGGATGTATGACAGAGGGTGGAGGACAGGATTAAAACAAGGCAAACTAGTTTTGTAACCCAATCATCCTTAGAAAACCAGGCTAATGAAATGCATTTTTCTTCTAATGGTTTTCATTTCAGGGTACTGTGTGGTTTTTCCTGGAAAATGTGATAAATTCTTGCTTCACAAATCATTTTGATTTCCTCTTGTAGTCACATTCTGTCTAATTTTGCTGAGTTACTGGCTGTACATTGACTGCAGTGATAGAGAATCATTACCACCAGTATTATCAGGGATCAGAAAATAGGACTGAAATCATACCTTTCACTAAGAATTTTGTGACTTAATTTTCCTACAGCTTAGCTGATATGGAAAACAGAAAATGACATATTGCTTTATAATTTCATAGGCTTGACTGTGGAATGCCTTGTAAAGAATATGCTCAGAGTTCAGTTCAGTTCAGTTCAGTTCAGTCACTCAGACGTGTCCGACTCTTTGCGACCCCATAAATCGCAACACGCCAGGCCTCCCTGTCCATCACCAACTCCCTACTCAGAAAACACTGATGTGTTATTGAATGAATGAAAGGTAGACAAACAGAATAAAGTGGTTTAAAGAAATAATCTTGACAAATTAGAACAGACAATTTATGATTAGGATAATTCAGTAATTTTTTTCCTGATTACTTTTTTTAGCCCAAATCCAAAACACAGTCCATAGTGTGGAGACTTACAAACCTCTGCTGTTGAGAAGGAGTGATTTTGAGTCCTTGGATGGAGAAGATATTTTTATTATTATTTTTTTAATTTTATTTTATTTTTAAACTTTACATAATTGTATTAGTTTTGCCAAATATCAAAATGAATCCACCACAGGTATACATGTGTTCCCCATCCTGAACCCTCCTCCCTCCTCCCTCCCCATACCATCCCTCTGGGTCGTCCCAGTGCACTAGCCCCAAGCATCCAGTATCATGCATCAAACCTGGACTGGCATCTCGTTTCATACATGATATTTTACATGTTTCAATGCTATTCTCCCAAATCTTCCCACCCTCTCCCTCTCCCTCAGAGTCCATAAGACTGTTCTATACATCAGTGTCTCTTCTGCTGTCTCGTATACAGGGTTATTGTTACCATCTTTCTAAATTCCATATATATGCGTTAGTATACTGTATTGGTGTTTTTCCTTCTGGCTTACTTCACTCTGTATAATAGGCTCCAGTTTCATCCACTTCATTAGAACAGATTCAAATGTTTTCTTTTTAATGGCTGAGTAATACTCCATTGTGCATATGTACCATAGCTTTCTTATCCATTCATCTGCTGATGGACATCTAGGTTGCTTCCATGTCCTGGCTATTATAAACAGTGCTGCGATGAACATTGGGGTACACGTGTCTCTTTCCCTTCTGGTTTCCTCAGTGTGTATGCCCAGCAGTGGGATTGCTGGATCATAAGGCAGTTCTATTTCCACTTTTTTAAAGGAATCTCCACACTGTTCTCCATAGTGGCTGTACTAGTTTGCATTCCCACCAACAGTGTAAGAGGGTTCCCTTTTCTCCACACCCTCTCCAGCATTTATTATTTGTAGACTTTTGGACCGCAGCCATTCTGACTGGTGTGAGATGGTACCTCATAGTGGTTTTGATTTGCATTTCTCTGATAATGAGTGATGTTGAGCACCTTTTCCTGTGTTTGTTAGCCATCTGTATGTCTTCTTTGGAGAAATGTCTATTTAGTTCTTTGGCCCATTTTTTGATTGGGTCATTTATTTTTCTGGAGTTGAGCTGTAGGAGTTGCTTGTATATTTTTGAGATTAGTTGTTTGTCAGTTGCTTCATTTGCTATTATTTTCTCCCATTCTGAAGGCTGTCTTTTCACCTTGGTAATAGTTTCCTTTGATGTGCAGAAGCTTTTAAGGTTAATTAGGTCCCATTTGTTTATTTTTGCTTTTATTTCCAATATTCTGGGAGGTGGGTCATAGAGGATCCTGCTGTGATGTATGTCAGAGAGTGTTTTGCCTATGTTCTCCTCTAGGAGTTTTATAGTTTCTGGTCTTACGTTGAGATCTTTAATCCATTTTGAGTTTATTTTTGTGTATGGTGTTAGAAAGTGTTCTAGTTTCATTCTTTTACAAGTGGTTGACCAGTTTTCCCAGCACCACTTGTTAAAGAGATTGTCTTTAATCCTTTGTATATTCTTGCCTCCTTTGTCAAAGATAAGGTGTCCATATGTGTGTGGATTTATCTCTGGGCTTTCTATTTTGTTCCATTGATCTATATTTCTGTCTTTGTGCCAGTACCATACTGTCTTGATAACTGTGGCTTTGTAGTAGAGCCTGAAGTCAGGTAGGTTGATTCCTCCAGTTCCATTCTTCTTTCTCAGGATCGCTTTGGCTATTTGAGGTTTTTTGTATTTCCATACAAAATGTGAAATTATTTGTTCTAGCTCTGTGAAGAATACCGTTGGTAGCTTGATAGGGATTGCATTGAATCTATAAATTGCTTTGGGTAGTATACTCATTTTCACTATATTGATTCTTCCAATCCATGAACATGGTATATTTCTCCATCTATTAGTGTCCTCTTTGATTTCTTTCACCAGTGTTTTATAGTTTTCTATATATAGGTCTTTAGTTTCTTTAGGTATTTTATTCTTTCCGTTGCAATGGTGAATGGAATTGTTTCCTTAATTTCTCTTTCAGTTTTCTCATTATTAGTGTGTAGGAATGCAAGGGATTTCTATGTGTTGATAACAATGCTTCACGTGCACATACTCATTCATACATACGCAGTCACACCCAGTTGAGAAACACTGTGGATTAAATTAGCTCTTGATATTGTACTATAATGATGGCTGCTGCTGCTGCTGCTAAGTCACTTCAGTCGTGTCTGACTCTGTGCGACCCCATAGATGGCAGCCCACCAGGCTCCTCTGTCCCTGGGATTCTCCAGGCAAGAATACTGGAGTGGGTTGCCATTTCCTCCTCCAATGCATGAAAGTGAAAAGTGAAAGTGAAGTCGCTCAGTCGTGCCTGACTCTTAGCGACCCCATGGACTGCAGCCTACCAGGCTCCTCCATCCATGGGATTTTCCAGGCAAGAGTACTGGAGTGGGGTGCCATCACCTTCTCTGATAATGATGGAAAAGACTGGAAAATGGATCAGCTTTCTATTTTATTGTTCATTATTGGCCATCTCAAGCTCAAAGCTGAGAAAGATTAACTTTCAGGCAGTCCCTTCAAAGTTTGGAGATTTATTCAGGATAAGCATCTGGAACACTGGAGTCTTATCTACACTATTCAGTCCCATCCAGCCCCAAATGTGGTTAGAAACATAATAAGATTCTTTCCTGTGGGAAAAAGTTAGACTTTTCTCTTGTCAGCAGAACTAGAATGTTTAGATTTTTTTTTTTAATTTAAGCAATTTCACAATTTTTTGTAATCCAGCTGTGTCCAGGAAGTGACAGTTATAATCAAAGTATAATTCATATGTTTTCCACTCTTCTCAAAAACTTCTTTGGAAATTAGGACATGATGGAGATTATGTGTGTTTTTCATTCCTAATAAGTTCAAATGTGATTGGATTGGTTTTTTGGGAAAGAGGAAATTGAATACCTTGAACCTATTTCTTTTGAAACAGAAACTTTTTTTCCTATCAGTTGGAAACACTCAGTAGAGTGCAAACCATTTTACTTCTTTTGAGGATATACAGATAAATGATTTGAAAGATATTTTCCAGAAATGAAATAATTGCAGCAACCTGTTGTAAAGTGACAGAACTTTGGGTAGCATGTGGACTTTCCTGGGCCAGAGGCATCAGTGAGTCTTGCTCCAAGGACTGTGGCTTTGGTATGTCATATACAGAATTCATCTTACAGGAGTTGCTAGTGCAGGTTGATTTTTAAAGCCCAGAATCTTATGTCACTCATCATGATTTATGGATTATCCCTGTACCCATTAGAATCACAAATTTTAATATAATAAGAAACTGAGATAATCTAGTCCAGTGGTTTTCTTAAAGCAAAATTTTAGTGTTCAAATTTGAAATTTCTTAAAATACACTGGAAATTATGGAAAATAGCAATAATATGCATTCAGTAACAAGTATTAAGCTAATGGGAATATTTTTCTATATCTGCTTCAAATCTGTTTCTAGAAAATAGAGGAAAAAAATGCCTGTTACAGCAAACTACCCCTCTTCTACTCCCCAGTCCTTTTGCCTACTTTTTTCCCTGGTAGTAAACTCAACCTTGAAATGCATACAGGGTTTTTAATCTTTTCTTCTGATTTCTTTATTCAATAACACTATGTGGCATTGTTTTACATGTTTTGAAATTTACATAAATTAGATCCTATTATGCATGCCATTTTGCAAATTGCTTTTTCACTCATTATTGATTTTTGAGATTTTACCAACATGGTACATTTGCCATGCTGGTAAATGGAGATCTGGTTCATTTATTTTAATGGCTGCATAATATTCCATTTTACATTTGAGAAATTGTCAAGCTATTTCCAGGTTCTTGTTATTCTAAATAGTGCTTCAGGAAGCGTCTTCACAATGTCTGCTTGTGCACATAGTCCCTGTGCTTCTCCAAGGTCAAGAAGGTGGAAATAGACATGGAACTTCTGGGTTGTATACTATACTTTAAATTTTATTGGCTTTTGTTCTATTGCTCTTCATCATGCTTGTACTAATTAACATTCGCACCAGCAATTGCACTACCTGGTTAAGAGTTTCTGCTCTCAGATTTAATTTTTGCAACATGACATGTGCCAAATGGTATCTCATTGTAGTTCGTTTTGCATTTTCCTTGTTAACTAGTGACATTGAACATCATTCATCTCCTCTTCTGTGATTTGTCTTATTGTATCATTGTTTATTTATTTATTTGTTTACTGATCCATTTTTTCTGCATGGTTTTTCTATGGCTTCTGTATATATTCTGGATTCTTTGCTGATTACATGGGTTACATATGTCCTCTTCCAACTTGTGTCTTACCTTTCACTTTGTTGGTTAAGTCTTTTGTTGAAGATAAATATTATCTTTATATATTTGTATCTTGAAACACAAACATATGGAAGAAGAAATTCTTCTCCAATATCATGAAATATTATAAACTTCCTTTGAAAGTTTTCACATTACTGATTTTCTTCTTTTCTTCTTTAACTCATCTGCATTTTATTTTTGGCAGTGACATGAAGAATGACTTATCTCTTTCCACATAAATAGCCAATTTTCCAAAAGTATTTACTGAACAGTCTACTCACAACCCATTGGCCAGATCTAGTCACATGGCCCCACCCAACATGAGGGAGCAGGAAATTAATTCACTGTTTTCAGTGTGCCCAGAGTCAGGAAGAACTGAACATACTGATGAACAGCAATAATGACCTACATGGATGTGATGATTTTTAAACATATGTTCACAGATTCTTTGACAGTCTTTTTTTCTGAAGGTGGAGTCTAATTTCTCTCCTTTTGAATGTGAGCTAGACTTAGTGATGGACTTCTAAAAAATAAAATGTGGTAGAAGTGATGATTTATGGCTTCCAGGGTAGAATAATAAAAAGCGCTGTGGATTTCTCTCTATTTTCTTTTGGATTACTCCCTAGAGGAAGCCAGCTGTCACATCCTGGGGATGCTCCAGCAGCCCTGTGGAGAACACATGTGGTGAGGAACTTGGCAACAGACAGCATTAACTTATCCACCATGCAAACAAGCCACCATAAGAGCAGATCCTCCAGTCCTGGTCAAGCCTGAAGAGGACAGAAGCCTTGGTCAAATCTGGACTGCAAACTGATTAGTTTTCTGAGCCAGAACTACTCAGTTAAGATTTTCCTGAATTCCTGATGAATTGAAGTTGTATGAGATAATGAATGCTCATTCTTATTCTAAGCCAGTATATTTTGGAGTAATTTTTTATCACAGCAATAGATAGTGACTCAGATGGTGAGGAGTCTGCCTGCAATGCAGGAGAACTATGTTGGATCCCTGGGTTGGGAAGATCCCCTGGAGAAGGAAATGGAAGCCTACTCCAGTATTCTTGCCTGGAGCATTTCATGGACAGAGAAGCCTGGCAAGCTATAGTCCATGTGGTTGCAAAGAGTCAGACATGACTGAGTGACTTTCACTTTCGATAGATAATTAATAAATTGAGTACTGGCAAATTTGAGATTTATGTTTAATTCAGTTCAGTTCAGTTCAGTCGCTCAGTCATGTCTGACTCTTCGCGACCCCATGAATTGCAGCATGCCAGGCCTCCCTGTCCATCACCAACTCCCGGAGTTCACTCAGACTCACATCCGTCGAGTCAGTGATGCCATCCAGCCATCTCATCCTCTGTCGTCCCCTTCTCCTCCCGCCCCCAATCCTTCCCAGCATCAGTCTTTTCCAATGAGTCAACTCTTCGCATGAGGTGGCCAAAGTACTGGAGTTTCAGCTTTAGCATTATTCCTTCCAAAGAAATCCCAGGGCTGATCTTCAGAATGGACTGGTTGGATCTCCTTGCAGTCCAAGGGACTCTCAAGAGTCTTCTCCAAAACCACAGTTCAAAAGCATCAATTCTTCGGCACTCAGCCTTCTTCACAGTCCAACTCTCACATCCATACATGACCACAGGAAAAACCATAGCCTTGACTAGACAAACCTTTGTTGGCAAAGTAATGTCTCTGCTTTTGAATATGCTATCTAGGTTGATTATGTTTGATTCAGTATGATTTAAAATATAAACTATGTGTCATAAATCATATCTAATTTAGTAGTTTTACAAGATCATCTCAAAGAAACTTCACAACCAGAACAGATTAAACTGATGAATGACAAGAGGCCTGGAAACACACCTCTACCTATTAAGGTGCTATGGACAGAAGAAAACAAAAGGCCCAAAACAAAAATAATAATAATAATAAACACTAATAGGAACCTCAGATAGAGAGTTGTAACTATGAGTGTTCCAGACTGCAGTGACTAATTTGCTATTCATCTTGCTTACACAGTCAACTGCATGCAACTCTGCTTCAAATTGAGTAGAGATTTGTTTGCCTAATGTCATATGTTATTGGGGAAAAAGATAAGGACCCAGTTGGTCTCTAGCACAGAAATATCACTACTATGGTTTGGGGATGGTCAAAGTAACTTCTGTAAGACAAGGTTTGGGAGCAAGAAAGGACTATGCAAAGGTATTGCTGGAATTATAGATCAGTTAGAAAAGGTTAGGTTTTGTTGTGTAAATGGAAATTCCAAAATCTTAAAGCCTCATGTCAGTCAGTTTTAGGTTGGCTCCGGCTCTGTCATGTCATCTGCAGTCTGAGACCCAGAAGGCAGAACCACCTCTAGCTGGAGCAGTGACACTTGTCATGAGAGGGGAGAAAAAGCCATGAAGGACTTCCCGGAAGTGACGCTGTGTCTGGGGTCCCCAAGATCACCCCTAGATATAGTGGTTCACTAGAAGGACTCACTAAACCCACAGCATGTACTCATGTGGTGATTTACTACCATGAAAGAATATGAAGCAAAATCAGCAAAGGAAAAAGTGCATGATGCAAACTGTGGAGAATATTAGGCACATGTATCCAAGAATTCTCTCCCAGTGGAGTCACACAGGTGGGTTTAGTTCTTCCAGCATCAAATCGTACAAACATATCTGAAATGTTTGTCAGGGAAGCTCATTAGAGACTCACCACCCAAGGATTTGATTGGAGGATAATCACATAGGCACGCTGTGCTTAGCACATACCTCAGTTTTGAACTCCATAAACCACACTGAGCCAATAGTTTAGGTACAGTGAGCTCTTTTTATGAGAGAATGATGGGAACCTTTCTGAAACCAAGCTCCCCTACACCAACCAAGTGCCAGCCTTAAAAGTGGGCCTTCCTAAGCCTAATGGCCTCAGGCCTGCTGTGTTAACTCTGCACAGATACATTTCACTTCTGCTCTCGTCTCACGGGACAGAGCAGGCCATATGGTAAAACTTGAAATCAGTGTCCTTAGAAAGTATGATCCACCTTCAGGGAGTGGCAGACCATCAGTTTGAACAATAATACAATCTACTAATAGATTATTATGTAGAGATCCTTCAAATGAAACAACAACAACAAAAATAAGGAATTGGTAAGGAGATCAGTCCTGGGTGTTCTTTGGAAGGAATGATGCTAAAGCTGAAACTCCAGTACTTTGGCCACCTCATGAGAAGAGTTGACTCATTGGAAAAGACTGATGCTGGGTGGGATTGGGGGCAGGAGGAGAAGGGGACGACAGAGGATGAGATGGCTGATGGCATCACCGACCGGATGTACGTGAGTTTGAGTGAACTCTGGGAGTTGGTGATGGACAGGGAGGCCTGGCGTGCTGCAATTCATGGGGTCGCAAAGAGTTGGACATGACTGTGCGACTGAACTGAACTGAACTGATATGCAAAGAATCAGACGTGACCAAGGCAACTTAGCATGCATGCATACATGTGTATATGGGCTTCTCAGGTGGAGCTGTGAAAGTGAAGTCGCTCAGTCGTGTCCAACTCTTTGCAATCCCGTGGACTGTAGCCTACTAGGCTCCTCTCTCCAAGGGATTCTCCAGGCAAGAATACTGGAGTGGGTTGCCATTTCCTTCTCCAGAGGAGCTTCCCAGCCCAGGGATCGAACCCAGGTTTCCCACATTGCAGGCAGACGCTTTAACCTCTGAGCCACCAGGGAAGCCCTAGGTGGAACTGGTGCTAAACAATCTGCCTGTCAATGCAGGAAATACAACAGACACAGGTTCAATCTCTGGGTCAGGAAGATCCCCTGGAGGAGGAAATGGCAACCCACTCCAGTATTCTTGCTTGGAGAATCCCATGGACAGAGGAGCCTGGCAGGCTACAGTCCATGGGGTCACAAAGAATTGAAAAAACTGGGGGACTGAGCACACATACACGTATCTGTGTATACCTCTATATATTTTCACAGCCTGGGTGCAAGTAATGTAGATATTTTTATTGAAATGATTTGAATTCCATAATGACATGAATGGAAAATGTAGCCACAGATATTAGAGAGATACTCAGTGCTGATACATAAAAAAGCAATTATTATTCATTCTTATTATAATTTATTATAATTTTCTTTTTTTTTCCCCCAGATCGGGTGAGTCTCTGATTCCTTTTCGAGGCAACCACTTTCATTTTGTTTTGGCTGTCTTTGGGAGTAGTGCTCTATTTGTTAAAGCTCTAATCTTCTCAGGAACTTGAGATTAGACCCCTAAAGGGCTGTTTCATGGCCTTTGCTATGTTTTCTTATCACTGTACCTTTTAGGCTTTCAGCTGTATTTTCCAGTTCTGGCTTGCCTATGGCCTTCAGCATAAATTCTATCTGCAAAGTGGTTTGCTCCAATGCTTTCTTCATCTCTCTCAATTGTTTTTATGCTTCTTTTTATTATTTTTCCTCAGCTCTTTGACCTTTTATTCATTAGCTCAAACTACATGAAATACATGTTTCTTTTTTTTTTTGACTAAGAGTTAAGTCAGAAAAATGGCAAAAGTGGGTGGCTTTTTTTTTTCACATTTTTGACTTTTCTATTTTTGCATTTCTTGTGTAGTTTGTTTTCCTTTTAAAAAATCTTGTTCCACTTCAAAAGAGAAACAAGTTTAATTATTTAGAAACAGAAATAAAATCTTGGTTTTAAAAACTTCATTTTTTTTTTTTTTTTTTCTCTTTATTTTTTTTTTTTCTCCAATTTTATTTTATTTTTAAACTTTACATAATTGTATTAGTTTTGCCAAATATCAAAATGAATCCGCCACAGGTATACATGTGTTCCCCTCTTAACCTCTGCTTCCCCCACCAAAAGACAGTTATTTAGAAGGAACTCACAATATATGAAGGCAACAGTATTTTGCAGCATCGTTTTTAGAAGATAACATCTCCCATTTCAATGAACAGAGGACTTTATGTCATCTCTCTTTATGGTTAGATGGCAGAATGTTTTATTGCTATTTATAAAAGCCTGCATTAAAAGAATGCAATATTGGTTCTCCCAGAGTGGGATCTACTTGGAAAACTAATTATCTCTCAATGGCTGCAAATTTTCAAGAATCTTCCAAGAAGACAAATCAGGAATACCATCTAAATGACTTATTGCAATAAGGGATATTTTGGGGCTCTGGGGACCTCCCCAGCAGCTATTTAAAGCTCCCCTGCTCCCTTCCTTTCCTCATTCCACCCTCTGCAGACTACCTCAGCTCATATTTCACAGAGAAAATAAGGACCACTAAGGGAGAACTCTCTCAGCTCACTCACCTGCCCTGCCTACGTATTTATCTGCTTTTATGGCTCTAATGCTCTTTCCTTCCACTTCAGTGGAGGACTGTGCTCTGCTCCATCAGAGGCTGATCCTGCCACATGAGTTCCTGCAACTTCAAGGTTCTTGGTCCGTCAAATACCTCTCATCTTCGGTTTCCCCGCTACCATTTGGCTCTTTCCTTTCAGTCTATAGATCTACTCAAGTTTTCTCAACTTAGATAACAGCAGTAACATCACACACATGCACACATTTGCTTTAGCTACTCTTTCTCTTAGAGAAGTTGTTATTGTACCATCCACACTCTTTGCCATGGCTTGCATGAGGGATTCTGCTGCAATCTGAGTGCACCTGTGATTAGGGCTTCATCATTAGATGACCACTTCTACTTGCTTTTCTTATTCTATAATATATGTACCATGGTTTGGTTGAGCCTTTAATTTTGATAAATATTTTGGCTCATAAATAATTAAAAGGCAAAGAAATGATCTCTTTACTTTCCCCAGTGGGATAGATAACATGCACTGAGAACTTACTATGTATTAAACACTGAGCAAAACCATTTATGTGATCTCATTTGGTCCTAATGATAACCTGATAAGGCAGATAGTATTACAATTCCTATTCTTCAGATGAGAAAACTGAGGCACCAACTCAATTGTTAAGTACCTTGCTGAAGCTCAGAAGACAAGCAGGCAGTACAGCCAATTGTTTCCTTTCCAAGACTTGGAGCTCATCATCATCTGTCTTTGGGGATAGGATACCCTGTCCTTAGAACAATGCCACTCCTAAGATAACACAGGTGCCTATTCTCTGCAATTCTCCCAAGGTCATTGAGATATTTTATATGCCTTCATGTTTGTTTGTTCATTCTCATATGATAGAAGTTTTCAACCTAAGCTGAGCATGAAATTCATGCCTAGTCTCAATCCACACCAGTTTAATCAGAATCTCCGGGGACTATGTGTACCTGTGTTTTGTAAAAGCTCGCTCCCGGACAAGTAACTGTGATGTGCAGGGAGGGTTTTTCCAACTCTCTCTTCCCTTCACTCTCTTGCTTCCTGTTGCCTTTCTTCTGTTGTATGCTCTTCTGAGTGGAGAAAAGCATTGCATTTGGAACAATGAAATCGTTTGATAATCAGTTTCCTGTGGATAATGTTACTAGGAGTAATATTATGATTCTGTTTACTTCACTAAATATAAGTGCAACTCATTGTTGATTGAGTAAATACTTATGTTATTGTTAAAAGATATTTTAAAAGCTCAGTTTTTCTCCTGGACACTACAAAAAACATGAGTCAGATGTCTTCAGGCTGTTTCTAGTCCAAAGTTCTACTGAATCTTGGAAACATTCAGTGAATCAATGTTACTTTTTAGTTCTGCTCCTAATACCACCCTTACACACCATATATTCCACTGAATCACCAAGCTACTGAATGCACTATACTGCAGGGAGGTAGAAAAGACTTGAAGTGATTGACTTCTCTTTGCCATTTCAATTCAACTGTGATAGTCTATGAAACTAAATGTGAAAATTAAGTTTGGAAAAATAGAATAATAATTTAAAGTAATCTATGGGGCTTCGCTCCAAAATCACTGCAGATGGTGATTGCAGCCATGAAATTAAAAGACCCTTACTCCTTGGAAGGAATGTTATGACCAACCTAGATGGCATATTCAAAAGCAGAGACCTTACTTTGCCAACAAAGGTCCGTCTAGTCAAGGCTATGGTTTTTCCAGTGGTCATGTATGGATGTGAGAGATGGACTGTGAAGAAAGCTGAGGGCTGAAGAATTGATGCTTTTGAACTTTGGCGTTGGAGAAGACTTTTGAGAGTCCCTAGGACTGCAAGGAGATCCAACCTGTCCATTCTAAAGGAGATCGGTCCTGGGTGTTCTTTGGAAGGAATGATGCTAAAGCTGAAACTCCAGTACTTTGGCCACCTCATGCGAAGAGTTGACTCATTGGAAAAGACTCTGATGCTGGGAGGGATTGGGGGCAGGAGGAAAAGGGGACGACAGAGGATGAGATGGCTGGATGGCATCACCAACTCGATGGACGTGAGTTTGAGTGAACTCCGGGAGTTGGTGATGGACAGGGAGGGCTGGCATGCTGGAATTCATGGGGTCACAAAGAATCGGACATGACTGAGCGATTGAACTGAACTGAACTGATGGGGCTTCTGTGGTGGCTCAGTGTTAAAGAATCTGCCTGCCAATGTAGGAGACTTGGGTTCTATCCCTGGGTCAGGAAGATCTCTTGGAGAAGAAAATAGCAGCCTACTTGTGTATTCTTGTCTGAAAATTCTGATGGACAGAGGAGCCTCGTGGGCTATAGTCCATGGGGTCAAAAAGAGATGACTTAGAGACTAAACAACAACAGCAACAACAACAATACCACTTTGTAAAAGAAGATTATTATTTTCAAAAAGTAACTCTTATTTTGCTAATTTTGAGCACTTCTGGCTCCCAGTGGAGACTCTTTCTTTTTTGTCCTGGTGGGGATTTCTGTCACCGGAAAATTAGTCTATTGCTTTCTGAATATTGGGCTTTGTCCCTGATACACAGGAAGCAGATGCAACTCTCCTCTCCTGTTGCACATATCCAAAGACTGAAGAAATCACTGTCTTAATTAGCACGGAAATGAGATGTGGAAGCCCTCAGTCCCTGAATGAACTAAGTCCTGTAATAGTGAAAGTGTCAGTAGCGCAGTCATGTCTGACTCTTTGTGACCCCATGGACTGTAGCCCACCAGGCTCCTCTGTCCATGGAATTCTCCAGACAAGAATACTGGAGTGGGCTGCCATTCCCTTTTCCAGGGGATCTTTCTGACCCAGGGATCAAACCAGGGTCTCCTGCATTGCAGGCAGATTCTTTACCACTGAGCCACTGGGTAAGCCCCCTAAGTCCTGTAATACAACTATATATAAAAGAATATAGTCCTGACTGTGTGTGTGTGTGTGTGTTTTAATTGAAACAAGTATTAGCCATTATGTACTACAGAATTTTATCAAAGGGCATCAAAATAAATCCAGTTGGGATTTTAAAGGGCAACCTCTATTTTATAAGATAAAATCTGTGACCTGCAAAATAACTATATTTATAGATTTTTCCATAGCAAGGAATAATTTGTACATTAAAAAATGTAACTGAAATATGACTGTGTCAGAATTAAAGAACACTAAACTGAAGTCAAATTGAATTTCAATCCCAGTGTTTTCATTAGCTAGCTGTGTGATCTTGGGTCAATTACTCTATCTTTCAGGGCCTCACTTCCTTTGCTGCACTAGATAATCTCCAAAGAACTTTCCAGCTCAATCATTTTATGATTTCAATAGGTTTCCAATAGTAGAAGTTACTGGGTGAGCTGGAATTGTAATAAACAAGACTACTCTTTTCTAGTGAAAAGGATTACATGACTATAAGTCAAAGGAACTACAGTCTACTTCCTGTTCAGTTCAGTTCAGTTCAGTTGCTCAGTCGTGTCTGACTCTGCAACCCCATGAATCGCAGCACGCCAGGCCTCCCTGTCCATCACCATCTCCCGGAGTTCACTCAAACTCATGTCCATCGAGTCGGTGGTGCCATCCAGCCATCTCGTCCTCTGTCATCCCCTTCTCCTCCTGCCCCCAATCCCTCCCGGCATCAGAGTCTTTTCCAATGAGTCAACTCTTCGCATGAAGTGGCCAAAGTACTGGAGTTTCAGCTTTAGCATCAGTCCTTCCAAAGAACACCCAGGGCTGATCTCCTGTAGCACCAGTTAAAAACTCTCTGACCTGGGCAAGTTCTTAGTTTTCTCATCTGTAAATTGGAGATAGTGGTACCACACTGATACGAGCTTTAAGTGAAATGCTGTATCTATTGGTCTGCTTGGATTGGCATAACAACAACAACAACAAAAAACAACACATACATATGTTTTAAATACCAGCAATTTATTTTCTTATGGTTCTAGAGGCTAGACAATCCAAGACCAAGGTCCAGCAGAGTTGGTTTCTGGTGAGAATTCTTTACAAGGCTTGCCAGATGTATACATTCTCAATGTATCCATGGCAGAGAAACAGCCATGGTGACACCAGCCCTTTCGGATCAGGCCCCATTCTTATGACCTCATTTAACTCTTACCACTTCTTCATACACCCTTTCTTCAAATATAATCACATTGAAGATTAGGTTTTAAATATACAAATTCCAGACACAGCTGAGTCCCTAGCATCATAAACAAACATTCTTAATTTTCTACTAGTGTCCTATATAAAGAACATAAAGACCCATAGCATAAATATAATGGGCATTCATATCCAGTGTTTGTGCAACTACCCAAAACTGTTTTTGAAGGACTGTTTAGCAATGTCTATTAAAATGTAAAGTGCTCATATATTTTGAGCCATTGTTTTCACTTTAAAAATTTCTACTCCTGAAGCACTTTTAGAATTACACAAAAATATATGTATGAGCTTTCCTGGGTGGCTTAGTGGTAAAGAATCTGCCTGTCATTGCAGGAGACATGGGTTCAGTCCCTGAATAGGGGAAGATCCCTGGAGAAGGAAATGGCAACCCACTCTAGTATTCTTGCCTGGGAAATCCCATGGACAGAGGAGCCTTTTGTGCTACAGTCCATGGGTTTGCAAATGAGTCAGACGTGATTTAGCAACTAAACAAGAAATATGTATGGAATAGTCATTTAAATACTGTTGAAGAATGGGAAAAGTCAACAGACAAATAATTTAATACACTATAGTAGATCAGACAATGGCATATTTTGTGTGTGATATATACCCAAATATGAAATATTGTATATCCATTAAAACCATAAACACTGATATAAAAGGATGTCGAGGATCTTTTAGAGAATAAAGAAGGTAGTTGCACAGTTTCCACAGTACAATTGTTTTTTCGGGTAAACAATTTCTTTGCAGGAATTACCCATTAAACTGGCTGCACTGGCATTCTCTGAGTGGTGTGGAATTCCAGGAGGCTGTCACTTTCCAAGTTATACTTTTCTCTAATTTTTAATTTCATTTTGAGTACATATATTACTTTTGTTTTAAGAAAACAAAAGATTAAGAGACTGCAAAACTATGGCTAGCTCAGATTCTCTCAGTTCTTCAGTTTATATTTGAAATACTTTTAAAATTAATTTTTAGTGAAGAACAAATGCCTATAGTTTAAAAAATTACAAAGCTTATTATGAAAAACCAAAGTCCCTGGCTTTGCCTCTTCTTATTCCCAGGGAAAGATTATTCTGCTGTGTCAGCAATAACACTGGATGTTATTACACCTGTGTATTATGAAATAACATGCATATATTGATACTTGTCAATGATTTTATTTTGGGCATTATCTACTGACTTTTATCCACAGAAGGTTTAGAGTCTGTCTTTTCTACTTGCCTTGGGCTTCCCTGGTGGTTCAGAGGGTAAAGCATCTGCCTGCACTGCGAGAGACCTCAGTTTGATCCCTGGGTCGGGAAGATCCCCTGGAGAAGAAAATGGCAACCCACTCCTGTATTCTTACCTGGAGAATCCCATGGATGGAGGAGCCTGGTAGGCTACAGTCCGTGGGGTCCCAGAGTTGGACATGACTGAGCAACTTTTTTTTTCCTACTTGACTCACCTTCCACCAAATTACTCCACTGCCTGTGACTTTATGTATATCACAACTGTGGCTTAATTAGTATTCAGTGTTTATAATAGTTTTATTATGTAAATACTATTTATAGTTGAGCTACATACTTTGTATTCTTATTTAGTACTAATTACCTTATATTTTGTCTGTTTAGTTTCCTGTGTAGGTACCATTATTTCATTCCCAAATCTTTCCTTCAGAGTTGTCAAATTCCTTTCAACATGGTCACACAACAGATGATCTATTCATTTTACTTTTGGTGATGTCATCTCTCCTGGCTTGTCTTGCAGAAAGTCAGTAAGATAGTAGTATTTGGAGAGTGAATTCTCATGAAATATTAACAGATTTCCTCTTGTGTTTTCCTTTAACTTTCAGACCTTTCCTCTGTTTGGGCAGCCAGATCATTCTGTTTTCATTTTGAAGCTAAAAAAACACGACAGTAAAAAGGTAGAAGAGGGAGAGGAGTCTTTTCCTGACTTTGAATCTCAAAGCTTATACCCTGAGGAAATGCAAAGGGCTGAGTGAACTCCGGGAGTTGGTGATGGACAGGGAGGCCTGTCATGCTTTGATTCATGGGGTTGCAAAGAGTCAGACACGACTGAGCGACTGAACTGAACTATGGTAGGTGAATCATAAAATCCCAAGAGTAAGAAACAAATGTCCCCTACTCCACTTCTGCCAGACTGAAAATCAGAGAGGAAATAAGGAAACAGGAGTCTGGGGTGACTGGGAGTGAGGACATAGCAGCATCAGTGTTGATCAGTGGCCTATTGTCCACTCCCATGGGCACTTCAGACCCCACACCTTAGGCTTAAGCTAACAATTCTTTTATTAGTTCCTGGTGAAAGCATTCCTCAACAGAAGCCAGCACATGATCCACAGACCAGCCCAAGTGTAAGACACCTGTGACTTTGTAAACATCTCCTCCACCCCCAGTGACACAGGACATTGTGGACCTCAGAAGAGCTTAGGGATCTGGATTCGTAGCACTTGGTAGTGTTGAACAAAACCAGCTTGATCTTCCTCATGATTGGGGCAGTGCAAAAGCATGGTCCTACTATAAGTGCAAATGCTTTCAGTTCAGTTCTTTCAGTTCAGTTCAGTCGCTCAGTTGTATCCAACTCTTTGTGACACCATGAATCACAGCATGCCAGGCCTCCCTGTCCATCACCAACTCCCAGAGTTCACTCAAACTCATGTCCATTGAGACGGTGATGCCATCCATCCATCTCATCCTCTTTTGTCCCCTTCTTCTCCTGCCCCCAATCCCTCCCAGCATCAGAGTCTTTTCCAATGAGTCAACTCTTCACGTGAGGTGGCCAAAGTACTGGAGTTTCAACTTCAGCATCGGTCCTTCCAATGAACACCCAGGGCTGATCTCCTTTAGGATGGACTGGTTGGATCTCCTTGCAGTCCAAGGGACTCGCAAGAGTCTTCACAACACCACAGTTCAAAAGCATCAGTTCTTCGGTGCTCAGCTTTCTTCACAGTCCAACTCTCACATCCATGCATGACCACAGGAAAAACCATAGCTTTGACTAGATGGACCTTTGTTGGCAAAGTAATGTCTCTGCTTTTCAATATGCTATCTAGGTTGGTCATAACTTTCCTTCCAAGGAGTAAGCGTCTTTTAATTTCATGGCTGCAGTCACCATCTGTAGTGATTTTGGAGCCCAGAAAAATAAAGTCTGACACTGTTTCCATTGTTTCCCCATCTATTTCCCATGAAGTGATGGGACCAGATGCCATGATCTTTGTTTTCTGAATGTTGAGCTTTAAGCCAACTTTTTCACTCTCCTCTTTCACTTTCATCAAGAGACTCTTTAGTTCTTCTTCACTTTCTGCCATAAGGGTGGTGTCATCTGCGTATCTGAGGTTATTGATATTTCTCCCGGCAATCTTGATTCCAGCTTGTGCTTCTTCCACCCCAGCGTTTCTCATGATGTACTCTGCATAGAAGTTAAACAAGCAGGGTGACAATATACAGCCTGACGTACTCCTTTTCCTATTTGAAACCAGTCTGTTGTTTCATGTCCAGTTCTAACTGTTGCTTCCTGACCTGCATCCAGGTTTCTCAAGAGGCAGATCAGGTGGTCTGGTATTCCCATCTCTTTCAGAATTTTCCACAGTTTATTGTGATGCACACGGTCAAAGGCTTTGGCATAGTCAATAAAGCAGAAATAGATGTTTTTCTGGAACTCTCCTGCTTTTTCGATGATCCAGCGGATGTTGGCAATTTGATCTCTGGTTCCTCTGCCTTTTCTAAAACCAGCTTGAACATCAGGAAGTTCACGGTTCATGTATTGCTGAAACCTGGCTTGGAGAATTTTGAGCATTACTTTAATAGCATGTGAGATGAGTGCAATTGTTCAGTGCTTTAGGACAAATTAAACCGTTACGTAGGCTGTCTGTTAAAACTGTTGATGCAGTGAGCTAGAGAATAAATGTGACGATAATTTCACATAGTGGCCCAGTGGAATGAACAAGGAGCCTAAATTCAGACAAGTCAGTTAATTACTCTACCTGATTTCTCACCTGTAAAATGAAGACAGCAATAGCTTTCTACTTCTTTGGCAATGGTGTAAGTAAAAACGTATTGAAATTTTAAATGCAGAACACTAGCTATCATTTTATATATAGATAAAATATTTGACCCATTCACTGATTTCATAATTCAACAAGCATAAATAGGGCACAGACATGAAATTTGAGTAGAAGAGCAAAAGCATATTTTCACAAGTAAGCCCACTATTAGTATTGTAGCAAGAGGGAAATTATTTGCCTCTCCAAATGATTACACCTGAGAAAGGTCACTCAAATGTTATGTATTAATTCTAAGTACATCTTTGCTATTTAATCTGTATTTCAAACTCAGTGTCTACTTGTCAGATATCATCTGTAAATGCTGATTAAGCCTCTGTGAGTACCATAACATGCTTGTCACCCACAAAGCAAGTTATGAGACCTTGTCCTGTCACCTGAGACCATTCAGTCTGACCGTGACCGAGTGCCAATTTCAAGAATAGAGGATCTCCAAGAGTCTAAACTTAAATATACCATGAGGCCTCACCAAAAGCAGACAGCAAATTTTAGGAGTAATGGTTCTCTTCCATTGTAGCTTTTTTCTTTGACAGTGATAAAGAAAGCAGAGGAAATGGAAAAACTGCTTACAGAAGCATCCAAGTTAATAAATACAGAAGGAATAAAAAAAGGGAAAGTCATCATTAGGCAAACATAACTGTTGTAGGGAAGGTCAATAGATGGATGACAAATGGAAGCTTGAGGGACAATGTATATTTGCATGATCTCTAAAGGCAAACTCAGATCAGATCAGATCAGTCACTCAGTCATGTCCGACTCTTTGCGACCCCATGAATCCCAGCATGCCAGGCCTCCCTGTCCATCACCAACTCCCAGAGTTCACCCAGACTCACATTCATCGAGTCAGTGATGCCATCCAGCCATCTCATCCTCTGTCGTCCCCTTCTCCTCCTGCCCCCAATCCCTCCCAGCATCAGAGTCTTTTCCAATGAGTCAACTCTTCGCATGAGGTGGCCAAAGTACTGGAGTTTCAGCTTTAGCATCATTCCTTCCAAAGAAATCCCAGGGCTGATCTCCTTCAGAATGGACTGGTTGGATCTCCTTGCAGTCCAAGGGACTCTCAAGAGTCTTCTCCAACACCACAGTTCAAAAGCATCAATTCTTCGGCACTCAGCCTTCTTCACAGTCCAACTCTCACATCCATACATGACCACAGGAAAAACCATAGCCTTGACTAGACGAACCTTTGTTGGCAAAGTAATGTCTCTGCTTTTCAATATGCTATCTAGGTTGGTCATAACTTTCCTTCCAAGGAGTAAGCGTCTTTTAATTTCATGGCTGCAGTCACCATCTGTAGTGATTTTGGAGCCCAGAAAAATAAAGTCTGACACTGTTTCCACTGTTTCCCCATCTATTTCCCATGAAGTGGTGGGACCAGATGCCATGATCTTCATTTTCTGAATGTTGAGCTTTAAGCCAACTTTTTCACTCTCCACTTTCACTTTCATCAAGAGGCTTTTGAGTTCCTCTTCACTTTTTGCCATAAGGGTGGTGTCATCTGCATATCTCAGGTTATTGACATTTCTCCCGGAACTCTTGATTCCAGCTTGTGTTTCTTCCAGTCCAGCGTTTCTCATGATATACTCTGCATATAAGTTAAATAAACAGGGTGACAATATACAGCTTTGACATATTCTGTTTCCTATTTAGAACCAGTCTGTTGTTCCATGTCCAGTTCTAACTGTTGCTTCCTGACCTGCATACAAATTTCTCAAGAGGCAGATCAGGTGGTCTGGTATTTCCATCTCTTTCAGAATTTTCCACAGTTTATTGTGATGCACACAGTCAAAGGCTTTGGCATAGTCAATAAAGCAGAAATAGATGTTTTTCTGGAACTCTCCTGCTTTTTCGATGATCCAGCAGATGTTGGCAATTTGATCTCTGGTTCCTCTGCCTTTTCTAAAACCAGCTTGAACATCAGGAAGTTCACAGTTCACATATTGCTGAAGCCTGGCTTGGAGAATTTTGTGGATTACTTTCCTAGCATGTGAGATGAGTGCAATTGTGTGGTAGTTTGAGCATTCTTTGGCATTGCCTTTCTTTGGGATTGGAATGAAAACTGATCTTTTCCAGTCCTGTGGCCACTGCTGAGTTTTCCAAATTTGCTGGCATATTGAGTGCAGTACTTTCACAGCATTATCTTGGTAAATGGGGACTTTCTCAACTGTTTCCCCCCCTCCCCAACTTTTATGTAAGTCTGAAACCATTTCAAAGTAAAAAAAGTTTTTTTTTTTAATATAGAAGAAATTTGTATTATAAATTTCCCTACCCAAAAGAGACAGAGAAGGAAAGGGAAGCCTGGCGTGCTGCAGTTTATGGGGTCACAAAGAGTCAGGCACAATTTAGCACCTAAACAACAACAACAGCAATAACTCAAGAAAAAAATTTTTTGGTCTCTTAATTCTTCTTTAAAACTCATGCTCCATCCCATGTTGACCTCCAACAACATTCACCTTCCTTACACAAATCTTCCAGAGTACTTCCATACTTGTTCTCAAGTCCTCCCCAGTTACCTTCTAGGAAAGCTCAGCAGTGGCCACAGAACTGGAAAAGGTCAATTTTCATTTCAATCCCAAAGAAAAGCAGTGCCAAAGAATGTTCAAACTACCACACAATTGCACTCATCTCACACGGAAGCAAAGTAATGCTCAAAATTCTCCATACCAGGCTTTAACAATATGTGAAGCGTGAACTTCCAGATGTTCAAGCTGGATTTAGAAAAGGCAGAGGAACCAGAGATCAAATTGCCAATATCCACTGGATCATTGAAAAAGCAAGAGAGTTCCAGAAAAACATCTACTTCTGCTTTGTTGATCACGCCAAAGCCTTTGACTGTGTGGATCACAATAAACTGTGGAAAATTCTGAAAGAGATGGGAATACCAGACCACCTGACCTGCCTCCTGAGAAATCTATATGCAGGTCAGGAAGTAACAGTTAGAACTGGACATGGAACAACAGACTGGTTCTAAATAGGAAACAGAATATGTCAAGGCTGTACATTATCACCTGCCTATTTAACTTATATGCAGAGTACATCATGCAAAATGCTGGGCTGGATGAAGCACAAGCTGGAATCAAGATTGCTGGGAGAAATATCAATAACCACAGCTATGTAGATGACACCACCCTTATGGCAGAAAGCAAAGAAGAACTCAAAAGCCTCTTGATAAAAGTGAAAGAGGAGAGTGAAAAAGTTGGCTTAAAGCTCAACATTCAGAAAACTGCACTGGGACGACCCAGAGGGATGTTACAGGGAGGGAGGTGGGAGGAGGGTTCAGGATGGGGAACAAGTGTATACCTGTGGCAGATTCATGTTGATATATGGCAAAACCAGTACAATATTTTAAAGTTAAAAAAAAATCTAAAAAAAAAAAAGAAAACTAAGATCATGGCATCCAGTCCCATCATTTCATGGCAAGTAGATGGGGAAACAATAGAAACCATGACAGACTTTATTTTTGGGGGCTCCAAAATCACTGCAGATGGTGACTGTAGCCATGAAATTAAAAGACGCTTACTCCTTGGAAGGAAAGTTATGACCAACCTAGATAGCATATTCAAAAGCAGAGACATTACTTTGCCAACAAAGGTCCATCTAGTCAAAGCTATGGTTTTTCCAGTGATCATGTATGGATGTGAGAAAGAAAGCTGAGTGCCGAAGAATTAATGCTTTTGAACTGTGGTGTTGGAGAAGACTTTTGCGAGTCCCTTGGACTGCAAGGAGATCAGACCAGTCCATCCTAAAGGAAATCAGTCCTGATTATTCATTGGAATGACTAATGCTGAAGCTGGAACTTCAATACTTTAGTCACCTTATGTGAAGAACTGACTCATTGGAAAAGACCCTGATGCTGGGAAAGATTGAAGGCAGGAGGAGAAAGAGATGACAGAGGATGAGATGGTTAGATGGCAGCACTGACTTGATGGACATGAGTTTGAACATGTTCTGGGAGTTGGTGATGGAAAGGGAAGCCTGGCATGCTGCAGTCCATGGGGTCGCAAAGAGTCGGACACAACTGAGCAACTGAACTGAACTCAACTGAACCAGTAGTGGACTGTGAACATTCAAGTAAGACTGATTCAAGTATGTATTGAATATCTACTATTTTCAAGGACTTTTTCTTAATAACTGCAAGGGGCTAAAAAATCAGTCTCATGATCCAATCCCTCCCTTGAGGAGGTAATAAGCATGGTGGAAAGTTAATAGTTTGCATAGGAAAGAATGAAATAGTAACGTGAAATAATGTGAGGTCATGCTTTGTTTTCTTGATGTTAGTTACAGGAGTTGATAGAGACAGGGAAACGTGACACAAATAAGAGCAAGCTGGACCTAAAAATTATGTCAGTTTTAAATGGTGACTGGATACACGGAGTCTGCACAGTCTTTGTGGGAAGCAGTCAGGAGACCCAGCTGAATGGGGTAGAAAATTCAAGGTGATGAGAAAAAAGAATGGGCCAAGATAGAGTTGAACCAGGATCACAGAGGATTGTGAAAGCTGGATTGAAGAGCTTTTGGTTCAAATAGAAAGGGGAGGCTAGGGCTTCTCTTGCCTAGAAAATCCCATGGACGGAGGAGCCTGGTAGGCTGCAGTCCATGGGGTCGCTAAGAGTCGGATACGACTGAGCGTCTTCACTTTGACTTTTCACTTTCATGCATTGGAGAAGGAAATGGCAACCCACTTCAGTGTTCTTGCCTGGAGAATCCCAGGGACGGGGGAGCCTGGTGGGCTGCCATCTATGGGGTTGCACAGAGTCGGACACGAAGCGACTTAGCAGCAGCAGCAGCAGGGCTTCTCTGGTGGCTCAGACAGTAAAGAATCTGCCTGCAATGCAAGAGACCTGGGTTTGATCCTTGGGTTGGGAAGATTCCCTAGACATGAATAGTGGATCTCAAGCCAGAACCAGCTCCATTTTGAAAATCAAATATCTAAAATGGATCTTTGAGAAATCTTTTTCTAAAATTCAAAATTCTTTTCTAAAATTCAAATTGAATTGTTCTCATTTCCTTCACCCTACCCCACATTTTTTCTTCCTAAAGCATTCTAGATGCTTTCTTATACTTTAAAGACCAAAATCCAGGACATGACCCTCCAAGCTTGGACCCCTTCCCATATGCCTGGATTTCTCTATCTCTTACTCCACTCAAGCTTGCCTTCTTCTGCTTCCTTCAGAGCTCTCTTCTGTTATAGTTTGCATATGCTTTTCCCTCAGACTTAGCCTTATCTCTTGACTAGTTTACTCCTTTTTGTCTGTCGGACATCAGTTCAACACCCCAGTTATCACCTCCAATGCAGAAGCCTACTCCCCACTCTGACTGTATCTATTCATAATACCAAGTACCTAAGGTTTTAAAACTTTCCACATTTGTATATTTACAATATGGGTTATTTGATTTAATTATGTGATTATTTGATTGATACCTTTTCCCCTTATCAGGGCTTCCCTAATAGCTCAGTTGGTAAAGAATCTGCCTGCAATGCAGGAGACTCTGGTTTGATTCCTGGGTCAGGAAGATCCGCTGGAGAAGGGATAGGCTACCCACTCCAACATTCTTGGGCTTCCCTTGTGACTCAGCTGGTAAAGATCTGCCTGCAATGTGGAAACCTGGGTTTGATCCCTGGCTTGGGAAGATCCCCTGGAGAAGGGATAGGCTACCCACTCCAGTATTCCGGCATGGTGAATTCCATGGACTGCATAGTCCATGGGTCGCAAGGAGTTGGACACAACTGAGCAACTTTCACTTTTTCTTTTCTTTTTCCTTCATTAGACTACAGACCTCTGAGGGCAGAGACTATTTTCATATGTATTTCCCATTGTATTTCCTATCCCTAGCATATCATAGGCATTTAATAAGAATTTGTTGAATAAACAAGGAAATATAAAATTAAAGTATATTCATTTTCTCCATTCCCAAGCCACTGTTCTATTCTAATGATATGATCTTCTGAATCATGAAAAGAATGTACTGTCTTGACTTTGAAATAATAGTACACATGTCCCAGTATTTTATAAGTTTTGGAATGTAGGTTCTAAAAGTGTTATTCAGATGATTACATTGGATTGAATTACTACAGCTTAAATAGAACTTGTTGATCAACAGATCAATATCTATGTGTGGAGCACTTTACTGAGTACTATGGATTATTGCAAGCTAAATAATATATGGTTTCTATCTAGCTTATAATCAAGTAGAGGAGCTATACAAAGTTACCTGTGTTATATGATAGACAGTGAGGTTGTTAAGCAGTATAGAAACATGGAAGGGAGAAGAGTTATTCTGACTGAAGGAATCTTGACAAGGCAGTAATGAAAAGTAATATTTGGATCTCGAAGGATAGATGTGCTTTTGACAGCTGTACTTTGAAAAGATGAAAATTCCATGCAGAGGGAAAATAGTAACTAAAACTACAAAGCACAAAAAGCATAAAACACTGTAGTAGAAAGGCAAAATGGGACAGAGCAGAGGGTGAGTGGATTGCAAGTACGTTGTGATAGGGAATAGATGAGGAAAGTGAGGTTCATGGTTGGCACCTGTTTGATAGGTAATGAACAGTGACCTGGATGATGAACAGGGAGGTGCTGCAGTGATATGTGTGGAGTCTAGTGGTAATGTGATGGCATAGAAGAGAGCTCTACAGATTAAAGAGGGTGGGAGACCAGAGGAAAGGAGAACTTTGAAAGGGCCTGGAAGAAGGTAAGGAGGACCTGACTGAGCCAAGAAAAAAGGAAGGATAGTTGAGGGAAGCTTTCAGAATGTCAAAAGAACAAGATTTGGCAAATATTTAATATGAGAATTGAAGAACAGAAAGCTGGAAAGTTTTGATCTCATGGCTTAACTGATAATTTAACTAAATGCAAAACTGCTAGGGAGAACTGTTTAGTAATAGTAACCTGTTCTTGCTGTTTTAAATCCTTCTGTAATAGTAATATTCTTTTTTATTTTTTAGTTTTTTTTTTTTTTATTTTTAAACTTTACATAATTGTATTAGTTTTGCCAAATATCAAAATGAATCCACCACAGGTATACATGTGTTCCCCATCCAGAACCCTCCTCCCTCCTCCCTCCCCATACCATCCCTCTGGGTCGTCCCAATATCCACATCACTTGATGGTGAATAATTATAAAATTCACATTTTTACACCATCTAATAATATATTTGTCTGTAACTGTGTTCATACTTATCAGCTGTTGAATCTTTTCTAATTTAAAATCCCACAAAATGTATTGGTATCTATTCCTTTGCATGCTTCCTTTTCACTGCCTAATTTTTCTAGTAGTCTGGTTTTATTTCTAGAAAAACATGATTATGCTTTATATGTGGATAAAAGGATAAACCTTCTTTCTACTGGCTGCAACCCTCTCACTTCCATTATTCTTTGAGCAATTTGAACCAATGGACACTGATTTTTTTTAATATTTTGTTTATTATTTATAATATTATATATTTATATATAATATTATTTATATATGATTTATAATATATATTTATATATAATATTATTTATATATGATTTATAATATTATATTAATATATTATATTGTTTATATATGATTTATAATATTTATAATATATTACTTTCAGATGTAAAACATAGTGATTCAATGTTTTTATAGATTATACTCTGTTTAAAGTTATTACAAAATAATGGCTATATTTCCCTGTGCTATACAATATATTCTTGTTGCTTATCTATTTTATCCATAGTAGTTTGTATATCTTAATCCCCTGCCCCTACCTTGGCCTCCCCCTCTTCCCTCCCCGCCACTGGTAACTGCTAGTTTGTTGTGTATATCTGTGAGTCCATTTCTGTTTTGTTATATTCATTTATTTTATTTTTTTTGATTCCACATGTAAGTGAAAAATAGAGGATTTATCTTTGTCTGACTTGTTTCACTAGGCATAATGCCCTTTAGGTCCATGTATGTTGTTGCAAATAATAAACACTGATTAAGTAACTATCTGCCCAGTATCTTGGGATATCCCAGTATCCTGGATAAGTGCCCGATATCCTGGTACTTAATCATCAGTACCAGATGATTAAAGCACTATGTTCCAGGAGCCCATTTAGGTGTAGGTAGAATTTCAAACTCAGTCAAATATAACATGACACGGAATTTTATAGCACTAGTACTAATTAGACTAATAACCCCAACAAAAGCTACCACTTAAATCCCCTTTCCTTTCATTCCTTCCTTCCTTTAAGAACTATTTTGAGAGCATCTACCACGTCTTTAGCCAGGAATAGAATTTAGAGCAGTGAACAAACCTAAGCCAAAATGTGCTTCTATGGAGCTTATTGTGGTGAAGAAAGCTTACACTAAAAGGTAATAAGCAAATAAATATAGCTAATGTGTAAATACAAGTTGAGGACGTATTGTGACACATTGATAATAACAATAGTAATCATAGTAATGGGCTTCCCAGGAGAATCAGTGGTAAAGAATCTGCCTGCCAGTGCAGGAGATTTCTGTTTGATTCCTGGGTTGGGAAGATTGCCTGGAGGAAGAAATGGCAACCCAGTCCAGTATTCTCGCCTGGAAAATTCCATGGACAGAGGATTGTGGCATGTTGCAGTTGATGGGATTGCAGAGTCAGACATGTCTGAGCACACACGCACAATCAGAGTATATTTTTTAGATCTTAGTTCTAAGTGCAGGTGCTCTGGTTCCAGAACTGATCACTTTATATAACATTAGGCGACAATTGCAGAAAATATGTTTTCTCAGGTGGAAGAATTTACTTTTGTAGTATGATAAGCAAAGGCTTGTCTAAGAAGATAATGTTTGGGCTGAGACAAGGTGGATAAAAAGGCAAAATCTAAACAAAGAGTTACCGTAGAGCATATCAGGCAGAAGAAATAGGATGCGTAAAGTTTCTAAGGCAGGAAAGAGCTAGGTATTTTCTAGGAATAAAAATAGTTTATTTTGAGTTGAAGATAGTGAGCCATGAGAGAAATAATTTGGATAGCACTGAAGAAATAAACAGATCATTCAGTAGGTGTTGTCATATACAGAAGAGATTTTGGCTTTTCTAACAGTTTAAGAGAGATAAGAAAACACCAAGATTGTGTAAGAAGGTATAGTGATTATTATCCTATTTATATTTTAAAAGTATCAGTCTGCCTCCTGTATGAAAAATGAATTAGAAAGTGCAAAAGGGGAAGTTAAAAGGCAAATGACAAAATCAGGATTTGAATTCAGGATGTGACTACAAAGTCAAGACTTCGACCCACCACATTATGCTGTTCCCTATGTTGTAATAGATTTGCAACCTGGCAGGGGGCACTGTCCTACCAAATATCAGAGATCCACAAATGATACCCTTTCTTGTCCTCTCCTTTTCTCTGACCCCCAACTCTGTCTTTTTTAAGTCTTGGGGCAAGGACATACTTAAAAGTTTTCTTGAGAAAAGAAGAAATGATAGATGTTAATGACTTTTAAATTCATATTTATTCTCTTCTTGTTTGAACATAATTTCCCATCTCACTGGGGAATTATCCCATCTCATCTCTACATTGGCATACAGTAGTGATTTTTAGAATATATATTAAAGTAGTTTTAATGCTGTATGATTAATTGCCTGATGGAGGCGGAGGTGGTCAAAATGCAAACTTGTGGCTCCTACCCCCAGAGATTCTAATTCAGTATAACTGAATTAGGGCATTTGAAATAAGCACTCCAGCTAATTCTGAGACAGGTGATCCAAAGATTATATTTTTCCAGGCACTGGTTTATGGTGGAAAGCTTTTAGATTTTATCCCAAGCATAGTACAATGACATGGACATATCTATTGTATTAATATTATCAACATTAGAGGTCATCAATTGCAAGTAACCCCAGAATTTAATAGCCTATATATTTTTGGTAGACATCTCTCCCCAGTGCAGTATAATACAATGCACAGATAATCAATTTGATCCCTTTCTTCAGGCAAGAGACCATAGAATTTATATAAACAATTTTCTGACTGGTCAGTCCAATGTGGGCTAAATATATCATGTAGAGTAATGGTAAAAGGGTTTTTCCAGCCGAGTAGAAACAGAATATTGCCTTCTCAATGATAATACAGGGTTACATAAAAGACTCAAATGATTATTGCCCAATAACTCTTTCAGAGGTAGTTTTGTAACATGGAAAACATAGAAAAGTAAATAGTAAATGAAAATGAATCAAACTTCTTCACTGCATGTCTTGCACAAAATAATTACTCTAGCCTATATAAGTGATTATTTAAAAGGCAATAATAATAGCCAATAGGATGAGTCACAATTGAACGTCATTCTAAAAATCAGCACTCTAAATGTATTTTAGAATCATATTCTGAAGAACACTCTTTAATGTAGCAATCACCAAGCTTACTCCTTATAGCTGTACGTTTTTCAAGAATGGCTCATATCATTAGTGATTTTCCTGTATATTAAATCTTTTTCTTTGTTAATATCATGAATAATTATGCCTTAGGACATCTATCCTAAAATATATGACTTTTTATCTTTTGTATTTGTCTTGATTAGAGTGCATTTTATATTCTCTAAATGAACCAGATAAAGAATCAGGACACATGTCTATTCTGATGATAAGCAACATCAGTAGAGAAATGCAAATCAAAGTTACAATTGAGTAATTACCTCGCACTGATCAGAATGGCCATCATCAAAAAACTCTACAAACAATAAATAGTGGAAGGGATGTGAAGAAAAGGGAACCCTCCTATACTCTTGGTGGGAATGTAAATTGGTATAGCCATTATAGAGAACAGTATGGAAATTTATTTAAAAAAAACAACTAAAAATAGAACTCTATATGATCCAGCAATCCCACTCCTGGGCATATATCTAGAGAAAAACATTATTCAGAAAGATACATGTACCCCAATGTTCATAGCACCGTTATTTACAATAGTCAAGATATGGAAGTGACCTAAAGGAATGGATGCAGAAGATGTGGTGCATATATACTATGGAATATTACTCAGCTATAAAATAGAATGAAATAATGCCATTTGCAGCAACATGAATTACAGAGATTCCCATACTAAGTGAAGTAAGTCAGAGAAAGACAAATATCATATGATATCACTTATATGAGGAATCTAAAAGGATGATACACATGAACTTATTTACAAAAGAGAAACAGGTTCATGAACTTTGAAAACAAACTTATGGTTACCAAGGGAGAAAAGTAGAGGGGGAGAGATAAATTAGGAGTTTGGGATTAAGAATTTCACATTATTGTTTATAAAATATATAATCAACAAGGGCCTACTGTATAGCATAGGAAACTCTACTCAATATTCTGTAATAACTTAGATGGGAAAGGAATTTTTAAAAAATGGATATATGTATAACTGCATCATTTGCTGTACACCTGAACCTAATACGACATTATGAATCAATTATGCCCCAATATAAAATTAAAATTAAATTAAAAAAAAAGAACCAAGACACATGTCTGTTCAGGACCAGTTCTGATTTGGTGTCAGCTCCAACTGGCCTCTTGAGAATGGCACTTTTACTCCCGAATCTTAATAGTCTCAGTTACAACAGATACATAATAACTGAAAGATATATCAGTATATACTCTATAGGGGTGGTTTAGTCACTAAGTTGTGTCTGACTCTTGGACCCCATGGACTATAGCCCGCCAGGTTCCTCTGTCCATGGGGTTCTCCCTCCAGGCCATCTTCCTGACCCAAGGATTGAATCTGGTCTCCTGCATTGCAGGCAGTTTCTTCACTGACTGAGCTACCAGGGAAGCCCCTTTGTATATACTCTATAAAGGTAGGATTTCATTAATCAGATCGACAGCTGGTTTTAAGAGTTACTCATTTATTTTGTGAAAAAAAGTATTCACTGAGCACTTAGTAAATATCAGGCACTACTCTAGGCTCTGTGGCTACAGCAATAAAAAGGGTGTTTATGCTCCTGAAAATTACACACTAGAGAGTGAGATATACAAAATATACTACGATAGATAAGTGCAATGCAGAAAAATCAAGAGTTGGGGAATGGAGTGGCCAAAGTGGTCAAGGATGACCTCTGTAGAGTTGACAGAATGTATGTAGACACTTGAATGAAGCATGCTGTAAGCTCTACAGTTATCTGGGGACAAGAACTCCAGGCAGAGGAAATAGCCATGAATAAAAAACTGAAATGACAAGGCCCTCGACAGGAACACAACTGGTACATTTGAGAAACAGATAGGAGGATAACAAGGGGAAGATTAATAAAATATGAGACTGGAAAAGTAACAGCAAACAGGTGGTACAGGGCATCAAACAACCTTGAAAAGTAAGGACTCTGAGTAAAATGAGAAGTGTAGTGAACTAAAAATGGCCCCAAATTATTTGCTAATCCCTCCATTGAGAGATCTCTAATTCCCTCCCTACCAGCTGCTATGTAAGGAGGCTGACAACTCTGGAATCATCAGGTTGTTAGGAAGTTCAAACTATCATGCAGAGAGCTCTATGGGAAGAGGAACATAGGAAGGTGTCCAGCCAGCCATAGCTGTTCCATCCATTCCAGCCTAGCTGCCAGACATGAGTGAAGAAGTCATCTGGGTCAATCCAGCCTCAGCAGACATTAGATGGAGAAGAATCAAGGCCCCAGACATATGGCCCTAGCAGAACTGTTCCAGCCACTTCCAGCCATTCAGCTGACCACAGCTGAGGCTCACTGGGAAGCAAAGGTGAACAATCTTCATTGTGCCCAGTACAATATCTGAGCAAAATAAAATGGTAGCTATTTTATACCTCTAGTGGTTAGATTATCTATTTTGCAGCAATAGATGACTTGCACAGAATAGTTGAGAAGAGGAAAAGATAAACCTGATCTATATTCTGAAAGATGCTACTGAGTGGGATCTAGAATTTCAGGAGAACAGAATGAAAACAAGATGATTAGTTAATTCCACTGAAATCCAGGCAAGAGTAAATAGAGGTTTGGATTAAAATAGATGCACGAGAGAAAGTAAGAAGTGGTTGAACTTGACATATATTGTGGAGATCAATTGGCAATATTTGTTTAAAATTACAGACAATATCTTTATTTCAATTTCAATATTGAAAATGTTTTTAAAATATGGTAATATTTCATGTATTATATTCAACTTAGAAATACTTAGAACATATGACCAATCTAGGGGCTTTTAAATAAATGGAAATATATCAAATCTTTCTTTGATTCAGAATCTATCTGTAGGTCTGGTTAATAATTGTAAACATCAAATAACATTATATTTAAAATGTAGAAATTCTATTGACCCAGAGCATTCCCTAAAAGCTTTTGGTGTGCCTTTTTTTTGCCATAGAATTCATTTATTATTATTTTTTTAGTTCTTTCAACAACTATTTATGAAGAACCATATAAAGATGCATTGCTAGGTACTCAGCATACAGTTGTTAACAAAGCCAGGCATAGTCTCTTTTGATGAAAGGTAGACTTTTTTTTTGGAAAGTGGATTTTAAACAAATAACCACCCGAAAAACTATGACAAATGTTATAACCACAGTAAGAGTGATAATAGAAGGATTTGATTTAGCAGGGTGAACAAAGGTTTTCCTCAAGAAATTGAAGAATAAGTTGAGATTTGGAGCAGAGCAGATTTGAAAGTGAAAGTGAAAAGTGAAAGCCACTCAGTCATGTCCAACTCTTTGGGACCCCATGGACTATACAGTCCATGGAATTCTCCATGCCAGAATACTGGAGTGGGTAGCCTTTCCCTTCTCCAGTGGATCTTTCTGGCCCAGGAATCGAACTGGGGTCTCCTGCATTGCATGTGGATTCTTTACCAACTGAGCTACCAAGGAAGCCCAAAATCAGAGTTAATTACTGTGAAAACAAGTGCAAGAGGACTCTAGGCAGACAAAAAAGCACATGCAAATTCTGTGTTGTCTAAAGCATGATATACCAATGAAACTCAAAGAAGAAGTCTGACCTCTGCAATGTGGTCTCCTCACTGAAACACTGAAACAAGAATGATCTTTCTGATAATACATATATATATATATATATATTCTGCTATATATGTATTTATATATAATTTTTATATATTCTGATATATATATATATATATATATATATATATAAAATAGTATAGGGAGGTGACTGAAGCCACTTGGCATGCATGTATACATTGGAGAAGGAAATGGCAACCCACTCCAGTATTCTTGCCTGGAGAATTCCAGGGACAGAGGAGCCTGGGGGGCTGCCGTCTATGGGGTTGCACAGAGTCGGACACGACTGAAGTGACTTAGCAGCAGCAGCAGTTTAGGGAGGAAGGACTTAATTAGAGATGAAGAACAATTTCATGTAACAGACGGGTAGAATCTGAATATTCAAATCTAGGGGAGAACAGTCCAAGCAGAGAAAATCATATAAGATATGAGGCCAGAAAGTTTGTGACATAATTGGAAGCCATGTTTAATTTCACGAGAGTCCCATGTAAGGACAGTAGTGAAATAAGATTAGAAAAAATAGATTGGAGAGAAATTGTGGAAAGTTCTAAATGTTGTGCCAAGGAATTTGTATTGTGTGTGTGTGGCAGGGGGGACCTTCTAAAGGGTTCAAACTGGGAAACAGTGGCTGGCACTTTGTTTTGGCATCAGAACGTTGGAAATGACTAGGGGCAGGTAAAGATATGAACGGCAAGAAAACCAGTTAAGATGGATGGTAATCATTTAGGAGTTCAGGTAAAGGAGTACAGTGGCAGTGGGAAAAAGAGGTGGTTCAAACTCAAAGCTATTTCACAGTTGTTCCTTTACCTACTGAGCACAACATCTGATCCACAAACAGGGTTTAATAAATATTTGTTAAACACAAACATGAGTGGATGAATAATTAAATGAACATATTTTTCAAAGTCTACTGTATATATTTAATCTTCATATCACAGCAAGGTAAAGATTATCTGTATTTAAAGATGAGAAGCCTGAGGATTTAAAGAGGAATAAGCAAGGCTTTTATTTTAGTCAGGGCTCTCCAGAGAAACAGAACCAAGGGGCTATGTACAGGAAGAGATTTATTATTAGAAATCGGCTTACATGATTATAAAGGCTGAGAAATCCCATGAGCTGCAGTTTGAAAGCTGGAGACCCAGGAAAGCCAATGGTGTAAATCCCGGCCCAAGGGCAGGAGAAGCTCAAACAGGCTGGCAGGAAGGGTCATGTCCTCCCTTCCTCTGCTTTTGTTCTCTGCAAGCTCTCAGTGGAGTCGATGATGCCCATCCACACTAGGGAGGACATACTAGTTTACTTGAATCACCAATTCAGATTCTAATCTCAGGACTTCCCTGGTGGTCCAGTGGATAAG
This sequence comes from Bos indicus x Bos taurus, assembly GCF_003369695.1. Lineage (NCBI taxonomy): Eukaryota > Metazoa > Chordata > Mammalia > Artiodactyla > Bovidae > Bos > Bos indicus x Bos taurus. The sequence goes on from NC_040096.1 coordinate 48,176,910, forward strand.
AATCCACCTTCCAACGCAAGAGATGCATGTTCGATTGCTAGTTGGGGAGCTAGGATCCCACATGCTGCACCCAACTACTGAGCCGGTGCTCCACAATGGAGAGAAGCTCGCATGTGCAACAAGAGATCCTGTGTGCCACAACTACAATCTGACATAGCCAAATAGATGTGTGTGTGTGTGTGTGTGTGTGTGTGTGTGATCAATTGCTCAGTTGTGTCTGATTCTTTATGACTCAAGGGACTATAGCCCACCAGGCTCCTTGGTCTATGGGATTATTTCCGGCAAGAATACTGGAGTGGGTTGCCATGCCCTCATCCAGGGAATCTTCCCACCCCAGGGATCGAACCCACACCTCTTGCATCTCCTGCATTGGCAAGTGGATTCTTTACCACTAGTGCTGATGGGGAAAATAAATATTTTTTGAAAAGCAAAACAACTACAACAAACACAAAGTATAATCTCATCTGAAACACCCTCAAAAACATACCCAGAAATAATGTTTAATCTGGGCACCCCGTGTCCCAGTTAAATTAACACATAAAATTAACCATCATAGCTGCTATTTATTTGAGCAACTGCTTCTTACATGCTTCTGTTCTCACTGTTCTCCTCCCCTCGCTTCCCCATCTCTTTTCATTGATTTCTTCAGTACCAACTCATAGACTACTTCCCAAGCAACCTACTTATCAGTTTTCCTCACCATTGGTAAATTATTAATAACCAACATTACTTGCTTCTCACAACGTCTTACTTTTAGTAACCTCAACAGACCCAGAGGCTCTTGTCCATCCTGGGCTTCTATATGTGGCACTTTCGCTACCTGGGAGACGCTGTTTGAAGCCTTTGGCCTATGTAGTAGACATCTTACCTTTTCCGAAACTCATGTGTGCTGTGAGTTTCAGAAATTGACCGTCCACTCAGAATAGGCCCACATGCCCTGTTGAAGTCCATGGTTATGATTTATTTTTTCCAAATTTTGTTGCTAATATATCCTGTCATTCCTGTCTACACTTTCATGGCACATGTTGAAGATCTGTTAAGTTCAGTCTCACATTTCCTCATTTTCTTGAGTTTAACTTCCAATGCTCTCTAGCCAAAGACCACCATAAACACATTTGTACTGTGTTATATACATTATTGCATTAATTATTATTAACTAACAATTTGGATTAATTACCATGGCAGCAAGGGAAACGAAGACATTAGAAAAGACTTACAAGATCTGGGCTATGGTTAACTATCTTAATAAATCTTCTCTAGGAGGATATTAGGCTAGCTCAAGCCTAGCACTGAAATCAGTTAAGCAGCAACAGTCCCTCTTTTTAGGGTAACTATCATGGGAAGCTCTACAGGACAAACCACCTGCTTTCTTTAATAAATTATGAAAGAAAAGAAGGAGAGGGGAAATAATAGTTACTCATATTGGCCATATAGGGAATGTTTTGTCATTTTTGTGGTTTGGACAATGTTCATGTTTTGCTTGTGTTTAGGCATGCTTGCAGAGTGGTCTTGGTTTTGTCTTGATCTATCACAGTCATGTAGAGTGGCCTTGTCTGCTGTTAATGTTCTGTGAAATTGTTTATATTTGGCAAGAGGTCATCAACGCATTACTGTGAGTGCAAAGATAACTCATAACAGAACCAAAGCATGATAATACCAGGCAAGCTCCTGGGTGCCAGGGGATACTTTTCTGTTTCTCGCACTAAACATGCATTAATTGCTTCTCCAAATTACTGTAGCACTTACTGATACTACATCTTATCATGAGATTTAATTAGACGCAGCTTCCTTAGTTATTAGACTACAAGTGTGCAGTGTCTCCTCAAGGGGAGGATAAGCATTATAGGGTAGTAACCACAGCCTAGGACTTTTGGTCCCACTCTTGGTATTTAAAATCCTCTAGATCCAATACTTGCAATAGATACTTATTATTAAGTTTTTTAATTTGTTTAATTTTATTGATTTAATATTTATTTTTATTTAAGACCTAGCTATACTTAACTGTGGGCTGCAGGCTCTTAAGTTGTTGCATGTGAATTCTTGTGACATGTGAGATCTAGTTCCCTGACCAGGGATCGAATCCAGGACCCCTGCATTGGGAGTGCAGACTCTTAGCCTCTGGACAGCCAGAGAAATCCCTAATATTAAGCTTTTAAATGAATGAATGAATGAATAATTTTGACTCAAATAAAACTCATTTCAGAGTTTTTCAATTCTAAAGAATAAAAGGAAATCAATTCTTTCAAATTTAAATTCATTTAAATCAAATAAAAAGATGTTTTCCTTTCATATGCTAAATCAAAGAAGAATTGAGCTGAAAGTAAAGTTGATCAAGCTGATGCAAATATTTGAGTGAACAAAAGACTCGCTAGTGCATTTGGGACATCAGTAATATAAATCTTTAGCTAGATATGTGGCATTGTTCAATAGAAAATGGAAATTACTTTTTATTTCAAAACTTTATGGAATATTTTACTTGCCAAAAATAAAATTTATTCATTTGGATATTATCTTCTAATACATGATTAAATTTTCTCTATTTAAATGATAAAGCACCCACTATTTTCATGAGTTTCTGTGAATTTCAAATTTGATTCATAGATGTATAAAAATTGATGTTTCATTTTTATTTACTTTCTTTTGAACTATGTATATTCCTAATAATTGCTGATCACTGAAGTAAACATCATAAGCAGAGCACTTAATAAAATCAGGGGGAAAAGATATTAACAGAGTCCTGTGAGTTAAAAAAATCTTTGCAAAGAACTCAAAATACAGAAGTAACATCAACAGGATAATAGGTTATATCTATATATGTATTTATATCTAGAGAAATTTGAAGATCATATGATTACGACTGCTGCCAAGTCTCAAATCCATAGGGCAAGCTGGCAGGCTGGAAATGGAAGTAAAAGCTGGTGTTGTAGCCTTGACTTTGAAGGGTAGAAACACAGTCTGAAAGCAGAATTCTTCTTCTTCAGGAAACAGTCTTTGCTCTTCCGGCTTTCATCTGATTACATGAGGCCCACCCACATTATGCTTTACTTAAAGCAATTTATTGTAAATGTTAATCATGCATTAAAAATAGTTTTACAGAATGTCTAGATTAGTGTTTGACTAAGCAACTGTTCCCTATAATCTAGCCAAATTGAAACATAAGATTAATCATCACAAAATATTTTTGATTAGTCAGTGACCTGATGCAAAAATCTTATATTGAAAGTTTCCCCCTTGTAAAATAATTGATTTTTTTAAAAGTCAATTTCTCTGTGATATATTAGTGGCGATATAACCATTATGTTGTACAGATAAGGACACAGTATTGTGGGGTTTGTATGATTTGCCTGAGGTCATTAGCAAGTCTGTGATGTTGCTTATTAATGAAGAATCCAATTTTGTTTCCAATCCAGCATATCAAGGTCACTTCATTTCTGTAAGATTTTTGTGTGCATGACTGTTCCTTACACATTTAGAAAGTCCATTTTGGCTACCCACTGAGTCATTAACACCAGTCATCCACAGGTGCTTTCATTATGAGTGGGTGAAAGTCGCTCAGTCATGTCCAACTATTTGCAACACCATGGTCTGTCCATGGAATTCTCCACACAAAGAATACTGGACTGGATTGCCATTCCCTTCTCCAGGGGATATTCCCAACCCAGGGATTAAACCCAGGTCTCCTGCATTGCAGGCAGATTTTTTACTGTCTGAGCCACCAGGGAAGCCCCATAGTCACCAACTAGTGGCCGTTTTTCTCCAAGCTAACAAATATCTTCATAGCCAGATTCAGTTCAGTTCAGTCACTGAGTTGTGTCTGACTCTGCGACCCCATGGACTTTAGCATGCCAGGCCTCCTTGTCCATCACCAACTCCCGGAGTTTACTCAAACTCATGTCCATTGAGTCGGAGATGCCATCCAGCCATCTCATTCTCTGTCGTCCCCTTCTCCTCCTGCCCCCAATCCCTCCCAGCATCAGGGTCTTTTCCAATGAGTCAACTCTAATCAGGTGGCCAAAGTATTGGAGTTTCAACTTCAGCATCAATCCTTCCAATGAATATTCAGGATTGGTTTCCTTTAGGCAGGATTGATTGGATCTCCTTTCAGTCCAAAGGACTCTCAAGAGTCTTCTCCAAAACCACAGTTCAAAAGCATCAATTTTTTGGTGCTCAGCTTTCTTTATAGTTTAGCTCTCACATCCATACATGACTACTGGAAAAAACATAGCTTTGACCAGATGGACCTTTGTTGCCAAAATGATGTCTCTGCTTTTTAATATGCTGTCTAAGTTGGTCATATCTTTTCTTCCAAGGAGTAAGCCTCTTTTAATTTCATGGCTGTAGTCACCATCTGCAGTGATTTTGGAGCCCCCCAGTAAAGTCTGTCACTGTTTCCACTGTTTCCCCATCTATTTGCCATGAAATGATGGGACCAGACGCCATGATCTTAGTTTTATGAATGAGTTTTTTTTTTTTTTTTTCCTGAAACTCATACCTAGATTATGTAGGAGTAATTCCCCCATTCCCAATCTAGTAGATCACTGAACTGTCATCTTTGCTTCTTACCTCTACTCTGGTTTTTTAATTTATGATCATCGTAAATCCTATTTTAAAGAAGAGTCAGAGAACTAGAGGACTCTAGCAACTGGTGATTTCTCTCCTCAACTTCTATCTACTTGAAACCAGTTTCTTACTTTAATATTGTGCTTCCCAAGGTTCAGATTCAGACTTTTCAAGCTGTCACATGCCACATCACTACATTTGAACTTGCCATTCATTCAATATTCTCATTGGTTTTGAATCCTGTACTGAGCATTTAATAGCTTAATGACTTTCTGAGATTCAATTTTCATCTTCTGTTAGACTATAGACACAAATTCTAACCTCACAAGATTTTTTAATGTGATGTGTGCTATATACATACCTCCTCACAGTGTCTGGCACTTATTTGGTGCTTGTTAAATGCTAACTACCTTACCACCCACTTATGATATTCTAAATCTGTTTATATAACTCTTAATCTGTCTCTAGCCTCATTTTCTCTCTTCCCTGATCAAATTGAGAAATGCCATTTTCTACACTAGTTGGGATCACGGTAATAGAGGATGACAGGGAGAGAGTTAAAATATTATTTCACCTGATTGTAAAAGCTTCCAAGCTAATCTTGAGTGATAATGGCAGCCTCTGAAAAGATCCCCAATCAAATTCTACCACTTGGAGTCAGAGCAGCAGGTTGCTGTCGGGAGGTAGGGGGTTGGATTGAAAGAAAAGTGAAGTAATGAGGAAACCAAAATTGAACTCTGAAAAATTATTGAGTCAAAGTGGAATCGAGCTTCCTCCAGGGCAATTACTTGCATGGTTTAAACTTGAGCTGCTAAAAATGTAATATCTAGAAATGATCTGTGAATATTTCATGTACTACTCTCATGGGTAAAAGCTGAGATGAGGGCTAGTCACAGTTTTTCTGTTTGTCAGGAAGAATATTCTGTGAAAGGGTGCATTGTTTAGAGTACATGACCTCTCCCATCATGAGATTAGGGTATTAAATGGTGCCTAGTCACCTATCTTGGAGAAGGCAGTGGCACCCCACTCCAGTACTCTTGCCTGGAAAATCCCATGGATGGAGGAGCCTGGTAGGCTGCAGTCCATGGGGTCGCTAAGAGTCGGACACGACTGAGTGACTTCACTTTCAATTTTCACTTTCGTGCATTGGAGAAGGAAATGGCAACCCACTCCAGTGTTCTTGCCTGGAGAATCCCAGGGACAGAGGAGCCTGGTGGGCTGCCGTCTTTGGAGTCACACAGAGTCGGACACGACTAAAGTGATGCAGCAGCAGCAGTCACCTATCTTACTAACAATTGTCACAACTGTATCTTCCACAAGTATCACTAGTCAAGAGGGGCATGAGGAGAACATTTAGTGCCATATAAAATAGCACACACTAGTGTATTTGAGCATGTATGCAGACCTTCTTATTATAAGTATTGGAAAAGCTATAAATTTACATTCTAATCTTACAATATTTGAGATAATTTTTACTCCTAAATGTAGAACATGGATAGTGATAGTGGTAGTGATGATGCTGCTGATGATAAAATCTGTTGCTATCTTACTTGGGTACCTATAGCACTTTCTACCTGCTTCTCTTGGAGCACATAGCACATATTTGTAGTTAATTTATTTATATGCCTGTCTCTTCCTCTAAAGTGTGAGCCCTTTGATGGCAGACTCTATATCATCCATCTCATCTTGGTGCTGGGCACGTGCCTAACACACAGACAGTCACCGTACATTTGATGGATTGCATTTTGTTAAGTGATAGAAGGGAAGAACTCTATCATATTATGATTTTAGTGTTTACTGCACTCAAGTCACGTTACTAAATCTCATGATTAGCTAACACAGTTTAGACACAGACTCTATCCTCATGCTTCTTATAGTAGCTGATTTAGAGAGTTTGAGTGTTACTGCCACTTGATGCTGAGATTCCCTTTCCTGGTGCTTTCAGAGTTTGAGAACTGTATCCATTTAGGTGTGTAACTGAAGGTTCACCCATGATTTTGAGCTTAGGAAAGCTCACCTAGTCATAAAGGCAGTGATGATATCCAGATTGCATCTAAAACCCACATCACTTGTATATAGTCTCATGAGAGTTTGACTTCCAGGCACAGTTTTATAGACCAAATGTCCACTCTGTGAAAGAATTCAGGCATCCAATTTGAGATTACAGGAGGGGAAGAAACAATATTATTAAATTGTGCACCCAGCTCTATACTTTAATTGTACAAGCAAAATAAAGTGAAGTTAAAAGCTATACTGTGTCCTAAAATATTTGTAAAGTCACATCCATTAAATGTTAGCAAATGATGTGATATACTGCAGAGAACTCTCACATCCTCTTATTCATTTTCGCTGTTTGCATAAAAAAATCGCAAGCAAGTCAATTAAATGACAGATTGCTGGGATTTTAAAAGGACATATGCTTTAGTTTAACATGGCTTTTAAAATCTTAGGCATCAAAAATAATTTTAAAATATCATGAACTATAAAAAAGTAATTGATTTTACTCAATTCCAAGTGTCAAATTATGGGCAGTGGTAAACTATTCATGAATTGTGGCCATTCTGCAGCAAATATGCATAGTTGGCAACATTTCTACCAAAGACAGCTCAACTAACAGTCTCCATGCTAATCAACAGAAAGCTATTTGAAGTGTGATGAGGAGCTTCTAGAAGGAATTTTGCATTTTAAAATCTTAGTAACTTAGGTTATATATATATTAGAGGGAAAGATCTATGAAGGACACATAAAAGCAATTATTGTAAAGTTCAGGATCATTATATTATGTACCTTTGCACAATATATTTTCATTTCTAGCCTGGAAATTGATGACAATAATAACAAAATAGCAGACAGAAAGCCCAAGGCTACCAGAATATCAGCTCTCAGGGAAAAAAGGAATTACAAAACCAAATATAGTCTTTTTTATTAGATTTTCAAAGTAAAAATTTAAAACTACCACTTCCTTACTTTCCAAAATAAGATTTATTAGAGGTAGAGTCTAATAAAGTATGGGTGGGTGGGATAAAGGTGATAAAAAAAAAAAAGGAAGTGTGTTTGGAGAAGGAAATGGCAACCCACTCCAGTATTCTTGCCTGGGAAATCCCATGGACAGAGGAGACTGGCGGGCTACAGTCCATGGTTGCAAAGAGTTGGACACAATTGGGTACAAACACACAGTTTAAAGCAGAGACTCAAACAGATATTTGTACTCCAATGTTCACCACAACATGATTCACAGCAGCCAAAATATAGAAACAGTTCAAATGAGTACTAATGGATGGATAGATTAAAAAAATGTGGTACATAAGATGAAATGGTATTCAAACTTAAAAAGGGATGGAGCTTTCACACACTACAACATGGAGAAACATTGAAAACATTAGGCCAAATGAAAGAGACCAGACACTAAACTACAAAAACAGCATGATTCCACCTATATAACGTATCGAGAACTGTCAAATTCACAGAAACAGAAAGCTGAATGGTAGTTGTTTAATGGGTGCCGTTTCAGTTTGGGGAGAATGTTCTGAGGATGGATGACAGTGATGTTTACACAACACTGAACCATACACTTAAAATGGTAAATTTTCTATGATGCATATTTTACCAAAACAAGCAAACAAATGAGCAAACCAACAGTGGCCTAATGGATGAAATAAATATTTAAAATCTCATAGAGTTTCTCAGAAGCAAAGAATTTACAATAATAACGGGGGAAAAACAAGACCGTTAAGATTCGAACATTTATCAATAAGGAAGAGGTATCATTACTGAAAGACAGTATTTCATGGGTTTGGCTTGAAACATCAGGATCATCAATTTAAATACAAGAGGCTCCATTCCAATGTGCATACCGTCATGCTGCTGAAGAAAAAAGAAATCAACAAGAGCTTAGTTTTTTCCTCTCCTATTTTAGTTGCATGCAATTTTCAGAGCTCTTACAGATTCCCATGAGAAATAGTTTTTGAATTTATAGATTTACATCTATACTCTTGCATGTTCTTTTAAGAAAACAATCAAGATGTTGCTGAGAGGTAAAAAATGACAGATCCCACTAGGAGAGGGGTTTTTTTTTTCTTTCAGGGAAAGGAACCTGGTTTTAATTGAAGGTTAAGTTGTGTGTGTGACCCAGAACACAGTTGGAAATCTTTGGGTGCCAATAATCTGAACTACTGATACCTTGATAGGTTCCTGCTGTCCTAGTTAGCTAACCGAGAACACAGAAGTGACTTAATTAAATAGAATAGAATGCTTTGTATAATGTATGTCATAAAATTAGGTCTTAACAGACATTTGCAATGGTTCTTACTCTGCAGAAATGTAAAGCAAATTGTAGAAAGGTCAGTCTATTAGCACAGATAGCTTTTCTCAGTAACCCAGTGTTGAATTCGGAAGGCGAAAAAAAGTTCTGCCTGAAATGAGGGCGAACACAGGCTCTTCCTGAGGAGAAGCCTGGGAACTCCACTCCACTGGACCCAAACGCCAGCAGTCTACAATTCAGCCCAAGACTGTTTTCTCCCCACTTCCAATACTGCTGTAGCTCCTTTGGAGAAAATGAGCCATAGGAGAGGAAAATTTATCTTTTTTCCTTTAAAAATTTAATTACAGGTATATTTTATGTGGGTGTGTTTGTTTTGCTTTTTATTTTTCCCCTCGTATTCCTAGCTATTTTTAAACTAAATTTTGTATTGGGTAAGAAAGACATAAAAAAATCTTTTGCAATATATATAGTACCCTGTGCCCTGTGGGGTGGAAGGAGAAACCCTGAAGTCACATAGATTCTTTATTAAAATTTTTCCCAAAGAAGAGTTTTGTTTTCAAAAGCAATAAACCCTCAAATCCTGAGGGGAAAATACTGCCATTTTAAGAGTACTCTTTATTTTCTGGGAATAAATTCATAACATAAACCAATACCTAGCGTCTGGAATAAAAGTGAAAGTGTGTGGGAAGAGTGTTAGTCGCTCAGTCGTGTCCAGTTCTCTGCAACTCCATGGACTGTAGCCCACCAAGTTCCTCAGTCCGTGGGATTTCCCAGGCAAGAATACTGGAGTGGAGAGCCATTCCCTTCTCCAGGGTCTCTTTGTCTGAAAGACAAAGGTAGTTAATATTGTCGTGCAAGTTTTCCACTCTAAAGCTGAGTGGGGTTTTTCTGGTCCCCACTTTTTACATTGATATCAGTTAGTTGTTCTCCGCATTGACCAAAGTTCATGAATTTGTAACAATACCAAATAGTGAGCTCTTGAACTGTTTAAAAACATGATATAAGCATCTTATACTTTTAATTGGAAGATTGTGGACCAATCTATAACCAAAAAATGAGAATAAAGAAGCCAATACAATTTATTTGCAATGGTAGTAGAGAAACCCACTGCCTTATATGGTAAACGGAGAACCTACCATATTTGACTCCCATCTGCAGATTCTAAGGGAACCTAAGTATGGCATCACCGACTCCATGGACATGACTTTGAGCAAACCCCAGGAGATAGTGAAGAACAGGGAAACCTGGCGTGCTGCGGTCCATGGGGTTGCAAAGAGTCTAACATGACTTAGCAACTGATCAACAACAAAGTAAAGAGGGAAATTTGGTTATGGAAATTTTCTAGAAGCAGGTTGGAAATTTCTGGCAACATCTAAACTATTGATTTTCCTGAGACTAATTAGTACTATTGAGGTAACTGGGAAGCAAAGGATCTAAACTTTATCTTACATTCTCAATCATGAAGACATAGATTTTTCTTTAGACTGATAGCATTTCCACATAAGCACATATGAAATTAACTTTGCTTCTAATTGCAGTTTCTCTATTCACTTAAATCTTTCTATTTAAGTAGTTACCAAGTTGCATGGTATCTCCATAGTTACAGATTTATAGTAAATCTATAAAACATACAGATTAATGTTTATATAGAAGTAACATGTTAACACAAAAAACCCAACCTCTAAAAAAACAGTAAGGCATGTTTATTTCCCCTTTTCTGAGTAAGGCCTATGGCAGAGCCTTAGTGTAAACACAGAAAACCAGAACTTTTTTTTCAGAAACAGGATTATTTTACCTTTTCAAATGTTAAAAAGCACAAAGTCAGACCTATCTCATTTCTTTGCTTTTGCTTTTCTAGTTACAAAATGTTTTCAAAATGCCAAATATAGGATCTTGTTTTTTGCATAGTGCATGGGCTAAATTCAGCCATCATGGGGCTTCTGTGCTTGAGTGTTAATTTCACAACAGTGATAACAACAGCTGGAGCTTCTGGAAATGCCTTCAATATCAGTTCCTTCTTTCTTGCTTCAGTTTGCGTTTTGATTCTGTCTTTAATGACTCCAGGTCTGACAGTGGCAGAGTCAGGGCATTGCTGACTCCACCCAACAGAGCAGGTTAAGACTGTAAATCTCAGGGCACATACTGCTTTCAGACTTTTTGTTTGAACATCTAGACATCTTTTGTTTAGATGTTTCTCTGTTGTAATTACAAGTGAGCTTGCACCCCAGGTTCCTTTATGCTCAGGGGAAATATGTGTATTTGAGAGGCATTGTCACTCTGGGTTTACATTCACTCCTATCAAGGCTTTATTTTTCCCCAGATTTTAGTCAATTCAGCTCTTTACTAGAGAAATCACTAGTTTGAGAAAGTCAAATGGAAAGTGTGATCCCTGGGCTCCACACGTTCCATTTACTAAAGAGCAAGCAAACAGGAAAGATTGAAGGCAGGAGGAGAAGGGGACGACAGAGGATGAGATGGTTGGATGGCGTCACTGACTCGGTGGACCTGAGTCTGAGCAAGCTCCAGGAGATGGTGAAGGACAGGGAAGCCTGGTGTGCTGCAGTCCATGGGGGTCGTAAAGAGTCGGACACAACTGAACGACTGAACAACAACAACAAAGCAAACAGGAAATCCAGAGTAGTTTCCTAATATGACTTGCTTCTTGGTTAAAGTTGATGCTGTATTAATATGGGATCTAACTGTTCAGCTAACTAAGAGATCAAGCAGTTATATGTGCTCAGTCACTCAGTCATGTTGGACTCTTTGCAACCCTATGGACTGTAGCCCACCAGGCTCTTCTTGTCCATGGAATTTTTCAGGCAAGGATACTGGAGTGCATTGCCATTTTCCTCCTCCAGGGGATCTTGCCAACCCAGGGATCGAATCAGTGTCTCTTGCATCTCCTATATTGGTGGGCAGGTTCTTACCACTAACACCACCTGGGAAACCCAAGCAGTTCCATATAGATTACTATAAATTTCTCTCTTAGCAGTGCATTATTTTATCACATGTACATGAAAAGTAATCTTTTTATTGGGCTATTTTATATCATGTTAGGCTGTTAAAATTATTTTTTCTTGTACTTTCCTTGCTTCCTCCCTTCTTTCCTCTTTCTTTCTCTTTCATTTCAATTTCAAACACTCTAGCTTTGGGAGTATATTAATTTCTAGAATTAGTGGAGGGATGTTTCCTGCATATTAAGAACGCCATCAAGTCAACATTATCTAGTGTTAGAAGTGAAGAAGTGAAGTTGCTCAGTCATGTCTGACTCTTTGCGACCCCATGGACTGTAGCCTACCAGGCTCCTCTGTCCATGGGATTTTCTAGGCAATAGTACTGGAGTGGATTGCCATTTCCTTCTCCAGGGGATCTTCCCAACCCAGGGATCGAACCCAGGTCTCCCGCATTGTAGACAGACGCTTTACCGTCTGAGCCACCAGGGAAGTCAAGTCCACTTCAAATATACAATTCATAAAAACCTTAGCTCAATCAAATAAGTAAGCAGAAAGTTTTCTAAATATATTAAACAGGATATATATTTGACAATATAATAAATTTCTAATAAATGTTTTCTATTATTATTATTATTTATAAGCTGAGTTACCTAGTCCCTTGACTCCAAATATTACTCAGCTTCAATTTTTTCCGAAACTTGAAAACTACATTGTTATCCACAGGATTTTGTTAAATCTTTTTCTTCAGATATTATCTATCAGTAAATAAACATTGATCTATCCTTAAGCAAAATAAAAACAGGCTACAAGTATGGAGTTGAGAAGTACAAGCGTTTTACAGACTAGACAGACAGAGGCGCAACTTGGGAGGGCTCAGTCTGGCTACCTAGACCAGGGAACTGCCTCCCGTACTCTCTACTCTGGTACTTCCATGGGTTCATGGAACATTAAAGTAGGTATAGCTGCAGAACCAAGCTAGAACTGAAATGTTTTTTTTTTCTTTTTTTGATATGTTCATTAGACAATACTGTCCACCATCTGCTGTCTCCTTATTTCATTAAGGCAAGTCTATTTATCACCAGAAACATAGGAAGGGAATAGTTTCAAAATAAATGGCAGTATTTAAGTTAAATAAATTCAGAGCTATGAAAAATGGACTTCATTGCTCTTACTCTCCTCACTTTCTTGGGGATGGTACTCCTGCTCTGTCCTCAGCTGTGAGATCTGGTATGATTTTGGAAAGAACATAGAATTTTTGACACCATACTGTCCTGAGGTTAAATCTTTGTTTTCCTATTCAGGAGCTAAACGGCCGTGTGAAACCAGCTTAACTCTCCACATGTCTGCTTCTTTGCTTCCAGAAAAGGAGAGACTAAACCTAGCTCTCAGTTAAGGTGTCCTGAATAAAATAGATAGAATATTGAAAGTATCTAGAACTTTGGCATGAACAAATAAAACCTAGAAAACTGCACAACATTGCTTGCATTTTCGAAGAGGATCACACAGAGTGTGGACACTGCGAATAACTTGAATACATCTTCAGATGAACATATGTGTAAAGTATGGTACACACAACTATTAAAAATTATGTAGTTATTAAAAAGAATGAATTAGAGGTCTTTTTACCCATTGACTTACTTTTCAGGTGAAAACACAGATTGCAAAGGAATGTGTACAGTATAATACAATCCCATTGTGTAAAAAGCATTAAGACCAGCCATATGCATGCATTTATGTTTGGAATATTTATGAGAACTGGGAAAATTAGAGAAAGATGTATTCACTCACTTCATCAACATCATATACTCACTTGAGTGCCGAGTTGTCAGCAAGCTATTTATTTCCTACTGGCACTATTCAAAACTGTTCACCTGCCTTATGAAGGTCTTAGTTCCTTCTGTCCCCTTTCCTGTTCTGTTTTTTTCCTTTGCTCTTATCATCTCTGATATAATATTAGTTTACTTATTTAGTTTTAAATTGTTTGTCTTCCTCCACTAGAATGGAAGCTCCAGGAAGGCAGGTATTTTTGTCTCTTTAGTTGACACACCAAAAGCACACTTTTGTCATAATAGGATCTGACAAAAAGTGGATAATCGACACATATTTGTTGAATCAATGCAACAAAACCATTGTGGATGCTGATTTTAGAAGAAGAGGGTGGTGGTGGGGTGATACGAATACAGTTGACTTTATTTTATAGAGCTGGCTGTGTTTGCATTGTGTGAAAATGTACAAAGTGCTTCTGAACTCTGAAAGAATGACATAATAATTCATTAAAGAGCAGAACACGTAGTATACTTCCTGGCATTACTCGAGGCTCAGTGAATGACTTCCTTTCCTCCCACACAAACTCCTCCTCATCCCTGGTTCTGCAACACTTAGGCTTTTTGCCTCTGTGCCCAGGAAAGGATTGCCTATGTCTTTTAAAATGTAGTGTGAATTCATAATAACCTGTTTGATCTTCCCAGGTGGCGCTAGTGGTAAAGAATCATTGCCAGTGCAGGAGACGTAAGAGATGTGGGTTTGATCCCTGGGTTGGGAAGATCCCCTGGAGCAGGGCATGGCAATCCACTCCAGTATACTTTCCCAGAGAGTCCCATGGACAGAGAGGCCTAGTGGGCTATGGTCCATGGGGTCACAAAGAGTCAGACACGACTGATGTGACTTAGCACACACACATAACAACCTGTCTAACTACTTGAAGGTGGTTTGCGTTTAACTGTAGAACAGATTTATTTTCTTCTAATGATACAATGAATCTCTGGGGCAGACTGGGGTTAGATTTAGCTTACAGGGTAGCAAAGCGATGAGAGAGAAAACCAGGGAGGCAATGAAGAGGTTGAGGAAGAGGAAAAGGTGGCTGTGGGCTGGAGACCACAGATGCTGAGGGCTGGACCTTTACCACTGAGGTTGTCTTGTTATTAGGGGCAAGAAGATTGGTGTGGAGAAATGAGAGGAATAATGGATTTCTTGTGCCCATTTATGAGACTCCTGGTTATCACAGGATCCATGTGAGAACATGTATTTTACTGCCCTCAAGTTACATACAGATGAGGGAACTGAGACCTCGGGAGCTCATCATCCTAGCTCTTGCACAGACATTTCAAACACTGGCTATACTTGCCACTCACTATTCCTTCTCTCCAGGAGAACAGGTGTGCAGTTTTCAGAGCCTGGGCTAATGTACACACAGTTCTAAGTCCCTGGGCTTCTAAGAAAGTAGCCACTTCTAGGGAGTAGTTAGTATCTTAATGATTCTGAACCTACCAAGGAAATGTAGGTGGTATGGGGAACACCCTTTACTGATGAAAGAATTGAAATATGATTGCAGGTCTAGAGGGTTAATCCTGCTAGGCTGGGCTGAGTGATCCTGTGAGATGCCACAGGACATCAACTCTGAGTCCAGGCTTGTGGACTTGAACCTGAGTTAAGTGATCACTAGGGAAGCATAACACGAAAGGGACTTTCACAAGTCTCTGCTTCTTTATCCGCTTGAAAAGGTTGTCTCACTAGTGAATCCTCTGACAACTGGTATTTTGTACCAACCTAAACGTTTGGAGCTTTTGTGCTTTATTTAAATCTGCTTGTGTTTCTCTGTGGGCCCTGTGAATGCCAGCCTGGAAAGAACAGGTAGCTTAAAAATGATATTCTCCACATCTCTGCCACCAGGCTGAAAAGGAAGAGAATGTCAAGATCTGCTGCAAAGGGTAATAAATTTGATCAGCAGAAAACGCTCGTGGGTGAGAACACAGGGACAGGAAGCAGCAGTACTGTGGCTGGTGAGGCAAAACTGAATGTCAGCACTTAATTGCCAAGCAGGAGGCCTTATCCACTGGCAGCAATTCCCCTGGTGATTTTGTTTGTTTTATAACAAATTATTAAAGCAGTAGGAGAGCAGTGCACGCAGTAGCAAGGCCCTGCCCCTGACAGGGGCTGTCTATTATACCCCGCACCCTCCCTGGACACCGTATCTACAGGATGCCTGCCTGCCTGCCTTTGCGGAGTGGAGAGTCTGCAGTGAGATGCAGACCACGGAAGGAGCCTATGCCTAGTGCAGGGCACCTCAAGGCTTCTCATCATATATATCTGGATGTGTGGGGATGGGGTTTGGATGGACAGGTCTTATTCCTTTGCCACTAGCTAGCTGTGAGATCTGGAGTGGATTAAGATGACTGAGCTCTTGGGCAGCCATGAGAAGGAGTCTTGCAGACCCCCTACCTTGGGAAGAATAACTAACACAAGGTCGCAGCACCTAAAAGCCATCACAAGGTGGACACAACCCCAGGAGAAAAGGGACACCTTGGTGACCTTGGCTCATGGAGCTCCCTGGTTGATCATCCTGAAGACCCCAGGGAACCTTTCTTTGACTCCACAGCGCTCTGGGGTGCTTTCTCCCTCTCTCCTTCACCCAGGACAGAATTGGCTCATGGTTCCTTGGCTCTCTCAGCTTCCCAGCTCTTCCCTCTTTCCTCTCATTCAGACATTTTCCCTGATAAGATTCTTGTGGTTTTAATCCTAAATAGGCATCTGTTTCTTGACGGTTCCAGCCCAACACAGCCTCATTTTCCTCATTTATAAGACAGGAGTTATTCCTTTGTGCCCTCTTTGAAGAGGTGTTGTAAAGATTAAATGAGACAGTAGATGAGAAACACTGAAAACATTGCCTGGCATTAGCAGGTGATAGTGTAAATAGTAGCTGTTCTATTGAGTCACAGCCCAGAAGTTGATGAGAGCCTCTGTTCCTACCTCATGGGCTCTGACATATTGAGAAATCAAACATACATCTGACTTATTTCTAGTATTCTGGAGAATAATGGTTTTTTTCCTGGGATGATATAGAAATATTCAAGGAAGGTTAAAATTCTTTTTGTGAAGTATGGAAGAGGGGATTAGTCCTCTGGCTCTTTGAATTCCAAGGGAACACATCACATCACCTCTCCCAGCAATACCTAAATTTAAGCCATACTTCTACTTGTGTTCCCTGTTAAAGGAATCAGTACACCAGTGGGAGAAATTGGAGAAGGAGGTACTTCATGGACTGAGTGTGTGCTAGTGTAGACCGCCATCCAAGTGCTCATCCTACTGATAAGCAAAGCAGAACAGTCTCAGCCTAGCACAGGGGGTGGGAATCTTGTTTTTAATCAGATTTGTTCCAGGCACCTGGGAGTCATAGAAATCTATATTTAATTAAGGAAAATTGTATATATATATATAATATATATTATATATATATATATGGAGAAGGCAAAGGCACCCCACTCAGTACTCTTGCCTGGAAAATGCCATGGACAGAGGAGCCTGGAAGGCTGCAGTCCATGGGGTCACAAAGAGTCAGACACGACTGAGTGACTTCACTTTCACGTTTCACTTTCTTGCATTGAAGAAGGAAATGGCAACCCACTCCAGTGTTCTTGCCTGAGAAATCTCAGGGATGGCGGAGTGGAGCCTGGTGGGCTGCAGTCTGTGGGGTCGCACAGAGCTGGACATGACTGGAGCGACTTAGCAGCAGCAGCAGTAGCCAAGCAAAGAGTTGACTCATTTGAAAAGACCCTGATGCTGGGAAAGATTGAGGGCACGAAGAGAAGGGGACAACAGAGGATGAGATGGTTGGATGGCATCACCGACTCAATGGACATGGATGGGTTTGGGTGGGCTCCGGGAGTCGGTGATGGACAGGAAGGCCTGGCATGCTGTGGTTCACGGGGTCACAGAGTTGGACATGACTGAGCGACTGAACTGAACTGATATGTATATCAAGGGCTACATTTTTGCAGGCAAACAGACATTTTGCAAAGGACAACTGGCAAAAACAAGAGTCAGGTGATGGTGACCAGAAGTGCTAATATGACCATATCCAGGATTAGGAACATTTTCAAAGCCATCCCTTACCAGCAATTGTGAAAAATAAATGGATTTATGAAAGGACAGTTAAGCTTTCAGTATAGTTATGCTTTTAAATCTAAGCGAAAGGCTAATCTTTGTACTGTCCTGCTTCAGTCTTTTGGCTTTTCTTTACTTCTACCTTGCTGCTTCACAGACATAATTTTCACCAGAAACAGGTTTTATTTGGTTGTTCTCCCAGTCCAACTGTTTTTCAAATCTTTTTGGCTTTTGACCTTGGACCAATCACAGTGTCTGTTTATGCATGCGCCTGCCCAGCAGGATGTTAATAAAAATGCTTTCCATGCACAGGTGGGGAGCAGCCCTTTGCATAACTGTCCTAGAGCCAGATGGTCGAGTGACTTAGCATTCAGTCTAAATGTGTCAGAAACTTTAAACCCAGTTATACATCCATTAGGAAAAGATTCACAGATGCTGGTTCTTCATATTCATTTTGATTCTAATTTGGCAGTTCCAAATGGAACCTCATTGCACTTTCTTTTTCCTCCCAAAGGCGAGAGCTTTGGATTCTCAGGGTGGAAATGCAAGGACTCACAGGTGGCCTGGAAAAGAACTTGGTCATTTCTTGCTTTCATGAATGAGCAAACCAAGGTGCAGGGACCATGGCTGGTGGGACTTCAGAGCTGGTTGAATTCCTCAAGGCTTGTTCTGGCTGTCTTAGAATCTGGGCAGCCGGCTTGCAAAACATCAAGAGGAAATTTCCTCTTGAGCCATACAGGGTGACCCACTCTGCCACAATTTGGAATGGGAGAATTCTAGAGCAGTCTGGGAACTTTTAGCTTTACCTGCCCAGCTCGCCCAGGTGGGAATGAAGTAAGGCTAATAAAGTGATGACTTTCTCTGAAGTGTTCCACAGACTCAGAAAGGGGAAGCCAAGAATAGAGTCCACTTGTCCCAGGTATGGTGTTCATTACAGACCAGGCTGCCTTCTTACTGTGTCACATTGGGTGAAATTAATTTTGAAATCATTTTGATCAATGTTTCATTTTACCAATATGTCATAATTTAGTAATAACATTTAATTCCATCCATAGATACTTAATTTGATCAATAGTTAAGTCCTAATTTTAAATATATTAATTTTTGAATTTTGGTGGGGGCAGAATATTTTAATGTTACCCTCTCCCTTTCTGTGTACTCTTGCTTATAACAAAGATTTGTCATTAGCTTTTAAGCCAGAAAGAAGTCAGATCCTCCTATGAGGAAGACCTCTGTGCTGTAAAAACTGTCTGTTCACTGGGGAAAACATGCCCTTTGGTAAATTTTCACAAGAGTCATTCCCCCAGCTCTCAAGCTTTTAGGTACAGCTCTGCTTGTCCCATAGAGGCTGGATTAACTGGATTAGACTAACAATCCATATTGTGTCTCAGAGCACTTCTTCAGCTGTATCCTTGAAACCAGAGGACTCAGCAAGGCAATTCTGGTTGTTTCTTGAAGCTTTAAAAATATTTCATAATGTATGCCTGTGAGCATATGTATGTGTATTTATTTAACATTTATTGAGTACTTTGGGGGCTTTCCAGGTGGTGCTAGTGAAAAAGAACCTGCCTGCCAACACAGGAGACGTGATTTCAATCCCTGGGTTGGGAAAATCCCCTGGAGGAGGGCATGGCAACCCACTCCAGTATTCTTGCCTGGAGAATCCCATGGACAGAGGAGCCTGAAGAGCTACTGTCTATAGGGTCGCAAAGAGTGAGACACAACTGAAGCAATTTACCGTTCATGCACTCACTGAGTACCTTATACTGTACCAGACACTGAACTAAGTACATTGTTTGGTTCACCCTTAGGAGAATGTGTTATTTTCACCATTTTAAGGATAAAGAAACTGAGGCCTTTGAGAGATTAGGTGACTTATTTAAAGTTGCATGGATAATAAGTGGAAGACTTGGTCTTCTGAGTCCCAAACCCACATTTTCAAGCTGAGTGCTCTGCTTTCTTTTTTGAAGGAGGCATATCCTGTCTCATATTCAGGTCTGGAGTTCTCAGAGGGAGCTTTCCAATTTCTCAACCTTTAAAAATCACTTAAGCTTCCACAAAGAAAGCAGGTACCCTCCTTCTTCTGCCTACTGTGTCCAGAAAAGATAAGGATTCTGTTCTTGTCAGAACCAATTGCTTTAGTGGTTTTTTTTCAGCTGTTTTCTAGAAGCAAAGGAAATCTTTAACCAAAGCATTAATCTCACAGAAAACCTACCTCTGAACTGAGGGGAAATTTGATTTTTCCCTTTAGTCTAATCTCTCTTAAAAAATGATGGATGAGCTTGTATGCTTATGAGCTGTCCCTTCTCACATCTTGAATTTTCCTGTGCAGAGAGGTAATCTTCTAAGCTGAGGTTCCATTAGTTAAGAATCTCCTAAGAGCAAAAGTCTCACAGAATTAGTATACTTCACTTTGTCTTGTGGATCTAAATGTTTAGCGACTATGGAAATAATTTACTAAGAAATGAACCTTTGACAAACAAAAGAAGAAATGGGCATGTAATGAAAATCATTTCAAAAACGATTCTGAGATTGCTTCCGCGGTTTCTGCTGTATTAAAGGTTAGCACAGTTTTGTTTGGTAAGATTAAGTTACATTGTTTTTGTATTTACAAAGTTGTAATAATACCCCTATTTTAAAGTAGCCCAACATGCTCTGTTATGAAAGGTATGTACAGTTCAATAATAGAAACGTTCATTAAATATTAATATTAAAGTAATAGAGTGAAAAAAATATACAACAATATTGATAAGTACCAAAAAAGTATTTAGTAAAACTCAACAGTCATTCCTAAGAAATAATATTGAAAGGAGGAAGAGAAAGACCCTTAGCATACAAGCTCATGATTCAGAAATTAATGTCAAATACAGTTAATAGTGGAGCTTTTCCAGTGGCTCAGGAGTAAAGAATCTGCCTGCAATGCAGGAGGCACAGGAGACATGGCTTCAATCCCTGGGTTGGGAACATCCCCTGGAGGAGGACATGGCAACCCACTCCAGTATTCTTGCCTGGAGAATCCCGTGGACAGAGGAGCCTGGTGGGCTACAGTCTATAGCGTCTCAAAGAGTCACACACAACTGTGACTTAGCACTCATGCACAATTAACAGTAAAACATGAAAAGAATTCCATTATAGTAAGACCAACACTAGACTGATCACTGTCAATGCTGCTTTTTAAGTTAGCCTGAACTTTTGGGTGGGGGAAAGCACACGTAATCATAGGCATACTGTGTGTTTGGCTTATAAGCTAGTGAAACAGCAGTTTTGGTGGTCTTGGTATGTTTACAAATGCAGCAGTTCATGAAGGGCCTGTGGAGGGTCATGAAATTGGGGGCATCCTCAGATTGGATGTTGGGATCAGCTCCTCACTACTCCCGGCCTTGAAAGGGCTCCTGACAGCTGTTAGGCATCAGTGTGGCGTGCCTGGTGTAACTACCATTTTGGTTTCCTGTAACAGATGTTGCACTTCTGCTTCAGCAACCCTGGTTTAACTTCTCAATAAAGTTATTGATGCCACATCAGTGTCTTAGCCAGTACCCCCCTCAGCACACCCACATGCGGTTTTAGCAATGAGATTTAAACAAGTTCCTCGCACAGCCCAGCAGAGAGGTGACACCGCACAGTGGTTAAGCATCCAAATTCCCTGGAGCCTCACAGTCTGGATCCAAACCTTGGCTTTGCCAGTTACTATCTGGGTAACTCAGGGCTTATTGTTTAACCTCTTTGTGCTTCAGAGTCCTTGTCTGTAAAATGGAAATGACACTATTAATAGTACATAGTTTATAGTTTTGTTGTATTAAATGAATTAATGTAAGCAAAGTGCTAGGAAGAGTTAACATGCCTGCTAAAGCTTTCGTAAAATGTGATCTGTCCTGATAATGCGGTGCATTTGTGTAAAATGTATAAACACATCCTCATACAAATTCTATAAACAACCGATCCTCACTGCCAACCATCCTGCCTGCACCAGGAGTCAGGTTGAGCCACTTCTCACCGTGTTCCAGCCACAGAGCATGCTAACAGTTGTCCAGTCTAACTCCCTCATTTTACAGATGAGGAAGCTGCAAGCTAGAGGTGAAGTAAGCTTGCCTAAGCTCACAAAGTTAATTGTAGCCAGTTCAGAGCTCATGTGTCTTTGGTTATATAAAGAACAATCCCAATGTTATTTTATTTCCACTCTTTTAATGAAGTTTATGTTCATAAAACAACAATAATAATGAACAATAAAACCACTCAATCTTACTAGGGTATTTCCCTTAGGGGAGAGTTGAATATGACATATTTTCTAATTCTAAATTACTTGGACTATGTAAGCAAACAAAATGATGACATGGCATGTTTGCATTTTCTTTACCACTTATTTCTTGAAGTTCTTGAAACTACAAATGCAAAGTGGAATAGTTCTCTTACCCACATCTCCCTGAGTCTCAAACAAGGTCAAACTCTAATATTTGATGAATGTTGAAGGGAAAGTAACTCTGTCACTTACAGTTCATGACATAAAGTTTAAATTCAGTGATCCAAATCTTGGAACAGAAAAATAAGCCCAGATTCCCAGTAATAATCCTTCCCAGCCATTAATTCCCAAGAGACACTGTATCATTCCCACATCATACTCAATTTGCTCCCATAATTGTCAGTTTTATTTTCACCCTTATTCTCCATTTCTGAAATTAAGATGCTAACTTCCAGCACAAGTTTCTTTTTAAATGCCTTATTTAAAAGGGCTAGCTTCTAACCGCAGAGAAGGCAATGGTACCCCACTCCAGTACTCTTGCCTGGAAAATCCCATGGACAGAGGATCCTGGTAGGCTGTAGTCCATGGGGTCACTATGAGTCGGACATGACTGAGTGACTTCACTTTCACTTTTCACTTTCATGCATTGGAGGAGGAAATGGCAACCCACTCCAGTGTTCTCGCCTGGAGAATCCCAGGGACGAGGGAGCCTGGTGGGCTGTAGTCCATGGGGTCGCTATGAGTCGGACATGACTGAGTGACTTCACTTTCACTTTTCACTTTCATGCATTGGAGGAGGAAATGGCAACCCACTCCAGTGTTCTTGCCTGGAGAATCCCAGGGACGAGGGAGCCTGGTGGGCTGCCATCTATGGGGTTGCACAGAGTCGGACATGACTGGTGCGACTTAGCAGCAGCAGCAGCAGCTTCTAACTGATACATGAATTGGTCTTAAATAGAAGTTGTTTAAATGTCCATGCATGCATGCTAAGTTGCTTCAGTCATGTCTGACCCTTTGTGACTCCATGAACAGTAGAGCTCCAGGTTCCTCTGTCCATGGGATTCTCCAGGCAAGGATACCAGAGTGAGTTGCCATTTCCTTCTTTAGGGGGTCTTATGTTGCCTGCATTGGCATGTGGGTTCGTTACCACTAGCACCACCTGGAAAACCATTTAATGTCCATAGCGATATTCAATTTAAAGGGACAGGCAAATATTGAAGCTGCTTACATCCCTGGGATAAAGCCCACTTGGTTATGATGTATGATCTTTTAAATATGTTGTTGGATTCTGTTTGCTAGAATTTTGTTGAGGATATTTGCATCTATGTTCATCAGTGATATTGGCCTGCAGTTTTCTTTTTTTGTGGCATCTTTGTCTGGTTTTAGTATTAGGGTGATGGTAACCTCATAGAATGAGTTTGACAGTTTACCTTCCTCTGCAATTTTCTGTAAGAGTTTGAGTAGGATAGGTGTTAGCTCTTCTCTAAATTTTTGGTAGAATTCACCTTTGAAGCCATCTGGTCCTGGGCTTTTGTTTGCTGGAAGATTTTTGGTTACGGTTTCGATTTCCATGCTTGTGATGGGTCTGTTAAGATTTTCTATTTCTTCCTGGTTCAGTTTTGAAAGGTTATATTTGCAAATCAATCAATGTGATACACCACATCAACAAATTGAAAGATAAAAACCATATGATTATCTCAATAGATGCAGAGAAAGCCTTTGACAAAATTCAACATCCTTTTATGATAAAAACCCTCCATAAAGCAGGCATAGAAGGAAAATTCCTCAACATAATA
Organism: Bos indicus x Bos taurus; assembly: GCF_003369695.1. Lineage (NCBI taxonomy): Eukaryota > Metazoa > Chordata > Mammalia > Artiodactyla > Bovidae > Bos > Bos indicus x Bos taurus. Next base: position 48,200,598 of record NC_040096.1, read on the forward strand.
AAAGCCATGTATGATAAACCCACAGCAAACATTATCCTCAATGGTGAAAAATTGAAAGCATTTCCCCTAATGTCAGGAACAAGACAAGGGTGCCCATTCTCACCACTACTATTCAACATAGTTTTGGAAATTTTAGCCACAGCAATCAGAGAAGAAAAAGAAATAAAAGGAATCCAGATTGGAAAAGGAGAAGTATAACTCTCACTGTTTGCAGATGACACGATCCTCTACATATAAAACCCTAAAGACACCACCAGAAAATTACTAGAGCTAATCAATGAATATAGTAAAGTTGCAGGATATAAAATTAATACACAGAAATCCCCTTCATTCCTATACACTAACAATGAGAAAACAGAGAAATTAAGGAAACAATTCCATTCAGCATTGCAATGAAAAGAATAAAATACTTAGGAATAAACCTACCTAAAGAAACAAAAGACCTATATATAGAAAACTATAAAATGCTGATGAAAGAAATCAAAGATGACACAAATAGATGGAGAAATATACTATGTTCATGGATCAGAAGAATCAATATAGTGAAAATGAGTATACTACCCAAAGCAATCTATAGATTCAATGCAATCCCTATCAAGCTACCAATGGTATTTTTCAGAGAACTAGAACAAATAATTTCACGATTTGTATGGAAATACAAAAAACCTCGAATAGCCAAAACAATCTTGATAAAGAAGAATGGAACTGTAGGAATCAACCTGCCTGACTTCAGACTATACTACAAATCTACAGTCATTAAGACACATTAAGTCATTAAGACTGGCACAAAGACAGAAATATAGATCAGTGGAACAAAATAGAAAGCCCAGAGATAAATCCACGTACCTATGGACACCTTGTCATTGACAAAGGAGGCAAGAACATACAACAGAGAAAAGACAATCTCTTTAATGAGTGGTACTGGGAAGACTGGCCAACCACCTGTAAAATAATGGAACTAGAACATTTTCTAACACTGTACACAAAAATAAACTCAAAATGGATTAAAGAGCTAAACATGAGACCAGAAACTATAAAACTCCTAGAGGAAAATGTAGGCAGAACACTCTCTGGCATAAATCACAGCAGGATCCTCTATGACCCACCTCCCAGAGTAATGGAAATAAAAGCACAAATAAACAAGTGGGACCTAATTAAGCTTAAAAGCTTTTGCACAACAAAGGGAACTATAAGCAAGGTAAAAAGACAGCCTTCAGAATGGGAGAAAATAACAGCAAATGAAGTAACTGACAAAGAATTAATCTTAAAAATATACAAGCAGCTCATGCAGCTCAATATCAGAAAAATATACAACACAATCAAAAAATGGGCCAAAGAACTAAATAGACATTTCCCCAAAGAAGACATACAGATGGCTAACAAACACAGGAAAAGATGCTCAACATCACTCATTATCAGAGAAAGGCAAATCAAAAACACAATGAGGTACCATCTCACACCAGTCAGAATGGATGCTATCAAAGTCTACAAACAATAAATGCTGGAAAGAGTGCGGAGAAAAGGGAACTCTCTTACGCTGTTGGTGGGAATGCAAACTAGTACAGTCACTATGGAGAACAGTGTGGAGATTCCTTACAAAACTGGAAATAGAACTGCCATATGATCCAGCAATCCCACTGCTAGGCATACACACTGAGGAAACCAGAATTAAAAGAGACATGTGTACCCCAGTGTTCATCGCAGCACTATTTACAATAGCTAGGACATGGAAGCAACCCAGATGTCCATTGGCAGAGGAATGGATAAGAAAGCTGTGCATATACTCAATGGAATATTACTCAGCTATTAAAAAGAACCCACTTGAATCAGTTCTAATGAGGTGGATGAAACTGGAGCCTGTTATACTGAGTGAAATAAGTCAGAAAGGAAAACACCAATACAGTATATTAGTGCATAATACAGAATTTAGAAAGATGGTAATGATGACCCTATGTGTAAGAAAGCAAAAGAGACACAGATATAATGAACAGACTTTTGGACTCTGTGGGAGAAGGCAAGGGTGGGATGATTTGAGAGAAGAGCATTGAAACGTGTATTATCATATATGAAATAGATCACCAGTCCAAGTTTGATGCATGAAACACTCAAAGCCGGTGCACTGGGACAACCCTGAGGGATGAGATGGGGAGGAAGGTGGAAGCGGGGTTCAGGATGGGGGACACATGTACACCCATGGCTGATTCATGTCAGCATATGGCAAAAACCACTACAATATTGTAAAACAATTAGCCTCCAATTAAAATAAATAAATTAATTTAAAAAAACAACAAAGGGACAGGCAATACTAGCTCTCTGGGAGCAGTCCACCATTTATTATTTGTTAATTATAAAGCTGGCTAAAGTAGAAAATTGAAAGCCAGATCTTAAAGATTATCAATTGCAATTATTTCAGATTGAAATCACAAAACACATTAGCCTAATCTCCTGATTCCCTAGAGTAAACCATTTTAAAACTATCACCACAACCCGATGCCAGCTTTGTCAGAAAGAACCTTTGACTTAGTCACTGATGCCTGAAATCTATAATTCAAGAGTCATTCTCTAGGTTGGTGATTAATTTTCACCGTCACCTGGATTCCTTGACTCCACCTGAGACCTGCTGAGTCAGAATCTGCAGGATCAGGAATTTAGGGCATTTAGGCATCAGGATTTAGGGCATTTCTCACAAGGATTCCAGATATTTCTGAGAGTTTTTCTACACTTGAGAAGCTCTGCTCTGATTTAAGAATTATATTCTCTTATGAAGGAGCACATCTTATCCTCTGGCAAATTCAAGATGTTGAAGCCCTGTAGTTAGCTGTTTACATCTGAACCTATGTGATTTTTACATTAGAATTCTGAAGCAAGAGATGTAATGTCACTGAGGAAGAAAGAAGAAAGTACTAACATGGAAGGCAAACTTTCATAATAGTGCAAAAAAATTGGCTTTGTACCCACTTGTTTTCTTAAAAAAAATTATTGAAGTATAGTCAACTTACAAAGGAGAAGGCAATGGCACCCCACTCCAGTACTCTTGCCTGGAAAATCCCATGGATGGAGGAGTCTGGTGGGCTGCAGTCCATGGGGTCGCTAAGAGTTGGACACAACTGAGTGACTTCACTTTCACTTTTCACTTTCATGCATTGGAAAAGGAAATGGCAGCCCACTCCAGTGTTCTTGCCTGGAGAATCCCAGGGACGGGGGAGCCTGGTGGGCTGCCATCTATGGGGTTGCACTGAGTTGGACATGACTGAAGCGACTTAGCAGCAGCAGCAGCAGCAGCAATTTACAAAGTTATATTAGTTTAAGGTGTATAACGTAGCCACTAGTTTTATGGATTACATATCATAAAACTATTGTAAAATATGGACTGTATTCCCTGTGCTATATATCATGGCCCTGTAACTTATTTGTTTTATAATTGGTCATTTGTATCTCTTAATCCCCTTCATCTATTTCATTCACCACTCCCCCAACCCACTTCCCTCTGGCAACCCACTAGTTTGTTCTTGTATCTGTGAATCTGTTTCTGTTTTGCTATCTTTTTTCATTTGTTCTGTTTTTTGGATTCCACATATAATTGAAAGCATACAGTATTTATCCTTGTATGACTTATTTCACTAAGAATACTAACATTCCCATCCATCCATGTTGTCACAAATAGCATGGCTGAGTAATAGTCCACTGTATATATACAATTTAAAAAGAACCAATCAGAACTGAAGAAACAATAACTGAAATGTAAAGCACACTAGAAGGAACTTTGAATGCCAGAAGGGAGTAAAATGATATAGTGAAGTAAGTCAGAAAGAAAAACACCAATACAGTATACTAACACATATATACGGAATTTAGAAAGATGGTAACGATGACCCTATATGTGAGACAGCAAAAGAGATACAGAGGTAAAGAACAGTCCTTTGGACCCTGTGGGAGAAGGCGAGGGTGGGATGATTTGAGAGAATAGCATTTAAACATGTATATTATCATATGTGAAACAAATCACCACTCCAGGTTCGATGCATGAGACAGGGTGCTCAGGGCTGGTGCACTGGGATGACCCTGAGGGATGGGATGGGGAGGGAGGTGGGGGGTGGGGCGGTTCAGGATGGGAGATACATGTATGCCCATAGCTGATTCATGTCAATGTATGGCAAAAACCACTACAATATTGTAAAGTAATTAGCCTCCAATTAAAATAAATAAGTTAATTAAAAAAATAAAGTGCTCAAAGAAAGAAAACCTACAACCAAGGACATTCTACCTGGTGGAGTTATCATTCAGGATTGAAAGAGACATAAAGAGTTTTCCACACAATCAAAAACTAAAAGTTCATCATCACTGAAGCAGTCCTATGAGAAATGTTAAAGGCTTTTTTTAATAAAAAAGAAAAGGCCAAAATAAGAAATCATAAAATAAATAAAGAAAAATATCTCACTGTATCCAGTCTTGATGGCAGGGGGCGCAAGAGGAAACTAAACTCTGGTCTGTAAATATGCTCTCTTTTTTTGAGCTTTGTGATAATTCTCTGGAGTAAAAGTGACTGGATTGCTTAAAATGTATATCTTTGTCAGTATTTATAGCAAAATAGATGTTTCTTTTTGGAAAAGGACAAGCAGAATTAAAACTCATTATGTATGTTTTAAGTGCACTGAAGATGTGAGAAACTGACTGCTTAAGTATATTACATTCTAAAAGCTATTTCTTCTTAGGTTGAAAAGTATAGTACAGAATAGTTTCTAGGGCATCCTACCTAGTATATAATTTTCTAAATTTGCAATCTTGCTATATTAAAATCTAAAACATATATTTCCCACTAGTGATTATGGCAGCCTTGGGTCTTGACTCCCTTTAGACTAGGTTTAGGGTGTGAACCTCTAATACTGAACCTTTAATTAGTGAACCACTCAATACTGAAATGAGAGAACAGAGATCATACTAGATAATCTAGCACAGGCTTATCCAGTAACAAATGTATGGGTGGATAATCAAACCTACATTAAGCATCGGTGTCCACTGTAAGAATATCTCATCATATTTGGACTTTTTATAATATTATAAAACCAGAATTACTTGTAGATGATATGTGAGAATTTCATTTTGGAATGACTTATTGTGCTGTATTTAAAAAAATTATGTTGCAAGCATGAGTTAATTTAATTTCAGATAATTGTATCCAAGTTCAAAAATTTCAACAGATCACAAAATGATGAATGCAGTTGTAGGCTTTATCATCTAAGATAACTTTTCTTTACATGATAAAGAATGGGAAAATGTCTCTTCAATTTTTAATTCTCTCCCTACTTTATAACTTGTATTGACTTTCCTTTGAATCACACAAAATAATAATAATAAATAATAAACTACAGAGCTGAATTGTAAATCAAAACCATTGAAATGACCTAAAACAATATAATAAAGAATAAATAGATAAGTGGATGAATACATGGATGGATGGATTTTAAGCAGAGGAAAAACACAATATCTTTCATATTTCATAAATATCACTTTACTGGTGGTACAAAAAATGGACTCAAAAAGAAGTTAGAAAGATCAATAAAAGAATCACTTGGTAAAGAATGAACAGTGTCTCCCTAAAACTGATGGTACAAGAAGAATTTTGAGCAAGAGGACCCACTAGTGCCCTCACTGATAGGTAACCTTAGTCTGTACTAGAGATGTAAGGACCAGTGTTTATATTTTACAGCAACTATTAGGTTCTCGTAGTGAATTAGTGGTATGTAAAGGATTTTAATATAGGTTTCTCTGACTCTAAAATCAGCACAATTTTGGTGTGCTTTTGTGTGTTTTCACATTCCGTAGAGATCAAATTGCCAATATCTGCTGGATCATCAAAAAAGCAAGAGAGTTCCAGAAAAACATCTATTTCTGCTTTATTGACTATGCGAAAGCCTTTGACTGTGTGGATCACAATAAACTGTGCAAAATTCTGAAAGAGATGGGAATACCGGACCACCTTGCCTGCCTCTTGAGAAACCTGTATACAGGTCAGGAAGCAACAGTTAGAACTGGACATGGAACAACAGACTGGTTCCAAATAGGAAAAGGAGTATGTCAAGGCTATATATTGTCACCCTGCTTATTTAACTTATATGCAGAGTACGCTGGGGTGGAAGAAGCACAAGCTGGAATCAAGAGTGCCAGGAGAAATATCAATCACCTCAGATATGCAGATGACACCACCCTTATGGCAGAAAGTGAAGAGGAACTAAAAAGCCGCTTGATGAAAGTGAAAGAGGAGAGTGAAAAAGTTGGCTTAAAGCTCAACATTCAGAAAACGAAGATCATGGCATCTGGTCCCATCACTTCATGGGAAATGATGGGGAAACAGTGGAAACAGTGTCAGACTTTATTTTTTGGGGCTCCAAAATCACTGCAGATGGTGACTGCAGCCATGAAATTAAAAGACGTTTACTCCTTAGAAGGAAAGTTATGACCAAACTAGCAGAGGTCACAGGTCAAAAGCAGAGACATTACTTTGCCAACAAAGGTCCATCTAGTCAAGGCTATGGTTTTTCCTGTGGTCATGTATGGATGTGAGAGTTGGACTGTGAAGAAAGCTGAGCACTGAAGAATTGATGCTTTTGAACTGTGGTGTTGGAGAAGACTCTTGAGAGTCCCTTGGACTGTAAGGAGATCCAACCAGTCCATCCTAAAGGAGACCAGTCCTGGGTGTTCATTGGAAGGACTGATGCTGTGACTGAAACTCCAATACTTTGGCCACCTCATGTGAAGAGTTGACTCATTGGAAAAGACCCTGATGCTGGGAGGGATTGGGGGCAGGAGGAGAAGGGGACGCCAGAGGATGAGATGGCTGGATGACATCACCAACTTGATGCACATGAGTTTGGGTGAACTCCTAAAGTTGATGATGGACAAGGAGGCCTGGTGTGCTGTGATTCATGGGGTCGCAAAGAGTCGGACATGACTGAGTGACTGAACTGAACTGATATATTGTATGACATTCTAATTAAACCCTGGGAATTGGTGAATCCATTAGTGTTAGTCACTTATACCTTACTATAGCAGCTTCTCAGGTGGCGCTAGTGATAAAGAACTTACCTACCAATGTAGCAGACATAAGAGACACAGGTTCAATCCCTGGGTCAGGACGATCCCCTGGAGGAGGGCATGGCAACCCATTCCAGTATTCTTGCCTGGAGAAAGCCCCTGGACAGAGGACCCTGGTGGACTATAGTCCATGGGATCGCAAAGAGTCAGACACAACTGAAGTGACTTAGCACACACACCTTACTACATGAAACCACTGCAAAAAAGAATGATGTGACTACCTAACATAAAATTTTACAGAAAATAGTATGAATCTTTAATGTAAACAATGAAAATTGTATCAAACACTAATATTAGTCTGAGCTTTGCAGTTAATTCTGTTAATGACAGTGAATGTTAAGTAAAAATATGTCTGAATGTCTACTGTAAAATAAATATGTGGAGAGATTTTCTCTGGGATCAAAAGTGAAAGGCTATCATCAGATAGGAATTTTTCAATGTTCAAGTTATTTAAGAAAAATAATATCCCTGTTCTGAAGGAGTAGCTGAGAAACATTTATTGCACCAGTGATTTCTTTGCTCTATAAAATTATGTGAGTACATGCCCTTTATTGAGCAGATTTATATTATGGTAATATCATTATTTTTGTCATGAATATAATTATTCAAAGCTAGTCTTTCAGTCATGACTAATTTGGTACTATGGTGACTCATATGTCTCACCATTAAATAAGGAAATGTGTACTTTCAGATTCTTTCAAGATAACTAAAGCTAAAGATTCACATAGTTAAATTTTAGTTTTATTTCTGTTTGTTAGATATGTTGAGTTAAATATTATAAATGTAACATATGAACTGTTTTAGCATTATTTAAAAAGATAAAGTGACAATTGACAATGCCAGAGGTCTCTGTGCAATATTAGCTGTCAGGTTTACTTCCTCCAACTTAGAGTCTCGTCTTGGTGGATAAATTGCCAGTGTCACGACTCAGTCATACAGACTGGCCTTGAAACTGGATCATACATTTTGTAACTCTAACAAAAAGTTAGCCCTTTGGACTGATCTGCCCTGCCCTAAGACTCAAGGGTGTACCAAAGTGTTAAGTTGCTCAGTCATGTCCAACTCTCTGGAACCCCATGAACTATATAGCCCATCAGGCTCCTCTGCCCATGGAATTCTCCAGGTAAGAATATTGGAGTGGGTAGCCATTCCCTTCTCCAGGGGATCTTCCTGACCCAGGGATTGTACCCAGGTCTCCTGCATTGCAGGTAGATTCTTTACTGTCTGAGCCACCAGGGAAACTCAGAAGTACCCTCCCCACCAAAAGAAAAGAGACACCGATTTCCACTCTGGTGGAAACTGCCTCAAATGGCAGGGGTTTCCCATGAATCTGTGAGAATGAAAGAGTATCAATTTCTCACAGCCTCTCTGAAAAGTTAGAATAAATTATACTGACTTCTATATGGGCTTCCCTTGGGGCCCAGCTGGTAAAGAATATGCCTGCAATGTGGGAGACCTGGGTTCGATCCCTGGGCTGGGAAGATCTCCTGGAGAAGGGAAAGGCTACCCACTCCAGTATTCTGGCCTACAGAATTCCATGGACTGTATAGTCCTTGGGGTCACAAAGAGTCAGACACAACTGAGTGACTTTCACTTCACTTCACTTTATACCTAAAAAACGAGAGAGAATGGAGACAGATTATCAGGAGACTGCACTAGTTAATGATGCCCAGTCATTTAATGGCATCTCAACTATAGGCAGAGGATCTGCTGGGGTCCTCCAGGTTAGGCTTCAAGATTCCAAGGCCTGTAGACATTTGGTTGCTATGGAGCATCAGTGAGCAAACCAAAAACTAAACTGAAGAATCTTGAAGTATAGAAACTGACCAGAATTTCTTCCCTCTATTGAATGATACTATTTCATCATATGGACCTGGGTAAAATTACAGTTCTGCCATAGGATATTTGTCCTATGACAAGTGTCTCAAATACTCATGTACAAAATAGAAGTAATAATAATGCTTGACTGTCTCATTAGGTCTGCTATGTTCTGGCTGGCATAAAACCTATATAAAAGAAATGCACAGTTAATGTTAGCTTCCATTTTAACACAGGGATAATATATCAACAAAAAAGCAAGGCATTCTCATGCCCAAAGTTTGGTTTAAATTTAAGGAAAATTTTGAGATTCATGAAAGATGATGAAATTATAATAAACATTTTGCAATATACTGTCTAATGAGTAAAAGTCACTTTGATAAAGTAGAGTTGTGAAATGACTCTCATAATGGGATTTTTTTTTGAAGAATGGTAGGTAGCCACCAGACTGACTTCTGCTATCTATTGAGTAACTCTATCAGTAAAGTTTGATTATCAAGGGAACTGTCTTTACTCCAATACTTTGGCCACCTCATGCAAAGAGTTGACTCATTGGAAAAGACCCTGATCCTGGGAGGGGTTGGGGGCAGGAGGAGAAGGGGACAACAGAGGATGAGATGGCTGGATGGCATCACTGACTTGATGCACATGAGTTTGGGTGAACTCCAGGAGTTGGTGATGGACAGGGAGGCCTGGCGTGCTGTGATTCATGGAGTCGCAAAGAGTCGGACTTGACTGAGTGACTGAACTGGACTGAATTTATCAGTAAAGTTAGGAGTATTAACTATTTGCTTAAATCTGTTTTAGATAATATTGACTCATTATATTATTAATAATACTAGATACTTAGAATAGGGATAAGACTTTACATGTGGAAATTATGTAATAGGTAAATAGCAATCTGACATCTGCAGGTGGCTCTCTGTTTACAGGTTAGAATTTTTCCCTGCTTTCCAAGACTCAGTAATGGGACCCATTGTTTGATGCTTTAGTCATTTCTGCTCTATTTTAGAATCATTGCCTATGGACCTCTTAATGATCCAGGGAAACTCTGCTCAGCCAAGAAATAGGAAAAACACTTGTGCAAGTGTGGTAAGAGCTCTTAGAGGTGCTGAAATTTTGTCCCAATACACTGATAATGAAGTCCAGAGACTTATTGTAAATCACACAGAGAATTAGTAGGCAGGTTTCTCAACCATTAGTCCAGGGATATCTGCCACAGACATCCTGTTACTTCTTATTTAGTGGGTCCAGAGTAAAGACTCTGAATATGTCCATCTTCACCCACTGTGTAAGCTTGCATGGTCATCACTGAATTTAAGTGCTGAGAATTTGAGTCTGTAACAGACTTTGTCTCACATGGTGAGTTAGCTAGGCACCAGGCATCCTAATGGGGAACTGAAGATTCTTTTTTATCTAAGCATTGTTACGTATGAGTGCTCAACACTTGATCATGCAGTAGGCTGATTAAGTCCCTACTGAAGGCATCAGCACGGTTATGGTCCAAGAAATGGAAAGAATTCATCTTCATTTTGTATATACTTATCTAAACTGTTTGTAGTGAGAAAATCTAAAGGGTTTATTTTAATTGTTGGAGGTAGACAAAATGTGTGTCATTCGAAAAAGGCAATGTATAATCTTGAATCATGTGTAAGGGAATCATAATCTTTACAGTAATTAGGTCCTAATAAAACCTAGTGGTATTTCATGTCAACTATACTTTAAAAACTTTTTTCTCGGTAGGTCTGTGGACCAATCTCATGTAGAACATTATCTACCTGGGAAAATTCATCCCAAGTCCCAATCAATCAATTTACAACTTTGCTAAACTATTAAAAAGTTAATGACTCCCTCTAACCTATAGGATACTTTATCTTTTCAATTCAAATGACTTGGAATTACTCAAAGAAGCAAGATACAACTTGATTTTTCATTCCAAAGTGAATGAAGTTAGTTATATGAGAAAAATCTATTCAAATCCAATTGGCAAGAAATTACATTTCTTGTGTAAGATTGATTGTTACTGTACAAATGTATGTCTTTAGAATTGTATTGTTCTCATCCAAAGCCATAATTCTCTTTTCTAAAGAGTGCCCTAAAAGTTCAATTTGAAAAAGAAGACTGAATTTAAATGGTTTCTTGTTTTGTTTTAAAAACTGTTCTCTGACATAATTGGAAATGCTTTGTGTTGCTGGAAGTCCATGGTTAGGAATAAGTAGCTCACGTAAAGGAGAAGTAGAAACTCCTGTTTTCTTGTCAAGTTCTTCCATTGGCCTGTGACACAGAATCACCCTTTCGTTACAGGTGTCCTCAAACACTAAGACAAGGTCCACCAGGTCCTCTTGGCTCAGGAAAACTGCAGAGTTGATGCAGCGGTGAACCAGGGTGGGTGTGATGATGCTGAAAAACTAGCTACACCTGCTCCTCCTACCTACCAAGAGAGAGTTGCCAGTAACATTCCAAGTGCCAAAAATGATCTCACAAATTCCCAGAAATGCAGGAAAATGGCAGAATCTTACAAATTTATGTGAAAACAGCTGTCATTAATTAACAGGACTGATTTTTAAGGTTTGGGCTTCATGCTCACTTTCTACAATTTTCTTGTAGCAAAGGGGTATACACCAACTGTTTCTCAATAACTGACTATTAAATTGTTCTTTGAATAAAATATCTGAAATGATTTGATGACAGGGTAATTGCACGTGCAAATTTGTGGCCTATGGCTAATGTATTTATACAGTAATGATTCCAATAACTTATTACATTGTGGATAAATCTCTTCTAGCTGCATATTCTTTCAAATTTGGAGCACAAAGTTCTCTGTAGACCATAACTTATACAATTCTATACAATACAATTCAAAATACAATTTTAACTTCATTTTAAAGTGATAATAACATTGACTTTTTTACAATACATTTATCTCATAGAAATAGAACACTTAAAGTGATCAGTTCAGTTCAGTTCAGTCGCTCAGTCGTGTCCAACTCTTTGCGACCCCATGAATCACAGCATGCCAGGCCTCCCTGTCCATCACCAACTCCCAGAGTTCACCCAGACTCACGTCCATCGAGTCAGTGATGCCATCCAGCCATCTCATCCTCTGGCGTCCCCTTCTCCTCCTGCCCCCAACCCCTCCCAGCATCAGAGTCTTTTCCAATGAGTCAACTCTTCGCATGAGGTGGCCAAAGTACTGGAGTTTCAGCTTTAGCATCAGTCCTTCCAAAGAAATCCCAGGGCTGATCTCCTTCAGAATGGACTGGTTGGATCTCCTTGCAGTCCAAGGGACTCGCAAGAGTCTTCTCCAACACCACAGTCCAAAAGCATCAATTTTTTGGTGCTCAGCCTTCTTCACAGTCCAACTCTCATATCCATATGTGACCACAGGAAAAACCATAGCCTTGACTAGACGAACCTTTGTTGGCAAAGTAATGTCTCTGCTTTTGAATATGCTATCTAGGTTGGTCATAACTTTCCTTCCAAGGAATAAGCATCTGACAGAATGTGGTCCACTGGAGAAGGGAATGGCAAACCACTTCAGTATTCTTGCCTTGAGAACCCCATGAACAGTATGAAAAGGCAAAATGATAGGATACTGAAAGAGGAACTCCCCAGGTCAGTAGGTGCCCAATATGCTACTGGAGATCAGTGGAGAAATAACTCCAGAAAGAATGAAGGGATGGCACCAAAGCAAAAACAATACCCAGCTGTGGATGTGACTGGTGATAGAAGCAAGGTCTGATGCTGTAAAGAGCAATATTGCATAGGAACCTGGAATGTCAGGTCCATGAATCAAGGCAAATTGGAAGTGGTCAAACAGGAGATGGCAAGAGTGAATGTCAACATTCTAGGAATCAGTGAACTCAAATGGACTGGAATGGGTGAATTTAACTTAGATGACCATTATATCTACTACTTAAAGTGACAAAAAATGATTTTTTTTGAAATGTGTCAAACTAGAAAAGATTTAAAATGTAATAAGGGTGTTTGAGAGAGTGTGTGTGTGTGTGTGTGTGTGAGTGTGAGTGTGTGAACCTCCCTTAAACCTCACTGTAGTATGGCATAACCTGTTAATTCAGATATCAGATTTTTAGAGCTATAACAAAGTTGGGAATAAAAAAAAAAACTAGGCAAATATGCCTCCTGAGATAAATGCCTTAAATCCATGAGCTTTCTCCATTACATTAATTTGCCTCACTTAGCCACCCAGCCACTCAATGTCTACTGAGCATCTGTGATATGCCAGTCACTGCACTGGGGATAGGATACTGTCCTCAAGAAGCTCAGAGTTAACTAGAGAATTAAGTGGAAACAAATGGCTATGATAAAATATTAAAGTTACATGATAAAAGTATGCATAAAATTCTAAGAGGGCATACGAGAAGCAATGAATCATGCCTAAGGAAGGCTTCACACAGGAGATGATATTTAAATGGGAGCTTAACTGTTGAGTAGGCATTGGAAAGACAGGGAAGAAACAGTTGAAATTTAGAGCCACAGGTAGAATCTAGCACAAGGTATTTGGCTCAGACAAGGGCAAGGGATCTTTGTGGCTTGGATTTGGGGTGAATGCATGGAGTGGGAATTCTTTCTAATCAGTGGTAAAGAGTGTGCTGTGCTGTGGTAAGTCGCTACAGTCATGTCCAACTCTTTGTGACCCTGTGGACTGTAGCCTGCCAGCTCCTCTGTCCATGGGATTCTCCAGGCAAGAATACTGGGGTGGGTTGCCGTGCCCTCCTCCAGGGGATCTTCCTGACCCAGGTATCAAACCCACGTCTCTTATGTCTCCTGCATTGGCAGGTGGGTTCTTTATCACTAGCAGCCTCCTAAGTAATCACTCATCATTCATAGAATATCACCAAATATTCATTGGGTGGAATTTTCAGGCTAAATCCCTGCCCTATGTACCCAAAGTAAATTTGCTTCTTGTCCAGCGAAGATTTCAGTTTAGATAAGAAGTCAAAATGTAGCTTGTTAACTGAACAGTCTGGACAGGGAGATGGACAAATACGGGGGCAGAAGGATACAAATGAACAGCAAAAGCACCCAAGCCTGGAGCAAGGCATTATAGAAAATGCTTCTGAACTCACCTCAGACCCTGAGGACCTCACAGCAGCACAATACGGTACAATCGTTGACATTCATCATGTTCCTCTGAGTCATCAAGAAAATGTTACATCATAGGATTTTATAATCAGAATAGAACTTAGAGGTCATCATGTCCTCTCTATCCCAAATCACTGCTGAAATCTAAGGTCTAGCTTTTCCTCTTCAGCTGAAAGGGAAGTGAATTTCAATATTTGAGAGACAGTTAGTTTACTGGCATTTTAGACAGCTCTGAGGGTGGTAAAAAAAAATCCCCATATGTTTCACTAAATTCTGTCTCCCTGTTAATTTCTTCCACATGGAGTTCCTGAGAGGATGGGATGAAACTACTATCTTCTCTTCAAAACTTGGATTCTTTTTGATATTGGACAAGAGGATAGAAAAATGTGTCTGTGGAAGCTTTCGAAGACCTCTGAAGTACAAGGAATTTTTAAAAGAACTGAACAGTCATAGTGATAACCTCAGAGGTATCCGATCATTTGTTTTATACCTGATGGCCCATATGCCAAGCCACAGCCATGCCAGCCAGGTTCCACAGTGATGCGTCTTCTGTGTGGTTATAAATACAACTCGCAGTGATGTTTTCCCTACTTGCGAATGTACAACCAGTGTGCCAAGTGACACACTGCCAGTCTGAAGCCCATCCTCAGATTCATCTTGTATAACTCATGCTGCTGCTGCTGCTAAGTCGCTTCAGTCGTGTCTGACTCTGTGCGACCCCGTAGACAGCAGCCCACCAGGCTTCCCTGTCCCTGGGATTCTCCAGGCAAGAACACTGGAGTGGGTTGCCATTTCCTTCTCCAATGCATGAAAGTGAAAAGTGAAAGTGAAGTTGCTCAGTCGTGTCCGACTCTTTGCGACCCCATGGACTGCAGCCCACCAGGCTCCCCTGTCCATGGGATTTTCTAGGCAAAAGTACTGGAGTGGGGTGCCATTGCCTTCTCCGTATAACTCATAAGCACAAGTAAAAAAATTGCAAAGCTCTTCCTAGAATAGGAGTGGAGCTCACCTCCACCCACAATCTCCTCACGTGACAGGGGAGGGTTTAGCATAGCCTCAAGTTCTACTCTTAATAAAAGAACAGGGGTCAGCTATATAAATTGTTTGTGATCACTTACTAAGCTCAACTGTTTCCTAATTTTCCCTCATTATATTCATCTTAAAGATATTCTTCCTTAATTTTACTTATCCACAGTCATGGAGCTTCTGACCAAGCTTGGGAAATGAATGTGCTCCACTCTCTGAAAACCTCTCAGCATCCTCTCCTTTCTTCTGTTGCCTCTGGATGCTCAGGAATGTGCCTCCCCCACCCCATAAACTGCCTCCATGGACCAGGCTGGCACCTGAATCAGTCAGTCAGTTAACTAATATTTTGGTCTATATAATGTGTCACATTCTGAGTTAAGGTAAAAAAGTACACAAGAAAACTTTAAAGTTTGTTCTCACTGGGTTTCATAGTCTAATGGCAGAGGCAGATAAATAAGCAAGAAATTTTAAGGGTGCATGATGCCTTTATGAATAAAGGATGCATGCTTGTGTGCTAAGTTACTTCAGCTGTGTCCAACTCTGTGTGATCCTGTCAGGATCCTCTGTCCATGGGATTCTCCAGGCAAAGAATACTGGAGTGGGTTGTTATGCCCTCCTCCAGGGGATCTTCCCCACCCAGGGATTGATCCCACATCTCTTCTGTCTCCTGCATTGACAGGTGGGTCCTTTACCACTAGTACTACCTGGGAAGCCCCTAAAGAAGTGTATGTCGGGCTATAAGGAACCTAGGAGTTGCCTGGAAGAATTTCTAGAGGAAAAAGCTAAGACCTGAGAAGTCATCTTCACGCCAACCTCAAGAGGTAGGAACAGTTGAAGTTTATATATTATGCCAGTTTCATGTCAAAGGAGGCATCACAAATCAATTAGGAAGAAGCAGACTCAATATTTATGTATTTATATATATATAGATAATATACTTATATATATTAAGTATTTATAATATTTGTGTATACTAATTATAGCTGGACTAGCTTACAATAGCCTGATTCTGTTAAGCATTTAGTTCATCTAACTCCTTGTTTAGATACCAGACTCTGGCAGAAACCATCCTTTGAATAATAGAGCTGCTCACCTCTGCTCTACGGCTGAGTTTTAGTAGGACACATGACCACCTCCTTAGGGACTACATTTTCCAGGTTCTCTGGAGGTTGGACATGTTACAATGTTCAGGGAAATAACATGTGGGCAGAGTATTCACGTATCAGAGAATTTCATGTATCAAAGTACATGTAACTCCAGATCATAGCTTTAAAACAATAGTACGTCTCTGTCCCCTCCCCCTTGTCCACTTGCCTCCAGTCGGAGGATGTGAGTTATTGTGAGACAATTCTGTCCATGTGGACGAGGGCAGCCTTGAGGGATAGTGGAATGCCACCACGACAGAATCTGGGTCTCTCTGCCTTCTGGAGCAGAGTAGCCTGTCTGGTTCTGGGCTGTTATGTGAAAGCCATGGTATTCTGGCATTTGTCAAAGTAACATAAAATGGAGACCAGACTTGAAAAATCCCCAAGCAGACAAAACCATTTGAGCTGTGTAAACAAAATTAAATCTAGTTTATTTCATCAACATAAGTGAAACTAAACTTATTTCTTACAGATGCCTCTGATAATCATAAAATATACTTGTCATCTTCCTAAAATGAAGGAAGATAATCACTTTTAACCAATTTCCCACCATCTAGAACCCATACTATAACAACCAACCATTGCCAGGGTTAAACCACTCCTCATTTTCACTTTATAAGCCATCCTGTAACATCATCCCTCGGAACTACATCTCAGCTTTGGAAGACTCCCAATTCATGAACTATTCTTTAGAGCACATTAAACTCTCATTAAATACAATTTTACTGATCTGGTTTAGGTTTTTATGGTTTCTAGATTTTTGACAGGTTTTCTGTGATATAATGTATTAGCCTATACCCTAAGTAATACAAATAATTAATAGTCAACTTTCTAATAATTAATTGACTTCCAACATCATTGTTCCAACAGAGAATTAACATTTTTAAGTATTTTTGTTCCTGTAACAGCTATTAATAATTAATTAACTAATAAATTAACTATATGATTATAATTTTATTTCCCATGTAATTCTGACTCTTGAGAAAGATAGGCTGGTCTTGCATATGTAAATGTTCTGGGTTGACGTCATTATCTTGCAAGCTTGGTTAACTGTCAGTTCACCTCTGAGTACACAGGTAGACAAAATTTAATCTCTTATTCTACAAGACTGAGACTATAGTAAAAACAAAAAAAACATACACATATATATGGGGCTTCCCAGATAGCTCAGCTGATTAAAAAATCCACCTGCAATGCAGGAGGCCCCTGTTCAATTCCTGGGTTGGGAAGTTCCCCTGAGAAGGGATAGGTTACCCATTCCAGTATTTTTGGGCTTCCCTGGTGGCTCAGATGGTAAAGAATCTGCTTGCAATGCAGAAGACCTGAGTTCGATCCTTGGGTTGGGATGATCCCCTGAGGAAGGCATGGCAACACACTCCAGTATTCTTGCCTGGAGAATCCCCATAGACAAAGGAGCCTGGTGGGCTACAGCCCAAGGGGTCACAAAGAGTCGGACCGACTGAGCAACTAAGCACAAATACACACACACACACACACACACACAAATATATATCACTAAAGTTTTCTTTTACAAGACAAGGAACTCACCTTTCCTTGATGGACCAATTTAACTTCCTCAAAAGTTATGCATTTTACCGAGTAGCCATCATGTGAGATATGATTTTAACTTGAGTTTCTATAACTCAAGTTATAAAAACTTATTTCTGTAAATGATGTAGAAATAAATAAAAGCAACAATGTTGTAATAGTAAAATCTCCATTTTAAATCATTTTTCACACAATGAAAGCAAAAGTTGCATTTAGCCTGGTTTGCTGAATTGCATGCTTCTATTTTCAGCACCCAATTTTGCAGTGCCATGGTCTTTAGCTGCTCTTTTCCCTTGACTTTTTGTTTTAACTTGTTCCTTTTTTGCTACCTCCCTATTGGATAGGCTACAGGAGAAGGGGAGGTTATTTATGTCAATTTTTAGTTATAATAAGGTAGAGTGTTTTATTTGGCAATAAAAGCTGGGCAGCAGCTGGCAGTATAAATTCATTTTCAAATAGTCTTGGCAAACAATTGAATCCAACCTCCACAACAAAACTTGAGCAGACCTCAAATGTCTGCTTTGGGGCCCACTGAAAATTTTGATGTTTTAAATTACTCTGCTTAGAGTTCGCATGCTGTGAGACATTCATTTTATTTTGCAGAGAAACAATGTACAGAAGGTGTATTGGAGTGCGGTGTTATTGACTATATAGGGGGCCAAACACAAAGCAAACTAAGGTCTCTCTCTACTCCTGTGATACTTAAGAACAAGACTTTTTATGAGATGATTGCATTACTAAAGAAACCCCATCAGTCACTGTTCAGATGTTTAAATATTACAAATGGAGGCATTATAGCTTACATTGAATAGTTCCACCATCTGTCTCAACAAAGAACATTTGGGAATTTTTTTTTCATATGCTGTGTAATCTTCTATTATGAGGGATTTCCCACAAAGGACTCGTATTTGCCTCTCAACTGAACTACACTTGATAATTTTAATGATCCAGGAAAAGGATCCAGCAAAACAAATTGCATTGTAACGTTCTCAAGTCAAAGGGGGAGTTTTCTGTATACAGCAATGCTTTAACCATTTGGGTAAGCAAAGCAGAGATATATATTCATCAAAAAAGCAAAAGCTCATTCAGATATGCCAAACCCTAGATCATTGTGCAGAGAAGATCATTGTTTAGAGAACTGTGGTGGTGTCCTTCTCGGAGAGCCAAGGAAGCACAATACAGACACTTGCAGTATATGCCATTCAAAATCCAGTAGAGCGAACAGCGGTGCCTAAGTTGTTGTTCAGTCGCTCAGTCGTGTCTGACTCTTTGCAACCCCATGAACTACAGCATACTAGGCTTCCCTGTCCTTCACTATCTCCTGGAGTTATTAATTTCTATTACAATAAGTATCAATAGATCCCTATAAGAGGCTTCAGTATTCTGAAAAAACATTCATCCATGGCTGTGGACTCTAAACTGAACTCAAGGCAGCTATCCACCATGACCAGCTGAAGTTTTATAATTTTATTTTCAACACATGTTTTCAAGCTGCTGAAGGCAATACTTAAGATTAAAATCTTTAAGAACATTTTTCTTTAAGATTAAAATCTTAAGATTGCTGAGAGCTTCACTGTAAGCATACAAGACGCTCTTTTCTTTACGAGGAAGCTTCAGTTTGTTAAAGCAAGGACATAACACAAAAGGCTTCTGGAAATAACAGATTTCCCAGACCACTGGGAATGTGGGAGGCATTTAAGCCAGTCAGACAACTGGACTGCAGGAAGTTGTCAGTATATTTCCCCAGGGATTCTTTAAAAAACCAGAAAATGATTCTGAAGGTGAACCAATATCATTGTAGTCATCAAAATCCAGTTGTTATAAAAATTTAAATGCTAGACATTGGTTTTAGGTTTTAAAAAGGAAGCATAAATATCACATTCAAACTAATTTTAATTGAACTTTCATTTATTATTTTCATGATAACTTTCATTTATCATGCACCACTAATTTTGGAGTTAAAACTTCTCTAATGCAGAGGGAAAAGAAAAATTTAAGTAAGTAGAATTTACAGATATTCTCACTTTCAAGAAAAGGGGACTTTATAAGCAGAAAAGAAAAACAGAGCTTCTTGATTAACAATCAATATTCAGGCAGTTTCTAAAATGTGATTTCCTGCCAAAAAACCGGAAGGCTCACGTGCTTCAAAGAAAGGCTAAAACTATATGCTTGCTAAATGCCAGGCAGTGTGCTAAGTAAACACTTTACATAATTATTTCATTTAATCCTCAGAATTATCCTATGAGGTAGAAATGATCACCACTTTGCAAATGAGGACGTGGAAATTGAGAGAGTGCATGTAATGCCCAAAATGACAGTTACAAATATAAGAACTGAGACTGAAAAATCCAGTCTAAATAATTTCAAAATCCACTTTTTTTTTATTATGCCATAAATTGAATGTCAGTATATATTGGCCAGACAGTAAAAATGACTTTGCATAATTTTATTTAAAAAATTAATACAACATAACCCTAAAAAATCAGCCATTTTAGCAAGCTGGAGGCCAAAAGCAATTTAACACTGAATTTACAGCTATGCTCATTGAATTTCATTTGGTTTCCACCCCTCCCTCCTCTTCCTCCCCACCACAGGTGGACTGACTCCCAGTCCAGCTTAGAGGCACAACTCATATCCTGGTCTTAGTTGGGATAAGTTTCAGTAAGGGGGTCACAAATCTGTGTGCAGTAAATGAAATACTGTCCCCAAGTATGTACATATCCTAATCTGCAGAATCGGTGAATACTGTGTCATCCAGGTGGACTCAATGCGGTCACGAGGGTCCTTATAGAAGCCAAAAAGACAAGGAAATGAATTTTTCCCTGACTACCACCAGAGGTAACAAAATTGTGCCAGCACCTTAATTTTAGAACTTCTGACCTCCAGAACTGTAAGATAATGAATTTTGGTGATTTGTTATAGCCGCATTAAGGAACAAGAACACTGGGTCCTTGCCTTAGCCCCTCGAAGCAAATCTTAGCTCTGATTCAGAGCTCCAGCTCTGATGAACAGGTCTTTGTTTTGGTCCCAGGGTCTCAGTCTGCATTGCTGAACATCCCAGATCTTAGCCTTTCCAGAGATGTTTTTTTGCCCAAGCGACTTAAAAACACAAGTGCAGCTGGAAAAAGGAAGGTACTCACAGTTATCATTACACATTTCCCACTGAACAAGTGGTAGAACTAAAATAAATCTTTGTTCTATATATTACATTGAGGACAGTCTTCAGAAAAATGAGCTTTGTTGCCAAAGATGTATTGAATTGTTATTATTTTGGTGAAAGTTTTGGGTACATAAACATGGATGTGGAGCAACACGAAGGCCCACCTGTTAACCCAACACTTTAGAACTCAGCTTTGGCTTGAGGTCTTGAGGACTTCCTCCTTTTAGGGAACCAGGGTATCTGAGCTAATGCTTTTACTTCCTGAAAAAATTTTCCAGGCCAGCTGCCTGATTCTGAATTTCTTGTGTTTATAACTATAGCATTTTTATTTTGAGATGTGTATTTTTATCTAATGTTTTATCAGTATGAAGTATTGTACAGGATAGCTTGAACTTTGCCTAGCTACAGGTTTCCCAAATGTGAACAATTTCACTCCACAGTGCTCACTTTCCCCAGTTCCCTTTTCTTTTATGGAAATTGTGGAAACAATCTCTCCTTTACTGCTCTGTAAATCATAGTATTCTATATAGGTCAAGAGAAGGAATATGAGTTATCTGTAATTCTGTTAAATCCATGATTGGTGTTTATCCTGATAGTAAAATGAAAAGTTACTTTACTAAGTTATTTATCCATAACCAAAATACATTGTAATTTAGTCTTCTGACTTGCCTGCTTGAGTGGAGAGGCAGATACTCTCCTGAGGTTTATTTTTGTTATAGGAACAAAATGATTTCAAGCTCCAGTAGAAAGCAGTTTATTAACCCACTGGGGAGTCAATTTTCATTCCAATCCCAAAGAGGGGCAATGCCAAAGAATGTTCAAACTACCATGCAACTCTGTTCATTTCACATGCTAGTAAGATTATGCTCAAAATCCTTCAAGCTAGGCTTCAGCAGTACATGAACTGAGGACTTCCAGATGTACAAGCTGGGTTTAGAAAAGGCAGAGAAAGCAGAGATCAAATTGCCAACATTTGTTGGATCATAGAGAGAGCAATGTAATCCAAAAAAAAAAAAAAAAAAACCCACCAAAATCTAATTCTGCTTTATTGGCTATGCTAACGCTTTTGTGCAGATCACAACAAACTGGAAAGTTCTTAACGAGATGGAAATACCAGACCACTTTACCTGTCTCCTGAGAAACTTGTATGCAGGTCAAGAAGCAATTGTTAGAACTGCACATGGAACAAAGGACTGGTTCCAAATTGGGAAAGGAGTACAAAAAGGCTCTGTATATTGTCAGTCTGCTTATTTAACTTCTATGTAGAGTAAATCATGTGGAATGCCAGACTGGATGAAATATCAACAACTTCAGATATACAGCTAATACCATTCTAACACCAGAAAGTGGAACTAAAAAGCCTCTTGATGAGGGTGAAAGAGGATAGTGAAAAAGCTGGCTTAAAACTCAACATTCAAAAATCTCAGATCATGGCATCTGGTCCTATCACTTTATGACAAAGAGATGAGGAAAAAATGAAAACAGTGACAGGTTTTATTTTCTTGGGCTCCAAAATCACTGTGGATGTTGACTGCAGCCATGGAATTAAAAGATGCTTGCTCCTTGGAAGGAAAGCTATGACAAACCTAGACAGCGTATTAAAAAGCAGAGATATTACTTTGCTGTCAAAGATCTGTCTAGTCAAAGCTATGGTTTTTCTAGTAGTTATGTAAGAATGTGAGAGTTGGACCATAAAGAAAGTTGAGCCCCAAAGAATTGATCCTTTTGAACTGTGATGCTGGAGAAGACTCTAGAGAGTCCCTTGGACAGCAGGGAGATCAAAGGACAGCAGTCAATCCTAAAGGAAATAAACCCTGAATATTCACTGATTCACAATAAAGGACTGATGCCTGATGCTGAAACTGAAGCTCCAATATTTAGGCCACCTGATGCGAAGAGTTGACTCAACGGAAAAGACCCTATGCTGAGAACGATTAAAGGCAAAGAGAGAAAAGGGTGGCAGGGAATAAGATGGTTAGATAGCATCACTGACTCAATGGACATGAATTTGAGCAAACTCTGGGAGATAGTGAAGGACAGCAGAGCCTGGCTGCAGTTCATGGGGTAGCAAAGTGTTGAACACAACTTTGAGACTAAACAATGACTGGGGAGTGCAAGGGCTTTCAATTTGGCTGAATCCCAGGAATTAAACCAAAGTGCGGCTTTTTGCTCACTCTCTCTGGCTCCTATGTCTGTTCCTACTGTATGCTGACTTTATCCTTTTTTCCTACAGATGAGCATTTTCTGGGGAAAATGCACACACTTTCCCCTCCCCTGTTTACCCTCTGTATTTAGCAGGCCAAGGGGAAGGGAAGTCCTTTCATCTTCATTTTACCAGCATCCATATATCATCTCCAGATGACTCTGATTGGTCTCACTGATCTATGATCTGTGGGCTCACTCCCAAAGCAATTACTGGTTCTAGGAGAATGAGATACTGTAGTTGGATAGGATAGGCCTCTATCAGATGGCTAGAATGGAGCAAAGAGTTCCTGAAAATAAACATGCTGATGGGGTGTTGGTGGCCAGTCTTAGGAAAAAACTTATCTTTCTTTTTGTGTTTGTGGAGCTAACCATATTACTTGACCAATAGTGGTAATGTTGGGTGAGTTGAATTAAACTGAATTGCATTACATTTTAGCTTTCATTCTTATGAGTTGTTATAGTATAGTGGTCAAGAGCATTACTCTGGAGTGAACTGATGGGGTTTACATATTGGCTTTGTCTCAGTTTCCTTATTTGCAAAAGGTGATAATAAGGGTACCTATCCTTTAGGGTCCTTTGTCCAGAGGAGGCAGTACAATTAAAGCACTTAGCATAATCTGGGGTATATAGAAATTAAAAGAAAGTGCACATTAGGTTTGTATAATTTCATTGTGAGTGTATGTGTCTGTGTGTGTAAAATCTGTTTACCCATATTTTCTTATGTGAGTGTATGCATATACATGTATACATGTATATACTATGTGAATGTATAAACACATACAATGCTTATCAAAACATATATATTTGAGTGGATGAAAAACATGCATATGTTATTTGTAGTTATATTTATATCCTAGTGAAGTATCAGGCTCTTTGCTAGATTTTGTGGATTCAAAGATGAAGAAGACATATCCCTTGTCCTTAAGGAACTCATGAATATAGGCATTAAGAATGTCTCTGTCTCTCACTCACTACAAACACACACACACATACACACACACACACTCTAACCAAGCTGGAAATCTTTCTGAGGAAATGTTTGTCATATGTTAAAAACCCATGATAGAAATGTCATGTGAACTGGGTTCTAGTCCTAGTTTTTCAATACTCCTTCAAGTTTACATTTTATAACTTTTCTGACAATTCAATTATACTAACTGAACTGAAGAGTTAAGTATCTAAGAAAATATACCCATATGGAACAAGCCCAGGCATTGTTCCATATACATGGAACGATACAAATACAAATGGCTTATTTGTAAACTAAAATGAAACAAAACAGGGATAAGAATAGGGTGGCATGTTCCCCCCAAAAGTATGGTGGCCTGTCTTAGGAAAAGACTTCTCTCTTTTTATTTTTGTTTTCCTAGAGCTACACAATAATAAATGTGTATAACAAATGTTGGGTGAGTTAAATTAAACTGAATTTCTAACCAGGACTGATTAGAAAGACAGTTCAAAGCCAAACATATATATATATATATATATATATATATGTTTGTGTATATATATGTGTGTGTGTGTGTGCATGTATATATATATATATATATATATATAGTATTGGCCTATCTTCTCCAATTTTGAAGATTACCTTTTCTTGATTAAGTACCGTATTTATTTCCCAAACCTGCAGAAAATAAGAAATTCTAAATTAAAATAAAAGTAACTTACCTTTTCCATTTACAGAAGTGTATTAACTATATCTGCATATATGGTTTAATAAGGTGATTATCCATATATTCTTTATCAGAATAAGTAGAGCATTTGTCAGTATTTTAGGTGTTCCCTTCTATGTCCCCCGCCCAATTCCATTCCCTCCTTATCCCTCACTGTCCTGCCTTTTGTAATAAACATCCTCCTGGGTTCTTTATAGTTTTATCACATGTTACCTTTGCTTGTACGTAAGCATTGGGTAAACTGAAACTTACTTAAATAGACAATTTCATGACTTGTTCCTTTATTTTGGAGATTTGTTTGTGTTGTGCATATAGTGACAGTTCATTGATTTTCACTGCTGTTTTATTGAATATACCTTAATGTATTTATCTATAGAACTGTTGTCTTTTGTCAGTTATATTACTTGAAACTATCTTCTTCCTATTCGGTGTCTTGTATATTCACTCTCTTTACAGTATTTGATGGACAAAAGTTCTTACTTTAATGTGATTGGTTGAAAATTTTTCAGCTATAGCTTAAGCATTTTGTGGATTGTTAAAATTTATTATCCCAAAGTCTTTGTACTTTTGCCTTTTACTTTAGGTTTTAAGTGTGCCTAAAGCTGATTTTCCTCTATATGTGCATAGGGCAGTGGGAAGGAAATAAGCATCCATATTCTTCCCCATCTTGACCTCAAATGGATAGCCAGTTGTCCTAGAATAATTTATAGCAAAATCTATCATTTACCGACTTGTCTGTAATGTCAGAGTATTCCTTCATCAGTTGTTCATACATGTTTGAGTCTGTTTCTATGGTTTAATATATTTTTGTCTATTTATCTGCTCTGTGCCAAAACCATGGGCTTCCAGTTGTTCAAGCTGGTTTTAGAAAAGGCAGAGGAACCAGAAATTGCCAATATCCATTGGATAATCAAAAAAGCAAGAGAGTTCCAGGAAAACATCTACTTCTAAAGAGCTTCTCGATGAAAGTGAAAGAGGAGAGTGAAAAAGATGGCTTAAAACTCAACATTCAGAAAACTAAGATCATGGCATCCAGTTCCATAACTTCATGGCAAATAGATGGGGAAACAGTGGAAACAGTGACAGACTTTATGTTTGGGGGCTCCAAAATCACTGCAGATGGTGACTGCAGCCATGAAATTAAAAGACACTTACTCCTTGAAAGAAAAGCTATGACCAACCTAAACAGCATATTAAAAAACAGAGATATTACTTTGCTAACAAAGGTCCATCTAGTCAAAGCTATGGTTTTCCAGTAATCACATGTGGGTGTGAGAGTTGAACTATAAAGAAAGCTGAACACTGAAGAATTGATGCTTTTGAACTGTGGTATTGGAGAAGACTCTTGAGGGTCCCTTGGATAGCAAGGCAATCCAACCAGTCCATCCTAAAGGAAATCAGTCCTGAATATTCATTGGAAGGACTGATGCTAAAGCTGAAACTCCAATACTTTGTCCACCTGACGTGAAGAACTGACTCATTGGAAAAGACCCTGATGCTGGGAAAGATTGAAGGCAGGAGGAGAAGGGGATGACAGAGGATGAGATGGTTGGATGGCATCACCGACTCAATGGATATGAGTTTGAGTAAACTCCTGGAGTTGGTGATGGACAGGGAAGCCTGGCTTGCTGTAGTCCATGGGGTCACAAAGAGTTGGACACAACCGAGTGACTGAACTGACTGCCAAAACCACATTGCCGTACCTACTATAGTTTTATTTATTTATTTATTTTTGGCTGTGTTAGGTCTTAGTTGTGGCACTCGGGATCTTTGGTGCTCAGGCATCTCTCTAATTGTGGCCCGAGGGCTCCGGAGTGTGTGGGCTCAGTAGCTGTGCCACACGGGCTTAGTTGCCCCATGGCATGTGGGATCTTAGTTTCCTGACCAGGGATCAAACCCATGTCCCCTGCATTGGAAAGCAGATTCTTTCCAAGACAGGATCACCAGGGAAGTTCTCTACTATGGTTTTATACTAAGACTTGATATCTGGGATAACAAGTCTTCTACTTTTTCTTCAAGAGCATCATGCAGAACCATATGTTTGCATAAAATTCCAGGTCATACAAGATGCAGGTGCCAGTACCCACTGAGGCTGCTATTTCTTACTCAAGTAGGGTGGAACCATAGTTTGGATAGCACAGAGCTATGTTGCTGGGCCAGCTCCTTTCTCCTCGGCATGTGTTTGCTCTTTCCTTCTCCTTCTAGCTTGTACAGTGCATTTCTTTATGAGAAAAGTGCATTGTCTTTACGAGCTTATTCATGAATGAACTTTACAGCATATCCTATGTAGACAGAAATTGGACGAAATTGCTTCTGACAATGAAAGCCAATGTTTTCATAGTGAGAAAATCAACAGAAAAATCTTATTTACGAAAACTTATATTGACTTGGTTGCCAAAAAATGATGCCTGGATCTGTGGGTATAGCCATTCACTAATCTTTTATGCATCTCCTTAACTTAGTTTGGGGTTCCTTATGGTAGATAGTGCTTATTTCTTAAGAGCTTTTACAAAATAAAGCTTGGCCACACTGATCAGAACAAGAGGGTGGAATGGAGAGTGGAAACATAACAGCACCAGCCAGAAATCTGGTTACTGACTTGAAGATGTTTGTTGGCCTCACACCTACTCTATTTTTAGTTTATTATCTAAAAAATGTCAATGACCTGGGAAATATAAGTTCTTGATTCTAGATACAGCTGTAAAATTACAAGAGGTATAGGAAAGAATATTTCTTGTTCAATTTTCTTCATCTCTTATATTTTCTTCCCCTATTCTTTGCCTTACAAACATTTTCTTATTAATCTTTAAGCTATGAGGACAGAACTCTCTTACATGACTTGATACATTTTTTCTGCTTTTTTTTTTTGCCTGTTTTTCTACACTTGTCAACCAGTGTGATTTTTAAAATATTTATTTGAAAATTATAGGCATAGCCTGTAAACTTACAATTGCTATTTTTATTTCATGTTGCCAAGAGATATTTTGAGCCATATACACAGACCTGAGCATTGCAGTTTAGGATTTTAGAAACACAGAGTCATTGTTTCTCCCCCAAGTTTTCAAATTTATTTTTAATAAAATATTTCCATCTTAATTGTAATATTTAACAGTTTAAAAATGGTCAGCTATTTCTTGTTTTAGAATGAAACAAACCACAATAATCTCAGACCATATTCTGTTAAAGGGAGGAGCCCCCTCCAAAAAAATCTATATTAACTCTTTTAGACAGACCAGGATCCATTAAATAATTTGTTACTCTAGTTTGGGAAATGTCACCTTGTGGATGTGAAAGAGTTCTTGTAACTCTGGAAGAACAATAATTTATTCAACACATAAGGGAACAAGGCTACTATAACTTAAAATAAGGGCAAATGTAAGTTCACATGAGGATGAATGAATGCCATTATGAATTTGTGTTCTAGTCCTTATTCTTCAATTTCTCACTAGTGTGTATGCATGGAAAACAAATGGGTGATTTCTTCCAAAACAACTTAAATGAAGGTGACCGAGGGCGTGAATTTGCCTAAAGGTGGAAATGCTGACCCAGCCACCTGTCATCCAACATTTTACTTGAAGCCCTATTGTAATTTTCTATTGACTCCTTAGTGAACTTAAAATGTTAATGTACCTGAAGGTACCGGACTTTCTCCCAGTGATCGATAACCTAATTCAACAAGTTTAACATTTCTCAATGAGCAGATGAAGCTTATCTTTTTATGAGCTACTTAAACACATGAACCAAAACAGTGAAATTATCCTAAATAATTATTGATCAGTAAAAAGTGTACTATGCTAACACCTCATCTCAAAGCTAAATGTCAATAAAGACTTCAGTTAGTAAATATTTTCATTATAAAATTCAATTTTATTGATCTCTTTTTTACATAATGTATTTATATTAAAACTTATAAATTGAGTCTACATATTTTAGTACCAGTTTTAAAAAAGTAAAAAATGAATTCTCTGATTGCTATTGACATATTTACAAAGACACTGATAAATATGGGGCAAGACTTGTTTTAAATGTATGAATCTTATTGATTTCTCATTGGGTGTTTGCACCTAAACAGCTAAATTGTTTGGCAGCCTCTTCTGGGGTTGCCTCTCTCCTCACTACCAGCAGTAGATTCTTCTTCAGCTTTGTTCGCTTTTCCTTGACAACTTGATTTAATGAAATCTTTAAAAAGGTATTTAGCTTTCTCATTCATTTCAGATGAAAATGGTAGTGTAATTACCACTTTCAAATTTGTCTGGCTTTAACTTTCCTCATCTTTATAATCTGGTGCATTCAAATGAAATTTTAATTATGCATAAAACGAATAAAGAGCAATTTATATTACCATTAGACGTTGAGTAGTTGGTGATAAATAGAAGGCTGGATCATTGATGAATTTTTTATAACAATAAAAATAATTAAATGGCCATATCAAGGAGGAATTCATTGAAATACTACTCATTATCAAGGAGGAATTATTGAAATACTACTTCTTACTCAGAGCATTTTGTTCAGCTATCTGAAAATGAAAATTGAAAAGAGTTATACACAGGTAGTTGGGGTAGGTGACTGATTTTTGGCTTTATGCACCAAAAATCAATCAAACAGCCTTTGTGTGGTTGTGGGACTTAAAATATGATGGGGAAAATATTGTACAAGGTAGAATTGGAAGTACACTGCCCCAGCCCACCAGGAAGCTGTGTGTGAACACTGAAACAACATCAATACACACAGATAGAAAAGAAATCTGTTAGAATGAATTAGGTAAAAGGAAAAAGTGGATGTCTGTTTCTTTGGGATTTCCAGAATGTGATGGAAAAATAGGTCGTGTCCACTGGGACATGATTCATTGACCTACAATATCACATTTGTAGTAGAATCAGTGTTTACACTATACTCAAATACAAAGGGTAATACTTTTGTTTTCCTCTTATTTTCTTGTTACGGTTTTTCTGTGCATAGAAGGTGGGACTTAAAACCCACAAATCTGAAAGATGCAATTCCAATTTTTAAACATTTTGCCATATGTGCAAGCATATGTGTTACCCATTCTGTTTGAACCACTTTAAAGAAAAAGATAATTTGAGAAACATAATGTTAAATCAGATTTCTATCAGTTATTTTAAATTTTGGTATCTAGCTCAGGATGTCATATATTTATTCATGTACTAGATACATGTTGAGCACTTATTAAATATCAGGCACACACAGTAGGTATATATGTATTTACTTCATTTGATTTAAATAATAGTGAGCCAGCTAACTATGAACTTGTGTTCAGATATTAGCAGAGCATAGAGAAATCTTGGCCCATCTGTGACAGCAGAAATCTTGAAAGCACAATTGGCATTTATAGTTTACTTGGAGGAGAGCGTTAGAAAGTTCGGGAGAATTTTTTTCCCCTAGGTTTTGAAATATGTTGGAGAAAGTACATCTCAAAGAAAAGCACCTACAATATTTATGGAGAAGGGTAAAGTGAAAGCGTTTGGTAAAAAAGCATTCTCCAACAGATAAGAAACTGCTAGACCTTTGCTTTCTCCAAGTCGTTATTCCTAA
The DNA here is from genome assembly GCF_003369695.1 of Bos indicus x Bos taurus. Lineage (NCBI taxonomy): Eukaryota > Metazoa > Chordata > Mammalia > Artiodactyla > Bovidae > Bos > Bos indicus x Bos taurus. The sequence continues at coordinate 48,230,927 of NC_040096.1, forward strand.
GGCTGCTCCCTCTGCTGGGTCATTTTTATTTTGAATACACTCAAGGGTCTGTTTCTCTAATTGCTGCTGAAGTAGACATAAAACTCTCACCAAATGGCATTTTTCTAGGTCTTCTCTCAATTTCTTCCACCTTGACCCGTTCCTCAATCCAGATCTTGCCTTCAGTTCAGTTCAGTTCAGTTCATTTGCTCAGTCGTGTCTGACTCTTTGCGACCCCATGAATCGCAGCACGCCAGGCCTCCCTTGTCCATCACCAACTCCCGGAGTTCAGCCTTAGCCCAATCTATTTCTATACACGGCTTCTGAGACTCAATTTTAGAGCCATTTCCCCCGATAACAAGCCATTCTGGAAACTGTTGTTAAATGGTAAATAACATGGTGATGGGATAGGTAGAGGCTGTGTGAATGCTGTGCTCAGTCATGTCTGACTCTTTACAGCTCCATGGACTGTAGCCCACCAGGCAAGAATACTGGAGTCGAGGGGCCAGTTCCTCTTCCAGGAGATCTTCCTGACCCGGGGTCTTGAATGAAAATAATGATGCGGTAAGTAGAGAAGATGTTTTCTTTCTAACACATTTTCCCCCAAAAGTTCTAAGTCCACTTCCCCATCCTTGAGGGAGGGTATGTGTGTAGGGGGAGGGGGTTCAAAAGAGTGAGGGGTTGTGCACACATCGTAGTAATTGGATTTCAGGTTCACCTTTATGGCCTAGGCAGAATGTTAGTTTCATGTTTCTAAGCCAGGAGAAATTTTGGCCTCCGTGTTTATTTGGAGCTCCTCATCTTGGGCATGAGGCCTGGACTTCCTTAGTTAGTGCCTGTGGATCTTTTAATAATGTTTGATTGAGTGAGAGAGTGAGTTAGTGAAGTCGCTCAGTCGTGTCCAACTCTTTGCGACCTGGTGGACTGTAGCCTACCAGGCTCCTCTGTCCATGGGATTCTCCAGGCAAGAATACTGGAGTGGGTTGCCATTTCTTTCTCCAGGGGGTCTTCCCAACCCAGGGATCAAACCCAGGTCTCCCACATTGGAGGCAGACACTTTAACCTCTAAGTCATTAGGGCATCTTAAAACAAAAAAGCCAGAGAAATGAACAGAAGACATATACCACACACAAGCAGGGGGGCTAGGTATTAAAAAAAATGACAAAATTTAAAATTAAAAGAAGGCACGAAATCCTACGAAAGAGAGTAAGCATTCCTTATGCATAAAGGGGCTGACTATCTCTGTTCCTTTTCCACTCCTGTGGCCACTGCTGAGTTTTCCAAATTTGCTGACCTATTGAGTGCAGCACTTTCACAGCATCATCTTTCAGGATTTGAAATAGCTCAATTGGAATTCCATCACCTCCACTAGCTTTGCTTGTAGTGATGTTTCCTAAGGCCCACTTGACTTCACATTCCAGGATGTCTGGCTCTAGGTGAGTGTGAGTGATCACACCATCCTGATTATCTGGGTCATGAAGATCTTTTTTGTATAGCTCTTTTGTGTATTCTTGCCATCTCTTCTTAATATCTTCTGCTTCTGTTAGGTCCATACCATTTCTGTCTTTATTGGGCCCATCTTTGCATGAAATGTTCTCTTGGTATCTCTAATTTTCTTAAGAGATCTCTAGTCTTTCCCATTCTATTGTTTTCCTCTATATCTTTGCATTGATCGCTGAGGAAGGCTTTCTTATCTCTCCTTGCTATTCTTTGGAACTCTGCATTCGAATGGGTATATCTCCTTTTCTCCTTTGCTTTTCGCTTCTCTTCTTCTCACAGCTATTTGTAAGGCCTCCTCAGACAGCCATTGTACTTTTTTGCATTTCTTTTTCTTGGGGATGGTCTTGATCCCTGTCTCCTGTACAATGTCACGGACCTCCGTTCATAGTTCATCAGGCACTCTGTCTGTCAGATCTAGTCCCTTAAATCTATTTCTCACTTCCACTATATAATCAGAAGGGATTTGATTTAGGTCATACCTGAATGGTCTAGTGGTTTTCCCTCTTTCTCCAATTTAAGTCTGATTTTGGCAATAAGTTCATAATCTGAGCCACAGTCATCTCCAGGCTTGTTTTTGCTGACTGTATAGAGCTTCTCCATCTTTGACTGCAAAGAATATAATCAATCTGACTTTGGTGTTGACCATGTGGTGATGTCCATGTGTAGAGTCTTCTCTTGTGTTGTTGGAAGAGGGTATTTGCTATGACCAGTGTGTTCTCTTGGCAGAACTCTATTAGCCTTTGCCCTGCTGCATTTTGTACTCCAAGGCCAAATTTGCCTGTTACTCCAGATGTTTCTTGACTTTCTAATTTTGCATTCCAGTCCCTTATAATGAAAAGGACATCTTTTTTGGGTATTAGTTCTAAAAGGTCTTGTAGGTCTTCATAGAACTGTTCAAGTTCAGGTTCTTCAGAGTTACTGGTCGGGACATAGATTACCATGGTATTGAATGGTCTGCCTTGGAAACTAACAGAGATCGTTCTGTCATTTTTGAGATTGCATCCAAGTACTGCATTTCAGACTCTTTTGTTGACTACGATGGCTACTCCATTTCTTCTAAGGGATTCCTGCCCACAGTTGTAGATATAATTTCATTCCAATTCCAAAGAAAGGCAATGCCAAAGAATGCTCAAACTATGCACCATTGCACTCATCTCACACACTAGTAAAGTAATCCACAAAATTCTCCAAGCCAAGCTTCAGCAATATGTGAACTGTGAACTTCCAGACATTCAAGCTGGTTGTAGAAAAGGCAGAGGAACCAGAGATCAAATTGCCAACATCTGCTGGATCATGGAAAAAGCAAGAGAGTTCCAGAAAAACATCTATTTCTGCTTTATTGACTATGCCAAAGCCTTTGACTGTGTGGATCACAGTAAACTGGGGAAAATTCTTTAAGAGATGGGAATACCAGACCGCCTGACCTGCCTATTGAGAAACCTGTGTGCAGGTCAGGAAGCAACAGTTAGAATTGGACATGGAACAACAGACTGGTTCCAAATAGGAAAAAGAATACGTCAAGGCTGTATATTGTCACCCTGCTTATTCAACGTATATGCAGAATGCATCATGAAAAACGCTGGGCTGTAGGAAGCACAAGGTGGAATCAAGATTGCCAGGAGAAATATCAATAACCTCAGATATGCAGATGACACCACCCTTATGGCAGAAAGTGAAAAAGAACTAAAAAGCCTCTTGATAAAAGTGAAAGTGGAGAGTGAAAAAGTTGGCTTAAAGCTCAACATTCAGAAAGCTAAGATCATGGCATCTGGTCCCATCACTTCATGGCAGATAGGTGGGAAAACAGTGGAAACAGTGGCTAACATTATTTTTTTGGCTCCAAAATCATTGCAGATGGTGATTGCAGCCATGAAATTAAAAGACGCTTACACCTTGGAAGGAAAGTTATGGCCAACCTAGACAGAATATTCAAAAGCAGAGACATTACTTTGTCAACAAAGGTCTGTCTAGTCAAGGCTATGGTTTTTCCAGTGGTTATGTATGGATGTGAGAGTTGGACTATAAATAAAGCTGAGAGCTGAAGAATTGATGCTTTTGAACTGTGGTTTTGGAGAAGACTCTTGAGAGTCCCTTGGACTGCAAGGAGATCCAACCAGTCCATCCTAAAGATCAGTCCTGGGTTTTCATTGGAAGGACTGATGTTGAAGCTGAAACTCCTATACTTTGGCCACCTGATGTGAAGAGCTGACTCATTGGAAAATACCCTGATGCTGGGAAAGATTGAGGGCAAGAGGAGAAGGGGACAACAGAGGATGAGATGGTTGGATGGCATCACCGACTCGATGGACATGGGTTTGGGTAAACTCCGGGAGTTGGTGATGGACAGGGAGGCCTGGCCTGCTGCAGTTCATGGGGTCACAAAAAGCTGGATGCAACTGAGTGACTGAACTGATCTGATGATCTCTGTTCCTAGAGCCTATGTGGCATGGGGATAAAAATTTTGGGAAAAGAGGATCTGAGAAGCATACACATTTTATTGGTGAGTTCTTTACCAGTAGCCTGCTGTGAACTAGCTGCCTATCCCTAAAGAATGTCTCAGTTTTATTTTTTGTAAAAAGATTGTGTGATCTTTAAGGTTTCTCTTGGGCTCTTCTGGTGGTTCAGATGGTAAAGAATCTGCTAGCCTTACTAATAATGAGAATAATAATAGCTCATTATTTACTGAGAACCTACTGTATTTGATATAATTTTCCTAAGCAGTGATCAATTTCTTTATTGAAAGATGAAGAGATTGTGGTTCAGATGTCCAGTGCTTATCAACAGTCCTGTATTATATATACAAAATATTTTAGCAAGATACAAAAGGTTAAAAGAATTGCATAAGTGTTAGTTGCTCAGTTATGTCTGACTCTTTGCCACCCCATGGAATATAGCCCACCAGGCTCCTATGTTCATGGAATTTTCCAGGCAAGCATACTGGAGTGGGTTGCCATTCCCTACTCCAGGGGATCTTCCTGACCTAGGAACTAATACTTAGCAATGCATGAATTATTTGTATATTGCAAATTTGTTGTCTGATCTTATATTAGTAAATGTTTATTTATGAGCCTATTACTCAGCAAGCGTTAAAAGTAGGATCCAAAACACTAGACTGGGGCAAGGAGATCTTCCCAGGAATGCTGGTGGATCCCTCAACCTCTGTGAGCCATTCTTATCATCCCTGCACCAGACTAGAGTTTCTGAATACAGACTAAAAGGATGGAGTCATAAAGCTCCAGATATTATATGAGATGTCATAAAAGTTTGTATTAATATATGTCTTGTATTTGTGTTAACATGTATGATATTCTGAGGAGAGGACCCCAAACATTTACTAATGTCTGGGACAATGGTGTTTAACCAATAAAGATTGAATATCACTATTCCAGATGATTTTGAAGGAAATTTTATTCTCTGACTGGGGTTTAGATCTGCAGATTGTCTTGGCTCTCCATGCTTTTCTGTTTGTGAGCTTTTTTCCTGAGAATCATGGGGGGTTTTGTTTGTTTGCTTGTTTGTTTTCAATTCTCTGTCTACAGTGGCCCACATGAGGGGCACTTTGGTATTTCAGAAACATTCTTCTAAGTCCTTTAATCAACACTCTTTAAAACTTCATCTGAACTCTATCACAAAGACTTCAGTTCAGTTCAGTTCATTCACTCAGTCGTGTCCGACTCTTTGCGACCCCATGAATCACAGCACGCCAGGCCTCCCTGTCCATCACCAACTCCCGGAGTTCACTGAGACTCACGTCCATCGAGTCAGTGATGCCATCCAGCCATCATCCTCTGGCGTCCCCTTCTCCTCCTGCCCTCAGTCAATCCTTCCCAGCATCAGAGTCTTTTCCAATGAGTCAACTCTTCGCATGAGGTGGCCAAAGTACTGGAGTTTCAGCTTTAGCATCATTCCTTCCAAAGAAATCCCAGGGCTGATCTCCTTCAGAAAGGACTGGTTGGATCTCCTTACAGTCCAAGGGACTCTCAAGAGTCTTCTCCTACACCAGAGTCCAAAAGCATCAATTCTTCGGCGCTCAGCCTTCTTCACAGTCCAACTCTCACATCCATACATGAACACAGGAAAAACCATAGCCTTGAGTAGACGAACCTTTGTTGACAAAGTAATGTCTCTGCTTTTGAATATGCTATGTAGGTTGGTCATAACTTTCCTTCCAAGGAGTAAGCGTCTTTTAGTTTCATGGCTGCAATCACCATCTGCAGTGATTTTGGAGCCCCTCAAAATAAAGTCTGACACTGTTTCCACTGTTTCCCTATCTATTTCCCGTGAAGTGATGGGACCGGATGCCGTGATCTTCGTTTTCTGAATGTTGAGCTTTAAGCCAACTTTTTCACTCTCCACTTTCACTTTCATCAAGAGGTTTTGAGTTCCTCTTCACTTTCTGCCATAAGGGTGGTGTCATCTGCATATCTGAGGTTATTGAGATTTCTCCCAGCAATCTTGATTCCAGCTTGTGGTTCTTCCAGCCCAGTGTTTCTCATGATGTACTCTGTGTAAGAGTTATATAAGCAGAGTGACAATATACAGCCTTGACGTACTCCTTTTACTATTTGGAACCAGTCTGTTGTTTCATGTCCAGTTCTAACTGTTGCTTCCTGACCTGCACACAGGTTTCTCAATAGGCAGGTCAGATGGTCTGGTATTCCCGTCTCAGAATTTTCCACACTTTATTGTGATCCACACAGTCAAAGGCTTTGGCATAGTCAATAAAGCAGAAATAGATGTTTTTCTGGAACTCTCTTGCTTTTTCCATGATCCAGCAGATGTTGGCAATTTGATCTCTGGTTCCTCTGCCTTTTCTAAAACCAACTTGAACATCAGGAAGTTCACGGTTCACATATTGCTGAAGCCTGGCTTGGAGAATTTTGTGGATTACTTTACTAGCATGTGAGATGACTGCAATTGTGTGGTAGTTTGAGCATTCTTTGGCATTGCCTTTCATTGGGATTGGAATGAAAACTGATCTTTTCCAGTCCTGTGGCCACTGCTGAGTTTTCCAAATTTGCTGGCATATTGAGTGCAGCACTTTCACAGCATTATCTTTCAGGATTTGAAATAGCTCAACTGGAATTCCATCACCTCCACTAGCTTTGTTCATAGTGATGCTTTCTAAGGCCCACTTGACTTCACATTCCAGGATGTCTGGCTCTAGGTCAGTGATCACATCATCGTAATTATCTGGGTCGTGGAGATCTTTTTTGTACAGTTCTTCTGTGTATTCTTGCCACCTCTTTTTAATATCTTCTGCTTCTGTTAGGTCCATACCATTTCTGTCCTGTATCAAGCCCATCTTTGCATGAAATGTTCCCTTGGTATCTCTAATTTTCTTGAAGAGATCTCTAGTCTTTCCCATTCTGTTGTTTTCCTCTATTTCTTTGCATTGATCACTGAGGAAGGCTTTCTTATCTCTTCTTGCTATTCTTTAGAACTCTGCATTCAGATGTTTATATCTTTCCTTTTCTCCTTTGCTTTTCGCTTCTCTTCTTTTCACAGCTATTTGTAAGGCCTCTCCAGACAGCCATTTTGCTTTTTTGCATTTCTTTTCCATGGGGATGGTCTTGACCCCTGTGTCCTGTACAATGTCACGAACCTCATTCCGTAGTTCATCAGGCACTCTATCTATCAGATATCGGCCCTTAAATCTATTTCTCACTTCCACTGTATAATCATAAGGGATTTGATTTAGGTCATACCTGAATGGTCTAGTGGTTTTCCCTACTTTCTTCAATTTCAGTCTGAATTTGGCAATAAGGATCATGATCTGAGCCACAGTCAGCTCCTGGTCTTGTTTTTGCTGACTGTATAGAGCTTCTCCATCTTTGGCTGCAAAGAACATAATCAATCTGATTTCGGTGTTGACCATCTGGTGATGTCCTTGTATAGAGTCTTCTCTTGTGTTGTTGGAAGAGGGTGTTTTCTATGACCAGTGCATTTTCTTGGCAAAACTCTATTAGTCTTTGCCCCGCTGTACTCCAAGGCCAAATTTGCCTGTTACTCCAGATGTTTCTTGACTTCCTATTTTGCATTCCAGTCCCCTATAATGAAAAGGACATCTTTTTTGGGTGTTAGTTCTAAAAGATGTTTAGATCTTCATAGAACCGTTCAACTTCAGCTTCTTCAGCATTACTGGTTGGGGCATAGACTTGGATTACTGTGATATTGAATGGTTTGCCTTGGAAACGAACAGAGATCATTCTGTCGTTTTTGATATTGCATCCAAGTACTGCATTTCGGACTTTTTTGTTGACCATGATGGCTACTCCATTTCTTTTGAGGGATTCCTGCAGGCAGTAGTAGATATAATGGTCATCTGAGTTAAATTCACCCATTCCAGTCCATTTCAGTTCGCTGATTCCTAGAATGTAGACATTCACTCTTGCCATCTCTTGTTTGACCACTTCCAATTTGCCTTGATTCATGGACCTGACATTCCATGTTCCTATGCAATTATTGCTCTTTACAGCATCAGACCTTGCTTCAATCACCAGTCACATCCACAGCTGGGTATTGTTTTTGCGTTGGCTTCATCCCTTCATTCTTTCTGGAGTTATTTCCCCATTGGGCACCTGCTGACCTGGGGAGTTCCTCTGTCAGTATACTATCATTTTGCCTTTTCATACTGTTCATGGGGTTCTCAAGGCAAGAATACTGAAGTGGTTTGCCATTCCCTTCTCCAGTGGACCACATTCTGTCAGACCTCTCCACCATGACCCGCCCATCTTGGGTTGCCCCACGGGCATGGCTTAGTTTCATTGAGTTAGACAAGGCTGTGGTCCTAGTGTGATTAGATTGACTAGTTTTCTGTGAGTATGGTTTCAGTGTGTCTGCCCTCTGATGCCCTCTTGCAACACCCAGCGTCTTACTTGGGTTTCTCTTATCTTGGGCGTGGGGTATCTCTTCACAGATGCTCCAGCAAAGTGCAGCCGCTGCTCCTTACCTTGGATGAGGGGTGTCTCCTCACCGCCGCCCTTCCTGACCTTCAACGTGGGATAGCTTCTCTAGGCCCTCCTGCACCTGCGCAGCCACCGCTCCTTGGATATGGGGTTGGTCCTCCCGGCTGCTGCCCCTGACCTCGGAGGCAGGGTAGCTCCTCTCGGCTGCTGCTCCTGACCTTGGACAAAGACTTCAGGCCATAGATATAAATAGGAACACATCAAATATCAAGACTCCCACAAGGAAGAGTATATCCAACTCAAACAACCTAGTCTTTGCTTCATAATGTAGGATGAAGTATGGAGCATGGTTTGAAGAACTCAGTTACGTGAATCATTTACGAAGCACTGTACCTGCTCCTATTTTCTAAAAAGACATATTGATGAATGAAACTTCTCAAATGGAAGAGCAGCATCCCTAGCATATTCGACAACCAGGGCAGATCACTTTTCAACAAACACTATATGACAAAATGGTTTTCAGTGATAATTATGCAATGAAACCTATGATAATAATAATGGCCAGAAAATAAATATTCATTACAGCAAAAATAAATTAATTAAATACTAAGCCCCCCAAAAAAGAAAGGAAAAAAAGCAATGGATTAATACTATTTATGTTAATGTTAATTGTTAATTAAATGTTAATTAAATGTAAATGTTAAATGTTAATAATGTTAATTATGTTAAATGTTAATTGTATTAACATCCTTTTCTTAAAGAAAAAATGGAAGGCACACACACACACACACAAAACTCTTCCAAAGGGCGAAATCCTGAAGATTGAGAATGATCTGCACTTAGAATGACAGGATTGAAGAAACTCACATTCTATTACTTCAGCTTTACAATCACTGTGATGTCACTGTTTTTTTCCAATCTACTATTTAAATATAGAAATATGTAATATCACAGGGGTTACAGACACGAACTAAGCCTGAAGCAAATTTAAATAATTCTGCTCTCTGGCAAGCTTATTCTTGTATTAGAAATTTGCTTCCGAGTCCTAGAGGGAAAGTATAATTGGAAATTCTCTGAATTAATGTCCATGTAGAAATTAGTTTTTATTAAATGATAAGGGCTTCCTCGGAGAAGGCAATGGCACCCCACTCCAGTACTCTTGCTTGGAAAATCCCATGGATGGAGGAGCCTGGTAGGCTGCAATCCATGGGGTCGCTAAGAGTCAGACACGACTGAGCGACTTCACTTTCACTTTTTTCATGTATTGGAGAAGGAAATGGCAGCCCACTCCAGTGTTCTTGCCTGGAGAATTCCAGGGACGGGGGAGCCTGGTGGGCTGCCGTCTATGGGGTCGCATAGAGTCGGACACGACTGAAGTGACTTAGCATAGCAAGGGCTTCCTAGGTGATGAAGTGGTAAAGAATCCGCCCACCAATACAGGAGACACAAGAGATATGGGTTCTATCCCTGGAATGGAAAGATCCCTTGGAATAGGAAATGGTAACCCACTCTAATATTCTAAACTGGAAAATTCTATGGACAGAGGAGGCCAGCGAGCTACAGTCTATGGGGTTGCAAAGAGTTGGACATGACTGAGCGTGCATTTGCGCCCGCTCACACACACACACACACACACACACAATAAAAATGTACCAATGTGAACTTTATGGAAATATCAGTAAACTCAGCTGTAACTATAACAATTTTTGGAGCATAAGCCAATACAACGTTTTTTTCAATGCCGAGTGTTTTAGCACTGACAGTGCTTGGCACTGTCAATGGTATGTGGTGATAATAAAAGCAGATGAGCCTTTTGTTGGTTTTAATACTTTTAAATACACTCAGTCAATTCACCCCTTTGGTGCCTGTAACCGGTAGGGACCAATACCTGCTCTTGATAGGCCAGGAGGAGAGAAGAAGGAATAACTTGCAGTTTTTTAAAAAATAGTTTATATTTACTTTTAAAAGAAGTATGTTATGAATTATGTTACCAAACTGCTTTTCATACTGCCCAGGATGCTAACTTATGCAAAGTTACCAAGCTTACAAAGATTTTCCAGAAGGATAAGATCTATGAAAAGCATTTGACTTGCTTGCAATAAATATACAGTGAATGCCCCAAGATTTTAGATCATCTGATTCTTTAGCAATCAATTCCTTCTGTTTAGGAAGGTATTGGGCTTCCCTGGTGACTCAGATCGTAAAGTTCAGTTCAGTTCAGTCACTCAGTCATGTCCGACTCTCTGTGACTCCATGAATTGCAGCATGCCAGGCCTCCCTGTCCATCACCAACTCCCGGAGTTCACCCAAACCCATGTCCATCGAGTCAGTGATGCCATCCAACCATCTCTTCCTCTGTCGTCCCCTTCTCCTCCTGCCCTCAATCTTTCCCAGCATCAGGGTCTTTTCCAATGAGTCAGCTCTTCGAATCAAGTGGCCAAAGTATTGGAGTTTCAGCTTCAGCATCAGTCCTTCCAATGAACACCCAGGACAGATCTCCTTTAGGATGGACTGATTGGATATCCTTACAGTCCAAGGGACTCTCAAGAGTCTTCTCCAACACCACAGTTCAAAAGCATCAATTCTTAGGTGCTCAGGTTTCTTTATAGTCCAACTCTCACATCCATACATGACCACTGAAAACCATAGCCTTGACTTGACGGACCACCTGCAGTGCAGGAGACCTGAGTTCGAGCGCTGGGTCAGGAAGATCCCCTGGAGAAGGAAATGGCAACCCACTCCAGTATTCTTGCCTGGAGAATCCCATGGACAGAGGAGCCTGGTGGGCTACAGTCCATGAAGTTGGAAAGAGTCGAACACGACGGAATGACTAACACTTTCAGGAAAGTACCAGATGGAAGTCACAGCCATACCAGACACTGTCCCAGAATCTCTAAATGCTGACATAATGTCTAAACCATGACATCTCTAGCAGTAGACAGAAAATTCTGCTTGCCATTCTCTTTTAGGAGCAGAGTTAAAATGAAAACATGTGTCGTGTTGACCATTGCCTTCTTTTTCCATTGATTTTACTAAATGACAGAGACTAGGTATGAAGACGAGGAAAGTTTAACAATCCAGGCAATGGGTGATGAGAGTTTAAAGACAGAGAGTACAGCTGCATTAATGAAAACTTGCAGACTGACATTAGTTATGTTTTCATTAAGTTTGTGGTAAGTAATTTAGTGTTGCTCCAGCATTTAAGCTGAAAGATATACAATTACCATGATTTGTGCTGAGATAGTTTGCCTCTGCCCACACCAATCTTGCCTGCAAAAGCAGAATTTCTACCACTGCATTAGAGACCAGAACATAGCTCTTGTTCTGACACTTTGAAAAAAGACCTTTTCAAGTTTTTTTTGGAATACGTTAGTAACTGAAGACTTTGTGGGTTTGGGGAGTCTGAACTATTCAGATGCTTGCTCATTTTGAAAAAAGGACTCTTAGCCAAAAATACCCTAAAACATCTGGAATGTTATTAATAGTTTCAACTAACGCAAATTTGTATAAACAATTTGTATGTGTGAATTTGAAGCAGAATGCACTAGACTTTCTTTTTTGAGAGGTAAGATGGTCTATTTTGTTTGCAGAACAATGTGAGTTATATGCAAAAGGATTTCCAAGAGCAAAGTAGGGAATATTGAGAGTTTTTAAGGCTGACAGGTTTTTTCCCCCTCTAGCGTTACTCACAGCCTTCAATATGCTAATTTGCATTCAGTATGCTAATTACATCCAAGACAGATGGAGATATGGTATGATGTGTTTCTGAATTGACTACAGAATTCTTTTTTTTTTTTCTTTTACAAAGTATCTTTTGGAATTCTGCATTCCAGAGAAGCCACTTTAAGAAACTCCTGATCTCTCTTCACTAGGTCTCAGATGGAACCCAGGGGAAATTGGTATGTTTTTCTCTCTCTGATTGCTCTCTATCAGATTTCCAAATCTTCCACTTAGAAATGTGGGTCTCATATTTTCCTGATACTATCAAGGGAGACCACCAGATACAATCAGGTGCTTCCTGGCTACATTCCTTTGTTATTAGGATCAGACAGTCTCTAACATGTTCCCTGAGGAAATAGGATGCCATGGGAAGAGCATGAGCTTGAAATAGTATTTTAATGCCTCAAACAATGACTGTCATATCATAGAGGTGTAGTAAATATCAGTTAGGTCTTCTCCCCAGTTGTCTGTTTGAAAAGTAAAGATTTCTTTATGTTAAATTTGCTTCAAACAGAATAATATTGAGTGTAATACTGAAAACTCACTAAATGCTATTTGTTGTTCAGGGCATATGATTGTAGCCCATTTTAGATGAAGAAACGTTAAAATGATTTGGTAATAAGTCTCATCTGTGAGACAAAAGCAATCAACGATATTATTTATTCTCAAATAATAGTCATGTAATTTGCCAGTCCTAGCTAAGGAGAGTGGCTTCTGGACTTCCCTGGTGGCACAGTGGGAAAGAATCCACCTGCCAATGCAGGGGACAAGGGTTCAATCCTTGGTCCAAGAAGATTCCACATGCTGAGGGGCAACTCAGCCTATGTGCCACAACTACTGAGCCCACGTGCCACACATACTGAAGCCTGTGCTCCTAAAGCCTGTGCTCTGCAACAAAGAGAAGCCACTGCAACGAGACGCCTGTGCATTGCAACAAGTAGACCGTGCTCGCCACAACTAGAGAAAGCCCACACGCATCAACAAAGACCCCAAAATAAATAAGAGAGTGATTTCTAAGAGAGGTTTTGAAAAAATGGTGATAATGATACTCACTCAGTTGTGTCTGACTCTTTGAGACTCATGGACTAGCCAGCCAGGCTCTCTGTCCATGGAATTCTCCAGGCAAGACTACTGGAGTGAGTTGCCATCTGCTTTTGAAAGAATAGATCACAGTTTGACTTAATCATCATTGTCTTGGATTATCCATCTGTACAAAACCAATTTGAAGCCAGACGTTTATAAGAAAAAATCATGTTGTTTGGAATTAAGATGGAATTTGGAATTACTTGATCTGATGCATTAAATTTCTAGCTTTTGCTCAAAATCCCCGCTAGAGGTTTGAATTTGTTCCATACTTTAAGATGTATGCCCTATAACTACCAGTGTTGCCAAACCCCGCTTCATGTGCCTGATGCACAGTTAGGCCTAACACACTGAAATATCAGAGTTTGAAGTCAGTTCATTCACTCAGTTGTGTCCAGCTCTTTGCAAACTCATGAAGTGAGCACACCAGGCTTCCCTGTCCATCACCAACTCCCGGAGCTTGCTCAAACTCAAGTCCATTGCGTCAGTGATGCCATCCAACCATCTCATCCTCTGTCATCTCCTTCTCCTCCTGCCTTCAATCTTTCCCAGCATCAGGGTCTTTTCCAATGAGTCAGTTCTTCGAATCAGGTGGCCAAAGTATTGGAGTTTCATCTTCAGCATCAGTCCTTCCAATGAATACTCAGAACTGATTTCCTTTAGGATTGACTGGTTGGATATCCTTGCAGTCCAAGGGACTCTCAGAAGTCTTCTCCAACATCACAGTTCAAAAGCATCAGCTTCAGTGCTCAGCTTTCTTTATGGTTCAACTTTCACATCCATACATGACTACTGGAAAAACCATAGCTTTGACTAGATGGACCTTTGTCAGCAAAATAATGTCTCTGCTTTTTAATATGCCGTCTAGATTGGTCATAGCTTTTCTTCCAAGAAGCAAGTATCTTTTAATTTCATGGCTGTAGCCATCATCTGCAGTGATTTTGGAGCCCAAGAAAATGAAATCTGTTGAAGTAGAGAAAGATATATTGCGAGGTCAAGGAAGGAGAATGGAGGGGCTCATGCTGAACTCCTGAACTTAAAATTTAAAGTTTAAGTTTTAAATTAAACTTAAAATTTAAGGTCTTTAAAAACGATCTGAACTCCCCAAAGATTTTCAGGGAAGAGTCTTTTATAGGCAAAATTTGGGAGGAGATCAGCAGGTGTGTGGCTTTCCTCTTGGTGGTGGTGTGGTAACAGGGTGGTGCCCCAGGAATCTCAATTATCAGTCTTCGGGTTCCAACCGATCTGGGGTTCAAGTGCTAATGCTCAGCCTGAAGTTACCATTCTCCACCTGGGCGGCGGGCTTAGATGCTATAGAAGAACTCAGAGATACCTTGTTACATATATCCCTTAAGGAGGAACTATTGAGCATCTCCTGTGGAAGTACCACTCAGCAGTGGACTGCCGTAGGGGCAGGGGCTCTGGGTGCAGCAGATATGGGTATGACATAAGCCCTCTTAGAAGAGGTCACCATTAACCCCACATAGAGCTGCCAGAACTTACACAGGACTGGGAAATAGACTCTTGGAGGGCACAAACAGAACCTTGTGCACCAGGACCCAGGAGAAAGGAGCAGTGACCCCACAAGAGACTGACCCAGACTTGCCTGGGAATGTCCAGGAGTCTCCAGTGGAGGCATAGGTCAGTGCTGGCCTGCTGCAGGGTTGGGGGCACTGAGTGTAGCAGTGCAGGCTACACCTGTTGAAGGAGGTCACCATTATATTCATAATCTCCACCATAGTTTCAGATCAGATCAGGTCAGATCAGTTGCTCAGCCATGTCCGACTCTTGGCGACCCCACGAATCACAGCACGCCAGGCCTCCCTGTCCATCACCAACTCCCAGAGTTCACTCAGACTCACGTCCATCGAGTCAGTGATGCCATCCAGCCATCTCATCCTCTGGCGTCCCCTTTTCCTCCTTCCCCCAATCCCTCCCAGCATCAGAGTCCTTTCCAATGAGTCAACTCTTCGCATGAGGTGGCCAAAGTACTGGAGTTTCAGCTTCAGCATCAGTCCTTCCAAAGAAATCCCAGGGCTGATCTCCTTCAGAATGGACTGGTTGGATCTCCCTGCAGTCCAAGGGACTCTCAAGAGTCTTCTCCAATACCACAGTTCAAAAGCATCAATTCTTCGGTGCTCAGCCTTCTTCACAGTCCAACTCTCACATCCATACATGACCACAGGAAAAACCATAGCCTTAACTAGACGGAACTTTGTTGGCAAAGTAATGTCTCTGCTTTTGAATATGCTATCTAGGTTGGTCATAACTTTCCTTCCAAGGAGTAAGGGTCTTTAATTTCATGGCTACAGTCACCATCTGCAGTGATTTGGGAGCCCAGAAAAATAAAGTCTGACACTGTTTCTACTGTTTCCCCATCCATTTCCCATGAAGTGGTGGGCCGGATGCCATGATGTTCGTTTTCTGAATGTTGAGCTTTAAGCCAACTTTTTCACTCTCCACTTTCACTTTCATCAAGAGGCTTTTGAGTTCCTCTTCACTTGCTGCCATAAGGGTGGTGTCATCTGCATATCTGAGGTTATTGATATTTCTCCTGGCAATCTTGATTCCAGCTTGTGTTTCTTCCAGTCCAGCATTTCTCATGATGTACTCTGCATAGAAGTTAAATAAACAGGGTGACAATATACAGCCTTGACGTACTCCTTTTCCTATTTGGAACCAGTCTGTTGTTCCATGTCCAGTTCTAACTGTTGCTTCCTGACCTGCATACAAATTTCTCAAGAGGCAGACCAGGTGGTCTGGCATTCCCATCTCTTAAAGAATTTTCCAGTTTATTGTGATCCACACAGTCAAAGGCTTTGGCATAGTCAATAAAGCAGAAATAGATGTTTTTCTGGAACTCTCTTGCTTTTTCCATGATCCAGAGGATGTTGGCAATTTGATCTCTGGTTCCTCTGCCTTTTCTAAAACCAACTTGAACATCAGGAAGTTCACGGTTCACATATTGCTCAAGCCTGGCTTGGAGAATTCTGAGCATTACTTTACTAGCCTGTGAAACGAGTGCAATTGTGTGGTAGTTTGAGCATTCTTTGGCATTGCCTTTCTTTGGGATTGGAATGAAAACTGATCTTTTCCAGTCCTGTGGCCACTGCTGAGTTTCCCAAATTTGCTGGCATATTGAGTGCAGCACTTTCACAGCATCATCTTTCAGGATTTGGAATAGCTGAACTGGAATTCTATCACCTCCACTAGCTTTGTTCATAGTGATGCTTTCTAAGGCCCACTTGACTTCACATTCCAGGATGTCTGGCTCTAGGTCAGTGATCACACCATTGTGATTATCTGTGTCTTGAAGATCTTTTTTGTACAGTTTTTCTGTGTATTCTTGCCATGTCTTCTTAATATCTTCTGCTTTTGTTCGGTCCATACCATTTCTGTCCTTTATTGAGCCCATCTTTGCATGAAATGTTGCCTTGGTATCTCTGATTTTCTTGAAGAGATCCCTAGTCTTTCCCATTCTGTTGTTTTCCTCTATTTCTTTGCATTGATTGCTGAAGAAGGCTTTCTTATCTCTTCTTGCTCTTCTTTGGAACTCTGCATTCAGATGTTTATATCTTTCCTTTTCTCCTTTGCTTTTCGCTTCTCTTCTTTTCACAGCTATTTGTAAGGCCTCCCCAGACAGCCATTTTGCTTTTTTGCATTTCTTTTCCATGGGGATGGTCTTGATCCCTGTCTCCTGTACAATGTCACGAATCTCATTCTATAGCTCATCAGGCACTCTATCTATCAGATATCGGCCCTTAAATCTATTTCTCACTTCCACTGTATAATCATAAGGGATTTAATTTAGGTCATACCTGAATGGTCTAGTGGTTTTCCCTACTTTCTTCAATTTCAGTCTGAATTTGGCAATAAGGAGTTCATGGTCTGAGCCACAGTCAGCTCCTGGTCTTGTTTTTGCTGACTGTATAGAGCTTCTCCATCTTTGGCTGCAAAGAATATAATCAATCTGATTTCGGTGTTGACCATCTGGTGATGTCCATGTGTAGAGTCTTCTCTTGGGTTGTTGGAAGAGGGTGTTTATTATGACCAGTGCATTTTTCTTAGCAAAACTCTATTAGTCTTTGCCCTGCTTCATTCTGTATTCCAAGGCCAAATTTGCCTGTTACTCCAGATGTTTCTTGACTTCCTATTTTGCATTCCAGTCCCCTATAATGAAAAGCACATCTTTTTTGGGTGTTAGTTCTAAAAGGTCTTGTAGGTCTTCACAGAAGCATTCAACTTCAGCTTCTTCAGCATTACTGGTTGGGGCATAGACTTGGATTATTGTGATATTGAATGGTTTGCCTTGGAAATGAACAGAGATCATTCTGTCTTTTTTGAGATTGCATCCAAGTACTGCATTTCGGGTCTTTTGTTGACCATGATGGCTACTTCATTTCTTCTGAGGGATTCCTGCCCACAGTAGTAGATATAATGGTCATCTGAGTTAAATTCACCCATTCCAGTCCATTTCAGTTCGCTGATTCCTAGAATGTAGACATTCACTCTTGCCATCTCTTGTTTGACCACTTCCAATTTGCCTTGATTCATGGACCTGACATTCCAGGTTCCTATGCAATATTGCTCTTTACAGCATTGGACCTTGCTTCTATCACCAGTCTCATCCACAGCTGGGTATTGTTTTTGCATTGGCTCCATCCCTTCATTCTTTCTGGAGTTATTTCCCCATTGATTTCCAATAGCATATTGGGCACCTACTGACCTGGGGAGTTCCTCTTTCAGTATCCTATCATTTTGCCTTTTCATACTGTTCATGGGGTTCTCAAGGCAAGAATACTGAAGTGGTTTGCCATTTCCTTCTCCAGTGGACCACTTTCTGTCAGATCTGTCCACCATGACCTGCCCATCTTGGGTTGCCCCACAGGCAGGGCTTAGTTTCATTGAGTTAGACAAGGCTGTGGTCCTAGTGTGATTAGATTGACTAGTTTTCTGTGAGTATGGTTTCAGTGTGTTTGCCCTCTGATGCCCTCTTGCAATACCTACCGTCTTACTTGGTTTTCTCTTACCTTGGGTGTGGGGTATCTCTTCACGGGTGCTGCAGCAAAGCACAGCCATTGCTCCTTACCTTGGACGAGGGATATCTCCTCACTGCCACCCTTCCTGACCTTCACCATAGTTTGGCCTCAGGTAAATAACAGGGAAGGAACACAGTTCCACCCATCAACAGAAAATTGGATTAAAGATTTACTGAGCATGGCCTGCCCATCAGAACAAGACCCAATTTCCCCCTCAGTCAGTCTCTCCCAGCAGGAAGTTTCCATAAGCCTCTTATCCTTCTCCCTCAGAGGGCAGACTGACTGAAAACCACAATCACAGAAAACTAACCAGTCTGATCACATGGACCACAGCCTTGTCTAAGGGCCACCCAAGATGGACAGATCATGGAGGAGAGTTCTGACAAAACATGGTCCACTGGAGAAGGGAATGGCAAACCACTTCAGTATTCTTGCCTTGAGAACCCCATGAACAGTATGAAAAAGACCAGATTTACCATTGCATTATTGTTTCTAAACAATATCAGGGGCTTATCTGGGGGCTTCCCTGATAGCTCAGTTGGTAAAGAATCCACCTATAATGCAGGAGACCCTGGTTTGAGTCCTGGTTTGGGAAGATCCAATGGAGGAGGGATAGGCTACCCACTCCAGTATTCTTGGGCTTCCCTAGTGGTCAGCTGGTAAAGAATCTGCCTGCAATGCAGGAGACCTGGGTTCGATCCCTGGGTTGGGAAGATCCCATGGAGAAGGGAAAGGCTACCCACTCCAGTATTCTGGCCTGGAGAATGCCATGGACTGTATAGTCCATGGGGTTGCAAAGAGTTGGACACGACTGAGCGAACTTCACTTCCCATTGTTTCTTAACTGCTCCTCCTTTGTTTCTGCATTCCCTCCCTTCTCTAATTAGTAACTGTTTGAATCCTTAGGAACTCGTGGAAGGTCTAGGAGGTTGAAGTCTTTTCCCTACAAACAGGAAAGATGTGAGGAAGTGGACACAGAAAGGCTTTTGAACATGGGAAGACCCCACAGGGTCTGGCTCCATTTCAATCCTCCCTTTTCTTTGATACGCCTCAGTCTTGAGGAGAACAGAATGGTAATAAAATTTTGGATAGAGAGGTTAGTCATAAACATGACAGAGGAATTTGTTTTAGGGGGACTTGATTTTAGGGGGACTCGGTTTTGTTAGCATAGGACAGAGGGTGGGCACTTATTGGGAGGAAAGAAACATGAATTTCCTAGATGGTAGACCTCCTATATATGAGGAACATTCTTCTCATTTAACCCTGACAACACCCTATGGAGGGCCTATTATTATTCCAGTTTTACAACTGGGGCCCACAGATACTAAATAAAATGCCCAAGGTCACATCCTCATTGAGTCTGGCCAAAGGATTGGGAACCTAAGTCTGTTAGGCTCCAGAGTATATATTCTTTCCATCAGTAAGTGGTCTTGTAGTAACAATAGGATTTTGTTTTATTTTTTATAGTATTTTTAAAACATATAAAGTAAATTTCCAAGTTGATTTAAAATGAGTCAATTGGCAAAACTGCATTTTTAGTGTGACTCTTAGGTAACACCTGTCACGCTGACTGTCATACTTTAGATGGTAGAAGTGTGCTGCCTTGGTTCTTTTCAATTCCTGCGCATTATGGACACTGAACACATGTTTAAAAACAATCCACAGACAGTGCTCACAATGACTGGGCCCCAGTGCTTTGTTTGAGTACATGTTCTCTCTGGCATGTGATTATCTTGATCTTCACATTGAAATAAATTTCATTTATCTCGAGTATTTTCATTATCTTGAGCATTTTTTGCTTGCTGATTGAAGGTGACAAAAATGCCAGGTATTTTTAGCTTGTTATAGAAATCACACATTCATGAAGAGTCATGGCAGATTTAAATTTGCTTTATGTTCACTCTAACTCTGGCCTTCATATGGCATTTCCTTTTCTTTCACTATATTTTTAAATCTCAGAAAAATGTATATCTCTGGATTTAAGAACATATTTACAGTGGTCTGAAATTTTTATTATATGAGCTAAAAAGAAGAGAAAATAATTATGTACAAGAACAAAAGGAATGTTTGTTCAGTGAATCAGAAACAAATTAAGGTAGAGAACATAAAAAATAGATCAGCATTTTTTTTAGCATGTACAATGTTTCACACGTATCTGTCACTTTGAAAAATGGCTCTTAAAATTTGCTAAGAGCATTTCAAAATTGCTAAATTGATTGTAATTAAGTGAGCAAATAACAACAAAAAAAATTGCTCATTTTGCAATGCTTCCTTGAAGCAAAAAAAAAAAAAAAAAAAAAGAGAGAGAGAGAGAGAAACATGCAGATCAAAGTGACTCCTAGCATTGAGAGGAAGCACCAAGAATAAGATGCATTATGTCTACTGACTACTAGCTGAACCTGAAAGAAACTGGTTTCTAATTTCATTAAATAGAAACAAAAAGCACATATTCTCTTATTCTTACACAAATGCTAGGTTAAACATTTATATGTGAAGGTAGGAAATGTATAATTTGTGGAAAAGAAAATATACTGTGTGACTGAATTAAAATGAGAATGTAATATCACCATGCTTCACTGATTCTGACAAATTGTCCATATTTGAAAATATTTTGACATTCTAATTTCATATTTGAAGTCAAAGTTTAATACCAAAAACTATGTGAAGAGGTCAAATATTGACTTAGAATTCTATAAACACTTTATATGTTGAAATCTTGACTCTCCACTAAAGCACCAAACTTCTCAAATTTAGGAACAATGTCTAAAATTATATCTTTATTTTCTGTCGAATTAGGTATTTAGCAAGTGCCTAAGACATATTCTCATGTAAGAAATGAAATTATGTGTTAATGGCTCAAAGAAAACAGGCAATGAGCTTGGACAAATCAAATGTGAAAGTTGCTTAGTCGTGTATGACTCTTTGTGACCCCATGGACTATACAGTCCATGGAATTCTCTAGGCCAGAATATTGGAGTGGGTAGCCTTTCCCTTCTCCAGGGAATCTTTCCAACCCAGGGATCGAACCCAGTTCTCCTACACTGCAGGTGGATTCTTTACCAGCTTAGCCACAAGAGAAGCCCCCAAATCAAGTGCATCTGTATGTAAATAACTGAAGGTCTGTCATTGAGATTCTGGTTTTTTATGTGAACCAAAACTTATTTATTCACTCACAAATTCTTTGTTTATTAGAAAAAAAAAAAAAAAAAACAAGGTTTAGCAAGTAAGTATTTTAGAGATGTGAAAACTGAGGCCTTGAAAGATTTTGACTCAGTAATGAGTAGTCATGACAACCCACGCCTCTTCTCTCCGGTCCCATATTCTTTCCATAACACTTAAAGACCAAGACAGGAAGACACTGGTCTCTAGCACCATCTACATGGCAGCATACCTTGAAATGTTTAGGAGTTGGCAAGAGAAAGAGAACCTCAATCAGTCTCTTATTCACTTATATTTAGCATTTTGAAGAAAATGTATGTGTACCAGTCACTTTTCCGATGGTACTCAAAAAAGAAATGTTGTTCTTATGTTCATTTTCTTGCTAATATGACCAAAAATGTTTGAAAACTTGGTAGTGAAAGGATGTAACCACTGTGAGATAGTTAAGTATCATACATGTAGCTTCAATTTACCAAACGAGGATGAGTCTGGGGATGGTATTAAGAATATTTAACCCAGCTATTTGTTGGGTTGGTCAGAAACTACTATCTATCTGATATTTTAAGGACTTTCCTGATTTCTCTTATTATGCTCACTTTGAATTGTGGTAAAATATTAGATTTAGATTTGTAGATTTGTAGATTTCATTTTAGATTATTGCTGCAAAGTATTCTCTTGTCTATGAGAAACAATTTGTGTTTTCTCTGCTGTACTGTGTGTTTTTCATTTCTTAAAAATTATTTTTCAGTATTTTTAGCTTCATTAAATCATTCCCAAGAGCACAATAGTAACATTTTCAAGATCTCAGAATAAGGACTAGCACTTGAAGGTCAGGTTTGAGGAAAAGAATTTAGGAGTGACCTCTGTTTCTCCAGTGTGTGCTAGTTGTATTCCTGACCCCTACAGTGAATAGCACATGCTGTTTTACCTGAATAGTGCTGGCATTTTTAGAGATTTTCAAGTCTATTATATTTGCTCCCTGACTACATTCCTTTCTACCATTATGCATTTGAAATAAATTAAGGTCTAAAATAATTATAACAACTACAGATTACAATATATTACAAGACCACCACCAATTTTACTTATAAACTGCTTTATTATTTTATTGGTAATGTAAACTCTTATTGATAAACTGTAAATGATTATACATTAGCAGTAGCAGTCAGTGCCTAGCATCATCTCTTCGAGATTATAAATTCTTTGAAGATAAGCATTGCTATATTTATATAGTGCTTACTTTCAATTCTGTGGGGCTTCCTGCGTAGCTCAAATGGTAAAGAATCTGCCTGCAATGTAGGAGACCTGGGTTCGATCCCTGGGTTGGGATGATCCCCTGGAGAAGAGCATGGCAACCCACTCTGGTATTCTTGCCTGGAAAATCCCATGGACAGAGGAGCCTGATGGGCTGCAGTCCATATACTTAGCCCACATTGGATATTTGGCTCACTCATTGTAATCTTACTTTATGATGGTTAATTGATTAAGGATCAATGTCTTTACATTATAAGCAGAAATTGGGCTATCACTTGCAGCTAGGCAGAACGGACTAAGCAAGGGAAAATGGAGGAAAGCATATCACAGCCATGAAGAAATGGTGCAGGCCAAAGAAGTGAATACTGCTGTGAATGTTTCTCTTTAGCACAGTGTGAAACTCCTGGGTATAAGAAGAGCTACAGGAAGGATGTACTTTATGGTTCAGAATTTCAGCAGTTGAACATCTCTACAAGGTCCCACAATAAATGAAACTTGCCTGGTTGATGCCTATATTTCTTCTAGTCTATAAACTACCTATAGTTTATAAACTAGTTTATAGACTGCTGCTACTGCTAAGTCGCTTCAGTCGTGTCCGACTCTGTGCAACCCCATAG
Source organism: Bos indicus x Bos taurus (assembly GCF_003369695.1). NCBI lineage: Eukaryota > Metazoa > Chordata > Mammalia > Artiodactyla > Bovidae > Bos > Bos indicus x Bos taurus. The sequence continues at coordinate 48,254,185 of NC_040096.1, forward strand.
ACGGCAGCCCACCAGGCTCCCTCGTCCCTGGGATTCTCCAGGCAAGAACACTGGAGTGGGTTGCCATTTCCTTCTGCAATAGTTTATAGACTAGACAACCATATCTTTTTATCTGCACATCTTCTATACTTACTCCCAAAGTCTAGCGCCCAGTGCTTTTTTTCACTTGTGTTATTTGAGGCTGAGAAAATTCTCAGAAAGCCTGGACAATTACATGGACTCATTTCTTTATTGAAACCAGGTCATATTGCCGTAGTTATGCTGATCTGAGCACGTGCACCGTGAGCGTGCTCAACAATCCGGACACATCTACTGAAAGGTCAAAAATGGAGACTGTCTCTTTACTCCAGCAGCAACTATAGCCCACTGATGCTACTACCTTTCACTCTCCTTCACCTCCCTCATGACCTTTGCCCCTCTGTCATTGCTTTCCGTAGTCAATCGTTAGAATCACGCCCTTTCAAACTCCTTCAATTCCATGCCTTCTCTTTGGTTTACTTATTTGCTGCTGCTGCTGCTAAGTCGCTTCAGTCGTGTCCGACTCTGTGCGACCCCAGAGATGGCAGCCCACCAAGCTCCCCCGTCCCTGGGATTCTCCAGGCAAGAACACTGGAGTGGGTTGCCATTTCCTTCTCCAATGCCTGAAAGTGAAAAGTGAAAGTGAAGTCGCTCAGTTGTGTCTGACTCCAAGCGACCCCATGGACTGCAGCCTACCAGGCTCCTCCATCCATGGGATTTGCCAGGCAAGAGTACTGGAGTGGGTTGCCATTGCCTTCTCTGTTACTTATTTGATTAAAACACAATCCTGATAAAAATCTATCTCCATGCCATGCCATAGTTAAGTGTAGTTGGAGTAAAACACACCATCAGACAAGTTAATTTATTTTTAAGTTCATAATCACTAAACTCTAGGAGGTCCTTTACACTGTTAGGCCCATATCTACTTCCTCATGATGTTCACTTTCCCACTTTCTTGGACAACTATTTCACTTTTCCTCCCTTTTAAAACTCTAAACAGCTCTGCTTGATCCTCACTCACAGCTGAAATTATCAACTTCCTGAGAAAATCAAAGCATTCAGAGGGAACTTCCACAAGCAGCCATACACCTATTCTAAGCCAGCATTTTCCTCCTATTACTACAGAACCACTGTTCACACTCTGTGCTAAAGCCCAGGCTTTGTGCATTCTTTTCACTTATTCAAGACAGTTACTTCCTCAATTCTCTGTTCTCTTTTTTACTCTCTAGGATCATTCTCATCGGCGTGCAAACAAGCTTTTATTTTTCCCATCTTAAAAATAATTCTTTCTTTATTCTAATTTCCCCACCAATTGCTTCCCCATTTTTCTGCTCCATTAAAAAAAAAAAAAAAACCACCAAGAATAATCAGAACAAAATAAACAAACAGAAACCAAAAGAGTCCTTGACGTATTAGTGCAAACTTGATGTCTCCAAATTTAATACATTCCCTACAGGTTTTTGCCTCTGTATTCCTCTGAGAATAATCATGTCAAGGTCACAGGTGTCATACACGGTGCTAACTCCAAAGTAAGTTATTACTCCTCATTTTCTTTGAGCTTTTAACAGCATTTGCCTTGAAATATGTTGCTCATTTGGCTTTCAAGACTTTATACTTTCCTGGTTTTTCTGCTATAACACTGGCTGTTCCTTTCATGTTTCCTTTCCCGGCTCTGCTTCATTTCTCAGCTAGTAACATTATTCATTCCCTTACTGATCGCATCTAACCTCACGGCTTTAAATACTATTTATATGTTGATGACATCTGAATTTATATCTCCAGCCGCTGCCTCAGTTCTCTGACCACCTGACCCCATATTCAATTCCTACTGACCTCTCAATGTGAAGGTCTAACAAATCACCACAAAAATAACATCTGAATAGAATTTATCTTCCTTCTAACCAAACCTGTTCAACCTGTAGTTGTTTGCTTGTCAGTTAATAGAAACTTTTTTTCTATTTCTTAAGCACATGACACTGGAATCATACCAACTCTTTCTCTTTTCCAACTCAGCTCTTCTCTCTTCTCCTCTCTTTGTCTCTGCTTCCAATTTGTCAGCAGATCCTGTCAATTATACCTTCAAAACTTACCCAGGATGTGACATTTTTAGCCACCTGCCCTAATACCACTCTGGTCATCACAGGATATTGCCTGGGTTACTAAAGTGGCCACCTAATGCATCTCTCTGCTCTCATTCTTGCCCTTCTTCAGTTTTCAACACAGCACTCAAAGTGATCTTTCTAAAATGTCATAGCAATTCTCTATTTAAAATCCTTCTAGCGACTGTCTATCTCTCATGGCCCTTACAATGGCTCACAAAGCCTTACACCGTCTGTCCCATTTCTTATGTGATAGACCTCAGATACTTGTAGGTTCAGGTCACCGTGGCTAGACCTGCTTGCTCTTCCCAAAACACTATAGAATTCTATCTCAGGAGAGTTCCTCCTTCTAGAGCTCTCTTCTCCGTGAACCTCTGTGTGACTCACTCCGTCATTCCTTCTGGGTCACCTTGTCAGTGAGGTCTTATGCTCCATCTCTCTTCCTTCTACCTTATTTATCACCTTATAATGTACCATCATGTATTCCAGCTTCCCTGGTGGCTCAGACGGTAAAGAATCTGCCTGTACTGTGGAAGACTTGGGTTTGATCCCTGGGTCAGGAAGATCCCCTGGAGAAGTAAATAGCAACCCACTTGAGTATCCTTCTCTGAGAATCCTATGCACAGAGGAGCCTGGCGGGCTACAGTCCATGGGATCGCAAAGAATTGGACACGACTGAGCAACAACTACTACTGATACTAATATACCATATACTTTTCTTATTTATTTTGTTTTTGTCTCTTTCCATATAAGCTCCATAAGGATAAGTGGTTGAAGTCTGTTTTGTTCCTAGGTACTTTGAACAGTTATTGGCTTGCAGCATGTGCTCAGTGAATATTTATTGACTGAAAAATTAAAGGAAAAGATGGCAGGCAACAGTAACAAAAATGAGTAGAAAAGAGACGAATTCTGTGAACACTTAAAAGTAAAAGAAAAAGATGACTAGGGGAAAACTTATGGGAGAGAATTGATTTGAACCAGCAGGAAGTTTAGATAAGTAAAAATTACTTGATTTGTAATTTTGTACCTAAGTGGAAAAGTTTCAGCAAATGGGGTTAATTATAAGGCCAGAGCTATCTTTAAATAGCAGATTCTTACAACTGACATAAAGAAAACAAAGTGAACCATATCCAACTCATATAGTAGATGTGCAATAAGTGTTTGTAGACTGAGCAAAAATTAATGAATGATCAGTGAAAGAGTTTATTTGGTATCATATCCTGGTCTCAGAAAAATATAACGTGTAACTAGTATACATAATCTTTAATATGTTGGTAAACCTCTAGGTACAAGTCTACTTGCATTTTTGTTTTTAAAATTTCTTTTAAAAACAATCAAGACACAATTACAAACAGCAGATTTGGGATGACTTTTTCCCTCCATGTTATTACCATAGAACTTGATAAAAAAAGTCTTCCTTTCTTTTAATCAGACCTCAACTTTTAGAGAGGCATCAAACTATGAGAAAAGCAAAAACATTTTTATTTTAACATCCATTATGAGGCTTATAGGACTTCCCAGGCTGGCTAGTGGTAAAGAACCCGCCTGCCAATGCAGGGACACAGTTTCCATTCCTGTGTTGGGAAGATCCCTGGAGAAGGAAATGGCAACACTCCAGTATTCTTGCCTGGAGAATCCTATGGACAGAGGAGCCTGACAGGCTGCAGTCCATGGGGGCCACACAGAGTCTGACACGATTGAAGCAACTTAGCATGCCGCACATAAGGCTTATAAAAGTAAAATTTCAACAAAACTCAAATGGAATTATTCTAATTAGATGAATGGAAATATTATCAAGGCCTCAATATCTTCTGATTATGTAAAAGCATAATGACTTCACTGCTTATCTTAGTTCAACAACTAATATGTTTGTATTAGTGGAAGATTTTCCCCTGGGTCTCCTCATTAATGAATAAAAATATGCCTGTTAAGCATGATGTATTCATGGAAGCATTATCGTTTTAACAATTTTCATGAGGCCATTGTACAAGTTTTGGTATATGTGAATAAAAAGTGATGTATTCAATATATTGAATATTTGGGGGATTGGGCAGACTTAACTTTACCTGAATGATAAATTTCATTTATAAATGATGATATAAAAAGTTAGCCTAAGGACGATCATGATGGCAATGAGTTTTTCACTTTTAATTGAATTCTATATAACATTTATCCTCATGAGGTCAAACCTTTTAATTCCAGCACCATACTCTGTATATCTAGCAGGAATAATAGAAGTTTTTAGATGTCTTAGCAATAGAAAATTTATTCCTATCAAAGAACTCCAGCTCAATTCAATGCCAAACATTTTATTTATCTTCATTAAGAAATGATTACATACTGAATATGTTGCCAGCAATCTATGGCATAGTGTCAAAATTTGGACATTTATAATCTTGCCTGACCCATGTTGGCAGGCATAAAGGAAAATCAGGATTCTGCCTCAGACCTTGGTGAAGTAGATGGTACCAGACTTTCCTTCCTGCCACAAGAAACTGTAAAACTGGGCAGATACATGAAACAAGTGTTTTCAGGCATTGAACACAGACCACTCAGTACTGTTATCACTGACAAAAGCAAGTAACTCAAGATGAGCATGATATTTGGCTCCTGCCTAGGGTGTTTTCCAGAGCACAGCTCAGGGAGGTGGAGCATACACAGAGGCTAGTAGTCTCATTAAATGCAGAGAGCATATGTAAGAGCTTAAAATACAATAGCTACTGGAAGCTCAAGGATAGAGTATGGGAAAGGGCAGGTCTAGGTATTTCAAATCCTGTAAGATGATGCTGTGAAAGTGCTGCACTCTGTATGCCAGCAAATTTGGAAAACTCAGCAGTGGCCACAGGACTGGAAAAGGTCAGTTTTCATTCCAATCCCAAAGAAAGGCAATGCCAAAGAATGCTCAAACAACCACACAATTGCACTCCTCTCACACGCTAGTAAAGTAATGCTCAAAATTCTCCAAGCCAGGCTTCAGCAATATGTGAACCGTGAACTTCCTGATGTTCAAACTGGTTTTAGAAAAGGCAGAGGAACCAGAGATCAAATTGCCAACATCAGTTGGATCATGGAAAAAGCAAGAGAGTTCCAGAAAAACATCTATTTCTGCTTTATTGACTATGCCAAAGCCTTTGACTGTGTGGATCACAATAAACTGTGGAAATTTCTGAGAGAGATGGGAATACCAGACCACCTGACTTTTCTCTTGAGAAACCTATATGCAGGTCAGGAAGCATCAGTTAGAACTGGACATGGAACAACAGACTGGTTCCAAATAGGAAAAGGAGTACGTCAAGGCTGTATATTGTCACCCTGCTTATTTAACTTATATGCAGAGTACATCATGAGAAACGCTGGGGTGGAAGAAGCACAAGCTGGAATCAAGATTGCCGGGAGAAATATCAATAACTTCAGATATGCAGATGACACCACCCTTATGGCAGAAAGTGAAGAGGAACTCAAAAGCCTCTTGATGAAAGTGAAAGAGGAGAGTGAAAAAGTTGGCTTAAAGCTCAACATTCAGAAAACGATCATCATGGCATCTGGTCCCATCACTTCATGGGAAATAGATGGGAGAACAGTGGAAACAGTGTCAGACTTTATTTTTCTGGGCTCCCAAATCACTGCAGATGGTGACTGCAGCCATGAAATTAAAAGACGCTTACTCCTTGGAAGGAAAGTTATGACCAACCTAGATAGCATATTCAAAAGCAGAGACATTACTTTGCCAACAAAGATCCGTCTAGTCAAGGCTATGGTTTTTCCAGTGGTCATGTATGGATGTGAGAGTTGGACTGTGAAGAAAGCTGAGCACCGAAGAATTGATGCTTTTGAACTGTGGTATTGGAGAAGACTCTTAGAGTTCCTTAGACTGCAAGGAGATCCAACCAGTCCATCCTAAAGGAAATCAGTCCTGGATGTTCTTTGGAAGGAATGATGCTAAAGATGAAACTCTAGTACTTTGGCCACCTCATGCAAAGAGTTGACTCATTGGAAAAGACTCTGATGCTGGGAGGGATTGGGGGCAGGAGGAGAAGGGGACGACAGAGGATGAGATGGCTGGATGGCATCACTGACTCGATGGACACGAGTCTGAGTGAACTCCGGGAGTTGGTGATGGACAGGGAGGCCTGGTGTGCTGCAATTCATGGGGTCGCAAAGAGTTGGACACGACTGACCGACTGAATTGTGATCCAATGGACAGTAGCCCACCAGGCTCCTCTGCCCATGGAATTTTTCAGACAACCATACTGGAGTAGGGTGTCATTTCCTACTCCAGGGGATCTTCCCAACCCAGAGGTTGAACCCGAGTCTCTTGCTTCTCTGGCATTGGCAGGCAGATTTTACCACTAGTGCCAGAACTAAAGGGAGAAAAAACCTAAATAGATCAGCCATAATGAAAAACAAAACTAAGTCTGGAGGAAACAAAAGGATTTGTCAATAATTTAACCATCCGACATAACAAAATTTAACACTTTTTCAAAGGCAACATAATGACATAATAATCATACAATGTCCAGTAAGAAATAAAAATAATTACTAGATTTGTAAATCAGCAGGGAAATGTGAAGTCAAGTGAATTGAGGTCAACAGAAACAGATCCTGCAAATGAGCCATATATTGGAATTATCAGACAAGAACTTTAAAAGAGCTATAACAGTGTTCAGACATATTAAAGAAAAGATGAATGTAAAAAATAAGTATATGAGAAATGTCAGCAGAGAAATTGAAACTCTAAAAAATTCAATTTCTGGAATTTACAAGCAAAATCTCAAATGAAAAATTTGCTGAATTTGCTTAATAAGAAATTGGAGACTGTAAAGAATAGGTCATTGAACTTGAAGACAGATCAATAAAAATTATCCAATTTGAAAATGAGGAGAAAAAAAGACTTGCAATTAAATTAAGAGTCTTAGGAACTTGCGGGACAAGAACACACAATCTAACAAATGTGTAACTGAAGTCCCAGAAGGAAAGGAAAAAGCTAATAGAGTAGAAACAATATATGAAAAAGACCATAAATTTCCAAAACTTGGTGAAAACATTGACTTAAAGATCCAAAAACTTAGGAAACCTCATGTAGAGTAAACATAAAGCTAACCATATCCTGGCACATCATAATCAAATTGTTGGTAAAGAGAAAATATTAAATGTAGTCAGAAAAAAATACACATTACATACAGGCAAACAAAGGTTAAAATGATGGTTGAGAAATCAGAAAAATGCAGGCCGAAGGAAAGTGGAATAATATCTTTAAAAAGCTAAAAGGAAAAAAAGAAAAAAGACATTAAAGTTCTATACAGAGTAAAAATGTCCTTCACAATGAGAGTATAATGAAGACATTTTTAGAGGAGTGAAAACAACAAACTTCATCTCAGCGCACCTGCACTGCAAGAAATGCTAAGGCCAGTGGGAAGAGATGAATCAGTAAGAAGGAATGAAATGCACTAAATGGTAAATATCTGGATTAATGTAGTTGTCTCTCAATTTCTTTAAAAGATTACTAACTGCTCAAAATAAAAATAAGATTGATGTGGTCAAGTTCATAAAGTATGAAGAAGGAAGATCGGTTCAGTTCAGTTCAGTTGCTCAGTCGTGTCCGACTCTTTGCGACTCCATGAATCGCAGCACGCCAGGCCTCCCTGTCCATCACCATCTCCCGGAGTTCACTCAGACTCACGTCCATCAAGTCAGTGATGCCATCCAGCCATCTCATCCTCTGTTGTCCCCTTCTCCTCCTGCCCCCAATCCCTCCTAGCATCAGAGTCTTTTCCAATGAGTCAACTCTTCACATGAGGTGGCTAAAGTATTGCAGTTTTAGCTTTAGCATCATTCCCTCCAAAGAACAGCCAGGGCTGATCTCCTTTAGAATGGACTGGTTGGATCTCCTTGCAGTCCAAGGGACTCTCAAGAGTCTTCTCCAACACCACAGTTCAAAAGCATCAATTCTTCGGTGCTCAGCTTTCTTCACAGTCCAACTCTCGCATCCATACATGGCCACTGGAAAAACCATAGCCTTGACTAGACGGACCTTTGTTGTCAAAGTAATGTCTGGTAACAATTTCATAAAGAATTGTGGAATAAATGGAATTATACTCTGATAGGATTCTCATGTAGGAGATCCCGGTTCGATTCCTGGGTCAAGAAGTTCCCCTGGTGAAAGGATAAGCTACCCTCTCCAGCCAGAAGGGGTGGCTCAGATGGTGAAGAATCTGTCTACAATAAAAGGAGACCTGGGTTCTATCCCTGGGTTGGAAAGATCCCCTGGAGGAGGGCATGGCAACCCACTCAAGTATTCTTTGCCTGGAGACTCCCATGGACAGAGGAGCCTGGTGGGCTGCAGTCCACAGTGTCACAAAGAGTCAGACATGACTGAGCAACTAAGCTCAGCACAGGATTCTCATGCATTACATCAAGTGGGACAATATTAACTGTAAGAAAGCTATATTAAGTTGTGAATGTATAATCTCTAGTGAAATAACTAAAAATCAGTAATAAGAGCTTTGTTAATAGTCACATCTGCCTTGAGATTTTCTTGAAGATACACTCTAGCAGACCAAATCAGAAGGCCTTAATGAAGCAATCAGGTTGAACTAGGTGCTGTCATGGTAGTGCTTTATCATGAAATAGGTGATTTGGAGGAGGAAATGGCAACCCACTCTAGTATTCTTGCCAGGAAATTCCCATGGAGAGAGGAGCCTGGCGGGCTACAGTCCCTGGGGTCGCAAAGAGTTGGACACGACTGAAGCTCCTGAGCACAGGCAATATGGCTTCCTGGCCTCAGATCGTGTATGACCTCCCATACAAAATGGGTTGTCACTTGCTTATTTGTTTTTGATAATTGTCATTTGTTTTGCTTCCTGAGAGTGAAAATCATGTCCAAAATATTTAGAATGAGAAAGTGTCTCTTTTTTGAAGAAAAAAAGAATTGACCATATCCTTAATCCTTACCTTACGTTCCATGGGAAGACCAAATGTGACCTGGGATGCTGATTGAATAATAGATCTTGTGGTATGTTCTAGGTGACTACATGGATTTAACACCATTGTTAGGTTAAAAAGAATTAGAGGATACATGGATTTAATACCATTGTTAAGGTAAGAAGAATTAGAGGAATGGTAATCCTTTCTCTTTCCACAGTGATGTTTCTAATACCTCGAAATATTTTATACTCTGGTTGCATAAGGGTATTTTATATTCTTTAGCTATTTTTAATAATAGCAAGGTTCACCTTCTGAAGTGCTTTGCTTAGTGACAGAATTCAAACCTGGGGACTTAAACATCAAAAGAAGTTCTGATATATTCCATTTAACTCTAGCCTTTTATGCACGTTCTTTTATGCTTTCATTTCTAGCCGTTCTTTCATTTTCCCAGCCATAATGAGAGAGATGAGTGGTTAGAATAAGTCTGTTGGTCAAACAAATAAGCTGACCCTTCCCTTTGAGAGCAGTTTTAATCTTTCTTTGTGCTGAGGTAAATCAGATGCCTGTCAGGCCATGGAACATTTTACAAATTCATTCATTTTCTCCCCTCATAAAATATGCATGGTTTAGGCATCAAGACCTCACTGTAGAGGACTATCCTTCTGAAGTTCAAGAAATCCTTCAGTGCATTGTCATTCAAGGCATAGCGCATGGCTGCTTCAGAGCGGTATTCTTTCAGACTTTCCCACTGATAAAATGGAAGCTTTTTCTCATTTAAAGGGACAAGTGAAGTTGAAAGATTCATGTTCCCCAAAAAAGAATAAGTAAAGTCACTTTTCCCAGACTATGGCATTTGAGGTTAGTCAATATATTGTATAGACCCACACACCAAGCATAGAGGAGCATGTTTATTCTTGTTCGTCCACATGAAGACCGTGCATATTGCCTGGATTCTGAGCTCAAGGATCTTACTTCCATTGTAGGAGACACACATAAGTACAAGTACTTATAATACAATGTTAAAAGGCAATCATTAGTATAGTCCCCTATGTAGTAAAGTATTTACCCTTACTAAAAGGGAGATCTGGGCTTTGCCGGTGGTTGGGCTGCTGGAGGTATTCTCTAAACTCTTGGAAAGACATGCCAGATAGCAGTGTTTTTATTTGCCTGCTGGCCTCGGGCGCATAAAAGCAGGACTTCCCTGGTGGCTCAGATGGTAAAGCGTCTGTGTACAATGCGGGAGACCTGGGTTCGATTCCTGGGTCAGGAAGATTCCCTGGAGAAGGAAATGGCAACCCACTCCAGTACTCTTGCCTAGAAAATCCCATGGACGGAGGAGCCTGGTGCAGGCTACTGCCCATGGGGTCGCAAAGAGTCGGACACAACTGAGCAACTTCACTCTTTTCTTTCACTTTGGCCTTGGGCAAGTCAGATACATAGGAGTGGGATTTAGGTTGCGGGCTTTGGATCACATCATATTAGCTTGATTTTCTGAGAGGCTGGAGCTGGAGATCAGCCACTGGGTCAGTAAACCAACCTTATGTTTTAGAGTCCCCATAAAAACTCTGGACACCAAGGCTTGGGTAAGTGTCCCTGCCTGGCAATGCTCCATGTTATCATCAGACATCAGTTCTCGGAAAGTGAAGCTGGCCATGACTGAATGGGAGGAAACTAGGAGCTCCGAGTTTTGTACTTTCTTGAACTTTGCCCTAGATACTTGTTTGCTTGTTGTTCAGTCACTAAGTTGTGTCCGACTCTTTGCTACCCACGGACTGCAACATGACAGGCTTCCCTGTCCTTCACTATCTCCTGGAGTTTGCTCAAACTCATGTCCATTGATTTGGTGGTGGTAGTGGTTTAGTTGCTAAATTGTGTCCAACTATTTTGATCCTATGGATTGTAGCCTGCCAGGCTCCTCTGTCCATGGGATTCTCCAGGCAAGAATATGGGAGTGGGTAGACATTTCCTTTTCAAGAGAATCTTCCCAACCCAGGAATTGAAGCTGGGTCTCCTGTATTGCAGGCATATTCTTTACCGACTCAGCTATGAGGGAAGACCTTTGAGTCAGTGATGCCATTCAACCACCTCATCCTCTGTTACTACCTTCTCCTTCTGCCCTCAATCTTTTCCAGCATCGGGGTCTTTCCCAATGAGTCAGTTCTTCAAATCAGGTGACCAAAACATTGGAGCTTCAGCTTCAGCATCAATCCTTCCAATAAATATTCAGTGTTTATTTACTTTAGGATTGACTAGTTCCATCTTATTTCCCTAGGTTGATTTTAATCTTATCCTTTCCCTGTAATAAACCATTCCTGGGATAACAGCATTTAATAAGTTCTGTGAGTCTTTTCGGGTGAATTTTCAGAACTGATGGTGGTTGGGGAACTCTCTGAACTTACTGTTAGTCTCAGAAGTGAGGGTGGTCTTGGGGTCTGTGCTCCCTGTAACACCACATTCCCTGTTTCCTCCATGTCTTTCGAGATCTTCACCCTGCTTTGACATAAACCTGGCTTTCTTCCAAGAACACTTCTACTTTGGAACCTTTGCAAATAGTGGCTATTTCTCTCCCACTTTAATCTCTGGACCTAGAAGTGGGATAGGTGCTCTCCATTCTCCTTGCTGCCATTCTGGACCATTCTCCTGGCTGCTTCAAGAAAACCTCCACTTTAAACCTCACACTGTAACTTTCTGCCACCTACCCACTGCCCTTCAGTGTTGCAATCATTTACTTTGGTGCTCTCCTCCATACCACAGTGGAACCTTGAACAAAGCCGGGGTTAACTGCACCAGCCCTCTGTGTAGTCAAAAATCCAGTATAACTAATAGCCTGCCCGCTGTTTACATGGCACGGCTCCTCCACATCCACAGAGCCTCCAGGTCCCCAGTTCCATATCCAAGGATTCAACCATCTATGGATCCTCTAGTATTGAAAAAAAAAATTCCAGTATAAATGGACATGTGCAGTTCAAACCTGTGTTGTTCAAGGGTCAACTCTAATTAATCTACCTGTTGGTGGATGTATGACCATTGTTAGAGAAGTGCCATCCTGAGCAATACCTAGACTCCAGTCTGCACCAGGCCGACCCTGTCCAGTCCAGGTCCTCCCCACCCGGAGTTGATCCTTCCATAGAGCTAAGGCTTATTTTCTCTAATGTGATTCTTATTGAGTTCTTTGAGGTAGTTTGATCACACAACACACCAAAGTTTTGGTTTTATATGACTCTGGATTCTTTTTGACTCCTTAGTCACTTCACAGATAGAGGTATCTGTGCTGTGCTTAGTTGCTTCAGTCATGTCTGACTCTTTGCTAACCCACAGACCACAGCCCTCCAGGCTCCTTTCTCCATGGGATTCTCCAGGCAAGGATAATGGAGGGGTTGCCATTTCCTTCTCCAGGGGGTCTTCCTGACCCAGGGATGGAACTCTCATCTCCTGCAATGCAGGCGGATTCTTTACCACTGAACCACCAGGGAAGCCCTTCATGAGAAATATCAGTAACCAAAGACCATTCCTAAGAACATCTTTACAATCCATTCATTTTTTTTTTTTTTGGTTGCACTTCAAATAGTAATTAAACCCTGTTATGTGGCCAGGAATGTGATTTCTTTTTTACTGAGGATTCAAATAGAAAATCAATTATACTTCTCCTTCATATGATTACTGTCCAATTGAGGCAGGGTAGGAACTGAAATATACATTGTAGCAATACAAAAGCTATTGGACTAAAGCTATTAAAGAGTGGAGAAGGGAGTTCTGATAGAATCTGTGGGTGGGGAGGAAATACACACCCTGCTTAGAGTCACTGTGGGAAATCAAGGGAGGATAAGTCCTTCAGCTTTGAGAGAACCATTAGTCTTACCAACAGGAGCACAGCCAGAGGAGATGAACCTAAAAGGGGGCAGGGAGTTAAATCAAGTTAGTCAAAGAAAATGGAGCCTTAAGCCCGAGAAAGAGAAGAATTGGTGTGGAAATGACAGTTGAGTTTAAATGTGCAAGTGCTGTTTTTCAGGAAGACAGATGTGGTTTTTAGCAGCGCCAGACTGTAAAATTTGGAAATTATCACAAGTATCAGATAGTGGGCTTCCCCGGTGACTCAGATGGTAAAGAATCTGCCTGGAATGTGCGAGACTTCGCTTGGAAAGATCCCCTGGAGAAGGAAACGGCAACCCACTCCAGCATTCTTATCTGGAGAATCCCATGGACAGGGGAACCTGGCAGCCTACAGTCCATGGGGTCGAAAAGAGTCAATGGGGCGATTAACGCTTTCATTCATTAGATGGTTTTCCCAGCAGCTTCTCTTTCTGAGGTTCTACACTTCTGTGCCTTTCCTGGCTCTCGGTCATCTGGCACAACACGGGAAGTAGATGAGGGTGGGGAATATTACTCTTCCAGAGGTACACAGTTTACACAGCCTTTCCTTTCCTCTGTGGCTTTTCTTCCCTAATCTACACAGAGCATATGCAATCAGCAAATTTAAAATGTAGAGTTATTTTAATACGGTGGAAGAAAATGTCAGCGTAAGTAAGATAGAGTAGGTAGGTTTTAAGTTCATAGTCTAACATTATTTAATTAGCATGGCAGGGATTTAAAGAATTAAACAGCCTCTTGCAGACAATTCCATTGCACTTTTTCTTACACTCTTGGCTCCTCTATCTGTATCACCGGGGTTCTGAGTGCTGAATCCTCTCTTACTAATCTAAGGAGAAAATGGACTTATTAAAAATAAAGAAGGCAAGTATTTTATATAAAATATTTTAAAAACTAAAGAAAGGTTATAAAAACTTACCCTCTTCACACAGATGCAATATGCTTGCAGAATTATTCTTACTTTATTAGTTTCCTGGGGCTGTTGTAACAAGTTACTACAATTTGGTGGTTTACAACACAGAAATTTCTCCTCTTACAGTTCTAGAGGTCAGAAGGCTGGAGGTTAGAAGTCCAAAAGCAAGATATTCCAGAGCTGTGCTCCCTCTGAAGTCTTTAGGGGAGAATCCCCCCTCACCTCTTCTAGCTTCTGGCAGTTCCTGGTGTTCCTTGGCTTGTGGCAGCACGACTCCAATCTCTGCCTCTGTGATTCACATGGCAGATTCATGGCAGAATTCACATGGCCATCTTGCCTGTGTATCTCTCTGTGTCCTTGCTTGTCTTAAAAAGCACTAATCATTGGATTTAGGACCCATTCATTGGAAAGACTCCTGCTAAACTGAAGCTCCAATACTTTGGCCACCTGATGTGAAGAGCTGATTCATTGGGAAAGACCCTGATGCTGAGAAGATTGAGGGCAGGAGGAGAAGGGGGAGACAGAGGATGAGATGGTGAGATAGCATCACCAACTCAATGGACATGAATGTGAGCAAACTCCGAGAGATAGTGAAGGACAGGGGAGCCTGGTGTGCTACAGTCCATGGGGTCAAAAACAGTTTGACACAACTTAGTGACTGAACATTACCACCAACTAGGTAAGGATGATTTCATCTCAAGATTCTCAACTGATTACATCTGCAGAGACGAGACCCTATTTCCAAATAAGATCACATGCTGAGGTCTTGGGTGGACCTCAGTTTTGGTTAAACACTGTTTAAGCTACTATTCTTGCCATAACTGAAACTGGGCTCTACATGGAGGACTGTGAATTTCTCTCTGATGAGCTTCTCTTCTTCCAAATCTCCCACTGCCCCCTCCTTGCTATTATTCCACCATTCCTCCATGTTTGTGTGAAAAACATATCCTCCTTTGAGATGTGTATCCTGGATATTTCTTCTTCTCTCTTTCCCTAGCTATAAAAGATAGAAATTTCCAGAGCAGATTTAAAACACCAATGGCAAACTTAGCTATGTATTATTTATGAGAGTGTGGTGGTTTTGGACTGTGTCTATTTAGCTGAGCTAAGACTGTACACACCCCACTGTCCTGGGTAGAAAACTGAGGCTTGAGGGGACAGGGAGGCACCCAGCCAGGGTCTATGCACTCCTCTCTGCCCCACCCAGGTTGGAGATGCCACCTGCCCCCAACCAGGTGCAAGTTCTTCAGCCTGATGGAGACCCCTAAGGATTACACACTCAAAGTGGACGAGGAGAGCTTCAAAGGTGGAGGCTGGACTGGGAAGGAGCAGTAAGGGAAGAGACTGCTCTTCTCTTTGTGAGATTCTCACCTGAATGCTAGAGTCCAACATCACAAAAGCTGGGGACAGGAAGAAAGATGGATCTGGGTTCAAATCTTCCCTGGTGGCTCAGATGGTAAAGAATCTGCCTGCAAAGTGGGAGACCTGGGTTAGATCCCTGGGTTGGGAAGATCATGTGAAGAAGGGAATGACTACCTACTCCAGTATTCTTGCCTGGAGATTTCCGTGGACAGAAGAGCCTGGTGGGGTACAGTCCATGGGGTCACAAAGAGTCAGACACAACTGAGTGACTAACACTTTCACTTTCAAACCTGTTGCTATAGGTTGTCAAGGTAAAGTGGGAAGAAGTGAAGCAGGAGCCATTAATTACTCTCTGAAGATCCTGGAGGTTAGACCAGGGAGGGAAGAGGCAACAGCTGTCCCTCCACTGATGCATGAGTTCTTAAGGTCCTACTCTGACGAGTGGATGGGTCTGGTTTCAGGAGTCCTGCTTAGTAACTTTCTCAACTTCCTCCAACTCTCTCCTTCAGAATGCAGTATTCCCAGCTTCCTCCATCACTGTGTAAGGTATTATAGCTATAATAAACCCCTGTGTGTTGTGCTCAGCTGCTTCAGATTTGACTCTTTGTGACCCCATGGAGTAGCCCACCAGGCTCCTCTGTCCATGGGATTCTTCAGGTAAGGATACTGGAGATGGTAGTCATGCCCTCCTCCTCCAGGGGATCCTCCAGGGATCAAACCCACATCTCCTGCATTGCAGGCAGATTCTTTACCTGCTGAGCCACCAGGGGAACTTATAATAAACCTCTTAATCTGTAATATTTATAGATTCTACTTCCTTGATCAAATCCTAGCAGACACAGATGGAAATACAATGTTTCCCATTAGCATGTAGATTACATAAAGCAGCCATTTGGGTTTTTTTTTTTCTTGTTGTTGTTCATTGCTGTGACCCTAGAAAATTACCTGGCATAAACTAACTGATCAATGCATTTTAGTAGAATAAATTTATGATAAGTAGATTTGAAAAGAAGGTGGTAACTGGTACAGGTTTGAAAATGTTGAGTTGGATATGCACTTAAACCATCTACATGAAGGTGTCTAGTAGGTAGTTGGCACTCAGGAAAGACCCAGGTAAGGATACAGACATGTGAGTCATCAGCCTAAAGGTAAAGTTGCAGTTGTGATAATGCCTGAGATTTTCCTTGGAGAGTGGACAGAGGGAGAAGATGCTTGAGGGAAGAACCTCAGGGAACATCAACTTAAGTGACATGAAGAGAGGTAAGAGAAAAAATTGGCAAGAGAATATCAAGGAGACATTGGTAGGAAAAATCATACAGAAGGAGAGAATACCAACTTTCTCATAAGCAACTGGAAAGTCTCTAATACAAAGTCTGAAATGTTTCATTGTATTTAGCAAAAAAACAGTGATGACCTTAACAACAGCAGACTGATGATAGAAAATGAGATAGCAAGTGTTGATTGTTCTTTCTAAAGAGTTGGTCCTGAATGGAAGGAAGGAAATATGGTGCCAAATATAGGGCACAGAGAAGGGTCAATGGAGGATTTTTTTAAGTGAAAAGCACAGTTGTTAAGAATATTTGTATGTGTGTATAACTGAACATTGCATCTTTTGGAATAAAGACAACTGAATTGAAACACATTATTTACTAGCTATGAGATGCTGGGCAAAAAAAATCTTTTTATTCTGTTTTCTCATGTGTTAAATGGAGAGATTCGTGTACCCACCTCCTACGGTTGTGAGAATTAAGTAAGATTAAACTTGAACAAAAAAGTAATAAAATGAAATTAGGGAAAGTCCTTGGCAGTATGCAGAATGCCTAAAACCAATAAGTGTTATCGACTGTGGTCCTTGCCGGAGACAGCAATGGCACCCCACTCCAGTACTCTTGCCTGGAGAATTTTATGGATGGAGGAGCCTAGTAGGCTGCAGTCCATGGGGTCGCTAAGAGTCAGAAACGACTGAGCGACTTCCCTTTCACTTTTCACTTTCATGCATTGGAGAAGGAAATGGCAACCCACTCCAGTGTTCTTGCCTGGAGAATCCCAGGGACGGGGGAGCCTGGTGGGCTGCCGTCTATGGGGTCGCACAGAGTCGGACACGACTGAAGCGACTTAGCAGCAGCAGCAGCAGCAGTGGTCCTTGCTGATGCTAAGGAGGAAAAGTAAAGACTTTCTCTTTACCACGTAAAGTACCACGTACTTTACCACGTAAAACTGACAGGGGACAGCCTGTAAAGGAATTCCCCGAAGAAGCTGAAGGGAAAGAGAGCCAAAGCAAAGCGGAGGATTTGCTTAAGAAAGGGATCATTAGAAGGACTGACGCTCACGCTGAAGCTCCAATACTTTGGGCTCCTGATTCGAAGAGCCCACTGACTGGGAAAGACCCTGATGCTGGGAAAGCTTGAAGGCAGGAGGAGACAGGCTATCGAGGACGAGATGGTTGGATGGCATCACTGACTCAATGGACATGAGTTTGAGCAAGCTCTAACAGATAATGAAGGACAGGGAAGCCTGGTGTGCTGCAGTCCGTGGGGTCACAAAGAGTTAAACATAACTTAGCAACTGAACAACGACAAATGTTTTCCCCCAAGAGGAGAAGGAAGAGAAAGATGAGTTTGGATGTTAATAAGTTTGGGGAGTAGAGTGAATGAACATGTGAAGTGAAGTTGCTCAGTCATGTCCAACTCTTTACGACCCCATGAACTATAGCCTACCAGGTTCCTCTGTCCATGGGATTTTCCAGGAAAGAATACTGGAGTGGGTTGCCATTTCCTTCTCCAGGAAATCTTCCCGACCCAGGGATCAAACCCACGTCTCCCACATTGTAGGCAGACACTTTACCATCTGAGCCACCAGGGAAGTCAAATGAACATGAGGGAGTTTCTATCTCATGGAAGAACTCTGTTTTTTCTGTAAAATGAAATCAGAGGTCCAGAAAGTGAGAGTTAAGGAAGGACAGGGTGAAGTGGGGTATTAGAAAGGAGTAGCATGATCTGAAGTAGCAGTTGTGGGGAACAGGAAAGGGGACTGTGTAGAGACTGATCAGAAGCTTGTCAGGGAAGGTCACAGGCCCAATTTGAGGTGAAACGTGATTGTCAGTAGTACCGGTCCAGTGCTGTTGAGGAATTTCTCTAGTTGCCACTCAGAGCTTGGGTTTGGAGACGGAGAATATGGATAGGATTGCAGAGGGTGGGGATTTGGCTGGGAAGTTGCAGAAGATGCCCAGCAAAATTCTCACCCTGTGCAATCCTATCCACATTCACCAGGACATGGAGAGGACCAGCGAGAAAGTATCTGGAGTAAGGCATTCTGGGTCTGGTCAGAATAGGGAAAGCAGTTACATTAAGAGGGGCTGACGTTTGGGCGTTCTGACCTGAAGAACATGCAGGGTAGGACAAATACATCGACTACCTGGAAGCTGGTGCTCGTGTTTAGGGCCCAGATTTTTCTAAAGTTGGTGAGAAATCCTTCCTGCTCTTCCCGGTGCTTCTTTCCCTTGAAGGCTGTGATTTCTCACCCAGATCTAAAGTATCTAGAGACCCTTCTGGACCTCAGTTGTTGGTGCCCATCAGTTACAGCTCAGTCATCCAGGGAGCAGCCTTCACAGTCCATCACCTTGCTGCTCCGATGCTTGTTCCAAGCGCACACTCACAGGGGAGACCGACGGCCCCAGATCTAAACTCAAGCCTCCACTCTGCAGGATCTGGCCAATGTCTCCAAGGTCTTGTTGTATTCATCGAGCTCTGCCAGGAACAAAGCCTCTCTATCCTTGGAACTCACAGACCTCTCCCTTGCCCTGACCCCATCATGGTGCTGGAGAGCTCCTTTCATTCTGAAGAAATATTTCTTCTCAAACCACATTCTCTCAGTTGGCCTAAGCCCTGCAGAATAAAAGCCAGAAAGCCAGCCACATACCACACCAAGGCAAGAACCTGAGAGTGTGTTGTCTACTGAGCTGAGGAAATAAAGGGATAAAACATTAATTCAAATCTCAAAAAAAAAAAAAAAAAAAAAAAAAACCCAGAAAACCCACTCACATAATATTTTAAAAGATGTGCTTAGTTTGTTTATTATACTGCTTGGGGAAAAGAATATATATATATATATTATATATATGTATATTTGTTTTTTTTCACTCAAGAGTATGAAAAAGTTCATTCATTGGCAGAAATGTTTGAGACATTTATATGCAGCAGAAGTTCACCTCTGAAAATGGCAGAAAGGGAAATATCTGTATTAGAACTAGCACTAGTGGTCTTTATATCCTGTTTTTCAATTTGAAAAAAAAAAAATCAAAAAACCGCAGTTGTAAAATGGAGCATTAGGGACATCCTTACATGTTAGTAGGAGTTAATCAAACTTTGGAGAAGACATTACATCTCAACTCATGTTACAGACTTCTTTCTAGAGATGACCTATTTTTAAAAATTAACTGGAAGTTTGATGGCAGCAGGTTATTGCTGCTTGATACAAACAAGTGATTGGATGAGGCACAGTGATGTTGGTTATCCAGATTTCTGCAATAATATCATCTCTCTCCAAGTAAAACAAAAATCTCTTATATACATTTGTCTCAAAAATGTGTCTCAAAAATATCCCTTATATACATTTTTCATTTCTTTTTTTATCATTCTCGTAGAGAACTGCAGTGTCAAAGCCTGCCCTGAGAAACCGAATCAAGGCATTATGTATCAGCAGAAACTAGGAATTACTGACCGTGTGCATAGTGGCAGTGGCCGGAAATTATTCTGTCTTCTGATTTCCCCTCTAGAGACAGAAGGGCTCATCCCATCCACAGCCAGCTCCCCTGCCCACACACACTCAGACACCTGTGTATTCTCTGACAAGATGGAGCAATATTTCATCAGTTCTCCCTAGCCACTCAGCTCTGGTTTTAATATAGCTGGAATATCTTGAGTAGCTTTATCAAGATGTAAGTAAATCTTATCGTAGAGGCTTAGTTCAAAATTTAAGTGGTTCCAGCTGTCAACTGAAATACAACTATATCAAACCCAGAAGTTCTCTGTTGAAGTTCTCAGTGTTAAAATCTCCCCCTGGTGGATTTTAAAAGCATGTGTTCTCATGAAGAGAATGGGATAGAATTTTCCAAGAAAATAAATAGATGCTAAAATGTTGCAAATGTGAAAAGCAGATCTATGAATCTCAAGTTTAGAGATGAAAACATAGCAATTAAACTCTTAAACAGAAAAAAAAAAAATTCCAGTGCTAAAGTAGAATTGTTTTGGTTTACTGTTGTCTCAGGCACAAGTGTGAATATTGAATTTTACTTTTTGTTTCCCCTTCTGTGGCTACCCTGTAGTCAGTTAAGGCATTTTTATGGACTAAAAATTCTGATTTCCCACTTGTTAGTGAAGAGAAGCTTAACGTTTCAGTTAGGAAAGAATGTGCCCATCAGAATGAATCTGGCATCTGTATATTCTCAATTCTATTACAGCTGTCAGTCAAGTCAACCAAAGTCCAAGTGCAAAGCCCCTAGACCACTTGAAATGTGCATGCACTTGCTCTAGGGAAGGAAATTTTATTTATTTTTTAATTGATTTTCTTTCAGCAGCAATCCCACTCCTTGTCCTGGGAATACGTTTTGGCTGTAATTTTGTGGAGTCAGTACAAATTTCAAAGCAGCTCCAAGTCCTTCCCCTCAATCTAGTGACTCTGCTGACCCACTGCTTGGTATACATTTGCCTGAGGCTGGGCAAAAGGCAGGGCAAGAACACAAGAATAAAGCAGGAAAAAACTGCACAGAAATTCTCAAGCAAAACAAGTGCTAAGTTACCTATAGTGCTGGCTATGACACATTTAGAACTGAGAAATGGTGGCCAGCATTTAACAAAAAGTGCATTTTCTTTGGTGCAGACATATCAATGGCTCAATCGTAAATGGCTTGTAATAACGTTTTATTAAGGCTAATTTTTTCAAGACATTATCCTAAATTTCTAATCAAGGGCACATTTGTTATTTTCAAACAATTAGGCAATATAAATAAAGGGGAAAACTGAAGTAATTGTTGGATTCATTGAGGAAAACAGAAGTCACAAAATTACAGGTGTGTTGATTATGTAACTTCTGGATGTCAAAAGCATATTTTCACTGAGTGAGCTCTGTAAGCCCTGTTTTGCTGTTCAGGCACTAAGTAGTTATCTGACTCTGAGACACTATGGACTGTAGCCTGCCAGGCTCCTTTGTCCATGGAATTCTCCAGGCAAGAATACCGGAGTGGGTTGCCATTTCCTTCTCTAGGGGATCTTCCTGACCCAGGAATCCAACCTGTATCTCCTGCTTGAGCAGGTGGATTCTTTACCCCTGACCTACCTGGAAAACCCCTCTGTAAGCCCTAAGACAAGAGAAATGTGGCATGGTGGATAAGAGGATAAGCCCTCGGCTAGATTTCTGAGCAAATCTTAGCTCTGACTATAGCTGTGTGACTTGAGCCTGTTATTCAACCTCTCTGAGCTTTGATTTCATCTGCAAAATGAGGGCAGTGAATAGAAAATTCCTCATAGTGTGGTTGGAAGGGTTAAATACCATAAAACTGGGTGGAAAGTCTTAATGTGCATGGATCCCATCAATTTTTTATTCACTTTCAGATATCAGCAGTCTCATTTTCAGACATTGTATAAAACAATTCTTTCTAAATTGAAACTTTAATTTCTGGTTCAACTCAAAGCTCCTGTCCCTGTACCAGCTTCAGCCTGTTCCATGGTTGGATTCTATAATAAAGAAGAGGCGAATGGTTGGATTCTTGATTATTTCTTTCTTAAAGAAATATTTAAATTGCAGTATGCTATGCTATACTATGCTAAGTCACTTCAGTCGTGTCTGACTCTGTTCAACCCCATAGACGGCAGCCTACCAGGTTCCCCCATTCCTGGGATTCTCCAGGCAAGAACACTGGAGTGGGTTGCCATTTCCTTCTCCAATGCATGAAAGTGAAAAGAGAAAATGAAGTTGCTCAGTCGTGTCCGACTCTTCTCGACCCCATGGACCGCAGCCTACCAGGCTCCTCCATCCATGGGATTTTCCAGGCAAGAGTACTGGAGTGGGGTGCCATTGCCTTCTCCAAAATTGCAGTATAGTTGATGTATAATGTTACTCTATATGTTACAGAGATGCAACATAGTGATTCACAGTTTTAAAAGGTTATACTCCATGTACGATTATTATAAAATATTGGCTATGTTTTCCATGTTGTACAAAATATCCTCACAGCTTCCCAGAGTCTTTATTATTCCTTTACATTACTTTCTCTGACTCCTTTTTTGCCTTTGGTGCCTGTGAAGGAGGGGGAAGAGCCGTAACAGACATGACGGACATGAAAACTCTTCCTTGACTGGCAGTTCTAATCGCCACATGGGTGACCACTGGGAGTGGCTCTTTCTCTTGGGGGATTTCTTGGTGGGTTCTTCAGCATCACCCTCACATCTTTCCGGAGATTTTCCCCATGCCCTTCTCTGGCCTGCCCAGCAATCTTCACCAGCTGGTCATGTGCCCACCCCCGCCAGCCCCTCCTCCTGGTACATACCTTCCTGCTGAGGTCATCTCCCTCCACCAGGTACCCGGAGTCCCTCCTGGTGCTCCCACCTGTCTGTCCATCCCAGGTCACCGGAAACACTGCCTCTACCTCACTTTCAGCTTTCTCCAGTTGTAGTCTTTCCTCGTCACTCTATCATCTGAAGAAGTTCCAGCAGATCTCCTGCTGCTGCTGCTGCTGCTGCTAAGTCACTTCAGTCGTGTCCAACTCTGTGCGACCCCATAGACAGCAGCCCACCAGGCTCCGCCATCCCTGGGATTCTCCAGGCAAGAACACTGGAGTGGGTTGCCAGATCTCCTGCTCACCTCCAAATTTTCCAAATAATAATCAGAAGGAGAAGGGGGTGACAGAGCACGAGATGGTTGGATGGCATCATCAACTCAACCAACATGAGTTTGAGCAAACTCCAGAAGATAGTGAAGGACTGGGAAGCTTGGTGTGCTGCAGTCCGAGGGGTGGCAAAGAGTCACACACAATTGAGTGACTGAACAACAACAACAACAACCAGTCTCTGTGTCTTACCAACCTCAGGGGACACCCGACAAGCTCCCCAAGGGGTTTTATAGAGGCCCCTATGCTTTACTGACTGAGGGAGAAGACACTTTCCATCTTGTGTGGGAGGGAAATGCACAACATTCTGACAGAGCTCTCTAAGAGAATAATCTCCCTCGATCTTCCTTTCTACTCTTAGATATAGTCTGGAGGGAGTGATGGTTGAAAGGGGTGGGCCAGCACTTCTCTTCAGAATTTGAAAGCATTTTCTGGGAATTCCCTGATGGTCTAGTGGTTAAGACACCAGCCTTCCACTGCAGGGGTTTGATCCCTGGTTGGGGAACTAGAATCTTACATGCCTTTCAACTCAGCATTTAAAAAAAAAAGAAAGAAAAGAAAAGAATTTGAAAGCATTTTCCAACTATAGTTATCAGCTTGGGGGCTTGGAGGTCTCTCTGCAAATTGAGACAAAAAGAAAAGTCAAGTCAGACTGTCCCTGCATAATAATTGGGTTGTTTGAAGCAATGAATGCAGTGGTTAGTTTAAAGCCTTATAATGTGGATGAACTGGCTTCACTGTGGGTATAATGTTGATAGAAGTGACTAACATTTTGGAGTTATTTTAGCTGAATGTGTGACATGCCCTAAAAGCCTGCAAGTGGGACACAGTTCACAGTGCTGAATTATGAGACTGTGTAGGCAGGAGGGAAAAGAAAGAATATGTAACATGCACAGAGTCATTGCTCAGTAAATATTTCAGAATAGGTGCATGCTAGACCTACTGTCGGAGAAGGCAATGGCACCCCACTCCAGTACTCTTGCCTGGAAAATCCCATGGACCGAGGAAAATCCCCCACCGAGGAGCCTGGTGGGCTGCAGTCCATGGGGTCGCTAGAGTTGGACACGACTGAGTGACTTCCCTTTCACTTTTCACTTTCATGCATTGGAGAAGGAAATGGCAACCCACTCCAGTGTTCTTGCCTGGAGAATCCCAGGGACAGGGGAGCCTGGTGGGCTGCCGTCTATGGGGTCGCACAGAGTTGGACACGACTGAAGCGACTTAGCAGCAGCAGCAGCAGAAGCAGACCTACTGTATTAAGTTCTTAGCAAGAGGCAAAAACAAAATTTTTACGTTCTTTTGACTGATTAAAAAATAATGTTGCTTTGTAATTCATAATTAAGACATAATTTTACTAATATACGGGTACCCCCTGCATTTTGAAAGTTCGATTTATGCCACATTACCTTTATGAAAGACCTGTATTTGTACCTATTTTTGTAAGGGAAAGGAATCTGCAAAGGATTTTTTGCTTCTATGAAAAAAGGCAAAAAGCAAAACTATAATTGCTTTCAGTATTTGTTTTGCAACGAATGGTTGTAGAGGCACCATGTACCCAGAGGACTAAGAACAGGGGGAACGACTGCCAAAGTCCTTCCCTGGGAACTACACTCAACATCCCAGCATCAAGCACCCTAGCTTTGAATTGTGTCTGTGAGCACCTGTGTCTTATCTTGATTTATTTTGTGCATCGGTTAGCAAGATGTGTCTTAAGGTAATTGCTTCTTTGCTTTACGCCATTTCAGCTTATGAAAGGTTTCAAAGGAATGCTCTTCTTTCAGATAGCAGGGGAATCCTGTGCTACTAAATACTTAGCTAATGCTTACCACATGCCGGACATGGCTCTAAACATTTTGAACATATTTAGTTCTTTAACAATCATCTCAGGTAGATGCATTATTTTCACTTTACAAAAGAAACTGAGGCACAAACAGGTTAAATAATCTGCACAAGGTTAAATTCATGGAAAATACATGATTTACACTCAGAAGTTTGGCAGTAGACAATTGTACCCTGTTTTCAGAAACATTCTCTTGTGATTTACATGACAATAGCAATTCCAGGAGATGGGTGCAGCAGACTCAGGCACACTTGAGAGACCACATGGCCATGGGGCTATAGGGGTTTCTGGAAGACAGTATACTACTCCAGTTCCTGTTTCCATTCCTTCTATCACCTTCTACCCAATGCATTTTGTTTGCTATTGAATTTGCATCACAATATGTTAATTTCTAGAGTAAATTTATCAGTGTTTTTCTGAAAGCAAAAATAATTACGGAAGAAATAAATAGGCGAATGCCCCATAAAATAGAGCAGCCACTTTATGGCCTAGAGTCTTTTTTTTTTAATTAAAAAAAAAGCTTTTATTACTTTTATCTTATTCAAAAGCAATACACACTCATGGCTGAAAAATTAGAAAATCTCTATGTACAAAAGGGAGATGAGACATCCATAACCAAACTGCTTCATGATAATCACTTTCAATGCCTTAGTAATTGTCCTTTCAGGCCTTTGCAGACATACGCTCAGTTGGGGAGTGTGTGTGTGTGTATTTAATGGGCTCATATACTTTTGAAATAGATTTTTTACACAGCAATGTTTTGAATATCTTTCCATGTCTATAAAAATTCATCAGCAACAATAGCTTTAGTGTTTAATTACTGTTCAATTGTGTTACGTACAGGAAATATATTTAATGCCTCCTTTGCCCCCTCAGGGCTTCAAAGGTGACAGTAGTGGTAAAGAACCTACCTGCCAGTGCAGGAGCCTTAGGAGATGCCGGTTCGATCGCTGGGTTGGGAAGATCTCTTGGAGGAGGGCATGGCAACCCACTGCAGTATTCTTGCCTGGAGAATCCCATGGACAGAGAAGCCTGGCGGGCTACTGTCCACGGGGTTACAAAAGAGTTGGACGTGACTGAAACAACTTAGCATGCGTGCATGCATTGCCCCATGAAAGATGTTCACTGTTAAGGCTGTGCCATGCTGTTGATTACTGGCAAACTTGGGGCCCAGATGTCAACCATACTTCCAGAACACCTCACTCCTGATCATTCTTCCAAGGGCCTGAACCTCCTTTTGGGCTGTTACTTCTTTGCGTCAATGGTTATTTATGTAATCTGTTGCTTTTCAACTAGAGTAGGAGCCAAATTCTATTTTGGAATGGGGAAGGGCCACGGGACTGGGCAGAAAAGGATGCGATAGCTGCTGGGGCATCCGCTCTCCATGTTCAGTGGCCTGGGTGGAACATCTGTGTTCAAGGTTTTCCCAGAGACCCAACTGTTTACTGTTTTGTGTGGTTGGCTTATCTTAAGAGTTGTAAGTCCAGCTCAGAATTTATTAATATGTGCTATCATCCTACCTTCCTGATGATCTGGTAAATCAAATGTAGACTCCTGCACACCTCAGGAGCTCTGCCCTGGAACCTGGCCCACCAGCAGCCCAGCCCACTTGAGTTTTCACCCCTGGCTCTATCTTGTCCAGTGAGTAGACACATCCTGGTCCCCACATCCAAGTTCATTCCTCATCTGCCTTATCTTCCCTCAGACAATCATCCCTTGGCCTCCCCTCCAGCTTAGAGGTGTGTGTACCTGCCATGCAGTTAGCCACACAGGCCCCAAAAGTGGGCTTGGGACCTCTGGGCAGGGAGTCATAGGGACTGTGTTCTTTCGGAAGTGCAGAGTTGATTAATCATTCATCATCGAATCATTAATTATCAACACCTGAGTCTTTGTTATTTCATGTGTGAATTTTGCACTATCACTGATGAGAGAGACGTGACGACTGAAAACCAGGATTTTGTTTTTACTCTGAATTGTTATGGTAGACAGTTGCATATCAAGTGTGATTACAGAGGACAACACCAAGCCCACCTGGCCCCCCATGTTCTAGAAACTGCCCCTCCCCACCCCAGCCCCCTAGCCTGCCTGCCTTCAACCTACCATCTAATATGCTTATCTGCATACACTTCTGGTATGAAGCAGATCCTCATTCTCATCTGTTTTGAAGTTGTGGACGTGAGCACACTGGCCCCTTCTCATGGATGAGTGCAGTGGTCTCCATGCTCTTCACTGGTAGATGATCCGGAGCACGCGTGGTTGTGCCTCACCGCTCAGGAAGGAATTTTTCAAATTCACTGAGAAGAGATGCATCCTTCAAGTTTTCTCACTTCTAGCATTAGCTCTCACACATGTTGAACTCCTGGCCTTTTCCTTCCTTATCCGCTCACAGATGCCCGTATAATGAGGAGCACAGCTCCAGAGGAGAAAGCTTGCAAGGGCAGTGCTCTACGGAGGCTGTTGTTTCCCTAGCCTACTTTCCTGGAAAATTCAGTGGAAATAGTCACTGGGGTTCACCAGGTTCAAAGAGAAGTCCAGATGAGATCTAAAGGTGTTCTCTAAGTTATTGTCACTTTAGGAAGTCAAAGCAAAACAAAGGAGGGGTGCAGGGGTGTAACTGAAGCGTGCCTGACATGGACGTCAGCCGAACCACTGCCGTTTCACACATGCGGCTGTAACCGAATCGTGTTCCTTCACCTTCTCATCATCTGGGGCTATTCTTGTCATCACCTTCCCTGACCTTTTGATCTAACCTAGGTCAAGTACACCCACCTCTCCAGCACTCTCTGGCCCCTCATCCCTACTTATCTTCTTGGAATTTATCACTAAATGCAATTACATCATCCATTTGTCCAGTGTTGACTCTCCTGCCTTGCTAGAAATCCACTGGAAACTAGTTCTGTCTCTGCCACTGTATCTCTAATGCCTAGGACAGTGTCTGCTACTCAGTGCGCACTCAATAAACATTTGTTAAATTAATGAATAAATTACTTAGTTTTGATTAAAAATACAGTATTATTCATACATAATGGAATTCTGATATTAATTTCCAGTTCTTCCTCACTAAGAAATGGGAACCAAGAGTGACCACACACAATGTGTGCATGCTAAGTCGCTTCAGTCATGTCTGACTCTTTGCAACCCCGTGAACTGTAGTTCGCCAGACTCCTCTGTCCATGGGATTCTCCAGGCAAGAATACTGGATCGGGTTGCCATGCCCTCCTCCCGGGGATCTTCCCAACCCTGAGACTGAACTGTCTCTTTCGTCTCCTGCCTTGGCAGGCAGGTTCTTTACCTCTAGGGTTACCTGGGAAGCCCAGCCCTATACAGTACAATTACATGATTATGTCTGTTTTCTACTATAGTCTAAATATTACTCCTATGACACACACAAAAAAAAGTAGGAAATAGTATCAGAAACCAGTGCTCTGGCTAGTTGCATGGTGGTGGTGGTTTAGTTGCTAAGTTGTGTCCAACTCTTGTGACCCCATTGACTGTAGCCTGCCAGGCTCCTCTGTCTATGGGATTCTCTAGGCAAGACTACTGGATTGGGTTGCCATTTCCTTCTCCAGAGGATCTTCCCGACCCAGGAATCAAACCTGTGTTTCCTGCATTGTAGGCAGATTCTTTACCAACTATGAGGGAAGCCCATAGCTAATTGCTTAAGTAGTGAAATTTCAGTTCACCCAGACAGCTGTCAAAGAATGGTAACTTCTGTTCAGGCCAGGGTTCCTACCTGGACTGTGTATTCTTCTTACCTGTCTCTCCTAGCAGGAAAGGAAGAGTCAGGCAGTCGCACAGACTGCTTCCTCAAGGTCTAGGTAAAGTGCTTTGGCCCCTATCCCCACCCTCACAATTGCCTAGAAAGGGGAGTACTGAGGCAGGGCCTGGTGTAGGGGAGGCTGCAGGTCCTTAGGAGGAGGGAGTGAGCAGGCTTCCCTTCCTGGACCACTCCCACTGGCTCCCACTGGCTCCCACTGGCTCTGAGCTCGCCACTCACGCCTGCTCTTCCTGCCTCCAGCAGAAGGCAAAGATGCATGCACCACGTGTGTGTTTTTGAGAGCACACAAAAAAAGACAAGGCCCTACTGTTTCACAAGAGGCAACAGGAAAATCATCATCCAGCTAAGGCGGGTTTGCTGAGATTGGTGATGATTTGAACCACAGGCCACCGGGGCTGTTGAGAAGTGTTGGGGCTTCGCTGGGAAATTATGCCTGGGATCGCTGCTTAGCCCTCTAGCTACTGTTGCACTCTGGTGACTTTCTTATTAGACTGTCATCATGCTAACTGCTTAATGACAGATGGTCTTTAAGTGACATACACCTCTTCTGTGGGTCATGTTGCTGAGTGGTGCTCACCCCTCATAGCCAGCTTGGGCCCATCTGCCCAGACAGGTGTGTGTAAACACAATTCTGATGATGCCAGTACAGAGTATGCTCCAGGAAGCGTTTGTTCCCTTAATCCTTGGCCCCAGCCAGCCCCTTTACCACTGGCATGGATTACAGGAGCTCGTTTGAGGATCATCGTGGGCTACAATTGAAAAAAAAAAAAAAAAAACATATTAGTAACGATTTTGACAGAAGCAGAATTTGAGTTCCTGATAATTACTATTTCACCAAACCAACTGGGACACAGAGCCGCAATTAGAAAGAAACAATCTTCCACATATAATGGCTTTCGCACTGCATGATACTATTAAATAACCATCATTAGCTACTAAAGTACATACTACCCATTTTCCAGAGCCCTTTCTCTGCCAGCAAATTTAAGACCAAGAATGATCAATGAATGAGTCATCAGCATGATCACTGTTGATATAGGACATGCAAATTGAAATTAGAAGATTGAAAAGTATAAGGAATTACTACAGATGGTGATATTATACCGATATTAAAGCTCTTCTTGCAAGAGACCCAAAGTCCATTTCTTTGTGTTTACAGTTCATGGATTAGAAAAAAGAAGGTACTATATCCATGGAATGCTATGGGGAAAAAAAGAACAAGGAGGTACTGGGCAATTTTCCAGGTACTGTGCTGGGTGTTGCAGATATAAAGATAAATAAAACGTAGCCACTGTTCTGAACAAGCTTGCAGATTGGGAAGTGGGGACAGACAAGTACATACACACAAAAATCATAGTACAAAGTGATAAACACAGTAATCAAAGTGTACACCTGGTACTTGACAGCACGGTAGAGTGTGCCTTGTAGGAGAGAATTGAGGTGGGGGAAGAAAATCAGTCTGCTTAAGAATGTGCAACTTCCTAAATAAGGACTTTCATTCTCCTCTTCTTGAAAGCCATCTTCTTTCTCCTCTCATATGGAGAAACGTTCAGATCACACAGGCATAGGAAAGATAGTAAGCAAATAAGGGAGAAATGAAAGACAGGTGACTCTTTCAGAGAAAACAAGCTTATTCTAAGCTTTTTCAAGCCTTTAGAGATGTAATAAATTAAGGGGGCAGTTTTTAATCAGAACATGAAACATAGGCTGTGTTCTTTACACATTATAATGATCCAATGACTACAGTAGCATTCTTGTGTCTTTAAGAAACATTTACATTAAATTGAGGTCTGAGAGGAAGGCAGATTCCTAACCAGGCTCCTTCTCTTAATGTAATTTTAAAACAGTTGCAACTCCAAACACATGTTGTTTAGCCCGGAAACATGCTGACTTTTGCTTGGTGTTTTTGTTTGTTCCGGATTAGCTCACAGATACAATGTTAAGAAATAGATGGCTAAAAAGATTTGATAACATGGCATGGCTCCTGTCTATCTCAAACTCTCTTTTTATTTAAGTAAAATTCACATGACATAAAATTCATAATCTTAACCATTTTGAAGTGTACAACTCAATGGTTTTAGTACATTCACAACGTTGTACAAATGCGACCACTGTCTAGTTCCAGAAGTTTTCATAACCCCAAAAAGAAACTCAATATCCATGAAGCATTTTGTTTCCCCTCTCTCTCCCCCTTAACCACGGCCAACCTGCAAAACTGCTCTGTCTCTCTGAATTTGCTAGTTCTGGATGTTTCATATAAATGGAATCATGCAGTACGTGACTTGTGCCTGGCTTCTTTTACTCTGCATAATATTTTCAAGGTTTGTCTATGTTGTAGCATGTTTTGAAATTTCAAACCTTTTTAAGCTAAGTGCCTGCTCAATCATGCCTGCTCTGTGACCCCATGGACTGTATTTCTGCCAGGCTCCTCTGTCCATGGGATTCCCTAGGCAAGAATACTGGAGTGGTTTGCCATTTCCTACTTCACTTTCCTTGTTATGGATGGATCATAAAAGGATATACCACACTTTTTTTTATCCATTCATCAGTTGATGGATATTGGTATTGTTCATCTTTTTGGCTATTATGAATAGTCCTGGTGTGAAGATTTATGTACAAGTTTTTGTTCAAATGTCTATTTTCAATTTGGGGGAGTAAATAGGAGTGGAATTGCTGGGTCATATGATAATTCTAAGTTTAACTTTTTAAGGAAAGCAATCAAGTATTCTAAAGAATACTTGAGAATTCTAAAGAATACTTGAGAATCATCAAGTATTCTAAAGTTGCTGCATCATTCTTTATGCCCACCAGCAACATATAAGGGGTCTAACTTCTCCATATGCTTGTCAACATTTGTTATTTTTCTTTTCCTTAAAAAATTATTATAGCCACCCTAGGGGGCGTAAAGTAACACCTCACTGTCAACCTCTTTTCATGGATTAAAAATTCATCATAGAAACTACTTCACAAAGAAACAAAAAAGCAGGCTCACATCAGGTCTTCTTTTCTTTTGTGTGTGAGGTTACCAGTAAATTGAGAGGAGATTTCCCTAAGATGAACTGCAAAACAAACATATGAGATCCTGAACAGTAGAGCTGTGCTTCATAGGCTCTCATCACCCACTGCCACTGGAGCAGCCATGATCAACACCAAGGGGTCTAGGTGATGATGGTGGAAATGTCAGCCTCCTGAGTAATAGCCAGGTGTCTTTAGTCAGTGATCAGCAAAGAGGCATTTAAATCATTATGAGGTTTGGGTTGTTAAAAGCTCTTCTGGAGAAAAAAATAAAAGCCATTATAAAAAACAACAAACAACCCAATGAACATTTTTATTTTTTTCTCCATATGTGCAGTATTTTTTAAGGAAAATGAAATAAAAGTAACCACGAATTCCACATGCTACTTAAGATAAAGTAATTTGTTGAGGTAAAGCAATGAGTTAAACAGCTTGGGAAATTTCTTAGGAAATTTTGAATTTCTTCCCAGTACATTTCTCATTAATAATTCAGTGTCCATTGCACACACCCCTGTGAGAGTCTGTCATCTTTTCTTTTATCTCTGATTGCTATAATCAACACACTACAGAAGGTTTTCTTTTCCTTTGAGGAGCACTTAGTTTTGAGAACTAAAACATATATGCAAATGATACCTGTATAAAGCGAGGGGAAAATAGAAATTATACTTTTTTTTCCCCTTTCAATTTCTGCATTCCACATTGGCACAAATATCCTTGATGAGGAGTTTAGTTTCTCTTTACATTTGCCTCTGCTTATTGTAAACGGTACTGATGGAAGGGATGATGAGACTCACAAGACAGTGGGTGCTTCCTGGTTGAGAGGAAGAACTAACAAAAACTGGACACAAAGCTAAATCTTGAAAGAGCCCCCGCAGCACTGGGATGCTGCAGGTCAATTTTCCTAGGAACCCACACGATTCAGACAAGGACTTAAGGAGATCTTGAAAAGAACTGGGGAGTTGGAGTGATACTTTTTTGGACTGAAAGAATTGGAAAGCCCAAGGGAACCCAGATTAGGGATAGTGGGAAGTCCTAACAGATCGTTAAAAGTGATGATAACTGAACTGTTTTTTGTTCGTTTACTAACTGTTCAGTTCCTAAATAAAGTCAGAGAGCTTTAGGCGTGCCTACATAGATTTCTGTCTCTTAAGGGTTTAGGAACGTAAACAGCAGCCGGGGCACACATCCAGGGGGCTCAAAAAAGGCTGAAATCTTAGGTATTTCACGGAAAGTCTTGAACAAGGTCCGTCCTCCTGCTGTTCCTGGAGTTGGTGACAGGTCCGATCACCTGCACGGCCGGACCCCGACTGGCACCCCTGCTCGCCCAGGCCTTCACACTCTCCTCCCCCTGGGCCCGCCGACTCTACAGGGTACAAAGTACAGCAGGGACGCGGGCGGAGCCTTTCCAGGCGGCGCAGCCGTATCTATCCCCAGCGAACACCTAGATGGATTTTCAATACCGCGCCTGGCACGTTTGGATGGGGGAGGGCGGGAGAGCGGTTAGGCTCCGGCTCCTCCGCTCCCAGCAGCGCGTCCTCCTTTCGGCAGTCGCTGTTGCTCGGCAGACGCAGGGGGCTCTGGGCACTACCAGCTGTATTAAGAGATTCGCAGTGGGTTTTCTCCGGGCCCCGGAACACTCCCGCCCGCCAAGAGCTGCCTGCGGGGTTATAAGGCAGAAGCCCCTAACGCAAGGTTGCGGTCCTTCCTCCTCCTCGTGCTCGCGGCTTAGGGTCAGTTTCCGCGACTCTTCAGAGTCTGAGTGGGCGCCTGTGCTGGGGTCCCGCCCCAAGAAAGGAGAGGGACCGCACGGAGAACGTCACCGCGCTTACCAGACCGAACCGGCACTTTGCACGGGCCAGCTGCGCGTCGGTCTGGAGACAGCGCGCCCTGGGTAAGGAATTCCGCAGCGGGTCTGAGGGGAAGGGCAGGCGGGGGCGGTGCGGGGTGGGAGGCGGTGGCTAGGGCTCCGGACGATTGGATCCGCGTGGAGTTGGGGGTCCCTCAGGGCGGGGCGGCAACTGAGAGAAACTGAGATGAACTCCAGACATCATCTGTGCCTAAGGTCGGCTTCACGCTTTGCTTTGGCTAGGAGCCCGGTGGGATGGGACAGCATCTACAGCTTTGTTCCCCACCCACCCTCCAGGAAAGCGGAGCCACCCCCCAGGTCTCCCTGAAGGATGGGTAAAGGGGAACCCCGGAAGGAGCTGCTCTAATCGACTGGAGCTCAAAACTGGGAAGGAAAAATTGGGCGAAGGGTGATAAGACACCTCTATCGCCTACCTTCCTCGCTTTCTCCGCCCCCCGCCCCCCTCCCTTTTCGTAGCTGCTGACGCGCTGGTGGTGGCTATTAATCATTCGCCAGCCCACAGCCGCGGCAGTTAATGGCTGTGCCGCTCCGGGCTCCAGTCTCCCGGCCTCCCCTCTCCACGCTCGCGTGTGCCCAGGCGCCCAGGAGCGGCGAGCGGCTGCGCACCGGCAGTTGCCGGGCGATGCGCTCCGCCGGCCGCGGTGGAGCTGCGCTTCCTGCAGTCGCTGAGCGCTTCCCCCAGGCGCCAGGTGACTGCGAGCTGCGGGCGGACCGCCGGGGTGCCGAGTGAGGGCGCCAGCGGCGGGGGTCGCCCGGAGAACGTCCTAGCCCCGGCAGCCCCACCGGCCCCCATCAGCTGAGATGTTCCCCAATGGCACCGCCTCCTCTCCCTCCTCTCCTAGCCCCAGCCCAGGCAGCTGCGGCGAAGGCGGCGGCAGCAGGGGCCCCGGGGCCGGCGCTGCAGACGGGATGGAAGAACCGGGGCGAAACGCGTCCCAGAACGGGACCTTGAGCGAGGGCCAGGGCAGCGCTATCCTCATCTCTTTCATCTACTCCGTGGTGTGCCTGGTGGGGCTCTGTGGGAACTCCATGGTCATCTACGTGATCCTGCGCTACGCCAAGATGAAGACGGCCACCAACATCTACATCCTCAACCTGGCCATCGCCGATGAGCTGCTCATGCTCAGCGTGCCCTTCCTGGTCACCTCCACATTGCTTCGCCACTGGCCCTTCGGCGCGCTACTCTGCCGCCTCGTGCTCAGCGTGGACGCAGTCAACATGTTCACCAGCATCTACTGTCTGACTGTGCTTAGCGTGGACCGCTACGTGGCCGTGGTGCACCCCATCAAGGCCGCACGCTACCGCCGGCCCACCGTGGCCAAGGTGGTGAATCTGGGCGTGTGGGTGCTGTCGCTGCTCGTCATTCTGCCCATCGTGGTCTTCTCGCGCACGGCG
Organism: Bos indicus x Bos taurus; assembly: GCF_003369695.1. Lineage (NCBI taxonomy): Eukaryota > Metazoa > Chordata > Mammalia > Artiodactyla > Bovidae > Bos > Bos indicus x Bos taurus. The sequence goes on from NC_040096.1 coordinate 48,289,145, forward strand.
GCCAACAGCGACGGCACGGTGGCCTGCAACATGCTCATGCCCGAGCCCGCCCAGCGCTGGCTGGTGGGCTTCGTGTTGTACACTTTCCTCATGGGCTTCCTGCTGCCCGTCGGGGCCATCTGCTTGTGCTACGTGCTCATCATCGCCAAAATGCGCATGGTGGCCCTCAAGGCCGGCTGGCAGCAGCGCAAGCGCTCGGAGCGCAAGATCACCCTGATGGTGATGATGGTGGTGATGGTGTTTGTCATCTGCTGGATGCCTTTCTATGTGGTGCAGCTAGTCAACGTGTTCGCGGAGCAGGACGACGCCACGGTGAGCCAGCTGTCGGTCATCCTCGGTTACGCCAACAGCTGCGCCAACCCCATCCTCTACGGCTTCCTTTCAGACAACTTCAAGCGCTCTTTCCAGCGCATCCTTTGCCTCAGCTGGATGGACAACGCCGCCGAGGAGCCGGTCGACTACTATGCCACGGCCCTCAAGAGCCGCGCTTACAGCGTGGAGGACTTCCAGCCCGAGAACCTGGAGTCCGGCGGCGTCTTCCGTAATGGCACCTGCACGTCCAGGATCACGACCCTCTGAGCCCCGGGTCCGAGCCGGGGGGCCTTGAGCCCAGAGAAGGGGAGGATGAGGAGAATGGGAGGCCAGATGCGAGAGGCGAAAGGACCCCCGGCGTCGGGATGCGAGAATAAAAGTGGGGCCTTCGGGCCCACTGTGCGCTTCGGGTGGAGACTCGGGAAAGGCGCGAGACAACGTGGACCCGGAGCTTTGTTTATAAGCTGGAAGACTAGCGGGCCCCTCTTCCGCTTCTTCCTCCCCTGCGCTTGCATCTTTGCATCCCTCTATGCTCCCCCCGCCCAAGGCAATTTCGGTCTTTCTTTCCGCCCGGTCCTGCAGGTGCAGGGCGTGAACTTATAAACGTCTCCAACTCGGCCGGACCCTCAGCCCCGTCAGCCGTTGTTTCTGTTTAAGCTGAGCCAAGGTTACCGCCACAGGTTTCCCTCGGGAAAACCCAGCTCGCCCTCAGCCGCGCCCTGCGGCGTCCCTCGCTCGCCAGGTTTCTGCCTGATGCCCCTAGCGGAGCCTGGCGAACCCTCGCTCTCCCTCTCCGCAGCCCTCTTTTCAGGGAACTCGGACTGGAGAAGGATCTAGGCAGCGGGTCTTTCCTCTCACTCTCGAGTGAAGGAAGGTGCGCGCATCCCATCCCCAAACCTACCCCCGACTCCCCATCCACCCAGAGCGGAGCCAGGTGCTTAGTAAAATCGGTCCCGCGCTTCGAGCCCCCCAGGCATTCTGCGATCCTATCCAGACCCCCTCTTTGGAGCAAAAAGGAGCTGAGAACAAGTGACTAGGGGTTTTAAAAAAGATTCCGGAGTTTGATGGGGGAGGAAGGCTTTAATGGAAGTCACCCTCCCGGCCTGGTTCACAAAGGGCGCTTTTGGTTTCAAAAACCAAGCGCAGGGGGGCTTCCGGGGCCAGGCGGGACAGGGTGCGCTTGCCCCGGGGGACGCCCGGGAGCGTGGGTGCAGCTCCACTCGGCCTTCTCCCTCACCCTAGCTCCTGGAGGTGCCCATCCAAGAGTCACAACAGGCACCGGGCGGGGACCTCGGGTGATGCCTTCCCAGTCTCGGCCCATCCCGACCGTGTCACCGCCACCTACAGGCTAGAGGGTGCGGCCTGCCCGACCCCTGAGGGCTGCTGCCTTTCAAGCGGTGCCTAATAAGTTATTCTCTTGCTTAACATTTATTTATTTATTTGTGGTGTTTGAAAAACGTGGTCTCTACTTTCCTTTTCTCTACTTGCCCTAGCCCAGGGCCTTTTCTTCAGGATATTGGCGGTGGGGCCGGCCCGGAGGTGGCAGGGGACCCCCAAGGTCCCCTCAAAACCTCTCCTTTTTGCTAGGCCCTCTTCTCTGATTCTTTCCTCTAGCCTTTCTATTTTGGCTTGTCGTCAGTGAAGTTTGCAGAGTTGTTCCTACTTTTCTTATGTAGTCTCTTGTTTTAAATAATGTGGTTTAGCCTCCTCCCATGCAGAGTGGAAAGTCCCAGCTTTCAACATCACCCGACATATGATTTGAATATATATATGTATATATATACATATATTCAAATCAAAATAGACTCACATACTAGATACATTTATCTTGCTCCCTTGTCATAAGTCCATGAAGCAGTTGCCAAACAACAGGTGTGAGACTGGCTAGAATACTTTTAGATATGAGGGTTCAAATAGCCTCCCCTCAAACTTGGAACTCCACAGCCTGATTCAGATAGACTTTAGCAGGCACTGAGGATGTCCTTGCATAAATTATGTACCTGCTTCTTCTAGGTTCGCAGCATAGGTGATTCTAACAATCTAGGTAGTACCGGCACTTCTTTTGAAGACATTGAAAATAAATTAATTTGTGTCTGTGTTTTATCTGACCAACTTCATTGGAAGCCTGAGCAGGGCAAAAACCAATAATTTTACTTCTTTGTATTACCTGGGTTGCTTTAGATTGCTGGCTTATACATAGTAGGCATTAAATACATGTTTGTGACTGTTTCAGTAAACCAGAGTGTATTACAACACTCAGGAGTTCTCAACACCTGGGGTTCTCAGGTTCCTACATCAACATGATACACAATGGTTGAAAATCACTATGGAAAGATGTTTTGTGTATATTTGCTTCGAGAACATTGTGCTTTCCTGAAAGCAGTAACCAGGAGTTACAATGTCCTTTAAAGTTTTATTTAATGAACAAATATGCTTTTGGTCATAAATTTGAAAGTTTAGATCTGTCATTTAAAAATCATGCATATTATTACTCCTTTGGAAAATAGATTTTTAATAGTTAAGGACAGTGACATTTACAAATAAAAGTCTTGATCATTATCCTCTTCTGAGGACACAAATTCTAGTGCTCTTAACCTGTTTCCATTGTAATATTAACTAAATAAACAAATGTATTATGTTGTTGCAAGTTGTCTGACTTTGCAATTTGAATCTTCCTGTTTCAACAGATTACTTCAAGACACACACATATTGGCTTAGTTGCTCTATGTATCATTTAGATATTAAAAAGTAAGGTTTCTGATTACCTTTGGAATTTTTACCAAGATTGAGGTTATAACTTTACCTATTTTTTGAAGTCTGTTAGTTCTGAGAAAGAAAAAAACTGAGTCAGTATGAATAGGAAAAAGTGTACTTCTTCCCCTATGGTTGCACTCTCTGTAGTTTGCTGTGGTTACCAGACGAAGTAGATGATATCACAATGTCTCACAGATTGAACTACTGGCTGCCCTCATTTATGTCCTCAGACTTTGCTGTGGGAGTAAGTAATTGCTAATTTACATCCCAGGGAAAGGTAGTGGAAAGGGAAAAAAAGTGATGTCCTAAAGATGTTGCAAAGGGCAATGGATAAAGGAAACACAAAAAATCAGATCTCAACTTAAAAGAAGAAAGATGTTTTAAAATATTTTTAATTGTGGAAAAGTCACACAATAGAAAACATACTATCTTAACCATATTTAACTGGACCATTCTGATGGCATCATGTTGTTATGCAACTCTCATCATCTCACCTTCCTAAATGGCAATTCTGTCCCCAGGAAACACTAACTCCTCATCCCGCCTTCCCACCCACCCCCATCCTCTGGCCCATTGCTTCTACTGATGGACTTCCCGACTCTATGAATTTGACTATTCTAGGTACCTTGTGTAAGTGGAATCAAACAGTATTTGTCTCACCTAATGTATACTGGAGTGCATTTTTAAGGTGACCTCAATACATGTCTTAGAAACAGATTGTACCCCTCCTTCCCCGCCCCCCACCCATGCTATACAGTAGGCCCTCACCAGCCAGCTACTTCATAGCAATCCCACTCCTGGGCATATACCTGGAGAAAACCATAATTCCAAAAGATCCATGCACCCCAATGTCCATTGCAGGACTATTTACAATGCCCAGGGCATGGAAACAACCTAAATGTCCATCAGCAGAGGAATGGATAAAGAAGATGTGGTACATATACACAATGCAATATTACTCAGCCATAAAAAGGAATGAAATTGTGCCATATGCAGAGATGTGAATGGACCTAGAAATTGTCATACAGAGTGAAGTAAGTAAAAAAGAGAAAACTAGCATATAGTAATGCATCTATGTGGAGTCTAGAAAAATGGTACAGAAAGACATATTTTGTGCTTTTTTCAGTGATGGCCGTTTCCATCCCTGAAAGAATTTAAGAAGGTACTAAAGGAGTGGTTTTTTTTTTTTTTTTTTTAAACATTTTATTTTCACAGCAAAATAAGGGAAAAGGAGTATTTTCCAAGCAGTGATTCCAGAACCAGGGTGGGGGGACTGTGGGCTTCAAATACCTTCAACTGCCTTGTAACTCTAGGCTTTACAGTTCTACACATAATCTCAGTATGATTAAAAATAGCTGAACTGTTGCTTTTTCAGTATTTTTAAAAGCTATAGCAAGGTGGCAAATTGAACTCATAACTCCGATGTGCAGAGAAAACATTCTGTTCTTTTTGTTTTAATTCATCTGACCATCCAAGCCCCTTCCAGCCGGTTAGCTGGGACGAAAAATTAAATAACTGTTCAAACATCCAGCTGAGCTGATAATTTAGCCATTTTCAGATAATTTCAAAATTTTATTTAAACATGTTTCAACAGTCTCTCCGCTGGGTTCCCGTTCCTCTTTTGTTATCTTAAAAGTGGCTTTAGAGTGAACTGGGAGAGGCTTCGTGTCCTAATGGAGGAGGGAATGAGGTGGGGTCCTTGGGAAAGGGGTCCTGTCTGCCCTTTGATCTCTGGGAAGAGGGCATTTGTCCACTGGGATGATCCTGGTTGCAGTTTGTTTCAATCTGCAGCTTCTGGAGCCTGTGATCTGACTTCTCACCTTGGCGAGGGTCATGCTTCAACTCCTTTGGGCTACAGCCCTCTCAGGGTCTTAGGGGTCCTCATATAGCCTCCCAGTCTGGGGTCTCTGCCAAGACTCTGCCTCTGCCAAGCAGTGGCCTGGCCTTGCCACAGCAGGCAGCCTCTTGGTGAGCCTCTTGGCTCAGTGACCAGAGGGAATCCAGTGGCTCTAGACTGGTGACCCTCAGGATCTCCTCCGGCTGGTAAATTTTTCTGTGGCTTTGTCTCAGGTCTTTTGCATTTCTCCTGACAAAGGTCAACCTCACTCATCAAAAACATTCCATACACCCTGCCTCCCTGTTACATTAGACATAGAGCATAGGACTTGAGTCCTTTAGATTGATTAGCCTTTGACGTGTTGTTAAGACTAAAGGACTCAAGCCCTATGCTTTTCCTATAGTGTAATAGGGATGCAGTTAGTTTTAGCCTGTGATGGCTTCCCAGGTAAAGAATCTGCCTGCCAATGCAGGAGATGTGGGTTTCATCCCTGGGTTGGGAAAATCCCCGGAGTAGGAAATGGCAACCCACTTTAGTATTCTTGCCTGGAAAATTCCATGGACAGGGGAGCCTGGCAGCTGCAGTTCATGGGGTCGCAAAGAGTCAGACGTGACTGAGCGACTGAGCATGCACACATTAATATATTGAGGCAGGAGAAAAAGAATTTGGCAAATCTCTGTGCAACCCCCACCCCCACAGCCTCCTTTTATTTCCAAGCCTTTTCGCATGGCCTAGAAGTTGGTGATGAGCCTCACCTCAGGGTGAGACAAGGCAATGAAACATGATTTATGGAGGAACATAAAATGTATCAGTTTAATGTCCACGCTCTCTCTTCCTGGGGACCTCCGTGTTCTCAGGGTGGAATGTCTGAGGTCATCTTCTCCCACAATACCCCAAGATAGGATCACATTTGAAAATCTTTGATGCCTCATCCAATTTAACAGTGACGATTGAAAAATGCTGAATGTATAGTTTGGGCTTGAGAAATAAAAAAGCAAGGAGTTCTCCTGGAGAACAATATAGAAAATACATTTTAAAAAATTGTGATATATTCCCAGTTTATTCTAAACAACTAATAGAGATGACATACTCATATCAGTGTTTGAAAAAATGCTTCATTAGAAGGGTTATGTGTTGCCAATCTTATCTTGCTCATCCCTTCTTTATTCCAGTGTGCCACATCAGACAGGTTAGGTCCTTAATTGTTATGACTGATAGGCAATCACATAATTGTTACAGTGGTGTGTGCTTTAAAAACAAGGTATCACAAAGCTGCTCTCTTGTTGCACCATACACCTCTGAGCTCATAAGAACCTCTTCCACATATTCAGATGAGTATCTTGCTTTTCACTGAACACATTTCATTTGTTGGTGTTAAAAGAAGGCAGAGAGGTTCAGGATTGTTACATGGCTTCCAAGAGCGAGGCAAGTGCTGAGATAATGTTGTAAGTGATTATTTACTGCTTTGCTGACTATCTAGAGATGGGGTAAGTGTACTTCTGGAAGCAAAATCCAGCTACTGATTTTACCCATAAGAAAAAGGATAATGTTTCTGCAATGACGATATAGTTGAGAAAGCATGTGAACAGAAGCAACTAGTTCAAACAAAAATATCAAAACACCTGCTTGTCAAACTGTTGGGTGGAGAAAAACATCATTGCAAAGGAAGTTACAGCTTTTAAAAGCCCTTTGGTAAAACATTCACTTTGATGATGAACTTAACTATTGTCAAAACATATATCAAATGCAATCTTCTTGGCCTAAAGCTGGAAATATTATACTTATTTAAGGCTGAGATTACAGGCATGCTTCTAAAATTCTTTGGAATAATAATGAGCTTAAAACTCTAAAAATAAATACCTCTTTAAGCCAGACTGATTCAAGTCTTCTGTTTTGATTGGACAAAAATATAAAAGAAAATGAGAAATAGGGAATGCCATCAGCTACCACATTATCTCTGCAGTAGAATTTGACTCTATGCCCCTCCTCAGCACCTACATGCCCAGACCAGACACAGATGATGACCTCCAGTGCTCCCAGCCTTAAAAATTTAAGAAAGACTTACCATGTATCAGAGCCCACTTGGAAGAAGACATACTATGGAGATGCTGTAGAATAACATGTACAGAAAAAGTTCTGACTTTCACAATAATATCTGTATCAAAAGACAATAATACTTCATTTAAAGAGGGAGAGAAAAAAATTCTAAGACATCATAGGCAAGCAGGAAAATATTTTACAATAACACATGTGACTGGCAAGAGTCTTCTAGGAAAGGTTGTCCAAATATTGATGAACAGTAACTCTCAATAGTGTTCTGTCTCTATAACCCTTGAACAATTCATTAATCTAGCTAATATTATTAGCAGTGGCAAAATGTCTATTCAAAGTCAATAATTAAGTTAAACATCCTCCTTCATGTCCAGTGAGCCACTGTAACTAGCCAATCAAGCAGATGTCTACACATCTTTTGCAATAGACTCTCAGGTCTCCTTCTATGTAAACTCTGTGTGGAATCTGAACTTAAACACACACAACCTAATTAATGAAGCCAAAAGAAATTTCTTAGGTAATAATTGGTGAAATAGAGCTTCAAACCTCTGCCCACCACCTCCTTTTCATTTTTAAGTTCCCATTTCTTAATGCTTCTCCCTTCAGCCTAGTACTCCTTTTTTGACTTTCCTCACCTCTCCCAATAGAGCTTTTCTCAGAAAAGGATTTCTTTTGATTTGTAGTTTACCTCACTGACAAGGCTTCGGGTGTTATTTTCCAGAAGCAAGGGTTCTTAATAAGGACGTGGTATCAGAAGGTCAGGCAGCCAGCTGTATCCTTGAAATTACATCTGTTTCCAAAGCAAACATTTCTTAACAAGTGGCCCACAGCCCTGCATCAGAATCACCCAAGAACTTATGAAAATGCATATTCTCTAAGCTCTATGTTAGAGACCTTGATTCATTAGGTCTGGGATGAACCTTGGCATTTCTAAAGTACTTAAAAGTGTGAGAACTACCAGTTTAACTGCTAAGAGCATGGAGTTTGCCATCAGCAGCTGTAGCTCTGCTTTCTTCATTGGGTGATGATTAATCTCCATACTCAGATTGTGCTCATCTGTAAGATCAGGATGATAATACCTCCTTTACCTGATATCATGAGACAACCCATGTTGAATGCCAAAATGGAATGAAAACCTAACTAGCTCACATAACTGAAAATTCTTAACGAAGAACTCATGGTGTACTTGATCCGTAACTCAGTACAATATATTTTTTTTCAGTTTCCTTTTCTCATCTCTGACTTTCACAATCTTGGCTCTATTCTCAGATTGGCTATTCCTGCGTAATTACAGACAGCTGCAGAAAACTGAAATGATATTTTTCCAGGTTCAAATTTCAGGGGAAAGAGTACAAATGCTTCTCCCTGATTAGACTCAGATCATTTATCTGTTGAGAGGCATGTCTCCATGTGTCCCTCATCCTCCGTGTTCCTTGCTGGGTACGCAAGAATATGAGGCGCTGACCAATTTTACCTAGATTATTTCTCAGAGTTTTGTTTTTAGCAAGCGATCTTGAGTAAAGGCAAAGAGAAGGCTTGATTACTGCTTACTACAATTCGATGGTTTCCCCAAGATCAGTGTTCCTCATTTTTGACCCAGGCCCATCACTGCACAGCATCCATTTGGGCTCACACTGCCTCACCCCCGTGAGAATCAAGGACAGATGAACTATTGCTAATCATGTTGCTTACCGGCTATACCCTGAGTTATAATGTTCTCTGTCTCTGACCCAGAAATCTTGTGTCTTCTGCTGGCCTCTATGAAATAGCAACAGAACAACTTACTAACTTGTAAGTAGAATAAACTAAAATTCCAGATCCTGATAGTATCTACCACTGCACTCATTAGCTAGGCCTGGGGATTATGGTTGGCTGGGCCTGGGTGATACACTCTACTTTTGGAGCTGGGAGTGTCCCTCACAGAAGAGGGAGGGACAACGGGACAGATCTCAAGAAGAAAAGTTGTATACAATTACCCCAAGTAGATGACGAAAGATACGTTATGTGGCAAAAATAAAATTAAATAAAAATCGACAGCTGTCTAGCACAGATTTAGGAGCCAGATATGTGTGTGTGCATGTATCAGATAGCATATGAAAAAAACAGAGATAGCACTTTGCCGACAAGCGTCTGTATAGTCAAAGCTATGGTTTTTCCACCTCTGCTTCCCAGGTGGCAGTAGTGGTAAAGAACCCACCTGCCAACGCAGGAGACTGAAGAGATTCGGGTTCAATCCCTGGGTGGGGAAGATCCCCTGGAGGAGAGCATGGCAATCTACTCCAGTATTATTACCTGGAAAATCCTATGGAGAGAGGAGCCTGGTGGGCTGAAGTCCATGGGGTGGGCAAGAGTCGGACCCGACTGAAGCTGACTTGGCACACATGCATGGTTTTTCCAGTAGGCATGTACAGACTTGGTGAGAGTTGGACCATAAAGATGGCAGGACGCCAAAGAATTGATGCTTTTGAACTGTGGTGCTGGAGAAGACTCTTGAGAGTCCCTTGGATTGCAAGGAGATCCAACCAGTCCATCCTAAAGGAAATTAGTCCTGAATATTTATTGGAAGGACTGGTGCTGAATCTAAAATCTAATAGTTTGGCCACCTGATGCAAAGAGTTGACTCATTGAAGGCAGGAGGAGAAGGGGATGACAGAGGATGAGATGGTTGGATGGCATCACTAACTCAATGGACACGAGTTTGAGCAAACTCTGGGAGATGGTGAAGGACAGGTAAGCCTGGTGTGCTGCAGTCTACAGGGTTGCAAAGAGTTGGACACAACTGAGCAACTGAACAACAACATATATATATGGATATCAAATTCTATTATATCTGAAAGAGAAAGTAGAAAATAAGTGATTCAGGTTTTAAAATTCTTCTGTTTGATCTAGTCATATATTTAAGTATTAAATACTTTAAACATACAAAACTTTACTTCATTTCTTTAAATACAAGCACATATGAAAGCTGAGCAAAATTCATTTTTATTTATGTAATGAAATGATAAGGAATACTCATCATATTATTTATTTGGGAAATTCAATGTATTTCACAAGTTATACTCATGGATTCCATATGACCTCAAGAAAATTTATCACCCTGTGCATCAGATCCTACATCTTTAGAATGAGAATAACTAGATAGCAATCCAGATTAGTAACAATTTATTGCCTTCCCATAAGATTAATAACATTATTTAAATATATTTTAAGATCAACTTATAAAGGCATTTCACTGTAATGCAGAGCATACAGTTAAGCATATTGAAGATCGTATTGAGATCAGGAACACATATGAATAACATGGAGTGATATACAAAGGTCTGGAGGCTGGCTCAAGCTATATTCTATAATCAGCAATTGGGAAAATGTTTGCTTTAAATACAGTTTTAGGTAATAGAAATAAGATTGCCCACCACAGCCAGAAATGGGTACCATGATTAGTAAATAATATCCAGATATTTGGATTTCCTTCTGTTTTACTGCAGCTAACAAATATATGTATGCTACATATTTGGGGCCTGAAATACCATCATGACGATAACCAACGCCCATGAATTAAACTGACAGTTTCAGTTCCCCTCAGATTTTATAGCAGTTACATAAAACTGTCAGTGTCCAGAATTTAAAATATAGCAGCAGAGCAGGCAGGAAAGAAAAGAGAAGTAGCATTTTTTTCAGTACCTACTTTGTAAGTGATACATTTTGCCAGATGCTTTGCATGCTATCTCATTTGGTCTTCACCAAGATTCCTATTAACTGGAAGTCTCTATTTCTCTTACAAAACAAATATATATAGAGAGAGAGAAACACACAAAAAATATCCTTTTAAATGGCACACAGATTCAATTCCACAAACTACATGGAAATGGGAAAAGTCTGACTATTGCCTCCAGTTTTACAAATCATAGTGTCCAAAATCAAATGTCAAAATGTACCACTCTACTCACAGTCTGTACCTAAGGAGAAAAAGAAATGAAATAAATTATTGGTAAATATTAAAGAACCGAATTCTCCTCACAGAGACCATCAGATTGCATATGAGAAACACCAGTTTCACCTCTAAGTTAAATGCGGCCATGTCAAGAACTGCTCCAAGAGAGAGCTGTGATGAAGTAGGTGGAATTAAAAATCAGAATGTCTACGTTAGAATCCTTGCTTTGAATATTAGTGGTTATGGAACCACGGGCAGGTTATCCACTCATGCCTCATATATCTTAATTTAAAAAATAGGAATAAAAACAATTTCTGTCCCATAATGTTAGCAAAGTGACAGTCTTTTCAGCATTTTTAATACACTTTAATAATCCTCATTTATATAAATATCAGAGATAATGATAGTTCAAAAACAATGAAAACAAGAAACAGTTTTCTTTTCACTTATGAAGATACACTAAACATATTCCTATTATTAGGAATTATATAATTAAGTAACATTAAAGCAATTATAAGATGCATGGTAAGTTGCTTCAGCAGTGTATGACTCTTTGCAACCCCACAGACTGTAGCCTGCCAGGCTTCTCTGTCCGTGGGATTCTCCAGTCAAGAATACTGGAGTGGTTTGCCATTTTCTCCTCCAGGGGATCTTCCCCACCCAGGGATTTAACCCAGATCTTTTATGTTTCCTGTGTTGGTAGGTGAGGCCCTACCATTAGCACCACCTGCTAATAGCCCAAATACCTTTTAGGACATTAGTTAACAGTTGTAATTTTTTCCCTCTCTATTTAAACTGGTAAGCTGCTCCATTGTAACAATAGTGTAAAGTAATTGAAAAGCATTAAACTAAATCTTTTAATCTGGTACTCTGCCAATTTAGAGGTCATGTCATTTATCAGGATACCAATTAAATAAAATACCCTGAATTAGTCAAATGATAGAGTCTAGTTAAGGAAACATGAGAGACTCAGGAAAAAATTCTTCCCAAATATTAAAAAGTGATTTATAAAAAAGAAAACAACTTATTTTCTTATAAATTCTTCTTGTAAATTATCTCATTGAATCCATGAGCAGGAGTAGCATGCAAAACAAAAGAGGCAAATATGCAAAGCACAATTTCAAACAGCTGTGGACACTTTTAAGCTGTGGTCTGCCAAGTTTTTTGTTTTTTTTTTTAAATGAGTGCTCTCTCACCTGCAGCTGCATCTCTCATCTCATTTGCAAACCAAGGCTGGACCTATAAAGAATTAAATTGATGACTGCACCCATTCCAATCCTACTCCTATGGCAATACCTTCTCCAAAATGAGAATCTCTAGAATCATCACAACCAATATCCAGTTACATCCCATTTCAAAAGGAAATAAAACCGACTCCACTTGAATGTATATTCAAGCTTTCCTGTCATTTATTTTCTAGCAAAAAGCACCGGGGAAGCCAAGGAGACGCATTTGGTAAGCCAAGTGACGAATTCTTACAAAGATGGTGAGTAGCATGAGGAGAGATAAAGTCAGCCAGGATTTGCTTGGGCAAGACCTAAATCTTGACCTCTCTTCCTAAAGCTCTGATGGCGGGAACCTGATTTCTCAGTTGTATTCCATTAGTCAGTCTGCGGAGAAGGCAATGGCACCCCACTCCAGTACTCTTGCCTGGAAAATCCCGTGGACAGAGGAGCCTGGTAGGCTGCAGTCCATGGGGTTGCAAAGAGTCGGACATGACTGAGCAACTTCACTTTCACTTTTCACTTCCATGCACTGGAGAAGGAAATGGCAGCCCACTCCATTGTTCTTGCCTGGAGAATCCCAGGGACGGGGGAGCCTGGTGGGCTGCCGTCTATGGGGTCGCACAGAGTCAGACACGACTGAAGCGACTTAGCAGCAGCAGTCTACAGTTCCCTCTGAGCCATTCATCTTGGATTCCTCAGAGCCTAGCCTGCCATCTGAACGGTCACAGGACCCAGCACTAGGAGATGGAGTTGTGAAGCTCATCCACTTAATAGCTCGGATAAATGACTTCATATCTTCACCTTAGCTGTAGTTTCCTCATCTGTAAAACAGGGGAAATATTAATAAAAGAACATACATCATAGGGTTTTTATGAAGATTAAATAAATGAATATTTGTAGAGTACTCAGAATAAACTTGGCACATAGTGAGTTTTCTAAGCGTTCAGCAAAATACCATTACATTAAATTGATGGATATATTAAGACAATGTAAAGTCTTAAAGTCACTGATTTTGGTAATTGGGGCCATTACTTAAATCTTGAGGGTTTTCTTTAGTCTTCTGGACTCTCACTGACCAACCATCCCCCCCCTTTTTTTTTTTCCTTTTTAAATCATTTTTTTAATACAAGCTTTTTTTTTTTTTTAAGCTGCATCAGATCAGGTCTTAGTTGCGGCACATGGAATCTTTGTTGTGTCACGAGGGACCTTTCATTGTGGTACTTGGGGTTAGTTGCCCCACAGCATGTGGGACCTTAGTTCCCTGACCAGGGATTGAATCCACATCCCCTGCATTGCAAGGCAGATTCTTAACCGCTAGACCACCAATGAAATCCCTCAACCATCCTTTCTAAAGTACAAGTTATGACTGGCTTATTATGAATTCCCTAATCCTAAGCATGCTGGCTTCCTAATGGGAGATAATAACAATGGTTCCTGAACCTGGCTGCACAGCGAGCACACTTAAGACTTTGAAAACCATACATTCCTAATGCCCAGTTTAGGAAACTTGAAAATAAAGCCCAAGCATCATTTGGAAACAAGGTTTCTGATACAGGTGGTTTCACTAACTGGTATTGAATCTCAACTACAGATTTAAAAGACTTCATAAAGCAAAGTGTTGTATTTCCAGTGAATAAATTTAAGGTGCAGTGATCAGCCTCTCAGAGAAGGCAATGGTACCCCACTCCAGTACTCTAGCCAGGAAGGTCCCATGGATGGAGGAGCCTGGTAGGCTGCAGTCCACAGGATCGCTAGGAGTTGGACACGACTGAGAGACTTCACTTTCACTTTTCACTTTCATGCATTGGAGAAGGAAATGGCAACCCACTCCAGTGTTCTTGCCTGGAGAATCCCAGGGAAGGGACAGCCGGGTGGGCTGCCGTCTATGGGGTCGCACAGAGTCGGACACGGCTGAAGCGACTTAGCAGCAGCAGCAGCAGATCAGCCTCTAAGTGGTGGAGGTATATTTTGTAATATGGGACCTTCTCTAGTCCTTCAAATTGTACCACACCATCATCAGAATTGCCTGGCACTCCGGTGGCTCTTTAGAAGCCTTCTGTAGCTCTCCTAAGTACAAGAGCATTGTTGCCAACCCCTCTTTTACTGGTATCCTTTTCAAATGTGATGGGAAATATTCATCCTGACATTCTTCCTGCAAGACACTTCTCTTCGTGGGAACCCAGTTTTGTAAATGTGTAAATTTCTGTAGCTCCCTTGGGTCTTGGTTTGTGCCTCAGCAGTTATTTAAATCAGGAAAAAAAAAAAGAAGAATACATAACATTCTTAATCATAACCTTTTCTACTGCATCTTCCTCTAGTTCTCTCACATGATTAGCATATACAATACAAAATCCCTGAGCAAATGGAGACTATGTGTCTTCAATACTTTAGCTCATTAACCATTATTAACATGGAGATGGTGCTGGGGCTTGGGGAAGCTGTGCTTGTGACTGTTAGGAATCATGTGGTGGTGAAGATAGTGACTATTACTCCATTATCCTTATTATGACTTCCTGGCTATAGTAGAAGCTGCTTCAAAGAAGTGGTTTATTAGTGTTCAGATAAAAATCATAGGGTCTCACTGGATATTTAAAGCCATGATAGAAAAAATGAAATGAAGGACTAATGACTTGGAAAAAAATCAAATGACAGATAAGACTATAAAAGGAGGGTGTAGAGGTCTACATTTAATATATCAAAACAATATTTAGCTGAGGTATAAGAGTATAACTCAACACTGAATAAAAATTCAAATAAATGTAGTATTTCATTTGTTTCCCATAAGCTGCATAACACTAGAAAAATAAACATTGACCAAATAGTGTGAAATAGAAGGCATTTTGCAAATAACTCTCTAGAAATCTTTTTTTTTTTTTTTGGTCAAAAATATTACAGAAAGAAAACAAGCACCTAAGAATCTGATTTAACTTATTTCTCAATTCTTTGGTAATATATAATGACTTTTTAGTACTGGAATATATTTTTTCAAAAGTCACACCTATTTACTCCTATTTATGATCATATGAGCACCGAAGAATTGATGCTTTTGAACTGTGGTGTTGGAGAAGACTCTTGAGGGTCCCTTGGACTGCAAGGAGATCCAACCAGTCCATTCTGAAGGAGATCAGCCCTGGGATTTCTTTGGAAGGAATGATGCTAAAGCTGAAACTCCAGTACTTTGGCCACCTCATGTGAAGAGTTGACTCATTGGAAAAGGCTCTGATGCTGGGAGGGATTGGGGGCAGGAAGAGAAGGGGATGACAGAGGATGAGATGGCTGGATGGTATCACTGATTCGATGGACGTGAGTCTGAGTGAACTCCGGGAGTTGGTAATGGACAGGGAGGCCTGGTGTGCTGCGATTCATGGGGTCGAAAAGACACGACTGAGCGACTGAACTGAACTGAACTGATGATATTTTGTCACCATTTGAAGGCTACTTCTGAGTTAGAAAACACATATTTTAATATTATGTCCAGTAAGTTAAAAGCTCATATATTATTCTTAGAAATCAAAGATTAGTGATAACACGACTTTGTAAATAGCCTGATTTTGCATCTTTGTTTTAATCACTTGTTCTCAACCGTGCTTCATTTCTTTCAGAAAAATGACAAATTTTGACAGCAAATTTGTAAATGTGTATCCTTAAATTAGTATCTTGTTTGAAAAGATTGTATTCAATTTATTTCCTCACTGGACTAATGCCCTACCTGTGGATTAACAACCCTATTGTAACAATCCTAGACAAGTGATATTGGTTAATAATACTTTTCATCGCTGAGGAGTTATGAGAAAAAAAAAATCCTTAAAAGTATATATATATTTTTTACCTTGGTATTTGACTTTTTAATGAAACCAGTGCGAGTCATCATCTATATTGGCCCAAAAAGGCCTTTGTTCTTTAGGGTGGAATATTATTTGTCCTGTGTATAGTGCTCAGATGCAGCAGTTCTTTGGTGTGAAAATGAGACAACGTTGAGAAATACACATTTATTTCACATATTAAGAGAGATATTTGGCATGACCCTGTGTTGTTATCTTTATTAAGCAAATTCTGGTTTCTATAAGGGCACATGAGTCTTTAGGTTATCATGAAAAATTGCTCTGAATTTCATGAATTGTGTAATTAATGATTGACAGATTATTTTAGTTGATTTAATTTTGGTTGAAGAAAAACTAAATTAAAAATTTACTCAAGTTTTCTAGATTCTCATTTCTAGAATTTATTTTCCATCTCAGTGTCCAGAGTTAGAGAAATGATTAATCAAAGTTATAAATTAAAGAAAGAATTCACATAATTTATGGAATATATATTATTAATATGCTTTGCATTAAACAATGCCACAAAAATAATCTAGAACTGCACTTAAATAAGTATATTTAAGTTTAAATCTTAACATTTAAGCTTTAATTTGGAGTAGACAAAATCATCCTTGTGGTGTATTTGTCTATGATTTACCGAGAAATCTTAGGCTCCAAAATCACTGCAGATGGTGACTGTAGCCATGAAATTAAAAGATGCTTGCTCCTTTTAGAAGAAAAGCTATGACCAACATAGTATATTAAAAAGCAGAGACATCATTTGCTGACAAAAGTCCATATAGTCAAAGCTATGTTTTTTCTAGTAGTCAGGTATGGATGTGAGAGTTTGAGCACTGAAGAATTGATTCTTTTTAATTATGGTGCTGGAGAAGATTCTTGAGAGTCCCTTGGACAGCAAGGAGATCAAACCAGTTAGTCCTAAGGGAAATCAACACAGAATATTCACTGGAAGGACTGATGCTGAAGCTAAAGCTCCAATACTTTGACCACCTGATGTGAAGAGTTGACTCACTGGAAAAGATCCTGATGCTGGGAAAGATTGAAGGCAAAAGGAGAAGGGGACAACAGAGGATGAGATGGTTGGATGGCATCACTGACTCAATGGACGTGAGTTTGAGCAAGCTCCAGGAGATGATAAAGGACAGGGAAGCCTGGTGTGCTGCAGTCCCTGGGGTTGCAGTAATTAACCTCCAATTAAAATGAATAAATTTATATTAAAAAAAAAGAGTCGGACCTGACTTTGAGACTGAACAACAACAATAACACTGTCACTGCTAGCAAAGAGCTTTTCTTTTTTAAGAGTGGGTCTTGACCTATAAAGGATAAGCATTACAGTTCCTAAGTTAGTATTTAAAAACAAAGATTGAAGTAAATGCAGTGATTTCTAAAACTTTATTGAATTCTAGACCCTCTTCGAGTTTAAATGGAAAAGAAAACCAATCTTATTTTGAGGATAAGTGAAAAAATTTCCATTCACATGGCATCAAATGTTTTGACAATAATAGCAATGCAAAGAAGATGTAGTTGTTAATGAAAAAGTATTAGTTTTTACTGTGCAAGCCAATATTAATTTTTTCATTCACACAAGAAATCTTTTTAGTTGCTTAGAACCGTGAACAGGATAGACAAATTCCCTACTTTTGTGGAATTTTTAGTGGGATGAGACAATAAACAAATACATTAAGAACTATTACAATAGACAAGATAGAGTTTCTGGAAAACTAAAATCAAGTTGTCAGAAAATGTCGTTCTGCAGGGCTTCTATTTAAATAAGACTTAAATGACATGTGGGATATTGAAGGAAAGGGAATTCCCAGCTGAGGACCTAATATGGGAATGCCGTATTCTGGGAACACACTGGAACTGAGCAGAAGAGGATGAGCAGGAGAGGAGAAGTGGCCAGTGAGAAAGGAAAGTCAAGAGAGGAAAATGTCTCTGTAAAGATTTTTCACCTGTGCCAAACGCTTATGAGAAATCTAGTAAGACAAGGATGATCAAGGGACCATTAAATTGGATAGAACGTAGGTTGTTGTTGACCCGACACAGTACAGTTTCAAAGGAATGGGGATAAAGGCCAGTTGGAGTGGGCTGAGGAAAGACAGGAATGGAGAGGAAATGGAGACAACTTCAGTCAACCCTTCTGGAAAGTTTTCTTCTGAAAAGGAGCTGAAAAATATAGCAGGAGCTGGAGGAAGGAATCGAGAACATGTTTATGCTAGTGGGAGTAATTAAGTCCAGAAGGATAAAGCGATGAAAAGCAGGAATATTCCAGGAAGAGGGTCCTGGAATAGCAAAACACGGGCTGGAGAGCTTGTGCCCAAGTGGTGACTTTGGTGGAAGCTGGCACGCTCCTCTCTTACAAAGGAAGGCACGAGAATTCAGGTGCGCCGAGGGTGCGCTGCACCCTGGGGTGGAGACTGGCGGTTTGAGGAGACAGGAAAATCATGACACGGGCTCATCGTGAAGAGTGGGAAGTGAGCATCTATTAAAGTATTAAGGTAACCAAGCAGTACTGAAGACCCAGTAAGGATACATGATCATGAATTTAAACTGGAATCAGTAGACAGAAAGCACATGCTTTTCTGCAGACTTGTTCTGCGGCCAGTGTGGAGTAAGAGCTAGTGGGACAACCAGGGTTAGAGTTCTCTGGGGGAAAGTGAACTGGAAGAAAAAGAGGGCAAGAGAGTTAACTTTTGAAAAGTGAATGGACCTAGAGACTGTCATACAGAGTGAAGTAAGTCAGCAAGAAAAAAAAAACCAAGTACCATATATTAAGTCACATATGTGAAATCTAGAAAAATGGTACAGATGGACATATTTGCAGGGAAGGAATAGAGATGCAGATATAGAAAACAGATGTGTGGACCCAGGAGGTGGCGGGGTGGTGGGATGAACGGGGAGATTGGGATTGGCATATATACGGCTAATGGGAAGCTGCTGGTGCTCTGTGATGGGTGGGATGGGGTGGTAGGTGGAAGGGAGGTCCAAGAGGGAAGAGATATAGGTATTATACATATAGCTAATTCACTTTGTTGTACAGCAGCAACTAACACAACCCTGTGAAGCAACAATACCCCAATAAAAAAGCACATAGATATAGGATGATATAGTTGAATAAGGAATAAAGAAAAGTGAGAGAGATCATGAAGAATGAACAAGAGTAAAGACTGATGATTTAGAGAACTTGGTGTGATCAAAGCACAGCCGGAGTAGGGATGAGAGAATGTGAAGGGGAGTCAGGTTTAACAATCGGATATAAAACTCAGGGACAGTACAGTAGTCAGTGATACCAAGGTCCAGGGTCTACCTGTGGGGGTGGGTGGTGTTAGAAGATAGGGGGAAAGGACACTGAAGGTGAGGAGGGGCAAGGCCATGTGAGCAATGAGTTTTTCTCAAGGATCTTGAAGACATCAATAAAGATAATAGCTTGAGGAGCAGAAAAGATGACAGATTCACATACTGACATCTTCTGTGAACAAAGGAAGGTACCAAGAGGTCTGCAGATGGCAGCCACAAGACAGGTGAGATAGTCTGACGTGAACTGCAAAGATGACTGAAGGCTTCCAGAGGGACACGTACAGAGAGGACAGGGACACCCACCTCACTACCGAAGCCCAAGGGTTATCTGTGCGTGCAGACCTGCTAACTTGCTTCAGTCGTGTCTGACTCTTTGCGACCCTAAGGACAGTAGCCTGCCAGGCTCCTCTGTCCACGGGGACTCTCCAGGCAAGAATTTACTGGAGTGGGTTGCCATTCCCTCCTTCAGAGGATCTTCCCGACCCAGGGACTGAACCCTCGTCTCTCTTGTCTCCTGCTTTGGCAGGTGGGTTCTTTACCACTACCTCCACCTGGGAAGCCCCAGGGTTATCAGTATTAATGACTAAGTTATTCTCTTTGTATCTAAATAAGTGATATCATGTGGACACTATAATATCTGTTCCCCCAACAGCTATAGCTAGAAAGGGATAGGATTGATTAGAGTTTAACACTCATGTTTCATTTTCATTATATTACATAAAGACATTTAACTTCACCCATTCTCAGAGGTACTCTAGAGAATAACTAGCTGTTCAACACACAAGTGTTTGAAATTATAGTATATTCAACTCCATTATTCATTTTAAGATTTGCTTGTATGAAACTTTGACATTGTAGGGAGGTATGAAGAATTGTGAAGCAATTACTAGAAAATACTAGACTAGGAAGAAGTTACATTCCCATAGATTACATTGCATATTTATAATTTCCTTTTCCCTCTCAAATTGTGAACATAACAATTTAACACTAAAGAATGAACATTCTCTTTGGCTGTGTGAAGCTAATAATGCAAAATTATCATTATATCTGGGGTAAAATTTATAGGAACAACTTAAAATACACACTTCTCTTAAGCCAAATGTATTGGCTCTGTTGATACCCTATGATATATCCATTTCTATCTGTCCTTTTGAAATAATGTATCTCACAAGGAGGATAAGCAGAAAACATATTATACAACACAACTGTTTCTTCCTGTTGCGTTCGTGATTACCTGAGGCACAGATGACATATGATCCAAACCAGTGACATATGTCTGGGCCTGACAGAGGACATTTTTCATCTTCTGAGTCCAGGTTACATCTTCAGCAGCAGGTGTTATGAATCTAAGTGAGGTGAAACAAGCTTCTAAATTCACTTCTCAGGTTCAGCATACTTCCAGAGTGTTTCAAGGGACCAGAAATCAAAGGAAGATTTTTGTCTTTCTATTCTAAACCATGGAAGTCTAGCTTACTGCCAGACTTGATAAGCTTGGATAATTCATTTTATTTTTGTAAAAATTATTTATATTATTATATTTATGGGTCTTCGTTGCTGTGTGTAGGCTTTCTCTAGTTGGGGCGAGCGTGGGCTGCTCATTGTTGCAGTGTGCTGGCTGCTCACTGCTGAGGCTTTTCTCATCATGGATCACAGGCTCTAAGCGTACAGGCTTAGCTGCTCATGGCATGTGGGATCTTCCAGGACCAGGCATCGAACCTGTGTCCCCTGCACTGGCCGGTGGATTCTCAACCACTGATCCGGCAGGGAAGTCCCTCATTTTATTTTATGTGGTGCTTCTTCTTTTGGTCAGAGGCCAGTTACCTGGCTCACCTTTCCTGTCCTTTGCCCCAACCCTTTCCTCTGCACATCTTTGATCCTGTTGGATCACAGAGGTGTGGGAGCAATTCCTCCACCCCAAATGATTGTTCATACCTCCTCCCCTTTCCTGGTGCTTGGACTTGCTTAGCATCTAGAGCCTCTGGAGCATTTCAACACATTCTTCAATGTGCAGGGAAAGCACTGCCCTCCTTATGAAGCCTTTCCAATCCACTGCTGCCCCCTCTCTCCCAGTCAGTCATCCCTTTGTCCTTCTTTCATGCACATTTGAAGATACATCAGTTACTGTTAGTGGCCACAAAACACATTGTCCAAACCAGGGCATTTTTGAGACAAAGGCAGTCCATTGTTAATAATTATGCTGGGACACCAGGCGTAAACTATGACTGCCTTGGCTAGCCAAGATGTGTGATCAGCGTAATTACCTTATGTATGGCATTGCGTGGTGGAATCATGCTTTTCCTGCATTGTTTGTGAGGGCAAGCTTGTTTTGTACCTCGTGTCACTGAAGTTTAAATACTTTGTGGATATCTATTGCCTTGCTATCATCTTTCTTCTAACAAAGGTGTCTTTAGGGAATCACCAAGCCACATTCTTTGCAGTCTTCTAATTTGGGCCATGCTGTTTGGATGGTGATGAACCTCCCCGCTTTGCCCCATGTGGATAAGGACATGACTTAAGTTCGATGGGTCAAAGTGACACAGGTCACTGGCCAGCCCCCTTCTGTCAGTGATTGGTTCAGATCTGCACATGGTGGTCTAATTCGAGGCAATCTTAGGGGTTTTGTTCCTACTGTGAAGGGGAAAGTCAACTTTCACTTTAGTTGTTATACTGTGAGCCAGCCTGGGGACCATCAGCTCTAAGGAGAGCTACTCATGAGAATGCAGGGAACATGGAAGAAAACAGAACCAAGAATGGATCCCCCCCCCGCCCCCGCTCAAACCATTGGAGCGTTAGTCTCCAGTATTGACTGAAGCTGGCTTTGTTTACTCTGCACTTTTGAGTTACATGAACCCATAAACTCCCTTTTCTCTAAAGTCAGTTAAGCTGTGTTTCTTTGCAGGAAAAAAAACCAAAACATTTTTTCTTGACTGATGCCTGGATCATTGGAGGCACTCTAAGTATTCAGTGAATGAGTTGAATAAACGGAGTCGGGGTTCCTTGTAGGCGGTCTCAGGACTGGGAACGACCAGAGGTAACCTCCCACCTGTAGCTTCCAGGAGCCTAGAGTCCGGTGACCTGTCTTGCAGGAGTGCTGTCCTAGCAGTGCTTCCTTTAAGGAGGAGCTCAAGGTAGTAAACAAAGGCTCTCACTTTTGTTTATTTCTTTATTTTTTTACTTTATAGGCGCTTTTTTTTTTTTTTGCCATTGGTGACTCAATAGTACTTTGGGGACAGCCAGTGGTTAAGAACTTGTTGGCCAATGCAGGAGATGTGAGAGACGTGGGTTCGATCTCTGGGATGGGCAGATCCTTTGGTGGAGAGCATGGCAACCGACTCCAGTATTCTTGCTGGAGAATCCCCATGGACAGAGGAGCCTGGTGGGCTACATGGGGTCACAAAGAGCCAGACATGACTAAAGTGACTTAACACTCATGCACAGTGAGGTAAAATGAGGTGTTACCTCTAGCTATTGCTTATAAAGGTAACTAACTCAAGGTCTGAAGTACAACCTCAAGATAAAAACCATCTTCTCCCAGATACATTAGGAGTTGGGGATTAAAACATGTACACCACTCTATATAAAATAGGTAAACAAGGACCTACTGTGTAGCACAGGGAACTGTAATCAATTTCTTATAATAACCTATAAAGGAAAAGAGTCTAAAAAAGTGTATATATATATAAAACTGAATCAGTTTGCTGTACACTCGAAACTAACACAAGATATTAACTATACTTCAATTAAAAAAATCTTCTCCCCAATAATTCTTCTACCCCTTCTTTTACCAAGACAAAGGAACTTTATCCAGGCACATACACTTTAGACAGCCAGTTTGGTCTCAGTGGTTCCTGCATTGCAGGTGGATTCTTTACCACTGAGTCACTGGGGAGAATATCTATTAGGAACTTTATTTGGGGGACCCTTGGATAAAAATTCACCTTTACTCCTTTGAATGAAGCACTAAAGAGTGTTAACACTAGTATATAAAATGATAGGTTAATATCATCTCACCAACCATCAGTTATTAACCAACTTGGCTCTAATGACCCACGTAGGTGGCAAGAGCTCTTACCAGTGATGACTGTGACACGAGAGCTCTGGGGCTACACTCCAGAGGCCCAAAGGACACCCTGTCCCTTCTCCTCTGTGACTTTGCCAGGTGGCTTATATTACTTCATTGGGGTGCTGCTGCTGCTAAGTCGCTTCAGTCGTGTCCGACTCTGTGCGACCCCATAGACAGCAGCCCACCAGGGTCCCCCGTCCCTGGGATTCTCCAGGCAAGAACACTGGAGTGGGTTGCTATTTGTTTCTCCAATGCATGAAAGTGAAAAGTGAAAGTGAAGTCACTCAGTTGTGTCTGACTCTTAGCGACCCCATGGACTGCAGCCTACTAGGCTCCTCCGTCCATGGGATTTTCCAGGCAAGAGTACTGGAGTGGGGTGCCATTGCCTTCGCTGACTTCATGGGGGTATTGATCTTAAATGCTTCCAAATCTATTCTTCACAGAGTTTAGTCATTTTTAGCGTCATAATTTAGAGCATATTTCCCCCTAACTTAAATTTCTTCACTAGATTTTCATTCTCTCAGAATAAAATCCAAGCTCCTTGGCATATTCTATAATGTCCTGCCTGCCTGGTACTACCATATGCAAATTGTGTCAGTCAGATTCTTCCTCAATGAACTCTTGGCCAGTCTTCATCTAACATCTCAAAAGTGCTGTATCCATCCCAGTCTCAGGGCCTTTTGCACCTGCTATTCCTTCTGCCTGGAAGTTTGTTTCTTGTCCTTCCTCCAACTACCACCCTCCACTTTTTCTTGCTTTAAAGCTCTTATTGATTTGGTAATTGTACTTTCATGGGCTTGCTTATTTAATATCTCTCCTCCCTAGAGTGTGGGCTTCCCAGGCGGCGCTAGTGGTAAAGAATCTGTCTGCCAGTGCAGGAGATGCCAGAGATGTGAGTTCAATCCCTGGGTCAGAAAGATCCCCTGGAGTAAGAAATAGCAACTCAATTCAGTATTCTTGCCTGGGAAATTCCATGGACAGAAGAGCCTGGTGGGCTACCGTCCATGGGGTCACAAAGAGTTGGACACAACCATTCGTGCACCCATACATCAAACACACTAGAGTGTAAGCTCTGGGAAGACAGGTGGGGATCTGATCTGTTTTTTTTAATTACTCTGTTCACTGGCACATAGAAGGTACTCAATAGATATTTGTTGAAATATAATAAAGCCATATGATGGCATACATTTCATATACTTAGGTCAGGAACACCTTCCCCATTCTAAGTGACCCACAAGAGTGCTGTCCTTCATACTCTAGTCCTAGGTACATACATGCCTCTCAAAGACTTTTAAAAATCATAAATATTAGAGTGAAAAGATACACTGGAGATATTAGTTCAAAAATGGAAAACAGGTTTATACAGCTGAGGGACTCACCTTGGGAGGGGTCTCTTCTTCATGCCTCCGCGTTCTTTGAAAAGGGAATTTTTCCTAAGCACTCCTGCCTTCTTACTTCCCCTTGGAGTCGAGCGAGTTGATTGGAGTGAGTTGGAGAGGAGCTAGGTGTGTGGGTTCAGCCGTCAGCCCCTCTTGAGCTGGGGCTCTGTCAAAGGGCGTGTGCCTTCTGCTCATCCTCCCCTCAAGCTTGCGGGATTAGGCTTTGCTGTGGGAGGCCCGCAGCTGGCTAGTTGGGCTTCTGACTGGGTATCGTGAGGCAGGGTTGTCTAATTCAGGTTCCATATTTTCAGGGCCATGGTGCCTACACATGTCTATCTTTTCTTAGTTTTTGGCTGTGCGGGGTCTTCGTTGCTGTGCGGGCTTGTCTCTACTTGTGGAGAGTGGGGGCTACCCTCTGGTTGCGGTTCACAGGCTTCTCATTTTGGTGGCATCTCTCCTGGCAGATCACGGGCTCTAGGACACGTGGGTTGAGTAGTTGTGGCTTGTGGGCTCTAGAGCACAGGCTTAGTGGTTGTGGATGAGCTCAGTTGCCCCTCAGCATGTGGGATCTTCCTGGACCAGGGATGGAACCCATGACTCCCGCATTGGCAGGCAGATTCTTTACCACTGAGCCACCAGGGCAGCCCTGTCTTTCATTAGTTTAAAAGGAAATAGTTTTCTGATTCCTCTTCCTGTTTGACTTGGCTTGTAAGTGGGTGAGCTTCGGCCCCTTGTATCTCAACACCAAAGCTCCACAGTTGGTCGGGGTTAGGGACTAGAATTCCAGCCTCCCCAGGATCCAGCTCTGATTTCCAGGGTCAAGTGCACACCTCCGTCAGCATCACCCCAACTACCTTCCCAGATACCCTGGAACTGCCTCTCCTACGGTCAGCACCCCAACCCGGGGCTGCAAGGGGCAAGACTGTCCTCGGATCCGTGCTTTTCCTCCACCGATTTTGGTTAAAGTCATATTTATAATAATTTCATCATGAGGCTAGTGAAATAAATGTTTATAGAACCAACATTATAGAAAAATTGGGTAATGATCAGATTAAAATAAATATAAATATCTCATTATGAGTTACTCTGGTTATAAATACGTTGTTTATTATCATGTTCATTTTTACTTTTCCCCCAATTATTTTGTCAGTTCTCTAATTCTGCATTTTATTTTAGATTGTTTCATGCAGCCTCTTGAAAGCTATCATTTCACTGACATTTATCTGGATATGAGGTCAGGATATTAACCCTCTTGTGGCTGATGCATATTTCAGTTAATCTTGACTAAGAAGACACTATAGTCTGTTTTATTATTACTATAACATTAATATTTTTAATATAATATTTCTAATGAACCAACAGGTGAAACTTTTGCATGTTTAAATGGAGTATAAAAAAATTGTTGGGTGTAATTATGACCTTACTTGTCGAAACAAATACCTTCCCTAATCATACCATTAAAAAGGGGAAGAGAAAATCACTTATGAAGAAAAATCAAAAGAAAGACGTCTTCATTGAGAATCCTTAACCACTCTCTATTGTTGCAACTTAAAAAGCAAAAGAAATAATAATAATATAAATAAAATAAAACTTGACAAACAAAAAATGCTTTCTCCTATGTAGTCATGCTCTTTTTCTCTAGTGGCTCAAAGGGTTAAAGCCATTTCACATTGTACCTTTGGAGAAGCAATAGAGCAATGGATGGTTTTCACTGAAGTGTTCCTTCCTTTTCAGTTAGAAGACTGTCTAAACCTTTTTCTGTGTCAAGGTGGTATATGTCCTTCTCAGTTTGGAGGCTGTGTGCTATGTTTTGGAGACTCAACTGCCTTCAGTATAGTTAGATCTAGAGCTTTGATTTCTCGTATTTTTGTTTCTTCCTACTATCAATCAGCCAATAATTATCCACAAAAAATACCCTCTGAATGTAGAAATATGCTAGATCTTAAAGAAACCAGAAAAAAGTTTTCTGTTTTTAGTTCATACTAGCTCAAAGCTTATCACTGGGTTGGAACAGACAGATGTGTCTTGCTGTTCCTTTTTTAAAAAATTAATTCTTTATTTTAATTGGAGGATAATTACTTTACAATATTATAATGGTTTTTGCCATACATTTATATGACTCAGCCACAATCCCAAACCCCCCTCCCACCTCCCTCTCCACTCTATCCCTCTGGTTTTGTTCCAGAGCCCTGGCTTTGGGTGCCCTGCTACATGCATTGGACTTTCCCTGGTCATTCTTTTTGTTTATTTTAAAGCAACAATACTACTCCCTTACTTACACTAACTCCAGTTAATGCCATTGCCTGTATTGGTTGGGAGTTTCGGCTAAGCTGCTGAGAGAGACTTCAAGACACAGGGGCTTGAACCTGATAGAAGTTTATTTCTCTCTCCCACAGTTGTCAGGAAGTGGATGATCCAGGTTGGTATAGTGATTCTGTCCCATGAAACCATTCATCAACTTGAATTTCTTTCATCCTGTGTTTCCACCATCCTCAAGGGCAGTTTCCTCATTTTCATGGTCAAAGACTGGTCAATGCATACATGTGTCTCAGCCTTCAGAAACTAGACATTAATTGATGACATGCACCTTCATTTTGTGTAAGTATAATATACATTACAGTATTTACTAGTATCCAATTCTTTTCTGTTGATAGGCACATGGAAGATTACAATTCTTCATTCGTGTGATTAGGCACAGCCATGTGACTAGTGTTGACCAGAGGGACAGGAGCTAGTGTAGCATGAGTTACCTACCTGCCAAGATTTCCACTGATGGGCTTGATTCTCCAGCCCCTGCTCCCCTTGCTAGGATGACCAAAACACATGTTGATGGGCAGATGTGACAGGACCCTGTGGGGTACCTTTCTCAAGTTTACGATTAACTTTTTTATTTGAACCTGTATTCCTTTTCTTGTTCAAAATCTGTTTTCCTCGAGATTGAGGAGAATCAAAGAGTCAAAGATTGAGCAGAGAAGGCTTCCCTGGTGGCTCAGAGGGTAAAGCATCTGCCTGCAATGCGGGAGACCTGGGTTTGATCACTGGGTTGGGAATGTCCATTGGAGGGACATGCCTTGGAGGAGGGCATGGCAACCCACTCCAGTATTCTTTCCTGGAAAATCCCATGGACAGAGGAGCCGGGCAGGCTACAGTCCATGGGGTCACAAAGAGTCAGACAAGACTGAGCTACTAAGTACAGAGTAGGACCTTATGGGGCCTTCCTGAGACAGGCCTTCCCCCATCTCCTCTGCTTTAGCTCCTCTCAAAGTACCTAGATACTAGTATTTGATGCAAATTTCTTGAACTGTTTTGCAGATATGAAAACCCCCCACCAAATAGAAGAAGTTCTTGAAGACTATAAGCACATACCCCAGGTCTCCTGGAGCCTAAGGACTGATGATGTAAACCCCTGGGACACCACCCTGCTGCCTCACCATCCGTCAGTCAGAGAACTGTGCACAGCCGACCACGTAGCCTGCAACCTATGCCCTTCAACTGCCCTTTAAAAATGCTTTGCTGAAACTCTTTGGGGAGCTCTAGACTTTTCAAGGCATGAGCCACCATGTCTCCTTGCATGGCCTTGTGATAAACCTTTCTCTGCCCCAAATTCTGACGTTCAATTTGGCCTCACTGTTAACAATCTGATATGGAAACCTGCAGGAATCCTGAGTGAATGTGAAAAAGCCCCTGGGCTTGCAACAGACTTTTGTGAGCAAGAAATAACCTTGTGCTGTTTATTCCACAGCATAAAGTATCCCCCTCTGATTTTAAAGCAGATGCTGTGGACGCTGTACCCATGATTTCTGCTCACATGTTATGGATGAGAACATTGTTGCACGGATAGTCCTAGTTCAAGGGCCAGCAGGGCTGTGTATACTCCATCACTATGGAAACAGAGAGGGCAGGTAGTTGGGGCAGTCGGCACCTCACTTGCTTGGAATGTTCTCCCACGCCTTGCTCTGTCCATAGCCTGCATCCTTCAAAGCACAGCCTTCTGCAGACTCCTCAACATTCTGCTTTCTCTCTCCTCTGAATTCAGATTGCTCTGTTTATAACTTTTATTATGTGTCATTCATTTTAAAAGGTATAGAGGGACTTCCCTGGTGGTCCAGTGGTTAGGACTCTGCATTTCCAATGCAGGGGGCACAGACTGATCCCTGGTCAGGGCACTAGCCTTGGGGCATGGACAAAAAGTATATATACATATATACATATTGCTGCAGCTGCTGCTGCTAAGTGGCTTCAGTCGTGTCCGACTCTGTGTGACCCCATAGATGGCAGCCCACCAGACTCCCCCGTCCCTGGGATTCTCCAGGCAAGAACACTGGAGTGGGTTGCCATTTCCTTCTCCAATGCATGAAAGTGAAAGGTGAAAGTGAAGTTGCTCAGTCTTGTCTGACTCTTTGCGACCCCATGGACTGCAGCCTACCAGGCTCCTCCATCCATGGGATTTTCCATATTTTGACTTTTATATATATAAAAGTCAAAGGTTTTGGACTACTTACCCACATCCAGGCATTGTGCTGGGTGTGTCCTGAAGATGTAATCTCTAACTTCCAGACTTGAAGTTTCCCTCGCCTAGCATGGTGCCCTCCCCAAATGACAAGGCTAATAAATACCCTTTGGTTTTTTTTTTAATAATTTAAAAAAATTTTTGGCTGTGCCACGTCTTCATTGCTGTGCAGGCTTTTCTCTAGTTGCAGCAAGTGGAGCCTCTCTCTTGTTGTGGAGCCTGGACTCTAGGGTGCCCAGCCTTCAGTAGTTGTGGTTCCTGGGCTCTAGAGCACAGCCTCAATAGTTGTGGTGCATGGGCTTAGTTGCTTCGAGGAATGTGGGATCCTCCTGGATCAGATAGAATCCATGTCTCCTGCTTTGGCAGGTGATTCTCTACCACTGAGCCACCAGGGAAGCTCTTCTTTGGCTGAGTATATGAACAGTCAGCAGTATGATGGCAAAGGAGTGTATGTTCAGTAGCAGTGCCCTACTGGCAGACCTGGAGAAGGAAGGAAAATCCCGAGGTAGACTTCAGGGTTCGTGAAGACAGGGATCAAGTCTGTCTTGGATCCTACCTTATCTCCCTCCAGTGCCAATCACTGGGCCTGGCACAAAGCATGTGCTTAATACTTCTTTGTTGTTTCCCTGGGGAATATGAGGTAAGCCTGATGGGTGTCTACAAGAATCTTGGGACACAAGATTGGACCAGTACATAGCGTGGGACCACACTTTGAGTAGTTGGTCATGGATTTTGGGGTCTTCATGTGCTAGAAAATAAGAAGCATAAGTTGTTTTGCTTTTTTTTTTTAAAGGGAGCCGCAAAAAGATTAAACTGGTTTGCTAAGTGAGTTTAGATATAAATATTAAATTTTAAAAAATGAGTAAATTGGGATTACAGTGATAAAAATCTAGGCTGGGATGGCAATGGTAGACCTCAATACAAAAGGGCAGATCTGATGCATATTTCAAAGGGAGGATCAACAGGAATTGGTGATGGAGAATTTAAAGGTTAAAGAAAGAAATGAAGGGATGTCCCTGGCTGGCCAGTTTGACTTTGCCTTCCAATCAATGCAGGGGGTGCAGGTTCGATCTCTGACTGGGAGGCTAGAATCCCACTTGTCTTGTGGCAAAAAAACAAAACATAAAACAGAAATATTATTGTAACAAATTAAATAAAGACTTTGAAAATGGTCCATATAAAAGAAATCTTTAAAAAAAAGAAAAAATTGATTGAAAAGGGCATTTGAGGTTTCCAGCCTAGAATTCCGAAATAAGCACTGTATCTTTAGAGGTAAATGTTACAAAAGACACCTGTGATGAGTTTAATTTGAGGCCCTGTTGAATCTGCCCTGGGGGAAGAACTCTACAGGAGAATGTGGAGCAGGCAGCTGAGGCCTGGAGAGCAGGTGTTGTCGGTAATGAAGATGTAGCCTGGGGAGCCACATTCTGTGAAAGACCCAAACAGACCTCTGCTCAGCTTTGATCTTTTCCAGCATATGTTATGGTAAGTAGGACAAGTCCTCAATACACTGTCAAGTGGGCCTTGCCCTCCCATGCACTCTTCTGCTAATGAATCTCCTGGACTGTCTGTAAGGACTAATGTATAATAAGGGACAGGAAGATGCCAGAGTATCCAAAGGAAGGGCAGGGCAGAGGATAACTGGAGGGCTAAAGAGGGCTTCCCTGGTGGCTCAGTGGTAAAGAATCTTCCTGCCAATGCAGGAGACCCTAGAGACAAGAGTTCGATCCCTGGGTTGGGAAGATTCTTTGGATTATGAAATGGCAACCCACTCCAGTGTTCTTGCCTGGAAAAATTCCATGGATAGAAGAGCCTGGAGGGCTACAGTCCCTGCGGTCACAAAGAGTCAGACACGACGGAGCTATGGAGCACAGACCGAGAGTGTCAGAAGGAATGCATCCCTGAAAGAATGGCATGGTTGCCACCGCAGAGGTCTAGAGAAGAGGCACATAGGCAACTTCTAAAGAGCTATAGAGATAAAAGATGTGTGCATGTACCTGTGTATATATAGTCAAATGCAAATGTATTCAGAAGAGATCAGCAAAAGTATCTCCGCCCACCCGCCCTGCCCTTCAGCTGTGTTTCAAACCATCTACCTGAAGGAAACGGAACAAGTTGTGTTTGTGTTAGCATGTGGGTGAAAACAATTACCTAAAAGAAATCAAACCATCTACCTATTCCTCCATTTATTCAATAAGGACTTAGTACCATTTACATGCCTGACACTGTGGATGTGGAAAAAAACAGGCAGACGTGGTCTCTGCCCTTACAGACCTATATATTAAAGGTGATACAGATGATGAATACATACAAATTAATTAATTCACTAAAATCGTGGTAAGTGAAAAGGAGAGGGCTATGTGCTCTTAATTCTATCAACCTTGCCTGAGAGTAAGAGGGAAGATAAAGCCCTACAGAAGCAGGAGGCACTCTGAGTCAGATCACTGGGAAGACTGGTGGTCTGGGGCCCTGACCATGGACGCACAGAGCCATAGCCACCCCCCACACCACCTGTGGTCCTGGCACTGAGACCAAAAGGCAGTCTCGACGAGAGCAGAGGTCTGCCTTCAGCTTCGAAGGCTTGGAAATATTCACCAGCATTCTCCTCACTTGCTTCCAGTTTTAATCTGTAAGTCTGTCTTTGGATTCAAGAAATGAAACAGAGGGACATGAGGGTGGTGAAAAAGTGGGCGATCAAGAAGAGACAGTAACAGGGGAGGCTTTGGGTGAGAGCAAAAGGAGTACAGATGTGTAAATTGTTTTAAGTTTAATTTCTGTTTTCTCCTTTTCTAACCTTTGGATCATGAATTTGTTGGGTTATTGAGTCTGGACTGGTATTGCTGGCTGGGAGCACTAAAGATCCTAGCTCCACAGACTCTGAAGTGTCTGAAGCCAGTGTGCCCAGAGACCCTGTTCTCCCCAAGTTACAGCTGTGGGACTATCTTGTTGGCTAAGTCCTTCTGCCAGGGGATCTTATCCCCAGGGACCAAGCCCATTGCCATGTATCCGTTAGGTTAGGGGTCACTGTCTGCCTTGGATTTGCTCTCACCTTTACTCCCCCAAACAATGGCCAAACTGCTGTTGGAGCTATCAGGACATCTGACACTGATCTTCAGAGGGGAGGATGTTGGGCGTGAAGCAGGCAGGTGTTGGAGGATTTTAGGAGAAACAGATGTCCTCTGGATGTCTCATCTTTTAGGCATGTCTTTGTAAGAAAAGAGATGGTCTGGGGAGGAAGAGTGTTTCCGTTCTTAGCGATGTTGGAGGGTATGTGTGGATATGAGAAAGTCAGACTTTTTGGAATACATATCAGAGAACCTGATCTCAAACTTGTCTGAGTTAATACATATATATCATGAAGTGAAAACTTTTATAAGGAATCTGGGAGAGCTTTGAGTAAATATAATACATAATATAGTTACTACAGTGACAGAGGATGAGATGGTTGGATGGCATCACTGACTCAAAGGACATGAGTTTGAGCAAACTCCAGGAGATAGTGAAGAACAGGGAAGCTCGGAGTTCTGCAGTCCACAGGGTCAAAAAGAGTCCGACGCAACTGAGTGACTGAACAACAACAATAATAGTTACTAAATTATTGTTAAGGATTTAAAAAGAGTAGAATCTTGATTATTCAATATAAAAATTGATATCCATTTAAACAAATTTATTATCATTTCTGCCTATTTATAATTTATTTAGAAAACCTCTATGTATAGCTTGCAATGTAAAGGCAATTTTTTTTTTTACAAAATTTGTAAGGTGTAGTTTTTCAGTTCAACAGCGTACAATGTAGTGGAGGTGATGAAAAATATGTATACTGGTAGCTAAAATAAGAATGATTTAAATGAAGTGATGAGAGATTTCAGAGAATTGGTTTGAGCCTCAGGTGACTGGGGAAAATATCTTGCTGGAGGCAGCATTTAAACTAGGATTTGTACTATGGACACATTTCAGCACAGGCCAGCTGGCGTTCCAGGTAGAAGGAATTTGTGTTAAAATTACAGAGCTGCAATAAACCAACACTAAGCAACTCAGTTTGGCAAAAAAAAAAACAGAATAAAACAGGAAGCAACCCGATAAGGTCTCGGGGCCCTGGGTGAGGCTCAGGAGTGTGGACGTCAGGGAGAAAGCCTGGCATCCTTTCGAGCCACAGAGCTGAATGATGCAGTGGTGTGTTATGAAGGTCACACTGATAACAGGCTGGGGTAACTCTCCAGGAGTTTCTGAGTTTCAGGAGTTTCTTCAGAGAAATGAAGAGGAAAAGGGGAAAGCAAGGAAATAAGGTTTCTGTTTGTGGCAGTGATTTAGGATAGGGCAGACTTAATGGCTTCCCTGGTGGCTCAGTGGTAAAGAATCTGCCTGCAATGCAGGAGACATGGGTTTTATCCCTAGGTTGAGAAGATCGCCTGAAGAAGGAAATGGCAACCTACTCCAGTGTTCTTACCTGGAGAATTCCATGGACAGAGGAGCCTGTTGGGCTATAGTCCATGGGGTTGCAAAGAGTTGGATACCACTGAGTGACTAAACCATGATGACAGACTTAATGGAGGGGCTTCCCTGGTGGCTCAGACAGTTAATAACCTGCCTGCAATGCAGGAAACCCGGATTTGATCCCTGGGTGGGGAAGATCCCCTGGAGAAGGAAAGGCTACTTACTCCAGGATTCTTGCCTGGAGAATTTCATAGATAGAGGAGTCTGGAGGGCTACAGCCCATGGGTTTGCAGAGTTGGACACAACTGAGCAAGTAACACTTTTACGAGACTTAACAAGTAAGTAATCCAAAGGGAAGGGCAGTTCAGAGAGGAAATTTAAAGATAACAATGAGATGAAGTCTCAAATCATTGAAAGAAATGTCAAGACCATAAATAAAAGGGTTGATCATCCCACTCCTGCCTACCCTGTGACCTCAAATAGGGAAAAAGTGGTGTGAGGGGGTACAGATAAGGGTCCTAACAGCTGAGAGCAAGGAGAGCAAGGATTTCCTAGCATTGGTCCATGACTTTTGAGTCACCTGCCAAATACAGGCATGAATAAGAAGGTGTAATCCTGACCTAGCTTCCACATAAACCCGAGGAGCTCAGTCAGATGTGACTCAGCCTTAGGAACAAAGAGATTACAATCCATAAAAAAAAACTCCTTAGCTTCTTACCCTCTCAAAGAAGAGGACCTCCCATTAAAAGGAAAAACCTGGCAAATGTGCTATATAATGGTCTCAGTAATTTAGCAAGTCTCAGTTTAAGAAAAACTGTCACAGACACTACAGATTTCTACCCATCTATCCTTCCCCATTTCCACAGTGATGTTGTAAGGATATAGAAAACAATATACTACATGTAAAAAAGTTACTTTTCTATAAAAAATTGCTATGTAGGATATTATAGATCTATAAAAAGTACTACATGGATATTATAATATATCAGAAATTTGGAATTATTTTGTTTTGTTCTTCTCAATTTACATTTAAGTTTCTTGCAAAAAGAATGTAAAGGAGTTTGCTTATGGTTTATCATTTTTAAGAGCTTTCTGTACATGTTGTTGAGGGGAGTAATAGGAAAGAAAATACTTTAAACTAAGCTCAGCGTTCTGGTAATAGTAGTGTCGGCCAAACAGACACTCTGGACACTGTTGAGGGACCCACGATCACAGCACTAGACAGTCAGGCCACATGGGGCTTGTCCAGGGGCTAAATTACAGTCCCTGCCTCCTGAGACACTACTATGCCTGGAAAATTTACCTACTGAAGTGGTTCATATTAAGGACATGTTCCTACTCAAGGCTTTGAGAAAGAGGCTTCTGGTTACTTTAAGTATTCACTCATCTAGTAGCCACGGGCTGATACTGCATGCTCCCAGTTCTGCCATTTGAAGAAAAATATGAGAATTGGAAATAGATCATTTTAAAAATAATGAGTATTGCTACTAGCTCCATCACATCCTCATATAACAAGTTAGCATACTTGGGAAAAAGAACAAAAGTATGTTTATCTTAGGGGCAGCATTTGCTCTCTTTGGACATATTTAAATGCTTTTGTTGTTGTTCAGGGTTACAGACCGGTAGACTTGTTTTCTTTTTTCTTGACTTGGTAACATTTATTCAATATTCTTTGAAATTAGAAAGAATCAGAAGAAGCACGTATCAATCAAATACAGCCACAAAAATGTCCTGGATATAAATAAAGATGCACTATGAGATATGCTCACTACTGAAGGAATTGGTACGCTCTTAACAGTTACTACCTCTTAGCAAGGAACAACTCCAACATAAATTTAATTTACTCACAATTCAAAAACCTTGACTGGTAGAGGAAAATACAGATTCAATTCGATCACAATTTGCCTCACTAGACCCTGTCATCATGTATGTTTTCAAGGCCTAGCTTGATGACTGTTACACAAACAACAGGAAAACAAACTCAAGAGAATGTTTGACTTGTTTTCTGATTGTCAGCACTCTTGAGTTACATTCACTAGTTTCTAATGACATTAATAAGACTTCCTAAAGCTCTTGTCTGAATAGTGGTGGCTTAGTCACTAAGTCATGTCTGACCCTGTGACCCCATAGACTGTAGCCCGCCAGGCTTCTCTGTCCATGGGATTTGCCAGGTAAGAATACACAAGTGGGTTGCGATTTCCTTTTCCAGGGGATCTTCACGACC
This sequence comes from Bos indicus x Bos taurus, assembly GCF_003369695.1. NCBI lineage: Eukaryota > Metazoa > Chordata > Mammalia > Artiodactyla > Bovidae > Bos > Bos indicus x Bos taurus. The sequence goes on from NC_040096.1 coordinate 48,324,985, forward strand.
CAGGGCTCAAACTCAGGTCCCCCACATTGCAGGCAGAATCTTCTGTATTGCAGATGGATTCTTTACCAACTGAGCCAGCAGGGAAGCCTTTATTAATACCATGATGAGGGCACTTCATAGCTTCCCTCCTCAATCTGCCACTAGGGCATTTGAGTGCTTATTCTACTTCCTTTGTGGCTCAGAATCTGCCACAATGGAGGAGATGTGGGTTCGATCCCTGGGTCAGGAAGATCCCCTGGAGGAGGGATGGCAACCCACTTCAGTATTCTTGCTTGGAGAATTCCATATACACAGGAGCCTGGTGGGCTACAGTCCATGGGTTCACAAAGAATTGGACATGCCTGAGTGACTAACACTTTTGACTTTTCTCTACCCTACTCCAGGTTACTGTAATAAGTCTCTATATTCATTTTCTCATAACAATTTTATGAGGCAGTTAACAGTACCTCTAAGTTACAAAGTTAAAAACATGTATACTTCTTTGTAAGATAAAAGCTAATGAAACATACCTACAAATAGAAATTTATTTATTTCTCAGTAACAGAACTCAGTTCTTAAGCGTCATTTCTGTTGATGACAGAAAACTTAATCTTGCCACACAGAAGCAAGTTCATGTATTTCTGATTTTACTTAGTGCTTCCTGGTTAACTGGTCACTCTATGATTCTCTTTCTTTCATTTCTGCAAGTATCCATGGGGAAAAGATGAGTTCTAGGAAGTATGTATATTACCCTTGCATTGGAGGATAGATGATTAGTCCTATGGTCATTAGATCTGTCCAGCCTGGTTTATAGTGGGACATACAGTCTTCAGTGGTTTTCAGCTGTCTACATCTTCGGCAGTAAGGTACCAGTTCCCCTTTCAGTTAATTTTTGTGTGTTGGGTCTATTCAGGTTATTTGGTGTCATGATTGCTCCAACCCTAAGGTTTCACAAGGTCCATAGGACAACTCATGGACAAAAGAACTTTAGCTTCTCTCTCACACCATTCTGTGATGCTTCCCTCTGGTGGTCCATCTACATACCCCTCTTAGACACTGCTATTCTACAACATCAGCACCAAGTTTGACTGCGGTTTCTCTAAGAGGTTTTCAGTTCCCCTGGGAAGTAAGTTATCATTTCCCTTTACGCTCATTACCCTTCAGTCTGTCCAGTTTCTATCACCACATGCCCCACCACACCCAAAGCATATGCCCAATGAGAAAGTGAGCAAGTGCCCACTTAGGCAAACTTATCTGAATACTTCTGTCATCGTGTATGTTTTCAAGGCTTAAAATATATATATATATTTTTTTCTTTCTCTTGCTGGTAGAATTCTATCTTATTTCAGGAATTACGACACTCTCCAGATCTTTCTTCTGAAAAGGCCTAGAAACAATGACCAATTCTATAGCAGTGAAATTCTTATAGAGTCCAGATTGTAGTCTTGAAATATCATCTTTCATTAAGAGACACCAAGACTTCCTGGAGAAAGGGCTAATTCCAGATCTGGGGCAGGAAATATACATAATGAGCCTGGAAAGTCTTGTTACACCAGATGGCAAGGAAATCATCAAAGGACACTAGAATCATGTCAAAAGGACTCAGGAGTCAACTTAGGAAGCTCTCACTGGCCAAAGATAGGATAATTTGAGTTTCAATAAAAATATGAATGGCAATTGATTGGAACCCATCAAATATGTTCAGTACTATAAATTCATCTTAATAGTTAAAATATAATTGATCTTTTGAAGATTATAGGGAAATTAATTACCTAAAAATTGATGAACATAAAGAAATAAGTATTTATTCTGACTTTCTTACATATGGCATGTATAATTTGATAACCAACTAGTAAATGAAAGAAAGTGTCTCCTTAAAAAGGTTCCTAGGTAATTCATGAAAAAAAATAAGCACCATTTTGTAATCCTGATGAATTGATGTATCTAAGCTTTAAGCATCAGTGGCTGCTAAAAGTAAAAAACAGACATTATATGCTCTTGTTAAGGAAACACACCACTGCATTTAGTCTTGTCAAAGATATAATAAGTAAGTCTGATTGAGCCTCTGAATCTAAGTATCAATTTTCAGGAAATATAGGAGACAGAAAAAAATGTCAAAATGCGCCATGAGTATGAAATCAGCAAAATTCAGACTGTGGTAATCTTGACAGGTCAAACACCCCAAATTCTCCAACATGAAAATTATAAGAAGGAGGAATGGGATGGAAGGGGAGCATATCTAGAAATCAAAAGATACTTGAAAATAGACTGTTCAGAGTACATGGTGATGGTTTAGTCACTCAGTCATGTCTGACTCTTGAGACCCCATGAACTGTAGCCTGCCAGGCTCCTCTGTCCATAGGATTGTACATATAAGTGATATCACACGATATTTGTCTTTCTCTGTCTGACTTACTTCACTTAGTAATATAGCAGAAACAGAGCCACAAATGTAGAAAACACATTTATGGTTACTGGGGGGGAAGGGGAAGGAGGGATAAATTAGAAGATTGGGTTGACACATACCTACTACTATATATGTGTAAAACATAACTAATAAGGATCTACTGTATAGCAGAAAACCCTATTTAAAACTCTGTAATAATCTATATGGGAAAAGAATCTAAAATAGAATGGATATATGTGTAACTGATTCACTTTATGTACACCTGAAACTAGCACAATGTCGTAAATTAACTATACGCCAATAAAAAATTTTAAAAAATACATAGGATGTGCATACAACATGGTATCTCCCCCTAATGGAATCCCACACAGGTGTAACAAGGAATAAGGAAGATCTATGTGAACTAATGATATGGACTGATATGTCATGTATATGTGTGTATCTGTGATATATATCATAGTAGTATGATATAAGTGATAATTTCCTGATTTTGATAATAGTATGGTAGTTATATAAGATGTTATCATTTGTGGAATCTTGGTAATTGGTATTTATAATTGTTCTATTTCTGTAACAATTTTGTTAAGTCTGAAATGATTTCAAAATGGACAAAAAATTGTAAATAAAAATGTTAAAAAGAAAGTATATAAACTCAAAATGGATTAAAGATCTAAACGTTAAGACCAGAAACTATAAAACTCCTAGAGGAGAACATAGGCAAAACACTCTCCGATATACATCACAGCAGGATCCTCTATGACCCACCTCCCAGAATATTGGAAATAAAATCAAAAATAAACAAATGGGACCTAATTAACCTTAAAAGCTTCTGCACATCAAAGGAAACTATTAGCAAGGTGAAAAGACAGCCTTCAGAATGGGAGAAAATAATAGCAAATGAAACAACCGACAAACAACTAATCTCAAAAATATACAAGCAACTCCTATAGCTCAACTCCAGAAAAATAAACGACCCAATCAAAAAATGGGCCAAAGAACTAAATAGACATTTCTCCAAAGAAGACATACAGATGGCTAACAAACACATGAAAAGATGCTCAACATCACTCATTATCAGAGAAATGCAAATCAAAACCACTATGAGGTACCATTTCACACCAGTCAGAATGGCTGCGATCCAAAAGTCTACAAATAATAAATGCTGGAGAGGGTGTGGAGAAAAGGGAACCCTCTTACACTGTTGGTGGGAATGCAAACTAGTACAGCCACTATGGAGAACAGTGTGGAGATTCCTTAAAAAACTGGAAATAGAACTACCTTATGATCCTGCAATCCCACTGCTGGGCATACACACTGAGGAAACCAGAAGGGAAAGAGACACGTGTACCCCAATGTTCATCGCAGCACTGTTTATAATAGCCAGGACATGGAAGCAACCTAGATGTCCATCAGCAGATGAATGGATAAGAAAGCGGTGGTACATATACACAATGGAGTATTACTCAGCCATTAAAAAGAATTCATTTGAATCAGTTCTAATGAGGTGGATGAAACTGGAGCCTATTATACAGAGTGAAGTAAGCCAGAAGGAAATACATAAATACAGTATACTAACGCATATATATGGAATTTAGAAAGATGGTAACAATAACCCGGTGTACGAGACAGCAAAAGAGACACTGACGTATAGAACAGTCTTATGGACTCTGTGGGAGAGGGAGAGGGTGGGAAGATTTGGGAGAATGGCATTGAAACATGTAAAATATCATGTAAGAAACGAGTTGCCAGTCCAGGTTCGATGCACGATACTGGATGCTTGGGGCTAGTGCACTGGGACGACCCAGAGGGATGGTATGGGGAGGGAGGAGGGAGGAGGGTTCAGGATGGGGAACACAGGTATACCTGTGGCGGATTCATTTTGATATTTGGCAAAACTAATACAATTATGTAAAGTTTAAAAATAAAATTAGAAAAAAAAAAAAGAAAGTATAAAGTGTGTAAGATTAAACCACAATGTCTAAGGATACACACTTGCGTAATACAACCATCCAAATGTAAGAAGGGGATTTCTACAAATGTCAAAATAGAGGCTACTTCTGAATTGAGGAAGGGGCTGTGACTGGAATGGGACACAGGGAAAGGCTTCTGGGGTGGCTGGCAAAGTTCTGTTCTTGGCCCCTGTGGTCTGATGGTTACAAGGGTGTTCTCTTTATCATAATTCACCAAGCCATACATTTTTTCTGTGTAACTTTCTGTATCTTCATTCTATTTTATGAAGAGAAACAAATGAAAAACCAGAAAAGAAAAATATGATTTTGCTCTGCCTTTCAAGATTTTCTCTTTTATGAATATCAAAAACCTGTTTTGGAATTCAAAAGCAACTATTTGACTCTTTGCTCTTAGGCTAAACAACCTCTTTTAGTGATGTAAATACCATAACCACTACAATATGCTTTTAAATGAGAGACATGAGCTTATCACCTCCCCCACCACCATTTTACAGAGCTTGATAGCTGTTCTTCTCCATCCTATTCTGGACGAGCTTAAGCAAAAGTGTCTTAGAAGTAGAAGAACAAGACTACAGCAAAATTATCAAGAGGACATGGCCACAGAAGGACACTTCAACATCACTGTGAGACTTGAAAAAATAAAAAACTGTAATTCTGCTTGTTGATTAAGCACCCTCTATTCTCCAGACATAGTGGGAATGGAGAAAAGAGAATATGAAACTTTTGTGTTGAGGTACACACAATTGCATCGAATGGTTTGCAAACTTTGTTTAAAATCAGTTACCTGGGTAGGGTTAAAATTTATAGAGAGAGATTCCAAAGCCCAATCTCTAAAGACTAATCTAGTAGGTCTCTGAACACATGCCTGCCCACACAAATGCCTGCATTTGTGTTTTCAGATGTAGAACAGTTTCAAAATCATCTGAAAGGCTCAGGTGTGGCTGTTGAGTGGAGGCTGAAATAAAGTGGAGCTTGTTAGAAGTGAGGAAAGCAAGGAACTGAAACACACAGGCACTGGAAGAGTCATACACGAGGGTTCAGAGACTGGAAGATGATAGGACTTGCTGCTGCTGCTAAGTCACGTCAGTCGTGTCTGATTCTGTGCGACCCCATAGACAGCAGTCCACCAGGCTCCTCCGTCCATGGGATTCTCCAGGCAAGAACACTGGAGTGGGTTGCCATTTCCTTCTCCAATGCATGAAAGTGAAAAGTGAAAGTGAAGTTGCTCAGTCATGTCCAATTCTTCACGACCCCAGGGACTGTAGTCTACCAGGCTCCTCCGTCCATGGGATTTTCCAGGCAAGAGTACTGGAGTGGGGTGCCAATGCCTTCTCCTTAGCAGGACCTAGCCAGAGAAAAAGACTGTAAATGAGGTTTCAAGTTTTCCTTCTAAGAAAATGAACAGGCAGCTGTGAAATAAGTGCAGGAACAGAAGGTTTTAAGTAAGAAAGGAATCAACCTCAAAGAGGTTGGAGAAATAATGAAGAAGCAATAGTAGAGACATATTCTGAGAAGGACACTGACCTCAACCTAACAGAGTTTTTAAGAGATCATGCTTGGTTGGCTCCATTCTGCCATGGGTTCGAAATTTTATGAAAAATGTCACAGCCGGAAAGCAGACAAAATTATATGGAGCTTGGTCTGCAATTGCTATTTGTCAGGAAGTCAAATGTAAAAGCATACAGTGTTCTGTAATTCTTTCCTGACTTACTTATATGGGAAGTAATAGGGAAAAGCAGTTAAGTTATTGAGCTGACACCTATTTATTCTTCCTTAGGACATTTGGACCCCCAAATGTGTAATGTCACCAATGGCAAGTTGCATAATAAATTAGTGATGCATTCTCTATTGTATTGTAACAATGGTACAAGTACCGACTTTAAGACAAAGTGTGTGTATACACATACACAGAGGTGGATATATATACTTCTAGATACAGATAGTACTAGCTATAGATAATTTACATTCAGTTCAGTTATAGTCCATGGAATTCTCCAGGCCAGAATACTAGAGTGGGTAGCCTTTCCCTTATAGATAGGCTATTTTTCACCTTACAAAAGAAAGTACCATATATTCTATTCAAATAGTTACCTTCTCTGTGGAGAGGTTTTATGGGAAAGAGCAAAGATAAAATACTACAACTGAAGTGAACTGAGACACATTCATTCAAACAAGCTGGGTACATTGGATAAGCCATCTACTTACCTGATTTTAGTTATCTTTGTGAAATGATTTTACATAAAATTTCTTTGAAAGTTGTTAATTCTAATTCATTTGTGATTTTGCTTAAATTTAACTGTTTAAACATATATTTAGTATATGAAGCAAATTACCTATTACTTTATTCCTTTAATGTTATACTTTATATAATGTATATATGTACATATCTAATACATTATATACTCAAGAGCATCCCAATGATTTTATGTCAATCATAGTGTAAACTTCTTCCTTGTTTCCAATCTTCCTGGTTACTTAGCTTGTTTCTCTATCTCCATCCATGCACCAACCCTCAAATATTTAGTTTTAAAGTGCTAGCATATTAATAAAAGTGGGATATTTTCTGGGGGGGTGGCCTCAGTCTCACTAAATAGTGATTATCATTAAATCTTGATTGTTTTTTAGAAGAATGCTCCGTTTAGACAATTTTATAATATCCCAAGTCCTAACAAGGTAAGATGATAGATATTTGTATTTCCCACTTATTTCTTACACTATTAATTCTTATGGTAAGCTGTTTGCCTATTCTACGTGCCTTTGCCCACACAGAAGCTTGTTAACCTGTAATCATTCCAGTATGGGCATGTATGGTCACTGCACACACTTTCATGAAGTGGGGGAAGGAAGTGGTATGGAATTCAAATTTTCCTATGGATTAAACAGTGCTCAAGAACCTAGCAACTGCGGAGGAAACCCAGTTTGCTTTTGCTTTAACGTACCCAGAAGATTTCAAATCAATACTCAGCAGTAACACTTTAATTGAAAATTAACACTGCCATAATTGGAAGTGAGGGTCAGCATCCTGATGTTTGGGAAAGGTCTATTTGGTTGAGGAGGTATTACACAGAGGAGCACAAAAAATGGAAGAGGGAAACACAAATCATGTGTTTCCTTGAGCAAGGACACTCAGTAAACACTTGAATTGGTGGTCAACTATAATTTGCTTCTAGAGCCAGCACTCTGGCAACGCTACAGTTTGGATTTATAGCAGAGTACCCAAGTAACAATGACTTTGAAAATAAAGCATAAAAGAACCAAGGAAAAAGTTCTTAAAGATCTACTCCTCATTACAAGGACTTTCTCCTTCCTGTAAAAGCAGGAGGCACTCTTATTGCTATTCCCAGCATGCCCCTCTGCTGGTCTTCCTGAATAATTACTCCTCTGGGAAACCAAAGATATTTGAGTCTGGGTTATCAACAATACTTTATTTTTTGCCTAGGAATTTCAAACCAATATACTCCCAGCCCGTACAATGTAAACAGAAGGTTTCCTTTCCATTTTGGTGGAAAAAAAAAAAAAACAACCCACTTCATTCGTTTCCATTGTCATAAAAAGTTCAACCACCTCTCCAAATTCCCCAGAATAAACACAAGAAAATAGCTCTCCCTAGTAGGATCCTGGCCCCCCTCTACTACCTTGAGGCCCTTCCGCTTCCTCCATCTTCATGGAAGGAGTGTTCAGTTCAGATCCGGCTCCTCAGTGGAATAGAGGGAATTTAGGGGACAGAATTTCTGTAGGAATTGTTAGCCGCACAAATAAGTTCCTCTTTCCCCTTTTCACTAAACGTGAAAACTACTCACAAGGAGCGCTCCCTGTCCCCCGTTTCCCTATGTGTCACCAGAGCCAAGAGAGGACCCCGTCAACGAGGCTCCCTCTACTTTGTCCCGCAGACCACAGTCTCCGGCCTTCACCCCATTGTCCGTGGAACGTGCAGAGCTGGAGCTCAGAGGAGCCGCCTCAGCATCACCCTCCGTGCCCGGCGAGGCCAAAGGCCCCTTCCTTTGTTGAGGGGAAGGGCTCTTGTGGAAGCAGAGTTTGAAAAGCCCCAGCACTGTCACGGTCAGTATCACCAACACTACTACAGCCATGCTCACAAGTACGAAGACCACGGTGGAAGAATCGAAAGCCTGGGGGTTGTCCGAGGGAGACGTAGCATTAACCTTAGGAAAGGCTGTTCCTGAAGAGTTCACGTCCGCCTTTACCTCTGTTTGAGGGGACATCTGAAGGGTAGATAGCGTGCTCTGTGCTCCCCACCGAGGGATCTCGGGAAAAGATGCTGTTGCACTGCCTTGTCCGGGGGCACTGGGTATCTCTCCCGGCCTCTTCTGGACACTGGGTGACCACGTTCCCTTCGGCGCGAGGCTGGCTGCAGTGGCTGGCGGGTGCCAGGTGACCACCTGGGTCCCTCCAGGGGTCGGCTGTCCTTCCCCATTGGTTACACAGGAGCGTCCGTCTTTCCCCAGCACGAAACCCGCAGCGCACTCGCAAGCAAAGCCTCCCACTTCGTCTAGGCAGTCAGGGAGCTCAGCGCACTTACCAGCCCGTAGATACCTCCCGGGACAGGGACAGAGCTCGGTCCCAGAGGGTATCCCTTCCCAGTGCGCGTCGACCTCGGTCGCGGTGCAGGTGGCCGTGATGGAGAGCTGCCCAGGGCAGAGCGCACTCACCTCCGTCCCGGGGGGACTGAAGTCCAGCGCCGCGCTGTACAGCTGGAAGGGCGCGCGGTAGCTCAAGTTCGAAGCGGCCCCGGGGCGCGGTGCGGGGCACAAGCTCTGGAACTGGTACTTGCACAGATAGCCGTCGGCGCGCTGGTGGCATCGCATCTCCTTCCAGCCCGCGGGCTCGACTCCCCCGGTGGCCTGGAGTCCCGCGCACCTCCGAACGGTGCAGGAGAGTAGGGGCTCCTCCACCCAGTGCAGCGTGTCGCTTTCCGACCCGCCGACGTCGGGGGACAACCAGGAGAAACCCCGCAAAGGCTCATTCTCCAGGGTGCAGTCGGATCGCCGGCGCTCCAGCGCCACCCAGAAGAGAAGGTCTTTGGAGCCCCCTCCAGGGCCCGGGCCGGCCCGCAGGAGCGCGAGCACTGCGCGGAGCTCCGCGCCCCCGCGCACCGTGCTGAGCACCCCGTGGCGCAGGTTGCAGGCCTCCTGGGCCTCCTGCCGCTTGAAGGTAGCGTGGTGCAGGCTATAGCAGGCCCCCGAGGCCGAGCAGCTCGCGCGGTCGGCGGTGGGGTGCTCGCCACGGCCGGGCCGGGGCCAGAACGCCTGCCAGAGGAAGCACAGGGCGAGCGCCGGCCTCATCTTGCAGGCCCAGCGCCCACAGCTGCTCCCAGCTTGGGTCTGTCCCGTCCGAGGGCGTGGGGATGTCCCGGGAGCGCGGGCACCGCCTCCCACCGCTGGCTCCCCCCGCTTCCCGCTCCCCAACCCCACCCCACCCCCGCCCGTCCCCTCGACCGCCAAGCCTCCCCTCCAGGGTCCTGGCGACAAACCGCTTCCCTTAGGCCTCGACAGGAAACGTGTCTGAGCTCTGCGAGGCCCCACGGGCAACCCTGATTTATTCTGGGGTCAGGAACACAGCTGGCTTCAGGGCACGGGGAACGCTGTCCGCCAGAAGGTCAAACACCCTGGTCAGGGCCGGAGAAAGAGAAAAGAAAATCGCTCCTGGGAAGAAGCGTTTGTGGTTTTTCCCCCAGCTCAGGGAGTTTGGCAGCCTCAAACCCCCAAACATTTTGGCGAACACTGGCAGGAAGGGCTGGAGAAGAGGAACTAGCTGAGCGCCCACGCCCACCCATTGTGCTGCGTCCGGAGCCGCGGAGTTGGCCTCACCACAATTTCTAGACGGCTCCCGTCTTCCTCAGTCCCGAGACTCGGGGTGGGGGTGGGGTGGGGATGGGGGAATCTTGTGCGAAGTGTAAGCACCTCCTCTCGCCACCAGAGGCAGTACTACGAAACCCCCCGTCTCTCCTTGGCTCTGCTTCTCTGTGCTGTCGAAGCCAATATTGCAGTGCGAATTGCTAGTCAGAGGATGAGCAGCAGAGGATGAGATGGTTGGATGGCATCACCGACTCCAGGGACATGAGTTTGAGCAAACTCCGGGAGATAATGAAGGACAGGGACGCCTGCCATGCTGCAGTCCATAGGGTCGCAAAGGGTTGGATACGACTGAGCGACTGAACTGAACTGAATTGCTGGTCAAAGAAGTTCCTTTCTGGTATCTGAAAAGGGAAAGCCGGTTTCTTCTGGCAAGGCTCGCCTTACAACTTTGTTTTTGGCTTCCATTTCTTTCTCTTTGAAATGGGCTTATTAGTTCATTCAGGAAAGGAAGTGTGTTTCAAGGCCTAAATGAAAAATAACAATCATTGATCTTAACTGTTATGTTAGGTTTCCTTGCCACTATATTGATTCATAACTTCTTTAAGCTTATAGGTTATATATAAATGATATCATGGCCTGTTTGAGAACAACTACCCCACATAGGATTTTATCCTTGAACTATTTTAATATCATTTTTCTTCTATGATTAGGTGCCAATATTTGTAGCAGTAAGTTGTAAAAGTCCCCTCTAAGGGACACTAGAGTTCAATATCCTTAAGAAATTAAAATATTTATTACATTAGCATGTCTATTGTATACTGTAAAAAATACCCTGCAGTTTAAAAAAGCTTAAAAAGAGATGGGTCCATTTCTTCAGAGTTCCAAGGGCTGTTTTGTTTTAATACAAACACTTCCACTCAGTTGGAAGCAGAGAAGACTTAAAGGTGAATAAAGAAAGTTAAACAGGGCATTGTCTATGAAAGGATTTTCTTGTTAGCACTTTAGACAAAATGCATCATTTTAGAAAATTGTCTGCCTTAGCCCACAGCAACCAAATAAGTTTCTATCAGAAGTACATAGTTTCAACTAGGCGCTCTTCACCATGCCTGATGCTTGTAAGTATCTATAATCAGAGTGAAGGTTCCGATTCCACAGGTAATGCACACCAGGCTCTAAAACTCACTGTTCCTGGATTGTCAGGTTAGTAAGGAGGAATAGGAAGGAAGCTCTCGGGACCACACTGGTGTGCTTCTACCTCACTTTAGACATGACCCAGCCACTGAACAACAACCACCATCTCACTTTCATCACTACTCTCACTCTTCCTTTTGGAAATTCTACGTACTGTATCTTAACAAATGATAGTGAACACCAAGAATCATCATCACACTTATGGTGCTTTTGCTGCCTGTGGAGTCTTGTAGCAGGATTTTTCTCCTACCCTTGCTGTTTCCCCATTTAAAGGACGTTCAATAGTCTTTCATTTCAGATGCCTGAGAGTCACCTTAAACATGACTCTGCATTTAAATTAAGTATGTTAAGGAACATGGAAATCTAGAAATCTAACTGAATGGATTTTAAAAATACCTAATTACTTGGGCCAGATCTCTATACCTTTGCAGTCTAATGACTGCATGTTTGTAAACGTGTCTATGCGGTACTGTATATTTTAACAAAATAAAACTTTCTACAAATCTAAATAATCAGTGGAAATTTCTTAGATATTTTAAAAATCACTTGAGATGTGGTGAGGGTTCCAAAGTAAGAAAGACCAAATGATTGAAAAACTTACAGTAAATGCATGATTCCCCTATGGGCATTCTGCCTAGAGAGGTGGGATATTAGAAGAGAAGATAGTGGCCATAATGACTGCCTATCACAGTCCTGGCCATGCTGTGATGATGTGAGAAAAACAAATTAGGTCAAAATAAGACATATCATTATGTAATGAATTACTTTGTATTGACCTATGTTAAAGTTGGACTGTAAAGAAGACTGAGCACCAAAGAATTGATGCTTTTGAATTGTGTGCTGGAGAAGACTCTTCAGAGTCCCTTGGGCAGCAAGGAGATCAAACCAGTCAATCATAAAGGAAATTAACCCTGAATATTCACTGGAAGGACTGATGATGAAGCTGAAGTTCCAATACTTTGGCCACCTGATGCAAAGAGCTGACTCACTGGGAATACCCTGATGCTGGGAAAGATTGAGGGCAGGAGGTGAAGGGGGTGATGGAGGATGAGATGGTTGGATGGCATCACCGACTCAATGGACATGAGTTTGAGCAAACTCTGGGAGACAGTGAAGGACAGGGAAGGCATGCCGCAGTCCATGGGGTCACAAACATGCAAACACGACTTAGCAACTGAACAACAACAATTGACCTATAACCACTAACATATTTTGAAATGTGTAATATACCTGAGAAAACTAAAAATGAATGGATGTTTTAATTTTTAATGTTTTTAATTTATTATTGATTTTTATTAACAGCTCACTTGATTGAATATTTATCTTAGCAATTGCAGGTTTAGTGCTCATGAATGCCATTGGAGGTTACTGTTACTTATATGTCCATTTTTCAGATAATAAAACTGAAATCCAGAGATCATGTATGGATAGTTGGTGTGGGGTCAAGTGAGCAAGGATGAACTCAGAACCTGTGGGTTTATTTTTTTTAATGGAGGTAAAATTTATATAACATAAAATGAACCATTTTAAAGATGCTTACTCCTTGGAAGGAAAGTTATGACCAACCTAGATAGCATATTAAACAGCAGAGATATTACTTTGCCAACAAAGGTCCGTCTAGTCAAGGCTATGGTTTTTCCAGTTGTCATGTATGGATGTGAGAGTTGGACTATGAAGAAAGCTGAGCACCGAAGAATTGATGCTTTTGAACTGTGGTGTTGGAGAAGACTCTTGAGAGTCCCTTGGACTGCAAGGAGATCCAACCAGTCCATCCTAAAGGAGACCAGTCCTGGGTGTTCATTGGAAGGACTGATGCTGAGGCTGAAACTCCAATACTTTGGCCACCTCATGCGAAGAGTTGACTCAATGGAAAAGACCCTGATGCTGGGAGGAATTGGGGGCAGGAGGAGAAGGGGACAACAGAAGATGAGATGGCTGGATGGCATCACTGACTCTATGCACATGAGTTTGAGTGAACTCTGGGAGTTGGTGATGGACAGGGAGGTGATTCATGGGGTCGCAAAGAGTAGGACATGACTGAGCGACTGAACTGAACTGAACTGAAGGTGTACATTTACATTTAAGGTGATTAGTTAGTACATTCTCATGCATAACAGCATGGAGAAGGAAATGGCAACCCACTCCAGTATCCTTACCTGGAAAATCTCATGGACAGAGGAGCCTGGTGGGCTGCAGTCCATGCATGGGGTCGCAAAGAGTCAGGCACGACTGAGCGACTAACACTAACACTAATGTTATGCAACCATCACCTCTATCAGTTCCAAAACCTTTTGATCACCTCAAAAGTAAACTTTAGGACTTACCTGGTGGTCCAGTGGTTAAGAATCCACTTTCAAATGCAGGGAACATGATCTGGGAACATGATCTTCCTTGATCTGGGAAGATCCTACATGTGGCTAGGCATATAAGCCTAAGAGCCACAACCACTGAGCACCTATGCCCTAGAGCCTATGCTCCAGAAGAGAAGCCATGGCAACGAGAAGCCTGAGTGCCGCAAGGAAGAGTGACCCCTGCTCAGGGCAGCTAGAGACAGCCCTAGAGTAGCAATGAAGACCCAGCACAGCCAAAAAAAAAAAGAGTAAACCTTATTCCCAGACTGTTTTTATTTTCAAATAATGCTATTACCATCATAACAGGATACCATTTTACCTCCACTGGATTCCAAATATTTGAAATGCTGACAATACGAAGTGAAAATCTATAGCCTTTTTTATATATTACAGATAAGAGTAACAACTTTGGGAAAACTTGCGACTTTTTCCTAAAATTGAACATTCATATACTGTTTCCAAATAGGAAAAGGAGTGCATCAAGGCTGTATATTGTCACCCTGCTTATTTAACTTCTATGCAGAGTACATCATGAGAAACGCTGGGCTGGAGGAAGCACAAGCTGGGAGAAATATCAGTAACCTCAGATATGCAGATGACACCACCGTTATGGCAGAAAGTGAAGAGGAACTCAAAAGCCTCTTGATGAAAGTGAAAGTGGAGAGTGAAAAAGTTGGCTTAAAGCTCAACATTCAGAAAATGAAGATCATGGCATCCGGTCCCATCACTTCATGGGAAATAGATGGGGAAACAGTGGAAACAGTGTCAACCTTTATTTTTCTGGGCTCCCAAATCACTGCAGATGGTGACTGCAGCCATAAAATTAAAAGACACTTACTCCTTGGAAGGAAGGTTATGACCACCCTAGACAGCATATTCAAAAACAGAGACATTACTTTGCCAACAAAGGTTCGTCTAGTCAAGGCTATGGTTTTTCCTGTGGTCATGTATGGATGTGAGAGTTGGACTGTGAAGAAGGCTGAGTGCCGAAGAATTAATGCTTTTGAACTGTGGTGTAGGAGAAGACTCTTGAGAGTCCCTTGGACTGCAAGGAGATCCAACCAGTCCATTCTGAAGGAGATCAGCCCTGGGATTTCTTTGGAAGGAATGATGCTAAAGCTGAAACTCCATTACTTTGGCCACCTGATGCAAAGAGTTGACTCATTGGAAAAGACTCTGATGCTGAGAGGGATTGGGGGCAAGAGGAGAAGGGGACGACAGAGGATGAGATGGCTGGATGGCATCACCAACTCGATGGACGTGAGTCTCAGTGAACTCCAGGAGTTGGTGATGGACAGGGAGGCCTGGTGTGCTGCGATTCATGGGGTCGCAAAGAGTCGGACACGACTGAGCGACTGATCTGACCTGATCTGATACTGTTTACCCCAGTATAGTTTTCATGCTCAGGTATATAATACTCAAGAGAAGCTTGCACATGTACAAGAAAACATATAAAAGGATGCTGATAGCAGCATTGTTCATATTTAAAAAAAACAGAATTAATCCAAATGTCCAGCAACAGATGACAGATAAATAATCTATGATACATTTACTCAATGAATATTATATAGCAATCAAAATTAATGAAATATAGTTGCAAGTAGCAAGATGAGTTAATCTGATCAGTATTCTGGTAGTAGAAATGGTATTTGATGTGGACTGTAGTTAGAGTCCTAGCTTTTGATTTGGATAGTGGGTTTGTAGGTGGTTATTCCATTATTAAAAATCAGTAATTACATAATTAATAAAATAAAGAAAAGTGGCTTTATCTGGACAAATGATGAATAACATGAACCAAACATTATAATTAATCTGACTCTGAGCAGCTGAATTCCAAAATGTAAGGTATAAACAAAATAAGATGCTAGTTATATTTTCAAGAAATATTGTCAGTATATTCCCTTTGATCCCCACATTATTTTGAAGGTAACACATTTCTAAATGTAAGCTAATTATTAATCTGAAAAAGCATAGTAAACAAAATATTTCTGTTTCTTTTTTAGACAATCTTGTATTATTATTTAGAATCATGTATGATATTTATTTGTTCTTTCATTTATACAAGGTCACCCCATCCAAAGAACTAGAGACCATATATAAGGAGAATAAGTTTAGCCCAATATTTTCATTTGATTATTAATTTTAGGATGTCAGAAGCAATGATGGAGAAGAATAAAATTGCACTAATCACATTCAAGTTATAAGTTTATATAGTTGTCAATCCCACTGAATAAATTCTGCTACTGTTGAAAGAAAACAACATCTGGGTCTTAGCATATTTCAGAGTTCACCAAAGATATATAAAAATACTTCAGAGGAAATTGAAAAGGAAACAACATTCCATTAGGAGAACATGGCATTCAGAAGCTAATCGAAGCTAGAGACCAAGAATTGTAAAGATTCATTGCCTTTTAGAACTGTATTGAACCATAACAAAATGTGTATTGGACCTTAACAAAATGTGTACTGAACCTTAAAAAAATGATCAACGATCATTTTCTTTATATTTCAAACTGAGTAAATTTTAAATTCTAAGTCTCAAGTATATATGATAGTACTTAAAGAAGGATAAAATTTGGTAATTTTATTTTCTGAAAACACAGCTTCTAATCATATTATGTACATGGCCTAATCAAGATGTAGGATACGACCCTTAATGCAACAGATCATACAGACTCTTAACCTAACAAATTCACATACACTTAACAGGTAAAGACTTCTTTTAGGTAACATTGTCATTAAGTTATCTGCATACATGTATATAAAGTCACTCATTTCAGAAACGTAGGTCACAATAACAGGTACTCATTTGGTTTACTACAGAAACAAGAAATTTTAAAAGATGTTAAACTTTATGCTCCCTCGTTCAAACTGCTCTCTAAACAGAGGCAGTGCTGATCATGTTCCATGTGCCCTGGAGGTAATATAGAAAATTATTCTCTAGTGGCCATTACAGAACTAGTACATGTCCCCATTGCCAAGTTTATAATCAAGAAATAATGGAGGTATGACTCATGCACACAAAAGCCTTGTTATAATCCAAATGCCTACCAAGTTCTAGAGTATAAATATTTATCTAAGATTTTTTTTAAATTGCCTACAGAGCCAGTTTATGTGCTACACTTGAAAATCAGTCTCACTATTTTAAAGTTACACACACACACACACACACACACACACACCCCTCTTACCCAGATCTTTTTTTTTTTTTCCAACTGATCACAATGAAGGTGAAACTTGTAGGGTTAGCTAATAACATACAGCAAACAAACGAATTACAGTTGTATGGAAGCAGGGGGATGGTATGTGAATCACAAACCTTTTTCTTAAAGATTTGCATCTATCTGATCAGGTCCTACTGGGCCCTTTTCTGTTTCCTCTGGATACTCTCTTTCATGTAATCTCATCTCATATCATCCTATGATTTGGGATATCATCTGTATGCCAATGATGCCCAAATAAATCCACACTGCTTTCTCGGATAAGCTCTAAATTCATATATCCACCATGTACTTAGTATTCGATATGTCATTTTGTATTTCAGATTCCCATTTCCTAAACATAACTTTCGGAGAAGGCAATGGTACCTGACTCCAGTACTCTTGCTTGGAAAATCCCATGGACGAGGAGCCTGGTAGGCTGCAGTCCATGGGGTCACTAAGAATCGGACACGACTGAGCGACTTCCCTTTCACTTTTCACTTTCATGCATTGGAGAAGGAAATGGCAACCCACTCCAGTGTTCTTGCCTGGAGAATCCCAGGGACGGGAAGCCTGATGGGCTGCCGTCTATGGGGTTGCACAGAGTTGAACACGACTGAAGCGACTTAGCAGCAGCAGCAGCAGCAGCAAACATAACTTTGGTTCTTACACCCTGAGCCAGGTTCTCGATTTGCCTTCATCATTTCAGTAAATGGTACATCTATCCTTTAAGATGCTCACCATCACCTTCCTCACCTCTTATATGGGTTGTGTGTTTTTATTTTATTTTATTGTAAATGACAGAAATCCAACTCAAATTAGCTTAATGCTAAAAGGAATTATATGATTTGTAACTGGGAAAATCCTGGAGTAGTTCCAATAGTCGAATGGAATACTGCCAAAACCACAGCAGCCAGGAGATTCAATCACACTAGGGTTTGTCTTAATCTCTCTCCCTTTCTCTTCCCTCTTCATGGCTGCATCTTCTCCTGCTTCCTTCTGTGTTTATTCAAAAGACCTGAACCAAAATCTGGCAGTTCTCACAATATACCCTTGTAACATTCTACTAAAGGCGAGCCTTCTCCTCTAGCTCCATTAGTAAAATCCCAGGAAAAGATTCTGATTGATTCAGCTTCAGTAATATGCCAGTCATCTGCTCAATCATTAGAGCCAAAATGCTAGGACTCCATGATTAGTGATTTCCTTCAGGGGAAAGCATCTGTACCAGAGGTTAAGTGTAAGGAATATTTTAAGTCTACAGTATACTGTGTGGATCACAATAAACTGTGGAAAATTCTGAAAGAGATGGGAATACCAGACCACCTGATCTGCCTCTTGAGAAATTTGTATGCAGGTCAGGAAGCAACAGTTAGAACTGGACATGGAACAACAGACTGGTTCCGAACAGGAAAAGGAGTTCGTCAAGGCTGTATATTGACACCCTGTTTATTTAACTTATATGCAGAGTACATCATGAGAAACGCTGGACTGGAAGAAACACAAGCTGGAATCAAGATTGCTGGGAGAAATATCAATCACCTCAGATATGCAGATGACACCACCCTTATGGCAGAAAGTGAAGAGAACTCAAAAGCCTCTTGATGAAGGTGAAAGTGGAGAGTGAAAAAGTTGGCTTAAAGCTCAACATTCAGAAAACGAAGATCATGGCATCTGGTCCCATCACTTCATGGGAAATAGATGGGGAAAAGGTGGAAACAGTGTCAGCCTTTATTTTTTTGGGCTCCAAAATCACTGCAGATGGTGATTGCAGCTGTGAAATTAAAAGACATTTACTCTTTGGAAGGAAAGTTATGACCAACCTAGAAAGCATATTCAAGAGCAGAGACATTACTTTGCCAACAAAGGTTCATCTAGTCAAGGCTATGGTTTTTCCTGTGGTCATGTATGGATGTGAGAGTTGGACTGTGAAGAAGGCTGAGCGCCAAAGAATTGATGCTTTTGAACTGTGGTGTTGGAGAAGACTCTTGAGAGTCCCTTGGACTGCAAGGAGATCCAACCAGTCCATTCTGAAGGAGATCAGCCCTGGGATTTCTTTGGAAGGAATGATGCTAAAGCTGAAACTCCAGTACTTTGGCCACCTGATGTGAAGAGTTGACTAATTGGAAAAGACTCTGATGCTGGGAGGGATTGGGGGCAGGAGGAGAAGGGGATGACAGAGGATGAGATGGCTGGATGGCATCACTGACTCAATGGACATGAGTCTGAGTGAACTCCGGGAGGTGGTGATGGACAGGGAGGCCTGGCGTGCTACGATTCATGGGGTCGCAAAGAGTCGGACACGACTGAGCGACTGATCTGATCTGATACTTTGAATGATCTAGTTTTATGTCTCACTACGATCCCTGGTGGCTCAGATGGTAAAGCATCTGCCTACAATGTGGGAGACCCGGGTTGGGATTGATCTTCCCTGGGTCGGGAAGATCTCCTGGAGAAGGAAATGGTAACCCATTCCAGTATTCTTGCCTGGAAAATCCCATGGATGGAGAAGCCTGGTAGGCTACAGTCCATGGGGTTGCAAAGTGCTGGACACGACTCAGCGACTTCACTTTCACTCATGATCATTCTAGTCCACCCCTATCAAATATCTTCTTGCCGTTCTGCCTGCGTTATTCTGAACCCCATATGAATTCTTCAGACTCATCTGTATGACCTTTAAGAGCCTTAGTCTGATTGTCTCTCTTCTGTGTATACCTCTGTTGCTCCTAAAATAAAATAAAGCTCCAATCCTTATTGAGACCTTTCTCTTTCTAGGTTAGCCTCTTGTCTCTCTGGTCTCTGGTCTCGCTGCCACCATCTAAGTGAGACCTTTCAAGGCAACCCAATCTCCATTTTCCCACCAAGTTAACTGTCTAGCCCCAGCCTTTCTATGATACCAACCTATTTTGTTTTCTTCATAGAAATTATCTTGTTCATTTATTTGATTGTTCTTGCCTGTCTCTCATTCAACACAGGCTCCATACCTGTCACAGATGAGTAAATGAGTATATGACTGAATCCACCACCATTCTCCCCCTTGCTCATTGTACTCCAGCTGCACTAGCCTGTTCTCTGTTCCTCCAAAACATCTCATAATTCTTACATGGTTTCCCTTTATTGACCTCATTCCTCTCCTGTCTGTTAGATTTTTTAAAATTACATCATTGAAAACTGTGGGATAAAATGTACATAAGAAGTACCTAAAATACTTATGGACAGTTTTATGATAAACAAGAAGCCACCATCCCAGTCAGGGAATGGGACCAGCTTCTGGTTACAACTTCGTTAAGATATTTCCTCTCTCCTCTGTTCAATCCCAAGGTAACTTCTCCTGCAGTTCTCTGACCTTAGGAGAGGTTTATTTCTGGTTTATTCTGACATTGAGGATGTAGCTCAGCTGATTGGTAGGAGGTTTCCTTGGGTGGGAGTGAGTTTGGACATTTGTTCTTCTCTCCTTGTAAAGCTATAAAAGTTCAAGATCACCAGGATTGGTGGCAAATGTCCAAGGTCAAAAGTAGGCCGTCTCAGAGCTCACTTAGGTTTCCATGTTCTTTCTAACCCCTTAGAGTTCAACCTGGTTGTGTGTGTGTGTGTGTGTGTGCGTGTGTGTGTGTGTGTACACATATAGACAAACATGAGTGCGTGTATATTTCATCACTGTTGTCTTCTTTGAAAGGGATGATTTCTTAATTCAAGTTCCCCGTGGCTCAGAGGTTAAAGCGTCTGCCTGGAATGCAGGAGACCCGGGTTCAATCCCTGGGTCAGGAAGATCCCCTGCAGAAGGAAATGGCAACCCACTCCAGTACTCTTGCTTGGAAAATCCAATGAAGGGAGGAACCTGGTAGGCTACAGTCCATGGGGTTGCAAAGAGTTGGAAACAGCTGAGCGACTTCACTTTGACTTTTCACTTTCAAAAACAAACACCGAGACAAGGATTTTGGAGCTCTTCACAGTAATTTATTTGGAGGTGAGGCAGAAGTCACTGGCAAAAAATGAGACAGGGAAGTTAATGAGTTATGACTGTGGGAACTAGGGACCAATATTGGAGGGAACCATCTGAGATCGATGAAACCCAAGTGTGTCCCACTTGTGTGGTGAAGCTGTACCAACTAGCTTCAAGCAAGTAGCTCCAGGGTATTTGGCCTTAGGCACTCCCAACAATCCCTGAACCAGGTCCTGCACACTCTGATGTAGAGTAAAATACCTTCAGGCATAAAGACACCAAAGGTGTATGTAGCACTCACTACAGTTGGTCTCAATAACTCAGTCTGCCACATTCTAAACTCCTGTGTCTTAACCATGAGTTTAAACTCTAAACTCCTGTGGCTTAAACTCCTCAGTAAACCCTGAAGTATATACGAGGTTCCCCACTCTATTTGATCTCATGGATGCTTGTACTTTTCCCTTCTATAATTGTGTGAAACGATGTCTATGTCCTCCAGTACCTTACTACTCAAATGCCAAGAACACTGGCATTAAAAAGGAGTAGTTTGTGTTCAGTCCTGTCACTATTTGCTATCCCATCGACTGGAGCCCACCAGTCTTCTTTGTCCATGGGATTTCCCCAGCAAGTATACTGGAGGGGGTTGCCATTTCCAATTCCAGGGGATCTTTCCAACCCAGGGATCGAACTGGTAACACTTGTGTCTCCTGCCTTGGAAACACAGAATCAGCACCACCCCAGATACAAGGAACTAGAATTTGTATATTAACAAGATCCCCAGATGATGTGTATGCATGTTAAAAGTTTGAGAAACACTGCTCCACTAGACTGAATTTCCCTGGGGGCAGCGATTGTACAGTCTCTCTTCTTCAGCATTTATCCCAGGTCCCTAGTAATGTAGCTGGTCTATGGTAGGCATTCAAGAAATAACACTCACACATAGTGTGCATGTGTGTAGACACACACATAAAGTGCAGGTGATGTAGCAAAGATGCTCTGTATTAGTAAGTGAACACATGGAATTTTCTAGCTTTTTGTCATGAATCAGATCATTATTCCATGAGGCCAGCAGTTCTAGGCCCATTGGCTAGTGTGTCTCCTAACAAAGCTATTGGAAGTACTACTCTTCCTGTTTTAAGAAATTCTTGTTGTAACAAAGTGGGTGGCATTTCTCTTTAGGTCTCTAGACAGCTTATTGTGGTGCCTGTTCCAGCGCTAGTCTCATACTCTGATCTGGCCTGGTAGGATTTGTATGGTAAGTGTGCTTCGTCATCAGGGCATGCCTTAAGTCTGAAAGTGTGCCTATGGAATTTTCATTTCACAGAGCTGGAAGAGGGAGGGGGGAAAAAATCACAGCTACTTAAATTCAAATCCTGTTAGGCTTATCTGTTATCACTTAGTAAGTACTAGGGATAATCAGCAGTTACCTTAGCATTTACCTTGTAGAGGCAGGGACCCTGAAATTACTATTAGCCAGACTTCCTATCTGGCCTATTTTAGGGGCTGTGTACCTGAGAAATTCACACACCCCTGCACAACAGATTCTATATTGGCTTGACTATTCCAGAAATGTGATTTATTCTTACCATTATAAGACATTTCAGATCCATTACCTTCAGAAGATTTTTGACTTTCAGATTTAGCATCAAGAATTTTTGTTTTAAAATAGCAGTGATTTCGGCAAATGTATTCAATAAAATTGGATGCCATATATTTTTTGGTACTCCACCTCTTTGTTTTGTCCTCCATTCACGTAATATGACATGATTTATTATAGTGGGGAGACTAGGAAAAGCACTGCTTGCTACACTCTAGTTACAGCCACACACATCTATGAAATACTGAAGATCATGGTTACTGTATTTTTGCTAAATTATACCTTTTGTGAATTTAGTGTGAATTTTGTGCCTTGCTGTAGATTTGGCTTTACAGTTACTGGAAGATTAGAATACTTTGTACCAACCTACTTTCAATACCTCGTATTTATCATAGGAATTCACAATTTTAAGTGTATTTGTGAACATGTCATTGCTTAATAATAACCCTTCCTCATTCATTCTGTGTGACTGGATAGGTGTTAATTGGAAAATCTCACTGGGGAATCCTCTTGAGGATTACAGTTTTCTTGGTCTTTGATTTAGCAGGGTCACCCTGAATTGCAGGAGATGAAAGTGGAGAGTCAGGCAGGGATTTAGAAGTGTATTGTCCATTACAAGCTGGGTAGTCTTGAATGACTGCAGCATTCTTGGGTTAGTATCTGAATGTGCCTTCAGGACCAGGACAGGGAGACTTGGAGGAAGGCTGCAGTAAGCCTCTTACGGGCTTTGGGTCTTCTGCCCAGTGGCTTGGAAAACCAGCAGAGATACTCGCCATCAGGGAAAAGGTTGTGGAAATTCCTCCTCACTCATTCCTGAACATCCTTTGTGAACATCTGGACTGTGGAGAGAGTGGGGTTTCAGCACAAAGAAGGCTTCGCCAGCAGAGCAGGAAACCCTCTTCCATTCTCTGTACTGAGAGCATTCGGAAAAGGCTCAGCAACAGACACACAATGACTCTGCTACACCTGGGAGCCCCAGTTCAACAGGGGAGAGGGCAGCTCCCCTGGCCTTTCTCTGGCTCTCTCTTCCTGCTGTGGAGTATTAGCTCTGCCTTATCCCTCTTTAAAGATAAGGGATAAGAATTCAATTTCCCGGCCTCTCTCTTGGAATAAACATTTACCTTTGTTCATTCTCAGCCTGGAATAGATTCTTCCTTCTCCAAATCTTCTCCATCTGAGAGATTATATATATATATATACACAAAATATTTTATCTATAAAATATATATATTTTATTTGTAATATATATATATATGTCAACAGGGAATACATATAAAATTCTTATTGTTGAGCCTATGTTTATGTTCAGGAAATTTGTTCTCTTCACCTTTTGAAACTGCTCAAGAGAATACTCTGGATTCTTTTAAAAGAGCACAGAAATATGAGGGCAGTGTTAGAGACCAATATCCTTTGGATATTTTTGAGTTACTGACATCCCATCAATATTAAGAATTGGATCACAGGAGGCTTTATAGGACAAACACATGATGAAAGAAGATAAAATTATCTTAAATTCAGCTTGGGGTGGCTTAATGAAAACAAAATATTAAGTGCGAGAAAGAAGGCCAAATAAAATATATTAAATTTCCTAATATTTTTTTCTTACTACTTCATAGTCAATTTAAAACTGATATTCAGGCTTTTTATGAACAATGAGAATACTTAATTCATCTGGATGAGAACTCAGGGTAGTGATAAGGTTAGAATGGGTTTTATTATTAAACACTCCATCTTCTCCCCCTGAGGCTCTCCACTGAAACACTGGGGTTTACAGGTTCCAGTATCATTCAAGGCATCTGTCAGCTGAGATGCTTAGCAGCACCCTGTTCAGTTCAGTCCCTCAATCATGTCTGACTCTTTGTGACCCCATGGAGTGCAGCACACCAGGCTTCCCTGTTCATCACCAACTCCTGGAGCTCGCTCAAACTCAAATCCATTGAGTTGGTGATGCCATCCAACCATCTCATCCTGTGTCGTCCCCTTCTCCTCATGCCTTCAGTCTTTCCCAGCATCAGGGTCTTTTCTAATGAGTCAGTTCTTTGCATCAGGTGGCCAAAGTATTTGAGATTCAGCTTTAGCATCAGTCCTTCCAATGAATACTCAGGACTGATCTCCTTTAGGATTGACTGGTTTGATCTCCTTGCAGTAGCAACACCCTGTAGGCACCCAATGATATCTCACATTTTAAAAAAAAGTGGTAAAAGACATAACATAAGATTTACCATCTTAAGTATTTTTAAGCATACAGCTCAGTAATCTTAATTATGTTCACACAGTTGTCGGCTATTAGTGGTAATACAGAATGGTGAAGCTGCTATGGAAAACAGTATGGCGGTTCCTTGAAAAATTAAAAATAGAATTACCATATAATTCAGCCTGTTGTAACTTGAATTTGAGTACAACACCAACCAAAATAGAGCTTTTCTTTTTTTTTTCCTGGACTGTAATGTAACACTCCCTGATAGCATGAGATGACAGAGAGAAAGCTTTCAGTCACACAGGTCTGAGTCACTGACATTTCCCTTGTTCATCTCCTTTCTCTGGTGAGACATTAAATCCACTTATATTTTTCCATCATGCTTTTATTTTTCACTTTCTCCAATCACATACCATTGACTACCAGAATTCTGCTCATGGAAAGAGCATCCATGAGGTACACAGAGCATCAAAGGCAGTGGAACTGAAATGGAGAACTCATCATTCATTCATTCAGTGTATATTTATTGAGCATCTCCCACATCCTTGACACTGAACCCTGTATTGAAAATCTAGTGATAAATAAAATAGAAACGTGTCTTCACTTTAAAGGAATTTATGATCTCATGAAAGACAATAAGAAAATTAACATATAGTTACAAAGTGTGATAAGTGCTATGAAGAAAAGCAATTCAGTTCAGTTCAGTCACTCTGACTCTTTGCGACCCCATGAATCGAAGCACGCCAGGCCTCCCTGTCAATCACCAACTCCAGGAGTTCACTCAAACCCATGTCCATCGAGTTAGTGACACCATCCAGCCATCTCATCCTCTGTCGTCCCCTTCTCCTCCTGCCCCTAATCCCTCCCAGCATCATAGTCTTTTCCAATGAGTCAACTCTTCGCGTGAGGTGGCCAAAGTATTCGAGTTTCAGCTTCAGCATCAGTCCTTCCAAGAACACCCAGGACTGATCTCCTTTAGGATGGACTGGCTGTAAAGGAAGATTTCAGAGACCACATGCTTGACCCACTGATCCTGGAGGGGCAAGGATGGACTGAGGACAAAGGGTAGGCAGGTGTAGTAGAAACAGGATCAAATTCTACTAGAGGAGTGAAGGAGAATGGTAGCTGAGCATCAAGTCTGTGAACCCCCAAGTGAACATTCAGTTTAGTTGCTCGGTCATGTCCTACTCTTTGTGACCCCAAGGACTACAGCATGCCAGGCTTCCCTGTTCATCATCAACTCCTGGAGCTTGCTCAAACTCATTTCCATTGCGTTGATGATACCATCCAACCATCTCACCCTCTGTTGTCCCCTTCTCCTCCTGCCTTCAATCTTTCCCAGCATCAGGGTCTTTTCCAGTGAGTTAGTTCTCCACATCAGGTGGCCAAAGTATTGGAGCTTCAGCTCAGCATCAATCCTTCCACTGGTTGGATCTCCTTGCAGTTCAAGGGACTCTCAAAAGTCTTCTCCAGCACCACAGTTCAAAAGTATCAATCCTTCGGTGCTCAGCTTTCTTTATGGTCCAACTCTCACATCCATACCTGACTACTGGAAAAACCATCAGATCAGATCAGATCAGTCGCTCAGTCATGTCCAAATCTTTGCAACCCCATGAATCGCAGCACGCCAGGCCTCCCTGTCCATCATCAACTCCTGGAGTTCACTCAGACTTATGTCCATCGAGTCAGTGATGCCATCCAGCCATCTCATCCTCTGTCGTCCCCTTCTCCTCTTGCCCCCAATCCCTCCCAGCATCAGAGTCTTTTCCAATGAGTCAACTCTTCACATCAGGTGGCCAAAGTACTGGAGTTTCAGCTAGAGCATCATTCCTTCCAAAGAAATCCCAGGGCTGATATCCTTCAGAATGGACTGGTTGGATCTCCTTGCAGTCCAAGGGACTCTCAAGAGTCTTCTCCAACACCACAGTTCAAAAGCATCAATTCTTCGGCGCTCAGCTTTCTTCACAGTCCAACTCTCACATCCATACATGACCACAGGAAAAACCATAGCCTTGACTAGACGAACCTTTGTTGGCAAAGTAATGTCTCTGCTTTTCAATATGCTATCTAGGTTGGTCATAACTTTCCTTCCAAGGAGTAAGCATCTTTTAATTTCATGGCTGCAATCACCATCTGCAGTGGTTTTGGAGCCCAGAAAAATAAAGTCTGACACTATTTCCACTGTGTCCCCATCTATTTCCCATGAAGTGATGGAACCGGATGCCATGATCTTTGTTTTCTGAATGTTGAGCTTTAAGCCAACTTTTTCACTCTCCACTTTCACCTTCATCAAGAGGCTTTTGAGTTCCTCTTCACTTTCTGCCATAAGGGTGGTGCCATCTGCATATCTGAGGTGATTGATATTTCTCCTGGCAATCTTGATTCCAGCTTCTGTTTCTTCCAGCCCAGCGTTTCTCATGATGTACTCTGCATAGAAGTTAAATAAACATGGTGACGTAGTCCTTTTCCTATTTGGAACCAGTCTGTTGTTCCATGTCCATTTCTAACTGTTGCTTCCTGACCTGCATACAAATTTCTCAAGAGGCAGATCAGGCGGTCTGGTATTCCCATCTCTTTCAGAATTTTGCACAGTTTTTTTGTGATCCACACAGTCAAAGGCTTTGGCATAGTCAATAAAGCAGAAATAGATGTTTTTCTGGAACTCTCTTGCTTTTTCGATGATCCAGTGGATGTTGGCAATTTGATCTCTGGTTCCTCTGCCTTTTCTAAAACCAGCTTGAACATCAGGATGTTCACAGTTCACATATTGCTCAAGCCTGGCTTGGAGAATTTTGAGCATCACTTTACTAGCGTGTGAGATGAGTGCAATTGTGTGGTAGTTTGAGCATTCTTTGGCATTGCCTTTCTTTGGGATTGGAATGAAAACTGACCTTTTCCAGTCCTGTGGCCACTGCTGAGTTTTCCAAATTTGCTGGCATATTGAGTGCAACACTTTCACGGCATCATCTTTCAGGGTTTGGAATAGCTCAACTGGAATTCCATCACCTCCACTAGCTTTGTTCGTAGTGATGTTTTCTAAGCTCCACTTGACTTCACATTCCAGGATGTCTGGCTCTAGGTCAGTGATCACACCATCGTGATTATCTGGGTCATGAAGATCTTTTTTGTACAGTTCTTCTGTGTATTCTTGCCATCTGTTCTTAATATCTTCTGCTTCTGTTAGAAAAACCATAGCTTTGATTAAATGGACCATAGTCATCAAAATATGTCTCTGCTCTTTAATATGCTGTCTAGGTTAGTCATAGCTTTTCTTCCAAGGTCTTTGAATTTCATGGCTGCGGTCACCATCTGCAGTGATTTTGGAGCCCAAGAAATAAAGTCTGTCACTGTTTCCATTGTTTCCTCATCTATTTGCCATGAAGTGATGGGACTGGATGTCATGATCTTAGTTTTTTGAATGCTGAATTTCAAGCCAGCTTTTTAAAGTGAATAGTAGAGCTTCCTTTTCAGGGGTATTGAGTGCTGAGAACACAGTAGACAGCACAGGCATCAGTTTTATATGCGTATCCCTGTAGTCAATGGAGCCTTGAGTTCTGTCAGACGTCTGCCCTACAGCCACAGTATTTGCCTGAGGGGGTTTTTTTTCCTCCCATGGAAAGCATTTTATTTTAAATATGGCAGTGTATACATGTCAATCCCAAATGCTCAATCTATACCGCTCCACAATTCTTCTCTCTTGATAACTGTACATTCATTCTCTAAGTCTATGAGTCTGCTTCTGAGTTTCCTAACATCAAAACTGTCCTGCCTTTAGACTTCATGCCAAAATTCCCATAACTGTCTATTTCAGGTTAAGATCCTTGTCCAAAGGAGAAACCACAGATGTCCCTGAACTCTCCTCTTTCTTTCTTCCATGACCAATTGATTACTCCTTCCTATAGCTCCCACATTAGACCCGTCTCTTGAACGTATCCTTTGTGCTCTTTCTGTTCCCACTACCTCTGTTCTATATCAACTAGATTCTTAGCGTCCGAACCTGGTCTCTCTACTCCTGTTACTCACCCCTACCCGCTCCAACCTGAGCACACTCTGACTTCCACACTTCCTCCAAGGTTATCACAAAGCACAGATCCACTTAGGTACCCTCTTTTCCCCGCTCCTTCTCCCAGCTTAAAAAAATCTATGTGGCTTCTCATTTCTCTCTAACAGAAGCAGGAGCCTTTGTTGTGTGAATATACCACCCCGTATTATTTGCTATTGTTTCCTGTGTGATAGTTGTAGTTTTTCAACTGCATTTCATGGTCATTAATTTGATACTTTGGACTACATGTAGACCCTCCAGAGCAACTAGAATAGCAGTAAGCAGGTTGTCTGATTAATATCAACAACTAATAAAGGAAGCCCATGGGTCCTGTTTTATCGCTGGAGGCTGATAAGAACCATGATTTGCCTTTTCATAATTAAAATAATAAACACTGGCTTTATCTAACCAATCAGAATTCTGGTTGCCTTCGGGGGCTAGCTGCCTTTGTTTTGAGACCTTGGTCTGTATACACCGGAGGTATTTTTGTGAGAAGAGTGTTAATCCCATGTTAAATCATCCATTCATTACATCAGACACTGCTCACAGAGTTCAATGCACTAATGTGCTCTCCTTTCAAAGCATTTGGGCAAAAAATAGCTTCAAGGTATAAATCTTTTAGTTCTCTAAAGTATAAAGCAGACAAGTTAAACATGATACCAGATTTAAACTGTGTACGTTCTCAAAGGAATTCAAGTGGAGTTCCCTCTTATTAGTACTGGACACAAGAACTTGGAAAATGAATCCTCCGTTGACATACTGAGGGAGAGAATTGCTTTGTTTCTTCTTTCTACTAACACACTCTGGGGGCCTAACCCCATGCCTGCAGAGCTTCTGGTGAATTTAACTCTGAATCTTGAATCATCATCAGGGGTATACTGTACTAATACCTTTTATTAATTTCAAATATTCTGAAGTCTTCAGTGAAAAAAGCCAAATACTAGAAACTGCTGAATTTGACAACGACTATCTCCACCTGAGATTCATTAAGATAACAATCAAGATGCTCTTTAGTTAAAATTGGGTTTAGTTTGAATTTTGCCATTAGGAAATTCCCTTTGATTTTAGATACACCACCTCTTCTCAGGAAATTGCTTCACTTTCTTCCCATCCCAAAGATAAGGAGGAAATATTTTTTCTTTACATTGTGTTTAAATCTTCTCTCTCTCTTTTCTTCTTTCTTTTTGGCCACACTGCATGACTTGCAAGATCTCCGTTACCAACCAGGGGTTGAACCTGGGCCACAGCAGTGAAAGTATGGAATCCTAACCACTAAGCCACCAGGGAAATCCCTAAATCTTATCTAACTGCTTTTTAACTTGCTTAAAATGACAATTTCCAGAAAGTAAATGCCTAGATATAAGAAAAAGCAATTGTTATGACAGGTCAAAAATTATATTAATCTAGTATTTAAAAAATCTACTCGGAACAACTTTCAACAAGAGAAATCTTTTCATTCTTTCCCAGTTAGAGTGGAACCACTCACTAACCCCTGTTACCGGAAAGCTGGACTTGTCACAATGGGGAATCACCTTATACCGTGTAGTGGCCTACCTTGGCCAGCTGCTGTCTGTTGTGATGTCTGTTTTTCTGATATATACCCACCGTCTCTCTACCACCTACCCACACTGCTTCTTCAAAAGGAATTACTTCATTGATTTTTGGTGGTAGTATTTACTCACTTTTAATAGAAAATGTCAGTATGGTAGGAAGGATTTGTCTGATATTTAGAATTTTTGGACAAATCCCTAAGTCATTTTCTCTGAAATAAGGAAGTGCATCTTCCTTTAAAATTCAGAGTACATCTCTTAACACAGAATTAGGCAAAATCGTCACATTCATTATTACATACCACATTTATAATCTTATAAGGCAGAGTTTTCAAGTGCTTTCTAGTTTATATGCTCCTGCCTGTTATCCTTGTTTCCCTTGTCCACATCTATAAAAGAGTTTTTAATGTTTTAAGTGAGTTAACTGAGATTTTCCAGTAAAGTTAAAATACAAAAGGGGCCTCCCAGTTTAGAGAGATGAAAACCTCCTGTTATAGACACTGATTTTTAATGGCATGTGATCAAAATTCCTGAGAGTTTTATTCTAAAAAGTTCTTATAAGACCATTGTCCTAAAACTTTCTGAACTATATTCTTTCCTTAAACCTCAAGTGATAGCATATCCATATGTATTCTTATCAAATGCTGTTCTGGTTATGATTAATCATCACCAGTGTGGAGTATCATCAGAGATAGGAGAAGAGAATTGGAGGAGGTGGTGAGATGGGAAAGTGGGAGAATAAAGGGAAGGGTAGGGGTGGGCTTCTGCTTATTCATCTGCTGTTCTATCTGCCAACAGAGTGGAGAGATTGGCATTGATAGGGTAAAGCTTCCTCCTTACCTCCATTCCCAGGGCTCCACAGCAAGAGACTCAACTGCAGGCATCACTTTTTAAGGACTCACCAAGAGAAGGCTGGAGAGTCAGGCATGGAAATGAGTTAAATATGGTTGCTATTGACACATGACATCCCACAGTTGGGGGCTGGACTGGGTTTTACCGGGCCATGCACCAGGAAAAGTATCCTAGAAATGTGTGATGTTCGCCATGGCTTGTACACATACCATGGGTTATTAGTTTGTCCTCCATTGGGGAAATAAAAGTGGATTTGGTGGGGAGGCCACTGAAGAGAGGGAGAAATCCTACACCCCTCTTCTTGTTTCTGACTCAGTTAAATAAGTCATTTTTACTTTGGGTTCTAAAAATTAAAGAGACAGAATTCTTTTTAGCAGATAATATGTAACAATTCATTTCATGTTCCTATTACAAAATAAGACACAGTTTGACTAAGCAAAATCTAGGACTGAAGTAGCTTATGACTGTGACTTTTTTTTTAAACTTCATGTTGATGGAAAGCTATTTATAAAACATTGAGAATCTGAATAGCGCCTTTGTTGAATTAACAAATTATTGCCCAAATGTTTAGAAAGGGTATTTTATTACATTTGTGAATGCCTCGAACAGGTAGGAGATTTCACAAATGAACAGGGAAACAAACACAAAGAATGTTACATGGACCATTTATTTTTTAATAGCTATGTCTGAGAAATGAAATTTGACTGTTGACTGTGGGTGGTGAGTGTTGCCATAGCAACACATTCCTTAGGCAAAACTGGAGGGGGATCATGGTGACTAGGGTAAAAGTCAGGAAATAGACTCTTTGAGATAGGTTTGGGGGCAATGTAAGACCATGGATATTTTAATTCAAGGTGTGCAAGGGAGAGTAGCTCTGGGACAATCAAAGATCTGACGTGAGAAATGCAATGCAGGGCATCGGTTTAGCATTTGAGGATTTACGCGATCCGGTCATTTTAGTTCACACAGCGACAGTTCTTGCAGCAGGCAGCTGGAGCAAAACCAGTCAAAAGGAGAACAAATTAAAGACTCTTTTCTCACACATAATAACAACAGGTATGCTAAGTTGCTTCAGTCGTGTCCGACTCTGTGCGACCCCACAGACAGCAGCCCACCAGGCTCCGCCATCTCTGGGATCCTCCAGGCAAGAATACTGGAGTGGGTTGCCATTTCCTTCTCCAATGCATGAAAGTGAAAAGTGAAAGGGAAGTCGCTGAGTCGTGTCCGACTCCTAGCGACCCCATGGACTGCAGCCTACCAGGCTCCTCTGTCCATGGAATTTTCCAGGCAAGAGTGCTGGAGTGCGGTGCCATTGCCTTCTCCAATAACAACAGGAGCACACATCTATTTTGTCAGGTGCTCTTTTGAGTAATTTACACATTTTATTTCTTACAATCATCACAAGAACCCTATGAGGAAGGTAATATGTTCTCCCCATTTTATAGATGGGGCAACTGAGGCAGGGGGAAATTAAGTAACTTTCTTAAGGTCATGAAACTGGTAACTGGTAAAGACGAATTACGCCCAGACAATGCATCTCTGAATCAGTGCTGCTTGAACTCCTCTGTTATGCAGCCACTAGGCTTAAACGCAGCACCGTATGAGTGAGGAAAACATCAGTTTTTGTGAGGGGTCTCTGTGTGTGCTGTGATAAGTTGCTTCAGTTGCGTCTGACTTTTTGCAATCCTATGGACCATAGCCCACCAGGCTCCTCTGTCTATGGGATTCTCCAGGCAAGAATACTGGAGTGGGTTGCTGTTCGCTCCTCCAGGAGATCTTCCCAACCCAGGGATCAAACCCACGTCTCTTATGTCTCCTGCTTGGCAGACAGGTTCTTTACTACTAGTTCTACCCTGGAAGCCCTGCGTGGGCTCTATTTTCTGTTTTCTCAGAACTTGAAGATCATCTTGAAGGAAGGAGGATCTTAGTAGCAAAATCCTTGAGGAAAATAAACAATAAGGTACTTCTTATTCTTTTAAAAAGGACAGAAAAAGAGTGTTGGGGAGAGTCAGGGACTATAGGCTTGAAGCTATTTTTGCTCTTAAAACCTGTCAGTAGAGCCTACTCAACCAGTGCTGGGCAGAAAGAAGGTCCACGGTCAGAAGTTACAATGCTCTGAACTCATGGTCATCCTCCAGGTAACCAAAGGCAAGCCATTTTAACCGCTTTGTGCTTTAGTTTTCTTGTCTTTCAAAAATGAGAAATAATAGCTGGCCGCTTTTGTTACAGATGTGTTGTGAAAATCCAATGATGCGGTGAATGTGAAAATGGTTCATAAACTCGACAGGACAAAGCAAACATAAAAGGAGTATTATTAGAGTTAATGACCGTCAGCATTATTTGCAGCTTTTCTTGGCCTTGATAATGAGTGCGCATGTAGTCACTTATCTAGGGAGGATGTGAGACTGGAATCTGGTTTTGAAAGGCAAACAGTTTTGGCTGGAAGGTTATTCACAGTATAGAGAAAAAAGTCTGTTTAAAATGGCTTTGTGGGGTGTGTAGCTCTTATAATAAAAGCCAAGATGTAGTGACAGCTTACCACTTGCCAGGCACTGTTCTAAGCACTTTTCGCCTGCTTTAGCTCATTTATTCCATACAATAGCCCTATACACTAGGTACCATTTCTATTTTCCCAGCATTCATAGATAGGGACACTGGGGAAGGTAGGTGAAAAATAAGCTTATTCAAGGTTTCAGTGATAGGCAGTTACAAAATCCAAGTCTCAAAACCTGGCATTGAACTCGAGAGTCAGTGCCTTTACCTGCTTTAATGTCCTGCCTCTATGTAACACTACTCTCAGTGCATTAAAAATAGGGTTTATGTGCAATGCATCAGCATATGTGTGTAAATTATTTTTATTTTTATTTTTTTTTGTTTATTTTCAGTAAAAGGAAAAGAAGCGCTTTCTACCTGGGTGATACACATGTTTTACTATTGAGAGAACTGGAAAACACTAATTCTTGATTTCACAGTTGGATGGCTTTATGAAAATGACAATAAAAGAGAAGCAGTTAACTTTGAGCTGAGGCGCCCAGGTTTATGCCGTGAACTATTCAGCTGTATTAGGCAGCAGCTCTGGATGCCAAATGCTCCCCATAATGAAGTTTGCATAGGTCAGTATGCCTGCCTTCTGGGAGCTTTCAGACTAGATGTGAAGACAGGATGTGTACAAGGCAGGAAAAGTAGCAAACCAGAAGTTCAAATAAAACACTAAAAGCTTTGAAAGGAATATCAGTAGTTCTGCTGGAGTTGTGGGTGGGGCATGATTATGACTAGGCTTACACATCTTTTATGTCTGTAAGCAACATTTTCATTTGTTCCATGGTCTATTCCTTTGGTTAGTATGTGTTGCAGGATACTAACTCTGTATTTATTCTGCCTTTGTCTCATAGGCTACTCGTTTACTTGTTATCCACATATGCCATGAGTTTTTGCCTGTATATCATAAGCTACTGACTTACTATCTATACTTAACATTTCTTGTGCATTTCATCCATCTTGTTTGTTTGAGGTTTTTATAGCAGAAGTGAGTATTATCAAATAAGATAGCGAATATATTAGAAGATAGGATGTGAAATGATCTGTCTTCAGTGCTTATGTAAATTTAATCCAGAAGCAACAAAATGTACTGACCAGAGGTAAGGGAGCTAAGGATAAGCCTAGGGGAATGCCAACAGATAGCAAAAAGGAGAAGGCAAAAAACATCAGAGGGGAAGGAAAACCAAGATACCATGATAAAATGTGCCATGAAGTCAAACAAAGAAGCTTCAGAAGAGAGTCCCCAGTGAAGATGCTGATAAGAGAGAAGTCTTCCCCAGAAGATAAAACCTCTTCAGAGCTTTGATCTTGGCTGGCTTTCAGAAAGCAACGGCAATAAGTAAGCAGTAGTGGAAGTGAGGAGTATGGACTTGGGATGACCAATGGCCTTGTACCATGTACCACGGGAGTTAAATGCACAGGGGTTGACATCCATTTAATTAGGCCCCAGCTTGTGTTCTGGCTTTGGACAATTCATTTAACCTCTCAAGACCCAATTTCCTCAACTGTAAAATAGGATAAAAATAGCACTCGTAGTGTTATCAAATGAGATAATGCATGTAAGAAAGGACCTAATTAATTGTAGCTATTATTTTTGACTACCAGTTTTCAATGAATATTAGTGGAAAAAACATTCCAAAAATGGGAGAGTCTGCTCAGAACAGAATGAGAGCTCCTCTACTGGACACAGCATCAGGGTTAGCATGTGAGACAAGTATAGAGGGAAGGATCTGGACTGAATGTGGGGAAAGAGAGTGGTTAGGGGTAGGCAGGCTACTGCCAAAGCCAGATCTTCAGGCAAGTTTCTCCTAACCCTCTGACATGATTTCATTAGTCTATAGGCCTACAACAACATGATTAAACTAAATACCTTTATTCCTTCCTCAATGGCTGTATCTTTTGGACAGTAACAGATACTGCTTTATATGTGATCCAGATTCATGACAAATCCCTCCCTTATTAATAAAAGAAAAAGTTAGGTGGGAGTCACAATCACTTGGGCATTATTTTATTCTGAAAGGTCTAGGAAATATTCCAGATATATTTCTTTTCAGGTATTGCTCAATTTCTCATAAAGAAAAAAAAAAATTTGGAGAAATAAGTTAATTTGCAAAATCCTCTTGTTATCATCTGAATAAAAATTTATTTCTAAAAATTATTCACAAGCATACACACTACTGATAGTTAATCAAAGTAGTTCACTTGTAGATACTTAGAAAAAACTTAAGGTCATAGACCCATTGCTTCCTTTGGAATCCTAGAAGGGAAATTTAATCTTGAGTTCAAATTCACTTCCATTTTCTCCCACCAGGTTTCTACCCACCCATTGCAATTTAGCCTTGCTGGTTTAGTTGTGTGAGGCAGACAGATATCGAGCAGATGCGGTGTGGTGTGAACTGAAGGACAGGCGTGTTGGAGATAACGCAAAGACACTTCAAGGGCACAGCTACGGAAACACGTTTGAATCAATGTGAGACACATGCATATTGTTCCCAGACTCACTGAATAGATGAAGGAACCTATTGACATGGAAGAATGGCACTTCAACACAGACATCTTGTTTTCTGAGATAAAAGTGATAGACTCAAGTTATACCAACCAGAGAAGAAATTCCAAGTGCGATATATTACAGATGAGGACTTGATTCTTTCCAGAAGCATTATAGATAATTTAAAGATAAGTAGGGCTTATCTAAACTTCTGTTTATGAAGGAGAAATGGCATAAATAGATCCCCACTTTCACCCATATGCAAATAATTTAATTATAGTCAAAAGGTGATTCCAATAACCACAGAATAAATACTCTTACAGTCAACATTTCCTTGATCCATCTTCAAGTATTTTTAGAATATTTATATTTGAAGGTACTTGGAAAAGAATAAAAACAAGTTGTGCCATGTACCCTGGAATATCTGATTAAAAAAAGAAGATACAGTAAAACTTCTTGAATTTGTACTCTGCCTTGCTTTTACAAAATGGGATCTAATATAACATGCACTTTTAGAAAATGGAATTAAGTACTTGGTGTAAACCATAAACACTTTTCTTCAACCTCAGGATGAAGAATAATATTTTTGGACATAATTTCAGTAGTGTTATTTATATGCAAATAATAAATAGGCAAATTACATAGAACTGCTGTGATTTCTCTTCTTAGAGTGCCTGAATTTTCCAAATAGAATTATTTCTTAAAGCAGCATGGCTATGACTTAATAAGGGAATATGAAGGGGCAATAGAAAAGATCACTGGACATTAAAATTCCCCTGGAAAATCTGGATAATATATGGCAACTGCATTTTTTCTGTTTAAATCAATTTTCTATTTCCATCAAGTAATGCGTACACATAACAGCGTCAACAGTATACAAGTCTTGTTACTAAGCCAATACTCCCCTGACTACTGATCTCTGTTTCCCACTCCCCTCCTCCCACAGCTTTGTATTTTCATGTTGACCTCCATGTCGTTAAGGGCTTCCCTAATGGCTCAGATGGTGAAGAATCTGCCTGCAATGCAGGGGACCCGGGTTCGATCTCTGGGTCTAAAAGATCCCCTGGAGAAGGGAATGGCAACCCACTCCAGTATTCTTGCCTAGAGAATTCCATGGACAGAAAAGTCTGGTGGACTACAGTCCATGGGGTTGCAAAGAATCGGACATGACAGTGACTTAGCACTTTTCCATGTCGTTAAATAAGACATTTATATTTTAACCTCAAGATATTCCAGTTTTAGACTGAAGGAGAATGAGGACTTAACTCTTCTTTGACCACCACCAACTACTTACAGGCATACTTTCCTGACTCTCATCTATTATTATGGTTCTGTCTTTCTTTTAGAATAGTTTTAGATTCACAGAAAAGTCACAAGGATAGTATAGAAAGCTCGAGTATTCCATGAACCAGTTTCCCATATTACTAAATCTGCTTTTTGTTCATTAAGCATCCTGGTGTCCTAGCCTTTCCTTCTTGAAGGGGTCTCTTAGAGGCCATGGATGGATGCATCTCTGAGTCTGCTAGACTTCTGCAGTCTGGGGAACTGCTTCGACCTTTGTCTCTCTTGTACTGTTTTCTTGCTTCCTGGCACCTATGGCTGTGTCTCTGTCTATATGTGTCTTTCTCACTCTCTTTTTTGTTTACTTCTTCATTTTCATGGAGCACATCCTCCAGGGAGACCTTGTGTGTTTGACAATGAGTTTGGCTTACTCGTGCATTTAATGGGTATTTGTTGGGTCTCAAGTTTTAGGAAGAAAAAGATGTTCCCTTAGTACTGTGAGTTACTGTTCTTGTTGTTTAGTTGCTCAGTTGTGTCTGACTCTTTTGCAACCCCATGAACTGTAGCCCTCCAGGTTCCTCTGTCTATGGGGTTTCCCAGGCAAAAATACTGGAGTGGGTTGCCATTTCCTTCTCCAGGGGATCTTCCTGACCCAGGGATCAAAGCTGCTGTTGCTGCTGCTGCTAAGTCGCTTCGGTCGTGTGCGACCCTGTGTGACCCCATAGACGGCAGCCCACCAGGCTCCTCTGTCCCTGGGATTCTCCAGGCAAGAATACTGGAGTGGGTTGCTGCATCTCCTACACTGGCAGGCAGATTCTTTACTGTGTTATCTGGGAAGCCCAGTATTGTGTGTTATTACTCAACTCTTTTCTACATTCCAGTTGTGTTTACAATATCCAAGCCATTCTTCTTAATTCTTCTTATAAAACCTATTTTTTTTCTTCTTGGATATTTTTAGAATCTTCTATGTCACCAACATTGCCTTCTAAAACCTACCTTTGCCCTGATCTCTGAATATTATAGGAATCTGGTCTGCTCTTTTGGATTGAAGAGTAATGAACTACAGTGCATTGAAAGCTGTGTGTCCAAGTATGTGACCGCTATCTGAAGGCCTTCCTATCATAGACTTCCAGTGTCAGCTAGTGTTTAGTGATGTTTCCTCTGGACTAGTTAGACTAGTTAGAGTCCTCAGAGAAGGTGCTTCTAACCTCCAATCTGGAGGGCAAAAGTCTGTCTGCTCATCTTCTATTTTAACATACAATCCTCCAAAGTCAGGAGATAGTTTATTTTATACTTTGCAGAGATTAAAACTCCTGGGATGAGGAGGAGCTCCCATCCAGCTTCACAGGGAAGGGAGAGGACATGAGGCTTTCACTCCTTTTTTAAAAGACTATCAGTTATAAATTAATTTATAGGTATCATTAATTTGAATCTTTTGAGAAATTCTTCTTTATAAAATTAAGTTGCTCCGCAGATGCCCACTGTCAATTTCAGATTTAACTTTCTAGCCCATCTGCTTTCCAGTTTCCCACAATTTGCCACCACTGTGTCCTCCCCAATTATCTTTGTCCTTATTAAGCTATTTTAAAAGTCCTTTTCTTGTTGTGCTACTGGGATTTGAGCAAGGAATGAAAGCTAATCAGTTCAGTTCAGTTCAATCGCTCAGTTGTGTCCGACTCTTTGCGACCCCATGAACTGCATCACGCCAGGCCTCCCTGTCCATCACCAACTCCCAGAGTCCACCCAAACCCACTTCCATTGAGTCAGTGATGCCATCCAACCATCTCATCCTCTGTCGTCCACTTCTCCTGCCCTCGATCTTTCCCAGATCAGGGTCTTTGCCAATGAGTCAGCTCTTCGCATCAAGTGGCCAAAGTATTGGAGTTTCAGCTTCAACATCAGTCCTTCCAATGAACACCCAGGACTGATTTCCTTGATGGACTGGTTGGATCTCCTTGCAGTCCAAGGGACTCTCAAGAGTCTTCTCCAACACCATAGTTCAAAAGCATCAATTCTTTGGCGCTCAGCTTTCTTTGTAGTCCAACTCTCACATCCATACACGACCACTGGAAAAACCATAGCCTTGACTAGATGGACCTTTGTTGGCAAAGTAATGTCTCTGCTTTTGAATATGCTGTCTAGGTTGGTCATAACTTTCCTTCCAAGGAGTAAGCGTCTTATAATTTCACAGCTGCAGTCCCCATCTGCAGTGATTTTGGAGCCCAGAAAAATAAAGTCAGCCACTGTTTCCACTGTTTCCCCATCTGTTTGTCATGAAAGCTAATGCATATGGTCAACTCACCATTTTAACAGGCATAACCCTGTCGTTGACCCAGTTAGAGCAGATGCTTTATAAAGGAAAATATATATTTACATATCCATATCCATTTCCTTTCATTTCATGGGAAGGCAGGGCAGAAATTAGAATAAATGCAGAATATTTAATGACTTTTAGATTTGCCTATGATCTGTAATAGGGATCTGCATTCTCAGTTCATAAACCTTTCCTGTTTAAACTTCAGTTTATTTGAACGTTATGACTCATTAAAGCACAAGAGTTCATGAGAGAGGAAAGCAGTTACATCACACTCTAAAACAACTCTCAGTGTTTACTGGATTTTTTTTTTTTTTTTTTAAAGGAGAGAAGTTTAAGCCTCCAGGAAGCTTATCTTGGTATTTTCAGATCAAGGATATTCACACAAGGACTGAATAAACACTGTGACTAATGATGACGAAAAAGATTCTGATATGATAAGAAAAGTACAAAAGTACAAATCTTGGAACAAAGTAACTCTGGAAAGAATTAAGGATATCCTTGAGACATAAACTTTTTCACTATATGGTTAGGAGTATACTAACTCATCAATTGCATAATTGCATTAGACAATTTTTTCTTGAATAATCATTCTGGGATATTGTTTCAAATTATCATATAGTTTTAAACTACACTGTATTCAAAATTGGGCTTCCCTAGTGGCTCAGGTGGTAAAGAATCCGCTTTCAATGCAGGAGACCTGGGTTCGATCCCTGGGTTGGGAGGATCCCCTGGAGGAAGGCATGTAACCCACTCCAATATTCTTGCTTGGAGAACCTCCACGGACAGAGAAGCCTGGTGGGCTGCAGTCCATGGGGTCGCAAAGAGTCAGACACGACTGAATGACAGCATAGTATTCAAAATCATATGAGTTTATTTATGATACAGGCTCAAATTTACCTCAGTTTTAAGCAATATCTGGATTGTTTCTTTAGATTATTTACATCAAAACAATGTATAACAACGAGATGAACAAGATTAGCTTTCACTTTTTGAATTGGAGATTTTTTTCTGTGCAGGATTTTTTGCTTTTATTCTCCTTGAAAAAATGGCAGCATGGCTCATCTTAAATAATTATGCTCTGTTCTAAATGCCTGTCTCTGGGAAAATTAGATCTACAGCTAGGACTTATAATAGGAGCAGCCTTTCATAAGGATAATTATATAAGAGTTTCCAAAGTGTTCATATCCTCTAATTTTTATTTCAAGGAATTTTTCCTCGTCTCAGTTGAGAACCTTTTAAAGTGTATCCTGCATGAGAGATTATTCTCTTTGTTACGGGAATCTGAGACAATAAAGCTCCTAAATGAGACTGTGCCTCCCTTTACAGTTTCTGCAGTGCATATCTGCTCTTTAACACTCTTTCACAGGTGAGAAGCGAAAAATTAAAAGGGAGAGAGCCATTATCAAAAGAAGGAAAAGCTGCTTAAACATTTTATAAGGCTAACATTTATGAAAAACCTTAGGTCAAGAGTTTCTTCTTAGAAAGCATGAGCCAGAAACGTGGTTTGGGTGCAAGAGATCAGGAACCACTATGTCCTGAGAGATGACACTGATACTAGAGAAGTTTGAGTCCATTGATTTGGGTTCTATTATGTGACTTCTGCAAATGGCCCCTGAGATATATTGATAAATCAGGGTTTTATTGTCTATTTTTTAATGGCAGTGAAGAAAAATCTTAAAACTGCCATAAGTTGGATATGGAGGTAGGAACCCCAAATATGAAGCAGACAGCTGCTAAGTTTGGGAAAAAATCTTTTACTAAAAGAAATGCTTTGAGGAAAAACGTGGAAGATTCCAGCCCCACCCAGTGGGTTACCTTAGTCTCTTAACTCTTAACGGAATTAGTGTCAAGAGCATGTGGGATAATACATAGATTGTGGCTACCTCTGGAAAATACAATCTGCTACCAGACAGGTTAAATAAATCACATTATATACAAAGGCTGGAAGATAACTGGAAAAAGTGCTTGAAAACCATTTAATAATAAAGATACTCACTGCAATTATGAATAACATGATATAAAGATAACAGAATTTATCATGCAGAATTAAATAGAGAGAATGTGATGTAGTGTTATTCCTCAGTAAACGTGAATGAATCAAATGAATACTTTCTCTGAAGAAGTTAAAAATGCCAAAATGAGCATGAGAATAAATTTTAAAAGTTGAATAGATTAGTACTTATTCAAGGTATTGAAATTATATTCAAAGACTGCCAATACTTAAAAAGAAAGAAAGAGAAAGGAAGGAAGGAAGGAAAGAAGAGATATATTTAACCAAAAAATGTTTTGCAGGTGATTTCCATCAAACATTCAAAGAACAGAAAATACATTAAAAAATTTTTTTCAGATAATAAAATAGAGAAAGATGCTTAGGCATTTTATGAGACTAGTATAACCTTGACTTCAAAACTAGATAAGGACAGTTTTATAAAAATTGAAAAATCCATGTCTATTTTACTTATTAACACATGGAGAATTTTGAATAAATTACTGCTAACTGAATTTGATAGGATATTAAAAATATAATACAATATAATTAAGAGGGGTTATCTCAGGAATGCAAGGAAAAGTTCAACATCGGGAAATTTATTAATGTCATCTACCAAATATATCACAATTAACAGAGAAAATAATGCAGAAAAGGCACTTGATAAAATTAAACACTTCATTGAGACTAAGAGAATAAATCTCAAAAATTAAAAATTGAAGAAAACTTCCTTAATTTAATAACACCTCTAAATCAAACCCTACAGCACATTTTACAACAAAAAATATATTATGCACATTTCCTTTCAGTTTGGGAATAAGACAAAGGTGCTTGCTGTTTCCACAAAGCTTCAATGTAGTATAGTCTGGACATCCCGGAGAAGGCAATGGCACCCCACTCCAGTACTCTTGCCTGGAAAATCCCATGGACGGAGGAGCCTGGTGGGCTGAAGTCCATGGGGTCACTAAGAGTCGAACAAGACTCAGCGACTTCACTTTCACTTTTCACTTTCCTGCATTGGAGAAGGAAAGGGCAACCCACTCCAGTGTTCTTGCCTGGAGAATCCCAGGGACCGGGGAGCCTTGTGGGCTGCCATCTATGGGGTTGCACAGAGTTGGACATGACTGAAGCGACTTAGCAGTAGCAGCCTGGACATCCAGGTCAATTTAGTATATAAAAGGAAAGGATAATTGAAGGAAAATAACAAAACCATTGTTATTTGCAAACATATGATCATCTACATAGAAAATCAACAAAATTGACAGATAATTTATTAGTGTATAGGAGCTTAACAAGTTTACTGAAAAACATATCAACTTATAAAAATTTACCATATTCCTTTCTGGCAACAAGAGACAACTTTAAATTCAAATAGAAGATAACTCGGTAGCAACAAAACCTATAAAAATTTTAGAAAATAAAGAGTAAAAGATCATCATGGAGAACTTTAAAAAACTTTACAAAAGAATATTTAGAAAGTTGTGAATAAGTGGAGAGGTACGTTATGCTTATAAATGAGAACAATTTAAGGATAAGTCTATAATTGTGATGTTATTTTAATTAAAATTTCATAAAGATTTTGGAAGAAGCCACAAAACAATTATAAAACATATTTATAAACATTGATGAGCAACTAAGGAACCATTTCTACATGAAGAGCAAAGAAGAAAGAATTTGCTACATAGTTATAAAAACAAAAATAATGTGGCAGTGCATCAATAAATAACAGAAATAAATAAAGAAGGGCTCTGCATAAGTAATTCTACTCTGTTATGATTTAGAGAGTGCAATTAACTCTGTGTACCTGAAATATAAGAGAATAATAAGAAAAAACCATGGCATATAAAATATATATGTTGATACCAAAGTAAAAAGATGATGAAAAGTACTTGTTTTTCATTAAAAAACTCTTTTCTTTTTTTTTTTAAATTGGAAAGAATGACAAATATGTTAATAGAGATTATCATCAATTGTTGGAATTATGGGTGCTTTTTATTCTTTTCTGTTTTCCAGATGTTTATAGACAAAACACGTATAATTAGTACATTAAATAGTGTTCATCTTAAAAAAAAAAAAGGAAGTGATATAAAAGGAACAGAATTTCTGAGCATGGCCAGGAGCTTACTAAAGAGAAAGTGAAAGCTTGACTAGTCCAGATGGGGTGAACAC
This sequence comes from Bos indicus x Bos taurus, assembly GCF_003369695.1. Lineage (NCBI taxonomy): Eukaryota > Metazoa > Chordata > Mammalia > Artiodactyla > Bovidae > Bos > Bos indicus x Bos taurus. Next base: position 48,368,854 of record NC_040096.1, read on the forward strand.
AGGTATTGAAGCATGAGTGAAAAATTATGGCAATTCAGGGAATGGACAGAAATTCAGTATGCCTGCAGCATGGGATACACATCTGGACAAGTGGTAGAAATGAGGCTGAAGAAGTCTATAGAACTCAGATCAAGAATAGCATGTATTTCAAACTAAGAAGTTTAAAAATAGAGGTCAAAGAAAACTTTGAATGAGGAAACGGCAGGTTGGGTTTGACATTGCCAGAAGTATTGAGAATGAATTGGAAAGGCAGGATAAAGGAAGAGAGTTAGGAAGCTTCTGCAGATGTTTAATTTAACGTGATAGCCAGGGGAACAGAAAAAAATTGAAAGGATAGCTCTGAGAGTCCAAATGATGGCACATGTGGATTCCATTAACCAAGACAGAAAATACAGGAGTGGAGACAAGGAACCCCCAGAACATGAGAGTTGGTGTGTAAAATAACACTTGAGGAATACGGTTAGTTCGATACATGGTAAATGTGACATTTTCTGAACCAGAATTATGAAATGAAAAATCAAGCTGTGTTGGCATATATATATAATTACCATAGGATAGTCTAACAACTCCCTGTGCTAGCCTGAAACAGGATGAATTGAGGAGACAATTTGTCACAGTAGAGGTGGTGGTGGTGCGTGTTCAGCACTTCTCATTGATAAGAAAGGCAGAATATGGAGACAGCAACCAGCACACTACTAGACAAGTAACCCTTCACATGGGGCACAGACTTGGTCTCTCTTGGCCTGGATATAAAATCTCCAGTGAGGTCAGAGCTCTAGTTCTGCTTGTCACGTGACCTCTTTTATTGATACCTGGAGAAAGAAAGAGAGAGAGAAGAAGAGAGAAAGACAGAAAGAAGAGAGAGAGAGAGGTGTTTTTGCAGATACACTGATCCAGATGAAAATTTTTATATTTATATTATAAAATTGGAAATTTAGTTAATGTTTCTTGTAAACTCACTGGAATTATTCAGCTCCCCTATCTATAGCTGACTTTAGAGTATTAGACAAGATTAGGTTCACGAACCTAAAAGGCTTGAGGCTCAGGGCTGACCCAGGATAAATTCACCCCATTCCACCCTGGGGGATGTCTAGGCAGCCAACCCACTGGGTTTCTTCTGACCAGCCGAGATGTATGTGAAACATCTAAATGAAATTGTTTAAAAGCTACTTGGAATTAGAATAAATTTGGGCTAAAGAAAGTAGACTTGGAATGTTGGACTTCACAGATGTCAGATGCTGCTTTAGACAGTGAGGTGCCCCAGAAAGAGCACAAGAAGTGAGAAGAAAAGCAGGTTAGGAGTCAAATTTGCATAAGACTAACATAAAGGAATGAGGAGAGACAAAATTCCCTTTGGGTTTCCCTGGTGGCTCAGACAGTAAAGAAGCCACCTGCAATGCAGCAGGCCTGGGTTCCATCCCTGGGTTAGGAAGATCCCCTGTAAGAGAGCATGGCGACCCACTCCAGTATTCTTGCCTGGAGAATTCCAAGGACAGAGGAGCATTCGGGCTACAGTCCATGGGGCCACAAAGAGTCGGACACAACTGAGTAACTAACACACACACATCAAGGGGTCAACGATCCAGGCAAATATTTTGTGTTTAAGATTTAAGTGAGAATGGTGGTAGCAACAAGAAAGGAAAGTACAAAATGACTGTGATAGAGATTGTAAAAATACAGCAAACGAGGGACCCTCAGCTCTCACAGTCATTTTGTACTTGGCCTTTCTTTAAATTAGCACAACTCTCATTTCCCTGAGAGATTCCTGTCCTGAAGGCACTGACCTTTCCACCTGTACCCATCACTTGAGCTAGATCCTGTTGCATCAGCTGAATTTGGGGAAAGCCTTGCAGTGAAGTATTACCGCAGCAGGTAACCTAAAAGGCTAACAAGAATTGTGCTGCTTGACTGATTACTTCCCACTGATCTGGAGAAGGCTAGACATTTTTCATTTGAGAGAAACAACCATACCTCAGTTTGGTCAAAGTAACCAACATATTTATTCACAGAGGGAGAAATAAATGCCTTCACCAATTCAATCAAAATCTGTATAACAACCATTGGTGGCCTAGAGTAGTATTCTCAAGGTCTGAACCTCAGAACAGCAGCAGCAGTGCCCGGACACCTGTTAGAAAGGCATATTCCTGGCCTCCACTCAAATCTAGTGAAGGGGAGGGTTCAGCATTGTGTTTCACCAAGCCCTTTGCCAAATTTACCAAGAAGTTTTCAGATGATAAAATAATTCTTTATCCTGTCCTTTACCCACCAAGAATTACTAGGTGAGCAGCAATAATGGGCAAAGTTTGTTGAATGAACTAATGAATAAGGGAATGAATCAGAACCTATTTCTCCCATATCCTCGAAAGAGAGAAAAATAATAGAACACAGTTCTTATTTTCCAGAATCTGATAAAGCAATTTGGCATGTGCCTTCTCTGTTAAGTACAGAAATCACATCACATTCCTTTTTATTTTTTTTTCAACTGTACATTTCTGCACTTGTAGATAGCCCTGGAATTTTCATTTTTTCTAATGGCAATTCAATCTCTAGATAATTTCAGAAGCACCCATTTCAAAATGTCTAAGATACTCATGTACTAAAACTTAATCCCATGTTTCAGTAATGTTCAGACACTTCTAACTTGTCTTAGCCTAATATTTTTAAGAACAAAGCAAAACAAATTAGCTGTTTACATTTATCAATAATTTTAGTATTTTGACCTAGAAATCATGTAGACAATAATTCCCAAGGCCAGGAAAGAAAATTTTGTTTGAGAATAGCTATGTTAGATGACATACAAGCCTCCTTGACCAGAAGATATGTGACTCAGAGAAGGACTAGAAATGGAGATGTTCCTGGACTACCTTAAATGGATTAGGTCCCTAGGATCAGTGCCTCTGCCCATTCTGCCATCCCCTCCCCTACATCATCCTTTGATTTTGTGTTTTATCTGTTGTCCCACAGCCCTTTCTACAACCTCACTTACTACAATATTTCTACCCAACTTGAAGAGGAAGCATTTTTTCCTTAGGGCTTCCCTGGTGGCTGAGTGGTATTTAAAAAAAAAAAAAAAAATCTGCCTGTGAGCGCAGGAGATGCAGGCTCGATGTCTTTGTTGGAACAATCCCCTTGAGGAAGGCATGGCAACCCACTCCAGTATTCTTGCTTGGGAAATCCCATGGACAGAGAACCTGGTGGGCTATAGTCCATGGGGTTGCAAAGAGTCAGACACGACTTAGCAATTAAACAGTATTTTTTTTCCTTGAGAATGTACCCTTTTCATAGAGTGATTGTGGAGAAGGGTTCTAAACATTTTTTTTCTGCCATCCCCTCTCTCACATCCCATGAAATCTGCAAGATTATGGGGAGCCTGATGTTATAGGGTGAGCCAGCTACATATTGTAGTCATCAACAGTAAGAAGTTAAGGTCTTTAAGTTAACCATGATGAGGGCACTGTATATTGAATCCCTGCTCTGTGAGTGTGTGAAGAGGGTTTCTGAGACCTGAATAGGGGAGGGGGGAATGTGGAGGACTTGAGGATAGGGAGGAAGGGAGGGAAGAAAGCCACCAGCAGCCTGACCTAAGCTTAGTAGTATGACATTTTGAAGATGTATGTTGCCTCAATAAAATAGGAGAAAGGTGAATTTTGGAACTCATGAAAAAACAAACTGTGCTGCTCTCATAATCCAAAGTGCTAGTGCTACAGGAGAATTACAATGCTCAAAACCTTTATCAACCTTCCGTTGATAAAATGCAAAAATCACTCAGTGACCTGAAGAGTACAGAGCATGAATGAGTCGCCAGCTACCAAGTCTTGAAGAATAATTAGGCATTGTAAAACAACTTGATAAAAAAAATTCTCCAATTGTTCTGTTGTTCAAAATCTTTAATTGGGTATTGAAATTCAGTTTTATTTTCCTTGGGTTTGAAGCTGGGTTTTATCTTCAGGAAATAACCTGGAAGACTATTCTTATCCATTTCCTGCTTTGAATACATCAAGTTTCAATCAGGAAAATGAAAAGGGAGGAAAAGAACGAAGTATGAAGTCAAATAGAAGACTATAAGATGGGACTAAAATAACTCTCTGAAAATAAAAACAAAATATGCTAAAATCAGTTACAATGTGCTAAAAAGTTAAGCAAGGAGGAAAATCAAAGCAAGACTTTCATTACTAAGTTCTTTAAATATGCAGAATATTTTTCAGGCTTTGAGTATGAAAGCAGACAGGCATTAATGCCTTCTAGTTAAACTCTAAGAATAACGTCTATTTATAACAATGCTTTATCATGATATTGCTATACCATAATATAGTTTTCTTTTTCCCATTTGATATTAAATATGAAGCTAATGTTTATATAAAGTAGGGAATGTTAGGAAAAGAATGTTAGAGGCATGTGTGTTGGACATCTGAACTCAGAAACTGCCTATTGCCTGTCAAACGTTGAGTTGGGCTCTTCTTTATAAACAAGGTTATTTTTCTGATGCTGAATAAGACAGCAAAGCAAGTAAGATATGGGGTTGGCAGGGAGCGGGGAGGGAGGTGAGCATTGCTTGCACACAACAGAAGAGCACAGTGCTGAGAAAAGTAAATGAAACTAAGAAAGGATGAAAATACTGGTGCTTTAAAAGCAAAAAGCTAAAAGGCATAAGTAAACAAGACCAAACAGAGTAAGGATGACTAGGTTAAAATTCACATTCTCTATACTAACTTGCCATTTTCATCAAATTTCAAAACAGGTTATAATGTCAGAGTCCTGCAATTGTACCAGTAGGGGTATTTGCTTATGGAAAAACATTCCTTTTCTCAGGGAAGTGCCATCACATACATGTCAAAAAGAACCTATCAGTTGTTTTTTTTTTTTTTAATGACATACTTACTATGTCTTTCTCATAAAAATTAAGGGCACAGGATTATCACCAAGTTGTTCTTTTTTTAAACTACTGCTTTATGATTGCCTAATAGGAAAGAAAACAAAAACAGTACCCACTACCCTCACAGAAAGGAAGTACAGATACTTCCATTTCTTAAATCAAACTGGCTGCTACCAAAAACATTGCTGCTTCAGTGCAATGATATCTCTGGTTTTGCTTCAGTTGCTATCAGATGATCTCTCAGTGTTTGGTGCAACGTCTACTTTCAGCAAATGCTTCTTCTTTTCCCTCCCACACAGGATGTGAGAATTAACAGTTCTCCTCAGTGGGTTCCCCCATCGGTTCTAGATCCCATGAGATAAATCCCTGAAGCTTGCTAGTCCCACAAGCACTGTGTAAACTTACTGAAAATCCCAATCGATGGAGTAAACAGCATCCTGTGGCTTACTGATTTGATTGTCACAGTTCTCAAATCCTTTCCTTTGCCAAAATAATTAACCCCAACACAATCATAAATGCTGAAAATTTCATGAGCGTATTAAAAGTATCTCATGTATTATAAATGTTTTCTTTCTATATTCAGCTCAACTTTTCTAGTACTAATTATTCCCAGAATATTTCTGAATTTGTTTGTTAATTCACTCTTGAGATCAGTGGACTATAACTGCATTCTAATGGCTTAGAATATTCTACTTATCTATCTCTGATTGTGTGTATTCAATTATTTCAACATTGGTGATTGTGCTCTTGTAATAAGTTCAGTAGAAGAGAAACTCCAAGGAACCTGGACTCTTACTTATGAACAAAATTTGGAGTATAGTTGTTTTTTGTAAGGATGCTTATAGGTTTTTTGGGACTCTTTATGTATCTTACTATCACACTGAGAAAACTGGGTTCAGGGAAATTTATATTATTTTTATGCTTTTAGCAATGTCTGGGTAAATGGTGTTCAGTATCTCAAATGCCTACAAGACTGAGGGATTTCACTTTCATCCACTGGCAGATAGTCTACCTCCCCTGAGTTGTATTCATTTAATAAACATTTATTGAAAGTCACTAATTTTTTGAGGCATTTTTTTTTTCATCTTGAAGGACTATGAACAAATAAACACCTCAGTCCTCATGGAACTTATATTCTAGCAGGGAAGAACGACAATACACAGATCAACCTGATACACAGCATCAGGTAAAAATGAATGCTATGAAAACAATGGCGGCTTGCCTGGTGGTTCAGACAGTGAAGAATTAGATGGGTGATCGAAAAGGTTTCTTGAAGAAGGTAGCATTTGAGCAGAGAAACCAGTTTGTGCTTGATTTGTGGTTCCTTCTGGAATGACTCACTAAACCTTATAGTTCTTATTTGTCTAGCTGATACCCTCAGTTCAGTTCAGTTCAGTTCAGTCGCACAGTTGTGTCCGACTCCTTGCGACCCCATGAATCGCAGCATGCCAGGCCTCCCTGTCCATCACCAACTCCCGGAGTTCACTCAGACTCACGTCCATTGAGTCAGTGATGCCATCCAGCCATCTCATCCTCTGTCGTCCCCTTCTCCTCCTGCCCCCAATCCCTCCCAGCATCAGAATCTTTTCCAATGAGTCAACTCTTCGCATGAGGTGGCCAAAGTACTGGAGTTTCAGCTTCAGCGTCATTCCTTCCAAAGAAATCCCAGGGCTGATCTCCTTTAGAACGGACTGGTTGGATCTCCTTGCAGTCCAAGGGACTCTCAAGAGTCTTCTCCAACACCATAGTTCAAAAGCATCAATTCTTCGGCGCTCAGCCTTCTTCACAGTCCAACTCTCACATCCATACATGACCACTGGAAAAACCATAGCCTTGACTAGATGGCCCTTTGTTGGCAAAGTAATGTCTCTGCTTTTCAATATGCTATCTAGGTTGGTCATAACTTTCCTTCCGAGGAGTAAGCATCTTTTAATTTCATGGCTGCAGTCACCATCTGCAGTGATTTTGGAGCCCAGAAAAATAAAGTCTGACACTTGTTTCCACTGTTTCCCCATCTATTTCCCATGAAGTGATGATGGCATTATAGTGAACATAAGCCCTGTATCTGCATAGGGGTCTTTCAACTACTTACTGAGACTTTCTTTCTATGACTGAGACCCTACTGGATTTTCAGCACTACAGGTGAGTTGTGAGATCAGCATTAGATTCCATGACAGTAATTAAATATTAACGTAATTTTACTATAGCACATATAGTATATGATGATGATGGTAATAATATAATAAAAGGCAATCAGGATAAATTTAAAAACCTATGGTAAGTATACAATTTGCTCTTGTTTTAGATACTTCATTAAAACAAGAACTTAAAATTCCACATATTTTCCTATTATTGTTTCTATAAAAGTAAGTTTCTTAAGACTTTATCACATGTTGATTATCCCATGTTGACTACACTAAAGCCTTTGACTGTGTGGATCATAACAAACTGAAAAACTCTTAAAGAGATGGGAATACCTTTACCTGCCTCCTGAGAAATCCACATGCAGGTCAAGAAGCAACAGTTAGAACCAGACATGGAACAACGGACTGGTTCCAAACTGGGAAAAGAGAACGTTAAGGCTGTATAATGTCACCTTGCTTATTTAACTTATATGCAGAGTACATCATGCTAATTGCTGGGCTGGATGAAGCACAAGCTGGAATCAAGATTTCTGGGAGAGACATCAGTAACCTCAGATACACAGATAACACCACCCTTATAGCAGAAAGCAAAGAGGAACTAAAGAGCCTCCTGATGAAAGTAAAAGAGGAGAGTGAAAAGGCTGGCTTAAAACTCAACATTCAAAAAATTAAGATCATGGAATCCAGTTTCATCACTTCATGGCAAATAGATGGGGAAACAATGGAAACAGTGAGAGACTTTATTTTCTTGGACTCCCAAATCACTGCAGATGGTGACTGCAGCCATGAAATTAAAAGATGCTTGCTTCTTGGAAGGAAAGTTATGACCAACCTAGACAGCATATTAAAAAGCAGAGACATAACTTTGCCAACAAAGGTCCATCTAGTGAAGGCTATGGTTTTTCCAGTAGTCATGTATGGATGTGAGAGTTAGATCATAAAGAAGGCTGAGTGCTGAAGAATTAATGCTTTTGAACTGTGGTATTAGAGAAGACTCTTGAAAGTCCCTTGGACTGCAAGGAGATCAAACCAGTCAAGCCTAAAGGAAACCAATCCTGAATATTCATTGGAAGGACTGATGCTGAAGCTGAAGCTCTAATACTTTGGCTGGCCACCTGATGCAAAGAGCTAACTCACTGGAAAAGATCGTGATGCTGGGAAAGATTGAAGGTGGGAGAAGGGGATGACAGAGGATGAGATGGTTGGATGGAATCACCAACTTGATGGACATGAGTTTGAGCAAGCTCCAAGAGATGTTGTGAAGGACAGGGAAGCCTGGTGTGCTGCAGTCCATGGGGTCGCAAAGAGTCAGACAGGCCTAAGCGACTGAACAACAACATGTCGATTGTAATAGAATCTGGTAGACCACTACTCAGTAATAGCTTATTCCACATTTGATGGATAATTTTGAAATTGAGTCATTTAAGTACAAGCTGAACCTCCAACACTTTGGCCACCTGATGCAAAGAGCTGACTCACTGGGAAAGACCCTGATGCTGGGAAAGATTGGAGGCAGAAGGAGAAGAGGGTGACAGAGTGTGAGATAGTTGGATGGCATTACTGACTCAGTGGACATGAACTTGGGCAAACTCCAGGAGATGGTAAGGGACAGGGAAGCCTGGCGTGCTGCAGGCCATGAAATCTCAAAGAGCCAGACATGACTTGGTGACTGAATGACAGCAAGTACAACCTTATTGATTTTTACTGAATATATCTTTCTCCACTGGTTTCTTTGAAAGTATTCAGATTGCAAGTGTTCCGGAATACTTTCAGTTGCAAAGAAGAAACTACCAGCTGTAACCCAGAGGCCAACTGTAGTCTTATATTTCCAAGTTTCCTGTGAGGACTTCGGTGAAGCAATAGGACGAATCCTAATTTACAAAGATGTTGGGGAACAAAAAATATACTCTAAGTGCTATAATAACACTGTTCTGTCTCATCTCTATTTATAATGGTTCTATTCAGTTAGATACACTATTTGATTTGGTTATTTTCTAAACATGATTGATTCTTCATCTTGACTTTTTGTTTTACCTTTTCTCATGACTGTTCATGATATTTAAATAATTTCAACTAATGAATAGGAGTTTTTTCCCTTTTAATTATGGTGATTATATTAAAGAATTAATTAGCTTCTATCATAAAAATAATAAAATTAAGTCTAAACTTGGCCATGATTCTTTGTTAGTTTATAAAAGAATGCTTCAGTAATCATAACTGCTCATTAAAGTTAATTCTATTGTCTCATTTGTTATTGAATGTCCTTTTTATTCATTGACCTTTAAGATAATTAATTGTTACTTGTCCAAGGAATACAAGATCCCAAATACTTTTACTGTGAAAATTTGGCTAATTCATCAAATAGAAAAATCATCTTTAAAAGAATGTTTTCTAGCATAACTCTTTGGGCAAAAGTTAGTTGATTTTATGTTTTATTAATGCTAATTGAATATGTTGAGAACTCTTGGAAAGTATGACTACAAAATCTTTTTTTCAACAAAAAACTTGAACTGAAAAATCTAGAATGATCAGGTTACTGTTTATAAGCTCAACAGGGCCTTTCACCACAGATATCTCCGTGTGTGCGTTCTCAGTCGCTTCAATCTTGTCCGACTCTTTGTGACCCCATGGACTGCCCCCCGCCAGGTTTCTCTGTCCATGGGATTTTCCAGGCAAGAATACTGAACTGGGTTGCCATGCTCTCTTCCAGGGGATATTCCTGACCCAGGGATCAAACGGGTGTCTCTTGCACGGCAGGCAAATTCTTTACCTACTGAGCCACGTAGGAAGCCCTATAGATATCTCTATGCTGTATATTGTGAAGATAATGTACTTAACATTTTCCATTTTGCCAGAAACTTCCTTTATGAAGCTTTAACTATTTAGATGAGTAAACTGAATTTTGCTTGAACAGAAAAATAAATAGCAGATTCATTCTTGGTAAGAATTTATCTTTTGATCCATGAGACAAAATTCTGGAAACACAGAAAGGAACATGGTGCAGACTGCTGCCAGTTCTAGTAGTTAGAAGAGCAACTCAGAAGGAGCTGGATCAACAACACAGAATTTAAGCAAAAATTATCAAGGAGTCATAGAGTAAAAGAATCTTGCAAATGCTGAGTTTAAAAAGATACCTTAAATTACATGAAATAATAAACTACCTGCCCTAAAAATCTTCCCTAAAAATTCCTAGTAAGTGACTGTCTTCCAGCCTATGATTAAACACACACAATGGCAACTCACTATCACACTTCTATCTTTTATATTTCTATCACAAAGTAATTATAATAAAAATCAAACCTGCTGGTATTCATCCTAATTTTATCCTCAGAGGGGTAAAATAGAACCTGTCTTCAGATAGAAAATATCAACCACCCACTTGTGGAGCTAAATGAGGCTACCATCCTCCTCTCATTCTGGAGTCTAGAAACCATTTCTATTCATGTGGCCTAGAACGACCTTAGCTTTCATAGGTGGACATCACCATTTGACATGAAGTGAGCTCAGGCAGTTTTAACAATGTTGCTGTCAAGTGCTTTATCCCAATTAAAATGATTCAGAGTCGAATTCATCATCCTTTTGAGTTTTTAGCTTAATTTTTTGGTCTTCTACAAATCACATCACATATGCCAATACCCTGAGTCATATGCTTATTATTTGGCCCAAACGACAAACATATTGAAAAGTTACAAAGATTACCTAGGCAACTGATGCACTCCTAGAAACTTCTAGATTTATGTTACACTTTCAGTTGGATGCGCTACAGTCATTTAACCAGTTTGTAATCTACCTAATTATAGTAGAATTTAGCTATTTCTCTACTTCCCTAAGAACTGAATCATTGAGATGCCTTCTATATATATAAGTTGATATCCAGAGAACTTGTTATGTATGATTTATCTTTGAACTCAATAATACCATCAAAGAAAGAAATGGAATTGCTCACTTTTTGTTTCTTTTTTCTCCTCCTTCCACAGTCCAGTCAGTCAACAGGTACGGCTGATTTTCTTCTACATATTGATTTAATCCTTTCCCTGCCATGATCTCACTGACCTTTGTCCAAGAATATTTCACCTCAGTTTATCACCTCATAACCAGAGGTGGATCCATGTTTGAGGAGATCTGGAGCTTATTTTCAAGGCCTTCTTTAAGAAAAATAATAAAAAATTCAAAAATAAAATTCTATATATTGAAGGTGACCTTGCAAGGAAGAAAGCAGGGCTTAGCTTCACAGTAAAGTTGCTTCTGGGTTCACTGATTGTCAATTTTTAGAGTAGCGTGGTCACAAGACTGACATGGTTCCTGACCCCAAGGCACTTGCATTCTAACCACAGGAAATATTTCTCTTGCATGAAGGTCAGCAGCAGATGATGGCCTTCAGGTGCTACTTTAATATGAGCACAATGATGGCACAAAAGATGGGAAGTTAGACTTTAAAACAAATTGATTGATGATCCCTTTCCTTTCTCCCTTCTCCCCTCCCTTTCTCCCTTCTTTCTTTTCTTTCTTGCTGTTTTAGTTCTAGTTTTTTTGTTTGTTTGTTTAAACTACTATTCCTAGCTCAGTTGGTAAAGAATCTGCCTGCAATGCAGGAGATCCCGGTTTGATTCCTGGGTTGGGAAGATTCGGTGGAGAAGGGACAGGCTACCCACTCCAGTATTCTTGGGCTTCCCTTGTGGCTCAGCAGGTAAAGAATCTGCCCACAATGCGGGAGGCCTGGGTTTGACCCCTGGGGTGGGATGATCCTCTGGAGAAGTGAAAGGCTACCCACTCTAGTATTCTGGCCTGGAGAATTCCATGCACTGTACAGTCCATAGGGTCTCAAAGAGACTGAGCCACTTGTACTTTCACTTTCATTTATATTCCTCTTCATCCTGACTCACACCCCACCCAGAGCTACCTTTCCCAACTTGACATCATGTTTTAATTTAAGAATCTGCCCCTGGGAATCTATTTTCCAAACTTCTGATTCCTAGACTGCTGTCTTCCTAGTCCCCTCTCTTCAGGGCTATCAGCACCACTCGATAAGCAGGCAGTGAAGTGTGCAGTTGAGAAAAGCAGGGACTAGAACTTCACGCTTTATGTTTTTCACAGTGGCCTTGTTCCCTGTTGTGGATGGATGTCAGGAGACACTGTGTGAACATATTTGTGGTTTGATGTTTTATAAAAGCCAATATTTGTTATGATGATGAGTATTTAAACATCAATTTATTATTAAATTGCATATACATGAGGCATTTGAGATTTGCTGTATACCAAGCTCTTTCTGAATGGCCACTTTTTTTTTTTAATTGAAGTATAGTCGATTAACAATGCTGTGTTAGTTTCAGGTGTGTAGCAAACTGATTCGGTTATACACATACGTCTATACATAAATTCTTTTTCAGATTCTTTTCCACTATAGGTTATTACAAGATCTTCAATATAGTTTCCCATTCTATACAGCAGGTCCTCATTTATCTATTTTGTGTATCAGTTCAGTTCAGTTCAGTCGCTCAGTCGTGTCCGACTCTTTGCGACCCCATGAATCGCAGCATGCCAGGCCTTCCTGTCCATCGCCAACTCCCAGAGTTCACTCAAACTCATGTCCATTGAGTCGGTGATGCCATCCAGCCATCTCATCCTCTGTCATCCCCTTCTCCTCCTGCCCATTTTATGTAAAGATATAAATTATATATATATGTGTGTGTGTGTTAGTCGCTCAGTCATGTCCAACTCTTTGTGACCCTTTGGACTGTAACCTGCCAGGATCTTCAGTCCATGGGATTCTCCAAGGAAGAATACTGGAGAGGGTTGCCATGCCCTCCTCCAGGGAATCTTTCCAACCCAGGGATCGAGCCCATGTCTTTTGTGTCTCCTGCATTGCAGGTGGATTCTTTACCTGCTGAGCCATTGGGGAAGCCCCAGTTCCGCATACAAGTGATATCAAATGACATTTCTCTTTCTCTGGCTGACTTACTCCATTTAGTATGATAATCTCTAGGTCCATTCATATTGCTGCATATGGCATTATTTCATTCTTTTTATGGCTGAGTAATATTTATTTTTATGCTGAGTAATATTCCATTGTGTATATATATATATATATATATATATATATATATATATATACACACAATGCATTTTATCTTGAATGTCCACTCTTACAATGTGAAAACATATTCTGATAATACTACTACATTCTCTCTTAAAATGTAAGGCAGTGAAAATGAGCCACCTGTATCAGGAATAAAAAGGAAGCTTTTAAAATGCCAATTTCTAGGTCCTGTTCCATTATGTGGTGGAGAGAGTAGCAAAGGCCTTCATGGCAAACGACCAGGATAGGGGTTCTCAAATTTTAGAATCACTGGGAAGGCTGGATAAACAGACCACTGGACCTCAACTCCAGGAGTTTCTTATTGAATCAGTTTAGGGTGAAACCTGAGAATCTGCATTTCTAACAAGGTCCCAAGTGACTCTGAGGTTGCTGATTCAGGCCCTGTGCTTTGAGAAGCACTGGAGAACACCATTCAAACTAATGCCTCAGCAAACCTACGAACCACCACAAGTCACAGATTTAATAACGCTTATATGTGGTCAATTTTAGATCCATAAATGCCAAGAGTCTACTAAACTTTATCTTCCTTTTTATAGTTGAGAGCTACACTGAAGCTTAACCTGTGTCTCTTTTATAGGGACACATTTTTAAAATTCAAGTACCTAAACAATATTGTAATTACCATGATGAAAATATAGTGACAAAGAACTAGATGTAAATATAAAGTTTCTATGTAGATTTCCAACTGAATACCTGTTTCTGTGCATTAGTTCTTACAGTCATTTATTTTAAATCTGTTGCTGTGTGGTAAGGACTGTGAATGACCAAATTTTGCTTGGTTATTTACATTAACAAACAACTTCAGAGTCTCAATGACTTATAATGATACAGATTTACTTCTTATTCGGGTTATGAGTTATCTGTGGATCCCCTGCAGCTCCACTCTACTTATCTTCTCATCCCGAGAACCCAGGCTAAAAGGAGCAGTGCCTATCTGGATGTGACACTGTCATTGCAAAGGGAGGGAGAAATGGCTGAAGTACACTATGGTTCTCGAAGCTTCTGCTTGGACACAGAGTAGACCACTTCTGTTTACACTCCATTGGGCAAACAGTCCCATGGCCCAGACTGATATCAGTGTGTCATATGACCATACGTGCTGGCATATAACCCTGTAAGTTGGACTTTGTTACTGCTAAGTCACTTCAGTCGTGTCTGACTCTGTGCGACCCCATAGATGGCAGCCCACTAGGCTCCTCTGTCCTTGGGATTCTCCAGGCAAGAATACTGGAGTGGGTTGCTATTTCCTTCTCCAATGCATGAAAGTGAAAAGTGAAAGTGAAAGTGAAGTTGCTCAGTTGTGCCTGACTGTTAGCAACCCCATGGACTGGAGCCTACCAGGCTCCTCCGTCCACGGGATTTTCCAGGCAAGAGTACTGGAGTAGGGTGCCATTGCCTTCTCCGAAGTTGGACTTTAGATAACTGGAAAGAAAAGTACAATGTTACATACAAGAAACTAAGCTTTTAATTTAGCTCCAGATAGTCCAGAGAGTATGCCCCGGGATTTCAGAGATTGAAATAAGATTCCTAAACAAACAACACAGGTTTATTATCTGCCCACTTTGTATTAGGTTAAAAGGACAAGGTGAAAAGGACAAACTGAAGAGGGAAGCGTGTTCTAAGAGTCCTGGTCAGTCCATCCCTGGACACAGAAACTATTGGCCAGGCTCTTTGGTTTTCCACCTGCAATGCGGAATTAGAAAACATCCCTAATCCTCCAGGAACATTACAAGGATTCATTAATTTCCAGAGAGGTTAGTAATTTCTCCCAAGGTATTTTCAAGGTTCTGTGTTCCCTCAGAAAAAAAAAAAAAAAAAACTGCTCAAAAGTCTAAATTTATTTTTCGTTGTTATTAAAATCATGACATTGTACTTACTCAGAAATTAAACCTGAAAACATAATTTCTGACCTTGTTAAAGTGATTTTTAATTGCTTTAAAATTTTTTTGTACTTTGATAGATTATGTATTCACTATTAAATGAATAGGATCAAGGGCACTTGGTAATAAAATTAACCTTGATCTCCTTTCTAAACTTAATAAAATTATCCTATGTACTAGTTAATATATATAATTAATACTTACAATAACACATTTTACTCCTCTGGCACAGTTTTCTACTCACCTATTTTCAATGCATACTCAAATATTTATTTACTGAAATTTTTTGTTTTCTAAGGAAGAAATTCAAATTGCTCTTTTATGACAGGCGTGCAATGTACACTTCCTAATCCTTTCACTGGTGGCTTGCTGATAAGACGATGTAGTGAATGATGCTATTGAATTTTTAATCTGCCAATTCTCAAGTACTGAGTTATGACATAAAATTGAGGATGCTATTTGCTTACCAGCTGCCACAGGGAACAGGACAACTTGTAATTTCCATGACTATTGGAATTCAACACTAATGGAGGGGTGCCCAAATTTATCTAAGTGACAATTCAAAACATCTCTCAGGGGTCTGAGACAAGAACCATGACAACAGTTGCCAGTATGAAAGGAGTCAGCCAGAAAAGAATAATTTCTTAGTGAGTGCAATAGGTGATAAGTAATAGAAAACAGCAATGCAACATGGCTATGACTTTTCTGGACCTATACGTACATTTCCTTTTTCTATTAAATTATGCTTTTACTAACTCATTATTAGTAGACGGCATGTAGACCATCAAAGATTTTCCCATGTACAATCTCATTCTTTTCTGAAGGCTCTCTGGTCATTATCCACTTTAAAGATAAGAAAACTAGACTTCAGAGAATTTAGGCACCTTCTCCAAAGACACATCTAGTTAAAAAAATAATTGGAACATCCCTGAAATCAGGTCTCCCATTTCACGTTCTGCCTTTATACTAAACCTTGGCTGTCTACTACTGATTTTTTAAAAATATAATCAAATTGCATTGCAGTTAATTTAGTTCCCTCATCAAAATTTCTGAGAGCAATGAATCAATTATGTTTCTCTCATGTTACTATATGGAAATGATCTGTATGTCTTTACATGCTCATTTGTCAAAAGTGTTTAAAAATAATCCGTTCTTGTTTCTAGGCATAGTCCACTTACTGTAGCGGGTTTGGTAAATTTCCAGTTATATAAAGTATTTCTTACATGCACCTTTAGGTTGGAGTTTGCCAGAAGGTTCCATCAGATATCTGAACCACATTCCCCACAATTCAGACACCAGATTTGAGTGCACATGATGTCAAGAGGCAACAGTTAGAACCGGACATGGAACAACAGACTGGTTCCAAATTGGGAAAGGAGTACGTCAAGGCTGTATATTCTCACCCTGCTTATTTAACTTCTATGCAGAGTTCAGTTCAGTTCAGTCCCTCAGTCATGTCCTACTCTTTGTAATCCCATGGGCTGCAGCATGCCAGGCATCTCTGTCCATCACCAACTCCTGGAGTTTACTCAAATTTATGTCCATCAAGTTGGTGATGCCATCCAACTATGTCATCCTCTGTCGTCCCCTTCTCCTCCCACCTATATCTTTCCAGGCATCAGGGTCTTTTCAAATGAGTTAACTCTTCTCATCCGATGGCCAAAGTATTGGAGTTTCAGCTTCAGCATCAATCCTTCCAATGAACACCCAGGACTGATCTCCTTTAGGATGGACTGGTTGGATCTCCTTGCAGTCCAAGGGACTCTCAAGGGTCTTCTCCAACACCACAGTTCAAAAGCATCAATTCTTTGGCACTCAGGTTTCTTTATAGTCCAACTCTCACATCCATACATGACTACTGGAAAAACCATAGCCTTGACTAGACAGACCTTTGTTGGCAAAGTAATGTCTCTGCTTTTTAATATGCTATCTAGGTTGGTCAAAACTTTCCTTCCAAGGAGTAAACATCCTTTAATTTCATGGCTGCAGTCACCATCTGCAGTGATGTTGGAGCCCAAAAAATAAAGTCTGACACTGTTTCCACGGTTTCCCCATCTATTTGCCATGAAGTGATGGGACTGGATGCCATGATCTTAGTTTTCTGAATGTTGACCTTTAAGCCAACTATTTAACTCTCTGCTTTCACTTTCACATGGACTTCCCTGGTGGCTCAGACAGTATAGCATCTCCCTACAATGCGGGAGAACCATGTTCAATCCCTGGGTCAGGAAGATCTCCTGGAGAAGGAAATGGCAACCTGCTCCAGTATTCTTGCCTGGAAAATCCCATGGACAGAGGAACCTGGTAGGCTACGGTCCATGGGGTCACAAAGAGTTGGACACGACTGAGTGACTTCACTTCACTTCACTTTCACTTTCATCAAGAGGCTCTTTAGTTCTTCTTTGCTTTCTGCCATAAGGGTGGTGTCATCTGCATATCTGAGGTTATTGATATTTCTCCTAGCAATCTTGATTCCAGATTGTGCTTCATCCAGCCCAGTGTTTCTCATGATGTACTCTGCATATAAGTTAATTAAGCAGTATACAGTATATAGCCTTGACATACTCTTTTTCCTATTTGGAACCAGTCTGTTGTTCCATGTCCAGTTCTAACTAACTGTTGCTTCCTGACCTGCATACAGGTTTCTCAAGAGGCAGGTCAGGTAGTCTAGTATTCCCATCTCTTGAAGAATTTTCCATAGTTTATTGTGATCCACACAGTCAAAGGCTTTGGCATAGTCAATAAAGCAGAAATAGAAGTTTTTATTGACCTCTCTTGCTTTTTCAGTGATATAGCAGATGTTAGCAATTTGATCTCTGGTTCCTCTGCCTTTTCTAAAGCCAGCTTGAACATCTGGAAGTTCATGGTTCATGTATTTCTAAAGCCTGCTTGGAGAATTTTGAGCATTACTTTACTAGCGTGTGAGATGAGTCCAATTGTGTGGTAGTTTGAGCATTCTTTGGCATTGCCTTTCTTTGGGACTGGAATGAAAATTGACCTTTTCCAGTCCTGTGGCCACTGCTGAGTTTTCCAAATTTGGTGGCATATTGAGTGCAGCACTTTCACAGCATTATCTTTCAGGATTTGAAATAGCTCAACTGGAATTCCATCACCTCCACTAGCATTGTTCATAGTGATGCTTTCTAAGGCCCACTTGACTTCACATTCCAGGATGTCTGGTTCTAGGTCAGTGATCACACCATCGTGATTATCTGGGTCGTGAAGATCTTTTTTGTACAGTTCTTCTGTGTATTCTTGCCACCTCTTCTTAATATTTTCTGCTTCTGTTAGGTCCATACCATTTCTAGGCAGAGTACATCATGCAAAATACTGGGCTGGATGACACAGAAGCTGGAACCAAGATGGCTGGGAGAAATGTCAGTAACCTTAGACTCAGATATGCAGATGACACCACCATTATGGCAGAAAGCAAAGAGGAAGTAAAGAGCCTCCTGATGAAGGTGAAAGAGGAGAGTGAAAAAGCCACTGGCATAAATCCACATTCAAAAAACTGAGGTCATGGCATCCAGTCCCATCACTTTACGGCAAATAGATGGTAAAACAATAGAAACAGTGACAGATTTTCTTTTCTTGGGCTCCAAAATCACTGCAGATGATGACTAAAGCCATGAAATTCAAATACGCTTGCTCTGTGAAAGAAAAGCTATGACCAACCTCGATAGTATATTAAAAATCAGAGATATTACTTTACCAATAAAGGTCTGTCTAGTCAAAGCTATGGTTTTTCCAGTAGTCATGTATGGATGTGAGAGTTGGACTATAAAGAAACCTGAGTGCCAAAGAATTGATGCTTTTGAACTGTGGTGTTGGAGAAGACTCTTGAGAGTCCCTTGGACTGCAAGGAGATCCAACCAGTCAATCCTAAAGAATCGGTCCTGAATATTCATTGGAAGGACTGATGCTGAAGCTGAAGCTCCAGTACTTTAGCCACCTCATGCGAAGAGTTGACTCATTTAAAAAGACCCTGATGTTGGGAAAGATTGAAGGTGGAAGGAGAAGGGGATGACAGAGGATGAGATGGTTGGATGGCATCACTGACTCAATGGACATGAGTTTGAGCAAGATCCAGGAGTTGGTGATGGACAGGGAAGCCTGGCATGCTGCAGTCCATGGAGTCACAAAGAGTCGGACACAACTCAGTGACTGAACTGAACTGAACTGATATATCTATTATCACACACTGATAATACCTGTCAAAGCTACCTGATTTAGTGAGTAGTCAATTAGGACCGGCAAAGAGATGCATTTTAAGAAAGACAGCGTTGTTAACTTTTTAGTCAATTACTTTCTCCAGGTCACCTTGCTAGATCCTATGAATGATATTATGGGAAATTTGCTCTAGAAAATATACCATCCAGATGAGGAGACATTACAAATACATCCAAGTTAGCTAATGATGCACATTAATGAATTCTTTCACCATATATTCAACAAACATTTATCAAACAGCAAACTTGCAGCAGTTACTATGCTAGAGGTGATCAATACATAAAGGAACAAAATAGAGGAGATAACAGCATAGATATTGAAGCAGCATGGATGCCATGTGTCCTCAAAGAACAAAATATGAGAAGTCATTATAGACATTAAAGCAATATAGATGTCACATACTTTGGACAAATGTAGGATTATCCTGGTATTTTCATGGAAGGCCAGCTGAGGGCCCAAAGAATGAGTAGAACCAAGGGAGAAAGTATTTTAGATAAAAAATATAATACATGTAAAGTTATAGATGGAAATGAGAAAGACTTATGTGGAAAAGAGTAATGAGTAATTTATTCCATCTATGATAAAGGAAGACGCGGGAGAAAGGTGTTGAGATGAGTCAATGGAAGGATTTGAATTAATTAAAAGTTAATAAATTTAGGTATCTTAATACAGTGGGGCACCAGTAAAGTTACCAAACAGAAGAACAGAATGAACAAAGCTATAGTTTAAGATTAAAGATATGAAAAATGGATGTAGTAAAGGGGTTGAGGAAGAATATCAAGAGCATATAAGAGTTAATAATACTGTACCTGGGAGGCAGCTCTAGGGAGTCTTCTTGGGTATGGAAAAGTATGGCTTGTTTTATGGTTGGTTAAGCAAACATATACATAATATACCTACACAAAGTGTCAACAAACTGAACACTTAATACTTGTTTACTTGTTTAAAATATTTTATTTTTTACTTAAATATTAAATTTTTTTTTTACCAAGTTGTGTTGGTTTCTGCCATACAACCATGCAAATCCCTCCAGGTCATCAGAGAGTGCCAGACTGGGCTCCCTGTGCTACTTGGCAACTTCTCACCAGCTATCCGTCTTTCACCGACTAGTGTATGTGTGTTGATGCCTCTTGCTCCATTCATCCCACTGTCTCACTCCCCTACCGTGTCCACAAGTCCATTATCTACATCTGCGTCTCCACTCCTTCCCTGCTGCTTACTTTGAAATGTTTGCAGTTCAGTCAGTTCAGTTCAGTTGCTCAGTCGTGTCCAACTCTTTGCAAACCCATGGACTGCAGCAAGCCAGGCTTCCCTGTCCATCACCAACTCCTGGAGCTTGCTCAAACTCATGTCCATTGAGTCGGTAATGCCATCCAACCATCTCATCCTCTGTCATCCCCTTCTCCTCCCAACTTCAATCTTTCCCAGCATCAGGGTCTTTTCAAATGAATCAGTTTTTCCCATCAGATGGCCAAAGTATTGGAGTTTCAGCTTAAGCATCAGTCCTTCCAATGAATATTCAGGACTGATTTCCTTTAGGATGGACTGGTTGGGTCTCCTTGCAGTCCAAGGGACTCTCAAGAGTCTTTTTCAATACCACAGTTCAGAAGCATCAATTCTTTGTTGCTCAGCTTTCTTTATAGTCCAACTCTCACATCAGTATCAGTTCAGTTCAGTTCAGTTGCTCAGTTGTGTCCGACTCTTTGTGACCCCATGAATCACAGGACAACAGGCCTCCCTGTCCATCACCAACTCCCGGAGTTCACTCAGACTCACGTCCATCGAGTCAGTGATGCCATCCAGCCATCTCATCCTCTGTCGTCCCCTTCTCCTCCTGCCCCCAATCCCTCCCAGCATCAGAGTCTTTTCCAATGAGTCAACTCTTCGCATGAGGTGGCCAAAGTACTGGAGTTTCAGCTTTAGCATCATTCCTTCCAAAAAAATCCCAGGGCTGATCTCCTTCAGAATGGACTGGTTGGATGTCCTTGCAGTCCAAGGGGCTCTCAAGAGTCTTCTCCAACACCACAGTTCAAAAGCATCAATTCTTCGGTGCTCAGCCTTCTTCACAGTCCAACTCTCACATCCATACATGACCACAGGAAAAACCATAGCCTTGAGTAGACGAACCTTTGTTGGCAAAGTAATGTCTCTGCTTTTGAATATGCTATCTAGGTTGGTCATAACTTTCCTTCCAAGGAGTAAGCGTCTTTTAGTTTCATGGCTGCAATCACCATCTGCAGTGATTTTGGAGCCCCCAAAAATAAAGTATCTCACTATTTCCTTTGCTTCTCCATCTATTTGCCATGAAGTGATGGGACAGGATGCCATGATCTTAGTTTTCTGGATGTTGAGTTTTAAGCCAACGTTTTCACTCTCCTCTTTTACCTTCATCAGGAGGCTCTTTAGTTCTTCTTTGCTTTCTGCCATAAGGGTGGTGTCATCTGCATATCTGAGGTTATTGATATTTCTCCTGGCAATCTTGATTCCAGCTTGTGCTTCATCCAGCCTAGCATTTTGCATGAGGTACTCTGCATAGAAGTTAAATAAGCAGAATGACAATACACAGTTTTGATGTACTCCTTTCCCTATTTGGAACCAGTCTGTTGTTCCATGTCCAGTTCTAACTGTTGCTTCCTGACCTGCATACAGATTTCTCAGGAGGCAAGTCAGGTGGTCTGGTATTCCCATCTCTAGAATAATTTTCCACAGTTTGTTGTGATCCACACAGTCAAAGGCTTTGGCATAGATAATAGAAGTAGATGCTTTTCTGTAAGTCTCTTGCTTTTTTGATGATCCAACAGATGTTGGCAACTTGATCACTGGTTCCTCTATCTTTTCTAAATCCAGCTTGAACATCTGAAAGTTCATGGTTCACATACTATTGAAGCCTGGCTTGGAGAATTTTTTTTTTTAAACTTTACATAATTGTATTAGTTTTGCCAAATATCAAAATGAATCCGCCACAGGTATACATGTGTTCCCCATCCTAAACCCTCCTCCCTCCTCCCTCCCCATACCATCCCTCTGGGTCGTCCCAGTGCACTAGCCCCAAGCATCCAGTATCGTGCGTCGAACCTGGACTGGCAACTCGTTTCTTACATGATATTTTACATGTTTCAATGCCATTCTCCCAAATCTTCCCACCCTCTCCCTCTCCGACAGAGTCCTTAAGACTGTTCTATACATCAGTGTCTCTTTTGCTGTCTCGTACACCGGGTTATTGTTACCATCTTTCTAAATTTCATATATATGCATTAGTATACTGTATTTATGTTTTTCCTTCTGGCTTACTTCACTCTGTATAATAGGCTCCAGTTTCATCCACCTCATTAGAACTGATTCAAATGTATTCTTTTTAATGGCTGAGTAATACTCCATTGTGTATATGTACCACAGCTTTCTTATCCATTCATCTGCTGATGGACAACTAGGTTGCTTCCATGTCCTGGCTATTATAAACAGTGCTGCGATGAACATTGGGGTACACGTGTCTCTTTCCCTTCTGGTTTCCTTAGTGTGTATGCCCAGCAGTGGGATTGCTGGATCATAAGGCAGTTCTATTTCCAGTTTTTTAAGGAATCTCCACACTGTTCTCCATAGTGGCTGTACTAGTTTGCATTCCCACCAACAGTGTAAGAGGGTTCCCTTTTCTCCACACCCTCTCAGCATTTATTATTTGTAGACTTTTGGATCGCAGCCATTCTGACTGGTGTGAAATGGTACCTCATAGTGGTTTTGATTTGCATTTCTCTGATAATGAGTGATGTTGAGCATCTTTTCCTGTGTTTGTTAGCCATCTGTATGTCTTCTTTGGAGAAATGTCTCTTTAGTTCTTTGGCCCATTTTTTGATTGGGTCGTTTATTTTTCTGGAGTTGAGCTGTAGGAGTTGCTTGTATATTTTTGAGATTAGTTGTTTGTCGGTTGCTTCATTTGCTATTATTTTTGAATATTACTTTGCTAGCATGTGAGATGAGTGCAATTGTGCGGTAGTTCGAACATTCTTTGGCATTGCCTTTCTTTGGGATTGGAATGAAAACTGACCTTGAAATGTTTTACTTCAACACACAAAAATACAAGAACAACAGAGTGCTTCTAGAGAACAGGGGGGATGTAGCTGGAGTAATCTCTTTCCCTTATGTCTCATTTCCCATCCATCTTTAAGTCAAAGTGATTCTACCTTTCAAACATATCCTAAATCCTAACACTCCTCTCCAGCTCCACCACTTCCTTCCTATGGAAGGATGTTCAAGTTAATGATGTCTCTTAGCTAGAATATTCCAGTGCATTCCTAACTGCCTTTCTCTTCTACTCTTCCCCCACTTCCTGCAGTGTGTTCTTGGTACAGAGACTAAATGCAAAATCTTTGTGATCACATTGCATCACTCCAGCTGAACGCCCTCCCTACTGGCGGCCCCCAGGAGCTGATCATTTAACTCATAGTACAATACGAACTTTTAGTTCTGATTTACCAAGCTCTATGTAACCTGGCTTTTGCCTGCCTTCCCCAGATCTTTCCACATTATTCCACCCCACTCTACTCTAGATAGCCTGCCCTTTCTTTTCCTCAAACATGGCCAACGTATTCTCAGTTAGGGTTTTGATGAGCTATTCTTACTCTGGCTGCAATGCTTTCCCCCGATATTTCCTGGACTCTTTCTTATCACATTAATTTCTGTTTAAATGTCACCTCTTCAGATACCTTTACATTTTAGGAAAGAGAAACAAACAATAACTAAGTTAATTACATTTTAAAAATCAATGTTAATAAGTGCTATGTAGAGAAATGAAGTATCATGATGTGGTAGTGTGACTAGGAAAACCTTTCCAAAGACCTGCTAAAGGATCCCTCCTGACCTCTTGATTGCCATATCCCCTACTGTGGTATCACACAGAAAATATCTGAGAGTCTTAGTTATCACACCATCTCTTTCCAAAATGCCAGTTTTTAAAGCTTCTCTGAAGATCTCTGGAGCACCCAAATTATCTAGAAAGAAGTTCCATTAACCACAGCTTGTACTTGCCCACAGAGTCTAAGAGATTACACCCTGTTTTAAATTGCTAAAGTGATTCTGCTAGGCAAATCACAAACTATTCTATCAACCCGATGATAGTAAAAAGGCAAACAGACAATTCCTTCCTCCTTTTCTCCATCTGTGGAATGAGGTTAATGAGATGTTGCACCTTATGACAGCAGTCTTTGTAAAAAGAATTTGGATATAAACAGAAAGAATGGAATTGTTTTGTCTTAAATATGTGTCCCATTTATGCATTTTGAGTCATCATAGGGCTTATGGATTGTGCAGAAGATTTCCATAGGTTTGTAATGATTCTGACAAATAAACGAAATGGACTATCACTGGCTAGGTCTAGAAACCTGATCATCAAACTTCAAGACACTGCCCTTAACATAAATCTCAGAGTCATTCTGGCTTGTTTGTAATGAGTTGAGATATTTTAAAAACAAATCTAAACTCATATAGAGAAAAATTAAATCATCTTTGAAAAAAGTATTATTTGGAACTCAAAAGGAAAAGCACATAGGAATATAAAGTCTCAGTTTTCGGCATTAGGTTGCTTCCTAATAGATAGATATGTCCAATCAAAAGGAGAATATATTAAGAAAATTTGTCACTACTGCCAAATAATATTAGTGCTACTTTCATAAAGTCATAATATATGTGATGAAGAACTTTCTCCTTCATGTTTATTATTATAATAGGTTGAAATGAATATGGATTGTTTCTTGCTGTGTGTGTATGGCATGTCATCTGACTGCATTACAGTTGTAATATTCTAATCATTATAAAAATTAACTTTCATTATGCTTCTTCTTTTCTTCTTGTTTGGTAATGCTACTAATTTTATAATATTCAATTATGGTTCACTTTCTGGTCCTTGTAGTTCCCTTAAGGGCTTACTTACATAATAAAGAATAATATTCTTATTATGCTATTGAGGATTTTAATATAAAGCAAAGTGATTATTATTAAAAGTGTCAATCTTTTATCTCAGGTTGTCAGGTATCTTCAAATTTAGAAGATCAAAAGGTAACTGAATACCTGATTTTCAACTGAGTCTCATCTGCCGCAGAAAAAATGAAAGCATTACCTGAAAGACTGAACCATTTTTAAATAATGAAAATTGTATTGTCAAATTTCTCTTTTTCAAAGCATTTTAAAATATTTCACAGAATTCTTTTCATCAGATGTGTGTCAGGAAAGAGACCATACCCTTGGGATGAGATCTCAGCATTATTCAAAAATGGGAAAAGGCAGCTGTAACAGAACTAACATTTAATTTTGTAAATTATGCGAGAATGAAGTTAATACTATTACTAGGCTACTGCTGTGAAAATCAGAATATCAACGGTTAGATTAATGTCATTTTACAACTGACTCTAAGAATATATTTTCTCATGTTTTGACTTAAAAAGTGTCAATCTAAAGCCTTCATTTTCGCAATATTCATCAGAGCAGTGACAAATGATGATTAAATTAAGTTCAACCTGGAACACTGCCATTTGTCCTATTTTCTCTTACACATAGTCTGTATCTTATGTAGTTTTTAAATGCCAGGCACTATGCCAAGTATATTACATGCGTCAATTACTACAATACCCTGTGAAGTAACTATAAGCTGGATGAGGGTAAGCAGTCCATCTCTTTTGGTCACTGATAGTACGTACAACTTAGAATTATGGCTGCCACATAGTAGGGATTCGATAAATATTTGTTGAGTTGAATTGATTTTACACAAGGCAGGTAAAAGTGCCTATATACATAAATGAAAAGTCATATTCCTGTTTGGTTAGATTATTTTTTTTCTTATCTTTTATCCCTATGGCAACATATAACTGACTTTCCAGAAAAATAAAAGAAAACAAAACAATTTCTCCTAGGTGGAGGAAAAAAAAAAAGACTGATTCTATATAACTTCTGAGTTTTCCTCTGTGGGTTTACAACACACAAGCCTCCAAGCTGCAGATGAAATAACAGAGCTAATGTTAGTTGCTCAGTCGTGTCTGATTCTTTGCGACCCCATGGACTGTAGCCTGCCAGGCTCCTCTGTCCATGGAATTTTCCAGGCAAGAATGCTGGAGTGGGTCTCCAGGGGATCTTCCCAACCCAGGGATCAAACCTGGGTCTCCTGCATTGCAGGCAGATTCTTTACCATCTGAGCCACCAGGGAAGCCCAGAATAGAGGATGCTGCTGCTGCTGCTAAGTTGCTTCAGTCATGTCCGACTCTGTACGACCCCATAGACAGCAGCCCACCAGGCTCCCCCGTCCCTGGGATTCTCCAGGCAAGAACACTGGAGTGGGTTACCATTTCGCTCTCCAATGCATGAAAGTGAAAAGTGAAAGTGAAGTCACTCAGTTATGTCGGACTCTTCGCGACCCCATGGACTGCAGCCTACCAGGCTCCTCCTTCCATGGGATTTTCCAAGCAAGAGTACTGGAGTGGGGTGCCATTGCCTTCTCCAAGAGTAGAGGATAAAAAGTACCAATGGCTGGGGTTGTTGTGATACTAAAAGTGCAGTTTCAGAAGGCTCTGAACATAGAAAATTAATATTTTGGGGGGATTCTCATTTTCAGGGAACTTGGGCTGGAGGCTAGAGATCTGATGGAGTTCCTGACTCTGGGTGGCAGTGGTAACATAGCAGTCAGAACCATGAGGAGCTTCTCTTTCTAAACATCCTATTGAACTCAGAGCTTCAGCCCATTGAGTTGGCCCCAAATGATCAAGAAAGATGGTTGAGAGGTACTCTTGAGTAGACTGTAGATAGCCATATTAACTTACAGATCACTAAGCCACCTTTATATCATTCACTATAGTCAAGGTTTTGTTCTATCCACAATCCTAGATTGTGGACAGAAGAGAGGCTGTGAAAGCCTGTAAAGCCAGAAATCAGAATTGGTGAGGTCAAGACACCAGAGAGCTCCCTGCACTGGCCTAACCTGGGGTTTACAGACCATTGGACATTAATAGAGACACTCTTAGAATGCATGCGTGCATGCTAAGTTGCTTCAGCCTTGTTCGATTCTTTGGGACCCCATGGATTGTAACCCACCAGGCTCTTCTGTCCATGGGATTCTCCAGGCAAGAATACTGGAGTGAGTTGCCATGCCCTTCTCCAAGGGATCTCTCCAACCCAGGGATCAAACCACATCTCTTATGTCTCCTGCATTAGCAGGAGGAGTCTTTACCACTAGTGCCACCTGGGAAGCTCCCCTCTTTTAGAATGCAGGTGTTTAATGGGTTTAGGGAGACCAAGAGGAGAAAACATTGGTGATTCCAGAAAGTGAAGACCCAAAGATCATATCAGAGTTACTCAAACTTCTCTTTACAGCCCTTTCCCAAGCCCCTAACCCTACAAAGCATCCACGTCTTTTCTTTAACACAGGCACCACATATTTCTGAACCATATTCAAGAAACTGAGTTGCTAAATTCTGACAGAATGAATATCAGCAAACTTAAGGAAGACAACTGAGTTAGTGAAATGCTTTAATATTAAAAGCTGCTTCCCTGAAAATGCAATCCCACATCCTAGTGTTAGCTTTTGACTTAAAGTTTCCATTGATAATCCCCAGTTCTGAATATGTTCCTTAATCTATTCTTAGTAGATCTCTAGCCAGGAATTTGAACACACGGGAAAAAAAAAAAAATGAAAGAAATTTCCAGGGAGTATAAATGCAAAGCCTGTTGGTTTGAAAACTTGTCCCTAAAAGAAGTATTAATATTTAATATGAATATTAAAATCTTGTATCATTTTACTTTGGGTCACTAAAAGAGAAAGGAAGCAATCCTCAAATGTTAATAATGACTTTTTAAAAGTAATTCAAAAAGGTCTTAGATTAAAAATTAAGTAGTTCTCTAACTTTATTGTTGGAGCCGCTTAATATAATTTAATATAAATTCTCTAGCTTCTTTAGCTTCCTGATTTGTTAAATGTATACGTGTGACACCCTTCCCCCAACACACATACACACACGATTATATCATTAGCATTCTTGCAGGTCACTTTCCACATGCCAACTCTCTAACCTCTTAATCCCCTTGTAAGGCTAGTGACAAATAGCAATTGCCACTGGCACAAAGCTAAAGGGAAATTGTAAAAAAATATTACATGACCTTGGGATCAATCAATAATATGGAAAACTTGCTGGAAAATAAATCATTACCTCTTTAGAGCTTTATTGGCTCTGATTTAGATGCCTCTGTCTTGACCTTCCAATTTAAACCTGAGTGAAGGATAAGTAACCACCACTTCCTCATTTTTAAATGGGTTTTTCTGGTATCATCCCTTACTTTCCTTATAGAAATTTCCTAAGGTTACTAAGACTGCAATTAGAACAAAAAGAAAGTTGTAGAAGTTTCGGGGGAAGTTCCATGTAATCATTACAAACACCCTTCAGAATTATATTGTGCTTGTTGCATGAAATATGAGAAGCAAAACAGGTGTTCTTTTTTAAAAAATAGTAGAGTTTTCTCTGACTTTTGAAAGTGAAAAAACATTTCTACATCCAATAGATGATATAAGTAGTGAACATCTAAAGGTGATGAAAAAATGTTTTGAGACTAACAGCCAAGGAAGAGTTACTATTAAATAGAGCTTTCTAATGAAAACAAATCTTTATAGACAAGATATTCAAACTGAATTGTAGTTTCAGAGCCTAAAAGTGCTTCTAGCATATCATAAGGGCTCAGTAAATATTTGCATAATTAAATGCATTTTATTGATGGGTAAGAGCTATTTATGTGAAAAGTGACATTTTGTATTGGAGTATAGCCAATTAACAATGTTGTGAGAATTCAGGTGGATAGCAACGGGTATCAGTCATTTATATACGTATCCTTTCTCCTTCAAACTCTCATAAAAGTAGCCTTCTTGTTATCTTTCATCTTCCCCGACAGAAGAGTGGGCTGTTTCAGAAAAAAACATTATCTATTGAACTATTATAATTCCTTTATTTTCTCTAAAACGTTGGAATAATATAACCTTACAAAAGCAAGCCGCTAATTAGTCTCAAACATGACATAGTATTCTTTTAAATTAAAAGCTTTATTTGAAATTTTTTTTTCAAGTAGACATGAGTAGAAAGCCTAAATATGGATAAAACTAAAATACAAATTTTAAAATGAAGTTGTCCACTAAGGAAATTGTTTAATGTCTGACAGTAAGTCATCTCCTATTTTTATTGTTTCCTTAAGTAGTAAGATAAAAGCCTGAGGCAAGTATTGTATCTAAAATCAATTGATCCCAAAGCCAAATAACCTTTAAAGCTAAAATTTTATATGACATTCTGCTACCTAATTTATTTCAATGGATTTTTCTGATCACTAATATAAATGAATATGATTTAAACCATTCAATATCTTCTGTCTGGTAGGAACATTTTTTACATTTTAGTACTGAATGGATGATTTCTTTTTGCTATCAAAGCCAGGATTACAGTATAACAAGGATAATTCAGATATAATTGACTGCTTTCAAATTAGGGAAGCATTTATTTATCCTCCTCATGCTACTATTTATCTTTGGCCTCTTCATTATTTATCTGCATTCCTATTTCTGGGAAAGAAAACAATAAGGGAATAAGTTAAAATTAAAAGAAACAATTTACTAATTGCTCAAAAGTGATGAAAGATTAGATGGGAAGACTGAAATCGGTCCTGAAACAAAACCCATAAAGGAATCTGAATTCTTGAGAAAGATGATAAATTATATGAATGCTGTGACATTGGCCCCTTGCACAACACTGGTCTTAGCAGCAAGTCTCTCTGCAGTTATCAAAAGAGGTAACTTGGTCCAGGTTTGAAGATAGAGGATGTGGGGAAGGAGTGCTGATATTGAAGCTTCTCACAATAAAAATTTATATTTAAAAATAAATTATGCAATTATAATTTCCCAACATTCAAATTTTCTTGTTTAGCTTGAGTTTTATATTACTTGTTTTAAACAACATACTCATATGTATTGAAAACACGTGTAAATGTGAACTTTATGTAACACCCAGAGAATTGTTGTCTATTTGGTTTCAAACCTATTTGTGCATAAACATTTTCTCAGTATTATTCAATGGTTGCAATCAAGAAGCAACTGTTTTGCAGTTCAACATTTTGGTTAGAGTATGGGATATGTGAGACTTACTAAAAGGGCATTATCTTGAAAGATAATTGCAAGTATTTAGACCTCTAACCTAGACCTCTAGGGCAAATAAGCCCATAAAATTGAACTAAAGTGCTAGGGTGCAAGATATGTGAAGTGGAAAACTCTCAGAATTATACTGACTCAAGTGGGTTTCTGATTTGTATACGAACTTAATCATTTGCTATGGATTTTTCAAATCACTGGCTACACAGCTAGATAAGCATAAATAATAGATAACTCTTAGTTTGTTTCAGATATTAAAACTCTATTTCAAAAGCTACTTTCATAGATTATAAGACACACTGAGATATTGAGATCTTAGTGCTAAGTTGCTTCAGTCGTGTCCAACTCTTTGTGACCCCATGGACCATAGCCCACCAAGCTCCTCCATCCATGGAATTCTCCAGGCAAGAATACTGAAGTGGGATGCCATTTCCTTCTCCATGAGATCCTAGATCTGATATATATTTTATGGTGAGTGTATGAATCTGTATATTTAAGTCTGGGTATCTTAATGATTTATGGGCTAGTTAGCTTCTTTGGTTAAAATTAAATGATAATGCTAATGAATTTGCTGTCATGGATAGGAATCTTACAAATAGAATTCCCATTGAGTTATGTATAATTTTTCCCATGGTTTACAATTGCATGCTTTAGCTTGGGTGACTACTTCCAAGATGTCTCACTGGGCACAAGGAACAACGTAAGAAAGTGTCCAGGTTTTAGCCAAAGAAATACAAGTAATCATCATGTTATTAAGTACACAAATCTTACATAAATATTAGCTACCATTATTACTCCTATACAATGACTACTTTAAAGATTCCTACTGATCGCAACTCATAATGGCTTTGATATCATATACTAGATAAAGGTAAGTAAATACATATGTTCATTTCCATTTAAAAAAAACTTATTTTTTGACATCTATGGGAGATTATTCTGTTGGACAATGTTGTCTTGAAGTAGGAAAAATGGGTCTTGCTCTGGAGAACAGACCAAAGAAGCTGAAGTTGAACAGTTCTATGAATATCTACAAGACCTAGAACTAACACCAAAAAAAGATGTCCTTTTCATCATAGGGGATTGGAATACAAAAGTAGGAAGTCAAGAGAAACCTGGAGTAACAGGCAAGTTTGGATTTGAAGTACAAAATGAAGCAGGGCAAAGGCTAACAGAGTTTTGCCAAGAAAATGCACTGGTCATAGCAACACCCTCTTCCAACAACACAAGAGACAACTCTACACATGGACATCATCAGATGGTCAATACTGAAATCAGATTGATTATATTATTTGCAGCTGAAAATGGAAACACTCTATACAGTCAGCAAAAATAAGACCTGGAGCTGACTGTGCCTCCGATCATGAGCTCCTTATTGCAAAATTCTGGCTTAAATTGAAGAAAATAGCGAAAACCAGTAGACCATTTAGGTATGACCTAAATCAAATCCCTTGTGACTATACAGTGAAGGTGATGAATAGATTCAAGAGACTAGATCTGGTAGACAGAATGCTTGAAGAACTATGGACAGAGATTCTTAACACTGTACAGGAGGCAGTGACCAAAGCCATCCACAAGAAAAAGAAATGCAAGAAGGCCAAATGTTTGAGGAGGCTTTACAAATAACTGAAAAAGAAAGAGAAGTGAAAGACAAACAAGAGAAAAGGAAAGAAACACCCAACTGAATACATAGTTCCAGAGAATATCAAGGAGAGATAAGAAGGCCTTCTCAGGTGACCAATGCAAAGAAACAGAGGAAAACAATAGAATGGGAAAGGCTAGAGATCTCTTCAAGAAAACTGGAGATACCAAAGAAATATTTCACTCAGAAATGGGCACAATAAAGGACAGAAGTGGCAAGGACCTAATAGAAGCAGAAGATATTAAGAAGAGGTGGCAAGAACACACAGAAGAACTATACAAAAAAGGTCTTAATGACTGGGATAACCAAAATGGTGTGGTCACTCACCTAGAGCCAGGCATCCTGGAGGGTGAAGTCAAGAGGTTCTTAAGAAGCATTACTATGAACAAAGCTAGTTGAGGTGACGGAATTCCAGCTCCTGTTTCAAATCCTAAAAAATGATGCTATTAAAGTGCTGCACAAAATATGCCAGCAAATTTGGAAAACTCAGCAGTGGACAGAGGACTGGAAAAGGTCAGTTTTTATTCCAGTCCCAAGAAAGGCAATGGCAAAGAATGTTCAAACTACCGAGTACAATTGTACTCATTCACATTCTAGCAAGGTAATGCTCAAAATTCTTCAAGCTAGGCTTCAGCAATATGTGAACTGAAAACGTCCAAATGTACAAGCTGGAAATGTACATTCCAAATGTACACAGGGAAACCAGAGATCAAATTGCCAACATCCATTGGTTCACAGAAAAAAGCAAGGGAATTCCAAAAATCCCATGTACTTCTCCATTAACTACACTAAAGCCTTTAACTGTGTGGATCACAACAAATTATGGAAAATTCTTACAAGATGGGGATACCAGACCACTTTACCTGTTTCCTGAGAAACCTGTATGCAGGTCAAGAAGCAGCAGTTAGAACTGGCCATGGAACAATGAACTGGTTCAAAATTGGGAGAGGAGTACATCAAGGCTGTATACTGCCACCCTACTCATTTAACTTCTATGCAGAGTACATCATGAAAAATTCTGGGCTGGATGAATCACAAGCTGGAATCAAGATTGCTGGGAGAAATATCAACCTCAGATATACATATGATACCAGTCCAATAGCAGAAAGCAAAGAGGAACTAAAGAGCCTCTTGATGATGATGAAAGAGAAGAGTGAAAAAGCTCACTTAAAACTCAACATTCAAAAAACTAAGATCATGGCATCCAGTCCCATCACTTCATGGCAAATAGAAGGGAAAAAAATGGAAACAGCGACAGATTTTATGTTCTTGGGCTCCAAAATCACTGAAGACCTCGACTACAGCCACGGAATTAAAAGACGCTTACTCTTCCGAAGAAAAGTTAAGACAAACCTAGACAACGTACTAAAAAGCAGAGATACCACTTTGCTGACAAAGGTCTGTATAGTCAAAGCTATGGTTTTTCCAGTAGTCATGTACAGATGTGAGAGCTGGACAATAAAGAAAGCTGAGCACTGAACAATTAATGCTTTCAAACATGGTGCTGGAGAAGACTCAAGAGTCCCTTGGACAGCTATCCTATTTCTGCATATTTAGCCAAAGAATAAAAAACACTAATTGAAAAAGATAAAACAAACAAAAAAGAGTCTCTTGGACAGAAGGAGATCAAGCCAGTCCATCCTAAAGGAAATCAGTACTGAATATTGGAAGGACTGATGCTGAAGCTGAAACTCCAATATTTTGGCTACCTGATGTGTAAAGCCAAACTTTTGGAAAAGACCCTGATGCTCGGAAAGATGGAGGGCAGGAGGAGAAGCGGGCAACAGAGGATGAGATGGATGGATGGCATCACTGACTCAATGGACATGAGTTTGAGCAAGTTCCAGGAGATGGTGAAGGACTGGGAAGCCTGGCGTGCTGCAGTCCATGGGGTCACAAAGAGTTGGACATGACTTAGCAACTGAACAACAACAAGAATTTTGAAGTGACATATTCAATGAATAGTTTCCATACAGAGGTATTTACAACAACAAAAAGGAGAGAATAGACCTCTTGGTATTTTCAGATTTCCAAGCAGATGTGCCCAATATCCATCAAAGGATGAAAGTACTCTCAGTGCAAACCACATAATTTTCAATACGCATTTCAGCTGCAGAAGTTATTATGATTGCTGTTATATCTATAATTTCAAATGTTAAAATCTTATGAGAGAATTAAGCCTCAATTTGTTTAAATTCAATTTGACACTAACCAAAATATGTGTCTATTGAGAAAAAGAAGTAAAGACAATATAACATGTGAAGATCATCTAGAAAGGCAGATAACATAGCTCACATCTTCCTCTCAACTGGAGTGAAAGTAGGACAATGAGAGAGAGAGCTTTTGGGTTAATAATTCAGGCAAATAAAAAGTTAAAAAGGCCTTATGGGTAAACACTATGAAATGTTAACTTGTAACATTCATCCCATAAGGGACACCATCCAAATTCATATGGGGCAGTTGTGAAAGTAAGAACCATGGCTTCCATAGCTGACCTCCATAGCCGACCTTGAATACAATTACTTTTTTATTGCAATTCAATGTAAAATTTGCATAAAACATAACACTGCTTGTTTCAACTGCCTTATTTAAATCATTTCTCAATATTTATCCAGATATACTAGTTTCCAAATATCTACTTTGCCAATTTACCGGAAATTAAGGTAAGCAATTTTTGATAAACCTTATATAGGTCCATATTCTATTTCTTAACTCTTTAGGAGATTTTCTTGGATGAACCTCAGAATAAATCCACCATTAAATAATATTTAAGCAGGATAAAATGTGCTTAATAAGCTTTCAAAAGGGAATAAACTTCTGATATTTCCATAGTAAAAAGGCAATAAGATATCATTATGCTAAGATATAAATTGTTATTGTTTAGTTGCAAAGTCATGTTCAACTCTTTTGTGACCCCATGGACTGTAGCCTGCCAGGTTCCTCTGTCCATGGGATTTCGCAGGCAAGAATCCTGGAATGGGTTGTCATTTCCTTCTCTAAAATGTAAATGGATACCCTAAAAGGAAAATACTTCATTTTCAGGAAAATTCTTTTAAAACATTATTTAAACTGCATTATCTAAAATTGTTAGCAAAAGTGCACAAGTGCCAAAAGTGGGAAAAGCAAATAATATGAATGTGAAACATTTGGAGGCAGCTTATTCACATCATCAGTAAATGTCTCCCTGACGGTTGATGGAATTCATTGAGACCAATAAACCTCAGCATGAAATATTAAGGAAAAATGGGACCTATTATTTGGACAACTATGTGGTCTCTAAGTGAACTTACCAGGAAAATGAAACAGCCCATTAACAGTAATGGAAATGATAGTGAGGTGTCTGTGGAATGGTGAGATTTAATTCATCAGTACTTGGCTTTAAAGGTAATTATTCAAACATGCGGTTGGAGCACATGGTGCTTTAAACTGCATGATTCAGACATTATGTTAACCAGGGCGCTTTGACCTTCTCTACGCACATAAATCTGAGGAAGGAAGTCTATTCTAGATAATGCCTGATATAGTGTATTTTGTATTTTATTGATTACAGGAATATTTGTGAAAGCAGTTTGCCAATACTGAATACTGCAAAGTGCTACCTAATTGGACCCCAAATAAGCGAACTCAATTGTACCCTCTAACACGAACATAAAAGCAAAACCCAAAGATAAGCTTTCCTCTGCTATAGGCCATGTCTGGGTAACTGATCTAACTGAGTTCTTGAACAATAATTCTATTTCTGAGCCCAAGTTTCTTCTGTCTAACATATAAGAGCTTCTTTAAGTATATTCTCAGATGCATGGCTGATTTACCTTAACAGCTTCTGGGATCCATGGGCTGCATCTACTTAATGACAGGTTGAATGAAAGGCACCTATCACTGGATAAGGCACTGAAACAGCATCTCCTACTAGATAATAGCATTAAGGGTATTCATCACTTTGGTACAAGGGAAGTAGGAATTCTGTACATAGCAAATGGGTTCTAAGTACATATACAGCAGCCAGAGTAAATGGTCAAATGATGGTCAGGTCACGTCAGCCCTTCACTGAGAACCCTCCACTTCTATATGCAACATGGTATTCTCAATTAGATCAGAATCTAGGGAAAAGGACATTAGTGGAAAAACAGATTAATCCCAGTGAGCTCTGTAGTTTAGTTAGTAGTACTGAACCAGTGTCAGCTTCTTAGTTTTGGAGAATGCACTATGGTCATATAAGATATTCACACTATAGGAGATTATTCAAGATCATTATACTGTCTTGTCAATTTTTCTATATTTTTAGAATTATATAAATATACTGAAAATAAGAATTTTATTTAAACAAAACAAGACCTCCATTTGCTTTCTATGTTACACCCAATAAAAGCCACAATCTTTCAATGGCCTGTGAGGCCCTACATATTCTTGCACTCCATACTCCTAGTACTCTCTCCCATGCTCAATCCTCTCCAGCCACTGACATCCTACCTATTTCCTCAACACACAAGGCATGTTCTCATCCCAGGACTTTGCAGTTATTTTCTTCCTGAATCATTCTCCTCCAGATACCCACAAGGCTCAGTCTCTCACATCATTCCTGTCTTTTCAAAATGACCTCGGTGAGACCCTCCCTAGCCTTGTCTGTTTTTCCTGCTAGAAAGTAAACTCTAAGAGGGCAGGAAGTTTGTGTGCTTTTTGTCTATTACTTTAGTCCCTGTGCCTAGAACAGTGTTTGATATATAGTGGACACCTGATATTCACTGAATAAATGAAGGCACAAATGCAAGAAGAAAGAAAGAGATGATGGAAGATAGACGAATAGAGCAAAGAGTGGCTGGAGAGTACTAGGTTTTAAAAGTATGTAATTATTTAATGTCATGGAATCATAATTTTTGAATAAGAAGGATTCCTCTTTTCACTGTTCCATTACACAATATGTGATTTCTGCAACAATTTAGTACTTATGGTCATTGCTAATAAATATGGAAGCAGAGGCTGGAGCTTGATTTCTAGATCTTGGACATAGTTGTCTGTGAAAATCATTTATTTTGGGGCCCTCACACTAATTAATTGATATAACAGCTATTTTGCAAAGATGTTCTATTTCATCTCCACCAGTATCTTAGAGAAACACATTCTCTACTTTTTTTCCTAAACTTCCACTTGTTCTTATCATACTTACAAGGGCTCCTCTCTGTCCCCTTCTAATCATACCTGCCTTTACTGTTTGCTTCTGTTTGTAGCATGTGACTCACCAAGCCGAGGCTCACTGGGATTTCCAGTTCAGGCAAACATTTCAATACAGACTGAATAATGAGATCCCACAAAAGTAAACAAGCACTAAGTACATAGTTATACCTAAACACACACACACACACACACGCACACACACGCACACAAACTGATGGTGTAGACCAAAGCATTCTGACATCTTTAACTTCTACATTTCCAAGGCTGTTGTTTTTAATACAAAACTCTAGTTTGAATAAAGATAAATGCTCATATAAAGACTGGATCATTGAAAAAGCAAGAGAGTTCCAGAAAAACATCTATTTCTGCTTTATTGACTATGCCAAAGCCTTTGACTGTGTGGATCACAATAAACTGTGCAAAATTCTGAAAGAGATGGAAATACCAGACCACCAGACCTGCCTCTTGAGAAACCTGTATGCAGGTCAGGAAGCAACAGTTAGAACTGGATATGGAACAACAGACTGGTTCCAAATAGGAAAAGGAGATCGTCAAGGCTGTGTATTGTCACCCTGCTTATTTAACTTATATGCAGAGTACATCATGAGAAACACTGGGCTGGAAGAAGCATAAGCTAGAATCAAGATTGCTGGGAGAAATATCAATAACCTCAGATATGCAGATGACACCACCCTTATGGCAGAAAGTGAAGAAGAACTAAAGAGCCTCATGATGAAAGTGAAAGAGTAGAGTGAAAAAGTTGGCTTAAAGCTCAACATTCAGAAAACGAACATCATGGCATCTGGTCCCATCACTTCATGGGAAATAGATGGGGAAACAGTGTCAGACTTAATTTCTCTGGGCTCCAAAATCACAGCAGACGGTGATTGCAGCCATGAAATTAAAAGATGCTTACTCCTTGGGAGGAAAGTTATGACCACCCTAGACAGCATATTAAAAAGCAGAGACATTACTCTGTCAACAAATGTCCATCTAGTCAAGGCTATGGTTTTTTCAGTGGTCATGTACGGATGTGACAGTTGGACTATAAAGAAAGCTGAGTCCAGAAGAATTGATGCTTTTGTTGGAGAAGACTCTTGAGAGTCCCTTGGACTGCAAGGAGATCCAACCAGTCCATCCTAAAGGAGACCAGTCCTGGGTGTTCATTGGTAGGACTGATGTTGAAGCTGAAACTCCAATACTATGGCCACCTGATGTGAAGAACTGACTCATTTGAAAAGACCCTGATGCTGTGAAAGATTGAGGGCAGGAGGAGAAAGGGGACAACAGAGGATGAGATGGTTTCATGGCATCACTGGCTCAATGGACATGGGTTTGGGTGGACTCTGAGAGTTGGTGATGGACAGGGAGGCCTGGTGTGCTGCGGTTCATGGGGTCGCAAAGAGTCAGACACGACTGAGCGACTGAACTGAACTGAAATGCTCATAAATAAAGGTAGATGTTTATAAAATTTATCCAGATCCAATATAGGCAAAATTATGAGTGTGTAATAATGGTTGATGGTGGACTACACTGTGTCAAACAAGAGGAAGGGGCACTGTCATTCTCGAATCCCTCTCCTGCCATCCCCAAAAAAGTCAACAAGTAAATGTCAAATGCAAATATTTTCTATACTAGTATACTGTGTCGGAGAAGGCAATGGCACCCCACTCCAGTACTCTTGCCTGGAAAATCCCATGGATGGAGGAGCCTGGTAGGCTGCAGTCCATGGGGTCGCTGAGAGTCGGACACGACTGAGCGAA
This sequence comes from Bos indicus x Bos taurus, assembly GCF_003369695.1. NCBI lineage: Eukaryota > Metazoa > Chordata > Mammalia > Artiodactyla > Bovidae > Bos > Bos indicus x Bos taurus. Next base: position 48,407,810 of record NC_040096.1, read on the forward strand.
TTCACTTTCACTTTTCACTTTCATGCACTGGAGAAGGAAATGGCAACCCACTCCAGTGTTCTCACCTGGAGAATCCCAGGGACGGGTGAGCCTGGTGGGCTGCCAGACGTCTCTGGGGTCGCACAGAGTCGGACATGACTGAAGCGACTTAGCAGCAGCAGCAGCAGCAGCAGCAGTATATTGTGTAAGGAAAAAATACACAGTGTTTTTACTTTTCTTTTTGATCATTACCTCTGGGCAGTGTTATTTATCACATTGTGTACTTACTGTTGAGAGCTCACAAATAGCGATACTGAATACTCATGTGTACTGTCACTGGAAAGGGGTAATTTGGAAATCCTGGCCCCAAAGCCAGTGGGATATTACAGCTTAAGTCTTTCTAATATCATGGTCTCAACTGAGACCTTCAATCGCCTGTGAAAGTCTTGCCCTCCAGCTCTAATTTTCTACTCTTCTGCTTTATCTCACGTTTTATTAAACAATTTCTCAGCAATTCCTATGGAGGTATCATTAGTATATGCTCTCCACTCTCAAGGATGTGACTCATCCTGGCCAGGAAACTTGGGACACATTTAAACCCACCAGGCGTTTTCTTAGATTGTTCTATCCCATCTTGGACTTCCTTTCCTTCCCAACAATATTTTTCTACCCTCTTTAGTGCCAATATTATTCATGATAGAGAAGTCAGGATGCTGACTAAACAGACATTCAGAACAAAAAAGCATCAGGTTTTAGAGACAAATTATGCATAAGGGTTGAGGGAAGTATGGACCTTGAGACACTTTTTCAGGATTTTGGTGTTTTAGAATTCACTGGAAAATATGTCTATGCATATCTATGTGTGTGTGTGTATATATTTACACACAGAGACATAGATTAAGATTGTATAAAGAATTTGCTCTTATGTTTATGGAGGCTGAGAAGTCCCATGATCTGTAGTTGATGAATCAGAGAGTCAATCATATCAACTGATGGTTCTACTCCAGTTCTGAGGGCCTGAGAACCATGAGAGCAGTTGGGATAATTTTCAGTCCTAGCCCAAATTCAAAGGCAGGAAAAGACCAAGGATTCAAAAGACCAGGGATTCAGTTCAAAGTCAGGCAGAGAGAGCAAATTCTCCCTTGCTTGCTCTTTTTGTTCTCTGCAAGCCTTTGATGGACTAGATGAGGCCCACTCACATCAGAGAGGGCAATCTGCTTTACTCAGTCTACCAATTCAAACATTATCTTATTCTAAAACACTCTCACAGACACTCCAGAATAATGTTCAGCCAAATACCTGGGAACCTGGAAGCCCAGTCAGCCTGACACTGGGGGTTGTCAGGTGAATTGTGATGTTTCCACTAACAGGAGGAGATAAGAGACTTCTTATAAGATAAGACTTCTGCCATGGAATGAAGCTGCCATGGAATATCCAGTTGGAAATCTTGTTCAGAGCTCAGGAAAGATTTTGAGACTTTAGATTCAGATTTGGTAAAAGTTTAAGTCATAGAAATGGCTGAAACTAAGAAGAACACATAGATTCATTAACTGCATCATTTATTTATTATTTTAAAAATTGTTTTGAAGTCTTCATTCAATTTGTTACAACATTTTTTTTTTTTTAAGTTTTAGTTTTTTGACCCTGAAGCTTGTGGGATCTGTGGGATCTTAGCTCTCCCCAACCAGGGATTGAACCTGCACTCCCCGCATTGGAAGGCAGAGTCTTAACCACTGGACCACCAGGGAAGTCCCAACTGCATCATTTATTGAATATCTATTATATGATAGGCAAATAAGAAACACTAGGAATATAATATTTAACAAAATAAAGACAAATCTTACCATCAGTTCAGTTCAGTCACTCAGTCATGTCTGACTCTTTGCGACCCCATGAATCGCAGCATCCCAGGCCTCCCTGTCCATCACCAACTCCCAGAGTCTATTCAAACTCATGTCCATCGAGTCGGTGATGCCATCCAGCCATCTCATCCTCTGTCGTCCCCTTCTTCTCCTGCCCCCAATGCCTCCCAGCATCAGGGTCTTTTCCAATGAGTCAACTCTTCGCATGAGGTGGCCAAAGTATTGGAGTTTCAGCTTTAGCATCAGTCCTTCCAACGAACACCCAGGACTGATCTCCTTTAGGAATCTTAGCATAATGGAGCTTAAATTCCAGGGAGGGAGAAAGATATCAAATATATAAACAAACATTATGTCATTGAAAACATGGTAAATGCAACAAAGAAAAATTGTGTCAGTCTACAAGCAGATATAATAAGGGAATATGACTTAATCTGGAGAGACTGGGAAGACTTCCATGGAAAGTGATACTTCTACTAAAACCTGAAGATTGCATAGATTAAGAAAAAGAGCTTGGTGTTGAAGGAACCAAAATTCAGCTTTGTGTCTGGAACTTTGTAATGAAGAGGAAGTGCCAAGTAACAAGTCTATAGATGTAGTTAAGGTCAGATCACACAGAGCCTTCTAGGCAGTTAAGTCGTATTTAATAGGCTAAGTTACTAGTAACAATTCTTTGATTACCACTAGTAGTAGTATGCAACCACTCCTTGCCATGGCTTCATGATAAGCCCAAGATATTTCTCTTTCCCTTGATTTTGGGTTTGACCATGTAACTTGCTTAGGAGGTGAGATGTCAGCAGATCCAGCACAGTCAGAAGCCTGAAATGTGCAAGTGTGTCTGGGCTTGGCCTCTTATACTTTCACCATTACTATGAAAAGAATATGCCCCAAGCCAGGCTATTATTAGTCAGTAGAGAATGAGAGAATTATGGAGATGATCTGGAGTCAACTTGTCTTTGGAACTAAGCCCAGCTGAATTCTGGCTAGATAATCTGATCGCCAGTCAACTTGCAGACATGATGTAAAATAAATCATTGTTCGATACCTCGGAGCTTTGGAGTAGTTCGCTATATAGAAAAAACTGACTGATACAGAGACCTTAGGTTTAAGGGAATTGTTAAAGGAGAGAAACCATAGAGAGAAAAAGGCTAAGAAGAATAAGTCAGAGGTAGAAGGGAAATAATGAGGGAATCTGTTGTTGTTCAATTGCTAAGTTATGTCTGACTCTTGGTGATCCCATGAACTACAGCATGCCAGGCTTCCTTGTTCTTCACTATCTCCCAGTGAAAGTGAAAGTGTTAGTCACTCGGTCATGTCCAACTCTTCGTGATTCCATGGACTGTAGCCCACCAGGCTTCTCTGTCCATGGAATTCTCCAGGCAAGAATACTGGAGTGGGTCACCATTCCCATCTCCAGGGGATCTTCCTGACCCAGGGATCAAATCAAGGTTTCCTGCATTGCAGGGAGATTCTTTATTGTCAGAGCCACCACTATTCCTTACAGTTTGCTCAAAGTCATTAAATTGAGTCAGTGATGCTATCTAACCATCTCATCCTCTGATGCGTCCTTCTCCTTTTCCTTCAATTTTTCCCAGCATCAGAGTCTTCCAAAGAGTTGGCTTTTTGCATTGGGTGGCCAAATTATTGGAACTTCTGCTTCAGCATCAATCCTTCCAGTGAGTATTCAGGACTGATTTCCTTTAGGATTGACTGGTTTGATCTCCTTGCAGTCCAGGGGACTCTCAAGAGTCTCCTCCAGCATCACAATTCGAAAGCATCAATTCTTCGGTGTTCAGCTTTCTTTATGATGGTCCAACTCTAACACCTGTACATGACTACTGGAAAAACCATAGCTTTGACTACATGGACGTTTGTCGGCAAAGTGATGGCTCTGCCTTTTAATACACTGTCTAGGTTTGGCACAGCTTTTCTTCCAAAGAGCAAGTGTCTTATAATTTGATAGCTGCAGTTACCATCTCCCATGATTTTGGGGTCCAAGAAGATAAAATCTGTCACTGTTTCCACTTTTTCCCAATCTATTTGCCATGAAGAGATGGGACCAGATGCCATGATCTTAGCTTTTTGAATGTTGAGTCTTAAGTGAGCTTTTTCACTCTCCTCTTATCAAGAAGAGACCAACTCCAGTATTCTCGCTTGAAAAACCCCATGGACAGAGAAGCCTGATGGGCTACAGTCCATGGGGTCACAAAGAGTCAGACACAACTGAGCAACTAAGCGTGCATATCATATCAATGAGGGAATAGTGTTCAGGAAACCAGGATGGAGGGAATTTCAAGACAGAAATTTTCAAATTCCACAAAAAGATCACCTAGAATGCAGAGTAAAAATAAACCACTGACTTAGTAAATTAGAAATACTTTTTGATGATTTTTGCAAAAGCAGCAGCAGTTAGTTTGGTATAAGCAGAAAGCATTTTTCAGTGGGATGAAAAATAAGGGGAAAGGGAGAAAGCAGAGGCAGGACCTGTAGACCACTCCTGAGTGTTGCAAGGAAATAAAAGGAAGAGGGGTCAAAGAATAAGACAAGGACCACCAGCGGAAACCTGAATTGAATTTGTTTTTGAATTTGCCAAGCAGAAGGAAATCAGGTCATTCAAGGAGAGTTCAGTGGGTCTCCACAAGCTGACAGAGGAAGGATTAGATATGAGGCCAAGTTATGTTACAGTTACAGACTTGCTTGCCTGAGTGCTCAGTTGTGTCCGACTCTTTGCAACCCTATGGACTATGGCCCATCAGCCTCCTCTGTTCATGGGATTTCCCAGGCAAGAATACTGGAGTGGGTTGCCATTTCCTCCTCCAGGGGATCTTCCTGACACAAGGACCGAACCCATGTTGCCTTTGTCTCCTGAATTCCAGGCATATTCTTTACTGCTTGAGCCATCAGGGAAGACAAAGAGGGAGTTTATTCCACAGGAGAAAGGATTCTATGTACTAAATTCTAATCAGTTAAGGGAGGATTTTAAATTATCACTTGGATTGATCATAAGTCTGATGTATATAACAAAAGTATGACAGGTGTTTTTAAGAATCCCAGAAATGCTTCCTTAGGATAGGAATGTGTATTGGGTATTTTCATATGCACTTTCACATGCGTGGGGCTTGGCAAATGTTTCTCTTGCCCCAGGCGAGGACTTGAAGGGACCGTATGTTAAGGATACTGCTTTTAGAGCAAAGATGCTTTGAACAGGTTTCTAGTTTAAAGTATTTGATGGGGAGAGTGAGAAAGTGACAAATTTATGAAATACTGTAAGACCAAGAACTTCAGGAAGAAGTGGAAATACTCTTCCTTGAACATGGCAGGTGACCCAGAATGGAACTGAGGTTGAGGGTAGAAACTGAAGGCTGAAAAATTTCACTCCCCATTGCCTTTGCTTTCTCTGAGAAGTCCAAGGTGGACCATCTGCTAAGAGTGAAGGGACTATGGATTTATCCTTTTTGTGATCACTTTCTTGTTCCAAATACATTTTTAAGAATGCAGTTTCGCTCACAGCAACTTTTACACATCTCAGTTCATTTCATATTTTAACCTTCCTGAACTTAATCTAAAGTTCATGAATAAACATGGGAGTGTAAGTTAATTAATAAAAATTTAGAAGGCAATATGGCAATTGGTATAAATAATGTTAAATATTCATACACCTTGACTTAGTAATTCCACTTCTATGAATTTATAGAAATTAGAAAACAACACACAAGATGGGAATTGAAGAATTCTTTGCATTAGTTACCATAGTACACTGAAATACACACTACAGGGATTTTTAAAGATAAATTAGAGCATGAACATACAATAGAATTCTATGCAAAAATAAAAATTACAATATGGATCTATGCTTATGCCCTTATTAGTATTGTTGAATCAAGAAAAGTTAGGGATTAGTAGCTTGATACTATATGTGATTCTATTTACATAAAATTGTTTATATTGGGGTGTGTGTGTGTGTGTGAGGAAGAGAGTGAGAGAGAAATGTCAATAGAGATCAAAATGTTAACTGTACTTATTTATTGGTTGAAGGATATGGAGTTGCATTTACTTTCTTCTTTTTATTTGTTGTACTGTTCGAATACTTTATATTAAACATTTATCACAGGTGTTACATAAAGAATGAAAGATGGCTTCTATGCATAGACTCAGTTGTTTATTCCTTTGCTGATACATTAGCTCAAAAGCCTCCCCCCTCCAGCACCAAACTCGAATTTTAACACATCCAATTATTTTTAAAATAGACCATGCAAGCAGATTTTTAGTTATTTAAAGCCTGTCTGCTCTGCTTACCCTATGCGCCTTCACTGGACTGTGGTGGCCCATCCTTATCCATTGATAAGACAGAGCCTGGTTATAAGACCCCAAGCTGCTATGGCCCTTTGGGGCTCTCTGACCCAGAGACCCCCTGACATTTCACAGTAACACCGTCTTAAAGTGGAAGCCTTCCTGTGATCTTCCTCTCTGCCAGGAGTCTCTTTCCTCCCCCCTCCCATTCTGGATGCCCCCTCGCCTGAAGCCTCTGCAGGTCTCAGGCCGTGAAGGATTCCCCTCCCACAGCCCTGTGTGTCATTGCCTTCCATGGCATTTCTTTTACATTGATCAGCCCTCAAAGTCCTTGAACCCTCTACAATAGGCATTTATAATAGCACATAAAAATAATACAACAGTTTTTTAAAGCATTTTTTTAAAGAATTTAAATGGGCCCACAGCCTGTGCCAGGAGGAAACTGGGCAGCTCCAGCTTTCAAGAAAAGCTGCCTTGCAAAGCAAGGACCCAGGGGCTTAAGCCTCCAGTTAGAATCTCAATACTGCCAGCTAAAGTCAGACGGGAAGTATCTTTCCAGGACCACAAAGTCACTTTGTCCTGCTTTTTTATCTCAAATACCCTTTGTTTTTAATATTACCCAGTCTCCGTGAGTGACTGGTAAGCAGGCCGTGGATATTCTTGGTGTCATTTCAGGCCAATTGTCCTGTTCTTAACCCAAGTGAGTCATCATGGACCTCCCACAACTTCCTCCCTCCCCTCATGTGATACTTTTTCCTTCTATAGAAGCTCACAGATTCATCTGAGCATTGTTTTTCTTCCTCCTACCCTGTCAGCTTGCAGGCCAGCAAGCTCCCACATTCCTCCCCTCAGGGAAGCTCTTCTTCCTTTGGAAAGAGTCTTAATCTTACTGTCTACAGCCATGCTTTAGAATCCAAATGCAGTGTGTAGATATAATCTGCAGCTCTCGGGTCTTTCTCTACTTGCAAGATTGAGAGCTGCTATTTAACTTTCCAGCCCCTACTCCGTGAATTAATTTTTTCTGATCAGGTAAAATCTTAATTACTAACCTGGAAACGATCATCAATTAATACAGGACTTTGGTGGCTCAGACGGTGAAGAATCTGCCTGCAATGCAGTAGACCTGGGTTCGGTCCCTGGGTCGGGAAGATCCCCTGGAGATGGGAATGGCTACCCACTCCAGTATTCTTGCCTGTAGCATTTCATTGGACAGAGGAGCCTGGTGGCTACCTACAGTCTATGGGGTTGCAAAAGGTTGAACACGACTGAGCAACTAATGAAAAGATTATGAAGCATACCATAACTTGTATTTCTATTCCTATATTCCAGACTGTACTGCAAATGTGCAAATTTAACAGATGCTGTTGTTCATTTGACATGCAAAAGAAATGCAGAGAAATATATTGAACCTTGATTAGACTCGAATAGATGAGATAGGTGTTAAAAGTGATTCTCATTTTTCACTGAGGGATCCGACTCCCCTTTGAGAAAGCAGGAGAGAGAGTTGCCCTAGAGTGACAGGGAAGGTAGCTATGGAAAAGGCAGACTAATTTCCCGAAGCCAATACCGTGACCATTGGAGATGTTCCTCGATGATCTTTGCCTCCTTTCTCTTCAAATAAAAAGTGGTCAGTGTTTGTATTCCTCACGTGAGGTAGTTTGTGATTTAAACAACAGTGGGGTATGGAAAATCACATTCAAAAATTCACTTTATCTTTATCCAACTGGACAAACAAAAACCAAAGAGGTATCTGAAGTGAATTTCAGTCCTTGTAAGCTTTGCAATTTCTCTCTCCTAGCCTTGTTGCAAAGAGTGATTGCCAGGCGAATGGGCCTTTGTGGCATTTCAGTAAAAACCATTTTGATAGAATTATACGTTTCCTTTTCACCCCAGATCTCTTTTTCCCTATACTTCTTGTTCCTGCCCTTGTCTCTAATTCTCACTGTGCACTGAAAGTGATTTACAGGCTACAGAAAGTCACTCAGCTTCTTTCTAAATGTCAATTCTAGGAAATTTCTCACATACTTTTAGAGCCATATCATGGTTAAAAAGACTTCCAAATCAGAGACTTTAATTACTGTCACTATTGAGGGCACACCAGCCTCTCCATAATGACTAAGTTAACAGCCTTCAAAGTACCGTTCTAACAGTGACCCAGGTTTTTCAAGCATTAAGTGGTTTCATCATTTCCTTACTTTCATTAAAAAAAAAAAAACTAGGAATATATTTCAAAGAATAAACTTCAAAACTTCAGCTTTTACACTTGGTTCATTGTTGCATATAATTAACACATTCTTGTTCTCTTCTCTACTTAATTTAGAACAGCATTAAATTCCCATGCAACCCACAAAAGTGTAAGTAGTTTATTGTAATGCGGTTATGAAACTCAAGTGTGAGTCGGCAAAAGCTGCACCCAGAGATATCCGGAAACCAACTTGCCAGGAATGGGCTGATGCAGACTTGTGAAGAAGCAGCTTAGCATGTCTCCCATTTGGTTTGGAGTACTGGTTCTCTTCCAAGTACCCTCAGAGCCACCTCATCCCCCTCATTGTCTGGAAGGACCCCCTGGATGTGACACTCCTCCCCTCACAGGAAGAGTATCTTCCAGCACTCACACTGCAAGGGCTCACTTTACCGACCAAGCAACTTGATAAACCAGGTACTAGAGAAGCCATTTGAGCAGTGGCTTCTCGAACACAATGTCTCCTCCTTGTCATCTATACCCATTAGTGACTCTCCTGGGAGCAATTTCAGTTCTGAGGACAAAGCCATCTTCTTCCTAGCTTCCCACTAAATATTTCTCAGTATTAAAAAAAAAAAAAGCCATGTGGTAATAACAATAAAATAACAATCAGTAATAACAATAACAAACACTCAGAGGGCACTTATTTTGTTTCAGAACAGTGTCCGAAGTGCTTTGAACATACATTAACTCATTTGATCATCATAAAATTTCTATGAGGCTGGTACCATTATTATCTGCCATTTTACAGATGCTTTTTTGGTGGCGTGTCCCTATTGCTTTCCCACTGACTTAAGAGTCTCTTTCTCCTACTTAAGAGTCCTATGCTGCCAAGTCGCTTCAGTCGTGTCCGACTCTGTGCGACCCCATAGACAGCAGCCCACCAGGCTCCCCTGTCCCTGGGATTCTCCAGGCAAGAACACTGGAGTGGGTTGCCATTTCCTTCTCCAATGCATGAAAGTGAAAAGTGAAAGTGAAGTTGCTCAGTCGTGTCCGACCCTCAGTGACCCCATGGACTGCAGTCTTCCAGGCTCCTCCATCCATGGGATTTTCCAGGCAAGAGTAGTGGAGTGGGGTGCCATTGCCTTCTCCGAAGAGTCCTAGACAATATGCAAAAGCTTTTTAACAGTAAGTAGAACATATTTCAGTCTTGCCAGTGTCAATATGTGCTGCTGCAAAATCCCTGGCAGGAGAGGATGAAAGGAGTCAGTGCGTGGTGAGTGAAGACAGAACTAGACAGAGGTTCAGACGGCATTAGGGGTCTCTTATAGCACGAGGATGGGACTTGGGGAGGATTTCTTTGCCTCATGGAGTTTTAGGATGTCATCTAATTTTTGGCAATATTCTGAGATGCCCTCTAAAGATATCCTTTGAGGAAGAACTGGTGACAAAAATTCTCGGATGGTATGGCATAGATGTCTAGTTGCTGTCTCAATATCCATTTACTCTTTCTTTCTTTGTAAGAGACCTCCGATTACATCAGATGGTAATGTGCCTGGCTGAAATGATGTGTTTCTCAGCTTCCCTTGGTACCGAAAGTGGCCATTAAACTGAGCTACGACCTACAATATGAGCTATTATGTGGAGAAGACAGACAGCCAGGATGTGTCGCTTTCCCCCTCCTCTTTCCTTCATCTTGCTTCCCTGAATGCAGATTTGACGGACGGTTTCCCAACACCATATTGGACTACTGGGGTGACTCTGAGGATGAAGTTCAAATACCAGGAATGGAAGAGTAGAAATAAAAATGCAAGGTGGGTCCCTGGTGACCATGCAGTCACTACATTTGGAAAACTGCAAACGCTCATACTGATTTTATGTGAGGTAAATGCAATACACTGGAGAAGGAAACGGCAACCCACTCCAGGATTCAACAGCAAAAAAGCAATACATGGTCATGTGTTTAAGCTGCTGTTACTTCTGACTTTTTTATATATGATTATAACATGATTCTAAATGAATACATAAAGTCAACTGGGGGTTTTATGGGCAGAAGAACCTTTCTTTATTTTTTTTTACAAGGCAAGAAAACTTAAAAGGCCCCTCTATCAATAGCTTGAGGAGAGAGGCCAAGTGATGAAATTCGGGCCGAGAACTTCCCAAGCCCTGAATGAGGGAATTCATCTCTCTACTTCTTAGCTGTCTCATTTCTGAAACAAGGATGCTAAGTTTGATATCATATTAAGGCTCCTTTACAGGTTGAAAATTCTGTAAATTTTTCAAGTTAGCAAGAATAAGACACATTGCAGAATTGCTTGCCAAGCCCTGCTAAAAGGCATCAGTCTGAGTGAACTGGGTGATTTCCTCCGGTAGATGTGGGGTACTTGAATTGAATTCAGTTGAAATCCTGTCTCAGGTAGCAGGGCCAGTAGGAGATGTCCCTTTGCACAGAGTTGCTACTACTTTTGAATCAGGTCATGGTTGCCATAATCAAGGACCACCTATTTGGAACAAACAGAAGCTCATTTAAGCTGAAGCTGAAGCATTCCTTATCCAAGTAATATAGAGATGTCTTACTAAGTTGGCAGGAAGCCCCAACAGGGAAACTGGGAATGGAAAGTTGAGAATTCCCTCTCTTCTCTCTGGTCAAAGTCATACGCAATCTTTGCTTTCCTTGCCTGCTTCTCACTGCTGTCTAGCTTTCTCTACTGCAGTGCTTACGAGGTAGAAAAATTAAAAAAAAAAAAAAAAAAAAGGCTTTCCCAGCTCTACACAATCTCATTTTCAAGCTAATACACCACACTGAGATAGAATTCAAATTGTTAATGAAGTCTGATTGACTCAGGTTTCATTAGCCATGGCTCTGGGTTTAAGGTCATGGGCAGGGCTTGGGGGCTGGTTCTCTAGGAAGGAGCATGCCTGGGGAGGGATGACTTGGATCTTCAGAGAAACAGCAAGAAGGTCTTCAAGCATTCCTCTCTAGGAGGGGATTCATTTCTTCACAATTGAAGAGCTGTCCATGGGACTCTGCTCAAGTAGGGAAGGGCATGTGACCATGCATCATACCACGATACCAGCTTGTGCTTCCAAACTTGCCTGGAGAGGTAACACTATGTCACTGTTTTGAGTCTGTAACACCTATTACGGAGGAGCAGTAAGATGTGTGCATGGGTATACTTGGCATGATTATAGTTAATGGAAATAACTATATTGGGAAACTTTTGTTGAGAATCTAGCAGCATCCCTTCAGATAATTAAAGTGTCAGAAGCAGAATGAAAACTGCTAATTTAACCTCTCTTTTATCTTTTCCTCTAGCTCCTCCTAATCTAACCCCTCTTTTATCTGTTTCTCTACCTGTTACTTCCATTTCTATTTTTGTGCAGACCTTATCTGTATTATTCAGATTTTTCTAATTACTATCTTAGCTAGTTTTAAACTCCATTATTTGTGAAGCATCTTGATAATTAACTGAATGTTTCTAAATTTTAATTGGATGGAATTCATCATTTGATAGCATATTTATAATTACTATATTGTAAAAGACATTTTAGTAATAGACATCCATGATTATTTTCTATAATACTATAAATAAACAAGAGTGTTTTTATTTATTTTAGAATTTGGCTCGAAATAATAGTTTCCATATCTTTCATATCTCACATTAATATTTAATTGTACCCTTGAGAAGATAGGTTTTGGTCACTTGGTAAGATTTTCTGGTTTTTCAAAATTTAATTTTTTCAAAAATAAAAAGTAAAGAGTAAAGTAAGTAAAAAAAGTAAATAAAAATTTTACTTCCTTAAAGTACAGAAAAAATGAAACATAATTCATGGAGAATACACAAGTGAGGAAGTAATATTATCTGGATTTAAAATTTGCAAGTTTTGATAGGTTGAATAGGTCATTGAATTTTAAACTTGGGTTTTCATTATGTAAAGTGACCAAAACACTATCTGAATCTATCACTCCACGTTGCTGTTCAGTCACTAAGTCATGTTCTACTCTTGGCAACCCCATGGACTACAGTAAGCCAGACTCCCTGTCCTTCACCATCTCCCAGAGTTTGTGCAACTTTACCTCCATTGAGTCAGTGATGCTGTCTAACCATCTCATCTTCTGTGGCTCTCTTCTCTTTTTGCCTTCTACCTTTCCCAGTATCAGGGTCTTTTCCAATATCAGTTGGCTGTTCGTATCGGGTGGCCAAAGTATTGGAGCTTCAGCATCAGTCCTTCCAATGAATATTCAGGGTTGATTTCCTTTAGGATTGACTGGTTTGATCTCCTTGCAGTCCAAGGGACTCTCAAGGGTCTTCTCCAACACCACAATTCAATACTCCATATGATGACTAAATTTATCAAATAAAATAATGGTTATGAAAATAACATATAAAATGTAAATATGTCCAGCACCATACAGTGCTATCAACAGGAAATCTACCCACCTTTCCAAAACTGCCAGATGATGAACAGCAGTTGTCAGAAACAAAAGTAGATGAAGCATAAGTAACATGGGTCACTTCAACTTAAATTGGTACACAGCACAAGAGTAAACAGACCTCTCTATGCTAAGTATGAGCGAGACATCATGATTAGGGGTAAACTAATGTGCTATTTCATCAAGGCAGCATGTCCATGCAACATAACAGAAGAGCTTTTAGAGGAGACTCTCTGTAGTTAAATGCAATGCTTACTAATCAATCATCATTTATTCTTTTATCATGTAAAGTGCCAGACCACTGATTTGACAAGACTCTCATGAATTGCTTTAAATGTATTCCTGATGTATAATCAATATTTCTAGCAGACTTCAAGAATGCATTTCAGTGTGTACATGCTTATTAGCTATATCAAAATCAGACTTAACCTGAAGCCAGTATCATCAAATCATTCAAGAGCTTACTGCTGGCTTAATAATCGACTTCTCTAAAATTGTCACTGGGAAAGCTGAAGGGACAGCCTAATAGAATATAAAATTGTAGGCTTATCTTCCTCGAGTTTTCTAAAAATGTATTACAGCAGACCTAACTAGACATATGAAAAAATACCATAACTCATATGAGTATTATATGCCTTCTCTAAAGGAATTTCATATTCCGAGATCAGAAAGTATTCAATCATCTAGATCGAATTGCACTAAAATTTGACTTCCTTTTCTTAAAATCTTGTATTGGTAGCTTGTTGGTGTCTGGCCCCAGCATCTGAGAACAAATTACTTGTCTCAACTGTCTAAAGATAGTCTATTCAGAGGTGTGCACATAAGCTGCGTCCCAGACCTGTCATCACGAAGAGGCAAACTAAAAACCAATACAAGTTGAAGAAACAAACTGTCAGATCTCTGACTCTAAGAGACAACTCTATACCACTTTGCTCTTAAATCTGACACTCTTGATTTTTCCAGGAGTCTATCTGAAAATAGTGGGCTAAATGGATTCTTCTTTGCCAGGGCCTATATACCGCACCCCAGCAAATGGGCTGTCACATCAGAGAAGTGCATTGAGTTCTCCTACAGTGAAGACTTGAAGAAGAGGAAGTGTTCCTGCTCCTGAACTCATGGAAAAGAGAAACCAGCATGTGAAGGCTTAGGAAAATGATCACGGAGACATGCACAGAAAAATGAACAGTGACGACGAACTCTACATGCAAGAAAGGGGTGATATATGTATGGGGTATTTATCTTGTTTTTGTTTCTTTTTGCTTACCTATAGGTTCAAACCTCTCTGTGGTGAACATGTACTGCTTTTGCAATAAGAAAAAAAAAGTATAAAAAGAAAGAGCCTGCTACACTATGGTTATGAAACACAAATGGTCTCTGTTTTGGTGTATTCACTCAGGCAAGGGGATGTGGTCATTCTCAGGTCAAAGACAAGGACCAGATATGAGGCTTCTCTGGTAGCTCAGTGGTAAAGAATCCACCTGGCAATGTAGGAGACATGTGTTCGGTCCCTGCTCCGGGAAGATCCAACATGCTGTGGTGCAACTAATCCTGTATGTCACAACTATTGAGCCTGAGCCGAGGAACCACAACTGCTGAAGCCTGCATGCCCTGGAGCCCATGCTCCGCAACAAGAGAAACCATCACAATGAGAAGCCCACGCACCGCAACTAGAGAGCAGCTCCCACTTGCTGCAAATAGAGAAAAGCCCATGCAGCAGTGAAGACCCAGCACAGCCATAAATAAACAAATACAATTATATATATATAGAGAGAGAGAGACCAGATATGATTCAGGAAGATGCTAGATTTCAGAACTCCAGTTCTGTATTGTTTTATCCTTTCAAAATATGATAATCTCTTAAAATCACTATGTATTTATCAATATTTACCATGAACCGTACTAAAATTAGTTGTTGTTATATTTCTGTAAGTCTGGTGAGAGAATGAGTTGCTAGCTAGCCTAATGCAAGGCAATGCTTCCCTGTCCGCACAGGATGAAGCTTTTATGGGTTCATGATCAACAAGAAAAATAATAAAAATGTGATGAGCTTTTCCTAAACAAAGTTCATTTAACTTTTAAACTTTATTTTTTTTTTATTTTTTTTTTCTTCCAATTTTATTTTATTTTTAAACTTTACATAATTGTATTAGTTTTGCCAAATATCAAAATGAATCCGCCACAGGTATACATGTGTTCCCCATCCCGAACCCTCCTCCCTCCTCCCTCCCCATACCATCCCTCTGGGCCGTCCCAGTGCACCAGCCCCAAGCATCCAGCATCATGCATCGAACCTGGACTGGCAACTCGTTTCCTACATGATATTTTATATGTTTCATTGCCATTCTCCCAAATCCTCCCACCCTCTCCCTCTCCCACAGAGTCCATAAGACTGTTCTATACATCAGTGTCTCTTTAGCTGTCTCGTACACCAGGTTATTGTTACCATCTTTCTAAATTCCATATATATGCGTTAGTATACTGTATTTATGTTTTTCCTTCTGGCTTACTTCACTCTGTATAATAGGCTCCAGTTTCATCCACCTCATTAGAACTGATTCAAATGTATTCTTTTTAATGGCTGAGTAATACTCCATTGTGTATATGTACCATAGCTTTTTCTCCAAAAAAGACATACAGATGGCTAACAAACACATGAAAAGATGCTCAACATCACTCATTATCAGAGAAATGCAAATCAAAACCACTATGAGGTACCATTTCACACCAGTCAGAATGGCTGCGATCCAAAAGTCTACAAATAATAAATGCTGGAGAGGGTGTGGAGAAAAGGGAACCCTCTTACACTGTTGGTGGGAATGCAAACTAGTACAGCCACTATGGAGAACAGTGTGGAGATTCCTTAAAAAACTGGAAATAGAACTGCCTTATGATCCAGCAATCCCACTGCTGGGCATACACACTGAGGAAACCAGAAGGGAAAGAGACACGTGTACCCCAATGTTCATCGCAGCACTGTTTATAATAGCCAAGACATGGAAGCAACCTAGATGTCCATCAGCAGATGAATGGATAAGTAAACTTTATTTTTAAGAATAATGATGATACTAGTTCCTCTCCACCCCCATAGAGTCTATCCCCATTATTTCTGGATTCCATCTATTTATGAATTTGCCTCCTTGCTAAAATATACAGATACGCACCAAGCCAAGAAAAAACTGAATCACCCAATGGGCACATTCTCATCAAGGTCAAACAGGGTGATGCACTCTGACTTCTTATTTCAGCTTTCATGCCATAAACATGCCCTTTTCATGGTCCATTTAATGACATATTCTTTGTATTTTTTCTTAATGATTTTGCAATTGAAAATGGCTCCCAACCATAGTGTGGAAGTGCTGTGTAGTGTCCTCAAGCACCAGAAGGCTGTGATGTGCTTAGGGAGAAAATACATGTGTTAGATAAACTTTGTCAGGCAAAAGTCACAGCACTGTTTGGCTGTGAGTTCAGTGTTAATAAAGCAACAGTATATATTAAATAAGGTGTCCTTAAACAGAAATGCACATAAAACAAGGTTATGTATGACTGACCAATGAAAATATTATGTATGACCAGAGGCCTTTTAGGAAACTAACCTTATAATTCCTGTGGGAGTAATGGTTCAGTATTTGCTAATTCACTGTTACCAACAAGTTCATAGAACACAACTCTCATGAATAACAAGAATATAGTTTATAAATATAATCTATATATATGCACATAAAGTTTTTAATCTTATAGTACTATTCGTTAAAAAGTAAATTTAATAATTTGATGTTCATCCTCACATATTCCTGTTTTAAATATGACATCCATACAAAGTTCAAAGTCGGAACAATTCACCTTCATTCAAACATCATTTATCAAACATCTTTCAATCTTTATGAAATGTTTGTCCTAAGGGCACAATGATGGGGAAGACAGTGACAGGACATGCTCTTTTGGAATAGACACTTTAGGGGAAGACACAGTCCACTCCCCCCGAAAAGACAAGTAAGCATATAAATGAAATGACTGGACATGGTAATTTACTTTATGAAAAGAATAAAGAAGGGACTAAGATAAAAAATGAAAATGGGGAAACTTACTGTAGGCAGTTTGGTCAGAGCAGGTCTCTGTGGGGAGGCTATGTTCCTGAAAGAAGGACTCAGCCACTTGACAGGGGGAGGCCATTCCATTCAAATGGGAGATTTTATGTTGAGACCAGGAGGGGGGAACGTGCCTGGTCTGTTCAAAGAACTAGAAGATGACCAGTGTGACTAGAAGATGATGAGATGGGAAGAGAGTAGCAGTGGAGACGTAAACAGGGCACAAAGGGTGCAAGAACTGTAGCCTCTGGTACAGAATGTGCTTTTATTTCATTATTATGGGAAACCACAGCAGGCTATGGCTTTGCCAGTAGTCATGTATGGATGTGAGAGTTGGACTATAAAGAAGGCTGAGCGCCGAAGAACTGATGCTTTTGAATTGTGGTGTTGGAGAAGACTCTTGAGAGTCCCTTGGACTGCAAGGAGATCCAACCAGCCCATCCTAAAGGAGATCAGTCCTGAATATTCATTGGAAGGACTGATGCTGAAGGACTGAATGCTGAAGGACTGAAACTCTAATACTTTGGCCACCTGATGGGAAGAGCTGACTCAATGAAAAGACTCCGATGCTGGGAAAGACTGAAGGCAGGAGGAGAAGGGGATGACAGAGGATGAGATGGGTGGATGGCATCACCGACTCAATGGACATGGGTTTGAGTAAACTTCGGGAGCTGGTGACAGACAGGGAGGCCTGGCGTGCTGCAGTCCATGGCGTCGTAAAGAGTCAGACACGACTGAGCGACTGAACTGAACAGCAGGATTTTAAGCAAAGCATTGACATGACTTCATTTTCACTGTAAGACCATTTTTGCTGTGGTACAGAATGGACCAGAGAAGAGAAAGCACTGAAATCTGGGCACCCAGTGAGAAGTCTGTTACAGTAATGTGAGTATAAGATCACAATGGCTGAACAGAGGTGAAGCAAGGCGCCTGAAGCCAAGAATTCTCTAGACATAAAAGAACATAGGGATGAACTGGATTCAGGAAAAGTGAGTATTCAAGGGGAGCCCTAGATTTCTGGCTATAGTACAAAGGGGGATAATAATGTTTACTTTACACAGTGTTCTAAGGGTTAAATAAGGTATTCCATGCAAAACACTTATCATGATGCTTGGCACACACAGTAAGTACTACATGAATATTAGCTATAATTATCAGATAGTATATAGAAATAGGTGTCATTTTGTGTTTAAAACAGTATTTCTTAAGTAGTTAAATGTCTCTCTGGGTATGTTATCATAGGGAGTGATGGTGAATTTAAGGTGAAATTAGAATACTTTTGACAGAAAGGTCCAAGAATATTGAAATCCTGAATCATTATATCCTGCCTTCTGGTGAAGTCTCCCAATTAAAATAACAGTCAGTTTACATCTAGAATTTGGGTCCCCAAATCCAATCTAATTTAGACTGGACCATTAGGACAGTCTTTGTATCACACCCAGTTAGCCTGTGCTAGCTTCTAAAGGAAGCAGACTCGTTCGCTTATCCTGTGACACCTCCCTGCTCCAGTGGAGACTGCATCTGAGGGCGGGCTGTGTGACTAGGAGCCGTCCTTAACCTCTTGGGAAACTGCCCACTTGAAGCACAGTCATGGTCTTGGACTACTCTTAGGAACAGCAAAAGGACTCATGTGAGGTGATGAGGGAAGGCAGAGTTCCTGAGCTCCCTTCAGAGGACAAAAGGTACACTACAAATTGACTTGAACAATTCTTTTTCTCCTGGCTCGAGCTCAAATGGACTCATTTCACTCTCTGGCCAAATTAGTATATTTCCTGGAATTATAAGGGAGTAGAAATATGATATACTAATTAAATTAGCCACAGTAAAGACTGCAAGGAGATCCAACCAGTCCATTCTGAAGGAGATCAGCCCTGGGATTTCTTTGGAAGGAATGATGCTAAAGCTGAAACTCCAGCACTTTGGCCACCTGATGCGAAGAGTTGACTCATTGGAAAAGACTCTGATGCTGGGAGGGATTGGGGGAAAGAGAAGGGGATGACAGAGGATAAGATGGCTGGATGGCATCACTGACTCGATGGACGTGAGTCTGAGTGAACTCCGGGAGGTGGTGATGGACAGGGAGGCCTGGCGTGCTGCGATTCATGGGGACGCAAAGAGTCGGACACGACTGAGCGACTGAACTGAACTGAACTGAACTGTACTGAAAGACTGCTCCCTCAGAGAAGCACATAATGAAGTCTGGGGCATGTGAGGTTGGCCCCTTTCAGATGACAGTGTTAATGGCTAAACCAGTCTACTGGCTGCAGGCATGCTCACTCACTCATTTACGGAGCGCCTGTTCATAAGACCCATCACACAGCAATCCAATTACTTTAAGTTTTCATAATTTTCAACATAAGGAAAACTGGATTATATCACTCTTTCCTGGTAAAGGTGGGTTTGTTTGTTTTAAAATATCAATCAAGTTCAGTTTTGTAAATATAGCTCAACCTGTAAAATTTTGAGAAAAGTATAACAGGATAGGTAACCTTTCTTTTTTTATTTATCTAACTGCTTGCGCACAAAATGCTTATTTGCCACCCAGAGTAAAGTTGTTGAATGAATCATTAATTTATTTTGCTGCCTGGATCTGGTTAACATGTCAGTTTTCCCTAAGGAAGATACTTTTTACTGCAGTGGTGCACTATTTATCATTTATTCATTAGATTTCTGAAAATGTGCTTGTGTTTTAAGATTAGTTACTAAGTAGAAATAATAATTTTTAAAATATTAAGGGCTTCCCAAGATAATATTCGAAGGTATACACACACACATACACACACACACACACACACACAAATAAAAGTATATATATGTTTGGAATCCTATCTTGTCACTCCGGGATGGTTGGCAATCAAAAGAAGAAACCTGTAAACATGCTGAAAACAGCAATCAGAGAGGTCTGAAGATGCTGGCTTCTCTATATAGTTTTCTGATTTCAGCTGCTTATGATTGCATGTGCTCAGTTGTTCAGTCTTGTCCGACTCTTTGCGACCTCATGGACTGTAGCCCACCAGACTCCACTGTCCATGGGATCGTACAGGCAAGAATCCTGGAGTGGGTTACCATTTCCTCTTCCAGGGGATCTTCCTGACCCAGGGATCAAACCCACATCTCTTGCATCCCCTGCATTGGCAGGCAGATTCTTTATCACTGCTGTATCCTTCTTATAAGAAAAGGAGAGAAGACCACATGAAGACAGAGGCAGAGGACTTCCCTGATGGTACAGTGGATAAGACTCTGCCTGCGATCCCTGATACTATGATTGCATAGTATGGATTAAGTCAATGCTTACAACGCGGGTTAGCCATCAGAAAGGACCATAAAAAAAGTCGAGAAAACAACATATATGGATGCATATCCTAACTATGGCAAATTTCTATTCTAAGAACCAATTAATGCAAAGTCAGTGAGTCCTCTACTATTTTAATGAGTTCGGTTCATATCCATCCGAACTTCAATTGCACAGTGATAGTAGTGATTAATTGTTATAGTTATCATAGTGTGAATACATAATAAACTGGAACTCACTGGAGATGTCATCTGCTACAGAGCAAAATTCAGTAGAACATAGATTGATTGATTGATTGGTTTCAGACTCCTTTAAATTACAGGCATTCATCACAGCAAACTAATTTGTCCCAAGTGACTGAGAGATGCAAACTTCTCATTATTCAAGAATTAATACATAAAATATTATATTGTTTATGTATATATACTATATATAGTATAAAATATTATTCTGTATATGTAAACACAATGTATGATTAAAATAATTAAGCATTATAAAATCTAATCCTTACAAATCTCATGTAATATAATTGAGTCTTCATTTGCTATTTCCTGAAATGTTTGAATTGCTTTAAGGTTATTCTTTCAAACACCAATTACCAATTATCTATATGTAACACAGTATCAAAAAGTTCTGCACTAGTTTTGTGAATATCATATAATTGGGTCTTTTCTGTATTGTGGGCCACCCAGTCCCACAGCCTAACCTTAAGAATGTTTCTGTTACTCAGTCCTATTTTATGACAATGAAATTTTTGATTCTCCTGAAATTTCACAAGTTCATTTACCAGCTGTCTCAGTTTTGGAACAGCTTTTTCCTCTTGATAGAACAGCTCATATCGAGTAATTTCACCCCCTAAAAAAGGACGACACAGAAAAACAACATTGAGAGATACATTAAAATGTAATCTTTAGACTGTAAAATAACCAGGAATACAATTTCCACCCAATTAAGTAGCAGAGAATACATTCTAATGACTGCATTTCCAGAAGCTACCAGCAATCCTTGGTAAACAAAATGCATGCTAATTCACCAGGTAACTGAGAACACCAGGATAATAAAGTTCCTTTTAAGTGCGCTGAATATAAAAACAAATAAACAAAAACAATAAAAGTGTGCAGCAATCAAACAAAGCCTGTTGTTTTTTGTAATGAACCATGTAATTACCAAAAAGGCTAATGTTAGTGAAGATAAAACAGAAACCTTCTAACTAAAACCTTCCTAGAGCTGAAATCTGGTTAAGTTTTGTTAAAACGATAAAGCAATGGAGAACAAGCAGCGGTACAAAAGAACAAAATTTTCCACCTCCTGGGAGGAAAATTACAGAATGTGCTAACAGTGGGTGAGGAGATAGTTTACTTGGGTGGAATAAAAAAGTAATAAACAACAGTAATCAAGTCAACCAGCCAGCATCCCAATTGTTGAATCCAACTGCATCTAGTCTAATTAAAGGAGCAATGACAGTGGGAAAGTGTTTTGAAACATGCTTTTATATATAAGAGGCAAACCTGAGGCATTTACGTTCACACTGACGGACATTCTTCTATCAAAATGTTCTCATTTAATAGCTTCATCCCATGAAATAACTAAATGAGCAGCAGGCAAGCTATTCATCTGGCCACCTAGGTGCTTATTTCAACATTTATTAAGAAATAATGTCAGTAATATGTTTAACAAAGTGGTCTTGCTTGAGCTAGATGCTTGTCAGTGATGGTAACAGTGTATGAGTTGAATGTATCATAAAAAACCTTCTTAAATAAACAGTTCTTTCAAGAAGTGCATTTATCATTAGATCAGCAATCTGTTGCTCTTTTGAGTATTACTTTTGTGTATTATATAATTTAGAATATTAGATGTCTTCATGTAGACTTTGCAAAGTGAATGGGTACATTAGAACAGATCCACCAAAGATAAGATGTGAAGGAAAATGATCATCACTGTTATTGAGTTAATAGCAGTGACTATAATAATCTGAAAAAGAGCACCCTGGAAACTCAAATCCCAATCCTTTCACTTATCTCCTTTCTTAAAGTGACAGGGTTTTCATGAAGAGGGTAGGATATGAGGTCAGGTTGGTCTTCATCATTTAGAGATCAAGAAGAGATGTAGGGGGCTGGAGGAGAGGGAGAGAATGGTGATTAGAAGCGGGGCACTGTAGATCCTCTGAGGTTTTTACCAGTAAAAAATTCTGAGGCTTCTGTGTACAAGAAGATTGAGAAATGGAGGGAGAGGGTTTTAAACATTCTAGTGTAAGTTTTCAATTGAATCTTTCTTGATTTCCAGTAAGAAATAAAATGGTTTGAAAATTATTTTGATTATTGAACTAAGTCTTTTTGAACACAGTTCCATCCAGAACTGAGATGCCTCAGGATCCATTAGGATTGCCTTGCCATGTCTCTGTCATTTGGAACCTATGATGTAGAGCTACTTCCAAAAATAATAAAAAGTCTATATACTCTTTGACTTGTCCAATGAAACTATGTATATAAAAATGGTAGCATTTAAAAATCATGACATCCCCATGCAAATAATAGCAAGAAAGAAGTTTCAAATATTACTCTGTCTTTTAAGGAACATTCAATGATATGATTGAGTGAAGAATAAATGGGATTATTTTTTTCTGGTTGTAGTTCTAATAGTCTTACAGGAAGTGTTAGTAATAAGGCATATAATTCTTTGAGCCTCTCAAAGCTACATTTAATCAAATATACAAGAACATCTTCCAGATTAAGAGAAATGTGTGTTCAGGTTTATTTTTGCCATTGTTTAAGAATGGCCATAAGGGGTTGCTTCATGTTATTATCTTTATTTAAATTTATCTTGAAACTAAATTAAAATCTATCTTAGAGACACACAGAGATCTTTTACATTTTGTACTTTCTGGATGAAACCATGGCAATCTATTTTTTCACCTTCCTATGGAAATGATCATGAGCTTCAATTTCCTCTTATCAGACTTCTAATTTTCAAGTCCTTTGAAGATTCAAAGTAAAGTCCTTAGATATTTGAGATATAGCTTTTGAAGATTTTGTATCTTCTCAAAGGGACCATGACAATCCAGTTATCTTACAAAATGAATCATGTGAATGAATCTGTCACTGTTAAAGTACTATCTCCTTCAAGGAGATAGTACTTTAAAAGGAGAATTGATGCCTTATGTTAAAAATCACCAGTATTTATTCAGTAATATTTCTATTAAAAGAAGTTTAAATATTTGGATACAGGAAGAGAAAGAAAGCTGAAATGACTTCTGACACCAATTACCCAGAGTTGGGCAAAACTTGTCAGGTTAAGGGCACAAGACTGCCATGCCTTCAGATATCAATCACAAGTTTAGGAGTCCCCAGGATACCCCCAATTCTTACCAGCTGGCTAAAGATGTATGGGTTTCCACTACCCCCTCAGTTTCAATAATTCACTAAAATGACTTACAGAACTCAGAAAAGTGCTATAGTAAAGATTATAGTTTTATTATCGCAAGGATATAAGTCGGAATCAGTTAAAGAGGAAGTTTGCATTGGGTGAGGTCTGGGAGGGTTCCAAACATGAAGTAATTACATTTTCCTCTCCCCCACGGATGATCAGGACACATTAGCCTCCTCATGGATGTGTGACGGTACAATGCATTGCCAACCAAGGACACTCACCTGAGTTTTAGTGTCCGCAGTTTTTATCAGGGTTCCCATCATGTAGACATGACTGATTGTGTCATTAGCTCCAAGGTTGAACTCCATCTCTAACAGCCTTTCCCTGCCTGGAGATTGGGCTGGCAATCTCAAAGCTCAAAGTTCCAACCCTCCAATCACATGAGTGGTTTTTCTGGCATGACTGGCCCCATCCTGAATCATCTGGTTAACATAAACTATCTTCGAACCCATTGTAATGAACAAAGAAACTCCTATTACTCAGGAAATCCCAAGGGTTTAGAGGTCACCTCCTAGGAACCAAGGAAGAAGACCAGTCAAATTCTTTAGTACACAAAGCCTATGAAATCTTTTATCTTACTAAAATTTTTTACAATCAGTTTTGAACATTTTGAGGGAAGTAGAAACATTTAGGGGAAGTAGTCTTAAATCAGACCCGTAATTGGCCCTTGCCTATTGGCTTATATTCAAGTTAGACAAGAAACAGCTAACAGTTTCCAAAAATAAATGCAAAACTTCCTATTAAATTCATACTATAAAATTATTACTTTCTAGGAATTTTATTTCAAATAATGATGAATATGTTATATATTCCCAAAGGGAATAATTATACTAATAATTGGGTGGTACATCAGAGGAATGATAAGAACCAGGTTTCGTAGTTACTTCTAGATATGGATTCTAAATCCATATATTGAACTCAGATCTGCCATTTATTTCTGAAATGGGAAATACATTAAGCATTTTTTAAATTACAAAATAAGATAATGTATTCCTTGAAAATATTAAGTATACAGTAAATGGAGGGCTTTTCAGGTGGTACTAGTGGTAAAGAATCTGCCTGCCAATGCAGAAGACATAAGAGACTCAGGTTAGATCCCTGGGTCGGGAAGATCCCTTGGAGGAGGGCATGTCAACCCACTCCAGTATTCTTGCCTGGAGAATCCCATGGACAGAGGAGCCTGGCGGGCTACTGTCCACAGGGCAGCAAAGAGCAAGACATAACTGAATTGACTTAGCATGCACACACAGTAAGTGGATTCTCTTATTATTGTCACCGTTTATATATATGAGGTAAAATATATGAGGGTTTTCTAGTCTATTTATGAGTGACAACAATAACAAAGTTCTCTGGAAAAAGAGAACTAACTATTTTATTGACCCACAACACTTTTATTGACATTCAAGTATAAATCATAAAAGCCCATTGGAACTTCTGACATGTGCCAGAATGTGTGAAAATAATAAAACCCACAGACTGAGTTGTTTAAGTTCCTTAAATTTCTTACAACTCTCCTTTTGTCCACTACTTAATCTTTCCTAGTATTTCAAAACAGTGGCAATTCAGCAATTAACACAATAAATAATAGTCCCTCCTCTCAAGAACTTACATTATAGTGTGGACAGTTGACAAGGCAAAAATGAAATGAATAGAGTTTTAGGAGATAAATCTATGAAAAAATAATCTAGAAAGATGAAGATAAAGACAGTTGGCTGAGGGGTGCAAATTTAAATAGAGTTCCTAGGGAAACTGCAACCTGAGAGTTGTGAGAAAGAGAACATTCTAGGCAGAAGAAACAGCAAGTGTAGTGGCTCTGAGGCAGAAGTCGACCAGCTTTGTTCAAAAAGCAGCTAATGTGGTCGGTGCTGCCCAAGAGGAGCAAGCAAGGGGAAAGAAGGAAGAAATGAAGTCAGCTAGGTAATGCAGGGGTAAGGGGGCATGCAGACTACATAGAGCCTGCTGCTGCTGCTGCTAAATCGCTTCAGTCGTGTCCGACTCTATGCGACCCCATAGACGGCAGCCCACCAGGCTCCCCCATCCCTGGGATTCTCCAGGCAAGAGTTCTGGAGTGGGTTGCCATTTCCTTCTCCAACATAGAGCCTAGTAGGGCATTGTAAGTTTGGTTCTTATCTTGGAGAGCCACTGAAGAGTTTTGAGCAGAGGAGTGAAATGTTTTAAAAGGATTCTGTCTGCTGTATCCAGAACAAAACAAAAGGAAGAAAGTGGAGAAATAAGAAAACTGTTTAGGATGTTGTTAAACAGGATAAACTGTTATAAAACAGGATAAACTGTTTATCAACTGTTTAGGATGTTGATAATAAGCCAGGAGAGAGATGAGAGTGGTTTGGACCATGGTGGTATTGGCAGGGGAGGTGGTGTGAAAAGTTTAGTTTCTGGATATATCTTGAAAGTAAAATCAGCAGGGTTTGATGGCACATTGTGAAGCTTGCAAGAAAAAGAATAACCAAGGATGACACCAAGATATTCAGCCTTGGGAACTGGAAGCATGGAGTTGCCATTAACTGAGATGGAAAGACAGAGAGAAACAGACTTTGCGGGGAGGGAAGGAAAGAAAAAGCCAGGATTCTAATCAACGTTTGTCCATTCCAAAGCTTGTACTTTTAATTACAACAAGTCAATATACCAGCTTTAAATTATTGGATATTTGTAATGTTGAGAAGGCTATGGTTTATATATTTTGCTTTACTAAATCCTTTCAAGAAGCCTATATGATGAAAGTAACAATAAGGCACACACATAATGCTTACTATGTGTCCTTAGCAGGTTTATGCCCCACACACATACATACACACGCACACTCATACTATCTTCACAGTGATCATAGGGGTAGATAACCCCCAATTCTGTTATTTTATCACCAGGGAGAGATGTAGAAGTGAAGACAGAGGGCTGAAGGGCTTTTCACCTCCTAGAGATAACACTAATCTTTGTTCCTCACATAGTTCTTTTAACGGATTATAGAGAATATACCTTTCAACTTTTGGTAGGACGGGGACCAGGAGTAACAACAGAATCAGTGGCGGTGGCCCACTATTTCTAGGGACCCTGCTTACAGACTCTAAAGTAATCTACGTGTGTGTGTGTGCATGTTTTGTTTTACTGTATTAGTTTTCTAGGACTGCATGACAGACTAGGTAACTTAAACAACACATATATTTTCTCACAGTTCTAGAGGCTAGAACTCCCAGATCAGTTAGCATGGCCTCTGAGGCGTCTCTGGTTCGCTTGTGGATGGCCACCGGAAGGCCCTAGGTCTTCAATGGTCAGCTATCTATCCTGTGTCTGTGTCCTAATCACCTCCTCTTATAAGGACACTGGGCATTGGGTCCCAGTGACCTCACTTGAACTTAATTTCTTCTTTAAAGACCCTCTCTCCAAATACAATCACATTCTGAGATTCTGGGGGTTAGGAAGGAAACATTGGGGGCTGGGGGAATACAATTCAGCTCAGAACCATTATCTCACATTGCTATTTAAAATCCTCTTGATGCGTAGTTGGCAAATCTCTCTCCCACTGAGCCTTAGACAGATTCTAAACATCTGTCAATGGAGTGAGGGATACAGGGGGAATAGTGCAATGGCACCTGGCTCTCTTGTACTTTAATGGCCCGTTTTCCTGCACCTGCACTCCAAGTCTCAGACATGAGAAGAGAGACAGCAGCTGGTGACAGCACCTGGCTCACTCTTGGGTACTGCAATAGGGTGCACGGTGAGGAAAGGTTAGTCAGGGGATAATCGATTAGTCGGTTCTGTCAGTAATTCAGGAAAACTTGTACCACCCACCCTCGGCTACACGAGGGAAGAGAAAAATAAATGCCTCTGAAACCTGAATTTTGAAGCTAAGTTGACAGACACATATCAACGCTGAACTTTCATGTGTTGAAGTCAGTTTCATAAGATATTTTTAAAAGTTGAAATGACCACTTCAATTTTGTCAAAAAAGAAAACATACTGAGAATTATTCAGAATGTCTATTGATGGAAAGACACTGGAGATTTTTATTAAAAGTCTACATGCAAATGTATTCCCTCAAAATTGCATTCTCTCTTCTGAAGTACAGCTGACTAAACTCACTTAGAAATAATCTTGATTCTTTTCCTAAGTGAAATCAGTGTACTTTTAGCTAAAGGGAAAACAGGCCTTGTCTATTTTCCAGGAATTCTATAAAAACAATAGATTTACAAAAGTTCACTAAAGCAATAATGTAAAACAGACTTGCAAGCTGCTTTTAGAAATGCTTTAATATTCAATAGTTACTGTGACTATAACCCTGGAGATGAACCCACGGGGTCAACCATACAATACACTGGAAGAACTGACTAATGGAGGGAGATGTGTTTGCCACATACTTGAAAGGAGGACCGGAAGGCAGAAGCATCAACAAATTGTAAGGTCCTTAAGATCCACTCTGAACAAAAGGCCTTAAGAAGAGACCTTGTAACCCACAGAACCCTAGCATCCAATTCTGTATTCACAACCTATGGTTGCGTGGGTTAAATCAGTGGCCCCCCACCTGTTTTGGCACCAAGGACTGGTTTCATGAAAGACGGTTTTTCCACAGGTGGGGGTGGGGGCGGGGTGGTTTCAGGGTGATTCACGCACAGTACATTTATTGTATGTTTAATTTCTATTATGATTACATCAGCTCCACCTCGGATCGCCAGGCGTTTGATCCTGGAGGTTGGGGGCTCTTGGGTGAAACCCATTTCTCTTTACAAAGCTTTCGGCTGATTCTTACTGGGGACTTGGTCCTCAGTGACCCACCTTTTCCAGGACTCCAAAGAAGGTCTTAAAGATCAGGTCTCTTCTAACTCCTACCTCATTTCACAGGCCTAGAAGAAAAGCAGACCCTTAGTTTAGAATGCAAATCAAAATGAAGGTATTCTGGGAAGAGTTAGAACCTTCTGAAGTTTTTGGTAATGGAATTAAATGCTTTGGTTTGAACTGAAAATGGCAAGTTTCAAGGTCTAGGACTTATTAGACTGTCTACTCCAAGATAAGAACAGTAATTACTTATATTTTTACAATCCTTTATAACTTATGAAGCTTTTTATTTTCATTATTTCATTTAATGAAATTTTTACAAGAGAAAAAAACCCAAGCTTTATCTTCCAAAGGTCTTTGTTCATGTATCTGAACTTTGGTTTCCTCATCACTGCTGGAGACAATCACATGAACTCTACTCACCCGAAGGGATAGTTATGAATGTCAAAGGACACTGTATTACATGAAAACAACTCCAATTCCATTGTTCAGCTTTATTTTTATAACAGATTCTATTAAAATATAACCTGCAAATTAATCATGTATCATCTTTTGTTGGTCATTGATGACAAGAATGGCTCCATTGTCCTGAAACTGGAGCTGCCAAAATCTTCAAAAACAAGATTTAATTATTATAGTGAGTTGAGAGAATTGAGATCTTACAGTCATTATACCTGTGAAGATTGAAAATTTAATTTAGTTAATGACCATCCTGAATATATCTAGCCACTTAGTAAAGGATAAAGATTTAAACATTGCCAACAAGAAAGGTAGTTATTTCTTCCTTTAGAGGTATAAAAACCAATTTCCATTGATTGAGCACCTACTTAGAGCCAAACACTGTTCTCAACGCTTTGTATATCCCATGTTTTCATCCTTACATGATGAAGTGTGTACTGTTATTGTGTGTGTGCGTGTGTGTGTGAGATGAAGGAGACGCTGAGAGAGATTAAGCAGCTTGCAATTTACCAAAGATTGACTCAACTAGGAAGTAATGGTGCTGAGATTTGAGCCCAGATCTGTTCAGCTCTAAACCCTCTTGCTCTTCCTAATCAAGATGTTGCCACATAACAATATTGACATTCAGTCACCATGTGTTCTTATATCTGAATGCAAGGAGATTTGGTAGGGCTCAAAGGATGATGCTTCTAGACACGTCAGAGCCAGTATGAACATCTCTGTAAAAACCTGCAAGTATATTTGACCTTGTCTCAGCTTCCCTTCTCATGTTACCAAGGGCTCCCTCATATTAACGCAACAAGAAGGGGATATAGGAGATTTTTCACCAAAACACTTCTTAGAGAGGTCATTGTTTGTGTTAAAAAAAAAAAAATAGCTTGAGGAGTCATTAGAGAAGGAAGCACCAAGGGTGGGGAACTGTAGCAAATAAGGATTGCTAATATGCTATGCATAAGACAAAGGAAATTTTGTTGTTCTTAAGTAGGAGAATGAAAAACTGAAATAAAGAAATAAACTTAGAGAGTTGGCAAGCTTGGATCTGGAGCAACGAAAGAGCCAGAGAGTGGAGCTCTTAATATAGGGAAGCAAAATGAGTCTTGAGAGAAAACAAATACATGTTGAAAGTGAAAGTGTTAGTCGCTAAGTCATGTCCGACTCTCTATGATCCCATGGACTGTGGCCCCCAGGCTCCTTTATCCATGGAATTCTCCAGGTAAGAATGCTGGAGTGGGGTGCCATTCCCTTCTCCAGGGGATCTTCCCGACCCAGGACTGAACCTGGGTCCCCCGCATTACAGGCAGATTCTTTACTGTCTGAGCCACCAGGGAAGCCCAAGGGGTTGTCCAATTCATTGGCTGAGGAGTATAATATAAACATAATATTCTTCTTACTTCGGGAAAGGGTACTCTAAAACTTAATAAGATTTGGGGGAGATGCTCTGGTCCGAATTTTTGTGCCCCCACCTCCCAGTTTGAAATCTTAATGCCTAATGTGATACTTTCAGGAAGTGGGGGCTTTGGAAAGTGTTTACTTAGGTCCTGAGGGTGAAGCCCTCATGAATGGGATCCATGAGGATCCCTAGCCCTCTCCAACCACGTGAGGACAGCAAGAAGAAGCTGGTTATGAAACAGGACTAGGGCCCACACCAGAACAAGACTGTGCTGGCACCTTGGACTTGTCAGCTTCTAGAGCTGTGAGAGATACACTGCGGCTGTTTATAAGCTACCCAAATGTTACAGCAGCTCAGACAGACTGCTATAGGTTTATAGATGAATTTGGAGGAGACTGGAAGTGCTGAATTCTCAGTTAGGGTCAACATAGGATAAACAGCATACGTGCACAGAGAGGTTAGAGGATGAGGGACAGCAACGTCTGTATTATGTAGTCCTCTGACTGTGGCATCCTTCCCCACCACCACCATTTCTACCCTCCCTCAGAGTGAACCGCCTTGAGAAATATTGTTGCCTCTTTCCCATCAAACTTGATTATGAGTACACTTGAACTAGGCAAACATTCTGATATAATAAATAAAAGTAATTCTGAGAATTTTAGCATTGCAGGAAACCTCAGAGCTAATATAATTCTGTTCCTTGGAGCTTAATTCCCCCTTTGGTGGAGTATTCTTGAAGTATTTGGTGCATAGCAAGCATTCAACAAGGGTTTGTTAATGTGCTAGATGGTACCACTACTCACCAATATCTACTTCCTCTCTTCATCCTGGGGGAAGCCTATACCATCTTCCTCATTAAACTCGGACTAGTCCTTGGACTTGCCTTGGGCAATGAGTGAGATGAAATGACATTTTTCAGTTGGAGGAGAATCACCCTAACAAGCCAGAGCCCATGGGTTTCCATATAGCTCAGATGACAAGGTGAATGTGCTCTAGGTTTTAAAAGAGGGACATGAAATGCTTACTGATGGTTCAAGGTTAGAGAGGGCAGCGTTATAGAGTCCAGGGAGGAAATTACTAAATGTAAAATAAGCTAACTTATTCCAGTTTTTCTCATTGGCTAGAGAGAGTTTTAAAGAAGAACCAGAGGAAGAAGGAGAAAAGAGGAAAATTCTATGCCTTCAGTATGGAAAAATTTAGGAAAATGGGGTTCCTGGACAGAAAAACCAGGAACCAAGTTACCTGAGTGTCTCCAGATCATCAGAAGGAACTCAGAAAGCATCACTCAGTCCTCACTCTTTCCAGCCACATAAGAACACCCTCTACAAAAAACACATTTAAGTAGTATCTCCCATGGACAGAGGAGCCTGGCAGGCTACAATCCATGGGGTCACAAAGAGTCGCACATGACTGAGCATGCACACACAAAATGTTATTTAGAACTAAGCACTGATAGGTAGAATAGACTTTTCATTTTTAAACTGTGAAATAAAAATGGCAATTTTTACTTTCGTCTTTGAAGTCAAACAAAAGCCACAAGAAGTAAAGTGACAATTTCTTCCCTGAAAGTTGGAGAGGTCATTAATTCCAAATCACACTATATGAGGGAGGTCAAATAGGGTTGTCAGAAGATGCTGAAAGATGACCACACTGTAGGTCTGAAAAAAATATGGCCAAGCACAGCTTCCCACAGGAATCTAAGACAACAGTGTAATGAGGATGTGTGTGTGCACAGGCAGCAGGGGTTCCTGGACTTAGTTTACCAGGAAAGACCTAGAAGTGAGGTGAGATGTAGGAAGTGAGGAATAATGCAGACACCATATTTATAAGAAACTGTCACTGAGGTCAGGTGAAAAGGAAGCATTCTTCATTGTTAGCAGTCCCACGGGTCATATTTTAGCTACCTCAAGTAAAGACTAAAAGAACCCACCCACACACCAAACACTGTGTCACAGTTACCTTCCCCATACTCCTGATAATACTCCTGAAGATAACTTCTCTGGGAAGAAACATCTCATGCAAAAAAGAACAGAATCTATATCAATACCCTGTGATGAAAGAAAATGAGTGAAGAAAATTTAAAAATGACCAAAGAAGAACACTTACTAGAATAATGTTGCCACAGGTTAGATGGGCAACCAAGCATGTGGTCAAGAAACAGAAAATCTAAATACAGCAATTGCTTCTATAAATTAAGGACACAGGCAGAGTTCATCTGCACTATGGAAGGATAAGACAAGACAACAGAAGAAGTGAAAATACACTTAGCTAAAGATTCTTGAGAGTTATATGAAATAAAATCTGCAACACCTCTGAGAAACAAAAAGATTTTCACAAACAGAAAACATACTATTGATTCGAGTAGGAAGATTCAACATTGTTGTTGTTCAGTCACTCAGACATGTCTGACTCTTTGCAATCCCATGGACTCAAACTCATGCTCACAGAATCAGTGATGTCATTCAACCATCTCATCCCCTGCCGTTCCCTTCTCCTCCTGCCTTCAATCTTTCCCAGAATCATGGTCTTTTCTAATGAGTCAGCTCTTCATATCAGGTGGCCAAAGTATTGGAGTTTCAGCTTCAGCATCAGTCCTTTCAATTAATATTCAGGGTTAATTTCTTTTAGGATTGACTGGTTTGATCTCTTTGTAGTCCAAGGGACTATTAAGAGTCTTCTCCAGCATCACAGTTCAAAAGCATCAGTTCTTTGGTGCTCATCCTTCTTTATGGTCCAACTCTCACATGAATGGATGTGAGAGTTGGACCATAAATGGAAGACTGAACATCCTGGTGGGTTAATCTATAAATCTGATACAATTTAACTCATGCCAATAGGATGTACTTTGAAGCTATGAGAGAAAAAGTTAAAACTAAAATAAAAACTTAAAAAGCAAGAATAACCCAGAAATTTCTGAAACAGAAAAGCAATGACTAAGGAAGGGGGAAGCTAGCCCTACAAAATAGTTAAACTTTTAAAGTGAAACATTAAAAGAGCTTGGCACTACTTAATGAAAAATCAAACAGATCAATAGAAGAAAAGAAATTCCAAAATAAGCCAACATACATTTGAAAAATTAATATATGACAAAGGAGACACTTCAAATTAAAGGATTAAAGGTTAACTAGTCAGTAAGTGATGGTGTAATAATGGTTAGCAATTTTGAATTAATTTATGTCCCTACCTCCGACCTTACCAAAACAGATTCTTGATATGGATCAAACATTTAAAAATTCTAAAGGAACTATACAAAACATCTCAGTAGAATCATACTGGTAAAAATCTTTCTAATTATGATACAAAACATAGATTCCATAAAAATGATAAATTAGATTCTACAAAAGTAGTAAGTTTTCATTTGCATTGACTAAAAAAAGCACTGTGCGTGTGTGACTGCTAAGTCATTTCAGTTGTGTATGACTCTTTAGGACCCCATGGACTGTAGCCTGCTAGGCTCCTGTGTCCATGGGATTCTCCAGGCAAGAATACTGGAGTGGGTTGCTATGCCCTCCTTCAGGGGATATTCCCAACCCAGGGATTGAACCCGTGTCTCCTGTGGCTCCTGCATTGCAGGTGGATTCTTTACTGCTGAGCCGCTGGGGAAGCCCCAAAAGCAGTGTAAACAAAGTCAAAAGAAAAAAAAATAAATTAATAAAAAATTACCATTTACATTGCAGATAGGAGATAATTTCTTAATCTACTATAAATGTGTTATAAAGTAACAATAAGGTGAACAACAAAATTAAAAAATGGGTTTGTACGTCCGGGTTCTCAGTCTTGATGATTTGCTAGAAGAGCTCACAAGACTAAGAAAAGTTGTTACACTCAATCATGATTACTGTTTACTAGAGTGAAAGAATACAGAGTGAAATCAGCAAAAGGAAAAGGTGCATGGGTGAAGTCCAGGAGAAGCCAGGCACAAGCTTTCAGGTGCCCTCCCAGTGGAGTCACCTGGACACACATAATTCTTTCAGCAATGATACAAAGTGTAACCAGGCAGGGAAGCTCACCCAGCCTTGGTGTCCAGGGCTTTTACTGGGAGTTGGCTATGTAGGCATGTCACATCTGTGCCACTGACCTCAGCTACTCAGACCCTTCCCCCACCCTCCTCAGAGCAAAATCAGATGTTCCCTGTAAATAGCAGTTAGCATAAAATATCTGACCAAATTGGTGACCCAAAGTATCAGGCATACAAAAACACCCTTAGAGGCAGAATATTCCAAGAACTCAGAATTTACCACCCAAGAACCAGCCAAGGGTTGGTCCTAAGACAGAGCTTTCTTGGGAATGTGAAAGTGTTGAGGCACCCAGGCCAAATGAGTTTACCCTTTACTTGTTATTGGGAATGAAAAATAACATAGTCATTTTGGAAATATCTTGGCAGTTGCAGAAATGTTAAATGTATAATTTCCATGCAACCCAAGAATTCCCTTCCTGCACATCAACTCAAGAGAAATTAAAACACATGTGTGACTTGTGTGTGAACACTCACACAACATTATTCGTAATGGCCAAAAAGTGAAAAAAAAAAAATCAAAAGGAGCATCAACCGAATAATGAATAAACCATAGGTATACCCAGTATACCCATACTGGAACTCTTTTTAACAATAAAAAGAAAAGAGTACTGTTATATGCTACAATATCTATGAATCATAAAAGCATTAGGCTAAGCGAAAGAAGCCAGTAAGACTAGACCATATGCCCATAAAAGACCAATCTATAGAGACAGAAAGTAGATTAGTGGTTTCCTGGGGCTGGGTGGGAAGAAGGAATGACTGCAAATGGTCACCAGGGATCTTTTTAGAATAATGTAAATGTTATAATAACTGGACTGCAGCAATGGTCACAGGAGGACTGTAAACCGTAAACTTACTACCAATCATCAGATGTTCACTTAAAAACAGATTAATTGTATAGTGTGTAAATTATGCTCCAATAAAGATGTTAATTTTTTAAAAGGTGCTCACATCACTCTGAAATGCCACCACTTGTGGGAAAAAGCAGAGTACCTTTGGAAGCACATGCAAGAAACGCAACAGCAGTGGCCTCTTGAGGAAAACAGGGGCACAAGAGGCCAGGATGGGAACAAGAGATCCTCTGTAATGTATAGCTTTGTAGTCCTGGGATTCTTCTATACAATATGTGTGTAGTAATCACTATTCAGTGATAACCTAAAATCTTCCGCATCTCTTGGTGACTAGAAGATATGTGGCTGCCATTGATAGTAAGTACGTCATCAGTAGTAATGGGATTATTGGAAAGGATAGTCTGAGAGGTAAATGCTGCTTTGACTATTTTCAGAAAAGATCATTTTTATATTGTAGAGTAATATTTGAGTGGCACAATCCTAGAATCAAGGGACTTGAAGTGTATGGAGAGCCTGAGCTGAAGTTCCCTGCACATTTCATTACA
Source organism: Bos indicus x Bos taurus (assembly GCF_003369695.1). NCBI lineage: Eukaryota > Metazoa > Chordata > Mammalia > Artiodactyla > Bovidae > Bos > Bos indicus x Bos taurus. The sequence goes on from NC_040096.1 coordinate 48,443,406, forward strand.
GTGGGAGAGCTAAAGCCAAGGCCTTCATTTTTTTGATGCAGGAGTGATCATTTAGAAGGTTTTCAGATAGTAATGTATCATTCACACTGTATTTCAGTAGTTTTGCCATTATCCTTGCTTTCTGTTAGATACTATAAATGTAACAATTCAGGCACAAAACTATTGGACAGCATGTTCAACTCACCTTCTATAGTTTTTTATGTCTTCTAATTCTCAAATTCACTGTTCTTTGGAAGTTAAGTGGATTTTTTTTTTCATATATATGGCTTTCCATACAACTGAAATTGCTAAGTAATTTCCAAGCTTCTGCTCCATTTAGGAACGTGCACTAATTCCTTGTAACAGGTTAAATTCCATCATGATCAATTCCCTAATAATGAATATCTGTGTAATCTCAAGGATTTTCAAGTCCTAATCCCTGACTCACTTATCATACCTGATGTTGAACAGATTGCAAGCAAGTGGAAGTGTTTGAGTATTCCTTAAAATCTGTGGTAATGAAATTTCAAGATGCTTGATGAGACAGCATCCTAAAAATTACTAATACTTGGAAATTTGTAAGAACATGTCATTTAGAAATGAATCTGTGTGCTTAATGTGACTATCTTTTTATTGCTCAGAATCTGTGAATCAAAGCAGGATGCTATGATCTCTTTTCTTTTGTGACTAATACCTTTTTAAACTCTTAATCTTCCATTATGACTAACTGCCCTCAATGGTCTGGGAGATGAATATGATATCATAGTCTGAGAATATGTTAAATGATGCTTTCTAAATGGAATGCTTCATTTAACCTTGGAGACCTCAAAATTTTATTTCCCACATGATAATTCTTAGTTAAGACTGAGGATGAAAGGGCAAGGAGATGGATAAACAGGGCAGTGTATAGCGAATTAGTTAAGAGTAGGGCTCCAAGTCAGACAATCCAGGTTCAAATTCCAGTTTGGCCACTAACTTCCTTGTGTAAGTGGATTGAGTAAACAAAATCCTTTAAAAATTCATATTCGTATATGTGTAATGGAGATAATACTAGTGTCTGCCTCATACAGTTGTTAAGAGGATTACATAAAACCATCTTTATGAAGGGTATAGTAAATTCTTCAAGGTCATTATTCAAGGTCATTGTTTTGATGGGAACTTCAAATTTTATAGCAAGAGGAGAATATAACACACACGCGCACACACACACACACACACAGAAGTCGCTCAGTCGTGTCCGACTCTTTGCGACCCCATGGATTGTAGCCCACCAGGCTCCTTGGTCCATGGGATTTTCCAGGCATGAATACTGGAGTGGGTTGCCGTTTCCTTCTCCAGGGGATTTTCCTGACCCAGGGATCGAACCCGGGCATCCCGCATTGTAAGTAGACGCTTTACTGTCTGAGCTACCAGGGAAGCCCATCAAAAACACAGAAGAGTAGTAGTAAGTTTCAAAAGGTTGTCAGTTGAGATCTTTTATAGATGAAATCTACTTCCTAGAAGTCAACTCGCCAATTATATGCACAGCTGGAGACAAGAGGCTGCAAAAAAAAGGTCCAGCAAGAGGAGAATATAAGCTTACCCATAAATCAAAACGCCCTTATTTAAACAGGATCAAGAATTCATAGGCTATCCAGAGAGCCAAAGATATTCTATAGAGATAGCTCAAGACTAATATGAATAATGACTGAAGGACTCAGAATTGCATGGTAAGGAAAAATGGTCTCAGAACTTTAAAATTAACTATGTGAACATGGCAAGTTGGTTAACCCTCTGAGTCTTACTTTTCCAACTATAGAATGGACATGATTAGAATATCTTATGAGAATTAAGTATGTGAAGGAAATGGCAACCCACTCCAGTGTTCTTGCCTGGAGAATCCCATGGACGGGGGAGCCTGGTGGGCTGCCATCTCTGGGGTCGCACAGAGTCGGACACAACTGAAGCGACTTAGCAGCAGCAGCAGCAGCATGTACATGAAGTAAACAGCACAATTCTTGGCACACTCTGAGTACGTAATAAGTGATAGTAACTTTTCCTAGGAGGATTATTATAATTACTGTTTATGTGTTTTTCAGTATTAAGAACAAGAACACATCTGCCATACAAAGTTAACTGTGAACAGGAAAAGGAATATGTGTGAAACGTAGCAAATTAAGAGGGAGACAGGCAGAGCTGCACAAGGACCAGGTCCCATGGTGAAACGGGGTGTCCAGCAAATAGGCAAGTAACGCCTGCCACATTGACTTTAAGGAGACTCCTTGGCGGACCAAGAAAAGAAGAAAAGAGGAGAAAATAAATACATTGATTTCCAGATGGTAGAGTGGGTGAAAAAGGAAAGGAAAATAGAGAAGCTGAAGATAAACAACAGCTGAGCCAAAAAAAAAAAAAAAAAGAAGAAGAAGAAAAATCATGGCAGGATGATGCTAGGAGAGCTTGTCCAAAAGGGACTATTCTGTCTGGGACTAAAATCCTCAGGTTAGGAAGAAAGATGCACGAAAAGTATCCACAGAAACCATGAGGAAAAGAAAGCAGAGAGCAGCTGTAACAGAGGTGGAGACTGTCTGCTACAATGTAACACAGCCTAGGCATTCGATCAAAGCCTGAGGCATGTGGAGGAGATGACTCAAAAGGGGAAGGAAAGGGAGTTCTAAGGAATCCATGCAGCACTAATTAAAAACACACCTGGAGTAAGGATAGTCAACAGGAAAAAAATACAGAAGGAGGTCGCAAAAACCCGGAGACGCTGTCTAAAGGACTCTCAGAGAAGAAAAACTGCATGTGTTCCTACTGCAAAAACAAGGCAGATGGGGAGAAAAGACAAGTAATCCTCACAGAAGAATTTTAAATAATACCTGCAATTATTTATAGATACCTCCAAGTAAAGAGAATGGATTTAGATTTGGATTTAGATTTCCTAGACTTCCTACCCAGAAGGGTGGGCTACATGAAGTGACTTGTTTCCATAGAACACTGTAGGAGAAACCTGGCAAACACAACCTTAGTCAAGTGATGAAGGTTGATGTTATTATAGTGACTTTATGTGGATATCATGTCCCCTCTAACGTGATATAAGGAGAGGGGCACTTCACCCCTATGGTATTCCTTCCAAAACACCAAAACTCCATTCTAATCATAATAAAAAGATCAAATAAATCCAGAATGGAGTATCTGCAGGATACCTGACTCCTCAAGACTGTCAAGGTCATGAAACTGTCACAGACCAGAAAAGACCCCCAGAAGACTCAGAGACACAAGTAAACACAGCATGATGCACTAGACTAGCTCTCAAAACAGGAAGAGGACAATGAAAAAACTGCTGAAAGCCAAATAAAGAGTAGAGCTAGGCAACAGTAACCCAGTATTGCTTTTTTAGTTTTGGCAAATGTACTGTGGAAAGATGCTAACAGTGGGGGAAATAGGCCAAAAGGTCTTTTGTCTTTTTTTCCTTTTCTTTATAATTTTATTGATGTATAGTTGATTTGGTGCAGTGGTAAAGAATCCACCTGCCAATGCAAGAGACACAGGTTCAATCCCTGGATCAGGAAGATCCTCTGGAGTAGGAAACAGTGACCCACTCCAGTGTTCTTGCCTGGAAAATTCTATGGACAGAGGAGCCTTGTGGGCTATACTCCATGGGGTCTCAAAGAGTTGGACACAACTGAGTGACTGAGCACACACACACATGGTTGATTTATGTTGTGTTATAATGTTAGCATCTCATGTGTTTTGTATGGGAACTCATACAAACTCTAGCTTCTCTGTAAATCTAAAATTCTTCTAAATTAAAATAACCTATTTAAAAAAAAGATGGTATCATTTCAAAAGGATATAGAAGTTAACTTAAATATCCACAAATGATGCCCAAATGATGATACTGCTACTGCTGCTGCTGCTGCTGCTAAGTCGCTTCAGTCGTGTCCGACTCTGTGCGACCCCATAGACAGCAGCCCACCGGGCTCCCCTGTCCCTGGGATTCATTGGATTAAAATCCAAAGAATACTGACTTCCTTGGTGGCCCAGTGGTTAAGACTCTGCACTTCCACTGCAGGGAACATGGTTCAATTCCTGATCAGGGAATTAAGATCCCACAAGCCATGCAATGTGGTCAAAAAATTTTTTTTAGATAAAATAAAACAAGATCTAAAGAATAAAATAAATATTCGTGATCATACGCTAATAAAAGTAAATAACTGATTAAATCTTAATGGGGAAGAAGGGAAGACTGTTCATTACAGAAGAATTCCGATTAATAAATGCCAAAGAAATGAGGAAAATAGATAACACCATTAGAATACCATAGTAATAACTGCTATGGGCATAATCAACCAACGAATGCAACATTAGTGAGAAAGTTCATGGAAAAACAGGATATTTGCATAGCCCTGAAATTTCTTGCAAATACTTATTACAAAGTGAACAAAAGGTAACTTAACAGTGAGGAAACCTGACAGACAGCATCTCGGTCACCAAGTGGTCAAGGTCAGCATTATCAGTGATAAGACATGAGCAAGCATCAGGCAAACCCAAAATAGAGGACATGCTACATCTGAAAAAATACTCTTCTAAAATGTCAAGGTCATGAAAGGCAGAGAAACCATCACAGCCAGAAGCGACTAAAAAGACAGGACAACTGATGCAGTGTGGAATTCTGGACTGGATACTGAACAGAATAAGGATGTTCGTAGGATTAAGTCTGTAGTTTCATTAACAGTGTTGCAGCAATGTTAGTTTCTTTGTATAAACATAGCAGTCATGCTAAGATGCTGATATTAAGGGATGTGGGGTGAAAGACACACAAGAACGCTTTGTACTATCTCTGACCTTTTCTATAAGTCTAAAATCATTTTAAAATGTAAAAGTATACGCAAATTATACACACACGCACACACACACACACACAGGCTAAATCTAAAGAAGATTCACTTGGGGTTTGATGTCCAAATACCGTCTTGTGTCCCTTTTCCTCTGAGTCCTGCATGCTGGCTAACAGCGAATGCTCATGAAGGCTGGGGTGTCTGGCTAATTCATAAGCTGTAGTCAGCACACTCTTATTATGTGGCTGGAGAACACAGTGGGGTCTTCCCATGGTGCTCACTGAGCTTAGGCTGTGGGTCCTCTATCTCTTACTTAAATACTCAGGCCCATCAGAGGAGCTGGATAACAGCAGGCTTCCTGTCACACTAGGGAGAGTCTGCCTTTGTGTCCATCACGTGGAGGAAGGTAAATCATCAGCAGCAGTACATGATTCAAAAGTCAAGTTCAAAGGCATGGGAGGGTCATGCCAAGGCTCTTGGTTTCACTGCAGCCACAGCCCCTGGCTACCAGGGCTCAGCAGATATCAAGCTCTCTGCCATTCCCAGTCTCACCAATCAGACGGGTTACTCTTTTTCCCTCTATGAGATACGGTTATTCTCCAATTCAGTGAGAAGTTCAGTATAGGAACTTTCCTTCAATATGTCATTCTCTTGGTGATTGGATTGAAAATCCTTTCATTAAAACAGAAGAATGAGGAGAATGACAGTTTCTCCCCAACAGAAATCTTCTCTCAAAGAATAAGCCACACACACAAAAAATCATCTCTCCATGATGATTATGGTTAAAAGATATGTGGTCTTGTTCAGAAAACATAGAGCTGAGGATACAAAGTAAGTGAGGGAAGATCAAATTTGTGAAAGTTTATACTTCCCAAGAGAAATATAAAAAGGAAAATGTGTTCAATAATATGGCATCAAGCCTGTATTAAGATGGGTAATGCTGAATGGAGAATTTAAGTTCATCTCTAGAAATGTGGAATGAATTGGGAAGTAATAAAAAAGTGGCTCATTAAACCCAAATATTTAGAACTGTCCATAATAATACAATACTTAATGCAAGCACTAAGAATATGGAATATCCTCCAAGAAATTATTTAAAATAAAGCACTTATAATATGAGAGGTAAGTAAGGGTAGGTAAGTCTAATTCCACTCTCAAGATGCCAGAGGCCTGGGGGGCAGCTTAAAAGGTAACAAGGAGTGAAACAGATGTCCCCACCTGCAGATATAATTAATGGAGACATTTAGAGAAAAAATAAAGAAGTTAAAGCAGAAAAAGTAAAGATGACTCATTAAGTGGGTGGCACCAATACAGATATGATCAGAGCCATGAAAACACACACATACACACAAAAATAGGTCAAAGGGACAGACGTGTCACAGTCTTGCGTAAGGGCACAAAATGAAGGTGGATGTAGGTATGGCCCCAAAATGGACTTTAATGGGTGATTGTGAAAAGTAGAAGTGTTTTTCCAGAGCTATTGTAAAGAGAAAGAAATGCTTAGAGAACAGAGCCATCGATGTAATTCTGAAAAGGAAAAGTCATGGGACTTAACTGCAGATGTCACAATTCATAAAGTGAACACAGTTAATTTTCTGATCTGAAGAAGGAATGTGTGAGTGATATGAATGACCTCAGAACTGCTTTCAGCAAAGATTCTGAGGGTAGCCTGGGCAAATATTTCATGGCTTTCAGTCACCTTGAAAGAAAGGAAGGCGTGGCCAGTGTCTTGAAACAAGGCTTGCTTGCCTTGATGTGCTAAAAAGGAGAAAGGGAAGATATTAGGGAAAGAGAACACTGTCAATGCCAACACCACCCCAAACTGCAGAAATCCTGCTGTACAAGCTGAGTGATAGGGATCCAAACAGAAGGCACTGCAATGGACCACCAAGAGGAGGCAGCTAAGGGATGCAGGAGGTGGAGAGAAGGTATTTTATAATTAGATCAACAATAAAAGCTTGAAATGGACAATAACTCTTTTGGCAATAATACACAAAGATATGCCAGTTGAGCTTTGAGGACATCGTGTATCAAGGTGACCAGTGGAGAGAGACAAAGAAATTAAAGTAAATGGGGCTTTTTAATGTATGTGGCTATCCATCAGAGAAAGTCCACCTCCAATTTAGTAAGTTCAACAGAGAGGTGAAAGCAGGAGTTGTGATATGGAAGCAGAGGGAGCTCTCTATCTGGAGGAGATCCTGGTGAAAACTGTGAATGAGGCAAGGTGAATTTCTCTAAAGTCATGTGTGCTTATCAGTTTGCAAGCTGAGCCTTCTGATTTACATTCTTTGCAAAATCTGATTCACATTTTCTTGCCTTTTCACCTTCTTTCCCACTCTTTTTTGTATGGTTGTAACCTTATTAATTTATTACTAATTAATAATAATTACTTCCTAGCCAGGGGTAAATTGGCTTTTTAATTGATTAATGTACCTATAAAGCACCTCATCAATTATTTCTACAGCATATTTGGAGTTTCCATAGCTAACAAGGACAACCACATACTGGGAGGGAGCAGGACTTTGCAGAATTCTTACCGGCTAAATTTTCTTAACCTAATTGTCCCCAGTGTGACTCACTATCAGTCACCAGAAACAGGTCACAGAGGATGATTTTCAGTGAAGTAATAATAGTAGCTAATGGTTTCTGAGCACTTACTATGTGCCAAGCACATCATCTAATTCTTTCTTCTCTGCAGTTCTATAAGATGTAGGACAGTATTATCATACCTACTTTATAATTTAAAAAAAAAAAAGGATAAAAAGCTTAAATAATCTGCAGATCACTGCATTAGTCTGCTTGGGCTGCCATAACAAGATATCATAGATTAATGGTTTAAACAACAGAAATTATATTTTCTCATAGTCTGGAGTCTAGAAGGTCAAGATCAAGGGGGCAGTGGGGTCAGTTTCTGGTGAGACCTCTCTTCTAGGCTTGTGGATAGCTGCCTTCTACTGTGTCCTTGCATGATCTTTCCTCTGTGTATAGAGAGCTTGTGAGCTCTCTGGTTTCTCTTCCTCTTCTAACAAGAATACTGGACCTATTGGATTAGGGCCCATCTTTATGCCCTCATTTAACCTTGATTACCTCCATAAAGGCCCTGTCTCCATGTACAGTTACATTGGGAGTTAAGACTTAAACATATATATATTTTGAAGGGACATGATTCCGACAATAACAGTAACAAAGCAAATAAAAGAGGGAGAAAGGGTTTGAATCCAGAAGTTCAATTCCAGATCCTGTCCTATTCCAGTCTCCTCCCTCCATATGCCATACACAGTACGTACTTGCTTTCACTAATTCTAAGTGAAACACCTGGCCATTCATTTTACAGTCAGTTACAGAAGAAACATCTAAAATCTGTCTCTCGTGAAAAGCAATGGCTGAATATATGTGAAAATTCATATTTTATACTTTGTGGAACTTCAACCCGTGTGAGCGAAGGGTAACATGGTTGTCATCTGTACCATGGAGGATTGTGCATTATAAAGTTAGGCCAGATGATGTTCGCTAAGGCCTAATATATAGTGCATGGGCTAAGAAAGTAGTATTTGCCTAAACTGACAAGGTAAATTTGAATCTATATGCAAGCCCAGCCCAGCTGAGGATAAGAGCACTTATCCATTTATTTAGTAAGCATGCATTATACCTGCAGTAGGTGCTAGCCAATGCATCACTAGGTAGAACATTAGGATAGCACAGCAAGTAAGAACAAAGCTTATTACCTTTTGCATAAGAAAGCATAAGAAGTGCTGGATGTCTCTGTCGTATATAACTGGGACACAGAAAATGATGTGGTAATTCAGATATAACATGGGTGGATACCCATAGAGAAATAAATGCATGCTAAGGAATTTAGACAAAAGGCAAGAAAATAAAAGGTTAACCCAGGAGGAGAAAACAATGAAAATTCAATTGTACTGATAATTTATAAATAGAAGATGAAGCAAACAGATATCCTTCGATGAGGAAGAAGATGAAATTAGGATTATGGGCAGTTAAAGTTTCTAAAATTGTGCAAAATGCAGTCGTCATTGCTATCACGATATATCTCCATATTTTCTTACATATCTCAATTTTAAGTATACAGATCACTGTGAAGTACTCCTATGCACACACAAAAAAAGTCAAAACAAAGGAAAACTTATCAGCAGAATGTGCTTAAGAGGATGGTAATGCAGGGGATAACAGCTCAAACAGAAATGCATTGTAAAAAGTTTTTTAAAAAAGAAATGCCTAACAGCAGGATTTAGGAGAAATATTTTTTAAACCTTTGAAGAGGCCACTGGAAATAAAAGAATCAGCACACAGCAGGGTCCCTGCCTGCATGCTTTACATAACAAAGGATCAGCTAAAATCAATCTAAACTGGTGGTTCAGGTAGCTCTATCAGAGAACATCAGAGAGAAACGAAGACAGAGAAACAGTGGGGCCTTCAAATGAGAAGACAAAGGTGCATAAAACATACTTCTGGGTATTTCAAGGAAAGGCTTCATGTAAAGGATGTGGTTGTTCACAACCAGCTCTAATATTTTGAGAGATGATTACAGAAAGAGAACTTCAGTGTCAACATATATAGTATATTTTGTATATATTCTTCTTTGGTTGATGTTCAGTCAGAGAAAAGAGGCCTAACTCTGGTCCACGGTGTTTCCCCAATTTGTCTTAACCTGAAATGTAGAGAGGGAGAGAAAATATCCATGCCCATATAGAAGATTTAACAACTACATACATATATACATGTGTGTATACATATATGTGTGTGTGTGTGTGAGTCTTATGTATATATAAGACTTCGTGATGTCAGTGTCCAGCAGTTATTTCATGTTCTCTTCCACACACAGATGTGCATGTGTCGTGTGTGCTCAGTCATGTCCACCTCTTTGCAGGCCCATGGACTGCAACCCACCAGGCTCCTCTGCCCATGGAATTTTCCAGGCTAGTATACTGGAATGGTTTGCCATTTCTTTCTCCAGGGGATCTTCCCAACCCAGGGATTGAACCCATGTCTCTGTGTCTCCTGCATTGCAGGTGGATTCTTTGCCAGCTGACTCATCAGTAAAGCCCAGCAGTCATTAAGTGGAGGGTGAAATTGCCAGAAATTCCTGAAGGATGAAAGCACTTTTGAAAAAATAAAGAAAATAAGGAATTCCTGAAGTCTTCTAAAGTTTCCAAGTTTCATTTGAACAGAACTTTTGGGCAGTCCCATAGGTTATGTGGTAGAAGAAACCAGGATTATTATAAATCTATTCAAGTGGTTTTAAACTACTATCTAATTAATTTGGTTCTACTTCACTGCCACAATGCATGGAAAACTTAAATAAATCAAGACATCTTGGTGACAATTTATTACTAGTGATACATAGCAACTGATGGAATTAGGATAAATGATGGTTAAAAATTGTCCTTAGCTTTCTTCATCAAGATTTCTAAATATTCTCCCATCATTCCTAATCAAAAATTAAGTGGGCTTAACACAAGACTTGCTTTTTATCAATTGAGCAAGAGTACCTTTAAGAGCATGTCTTTAGAATTTATTTTTACATTGGGATAGATTAATTGCTGTAGTAAAACTACTTCTAGTTTCTTACCTAATTTCAAATAAACATACACAATATATGAGGCTTCTCAGAAGCAGAATTAACCTGTTGCTTCAAGATGGAGAGTTCGGCATCCTTCCAAATAATTCTCTCATTTTTGGCATTTAAGGTGCACTTTCTCTATTGCCTGAAGTGCCTCCCTCGCAGTTTTGTATTTTTATACTTTGTAGTCAGAAGTCCCTTTTCTTTTCCTTGTTCTTTCTCTCCTCTTCATTATCCTTTCCTCCCTCTCTCCTCCTCCCCAACACCCCTACACTTCTTCCTGACCTACACAATAGCCGCAAGGATGAGAAAATAATACAATCCTTTGGTCAAAAGACCAGACCAAAGGGGCTCACTAATGTGAATTTGGAGTCAGTTCTCAATTGTGGTTTGTTTGGTGCTCTGAATTCAGTTGTTCTTGAAAGACCCTCCAGCATCCTTCTATTTCCCCCCAGTCCCCATACCATAGCCCTATTGATCAAGTTCACACTCCCTTAAATTCCACCCTCCCCACGCTTCTCCCCTCCCCACGCTTCTCACCGTGCACAGCCTGCTCCTCCACTTCTGTCCTCCTCTCACCTCTGCACATGTCTCAAAACCAAGCCAGTCCGTCTTCCCGCTTTGTCCCATCCCCACCCACCACCTTGAATGGGTGCCACCTTCTCTGTGCTCCCACAGGGCCCTGTGCACCTTTCAAGTATGGCATTGACCACGACACTGTACTTTTCCATTGACTGATCTGAGAGTCTCTCCTTTACCTGCATCAGCATGGCACCTGGCCCAGAGCAAACGCTTAATAAATTCTGTTGGATGAATGAGGACAAAGAGGGCATGCAGATAACATTTACGGAAGACACAGGGTTGGACTTGAGAGCGGTCATGCTGGATGATAAAAGCAGTTTCCAGAAGCACATCGAACTACATCTCACAGGGAGGAATCTCATAAGGGAGAAATGTCAAGTTTTGCACTTAGCTTCTAAACAATCAACTGCAGATGTGTAGGGTTGAAGAATATTAGTTTAGGTAAATATGACTTCAGGATTTATTTGACTCTAGCTCAAGCTCGTAGAATCCCAAAGTCTGAAAGCACATGATAGCCTACCTTGTTTAACTTTCCCTGTGAGTCACTAGTCCTTTCAATGCTGTGCCTGGGAAGGTACATTCTGTGTGTGAATGCTGCCATGACTCTGTCATCCAGGTGCTAGTTGACAAGAAATGCTTTTAAATAAAATAATCTTCAGTTGCATCAGTGAAAATAGAGCACTCAGACAAGGAGATAATGGTGCAGTTGTTCTCACCCCTGTTACAACATTTACCACGTTGCATTTTTGACAGTCATTTATTTCCTTTTTTTAATGTCTCTATTACACTGTGGACAATTCTTTGAGGACACAATCTCTGCCCTGTCAACTTTTATATCCCAGTATCTAGAGTAATGTACTCAATGATCAAACATTGAAAGAAAAACTGATGACACTATACCTGTGGCGAGCACAGAGGATCACGTCAGAGAGTGCAGGCTCGCAAGGCAGGCTTGAGTTAGAATATCAGCCCTAACACCTCCTAGCTGAGTGACCTCTGGCATATCCTCTAACCACTACGGAGCAGTGGTAAGGACCTATATGCCAGTGCAGGAGACACAAGAGACACAAGTTCAACCCCTGCGTCTGGAAGATCCCCTGGAGTAGGAAATGGCAACCCACTCCAGTGTTCTTGCTTGGAAAATTTCATGGTCAGAAAAGCCAGTGGGCTACAGTCAAAGGGGCTGCAGAGTTGGACATGACTGAGCACACAGCGCAGCTAACCTCTCAAAGCCTTGGGTTTTTTGTCTGAGATAATGATCGATGTTTTGAGGATTAAATGACAAATAAACGTAAGCACACAGCACTGTCATTCCTCCAGAAATCATCTAAACAGAAACACTGACAAACCAAAGAGGCTTTAGAATGGTGGAGAAACATAAATCCATGTTGTACAGAGAAACAGCTGTGGATAGCTGGCATGTTTGCCCTACAGAAGGGGAGACTTGGAGGGGAATGCAAGTTGAAGAACTATTAATGCCAATAATGACCTACGTGAATGGCAATTTATACTTCAGAAAGAAATACTTTCCACAGGCTATTTTTTATTTTCATGATAGCTGCTTAATTCAGGGAGGGAGAGTAGGCATGCATTGCTATTCTTAATCTATTGATGAAGAAACTGAGGCAGAGTTGCTGAATGTGGTGCAGTCGGGGCCGGCCCCAGGCGTGCAGGTCTGTGGTTCCTTTTTCTTTCTACTAGAGCTCAAAGCCTCTGCAGAGGCTTAATGCATGACCCTGAAAGCCAAAGTTAAGATTAATGAGTGAGAAGTCATAAAGAGGTAGGTAATGTCTCAGTGGCGAGAGGAGATTTTTGGAGCAATTGTAATCAACCCAAATCACAAGTCAATGAAGAGCCTTGTGAAGAAATGAGTTTCCTGTTACTTTTCATATTTAAGTAGCGAATGAATGCCTACCTATTGGAGAGACTGAGGGGGAATATTGGTCACAATGTCATCTAAGTGTCCTTTGAACACTTGCTCTGATTTTAAGTCATTTATCCATAAAATAATGAATTCTACACATTTAAAGGTGCTAGTGGTAAAGAACCCACCTGCCAATGCAGGAGACATAAGAGCCGCAGGTTCAATCCTTGAGTTCGGAACATCCCATGGAAGAGGGCATGGCAACCCCACTCCAGTATTCTTGCCTGGAGAATCCTCATGGACAGAGGGGCCTGGCGGGCTACAGTCTATAGGGTTGCAGAATCGGACATGACCGAAATGACTTAGCACAATGATGACACATTTAAAATTTCTCTACCTACTCCCCACAAGAATATTACTGAAACAACAGCAATGGCAAGTCTTTAGAGTTCTTGCAAAGGAAAATGTCATGTTAATTCAAAGTGACTTTATATTAATATTTATCAGAAAAAAATCTTCACTATCAATATATCTAAGAGGTAATTCTTTGCTACTAATAACCCAGGAAAATTTCTTAACCCTCATATTGTTTATTGATATTCTTATACATTTCCTCTCTAAATAAGGCTAATCTCAAAACACTGTCTAGGTAACAAGTCCCATTATAGCCTAAAATTTCTGGAATTATGGATATTACTTTAAATATGTATTATGCTATCCCAGTTGAGATCCTCTCAACAGTGTTTATAGGCAACATACAAATTAGGCATAATTAAAGACGATGCTTCACATGCTTTAATTACTGCTCTTTTATGCAGTAGCTTGACTAAATGTGAAAATTATTTCAGGGCACAGTATTCCAAGAGATGTACAATAATAAAACAGGTTCTGCCATTTTAATTTGCTCAACTATGTGAATGCCATTCATTTTTTTCTGGACTAAATATAATTTTTCTAAAATTCATTTTATGTAAAGTTATCAGGAAGAAAACTCATAAGGTAGAAAGAAAGATAGATGTGGATTCCCAGTAGCATGAAATGTAACTCCCAATGAAAGAAGTTTACTATTATTCCTTTCTAAGAGATTTTAAAAATCATTCATTAATCTTCCTGCAGTTAAATTTTTAAACTAAGAAAAAAATGCCAAGTAAGAATATATTACATTAATTTAACTAACATATGATAGTGTAAATACAAAAGAGAGTAACAAATTTTCTTTTTTTTTCAAATTTTCTAATTTTTATGTGTATTTGAACACAAAGATTACAGAACTGGTAAGAGATTATCTAAATCATTCTCTAAAATTATTTCAGGCAATTCTCCAGTGGTCCAGTGGGTTAGGACTCTGTGCTTCCACTGCAGGGGACATGAGTTCCAACCCTGGTCAGGAAACTAAGATCCCACAAGTCTCATGGCATGGCCAAATAAATAAATAAAATTATTCCCCAAATACTAAAACATCAATGTAAGTCCCACATCACTTAATTTTTGAAAACATATATGCTGATACATCTAGCAATGTATCAAACCTTGATTATTGGTGAAAATCAATCATTGAATATTTAAATGTTTAAATGGTCAAGGCTAAGTTCTTCGTATTCAAGGTAGTAAAACGCTCTTCAACTTTTATTTAATCTTTAATAAGTGAATGTTCTCATGAACAGGAATAGATTTCATTTTAAACTACATTTCATTCATTTATGTGTTGAATATAGAATGAAAAGCTTAAGTGATAAACCATACTGCCAAAAGAAACAAAAAAGATAGCAGTAATCTATGTCAGTTTTCACTGATTATCTGGCAAAACTCAGTCACAGATTTTGTGCTTTGAAGATGGAACAGCTATTTAAAAGGTAATTATTATATTTATAGATTTTTTCATAATGCTTTGAAAGCACAAAAGCAAATAATAAAGACCTTTCTCCTGAATTACCTTAGCTCAGATATAAGATCAAGAGCTGAGTTTTCTGGTTGTACAGTGAAATGTATTCTATAATTGCCTTTTGTAAAGCTTAAGATATTTAAACTCACAGTTGGATGATCTGATTTAGAGAAAAAGTAATTGAACACATTTAAAAAATAATAGTGACAAAAATTCTGCAATCCTGTGAAATAAGGAATTTGGGGTGGTTAAGGGAAGTTTCAGGGGGGTGGGAAGGGAACATATTTCGCTATTAAGAGCATCATAGAGGTCAATAGGAGAAATTTCTGCCCTTATGGTGATTGAAATGGACACATTGGAAGAAGTAGTTTTGATCTTTAAAAATTCAGCTGATTTTATTACTTATTTCACCAACACAAAGTTTCAGCAACTGTTTCTTCCATCAGAGAAAGGGTTCAAAATATTCTTGTCACTGAGAGTCTCTTTCTTCAATAAGGCTGTTTCTAATGATATTGAACCAAAAATATAGTTTATTAGAGTATCTATTTCTGAGATTTCCTGGAAGACCATTTAGATAGAGCAGTGCATTTTATGACTGACATGTGTGTATATATATATATATATATAAATTTCTAAGCACTTTCAAAGACACTGTATAGTTTTATCCTTTCCAAGGGAAACAGTTTATGGCTACTTGCTACATGCTCTTCTCTGAGCTGACTATGAGACTGGCCTACTGCAGGGGACAAGACACACTGTGCTCTTTAGGGATTTCGTTTCACTCTCTTATTTTAAGAACAATACATTATATTAACTGTATTATGTACAATTTGACTTCTGTTTTAAATATCGCAAATGTGATCATTATATCAGGTGTGAAATACTGAGATAAATCAAACATATTTGGGTTTACCTCAGGTGAAGACAGTTCGCAAATAAAAGTAAAAGACTTTATTTTTCTCAAGAAGAATGAGTCATACAAGTTAGAAACCCTGACACTGCACAAAATGGGTAGTATTATATGAATTAACTGAATTAAGGAGTAGAAGAATGATATGTAGTACACTCTTTATAAATATATATATACTTATATATTTATATATATAAATATACTTATATATTTATATTTTATAAATATATATAAATAAATATAATACATTTATAAATGTAATACACTCTTTCCCTCTGTGTCTGTCTGTCTCTGTCCCTTCTCCTTTCTTTTCTCTTTCAGCTGCTAAGGAAGTTCTTTCCCAGTTCTACATTATTTTTAAGTGCTAAATGATTATTAAATCTAGTCATTTAATATTTAAAACGGTGTAAGTCCCAGAAAGAAGAAATCATGGTGGCTTTAAATGCACATATCTGTAAATCTTGCAAAGTAAATGTGGATACAGCAGGCAGAAAGGGCTTGAGGATATATTTGTGTGTGTGTGTGTGTGTAAAAATATATTTATATAATTGCAAATACATTACAAGAAGTAGCAAAACATTCTTTTTTCAAATCCATACTATGTTTTACAGCCTTGGCTTTGCTTTGGCTGTTATTAATAAACATTTCTGACTCCCAAAGGCCGCTTCTCTGGGTACCACTGAGGGGTAACGTCCCATCTGAAGAGTTCAGCGTTGCCGATTAGACCACCTGGGATCTGGAGTCCTTTATGTGAGGCTAAGTAAAGCTGCTGCGCAAACACATCATGCTAACATTCAGGGGACCAGGGTGGGGAGGAGAGTTCAAGAGACCACAGGAAAGTGGTTGGTTAAGGAATGTAAGAATATTGAATCGATTTGGATCTTTTATTCTTTCCTGATGTTTAAAAATGTTTTGGAATATACTCAACTCAACCTGGTAGGGAACTCCGAGAAATTTCATTGGGTACACATGGTTCAGAAAAGTAATGTGAAAATTCAAGATAAAGGTTATCTATCCGAGTGAGCCAGAGGGAAGGAAAAAGAACATAATGCATTCGTAAACACATAATCATTATATTGTTCTGGTCCTTTGGTCTGGACGGTGTGTCTGTGAGTAAACATTTTTATTACTGTACTTTATGACTCATGAGTGTGTGTGTGTGTGTGTGTCTGTGTGTTGACACAAAAAATTCTTTTAATGTAACAACTATTATATTCCAAAAAGAAAATAATATTTAAAAATGAGTTTTATAAAACGTAATAAATACAGTTATCGCTTGGAGGGTATTATACAGGTTTCACAAAGATTCAAGAACTTTTCTTTCTGGGGAAATACAAGTTTAAACGCTACACAATTGCTAATATTTTTAATTGCTTCCACTAATAATAAGCTTTTGTGTTCTGGTTTGTTTCCACTTTTCTCCTTTTTTAATTTGTCCTCCATTCTTATCAGGCTTTCAACAGCGATTTGTAGCTTGCCTGCTCTCTTTGACCACTCCTCAAGTATACCCACTAAGACTTCTGCACTCTCGTCCTTGCCTGTAGGACTCTGTGATCTTCTTTGCCTGTATAAATACTGCTGAGTGCATGTCCTTCTCGCTAAAATAGTAAACAAGACTCCCATTTCCCCTCCATCCTTCCCTCCCCATCACTGTGCTTCTGTGGTGTTACTCTGAGTCTCTGCCTCTATCCTACTTCACCTTATCCTTTCCTTCACCTCTCCTTTCAAGTGGATATCGGAGGACATTTTGACCCTTTTGACATTTTCCTTCTGCACAGATAAGTTGAGTTGCTACCTGCCTTTGGCCGTGAGAGAATGAAAGCTTATGGGTTGTCTCTGTACCGGGAGTCAGCTGCTTGCAATGTTTATCATCTTTAATTTCTTGCCCATATGTGTTGTTGATTTGTCAATGGTTTCTTTTCAATTTGTTCTTCTTTGCCTCCACAACTTATGTTTCTCCAGGACTGTTTCTTAAGTTGTGCTGAACTGTGCATACTATATTCTTCTGCTAAAAAAGCAGTCTGTCCCTTCTCTTTCTCTCTCACACACACGTATTTTACAATAGTGCCCAAGATGTAGATTAGTCTTTTTAGGTTTTGTTCATTACACTTGCAAGTGTCTCCTTTGAAGACTGTGTCTGTCCTGCAGTTGGAAGAGTCGGATCACCCAGAAAGACTACTGCGACATGGTTTTATAGTCTACAAAGGTGGATTACATGGTTTTGTATCTCACAGAAAAATACAATAGAATGTGTATGTCTTACACACAGAGATCCATGTCTGCTGCTTTTGAATGAACTAAATAATTAGGAGGTTTCAGAAGCTGACATGCAATCTCTTACTCTTAAAAAAATGAAAACTGAAATCCATGGCGTGGTAAAAATGCCTTTATTATATGCTGAAGAGCTCTTCATTTGCTTGACCTATATATCATATCTGAGAGAGATCTCTGTTAAAAGGAGATGATACTGTCTTCTGTGTTCCTTGCGTGACTAAGTTAGCCACTGTCACAATAATCCTGTAATCAATCGCCCTCACAGTATAGTGGCAGACAACAATAAATATCATCACAGGGGCTGGTCTGCAGACCCCTGGGGCACTTGTACATCACATTCTCTTATTGCTCTGAGACCAGTAGACTGCCTGAGACCTTTTCTCGTGGAAATGGCAGAAGTGGCAAATGGCTGAACAGAAGTATTGTGCTGCTTCTTAAGACCAAGTTCAGAACTGGCACACTGGCATTCCCACCTACAGTATACTGCTCAAAGTAATTCACAACTTCAGTGGGATGTGAAATACAGTCTACTCCTACTAGGTGAAACCTCGAAGTCAAAGGGTAAAGGATGAGATTATAGGAAAAGATGAAGGGTTAGGAACAAATATGACATCTGTCATTCTCTCCAATCCAAGAAGCTTAACACTAATTATTTCAGACATGAATCTCTGGGTCCTTACTTAAATATTTCCCAGAAAGGTATTTATAGGTATTTTTGAGTTTCCCTGGTGGCTCAGACAATAAAGAATCTTCCTGCAATGCAGGAGACACAGGTTAGATCCCTGGGTCAGGAAGATCCCCAAGAATACCCACTGCAGTATTCTTGCCTGGAGAATTCCATGGACAGAGGAGCCTGGCAAGGCCACAGTCTTTGTGGTTGCAAAGAGTTAGACACGACTGAACAACTAACACTTTTCTTACTTTGAGAAAACGTTAAGAAAGGCATGTATGTGTGTGTGTGTTTGTTTTTGTATTTAGAAGAAACACAATGTTTAGCAAGAAATGTCAGTTAATTGAATGAAATACTTTTGGAATAAAGCATATTTCCTTTACCAAGTAAAGAAAATTCTTCCAAATAACCATAACCTATATATGAATTATGGATTTAAATAGGACCTTGTGTATGGCTCATAAACCATTAATATCCTTAGGGATGTTTGCTATTATGTTCTTTTCTGTTTTCTTTTCTCCAAGAGTTACATCTTCCGTGAGTCTCAATTTCCTTTATGAAGAAACACCTCACTGGAGGAAAGAAAAATTCAGCAAGTAGAGAGATCATAATAATTGGAGGGTACTTTAGGTTCATTTATAAAGAATAGACACCTTTTACGTGTCTTGCCTCGTGAAGAAAGAAACAGGTATAATAAAGTCAATTCCCTAACCAGTAATAAAGCAGATTTATGGGTCTATATATACTTCCAAGGTAGACATTCAATATGTACTTGTTGGATTAAAACTAAATATAAGAAAAGCTTGGTTATTGTTAGAGTGCAGAAGGAAATAATTAATAATAAATGAATAATTAAATAGATTGGTGAATCTGATACAACTTGGTCTTATTAACTAATAGACCTGGATTCTTAATTTTGAGGATATATAGCAATTCTACACAACGGTTTAGAAACCACTGTATTAAAACGGGAATGTCATTAGAGAGTATAACTCACTTTGTAGGGAACGGAAGACTCATCAATGTTTTTTCATGTAGACTACAAATTAGTAAATTCTCTGATATCAGAACTTCAAAAAAGTGAAAATAGTGTCATCTAAGCTTATCCTTTTTATAGAGGATGAAAGTAACTCTCCTAAAAAGTTTGGGGTTTCACAAGCTGGTTTGAACATTAAAGCTTAGAAATGAGGTCCCTGGATTTCGGGGCAGTATTGTTCCTGTTGAAAGATATCAAAACCTGATTTGACCATGATTATATTCACCTTAGTTTGCTTCATATGATGTCTGTGAAATTCATCCATGTTGATATGTGTACCAGAGGTTTGTTCTTTTAACTGCTGAGTAATATTCCACCGTGTGAATACACCATGTCTTGCCCATCCATTCTACCTCTGACAAGCACTGGAGTTTCATTAGTCCTGGGCTATTATGAATATAGTTTCTACTAACACTCACATCCTATGATCTTTGGGCAGGGGCATATGCTTTCATTTCCCCTGGAGGAGGGCATGGCAACCCACTTGAGTATTCTTGCCTGGAGAATTCCCATGGACAGAGGGGCCTGGCGGGCTACAGTCCATGAGGTCACAAAGAGTCAGGCACAACTGATAACTAAGCACAGCACAGCACATGTTTGCATTTCACTTGGGTAAATACCTAGAAGTGGGATTTTTGGGTTAATTGCTTGATTACTGTATCCTGAAATTTATAAGAATCTAACAGTTCCCTAAAGGCATCAGAGCAGTGCCTATAAAAGTCCTCAAAGAAAGAGAGTAAAACGAGATTTATGTGTCCAGACAAAATGTAGATCAGGTATAAAAGCAGAAGATAAACTTTTTAAAACATGCAATGAATATACATTCCCTGAGATTCTTGAAAATGTGAAGAGAGTAAGTTTTAGTTTTTTATGGTACAAGGCAGGGCTGTGATCATTAAATTCAGTTAATTTCAGGACTTGAGAAACAAACAGTAAATTTTTAAATTGCAGGCTGAAATATAAATGTCTCAATCCCTAACAGTACAAACAGTAAAAATCACAAACTGTTAGTAAGAGAAGGGAGAGTTAAGGACAGTTGGTGTAAGTCAGCTGATCTTCCATAGCCAAGCAGTTAAAAGATATTAAATAGATAAAACAAGAAGCAAAAGGATATATATGAAGGAAATGGCAATCCACTCCAGTATTCTTGCCTGGAGAATTCCATGGACAGAGGAGTCATAAAGAGTCAGACACGACAGAGACTCACACACATACACACACACATATATATATTTAAAATATAAGAATAACCACTAATAAAAATATATAATCAATATAAATTCAGGTAGTAGAGGGAAGAGAGAAGATAGCAAACATGTACATAGCTTAAATTGATTCTTGCTCATAATAAGGAATAAATATATAAGCCAAAAATATAGAAGATTAAGTATACGGCACAGAGTCAATCATTAGGAAAAAAGGAAAGGAAAATAATTTATACATAATAAAAACAGAAGCATAACAAAATACAATGATGGAACTAAGAACAAACATTTCTGTCAGGTCAACAAGGTCTGCCTTTTCCAATGAGAAGAAAAAGACTCCTACTGAACCTCAAAGCCAAACATAACCACACACTTTCTACAAGAGAGACACACTTAGAACAAAAGGCCAGTGTCCTGAGAAAACCACGCTAAAGAATCAGATGCAGAGTAAAAGTTCAGTCCATACCCTCCAAGTGTGACTGAAATGAGGAAAAGGGCCTGGCTGCACGACATACCCGTGACCTGGGCTGGATGAACTTTTAATTAATAAGCTGTGCTATTCAAATACATCCATCAAAGCGGTATTCTGTTTGTTCTTTCCTCCTTCTCCCCTAACCATCTTTTTGGAAATTCAGACCTCCTTTTCCCTGACAATGGGCCAGTAGTGAGGACTAGCGAGGGGACACTATCTGTGTACATTCTTGCTCACCAGGGTTCTGAGCTGCTTCTAGATTTGAAAGACAAACCATGCTGGCGGTTATCTAAGAAACACAGAAGCCTAATGGTGATCTGCCACAGTGACCAGATGATTTCTCCTTTCCTGGGTGGCAGCAGCTCTCCATCTGTCTTGAGCCCTCTGTGGATGAGCTACTTATGTTCTTAAGAACAAGAAGGGCAAGGTGGGCCGGGGGGAGCAGTGGTGGAATTCAACCTCTTGTAGAAGGATAGGACTAAAGGAGAATTTCATTGATATTAACAAAATAGGGAGTTTAATTTGTCTGATTGTATCTTTCATTAAGCACACGATACGTTCCAGCAGAGAATTCTGCCTCCAGGGCAGTGTCACTAATATGACTCTGCATTTATCTTACTATTACTGTGGGGAGTATTTATGTTTTACAGCCTCTTGGTTGTTAGATCTTTTTTTTTTTTCCCCTCAGTTACACATATTAGGAAACTGATGATACATTCAGTGGTATTCAAGGACACTGACTGTGGCAAGGGGGGCTTTACTGAAAACACATTTTAGATATTTGGATTATTTTTAAGATGCAGAGCATAAGGCAGTAAAATGCAAAATACTCATCTTTCCTCTGAGCTCATTTGAATATCCCTTGACCAGAAAAAGAATCATGCAAGATTCAGTGTGGGATTTCTACCTCCCCAAGGTGATTTTTTTTTTTTTCCCCTAAGGAGACTTACAGACTCTGAAAAGAGTGAAGCATCTGAAATAAAAATACCCTGTGGAAATGATGAAGAATGAATGTTAAAGTAAAAATGGTCTCAGTTTCTTCCTTCTTCAGTATAGAGACAGATTTCTGTAGGGTCTGGTGTCTGCACATTATAACTTATTACACAAAGACACAGCACAATCACACAAATTAGAACTATTCTTTTCAGATGCCTGGTCTGTCTTATCTGCTATCACAGATGTATCTCTGAAATAAGTGATCCTTACTTTAAAAATGTTAAGAATTAGCATTTACTTGTGTGAATGGCAATGATTAGTTTTTTGTGGAGTCCTTACAATTAACTTTTGTGAGCATCATCTTTCTTCAATCCCCTATTCCATCAACACAGTACACTTTTAATAGTTAACATAGAATAACGTGGGGAAAATTTAAGTGAAAATTCATCAATCCCTCCCAATTCTTTTGAAGCAGCTGTGGCTCCTTCCTAGGACCTGAACTCAAGCAAATGTTGAGCTTTACTCCATTGACTATGCAACATTTTGGTGGGGGTGACTCATGGCCAAGGATCTACTATTTCTGAATATGTCTCAGGGAAGAATGTCAGCCCCATAGGCAGCCTGCCAGCTGGCTACCAGTCCCAATATGAAGCCAATCTTGTCCCCCTGAGGCCTACATCAAAGCAAGCTTCTTTCAGGTCTTAAATGAAGAGTGAATCAGTGTGCTTCTCTTAAAGTGTCCACCACAGGTTCCTGAACTGTGGGACACTTGGCTTGACTGCATTCTGCCATCTGCCAGGGGTTCTAGAAAGCCCACAGATCTGGGGTAACCTTCACTTCTGTACTTCTCTAGCCTCATGTCACCTCTTTTCCTGGTCCTACTCTTCATTTCAGTGCACTATCCATCTGTGGCTCTCTTCTGATCCGTGGGAACCTCAGCTCCTGATCTCAGTGTTACCTCACCAAACTCTGCAAGTCCCAACCTTAGCACTATTTCCACTTCCAGCAGAGATCCAGATACCAATCCTATGCAACACACAAACTTCCAGAACTCCTCTATCCCAGAAGCAATACTCACAAAGGGCCTTGAATGGCCAGGAAGAAAGAACATAGCCATGAAGATATGCACACCTGATGTTCTACGCTCACTGCCTACATCACAAACAGAAGATAAGCCCCTCTTCTTCATGTCCACAAAACGGCAGCCTTTGGTGATGGATCAATGGAGAGATGTGAACTTAGCCACAAGGGAGAGAAAAAGCAAGAAAGAAGTCAACTAAAGGATGAAGAAAGAAAAGTAACACGTAGAGATCAGAGAGCCAGACGGGTGATAAAAGGAGTGGTGGTGGTGACGATTAAAACTGAGATGGGAAAAAAAATCTTCCTCTAATAAAAGTCAACTAGTAGAAACACGGGCTTCCCAGGTGACGCTGCTGCTGCTAGTGGTAAAGAACCTTCCAACCAATGCAGGAGACCATAAGAGATATGGGTTCCATCCCTGGGTCGGGAAGATCCCGTGGAGGAGGGCACGGCAACCCACCCTAGTATTATTGCCTGAAGAATCCCACGGACAGAGGAGCCTGGTGGGCTACAGTCCGTAGGATTACAAAGAGTCAGACATAACTGAAGCAACTTAGCACACAGTAGAAACATAGATAGGCGATGATCATCTAAAGAGAAAATAGACACACATTTATGACTGGATAGGGCTGATCATGGGAAACGATTAGTAAGGAGTCACAATATTCTTCCACATAGTGTATAACATATCAGATAGCAGGATGGCTGGTATTTAAAGGCTTAATAGATTTTCAGTCTTTTGAAGCATGAAGCGAGCAGTGCCCCAGGATGCACTCGCATAAATAAATTAGGGAAACTATATGGTGTTCTTAGTGAGTGGTTCTCAGTAAAAAGATAGAAAGATGTCCTTGTCTCCAACCCAGTGCTCTTTGAAAAGGCAAAAGAGTTTTATGAGCAAATGTAAATGACTGATTCATGTGTATTTTTGGAGAAGTATCTTTGGCATTTTAAAAAGACCCTTGGTATTAAGAAGGCTAGATATAATATGAAAAATAGTTAGCAAGTGACCATGCTGAAGCAGAATGTTACGACATTTTCAGAGAGCTCATTTCTTAGAACAATCTCGTCTCTGTGCATTTCTATGAAGCTGCTGAAATCAAGCCCCTCTGGGATTCAATGGAAGGACTATTTTTACATGTGCAAATCGAACATGCTCTCTGAAATAAACTGGCTGGCTAGAAACTCCATTATCCTACAACTTCCAAAACCAAAGAACATCTTCACTTGCTTCTCACAGATTGCCAGTCATTGTGGGGATGAACAAATGCATTTGTTTTGCCTTGATATTCAAAATAGCTCAGACATATATTTATAGCCCTAGAAAGAAAACCATTTCCGAGCCATTTGTCGTCCAGAATTATAAAGTTACTCTACCCACTTGGGAAGCAGGATGAGTTTGGGGAACAGTTTTACTATGTGCCCGTGTGCTAAGTCACTTCAGTCGTGTCCAGCTCTTTGTGACCCCATGGATTGGAGCTCGCTAGACTCCTCTGTCAGAGAAGGCAATGAACGGCACCCCACTCCAGTACTCTTGCCTGGAAAATCCCATGGACGGAGAAGCCTGGTAGACTGCAGTCCGTGGGGTCGCTAAGAGTTGGACACGACTGAGCGACTTCACTTTCACTTTTCACTTTCATGCATTGGAGAAGGAAATGGTAACCCACTCCAGTGTTCTTGCCTGGAGAATCCCAGGGATGGCGGAGCCTGATGGGCTGCTGTCTATGGGGTCTCACAGAGTCGGACACGACTGAAGCGACTTAGCAGCAGCAGCAGCAGCAGCAGTCTCCTCTGTCCATAGGATTCTCCAGGCAAGAATACTGGAGTGAATTGCCATGCCCTCCTCCAGGGGATCTTCCCAACCCAGGGATCAAACCCATATCTCTTAACGTCTCCTGAATTAGCAGGCAGGTTCTTTACTGCTAGTGCCACCTGGGAAGCCCATTTTTCCTACATTCCTAAGCAAAAATGTACCTTATTGACTTGACTCATCATTTGGGAATCATTCAGAATAGCAAATAATTCTAATAACTGCTAACCTTTACTTAGTTCAGGCAGGTTTAAGCATTTTACATGAGTGTACCCATGTAATCCACTCATGTAGAGTGTTTCTACCTGGCATGATTAAGGTGAGTTCTTTAACTCTGACAACTACTTCGAATTTTGATAGTTACAGCTTCCTGCTCTGATCATCAGAAATGAGGCAACAGTGATAAACTAAACTCACCTCTCAAGTCAGGAGGTCAGAATACATCTAGCCTTGAGCCTTGAACCAATGACTGAATAATTAAGATGTTTGAGGCTGACAAGTGACTCTCATTGAGCTTGGTCTTCTTGGGAAGAGTGATATTTATTCTAAAGGCTGTAATATTGGTCTCGATGCATGGGTTCTATACAATATAATCTGCCCGCTGGTGCCGCAGGATCAAGGAAATGATGAACCTTCTCCTTCTTTCCTTCCTTGTGATATTTATTTTACTTGGTATAATTTCTTAGCTTCATATGGGTGACACGCTCCACAGCTTAAAGAATATCTTCCCACATGGCAGAAGTGATTGTCTTAATGAAAATTTGTCTTAAAAGAATTATCCTTCCAGATTGGCTTGAGGTCATCAAAGAGTTGGGTTTGTGTTTTTTGTGTGTGTGTATTTACATAACAAAGAATACTCTGCTAAATGTCTCCTGTTCCAGCACTTCTTAAAAATACATTATGAATATTCTCCCCTTATGCCAGGGGAGAAGGGTGGGGGATAGTGAGGGGTAGTTTGGGATGGACCTTTACACACTGCTATGTTTAAAATGGATAGCCAGCAAAGTCCTACTGTACAGCACACAGAACTCTGCTCAATATTATGTGGCAGCCTGGATGGAGGGGGAGTTTGGGGGAGAGTGGATACTTGTATATGTATGGCTGAGTCTCTTTGCTGTCCATCTGAATCTATCACAACATTGTTAATGGCTATACTTCAATATAAAAGAAAATATTAAGAAAAAAAATTTTTTGGCAGATTAAGAAAAATTTTATTATTGAATAAGCTTTGAATCAGACTGTGATGCACAGATGTGACTTCTGCGATGCTAAGAGGTTGCAAAGGCAGTAACTGCAGAGGAAAGGATAGAGTGTATCTGGCAGATCCATACAATTAAAAAAAAAAAAAATGGTTTGAATTAACTCTAAGTTGAATGGTGTGTCAATTACTTCCTTCAAAAATCTCCCAATATCATCCACTCAGGTCAGATTTATAGAGAGAAAGACCCATTTATAGCAGCTCTCCAGCAGCACTTCATCATTTACAACTTTCACCGTGGCCACTGAGAAACCAGTGGTAAAAGAGCAAGAGCGTGCTCCCACAAGCACACTCTCAGGAGGGCTGGAGGGCTGGGGCTAGTTGCTCTCTGGGCACCAGGGGCAGGGGGTGTTCACCCTTCTGGGATTTCTAACAGCCCTTCTCACACCAGCACCAGGCAGTCAGATGGAATGCACTGTTTAAGTTGCCCCAATGTATGAGAACGTAATTGGATTGAAGATATTTTAAATTTATCCAAGGAAAAATTACTCAGTTTCATTTTTATTCTTGTTCAGATCAACGATAATTAAATGGTATAAAAATCACTTCAAGTTAATTTATTTTTCTAAGCCCTCTAAATGACCTTCAGGAAGAAGCAGCTTTCTTCCTTTCAAGTAAATCATATAATGCTTTTGCTTTATGACAGATTGCAAGAAATGGGAATAAATTTTACTGGTGCAACACATTAGAAAATCACAAGTAAAATAGGAGAGAAAAAAATGTTTCCTTCTCTTTTCCCAATACTGTAAGTCATAAAGTAAACCAAGTAGAGTATAAATATATAAAGTACAAGTTACCTGAAGCAGTGAATTAAATCTAGATGTCTTTCTACATGCTATAAAACATTGCCTTTTAGAAAAGTCATTTTTCATGGTTATCATTGTAGGTGCTTAGAGTAGCAATTAATTGAAAAAATGTATAGTCTTTAGCTTAAGGAAACAAAACTTAACATAGATACAACTAACCATGATTATACATAAGATGAGTCTAAAGTGGGAGATTCAAACAGAAACAGGTGTGCAGAGAATTATGTTCTGATTTTTTTGCATGTCTTTAACTCAGACTTGAGCAGAGTTGTCCACTGAAATACTGAAAAAATATGAAAAGGAAACAACCTACCTGTGAGGGATACATTAGAGTTAATTTACACCTTGGAATATTACTATGGTAGCTAGAAATGTGCCAGTATTTTTAAATTTCAAAAATATAATGTCAAGTAAAAAAAATCAAGGAAACTGCAAAAGAGATACATATAGAATTATATATGTGTGAGTACATATATACATATATATATATATACACACACCATGTATAAAAATACACAGACATATAATACAGTAATGTGTGCTTAGTCATGTCTGACTTTGAGCAACGCTAAGGACTGTAGCCTGCCAGGCTCCATGGGGATACTCCAAGTAAGAATACTGGAGTGAGCTGCCATGCCCTTCCGCAGGGAATCTTCCCAACCCAGGGATTGAACCCTGGTCTCCCACACTGCAGGCAGATTCTTTACTGTTTGAGCCACCAAAGAAGCCCAATATAGCAACAGTATATATTATTTATGAATATGGTCAGAAATAGAAAAAGCACTAGAACATCCATGGGAATGTCTCCCACCTTCTGGATACTGATTTTTTGGGGAGGAAGAAAATAGATAAATGAATTAGAATTTAGGTACATTCATACAATTTTATTTGAGAGAGAGATCAGATACAAATAGGACAAAATATTAAAATCTGTTAAAGTTGAGAAACAGATAAATGGGTGGGTATTATTTTAATTTTCCTAGCTGGAAATATTAAAAATAAATAGAATAAGAAATAAAATTCCTCCACATATATTTTATCATGTTAGCTGAGTATGTTGTATTCTTATGATTAGAATCTTATTATTATTAGAGTAATGTGCTTGTTGCCAAAGAATGCTCAAACTACTGCACAATTGCACTCATCTCACATGCTAGCAAAGTAATGCTCAAGATTCTCCAAGCCAGGCTTCAGCATTACGTGAACTGTAAACTTCCAGATATTCAAGCTGGTTTTAGAAAAGGCAGAGGAACCAGAGATCAAATTGCCAACATCCGCTGGATCATGGAAAAAGCAAGAGAGTTCCAGAAAAACATCTATTTCTGCTTTATTGACTATGCCAAAGCCTTTGACTGTGTGGATCACAATAAACTGTGGAAAATTCTGAAAGAGATGGGAATCCCAGACCACCTGATCTGCCTCTTGAGAAATTTGTATGCAGGTCAGGAAGCACAGTTAGAACTGGTCATGGAACAACAGACTGGTTCCAAATAGGAAAAAGAGTACATCAAGGCTGTATATTGTCACCTTGCTTATTTAAATTATATGCAGAGCACATTATGAGAAACACTGGGCTGGAAGAAGCACAAGCTGGAATCAAGATTGCCAGGAGAAATATCAATGATCTCAGATATGCAGATGACACCACTCTTATGTCAGAAAGTGAAGAGGAACTCAAAAGTTTCTTGATGAAAGTGAAAGAGGAGAGTGAAAAAGTTGGCTTAAAGCTCAACATTCAGAAAAAGAAGATCATGGCATCCAGTCCCATCACTTCATGGGAAATAGATGAGGAAACAGTGGAAACAGTGTCAGACTTTATTTTTTGGGAGGCTCCAAAATCACTGCAGATGGTGATTGCAGCCATGAAATTAAAAAACGCCTACTCCTTGGAAGGAAAGTTATGACCAACCTAGATAGCATATTCAAAAGCAGAGACATTACTTTGCCAACAAAGGTCCGTCTAGTCAAGGCTATAGTTTTTCCAGTGGTCATGTATGGATGTGAGAGTTGGACTGTGAAGAAAGCTGAGCACCAACGATGCTTTTGAATTGTGGTGTTGGAGAAGACTCTTGAGAGTACCTTGGACGGCAAGGAGATCCAACTAGTCCATCCTAAAGGAGATCAGTCCTGGGTGTTCTTTGGAAGGAATGATACTAAAGCTGAAACTCCAGTACTTTGGCCTCCTCAGGCGAAGAGTTGACTCATTGGAAAAGACTCTGATGCTGGGAGGGATTGGGGGCAGGAGGAGAAGGGGACAACAGAGGATGAGATGGCTGGATGGCATCACTGACTCGATGGATGTGAGTCTCAGTGAACTCCGGGAGTTGGTGATGGACAGGGAGGCCTGGGGTGCTGCAATTCATGGGCTCTCGAAGAGTCAGACACGACTGAGCGACTGAACTGAACTGAACTGAAACTGTGCTTGTTGTTAGCACCTTAACCACTGAGTTACAGCATTGCAAAGCATTTGTGACATTATCAACCCATCTAAAAAATATAAGGAGCAAATTCTTAGTTAATATCAGATTTTCCCAGTGTCTTCATTTTTACCAGCATTAAATTAGTAACTGATAGCACAAATGTCATGAATTATACCCATATGGTCTAAAATAAAGTTTCAAATATGCTTTACATTCAAAGAGGAAGAAACTTAAACATCATAAAACTGATAAATGATATATGTAATTATAACAACTTAAATAGGGAAATTCATAATTAAATCTGTCTTAAGCGAATGATTTCTAAATGAATCAGCCTTATATCAATGTAAATATTTATATTGGTGAGGTTATAGCTTACCCAACAGGATGATCAACTGCAACAAAAACTGAACATTAAATTAGTGTATAGAAGTGGCAAAATGGTCATTAGTACACTAAGAAAAAAGTATATTTTGTGATAAGGTCACATCCATGTGATGCTAAAGGGTACAGTGTTAAAAGTCACACTTTTAAAATGGGAACATTAACTTTATGTGCCATTGTTTCACAAAATTTGGCAAACCTTGCAGAGGAAATTATTCTGGGAACAATATTAAATTGTGTTTTGCTTATCGTGGTAATTATAAGGGAAAAATCTTTGTTTCCAAGCAAATGGAATAGAAATGAGAGTCATCAGTTATGGAGGAAGATTCTGTGATGTTTAGGTTCAAACTTTCTGAGCTAATCTACAGGAAACAAAAAAATTAGAAGGGAAAAAATAAGGTGCATTATCATTGTGCTTCTTGGTTCTGAGTAAGATGGCAGAAAATTTGATATGAGCCCATACGCACCTGATCATATTACTTGAACCTACTGAATATACTGACTGCTTGAAAGCTACAAATTAGCTGTCTGTCATTTAGTTGAGCCATTTTCCAAAACATAAACGAATGAAGAAAGTGTAAAAACAAGTGGAACAAACTATGTTTGAAAAGATTTAGCCTGTGGGGGTGTTAAATAGTGAAGCTCAGGAAACTCAGCCATGTGTTCTGTCCCTTATCAGCTCTGAATAAATAATGCAGCCTGTGTGCCAAATTAAGAGTCTCATAATAAGTTGTTCAGATGGTGTTCTTAGTGAGAGATGGATTGGGCCGTGTTCTCCTGGAGGAAGTGGGTCGATGACACTGGCAGATAAGGAAAACGCACATTAGTGGCAAGAATACAAAATTTAAAATGGCAGAGTAGGTATGAGATAGGAACGTAGGGGACATGTTGGGGGCCAGAGTGAGGCACTCGGCCCGTGGCAAAGGTCATGAGGAAGGAGGCTCGACATACGTACGCAAAGGCGGGATCGAGCCTCAGGAGTCCCCCTGGAAATCCTCGAGCATCTACCCCCATAACCAGAGCCTGCCTACTTTACTACTTCGTGCTCATCTACACCTCTGACTTTACGGGGGGCTGTCCCCCACCACCTCTTTCGGAGAAGGAGTTAACTTAGAGCTCCAGTTAATAACAACTCCTGGGCGTGACAAGAGTGTTTTAGCCTACAAACTCCTCTGAAGGTTCTCTGGCCTGCCTGACAGGCTTGTCCGGCCACATGTGATTGCTCACAGCCTCCCAACCATGAGAAGCACGAGATGCTTTAAACCTTCTAAAAACAGGTTCCTTAGAAAAGTTAGAAAACTATTAGTATAAGTATAATGGGCTGATTAGAAATTGTATTGGTGAAGGGTTTTTCATTTGTTGAGCCAATGTTTGTTGCTAAGTCTCCATATCCCCTGCCCTTACACACATTAATGAATATATAGAAGAAATAAGTATTAACTTTTGATATTAATCACGTTAGACCTTAGGCTAAGTAAATTCTTTCCTTAATTAAAACCCATTACACCCTCACCCTATAGGAATGTAACTTTATTTGGGTGGCATCTGTTTTAAGAATAATCACCCCTGGAGAAATAAGTGTCCTGGTTGACTGACCGCTGTCACAAGGAGAGGGTCATAAATTGTCAGCAGGCCCCCTGGCCAGAAGATGATGTAACACCCCTAAGACCTCTGTATACATTTGTATGAAGCACCTGATTTTGATAAAAGTCAGGACTGCTGACCCCGCGTGACTTTTGCATAACATCTCAGTGTATAAAAGTAGACCATGGAAAATAAAGAATTGGGATCAGTTCCTCGAAAGACTGGTCTCCCCATGTCTCTCTCTCTCTCACTCTGGCTGAGTCTCCATCTGGAGCGCAGAACCCACCATGCTTACTAATTATGCCTGGGCTTCTAAGATCCGACCGGGGAGGCCTCAGTGTCTCCTCTCCTTCGGGAGAACGGAAGGACGCCTGCGGCCTACATAAGTGGTGCAAACTTCTTGTCTTGAAGTTTTATTGGTCTCCCGCATAAACCAAGCTACTCAGCCTCTTTTCTCCACTGAATTTTCCTACTGAGCTATCCTTATTCTATTACTCTTTATATCTTTAATTAATATCTAATTGAAGCTATTGTATCCTGACCCTCGCCGACACCATCCCTGCTTCGAATACCCTGGATCAGCCGGGGCTGGACCCCGGCAGGGACGAAAGGGTTTTAGAGAGACAAAGACGATTCTCTTAATTAAATGTGATTAAGCATCTGTTATTTCTTTAAAAAAGAAAATCAGAGTGGTATCAGGACATATTTTTTCTGACTTGTATGATTAAGCAGCCAGATTCCACACTCACCCTTCATCTTTTTTAAGCTTTTATTTTTGGTATGTGAATTCTAAAGTAGATGTCAGATATGAGTAATCTCAGCCCACAAGCTATAAGAAATAAAGAGAACTTTGGAATGAAGGTTGTAAAGTCAGTCACTGAGCCTTTTCCAAGTAAAAAGAGCATGTCGTTTTATTAAATGTTGGTAGATTCCCCTCCCACATTTTTTTTAAACACCATGCATAACTCTCACCAAGACAGGGACTTTGCAGACTAAATTATTCTAAATAGCTATTTAATTAATGCCAAAAACACAGAATAAGAATAAAACCTGCAGAGGACCCTTACACATTTTTAAAAAAATTAAAGCAAGTGAAAAATTACATGATTATTTTTATAGTAGCAACTATTTTTGAATCCTACTAACGGTGTTATTCATTAGACTTTTCTTCAGGGGGTGGCTTTAAACTGATCACTTGGGTTTCCTATATCACTGCCACTGCTGCTGCTGCTGCTGCTGCTGCTAAGTCGCTTCAGTCATGTCCGACTCTATGCGACCCCGTGGACTGCAGCCTACCAGTCTTCTCCGTCCATGGGATTCTCCAGGCAAGAACATTGGAGTGGGTTGCCATTTCCTTCTCCAATATCACTGTCACTATTGAATTACTAATTCAAAGAGTGACTATTGAACAATTGATGTATACAAGATAATGAGAGCGTCATTTCCTAGGCAGGTTGATAAGAAGTCTAGGGGTCCCCAAGGAGAGAGGGGTCTGGAATTCTCAAGGAGGAAGAAATGACAAACCTTTTTTTCCCTCTACATTCCTTAGGATTATATAACAATAATGTATCCTGCCTGAGGACAGTCTCTGGATTAAACCTTCTGGCTAATTCTGTTATCTTAAAATGTAAATTATGGGAGTAGGTCTGGTCTTTACAAGGATTATATAACAATAATGTATCTTGCCTGAGGATAGTCTTTGGATTAAACCTCTGACTAATTCTGTTATCTTAAAATGTAAATTATAGGAGTAGGTCTGGTGAGGTCTTTACAACCTCCAGACATTCTTTGGATTCATTGGAGAGTATATAACTCCATTGCTAACACTAAGCAAGCGGGTACTCTTTCTACCCCATTCTGATGTCTATGTCAAAAGCTTTCTCTATCTCCTTTA
Organism: Bos indicus x Bos taurus; assembly: GCF_003369695.1. NCBI lineage: Eukaryota > Metazoa > Chordata > Mammalia > Artiodactyla > Bovidae > Bos > Bos indicus x Bos taurus. The sequence continues at coordinate 48,476,847 of NC_040096.1, forward strand.
TACTTTAATAAAACTTTATTACACAAAAGCTCTGAGTGATCAAGCCTTGTCTCTGGCTCCGGATTTAATTCTCCTCCGGAGGCCAAGGATCCAGGCGTCTTTGCGTGGTTCAGCAACAACCTTTCTATAATATGATAGATGTGGCAGTGGGGAATGAAAAGAAATTTATAGCTTAGCCCTTATTTTTAAGAAGTTTAACATCTAAGTAAGATGTAGTCAGGAAGGTATTGATCAGAAAAGACTATGGAAAATGTAGAGTTTGAGCTGCACTTTAGAGGAGTCTTCACAATTTAAGAGCCATGACTGTAAAAAAAAAAAAGTGTCTAGGTAATACGAATCAGCTATTTCAGCTGAGCAAAACAATGGTTCCTGCCCAGCTACATAAGAAGAGCAAATTTAGTACTAAAAATGAATTTATAGCTAAGAGATATGTATGAATTAATTAAACCAAGATTAAAGAATATGCAGAAATTTCTAAAATAAATTAGCAATTCACAATCTGAGAATTTCTGACCACTAGAGGAATCACTCAGAGAAGGCAATGGCACCCCACTCCAGTACTCTTGCCTAGAGAATCCCATGGATGGAGGAGCCTTGTAGGCTGCAGTCCATGGGGTTTCGAAGAGTCGGACACGACTGCGCAATTTCCCTTTCACTTTTCACTTTCATGCATTGGAGAGGGAAATGGCAACCCACTCCAGTGTTCTTGCCTGGAGAATCCCAGGGACGGGGGAGCCTGGTGGGCTGCCATCTACGGGGTTGCACAGAGTCGGACACGACTGATGCGACTTAGTAGTAGCAGCAGAGAAATCACTGAAAAATTGCAAGAAACCTATGAATGGAATTTGAGTCCAGGCAATAGATTTAATTAAAAAATATCACGGGCAAATATTAACCACTGTCTTTCAAAAGCTGTTGTGAGTGATAAAGAGTATATTCACTTAATAGCACCAGTGAACTGAAAGAATAACTACGGAAATGTCACGTCACTTCTTTGTTTTACTCGGATTAAAGAAACTATGTATACATATGCATTACACTTTCCATTTTTGTCTGTTTTTAGTTAATATATTGTGACTATATTTTTATGTGAACAAATATACAAGTTATAAATTGGTATTGGTATTTTATTCTGTTCTATAATTAATTTAAGCACTCCACTTCTGTGTAAGATTTAAGTTGTTCTATATTAAAAATGATGCTATTAACAAACATTTTTGCTATAGCTAAATATTATATACATCCTTAATTTTTTTTAGGCTAAATCTCTACATATGAAATCACTAAGTCAAAAAGTATACAGTTTTAAGGATTTCAATATATCCTTATATTGAATATATATATATTCAATATATGTATGGGGCTTTCCTAGTGGCTCAGCTGGTTAAGAATTGGCCTGCAATGCGGGAGACCTGGGTTTTGTTAGGTAGGTAGAATAGGGAAAAGGAGTCCAAAATGGCGGTGGCTAAAACACAAGGAAGGTCCAAGGACCAGAGTGAAGACTTCAGGCAGAACAGAACAAACGGCACTGCTGGCTAAGCCCAATTTGCATAGGGCAGGCCCAGGTGGAGGAAAAACATATAAAAGGAGGAGCCAAAGCGCTTTCTCTCGGACTCTTTCTCCCGTGTGAGTGCGCTCTTTTCTTTCTCTTCTCTCTCTCTCTCTCTCTCTCTCTCTCTCTCTCTCTCTCCCTCCTGCTATCTTCTAATAAAATAGAGCTGTAACACTGATTTGCCTAAGAGCTGTAGCACAATTTGTCCAAGACCTGAGAGCTGTGACACACCGAGGGCTTTAATGTCCGTTGCTCCAAATCTTTGTTGTGACGAGACAAAGAACCGAGGAACATACACTTGCGTGACAGTTTGATCCCTGGGTTGGGAAGATCCCCTGGAGAAGGGAAAGGCTATCCACTCTAGCATTCTGGCCTGGAGAATTCCATGGACTATATAGTCCATGGGGTCACAAAGAGTCAGACACGACTGAGCAACTTCACTTCACTATGTGTATATGTTGAATATATATATGTATATATATCATATTTCAATATGCTAAGTTGTCTTCTTAAAGATTCTATCATTAGGTGCTCCTTCTAGTAGGTTGTAAGATCACTAATTTTCTTGCTAATATGGAACAATAGTATATATTACAGAGAAGATATTCATAGTCAAATAGGTTAGAAATTTCTGAGATACAGCTATATGGCATGTGAAGTACAGATGGAATCAAAACATATCTAAGTATCTTGTGCATGCTTTTCAGGTTAGCAGACACATCTACAACAGCTACCAAGAACTGTGTAGTGTTTCCTATCCTCAACCACTCATACACTTTTCTAAGAGATATTCATCCTGTGAAAAGTTCTTTTCCGTAACTTCAGGGAATTACAAACCAAGATAAGCTGAAAAAGGAATGAAGACAGTAAGAAATATCCTGGCTTCCCAATATGCAGAAACATGTGCTAAAGACTCTCCCTTGAAGAGGGTCTTGTTACTTCGACAAAGTAGGGAATGAGAACAATGAAAACGTGATCTCTGTGAATGAGGTGGGGTTTCCCTGATAGCTCAAGAATCCACCTGCAATGCAGGAGACATGGGTTCAATCCCTGGGTTGGGAAGATGCCCTGGAGGAGGGCATGGCAACCAACTCCAGTATTCTTGCCTGGAAAGTCCCATGGACAGAAGAGCCTCGTGGTCTACAGCCTGTGGTAGCATCCATCCAATTCATCCAGAAAAAGAAGAAAGTAATAGAAATCCAATTGTTACCAGTTTGGGAAACTTAGAAAATGTGCCTTCTATACACACATTTACTGTTTTTTGTGCATGGCAGGAAAAGAAACTGATTTTTTGGATCTGATTACAGTGATTAAAAAAATAAAAAAGCTTTACCTCTATTTGAGATCTTTAAGTGATATCTATTCCATTTGGGGAGGACTGGAAACAATCCTTTGAAAAAAGAAATGTAGGGTTCAGGAGCCTGTAGGAGTAGTTTCTATCAATTATACTTTGAGAACTCTGACTACCCACACATTTCAATAGCATTCAATTATGTCTTCAAAACAAGAATAAGAAATCTTCCTTCTAAGAAAGAGAAAATGATGATGTAAACAGTCAGGAGAGACATTGAGATTTCAAAAACTTGAAGTCCTTCAGAGTACTTAGATTCTATTTAGTTCTATTCCTATGTCTTCATCCTTGATTTGGTACTTGATTCTGTTTTCCCTCGAATATCCTGTCATCCTACACTGATGCTGCCTTGTTTATTAGAGCTCTAGTTTACCCTACAAATTCACAAAGTTTGATCGGCATCTGTTTTGTTTTGTGGGTTTTTTTGGACACCAGAGAAAGGAAGAAAAAATTCCAGGCAAGGATCCAAAGTCACACTACCTAAATAAGCCTCCAAAGACACTGACTCTAGGAAAGGATTTGTCATTCTAAATCATTACTGAATTCTATCAAGGGTATGAGCAAATCAGGAGAGCAAGGGGGTTGGAACTAAGGCTGAAGGAAGAAAACATGAACTAGTTAAAACTCAGCAAGTGTTATCTGGGCTTGAAAGTAACAGAGCAGCTAAGGGGATTTATGGGAATTCACAACAGAGTGAGATGTAGGAAAGAAAAATATCAATAAAACTCTTTAAAATGAAATAATCTAGACAGATAACAGAAGTTGCTGCCCTAAAGTATCACTTACCAATAAATATGACATGAAATACAAACACGCATTGTTTAGAAGATTTCCCATCAGAATGAAGCTGATGCCAAACCCGTGCACTACAGAGAGGTTGACAGCTGAGCTCTGTTGGGAAACTAGGAGGAAAACCACATGGCTGTTTTTCTACAAAATTTACAGAAAATCTCCAAAGACGGTACAGAGAATCCCCCATGGCTCTTATCAAGCTGACATCTTATATTCTCAGAGTATATTTTTCAATTCTAAGAAACCAACATTGATTAACTAAACTTGATAATTTACTCAGAGTTTGCTAGTTTTCCCCTAAAATCCTCTTTCTTTTCTGGAGTCCCATCAGGAATACCGCATTGCACTTGGTCATCACGCCTCCTTAGACTCCTCCTGGCTGTGACAGTTTCTCAGAATTTCCTTGTCCTTGATGACCTTGACAGTTTTGAGGAGCACTGGTTAGGTTTTTCTTTATTTTTTTTCTGAATGTCCCTAATTTAGGTTTGTTTGAAGTTTTTCTAATGGTTAGACCAGGGTCAGGGTTTTTGGTGAACAATACCCAGAGAAGTGAAGTAGCATTCTCAGAACACTCATTTACTTTTTTCAAAAGATAAAATTAATAGATTGCCCTGCTGCTGCTGCTGCTAAGTCACTTCAGTCATGTCCGACTCTGTGTGACCCCATAGACGGCAGCCCACCAGGCTCCCCCGTCCCTGGGATTCTCCAGGCAAGAACACTGGAGTGGGTTGCCATTTCCTTCTCCAATGCATGAAAGTGAAAAGTGAAAGGGAAGTCGCTCAGTCGTGTCCGACTCTTAGCGACTCCATGGACTGCAGCCTACCAGGCTCCTCCATCCATGGGATTCTCCAGGCAAGAACACTGGAGTGGGTTGCCATTTCCTTCTTCAACGCATGAAAGTGAAAAGTGAAAGGGAAGTCGCTCAGTCATGTCCAACTCTTAGCGACCCCATGGACTGCAGCCTACCAGGCTCCTCCATCCATGGGATTTTCCAGGCAAGAGTACTGGAGTGGGGTGCCATCGCCTTCTCTGATAGATTGCCCTAAGGCTTTTGAAAACATTTTCCCTATGACTCCACCTCCTAATTAACTGAAAACCTAAATAATAATAAAATGACATCAGCAAGGCTGCCATGACCTTTTCCATCAAGAACTAGAACCTTGAAGTTGTGACTTTTCCTTAGCCACGATATTCTGTCTTTCTGAAGGGCAAATATATTGATACCATTCACTGTATAAGTCGAAACTCAGCTATGGGAGTACAGCTGAAAGAAATAGAGTTTATAATGACTGGATGATACAGCAGACACCACCCTGGCTGACCTCCTAGCATCCATTGCCAATCCTCCTTGCCCACCTCCCACCTTAAGGTCAAAAAGGCCAGCTGCTCACCTTCCCAGCCTCTCTTGTATTTGACCCAGAGCTGGCCTACAAGGTGAGGGCTAGTCTCTTGGGGTGTTTTGTGGGAGTGGGGGCTGTGGGGGGATACTTCTTCTTTGATAGAGGGAGAGGGACACGGCAGGAAATCTTTTTCACCTATTCTGATGTGGATGTGTGAAGATGAAATGCTAAGGGATGTTTCAGTCGTGAGGCAGCAAGTCAAAGGATAAAAAGCCAAATGCTGAGAATGGAAGAACAGAGGACAAAAACAGCCTGACTTCCAGAAAACACTACTGAGCCACAGAACCAACCCTAGGACTGCTAGGGGATCTAGTAAAAGTCTCATTGTTTGTCGAGTTTGCAGCTCAAAGCATCCTTACTGATACATACAGCAATATTTGACATTCCTCATGATAACTCAGAGGGGATAAGCTGGCAACCCAGAGACATGTTTTGTATTCTTTATACACTGTTAAAAATGTAGTTACTCTCTCTTTAAAAATCAGTTGATTTCACAGGGGGAAAAAACCTTCTTCTGCTGAAAAAAATCAGCAGGCCTGTCAGCACTTGGCCCACAAGTCACCTGGAAATGGGCAGTGGCCACTTTAAGTTGAGACCTGTGTTCCCTTCACCACAGTCCCCACCCTGGTCAGCTTCATGCATTTAGATTATCTCTCTGAAACTTGCAGCGTCAGTGAAAAACCTTTCACAGCTGGGTCTCCTTTAGGGCAAGATTTCTGGATACCCCTTTTGATTTTTTTTTTTTTTTTTTCAGTTTTGCCTAAGAGGAGTGGCCCTTAAGTTTGGAAGAATATGTTTAATGAAAATCATAGAAATAGGGCTCTGACAAACTTTGCAACCTCTTGGTAATACCATACCTTCTTTTCTTCTCTCCCTTTCCTCTTCACCTGCTGGCTTTCCACAGCGCTACTGAGGAAAAATGAGTTAAGATTAGCTTTCCAACTAACACATCCCAGATGCTTTATTTTGCCTGGACGTTCCTACAGTGAGTCAGGAAGAAAGTTAAACCTCTCATACATCTGTTTACCCTCCATAGAAACGCGCCTAACTTACCCTTTGGATAAAGCCTAGCAAAATTTTATCAGTGCCACATTCTGAGTTTGTAGTTCAAGGATCCTAACTAAAGAAATGCAATGCATGCCCCATGAACCACTCTGCTATGCTGAATGCATACATATGACCCATGGATTACTGCTTGTTGCAGCTACAAAAGAATGGCAGAGGGGAAATCCCTTTCCAGAAAAATGTACTCAGCCATCAATGGCATTTGCACGATTGGAAAGGTAAATATGATGTTTGCTTAGATAAGGCAACTCGATAGGAGTAAAACAAAGTTTGTTATTACTTCTGGAGAGGGTAAGCATGAGACTTCACTGGAGAAACAGTTGAGATTTGCCTCAAGATTTCAGAACCACCACCTTCAAGGTCATCCCCTGCTCTAAGCAGTAGTCTCACTACAACAAACCTAGGAATAATACGCCCCTCTGTGCATCACCTATGGAAGTCACAAGCACAGTGCCACAGGAAATGCGGATAAGTGAGGTAGGCTGGGAATCAGTGCATCGGCAAGCATTGTGTGGATGGTGGAATCTGAGGTATGTGACCCCAAGTCTTGTTCAAAGGGGCACTGCCAAACTTTGTTTTACTCCTATTGAGTTGCCTTATCTAAGAAAACATCATATTTACCTTTCTAATCTTGCAAATACCATTGATGGCTGAGTACATTTTTCTGGAAAGGGATTTCCCCTCTGCCATTCTTTTGTAGCTGCGACAAGCGACAAGCGGTAATCCACAGGTCAGCTGTATGTAGCCTCATTCCTAGCAGGACTGGGAGCTTGGTTGTAATTTAAAATAACTGTAACAAGTTTCTAGGCTCACCTGATTTTCTGATGACAAATATTTATAACCTTAACCATCTAACCTGATGTGAGGTGCATTATAAGAAATAGAGATGGAAAAGGCAGAACTTTGATATAAAATTATCTCTTGAGTGTACAACAGCAGCCATGAAACAGGTTACTTCATTATTTTGGTTCAAATGTCAGTATCCAATGTTTTCAAAAGTGTGTTAGTCGTTCAGTCATGTCTGACTCTTTGTGACCCCATGGACTGTAGCCCACCAGGCTCCTCTCTTCATGGAATTCTCCTGGAAGGAATACTAGAGTGGGTTGTCATTCCCTTCTCCAGGGGATCTTCCCAACCCAGGGATCGAACCCAGATCTCACCCAGATCTCCTGCATTGCAGTCAGATTCTTTACCATCTGAGCCACCAAGGAAATCCCTTACTATGTTTTATTTAATTTTATTCTGCTTTTGCTGCTGCTGCTGCTGCTAAGTCGCCTCAGTTGTGTCCGACTCTGTGCAACCCCATAGACGGCAGCCCACCAGGCTCCCCCATCCCTGGGATTCTCCAGGCAAGAACACTGGAGTGGGTTGCCATTTCCTTCTCCAATGCATGAATGTGAAAAGTGAAAGTGAAGTCACCCAGTCATGTCCGACTCTTAGCGACCCCATGGACTACAGCCTACCAGGCTCCTCCATCCATGGGATTTTCCAGGAAGAGTACTGGAGTGGGGTGCCATTGCCTTTTAATGACTAATAATTAAAAAAGAATCAATTCCTACTTTTAGTGCAAATATTTTTTGTAAGGATTCCATATTTTCAATACAGTGTCTGGAAATTATAACATAGGGCAGGTTGACCTGAAGGTGATCATATGTTTCCATAAGAATAATGTTATAATGAGGAGGAAGATATGTCATCCAATGAATCTTAGTAATAACAAAACATTTATAGTGATAAAAATAACAAAATACTACTATATGCATTTTTATGGTAAAATTATACTTCTGGTCACTTAAATTGGGCATAAAACTAATATACAATGGTTTTATATATATACATATATATGACAATCATCAAAAGAGCTTCAATATATCTTAATATATATATATTTACCTAAACAAATAAACCATATCATAAAACTGACCTAATATAAAATATCTATATTAAACATTAATTAATAATTCAATATTTTTGCTTAACTTATTAGCATTTAGAAGAGATTTGGGAGAGATATCATTTGAATAACTTATAAATGATCTCAAGCAATATCTGTCACAAAGGTATGAATTTATACATTGTTTTTCCTTTGAAAATTTTCCATTTAGTTAGTGGAAATATTTTCCATTATTTTTCACCTCATTGCTTTCTTAAAGGACTGCATGGCTGTGGAGTTCCTGCATATTTTCCTTATTGTTATATTTCTTGTTATTAATGATGATGGTGACAATGATGATGATGCAAATAACTTTCATTCTATGTCCTTGGTTTGGGTTTTCAGAAGACTTTCAGGAAAAAAAAACCTTAAAATCTACAGGTAATCCTAACATTTAAAAAAACATGCAAAACTATTTAGTAGAAATGTATTTTTATAAGCTGAAGCTTTAAGAATGTTACTTATTACAGACTGATTCAGGGGGAATGCAAGATGTATTTGTATATGCTCAGTCACAAAGCCATGTCCAACTCTGCCATCCGATGGTCTGTAGCCCACCAGGCTTCTGGGATTTTCCAGGCACTAATACTAGAGTGGGTGGCCATTTCCTTCTCCAGGGGATCTTCCTGACCCAGGGATCACACCTGCGTCTGCTGCATTGGCAGGCGGATTCTTTACCCTCTGAGCCACCTGGGAAGCCCCTGGATGTATTTAGTTGAATGCCAAAATATGAAAACAGGAGCAGTTAATAATAGTTTCACTTTTATATCAACTTTGGCATCTAATTTGTTCCTGTGTTTCTGTGACACATTCCAGCGGCATAGTATTATGAAAATACAACATGTAGGAATGTAAACACCAATAGTTAAAGTGATAGACTATAATTTCAGGATTTTTTAAATTGTAGTTATCCAAAATAAAGAAGGCTGAGTGCTGAAGAACTGATGATTTCAAATTGTGGTGTTGGAGAAGACTCTTGAGAATCCCTTGGACTGCAAGGAGATCGAATCAGTTAATCCTAATGGAAATCAATGCTGAATGTTCATTAGAAGAACTGATGTTGATCTGAAGCTCCAATACTTTGGCCACCTAATGTGAAGAGCTGAACTCACTGAAAAAGGCCCTGGTGCTGGAAAAGATTGAAGGCAAAAGGAGAAGGGAGCTGCAGAGGATGAGATGGTTAGATAGCATCACCAACTCGATGGACATGAATTTGAGCAAACTCTGGGAGATACTGAAGGACAGGGAAGCCTGTGGTACAGTGCTACAGTCCATGGGATTGCAAAGAGTCAGACCTGACTTAGTGACTGAACAACAACAAAAAGCTTGAAGGAAGACTAAGAAGAATCTTTCTGTTAAAAATAATTTAAAATAGATAATAAATCAAATTTAAGTTATAATAAGCACTTATATGGGATTTCCTAGTAGCTTAGCTGGTAAAGAATCCACCTGCAATGTAGGAGACCTGGGTTTGATCCCTGGGTTGGGAAGATCCCCTGGAGGAAGGTATGGCAACCCACCCCAGGATTCTTGCCTGGAGAATCCCCATGGACAGAGGAGCCTGGTGGGCTACAGTCCATGGGGTCACAAAGAGTCGGACACGACTGAGCCATTAAGCACAACACAACCACATATATATTAATTGACACATTGCAAATAATACTACACACGTGTATTCCTATATTCTATGAGGTATTATGACCACACCACATGAGAGCTTGCATACTGTAAACATCAACCGAGCAAAGGCTGGTGTTTTGCCCATTTCATGCATACTATGGCAGTGTATTTTCTTTGGTATTATACAGAAATTACAGAGCTGGAAAATGCCTTTATTTATTAGTTATATCTAACACCTAGCACAGAGCTAGACCATAATAGGCATTCTTGTTGAATGAAATGAATAAAGTTATTAAAGCTTGATGAGAGCTCTCAGAGCATTTCATAAATGTGATAATCCACCACACCAATTACCAAGTCATTGTAAAATTGTAAAAAATACCAAGAACCAGGGTAAAGTTAATAAAACATTATGTAGAGTTAAAATGCATAATGCATACACGTTTGCATAAATTTTGTTGTCTGTTAAAACCTTGCAAAAAGGGACACAAGTGGTGAAAATGGCCATTAACTCAGCTGCACCAAGAGATTAAGTTGCAATGCATGAAGGAGCAGATGAAAGAATTTCTTGCCTTTCACTTACACTGTGGGTTTAATAGGATTTTTGTGCTCTAACCTGAATCATTAAATACAAAAATATGCATTCAATAAATGTTTTATGATGGTTCTGTTGATTAGGAACATTGTTTATGTGTGAAAATGTGCTGATGAGAATCAAAGAAGGGATTTACACATACATTTTTGCAACGAAGACTATTTGTAACTTGAGAAATTTCCTTACCAACCTGAGAGTTGTAGCTACTTTAAAATATTGCTCCACAGAACTAAATTATTTCACATTTGTTTAAAGTTTTTGAGTTTTACTATTAATAATTTTGATTGTGGCAATGAGTTAAAAAGCTAATGAACACTAGTTAATAATCATGGATTTAAAACCATGTTAAATGCCAAAAATTTTATCAACACATTAAATGCTGTCTCATTTAGACCTACAAATTGCCTCGTTATTACTGTCATTTCACAAATTAGGAAATGGAGGTTCGGGGAAATGAAGCCATTTTTCAAGGTTGCAATGCCGTTCAGTGGGTAAGCCATGATTTAGACCCAGAGGTGATCACTCCAAGACACTGCCATTTCACTTTGCAACTTCCCCACAAAGGCAAACAAAGATCATGAAATGAGAACGTTGTGACACTTTGATCTAATGATTATTTTCTAGGTAATGTCTCTAGAGGGTCTTAAAATATGGCTTGGAACTGAGACACTGAGGGGCTTCCCTGCTCTTCAATCCTCCAGACAGGACATGATAGCCTCTATGTGTTCTCTATATTCTCCAAATTTACCTTTAACATATTATACTTTGTTCTCCATTAGACTATGAGTAATTTAAAGGTAGAAATATGGTGTCATTTATCTTTATAATGCAAATGCTTAGCCCAAGCCTATCAACATGCAATGCAATGCTTGCTTGATGCTTAATAACTGAAATGAATGAATGAATGAAAAGTCAGAAATCATTTACCTTAATTTTAGATCAGTCCCTGCCTAAACAAACAGGATAAAATGAAGAAAACCTATGTCACTTATTATTTAGTCTTTTAAAAGACACCAAATTTTGCTGCTATTTCTTCCCTGTAGATCACTGATTACCTTTGTTAAAGGATTTCATGAAAAGTAGTATAATAAGTACATTGGGGAAAAAAAATCTCAGAAACAAAGGTAAGTTATTATGGTTCTTATTTCACGCAAATAGTTTTCTTAAGTTTTTAATTTATTAAAATATGGATGGTTTATTCCTTCTGGATAAAAAAGCAAGAATAACTAAAACAATTCAATTATTCTCAGGATCACACAAACATATTTTCCTTTCTTTTTCAGCAATTTAAAACCATCACCATGTAATGTATTTAAATGAAAGGAAAATTTTCTAGTAATGTAAGAAGGTATTCCTTCTGCTTCCCAGGTAGCCCAAACAGTAAAGAATCTGCCTGAAATGCGGGAGACCTGGGTTTGATCCCTGGATCAGGAAGATCCCCTAGAGAAGTGAATGGTAACCCACTCCAGTACTCTTGCCTGGAGAATCCCCGTGAACAGAGGAGTCTTGCAGGCTACAGTCCATGAGGTCACAAAGAGTCAGACACGACTGAGCGACTAACACAAAATTAAAACCTTTTTGCCAAAACATTACTAATCAGCTCCTCACCATGTGCAAGTGCAATAAAAGTCACAAAAACACTTTTGAACAACAGAGCTATAGAAATACAGTGCTATTTTAGAAGGCTAGTTTTCTGAACTCTTCTTCCCTTACACTATTCATCTATCTCCCACCTACAGAATTTTACTAATGGCTCTTTTTAGATTTTGTTAATTGCAAGCCTCAATAGAAAGTGACCCTTTTCATTCTAGATTTTGTGCTAAGAAAGTGCTATTTAAAGATGCTCAACCTAAGCTTTTCACATTGCATCCCCCAGGAATGCAGGAACATAAAGATACACAGAATACAACATCTACCTACATATTTTTTACTTCTTGGTCTTTGAAAAATGTTAAAAACATACTCAAGTATAAATAATTTAATTAAATTGGGATATACAATTAAAATCAAATTTCTTAGGTACTCATTTATATTCTAATCACTTACGGAATATAATACCAATCACTTTTATGAGAGTTAATGCACCCTTTGGTTGATCTATTTCAAGTACAGCTGTGTGAGAATTTCCCAGGGAAACTGTAAACCAACAGTATCTTCCAATATTGTAATGTTAAGAATCATTTTCTAAAGAGCAACATGATGTGAGTGGGGGAAAGCACTGATCTCAAAAGAAGTCAGCACATTTGGGTTCTACTCTTGGGTCTCTTATAAACTAGTTATATACCCTTGAATAAGAAGTAGTCCTGATCTTGGCTTATTGACCTATGAAATGATGGTATGAGGCCTGATAAGTTCTAAGATCCCTTCCCAATGTAAAATTCAGTTAAAAAAAATCATCAAGATTCAGAAAATACTTATATTTATATAAAAAAATGGATGTTAACTAAACTTATTGGGGTAATTATTTTATAGTATATGTAAGTCAAATCATTTACTGTATATTTTTTCTTTTTTAATTTATTTATTTTTAATTGAAGGATAATTGCTTTACAATATTGTGTTGGCTTCTGCCATATATCAGAATCATTATACTGTATACTTTAGATTTAGAAGGCAATGGCACCCCACTCCAGTACTCTTGCCTGGAAAATCCCATGGGCGGAGGAGCCTGGTGGGCTGCAGTCCATGGGGTCGCTAAGAGTCAGACACGACTGAGCGACTTCCCTTTCACTTTTCACTTTCATGCATTGGAGAAGGAAATGGCCACCCACTCCAGTGTTCTTGCCTGGAGAATCCCAGGGATGGGGTTCTCTGGTGGGCTGCCATCTCCGGGGTCGCACGGAGTCGGACACGACTGAAGCGACTTAGCAGCAGCAGCAGCATAGCATATTGAAAAGCAGAGACATTACTTTGTCAAAAAAGGTCCATCTAGTCAAAGCTATGGGTTTTCCTGTGGTTAGGTATGGATGTGAGAGTTGGACTGTGAAGAAGGCTGAGCACCAAAGAATTGATGCTTTTGAACTGTGGTGTTGGGGAAGACTCTTGAGAGTCCCTTGGACTGCAAGATCCAACCAGTCCATTCTGAAGGAGATCAGCCCTGGGATTTCTTTGGAAGGAATGATGCTGAAGCTGAAACTCTAGTACTTTGGCCACCTCATGCAAAGAGTTGACTCATTGGAAAAGACTCTGATGCTGGGAGGGATTGGGGGCAAGAGGAGAAGGGGACGACAGAGGATGAGATGGCTGGATGGCGTCACTGACTCGATAGACGTGAGTCTGAGTGAACTCCGGGAGTTGTTGATGGACAGGGAGGCCTGGCGTGCTGCGATTCATGGGGTCGCAAAGAGTTGGACACGACTGAGCGACTGAACTGAACTGATACATCAATTATATCTCAATAAAGCTATGAAAAGAGATACAGAAAATAATAAATACATGTACCATAAAGGGATTATCCTTATGAATATAACTTCTCATTCTGTACAGGTTAAGAACTGATTAAAAAGAGATCTGTTTAGTAAGACTTAAGCTTTAAAGTTATAAAAACTAATATTTGTAAAGACCATTGAAATTAAAGTCTTTTATTATTTATTTAAAATATAAAGCCATGTATCCACTTAACAAAAGGCAGTTTAGTCAATGAGTTTGTGATAATTAAGACTGCTCTACTCAGTGCTGGTACATGGCTCAACTCTGTGATTTTAACATAACTTCTCTTAACATTGGACAACAGTTTCAGAATTTTCTTTGCATTACTGTAGCAATTAGGCTGACATGGAAAACTACCTCTCCCATCTCATGTATGCATAAATCTAGATCAATTTAAGCATATCCCCATTTCTACACATTTTAAAAATATGTGTAAACTAATAATAGTATATACATGCAAAAAAATGAAGTTGGACTTCTACCTCACAGCATATACAAAAATTAACTAAAAATGGTCCATGTACCTAAGTATGAGAGATGACACCTTAAAATCTTAGACAAAAATGCAGGATCAAAATTTCCAATACTCTGCTGCTGCTGCTGCTAAGTCGCTTTAGTCATGTCCAACTCTCTGTGACCCCATGGACAGCAGCCCACCAGGCTCCCCTGTCCACAGAACTCTCTAGGCAAGAGTACTGGAGTGGGTTGCCATTTCCTTCTCCATTCATAACTCTGGATTAGGCAATAATTTCTCAGATATCATACTAAAAGCATAAGTAACAAAGGAGAAAATAGATAAATTGGAATTCATTAATATTAAAAACTTTTGTGCTTCAAAGGATACCATCAAGAAAGTGAAAAGATAACCAACAGAATTTCAGATATATTTTCAAATTATGTATCTAATTAAGATTTTTTCTATCCAGAATATATAAAGAACTACTCACAACTTAACAATAAAAAGAAAAATTATGCAGTTAAGAATGGGCAAATGATTTGATTAGACATTGCTCCAAAGAACATAAACAGATAAGCAATTAGCACAAGAAATGATGCTCAAAATCTCAATCACTGGAGAAATCCAAAACAAAACTACAATGAAATATCACTTCACACACACATACACACACACACACACACACACACACCCCAGCATGACCAGAAGCAAAAGGACAACAACAAGTACTGAGCACTGAGAAATTGGAAACCTCACACATTACAAATACAAATTTAACACTGTGGGAGCCACTTACAGGAAACAGTTTGGCAATTCCTCCAAACAGTGAACATAGACTTTCCTCATAACAAAGAAGTTCTACTCTTTGATATAGCCAAAAGAAGCGAAAACATACATCCACATGAAAACTTGTCCACTAATGTTTATAGCAGCAGTGTTTAGGTAGTCAAAAAATACAAACAACCCACCTGCCGATCGCCTGGTAAATTGTATGCACAAAATGTAGCACATTTACACAATGGAATGTATTTTGACAATCAGTTCAGTGCAGTCGCTCAGTCCTGCCCGACTCTTTGTGAACCCATGGACTGCAGCACACCAGGTTTCCCTGTCCATCACTAACTCCTGGAATGTACTCAAACTTATGTCCATCGAGTTGGTGATGCCATCCAAACATCTCATCCTCTGTCATCCTCTAATCCCGCCCTCAGTCTTTCCCAGCATCAGAGTCCTTTCCAGTGAGTCAGTTCTTCACATCAGGTGGACAAAGTATTGAAGTTGCAGCTTCAGCATCAGTCCTTACAATGAATTTTCAGGACTGATTTCCTTTAGGATGGACTGGTTGGATCTCCTTGCTGTCCAAGGGACTCTCAAGAGTCCTCTCCAACACCACAGTTCAAAAGCATCAATTCTTTGGCGCTCAGGTTTCTTTATAGTACAACTCTCACATCCATACATGACAACTGGAAAAACTGTATCTTTGACTAGACGGACCTTTGCTGGCAAAGTAATGTCTCTGCTTTTTAATATGATGTCTAGGTTGGTCACAACTTTTCTTCCAAGGAGCAAGCATCTTTTAATTTCATGGCTGCAGTCACCATCTGCAGTGATTTTGGAGCCCCCCAAAATAAAGTCTCTCACTGTTTCCATTGTTTCCCCATCTATTTGCCATGAAATGATGGGAAAACATGCCATGATTTTAGTTTTCTGAATGTTGAGTTTTAAGCCAACTTTTTCACTTTCCTCTTTCACTTTCATCAAGAGGCTGTTTAGTTCTTCTTCGCTTTCTGCAATAAGCGTGGTGTCATCTGCATATCTGAGTTTATTGATATTTCTCCCAGCAATCTTGATTCCAGCTTGTGCTTCATCCAGCCCAGCATTTCTCATGATATACTCTGCATATATGTTAAATAAGCAGGGTGACAATATACAGCCTTGACGTATTCCTTTCCCAATTTGAAACCAGTCTGTTGTTCCATGTCCAGTTCTAACTGTTGCTTCCTGACCTGCATACAAATTTCTCAAGAGGCAGGTCAGGTGGTCTGGTATTCCCAGTCTCTTGAAGAATTTTCCACAGTTTGTTGTGATCCACACAGTCAAAGGCTTTGGCATAGTCAATAAAGCAGAAATGAGTGAAAAAGTTGGCTTAAAACTCAACATTCAGAAAACAAAGATCATGACATCTGGTCCCATCACTTCATGGGAAATAGATGGGGAAACAGTGGAAACAGTGTCAGACTTTATTTTTCTGGGCTCCAAAATCACTGCAGACGGTGACTGCAGCCATGAAATTAAAAGACGCTTACTCCTTGGAAGGAAAGTTATGACCAACCTAGATAGCATATTCAAAAGCAGAGACATTACTTTGCCAACAAAGGTCCGTCTAGTCAAGGCTATGGTTTTTCCAGTAGTCATGTATGGATGTGAGAGTTGGACTGTGAAGAAGGCTGAGCGCCGAAGAATTGATGCTTTTGAACTGTGGTGTTGGAGAAGACTCTTGAGAGTCCCTTGGACTGCAAGGAGATCCAACCAGTCCATTCTGAAGGAGATCAGCCCTGGGATTTCTTTGGAAGGAATGATGCTAAGGCTGAAACTCCAGTACTTTGGCCACCTCATGTGAAGAGTTGACTCATTGGAAAAGACTCTGATGCTGGGAGAGATTGGGGGCAAGAGGAGAAGGGGACGACAGAGGATGAGATGGCTGGATGACATCACTGACTCGATGGACGTGAGTCTGAGTGAACTCCGGGAGTTGGTGATGGACAGGGAGGCCTGGCGTGCTGCGATTCATGGGGTCGCAAAGAGTCGGACACGACTGAGCGACTGATCTGATCTGATATGATCTGAGATGTTTTTCTGGAAATCTCTTGCTTTTTCGATGATCCAGCGGATGTTGGCAATTTGATCTCTGGTTCCTCTGCCTTTTCTAAAACCAGCTTGAACATCTGGAAGTTCATGGTTCACATACTTTTTAAGTCTGACTTGGAAAATTTTGAGCATTACTTTGCTAGCATGTGAGAGGAATGTAATTTTGCAGCAGTTTGAATATTCTTTGGCATTGCCTTTCTTTGGGATTGGAATGAAAACTGACCTTTTCCAGTCCTGTGGCCACTGCTGAGGTTTCCAAATTTGCTGTCATATTGAGTGCAGCACTTTCACAGCATCATCTTTCAGGATTTGAAATAGCTCAACTGGAATTCCATCACCTCCACCAGCTTTATTCATAGTGATGATTCCTAAGGCCCACTTGACTTCTCATTCCAGGATGTCTGGCTCTAGGTGAGTGATCACATCATCATGATTATCTGGGCCTTGAAGATTTTTTGCATAGTTCTTCTGTGTATTCTTGCCACCTCTTCTTAGTATCTCCTGCTTCTGTTAGGTCCATACCATTTCTGTCCTTTATTGTGCCCACTTTGCATGAAATTTCCCTTGGTATATCTAATTTTCTTGAATATTAGGAAATTCAAAATAATGTGGAACTAAATACTAGACAGGGCTTCCCAGGTGGCACCAGTGGTAAAGAACCCACCTGCCAATGCAGGAGACCTAAGAGCCTTGGGCTCCATCCCTGGCTCAGGAAGATCCCCTGGAGGAAGACACGGCAACACACTCCAGTATTCTTTCCTGGAGAATCTCATGGACAGAGGAGCCTGGGAGGCTACAGTCCATAGGGTCACAAAGAGTCAGACATGACGGAAAAGATTTGGCGCATACACACGCACATACTAGACAAAAATAACCCAGAATATAGAAGATCAGTGCTAAAGCAATCCAAAGCCATCATATTGTTCAGGAAACAGTTAAAGATACTGATTATCTTTACATCTTGTTTAATTTAAATATATATGGATATATATTTAAATTTTAAGAAATGCTGTCAACAAAATATGAATAGAATGTATAATTTTTAAACAGAGGAGGAAAAATACAATACAGACATATATTCATCCAGAATTGGAAATAAAAAAGGTTAAGAACAGGCAGGTATTAATAAGTAATATGATAGAAAACATGAAATAAGTTAGAATAAGTGTGTTAAGTGTAAGTCACTCAGTCATGTCCAACTCTTTTTGATCCCACGTACTGTCGCCCTCCAGGCTCCTCTGTCCATTGAATTCTCCAGGCAAGAATACTGGAATGGGCAGCCAGTCCCTTCTCCAGGAGATCTTCCTTACCCAGGGATAGAACCCAGGTCTCCTGCATTGCAGGCAGATAGATTCCTTACCATCTGAGCCACCAGGGAAGCCCAAAGTTAGAATAAATTAGTCCAAATATTTTAGCAGTTGCAATAAGTACTTTAAATTTATCTATTAAAAAACAGAAAATATTAGCATGGATTTTATAATTTAGCAACATACGCTTAAAAGAGGTACAATAAATTCAAATAAAAGTCATAAATATATTGAAAATAAAATAATACAATAATGAGTACTAACCAGAGTTGTATTAATATTAAAACTAGATAAAATCCAATTTTAAAATTAATTACAAAAGTAAGAAGTAACACCATTAAATTCCACAGTGATAAAATAAACATTGAACAGAGTGTCAGAAATACAACAAACATGTACTTCTTTAAACAAAAACCTTGGCTTCAATATACAGAAAGCAAAAAGAGCAGAATTGGAAAAACTAAATCCACAATTAGAATAAGGTGCTTTAGTATAACTTTCTCCAAAACTAAGAAATGAACTAGAACAAACAAACAAAATCTAGGATATAGAAAATTTGGATAATCTCAATATTTAGCCCCCATTTAACAAACTACTAAACTCTGCCTTTGTAGAGCTAAAGCTGTCACAGACATTATATAATAAATAGTATGCCTGCATTCCAATAAAACTTTCTTTATGAACACTGAAATTTGAATTCCATATCATTAACACAAGTTTTAAAACATTATTCTGCTTCTTATTTTTTTAACCATTTAAAAATGTAAATAATATTCTTAGCTTATAGGATGTACAATAATAGCCGTGAACAGAATCGGGCCCGCTAGCTGCAGTTTGCCTGTAGAACACCACACATTAATTCTTACAAATTCCAAATACAATACAGTTGTTATTCATTAGAATATATTATTTCTGTTAGCACAGAACTAGTTTATCATTGTTATTTTGAAATGACATTCTTTTAATTTGTGAGTTTAACACAATAAATATTAGTAGATAAAACTGACATAAAAAAACTCTTTAGGGCTCTAAGTATTATTTAAGTTTGACAACTAGTACAAATACACTGTTTTTTTGTAATAATGGAAAAAAGTGGAAAAGCCCTAAATGTTCAGTATGGTAATAAATTAGAGTAGATTTATCCAAAATCACTGCAGATGGTGATTGCAGCCATGAAATTAAAAGACTCTTACTCCTTGGAAGGGAAGTTATGACCAACCTAGACAGCATATTAAAAAGCAGAGACATCACTTTGTCAACAAAGGTCCATCTAGTCAAGGCTATGGTTTTTCCAGTGGTCATGTATGGATGTGAGAGTTGGACTGTAAAGAAAGCTGAGTGCCAAAGAATTGATGCTTTTGAACTGTGGTGTTGGAGAAGACTCTTGAGTCCCTTGGACTGCAAGGAGATCCAACAAGTTCATCCTAAAGGAAATCAGTCCTGAATATTCATTGGAAGGACTGATGCTGAAGCTGAAACTCCAATACTTTGGCCACCTGATGTGAAGAGCTGACTCATTTGAAAAGACTCTGATGCAGGGAAGGATTGAGGGCAGGAGGAGAAGGGGACAACAGAAGATGAGATGGTTGTATGGCATCACCAACTCAATGGACATCGGTTTGGATGAACTCCGGGAGTTGGTGATGGACAGGGAGGCCTGGCATGCTGCAGTTCACGGGGTCACAAAGAGTCAGACATGACTGAGCGACTGAGCTGACTGACTAATAAGTAATAGTTGTTGAAATGAATAAACAAGAGTACTGGAAACATAAGTATATCTCAATACATATTTGGCATATAATAAAGCACTTTATAGTTATTTTGGCATTGATTTTTTAAAAATATATGTAAATGCTATCTGTTTCAAAGATATATGCCACTATATATGCTATTTGCATAAAATATATTTTTTTTCATAATTTAAATATGAAAAGTAAGCCAGAAAGTTACTTGTAAAATTCTTTATACTGGTTGCTTGTAGAGACAGAAGACTAAACCTAGAAAATAAGAATAAAGTGGATTTCAACTCCTTACTGAAAATATATAATACACATGGAAAATTTGATCAAATGCTAACATCTGTTACTTTGCTATTCTATATGGTGAGTACACAGGCAAATTTACCCCTTTCTCTAATGAGGCTAAATCATCAACACAAATCATGCATTAAAGTCACAAAATGAATTATAAATACCATTTAAAAATTATAAAACTTGAACAAGGGAGAGCAAGGAGGGCCTGAGGATTCATTTAGTACAGGACTAACTCTGAGGTGTGTGACTATTCATGCTGCTGCTGCTGCTAAGTCGCTTCAGTCATGTCTGACTCTGTGCGACCCCATAGACGGCAGCCCACCAGGCTCCCCTGTCCCCGGGATTCTCCAGGCAAGAACACTGGAGTGGGCCGCCATTTCCTTCTCCAATGCATGAAAGTGAAAAGTGAAAGTGAAGTCACTCAGTCATGTTTGACTCCTAGCGACCCCATGGACTGTAGCCCACCAGGCTCCTCCGTCCATGGGATTTTCCAGGCAAGAGTACTGGGACTATTCATAGCCTTCTTCAAATGCATTGTTAGTAAAAACATAAGATACAGCCAAATGATGGGAGATGCAGGTCTTTGAGACACAGTCAGTTTCACAAGGTGAGACACTTCAACTGATGGAGGAAAATGCCATTATTATCATTATCATGTTTCCAGATGCTCCTGTATGTGGCTCATTCATGCTGTCCAGCCATTCTGGGATCCCAGGGCTATGGAAAGTCATAAGGTTTTCAATTATGTCAGGGTCTGACAAAACACTTAATTTCTATTAATGTAAAGTGCCTTACATTCCTTATCTACAGATGTGACAGCTGGACCACAGGAAGGCTAAGTGCTGGAGAATTGATGTTTTAGAATTGTGATGCTGGAGAAGACTACTGGGCACATATCCTGAGGAAACCATAACTGTAAAAGACACAAGTACCCTAATGTTCATTGCAACACTGTTTAGGACATGGAAGCAACCTAGATGCCCATGAGCTGATGAATGGATAGTAAGTTATGGTACATATATACAATGGAATATTACTCACCTGCAAAAAGGAACACATTTGAGTCAGTTCTAATGAGGTGGATGAACCTAGAGCCTATTACACAGACTGAAGTAAGTCAGAAAGAGTAAGACAATACCATATGCTAACGTATATATATGGAATCTAGAGAGTACCGATGATCCTAAGTATAGGGATGCAAAGAAAACACAGACCTAAAGAACAGATTTTGGACACAGTGAAAGAGAGAATGAAATTATTTGAGAGAATAGCATTGAAACATATACATTATTGTATGTAAAATAGATAGCCAGTGGGAGTTTGATGTATGATGCAGGGAACCCAAAGCCGGTCCTCTGTGACAAACTGGAGGGCTGGGGTGGGGAGGCAGGGGATACATGTATGCCTATGACCCATTGATGCTGATGGCAGAGGCCATCACAATACTGTAATTATCCTCCAATTAAATATATAAATAAATTAGAATTTTTTTTAATTTGATTAAGTAATTCTACTTCCAGACATCTGTCCTAAGGAGAGATTCAGAATTATGAATCAAAATATATGTACAACACAGTGTTTCCAATTTTTCACTATTATCAATATTTCCATTGTTTAACAATAGAATATGATTAAATAAAGTGCAGTTCATACAAATAATGAAGTTTCATGCAGACATTTAAAATTATGCTTTCAAATAGTTTAAATGACATGACAATATATAATTAAAATATTAAGATGAACAAAGCAATATACAAACACAATGCTTACCCAATTTGTTGAATATAGGTATAGAGCAGAAAAGTAATGCATCAAAATGTAATAGCTTATTTGTGTTTTTAAATATTTTATTATACAGCTAGTCATATTTGTTTAGTAATAAGAAGAAAACACAGGAAAGCTACACACACATACACACACACACACACACACACATATATATATATCTCAGTGAGTGTTAATTTGGGCTTCCCTTGTGGCTCAGCTGGTAAAGAATCCACCTGCAACATGGAAGACCTGGGTTTGATCCCTGAGCTGGGAAGATCCCCTGGAGAAGGGAATGGCTACCCATTCCAGTATTCTGGCCTGGAGAATGTGGGTGGGCCTCATTGAAACAGTTGAAGGTTTGCATAGAACAAAAAAGTTGTCCTTGCTCCAAATAAGACAGAACTTGTCCTATTTAACTGTCTTCAGGATGGAACTGAAACATCAAACTAGAACTGATATTTTATATTCAGTTCAGTTGCCTTCAGACCTGAACTGAAACATGAGCTCTTCCTGAGCCTCAAGAATGCCAGACTTCGGACTAAAACTACACCATTGGTTCTCCTAAGTCTCCAGCTTGCCAGTTGAATAACTTGGGCCTTGTTGTTGTTGTTATTGCATTACTAAGTTGTGTCTAACTTTTGCCACCCCATGGACTGCAGTGCACCAGGCCTCCGTGTCCCTCACTATCTCTTGGGCCTTATAGGCACCTATAACCAAATCACTGCAGATGGTGACTGCAGCCATGAAATTAAAAGACGCTTACTCCTTGAAAGAAAAGTTATGACCTACCTAGATAGCATATTCAAAAGCAGAGACATTACTTTGCTAACAAAGGTCGGTCTAGTCAAGGCTATGGTTTTTCCAGTGGTCATGTATGGATGTGAGAGTTGGACTGTGAAGAAAGCTGAGCACCAAAGAATTGATGCTTTCGAACTGTGGTGTTGGAGAAGACTCCTGGAGTCCCTTGGACTACAAGGAGATCCAACCAGTCCATTCTGAAGGAGATCAGCCCTGGGATTTCTTTGGAAGGAATGATGCTAAAGCTGAAACTCCAGTACTTTGGCCGCCTCATGCGAAGAGTTGACTCATTGGAAAAGACTCTGATGCTGGGAGGGATTGGGGGCAAGAGGAGAAAGGGACGACAGAGGATGAGACGGCTGGATGGCATCACTGACTCGGTGGACGTGAGTCTGAGTGAACTCCGGGAGTTGGTGATGGACAGGGAGGCCTGGCGTGCTGCGATTCATGGGGTCGCAGAGTCGGACACGACTGAGTGACTGAAATGACTGAACCTCATGAGCCAGTTCTTTAAAATATATAGATAGATATTATTTATCTTTACCTCTGTCATTAGGTTCCAAATATAATAGCCAGTGTTTTATCTTTTTTGGCATAAATTCTTTCCATAACTTTTAAACTTCTAGTTAGGTCAAATCACAGGCCCCTACTACAGTTCCTGTTTCCTTCCACTGTCTGAAGAGATCATTTTCTTTTATTTTGTTTTGGTCTGGTTACTGGATACACTATATGGGATGGGGGAGTCCTCTCTATCTTAACAGTATTTCTAAGTTACATCTCCAGAGAGTCCCAAATCAGTAACCCTAGGGCTAAAGGCCTCTCCCAGGATGAATGTTTGCTTTATGGGTTTAGGGACCTTGCAATTAAGTGGGGTTTGAATTAACCACATGATGTTCATAGTTCAGTACTCAATGAATCCACAGTATTTGTCAGTTTGTTTTACAGTTATCCCGTAGAATGATGGTGTCCTCTGGTCCATGCTATGGGGTTCCATGGGAATTTATACCTTGTAAGGATCAAGATCTTTATAGTAATAGAGGCATGGGCAGCAGCAGAAGAGACGCTTTAAGGCATTTATGAGTCCTAGTGAGGACTCATAATTTAGGAGTCTCTGAATTTAGGAAAATAGACCTGGGCATGCAACATGGTGACTATTCTTTCTCATACAGCAATCAACATGGCTCTTGCATTGCCTAGGGGGTCAACCTCTGCTTGAGACATGCAACCAGTGGTCATAAGAGAACGAGTTGCTCCCTTGAATTTAGAGTCAGCCATAGCTTATGCTGGAAATGAGACACAGGGAGGTCCAGGTTAAAAGCCACAATCCAGGGCCACTTTAAGAAGGACCTCAAACCCCATACTCCTGTTTCTTCTTATTGAAACTTCTGACTAATTAGTTAAATCTGGTAGGACTCAGCAAATATATCAAAGCACAACACAACTCAAAATCAACAAAACGGCACACAGCAACACAACCCAAATCACATGCTCTCCAGTAGGCAGTTGAGGCAATTAACAGGTCTTAATCAAGCAAGAGAAAGCAGGCTTCCCAGCTGGCACCGTGGTAAAGAATCCACCTGCATTTGCAGAAGATACAACACAGGTTCAATTCCCGGGTTAGGAAGATCCTCTAGCATAAGAAATGGCAACCTATTCTAGTACTCTTGCCTGGAGAATTCCATGGACAGAGGAGCCTGGTGGGTTACAGTCCATGAAGTTGCACGCATGGAGTTGGACACGACTGAGCACGCACAATTACCTTTTAGCTTTAAGCAAGGGAAGACCCTCAGGTTTCACAATGCCAACTGTTTTGTAGTTGCCCTGCAGAGGGTAGGATCAATTACCTACCTAAAATTGGTTCAGATATCAAAAGACTGATGATGCTACATGTGCAGTAAGAGGGCATGAAAAGATTTATTATTCACATCAAAGGGTTTCTGGGGAGAGCAAGGCAGGCCCCAGGGCCAGTCCAAAATGACTTGAGTGAAGAAAGGCACAAGTGTTCTGCTTTTCACTGTGTTTAGAGAGTGGGGCCTGGGTCAGGGTGCCTGCACACAGGGTTCACAGGGCTTGGACTTTGGCTCCAGGAGAAGGAACGCTCGGGGTTTGTTATCAGCTTGCCCAGATATGAGCCAAGAGGGGAGTCGCAGTCTTTACCATTTTTCTTTTTGTTCCATCACTGTTAGATTTTGGTATCAGTGTTGTATAAAATAAATAAAGATGATCTTGGAAGTCTCTATTACAGCATTATTTAACAAGTATGTGAACTATCTATACAAAAAGATCCCATAGAGCTCTTAAAGACCTGTTAGAGCTAGTTCTCTGACAACTTAATTTTTCCTATGGTTATTGATATTCTTGACTTCTGTTTCCACTTAGGTCAATTTTTATTATGTTATATATTCCAGATTATTCTATTTAGGTTACTTATATTTTTGAAAAATAATGTAAAATTTCCTATTACTTTTTACTTTCTAAGTTTCTTTTGTGTTTGTGGGTGAAAGTACTTCAGGTTCAAAATATTGAGTTAATCATAACCTAATTTCATGGTGTATTACAGTTATTGGCCCAGTCCTTTAATTTACTGATTTATTTAATCCATTGCATTCACTCACTTCCTTCTCATTTCTCTCTCTCTCGTAGAAAAATGTTTGATGTGTATCCTTCCTATGTGTGTATTATTGTGAGTCTTCTTTTGTTATATGCATGTATTTTAATTTAAATAATAGCATCATTCCATAGATAACATTCTGAGAATTACTTTTGAACTCAGTCCAACACTTTTAAGGGGCTTATCAGGTGGTGCTAGTGGTAAAGTAACCGCCTGCCAATGCCTGAGACATAAGAGACATGGGTCAATCCCTGGGTCAGGAAGATTCCCCTGGAGGAAGGCTTGGCAACCCACTCCAGTATTTGTCCCTGGAGGATCCCATGGATAGAGAAGCCTGGCAGGCTACAGTCCATAGGGTCGCAAACAGGTGGACATAATTGAAGTGACTTAGCACGCACCCATGCACTAAATTTTTAAAGATATTCATATTTCTGGACATCTATCCATTGCTTCTGAATGCTGCATAATAGCCTATAATGTGCCTCCTCATTATGCTGCTACCGATCCATTCCCCTAGTGATGGACAACTACCTGACCTCTAGCTCCTTATCACAAATACAACTGTGATAAAGATTCTACTACATGCCCTATTATGGGCCTGTGTGAGAATGTCCCTGTGATGCGTAACCAGGAAATACGCTGCTGGGGCCTACAGTAACATCTACTCATCTGACTAAGTATCCCCAAATGCTTTTCTAGATCAGGTGTAGCAGTGTAAGATAACTAAAGGACGAAAATAATTACTTTTTGTGGAAAAAAAGGTTTTTATTATAAAAATAATAAGCATAAAGTTAAGCTTAAAAATGCATTCCAATACACATTAGGTGCAGACGAACACTGTTTGATTCTACTTATATGAGGCCAATTCAGAGTCAAAAAGTACACTGGTAGATGCCAGAGGTCAGCAGGGGGTGGACTGGGGAGTGAGAATGGGGACTTAGCATTGAATGGGGATAGAGTTTCTATTTAGGAAAACGAAAAAGTTGGGAGATGGATGACAGTGAGAATTGTACAACAATGTGAATGGGCTTAGTGCCACTGAACTGCACAGTTAAAGAGGGTTAAAATAAGTATGTTTTATATTATGTGACTTTTACCACAACAAAAAAACAGTAAGCAATACATGTTTTCCTGAAAAAATAATAATAAACATAAGTTCTTCAAAGTAATGGAAGTAAAATACTAATGAGAAGGGCACACCTTCCTTAATCATTCATTCACAACATATTTAATGAGCACTTATCAGTAAGTGTCATGAGTAAGATGGCATGTGTGAGGTTACAGAGATGTCCAGTTTCTAGTCTAAAGGTACTTAGAGTCAAGTAAAGGCTATAGTCATGAAACCTATTGTGATAGCTGTTAGCATATATATTTGCATGAGATTTATAAGTTGGAACATCAAAAAGGATGTTACCATTTCTATAAGTCATCAAGGAGAAGGTCAGACAATGGTAGGCAATGAAAGACATGGAGGCAATTTCCATGCACAAAGATTGGCACGAGATAGAGAATGAAACTGCGTGGTACATTCAGGATCTGCAAGAAACTAAACGCAGCTGGAGCATAGGACAGAAATGAGAGATGAGACTGGAACTTTAGGAAATAACAAATAATGAATGGATAGTCTTGTAAGTGCTAAAGAATTTGAATGTGAGCGGACTTATGCTATAGGAAAATCTCTCTGATATCACCAGGAGGTATATATTAAGACAACCATGGAGATAAGTCTTACACACACATATATATACATAGATGTGCTCAAGGGTTTGAATGAAATTGTACATTATATAAAATGGAATACTCAACAAATGGTCATATACAGAAGACAAAATATAGTAGAAATAATTCTGGAGAGGCAAGAAGACTCTGAAAAGAAGTTTAAATTATAATATTTTAACTTATTTTTGTATCTTAAACTGTTCCAATCTATCCTCATAAACTTAATTTGCACTACACTCTTGTATTTGTTCACACATAGCTTTGATAGTTTGTCTTGTTCAAAAGTTTTACTACACTAATTAGACTGTCATCTCTTGAAGAAGTTTATAATAACTATTAATTAAATCTTAAAATTAAAAGTGTAATGTATATATAAAGTAGCTCTGATAACCTTATTTCTTTGTTTTATATCTATAAATATCTGGTTGAGAGTAATGAAATATGGGCTATTAAATATATTAAATAGTGACATTAATAAGGCACTGAGGTTCCTAGTGGAGGTGATGGAATTCCAGTTGAGCTATTCCAAATCCTGAAAGATGATGCTGTGAAAGTGCTGCACTCAATATGCCAGCAAATTTGGAAAACTCAGCAGTGGCCACAGGACTGGAAAAGGTCAGTTTTCATTCCAATCCCAAAGAAAGGCAATGCCAAAGAATGCTCAAACTACCACACAATTGCACTCATCTCACACGCTAGTAAAGTAATGCTCAAAATTCTCCAAGCCAGGCTTCAGCAATATGTGAACCGTGAACTTCCTGATGTTCAAGCTGGTTTTAAAAAAGGGAGAGGAACCAGAGATCAAATTGCCAACATCCGCTGGATCATGGAAAAAGCAAGGGAGTTCCAGAAAAACATCTATTTCTGCTTTATTGACTATGCCAAAGCCTTTGACTGTGTGGATCACAAGAAACTGTGGAAAATTCTGAAAGAGATGGGAATCCCAGACCACCTGATCTGCCTCTTGAGAAATCTGTATGCAGGTCAGGAAGCAACAGTTAGAACTGGACATGGAACAACAGGCTGGTTCCAAATAGGAAAAGGAGTTTGTCAAGGCTGTATATTGTCACTCTGTTTATTTAACTTCTATGCAGAGTACATCATGAGAAACGCTGGACTGGAAGAAGCACAAGCTGGAATCAAGATTGCCGGGAGAAATATCAATAACCTCAGATATGCAGATGACACCACCCTTATGGCAGAAAGTGAAGAGGAACTAAAGAGCCTCTTGAAGAAAGTGAAAGTGGAGAGTGAAGAAGTTGGCTTAAAGCTCAACATTCAGAAAACGAAGATCATGGCATCCAGTCCCATCACGTCATGGGAAATAGATGGGGAAACAGTGGAAACAGTGTCAGACTTTATTTTTCTGGGCTCCAAAATCACTACAGATGGTGACTGCAGCCATGAAATTAAAAGACGCTGAGAAGGCAATGGCACCCCACTCCAATACCTCTTGCTTGGAAAATCCCATGGATGGAGGAGCCGGTTAGGCTGCAATCCATGGGGTCGCTAAGAGTCGGACATGACTGAGATACTTCACTTTCACTTTTCACTTTCATGCATTGGAGAAGGAAATGGCAGCCCACTCCAGTGTTCTTGCCTGGAGAATCCCAGGGACGGGGGAGCCTGGTGGGCTGCCATCTATGGGGTCGCACAGAGTCGGAAACGACTGAAGTGACTTAGCATAGCATACTCCTTGGAAGGAAAGTTATGACCAACCTAGATAGCATATTCAAAAGCAGAGACATTACTTTGCCAACAAAGGTCCGTCTTGTCAAGGCTATGGTTTTTCCAGTGGTCATGTATGGATGTGAAAGTTGGACTGTGAAGAAAGCGGAGCACCGAAGAATTGATGCTTTTGAATTGTGGTGTTGGAGAAGACTCTTGAGAGTCCCTTGGACTACAAGGAGATCCAACCAGTCCATTCTGAAGGAGATCAGCCCTGGGATTTCTTTGGAAGGAATGATGCTAAAGCTGAAACTCCAGTACTTTGGCCACCTCATGCGAAGAGTTGACTCATTGGAAAAGACTCTGATGCTGGGAGGGATTGGGGGCAAGACAAGAAGGGGACGACAGATGATGAGATGGCTGGGTGGCATCACTGACTCGATGGACGTGAGTCTGAGTGAACTCCGGGAGTTGATGATGGACAGGGAGGCCTGGCATGCCACGATTCATGGGGTCTCAAAGAGTCGGACACGACTGAGCGACTGATCTGATCTGATCTGATCTGAGGTTCCTAAGAATCTCACCTGATTAAGTCAGATCTATCCAGGACAATCTTCCTTTTGATTAAATCAAGAGTCAACCAATTTAGGACCTTAACCAAATCTGAAAAATCCTTTCATGGTTGCCATATTCTCTTGGCTAGAAGTAAATTACAAGCTCTGTGTATACTCAAGGGGAGGAAATTATGCAAGAATATGACTCACTGGAGATTAGGGTATATCTACTGCCCATACCTTTGTTCAATGAATATTTTTTGAGGTCCCATTCTGTTCTGGGTAATTGAGGCAGAACAAAATCCTTGATCACACATAGATTATGTTCAGTTATGGGAAATAAATTAAGGGTAAATAAATATGCATATACATATTTATATAATATTTATACTATATGTATTTATATCATATTTATATGTTTATGTGATATATTATCAAGATGCAATACATGCTATGAAGGAAGTATAGTAAGACAAGAAAGAATGGGAGGATATAGAGAGAAAGTTGGGCACATAGTCCAATGAAAGATGTTTTGATTGAGTTCAGACCTAAAGGGAGATTCACTTTTTCCAATCACAATTATACTTAAAGCACAATGAAGTTGTATGTCTGCTCCTTTCGTTACTACCCGTAGTTGCTATTTATGACTCCAAACCAAGAAAAGACCATTGAAAGCATGTCTTCCACTCTAAAGACAGAGGACTGAGAAATAAAAACTGGTCTCAGTCTCTAGAACTCTGCTTGACTAGGCTGACCATACAAGTCTATTTTGGGGTAAGCATTATCTAAAAATAAGAATTACCCACTTCTCCTTGGGAATACAGGAAGACAAGGGATGTAATCACAAACAAGCTGACATTCAGGAAAGGATTTCTATCCCTAGAAAATAAGGTCCAGTTGGAGTATCTTGATACTTCATTTCCTTTGAGAGTATCATGAGAATAAAGAGGGTTGAGATATTCCTGGAGTAAAAACTTAAAGTAACAACAGAAAAAATTCAACAGAAAAAATTTTCAATTACTGTAATGGTAGTCATTTATCTTTCAATATTCAGCAATATTGGTATGAAACTGTAAGACCCACGAGTTGTAAATAATGTCAGTCTTTATTAGATGAGTTAATACCAATCAAAATAAGTTAAGGTCCACTACCCTTAGAAGTTACTTAAATATGTGCATGTTTTAAAATGCTGCCTTGATCCAACTGACTGATAAATATTTCATGGCCCTTAGTGAGTAATTGATAAAGTTATGGAACTTTAAATGTGCAATCCTACTTTGGCTCAATCCACTTTATTGAAATGAAAGAAAATAAGTATTAATAAAAGGATATTGCTGAGGAATAAAACACTTCAGCATAGATTTTTACAATAATATTTTCACTTTTATCTGCAATGAATTGAGCATTAAAAGTATTTCATAAAGTTTATGTGCAGAATTATACAACACAGTAATGAAATGCAAATATCTCTGTTCATTAAGGCTCAACTATTTCATCAGTTTTGCATACATAGTTCAGTGGGAACTGATAATTACATTTCAACGTGAAAAAATGTTTATTATCTATCAGTATGAGGCACCTAGGTGTATCCAATTATGTCCATATAATGCAATTTCACAAAGTGGTTTGATTTTTATTTATTACTTCACAGCCTTAATTTTACTGGATTTGATGGAGTTTGGCATATTTTCAAACTGAATTACAAGTTATAAACACACTTAAATAAACATATAGTTCAGTTCAGTTCAGTTGCTCAGTTCAGTTCAGGTCAGTGGCTCAGTCATGTCCAACTCTTTGCGACCCCATGAATCGCAGCACGCCAGGCCTCCCTGTCCATCACCAACTCCTGGAGTTCACTCAAACTCATGTCCATTGAGTTGTTGATGTCATCCAGCCATCTCATCCTCTGTCGTCCTCTTCTCCTCCTGCCCCCAATCCCTCCCAGCATCAGAGTCTTTTCCAATGAGTCAACTCTTCTCATGAGGCGAGCAAAGTATTGGAGTTTCAGCTTCAACATCAGTCCTTCCAATGAATATTCAGGACTGATTTCCTTTAGGATGGACTAGTTGGATCTCCCTGCAGTCCAAGGGACTCGCAAGAGTCTTCTCCACACCACAGTTCAAAAGCATAAATTCTTCAGAACTCAGCTTTCTCTATGGTCCAACTCTCACATTCATACATGACTACTGAAGAAACCATAGCTTTGACTAGATGGACCTTTGTAGGTAAAGTAATGTCTCTGCTTTTTAATATGCTGTCTAAATTTGTCATAGTTTTTCTTCCAAGGAGCAAGTGTCTTTTAATTTCATGGCTGCAGTCACCATCTGCAGTGATTTTGGAGCCCAAGAAAATTAGGTCTGACATTGTTTCCATTGTTTCCCCATCTATTTGCCACAAAGACTGGATGCCATGATCTTCATTTTTTGAATACTGAGTTTTAAGCCAGCTTTGTCACTCTCCTCTTTCACTCTCATCAAGAGGCTCTTTAGTTCTTCTTTGCTTCCTGCCATAAGGGCAGTGACCAGCAATCTTAATTCCAGCTTGTGCTTCATCTAGTCATCCAGTCATTAAAACCAGGAGTCTGATTTTAATGGTACTGTGTCTTTGTATGCCACACAACCAAGATAATACAAAGAAATATTGCTGAATTTTTAAGGTGTGTGTACATACTATATTTGTTCATTTTATTACTTTTGTAAATTTAAAACAGCTTAGAATTTAAATCTTAATATTAAAATTTTTGTTTTATAAATTAGTTAAGCCAGATAACTTTTTCAACTTCATTATATCAATTCTATAAAATAAAGTATCAGTTCAGTTCAGTCACTCAGTAGTGTCTGACTCTTTGTGACCCCATGAACCACTCATGCCAGGCCTCCCTGTCCATCACCAACTTCCGGAGTACACCCAAACTCATGTCCATTGAGTCAGTGATGTCATCCAACCATCTCATCCTCTGTCGTCCCCTTCTCCTCCTGCCTTCAATCTTTCCCAGCATTGGGGTCTTTTCAAATGAGTCAGCTCTTCGCATCAGGTGGCCAAAATATTGGAGTTTCAGCATGAACATCAGTCCTTTCAATGAACACCCAGGACTGATCTCCTTTAGGATGGACTGGTTGGATCTCATTGCAGTCCAAGGGACTCTCAAGTGTCTTCTCCAATACCACAGTTCAAAAGCATCAATTCTGTGCTCAGCTTTCTTTATAATCCAACTCTTACATCCATACATGACCACTGGGAAAACCATAGCCTTGACTAGATGGACCTTTGCTGACAAAGTAATATCTCTGCTTTTTAATATGCTATCTAGGTTGGTCATAACTTTCCTTAAATTAGCGTCATTTAATTTCATGGCTGCAATCACCATCTGCTGTTTTTTTGGAGCCCCCCAAAATAGTCAGCCACTGTTTCTCCATCTATTTGCCATGAGGTGATGGGACTAGATGCCATGATCTTAGTTTTCTGAATGTTGAGCTTCAAGCCAACTTTTTCACTCTCCTCTTTCGTTTTCTTCAAGAGGCTCTTTAGGTCCTCTTCACTTTCTGCCATAAGGGTGGTGTCATCTGCATATCTGAGGTTATTGATATTTCTCCCGGCAATCTTGATTTCAGCTTGTGCTTCATCCAGCCCAGCGTTTCTCATGATGTACTCTGCATATAAGTTAAATAAGCAGGGTGACAATATACAGCCTTGACAAACTCCTTTTCCTATTTGGAACCAGTCTGTTGTTCCATGTTCAGTTCTAACTGTTGCTTCCTGACCTGCATACAGGCTTCTCAGGAGGCAGGTCAGGTGGTCTGGTATTCCCATCTGTTTCAGAATTTTCCACAGTTTCTTGTGATCCACACAGTCAAAGGCTTTGGCATAGTCAATAAAGCAGAAATAGATGTTTTTCTGGAACTCTCTTGCTTTTTCGATGATCAAGCAGATGTTGGCAACTTGATCTCTAGTTCCTCTGCTTTTTCTAAAACCAGCTTGAACATCTGGAAGTTCACGGTTCACGTATTGTTGAAGCCTGGCTTGGAGAATTTTGAGCATTACTTTACTTGTGTGTGAGATGAGTGCAATTGTGCGGTAGTTTGAGCATTACTAAAAGGAAAATTTGTGGTATTATGATGGATCTTCCAATATGTGGTGTTTGCCCTGTAATACAATAATGATATTGTTTACATAAATTTGTAATTTGATGTGCTATCAACCACATTCATAGTCATAGTTGTCAAATGCAAACCAATTATTTAAGGAATGTCCTTTGTCTTTGAGGAATGTCTTGGGAATGCATCATATTCTTTAACAACCATACTTAATCCAGTTTTTACTAACTTGCTCGTAAAGTTACAGAGATTTTCCTCTTTCCTTCAACCTCCAAATCAATTCTCCTACACACATCAAACAAAACCAGCAGATGATTTCACCACCATGGATATATCTGGCCTTCTTTAAAATAACTTCTTATCTGAATTTACCTTGCCTTTCTTTCTGATTATACTACTCTTTTGTTTTTTGGAGGTATATATCTTTCTGATCTAGCTTATCTTGTACCATATATTCTCCATCTTTTATTCATATCTTCAATTTTTTACATTCATTTAATTGCCATTTTTCTTATACATAACACTTTGCATTAAAGACAATCAGAAATAAAACCCCCACGTTATTCTATTATTCCCTTCACTACATATTACTTTTGTATTTTCCTCTACAACCACTGTCCTTGAGTTTCTAAGTACACAGCTTCACTTCCTTAACCCCTCTTTTCTGCTTAAAAACCTGGAATTTAATTTTCAATCTAATGCTCCACTGAAGCTGCTACTTGGAGGTCATCTCTTACCTCCTAGTTAAATTTAAACCCATTTTCTCCATCCTCATCGCAATCTTGCTTCTTTCTTTGGTCCCACCAATTGGTCCCTTCTCTTCTACCCTCTCTTAGTTCTGTGATATGTTGTTCTTCTGATTTTACTTCCAGAAGAACTGGTTTTATCAGAAGAACTGGTTTTGCGTCCTCTTTCAATCACTTTAAAGTTTACTGAAGTATAACAAAAATAAGCAAAAGACAAAAAGCGTAATTGTTTAGTTTCAGATTGTTGATGGGATATTGCCTATCATATCAGTAAACACGGGATGTCACAGTCATCAGGGATTGCAGTCCTCCAACATGAGCCAGTGAGCCCAGTGAAACTCAGGAAGAAAAGAATACCTGCCATCTAGCATCTGACTGCAGCCTCTCCCTAAGGTGAGCCCTGAGGAAACTCAAGATGTGAAAATTCAGGATACTGGCCCAGATAGCTCAGGTGAATACCAAAGGAATGATTTCAGTGAGCCCAGATTTGTGCATCTTCCCATATAGAAAAGTAAAATTCTTTAATTTGGGATATCTGATTTTCTTTCATTAACAGTAATCTTTGATGCTCCTGATTACCTATCTTTTGTTGCAAAACTTTTATATGTCCTAGCTCCCTGTGTACCTCCTTGGAGCAGTTCTCAGTTTTCTCAGGGTTATTTGAGATGCTGCCTCTCAGGCTTGAAGTCTTAAAAATTTCCACCAAATAAAACAACTCTCAACTTATAGGTCGTGAATATATATATATATATATATATGTATACCTTTTAGTCAACAATACATTTTTCACAAACTATACCTCCAGTGAAATTCGCAACCAGATCAAGAACCAATATTGACACCATCTCAGAGGCCAGTCACTACTTTATGTCCAGCTATTCCAATAGCCAGTCCTTAACCTTTCATTCTTCTCTTTCAACAAGTAACTTTTATCAATTCATTTATCATGTCCATATTGATGAACTGATCCCACATTGCTATTTCAAGGACTGATGCATTGTTTGAAATCTTTGGCTCCTTCCTTTCCTACCCACTCTTATT
Source organism: Bos indicus x Bos taurus (assembly GCF_003369695.1). Lineage (NCBI taxonomy): Eukaryota > Metazoa > Chordata > Mammalia > Artiodactyla > Bovidae > Bos > Bos indicus x Bos taurus. Next base: position 48,512,247 of record NC_040096.1, read on the forward strand.
CAAGCAGATTTGAGAATATAATATTTTTTTCAACACCCCAAATTGTTTCCTTCTTTTCATTTCCATGTCACCACTGTGGTTTAGGGGCTTCTCTGGTAGCTCAGTTGGTAAAGAATCTGCCTGCAATGCAGAAGACCCCAGTTTGATTCCTGGGTGGGAAAGATCCCCTGGAGAAGGGATAGGCTACTCACTCCAGTATTCTTGGGCTTCCCTGGTGACTCAGTTGACAAAGAATCTGCCTGCAATACAGGAGACTTGGGTTCAATCACTGGGTCAGGAAGATCCCCTGGAGGAGGGCATGGCAACCCACTCCAGTATTCTTGCTTGGAGAATCCCCATGGACAGAAGAGCCTGACAGGCTGCAGTCCATGGGGTCGCAGAGTCAGACACAGCTGAGTGACTAAGCACAGCACAGCACAGCACAGCACTGTGGTTTAGACAGAAGTCAGTAAATATAGCCCTGTGCCAGTTTTTTTTTTTTTCCTAAACAAGGTTTGTTGGAATGCAGTCATGCTCATTATTTACATATTGTGTTGAACAGTTGCCACTGAGACCATATGATCTAAAAAGTCTAAAATATTTACTATCTTACCCTTTACAGAAAAAGTTTTCCATCCCTGGTTTAGGTCTTCAGTATTTTGCACTAAACTGCTGCAGTAACTTCCTACTTGGTCATAGTAATTCTAGTTCCTCTCTCCGGCACCTTTGGGTAACTGCCTTGTTATGCATCCTCAAACACATTTCATTTTCCTCATGAATTCCTTTGCTTGATATCAAATCAAACCCCTTTCCCTGTAAATCAAAGTCTCTATGACAACAAAAAAAGTGAAGGACAGCCATCAAAGAAGGGAGAAGTGATGTATGGCCTTGAAGCCACACACCACCACTTCCTTCCTCAATGCTTATACTTCTAATCCCCTCTACGTTAATTCCCTTTACACATGCCTTACTCAGAGCTATGTTTTGCTGTAACTGAGATGCTCCTCTCCTCACTCCCTGTAAGCATTTCCCTCTTCCATCTTATCCAGCCCTTCATGGATTATACCATCTTCACAGCTGCCAAGTTCTAACTCCTCCTCCTCCAACTCCAAAGCCACAATCTTCTCCTTTTCTGTATCCTTAAAGGGTTTAATACAGAACTACCTCTTGATTTTCTATTCTCTTAAATTTTTTCATCATTGACCTGATGTTCCCCCAAAGCACATTACTTCTGCTTTCTAGAAACCTGTGGCTACATAGTGAAAACTTAACAAATACTGGTAGCTTTGATTTCTAGGCTTCATGAGTAAATAATTACCAACAATCATAATCCTTGTTCATAAAACAATGACATAGTCTCGGTTACCATGGCAGACTACATTTTTATTATGTCCCCAAAGCCTTAGCATGGATTAGAATCTAGAGATTTAGGTGACTAAGCACAGCTGATGAAGAAGAATATTCTAAAGAAGGTCATAGCTCAAAAAGTCTTCATTTTCATACCTTAAATCACCTCTAATTTGTCATGTAGGTACAGTAACTTAGTAATGAAATATTTCACATTCAGTTAGTTTCATCATTGATAGAATGTTCATTTTCTTAATACTTATTCAATATGTCTCAAAAATCACATTCAGAGTTTTTTAATCATATTTTTTTCCGATCTCCAAATCTTAAAAAAAAGACTTTATTGCAAAATTACAAAAGTAATTTAGATGAAGCTGAATTAAGATGAAATATAAAATCTCAAGGCAATACATATACACACATTTGGAAATAGTTATCAAAAAAAGAATAAAGAACAGGTAGGAGTTAAGAGTCTGGAAACTTAAAAATGGCATAAGGATAAAAATATTCATTAGGATGAAAATTCCATAAGCACTGTCTTATTTAAAAAAGGCCACTGTGAACAACTTTATAAGTTTCTTCATCTCAGTTGTATGAAAAGATCTCACTTGCAATGAGTCTAAAGGCTTAGTTTGAAGTTTCCAGGACTCTAAATTGCATGGCAACCCTTCAGAGGGAAGGCAAACTCCCCATGCCAGTCTAAGAATAATGCAGTAAGGCAGAAGAAATAGCAGACCATAAGGATACATCAAACTACACTACTTGTCTACAGATGTGATACAAAAGAAAATATTCTGAAAGATTCACTGTGACCTAAAGATACTGACTGCAGTCCAGTAACATTATCAACTACAAGTCCAAATAATAGTAATAATCATAATAATACCAATAACAGTACTAGCAGTAACTGAGGATCCAAGAGAGTGAAACAGAACATCCAGCATCTATATGAGAGCTGTTTCTACTCTGTGCTTCTTGCAGCAAAACTAACACAGATATACCCAAAATATGTCATTAAAACATCCTAAATTACAAATAACATCTACTTTCCAAGCTCATTTCTTCTTTCCTGCCATCTCATGTTTTCTTTTGGAGTCTTCTGGAACAGGAAACTAAAAACCATAATGAAAAACTCACAAGTCTTCAGGGTATAGGGATTAGGATGAAGCAAAAGTTTATGGACATTTAAATGGCCTCTGGGACAGACTAGTTTATTGTGATTTCTTGTTGATGGCAAGGTATTGCAATTTGTTTTTCGCTCCATGATTACTTCAGAACACTCTGCCTAATCTCTCTCGCGCACTCTCAAGGCTCAGGAGTGACCCCTTCTCAAGGGCTTTTGCGGCCTCTGTTCACTGACTGTGTGGAGGAAACACCACATCAATGTAATGCCCCAGAGCAAATGTAAATTTTACCTGGGTTCTGCTCTAACAGACTTCTTGTCACTTAGCAGCACTATGAATTTTAATATGATTCTTACTGCAACTCAGTGGCTTACTTTTAATCTTCAATCTTTGGAGAGTATTGATCATATTCATCAGGTCACAGAGGTGCCCTTGCTGCAGGCATCAAGGCTTTGGTAGAGAAGCATATTCAGTTTCTGCCTAAATTCTAAGTTATTTTATTCCTTTCTCTCAGAAAATTGCTTCCTGGTTTTAATTTTCAGCTTTTGGGGGGATTTCATTTTGATTGTTACTAGCCTGAAATTAACTTCAAAAGTATTGTCCCCTATAATATCTGATCAACTTAAACACTGATATAACCAATATGTATCCAAATATTCCATTCAGAAGCATTCTTTCAAGTCACATACATTAAGTAACTACTGCATACACAGACAATGAGGTCAGCACTGGGAACATCTTGATAAATAAAACTAAATACAACATCTGTCAATGTAGTTCACGGCTTAGTGGAGAGATATAAGCCCTAATCAAATAATCAGAATGTAAGGTATAGTTCCGGCGGAGGCAGAAAAGAAGGAGAGATGACCTCAGCGGAGGTAGGTTACCTTTATCCAGGCAAGGAGGGGCAACAGTTGGCCTAACGACCAGGTGGAGTGCAGAGGGATCAGTGAGGCTTCATATTTAAAGGGAGGTTTGTGGAAGCGATAAGTCAGGCGGGATGTTTTGGGTTAATCTTTAGTTGAGATGGCATTTGTAGTTGAACAGGGGGTGGGAGGTTTTGAGCAGGGGGTGATAAGTCCCCTGGGCAGGGGGTGATAAGTCCTGGGCAGATGTAGGGCGTGAAAGTTTTCTGGGCAGGCAGTAATAAGTCCCAGGTAGATGCAACAGGCCCTGAGCATCAGGGCGGGACTTAAAGTTCCCTTTTGTTTTCTCCGAAGTTAGATGATTCAGCAAGGGCCTTTGAGACTGTCGTTTTCTTTTCCAGGCCCAAAGACTCCTTCACATAAAACAAATGTGAAATTTCTACTCCATCAAGCAAAAGAGGCATATAATGCTATAAGCACCCATCATAATTCTTTTTGAAAGATCAGATCATTCTTCCCTATGAAATTGATGTTGGAATTTAAATCTGAAGGATGATGAAGAGTTAAACTAAGCAAAGAATGGAGAAATGAGCATACTAGGTATAACAAAGGGCATGATGAAGACCCTGTGGTAGCGGGTGCCTGGTAAGCACACGGATCGAAAGAAAGGAAGTGTAGCTGAAGCAGAGAGAGAGCAAGAGGGATTTCACTTTAAGAAGCTAAGTCCTGTTGATTCTACCCTCAGATTCTCTCTTGACTGTGTTCACCTCCCTTGGTCCTCACTGCTTCCAACCTAGGATTCTCTTACAAGAATGCATCTGTCTACTATCTGCTATTATTATTTCCTTCTTGCCTCCTACAATTGATTCTCTGCATCCTAGTCAGTGATCTTTCCCAAATGCAACTTACATATGTCACTTCTCTGCTTAATATCAATTAATGACATGTCACTTTTCACAGAGCAATTGAACTACCAGACTTACCCGGATAGTCTGGCCCTATCCACTTCTCCGGTCTCATCTCCCACTGTTCTCCCCTATGCCTTCAAAGCTTCTGACACTCTGGCCTTCTCTCTGTTCCTGCAGAGAATATTTATGCAAACTGTTACCTCTGCATGAGAGCTTCTTTACCTCTTTACCTGATAAATGACTTCCTTAAAGAAAGCTTGGTAAAGAAAACCCTTGATTAGCCCTCCTTCCATTTATATACAGTATCTTATACTTTTCCTTCCTGATTTATGATTGATTGCATTTTGGACTCCAATTTTTCACTCTTTCCTGTGTCCACTTTGCCATGTAACTTTATATCTCTTGCTATAGAACAATGTGTACTTCTCTACTGCCTTTGGGCTTAACTATGTAATTTGTTTTGGCCATTGAGATAGTAACAGACTGCCAGAAGACTGGGACTTGTAAACGTCTTTTGTGGTTAACATTGTCCCAACTGTGAAAAGAATATATCCTGGCTAGCCCACTGGTCCAAGAATGATGGGACATGTGAGGCAGATGCAACCTGCAGCTTAACCTTCTTCAGCTGAGCCCAACAGAGATCAGCAGAGCCACCCAACCGTGCCAAAGCCACATGAAAATTAATGGGTTTTGTTGCACATGTCAGAGATTTTTGTAATTATCTGTTTGCAGTAAGTGGCTGATACAACTTATAACAGGTATGAACTATTTTAAAATGGGACACATAAGGCATGTCATATTATTTTTACAGATGATAATTTTAACTACCTGAAGATGTTAACTAATAACCAGGAAAATAGCTTACTGTCACTAACTATCCTAGATGATCATGAACTAGTCCCAACTCCCCCTGCCCTCCCAGTACTGTGTTTATCCATCTTTAAAAGGAGGGGAATGGACTCAGCAAGGGTAGTAGATAGGTTTGTCTTGAGAACTGACTCCAATTGACTGCTGTGACTTTCTGTAATGCTACGCTAACAACAGTCCTAAGGCCAAATTTAAGTTCAGTTCGTTGAGTGCCATGATCAATGAGCAGTGTCTTTCCTGGACAAGAGAGGAAGGTTTTGTTGCAATAAAGCCACATATTTGATGCCCTTGGATTAGAGAATCTCTAATCTTCATTCCATATTTGACACTTCATCACTCAAGGAATCAATAAATTGACAGAGACAATGGAAGTGAGATCTAACTATAGTCTTGGCTAGATAAGAATTATCTATTTTCTTTATTTTTCTTTTCCATGTTTCTCAGCAAAGTGCTAGTTACACAGACTAGTTTGACAAAGAACTCCATAGTCTGGAAGTTCACTCAGTGGGCCCATAAACCAGAAGACTCTTGAATGCAGGTGCCAACATTCACCCTAACTTACTTACTACAGAGGGAAAAAGGTGAAACTTACTGACCCACAGGACTAAGACGTCCAGGAGCTCTTGGCTTCTTTTGTGGCTAGATTTGGGGCTCAAAATCATGTCACAGGACTTAGGACTTGAAGGAGTCTTTGGGGCCTAGAAAAGAAAACACCAGTTTCAAAGCCCCTTGCTGAATCATCTAACTTCGGAGAAAACAAAACAGAACTTTAGGTCCCACCCTGATGCTCCAGGCCGGTTGCATCTATCTGGGACTTATCACCCGCTGTCTGGAAACCTTCCACCCCCTACACCTGCCCAGAAGACTTAGTGCCCCCTGCCCAACTACAAATGCCATCTCAACTAAAAAATACCCAAAACATCCCACCTGATTAACATTTCCCTTATCACTTCCACAAGCCTCCCTACAAATATGGAGCCTCCCTGATCCCTCTCTGCGCTCAGCCTGGTCGTTAGGCCGACTGTCGCCCCTCTTTGCCTGAATAAAGGTAACCTACTTCTGTTGAGGTCATCTTTCCTCTTTCTGCCTCGGCCCAAACTATACCTTACAGGACTTTTCTTTTTTTTTTTTTCTTACAGGACTTTTCTATCCATTACTCAGTTTAGGTCACCTTGGGGATGCTACTTGGTAATTCTGGCAGTTCTAGATTCCCATCAGAGTTTTGGGGGGAAAAATAAAGACTGAGTCTCACTGGACCTAATTTACCAGTCTTAAGTCACTTACTTACTCCTGAAGCAACCAGTTTTCCCAGGAGGAATGTGGTATTGCATTGGCTGTGCCAATGACACAGATGTTCCTGTTTGGGGGACTGCTGTTGATTTTTATTTTCTTTGTACTTTTCCTATATATACTGAATTTACTATAATATGTGATACCTTTATAATCATAAAAATATAGATGTTATTCATAAAAAGAGAACAAACAAGAAGAAGTAAAAGTTCTGAATGGTTCTTCTTTGGGGAAGTATATTACATTACCATCTTTGAATCTGTCTGTTACACTGAGTTCTGGCAAAATGACATCTTAGATCTACCTCAGTTTTCCCAGCATTATGCTACAAATTAAGATTTCATTTGACCTAGGCCATTCTTCGTCCTGCTAAAAATAATTTTTGCCTGAAATCTCCTAGACAGCCTGACATGAGACAACTTGCTTTAAAATGCTTTTGATGTGCTAACAAAAGATCCTAGACAGAGTGGTATATTTCTTTGTTCTACAGAGATGGTGTGGTTATTTCTTGAGTTTTTACATGCCAAAGTTATTTGCAGGATTAAATGATTCTTCTAAATATAGACCTTCCACATAAACTTTAAGACAAACAAAAGGGTAAAATTAATTATAAATTTGGGAAAAATCTGGCATACCCAAAGCAAATCTATGATGTAATGAGTCCACCATAACAATATTAACTTTGAATATGTATTGTTGATCCAATGCCACATACTGTATGCGATTTCCCCCAAACCAAAGTGCATTGTTCAGCTCTTAAAAGGAATTCTTAAGATTTCTCATTATATAAGAACCATGAAATAAGACTCCTGTTAATGTGCAATAGATTTGCAACTAATAGTATAATTAACAATGCCAATTATCTTTATTTTTAGGCCACAATGCACTGAACAAGCAGATCTGCATCTTGCTTATCCTGGATACTAGAATACCTCTTCCTTGACTTCCTTCCTTCAGTCAAATTCTAACACTTCACTCCTGACCCCACTCCACTCTGCCTTTAGGCACTTCAGTTTCTCCAAGTCCTGCTTCTGGAAGGGATCAGGTAAAATCCACGATGCTAAGGTTAAAATAAATAATTCAAAAATATTCTTCATCTTGCCTCAATATATTTTTGTTTTCTGCAACAGTTTTTTTTTTTCTTTTCGAGAAGGCAGTTCTTTTATTTGTCTGAGTCGGTCACCAAATGAAATGGATGAAAATTTTGTCACCTTAGCAGACTAGTAAGCAAAATCATACATACATAAAATGTGGATTTCAGAATGTTTAAATCACATATAAAGCCAACAGCTTAAGATACATGCATATTCCTAAAAACTGCTTCCCTGGTGTAAATTTGACTCAAATATCTACACAGATATATACTTGGTTTTATTCTACAGAAACAATGAAAACTGAATCTAAGAAATTATTTTGTTTCAGAAATAGCAAAAATTTTAAATTTATCATTAAAACTCACCTCCAGTATCATTTCTCTTTTCAAAAGTAAAAAAAAAAAAAAAAAAATTTCCATGGAACACAAAAGTGAATATAAAGGGGGACCTATCCTGTAAAGATTAATTTTAACCATTTGTCCAATGTTCTTTCTTATCAGTATCTGTAACTGAAAAGTGTTACTTTTCGGTTAGACTTTGGGGTCACTCTACTCTGTCACACTGAAATAATGATACCTTTGATGCAGGACTGCATCTGCAGGTTAGATACAAGTTAAAATACTTAATTTAAAATGACATAATTTGGAGATAAATTTCTTACAAAGCAAGATGGCTTTAGTAAATTATAGTAAGCACCCTAATAGTACATTATGCAGCCATTTAAAAGGGCATTTAAAAAGCTATTTAGAAATAATAAAAATGTTTCTGAAATTATTTTATGCATAAAAAAGCTGAATTAGAAAATGTGTTACAACTATAAATACAAATGGTTAAAGATAAGGTTTTGAAAGCAACTTGCAAAAAGATGAAAAGTGACTGAGTACTGGGATTAGAGGTGATATTTTAATATCTTCTTCAACGTTGGTAATAATGATTACAATTAAAATGAACAAAATTAACATCTTCATATTTAGCTGTGATTGTTACCATTGTTAACACATATTCATGGATGTGCTTTCAATCAAACTGTGGAAGGTCATAATATCAACTGTCTTTTATTTCTTAAACACTTAATTGTGGAACATAAATCCCCCTGTTAAAGCATCCTCTGTTTAAGATTTCTCATCTGATTTCCTTATTTTCTCTTAATCAGTGAATGCTATCAGCTGATGAGTTTGATTTATTTTCCTTCTGTGAAGAGCCAATATTTTCATTATTCAAATTATGTTTTGCACATCATGCTACTAATTACATATTCAATACAAAGCATGGTTCCTTCACAATCTTATGCACATCTTCACCAAGAATTTCAAGTTAATGCAGCTTAAAAAACATCAGTCTAACTAGAAATATGCATATGTTGACTTTGTAACAACAAAGGAAAGTAAAAGGACAACTGGAAAATGTTAATGATCCATATACATAAAATGAATATCAGAATTATGAAACATTTCTATATATACATGCATTCTGCCATGTATATATAGAAATGTATGCCATGATCTTCGTTTTCTGAATGTCTGCTTTCAGTATTATACTAATGCTGATCTCATACAATTAGTTGGTAAATGTTCCCTCCTCTGATGCTTTTGCAACTTTTTTTTCATGCTGTGCTCTTCTTTCTTCCTTAAATGTTTAGTAGAATTTTGAATTTAGCAGTGAAGGAATCTGGCTGAGAGTTTTCTACATGGGAAAATTTTAATAAAAGTTTAATTTATTTATTAGACACTGGTTCTTTCTTGATATCTGTTTCTTCATGAGTGAGTTTTGGGAGTTTGTGATGTTTGGGGATTTTTTTTGTTGTTTTGTCTTCATGGTTAATAGTGTGATTTTTATATATTTTCTCTTTTTGTCTTGGTAATTCCTATTAGGGATATTTCAATTTATTATTATTATTTTTTTAATTAGTAGACTTCATTTTTGAAAGCAGTTTCAGTTTAGGTTTGGGGCTTCCCTGGTGGCTAAGATGGTAAAGAGTTTGCCTGCGATGCAGGAGACCTAGTTTTGATCCCTGGGTTGGGAAGATCCCCTGGAGAAGGGAATGGCTACCCACCCCAGTATTCTTGCCTGGAGAATCCCATGAACAAAGGAGCCTGGCGGGCTACAGTCCATCGGGTCGCAAAGTGTCAGATATGACTAAATGACTGACACTTTCATTTTTTATTAGTTTCATCTCTAGTTTCCCCTATTATTAACACCTTCTATTAATGTGGTATTTTTGTTGCAATTGATGAACTAATATAAATACATTACTATTGACTAAAGTCCATAGCTTACACTATGGCTCATTCTTTGTGTTGTACAGTCCATGGGTTTTGATAGTGACATGTAACCCCCGTGACTGTATCACACAGAATAGGTTTAACACACCAAAATTCTCCCGTGCTCTACATATTCATCCTCCTTCTCTCATCCTAAACTGCTATAATCACTGATCCTTTGTACTGCCCCAATAGTTTTCACCTTTTCCAAAATATCATACAGTATGTAACCGTTTCAGACAGGTTTCTTTTACCTAGCAATATGCATTAAAGTTCCTCCATGTGTTTTCATCACTTAATAGCACATTTTTTTCCCCGCTCCTTAATATTCCATTTTATTTATGTTACCCAGTTTACCTATTCACCTACTAAAGAATATCTTGGTTGCTTCTACAGTTTTGGTAATTATGAATACAGTTGAAATAAAAATTCATGCACAAGTTTTTGTGTGAATGTAAGTTTTCAACTCATTTGTGTTAATGCTAGTAAGGAGCACAACTTCAGAATCATCTTGTAAGAGTACATTTAGTACTGTTAGAGACTACCAACTGTCTTCTAAGGTGGCTGAACCATTTGCATTCCTACCAACAATGACACTGACCGTTTTTATATGCATATTTGTCATATGCTTATCTTCTTTTGGGTTGTTCATATTCTCCTTCTTGAGTTTTACGAGTTCTCAGTGTTTTTTGGATACCAGTCCTTTATCATGTATGTCTTTTGCAAAGATTTTCTAGCTGTCTTTGATTTGCCTTTTCATTATTGTAACAGTGTTTTATTGCAGGTAAAATATTTTCTTATTTTAATGAAGTCCAGCTTATCAGTTCTTTCTTTCACAGATCATGCTTCTGCTACTGTATCAAACAGGTCATTCATTGCCAGGCCTAAGGACACTTAGACTTTTCTCCTATGTTATATTGTAGGAATTTTACACTCCTGCATTTTATATTTAAGTCTACAGTCTGTTTTGAGTTAAATCTTGTGGAAAATGTAAGGTCTGTGCCTAGATTCAGTTTCTAGCATGTATATAACCAGTTGTTCTAGCTCCATTTGTTGAGAAGACTGTCCTTTTTCCACCAAATTGTCTTTGCCTCTTTGTCAGAGACCAGTTGATTCTATATGTCAGGGTGTATTTCTGTGTTTTCTGCTCTGTTTCACTGATATCTTTGTCTATTCTTTCACCAATACTACCCTGTCTTGATTACTGTTGCTTTACAGTGTGTTTCAAGGACAAGCTGGTCAGTTCTCTGACTTTGAGCTTTCCATTCAGTGTGCATTGGATATTCTGGTTCTTTTGCCTTTCCATACAAACTTGAGAATCAGGTTGATGATATCCACAATGACTTACTGAGATTTTGATTGGGATTGTAGGGAAGTGAATAATCAATTCAGGAAGAACTGACGTCCTTACAAGATAGAGTCTTCCTATCCATGTGTACAAAATATCTCTCCATTCATTTAGATCCTCTTTAATTTCTTTCATCAGAGTTTTGTACTTTTCCTCATACAGATTTTGTACATACTCCTGGTGGCTCAGATGGTAAAGAATCTGCTTGCAGCACCGAACACCTTGGTTTGATCACTGGGTCAGAAGATCTCCTGGAAAAGAGAAAGGCTACCCACTCCAGTATTATTGCCTGGAGAATTCCATGGACAGAGGAGTCTAGCAGGCTACAATCCAAGAGGTTGCAAAGAGGTGGACTTGACTGAATAACACTATTAATTTTAATACTTAAGTATTTCATTTTGGGGGGTTCTAAGAACTGATAACTTCCAGATGTTCAAGCTGGATTTATAAAAGGCAGAGGAACCAGAGATCAAATTGCCAACATCTGCTGGATCATAGAAAAAGCAAGAGAATTCCAGAAAAACATCTAGTTCTGCTTTATTGATTATGCCAAACCCTTTGGCTGTGTAGATCACAACAAACTGTGGAGAATTCTTCAAAAGATGGGAATACCAGACCACCTGACCTGCCTCTTGAGAAACCTATATGCAGGTCAGGAAGCAACAGTTAGAACTGGACATGGAACAACAGACTGGTTCCAAAGCGGGAAAGGAGTACGTCAAGGCTGTATGTTGTCACTCTGCTTATTTATCTTATATGCAGAGTACATCATGCAAAATGCCAGGTTAGATGAAGCACAAACTGGAATCAAGATTGCTGGGAGAAATATCAATAACCTCATAAATGCAGATGGCACCACCCTTATGACAGAAAGCAAAGAGGAACTAAAGAGCCTCTTGATGAGAGTGAAAGAGGAGAGTGAAAAAGTTGGCTTAAAGTTCAACATTCAGAAAACTAAGATCATGGCATCTGAGCCCATCACTTCATGATAAATAGATGGGAAACAATGGAAACAGTGAAAGACTTTATTTTCTTGGGTTCCAAAAGCACTGCAGATGGTGACTGCAGCCATGAAATTAAAAGATGCTAGCTTCTTGGAAGAACATCTATGACCAACCTAAATAGCATATTAAAAAGCAAAGACATTACTTTGCCAACAAAGGTCCATCTAGTGAAGGCTATGGTTTTTCCAGTGGTCATGTATGGATGTGAGAGTTGAACCATAAAGAAAGCTGAGCTCTGAAGAATTGATGCTTTTGAACTGTGGTGTTGGAGAGGACTCTTGAGAGTCCGTTGGACTGCAAGGAGATCCTACCAGTCCATCCTAAAGGAAATCAGTCCTGAATATTCATTGGAAGGACTGATGCTGAAGCTAAAACTCCAATACTTTGGCCACCTGATGCGAAGAATTGACTCATTTGAAAAGACCCTGATACTGGGAAAGATTGAGGGCAGAAGGAGAAGGGGATGACAGAGGATGAGATGGTTGGATGGCATCACAGACTCAATGGACATGAGTTTGAGCAAGCTCCAGGAGTTGGTGATGGACAGGGAAACCTGGCGTGCTGCAGTCCATGGAGTCACAAAGAGTTGGACATGACTGAGCAACTGAACTGATTTGGGTGTAAATAATATTGTATTTTTGAACTATCAATAGCCTCAGATATGCAGATGACACCACCCTTATGGCAGAAAGTGAAGAGGAACTCAAAAGCCTCTTGATGAAGGTGAAAGAGGAGAGTGAAAAAGTTGACTTAAAACTCAACATTCAGAAAACGATCATGGCATCCGGTCCCATCACTTCATGGGAAATAAATGGGGAAAGAGTGGAAACAGTGTCAGACTTTATTTTTTGGGCTCCAAAATCACTGCAGATGGTGACTGCAGCCATGAAATTAGAAGACACTTGCTCCTTGGAAGAAGAGTTATGACCAACCTAGATAGCATATTTGAAAAGCAGAGACATTACTTTGCCAACAAAGGTCTGTCTAGTCAAGGCTATGGTTTTTCCAGTGGTCATGTATGGATGTGAGAGTTGGACTGTGAAGAAAGCTGAGTGCTGAAGAATTGATGCTTTCGAACTGTGGTGTTGGAGAAGACTCTTGAGAGTCCCTTGGACTGCAAGGAGATCCAACCAGTCCATTCTGAAGGAGATCAGCCCTGGGATTTCTTTGGAAGGAATGATATGAAAGCTGAAACTCCAGTACTTTGGCCACCTCATGCGAAGAGTTGACTCATTGGAAAAGACTCTGATGCTGGGAGGGATTGGGGGCAGGAGGAGAGGGGGATGACAGAGGATGAGATGGCTGGATGGCATCACTGACTCAATGGATGTGAGTCTCAGTGAACTCCGGGAGTTGGTGATGGACAGGGAGGCCTGGTGTGCTGCGATTCATGCGGTTGCAAAGAGTTGGACATGACTGAGCGACTGACCTCAACTGAACTGAATATTGTATTTTTATTTCAAAATCTAATTGTTCATCACTAGGGTTCTGCTCTGATAAAATGTGACTTTCAGTAATTTCCTGTCTGTCTCTCCAATGTTTGCCCTGTGACTTCTGTTCTCTACTGGATCTAAGAGAACTAGCTTTGGGCATGTTAATTTTCTCTGTTTGTTTTCTACTTTATTTATTTCTGCCCCATCTTTATTATTTCTTCTCTCTTTCTTATTTTTCAGCCTACTCTTATTCTAGAATTTTCAGATGAAATATTGGATCACTAATTTTAGAACTCTGTTGTTTTATAATATAAGCATTTAAAGCAAAGTAAATTTCCTTCTAACCACAACTTTAAAAGCATTCTTCAAATTTTCATAGGTTATATTTTATTACCATGTAATTTGAAGTCTTTTCCAGTTTTCATTATGTTTCCTTCTTTGACCTCTTGATTTAGAATCATGTGTTATAATTTTCAAATACTTGGGATCTTCATGTATATCTCACTGTTTTAATATTTTGTGGTCTGAGTACATAAATTTGTATTAGTTTAATTATTTAAAATACATTCAGATTTATTTTATAGTGCACCACATGGTTAATTTTGGTGACTGTGCCAGTTGAGCTTGAAAATAATATGCATTCTGCAGTTGTTAGGTTTAGAATTGTATAGATATCAATTATCCAAAATGAGTGATAGAAGAAAGAGAACTGTCAAGTTGAAATTCTATATCCAAAAACAATTTCATGTGAAAATGAAGGTAAAATAAATATACTTTTAGGTGAATAAAAACAGGAATCCATTGCCACCAGAACTACACTACAGGAAATGCTAATGGAAATTCATCAAGCTGAAGGGAAAAATGAAACCAAAAGCAAGACTTACTCTTTAGGAATGAATGAAGAACATTGTAAATTGTAATACAATATTTTTCTTTTAACTTACTTAAAATACATAGGATTATTTAAAACAAAAATATAATATTATCATGTGGGGTTTATACCTTATATAGAAAATACATAAAACAACACCATTCATTTACTGAGCTTCAGCTGCGACAGAAAAAAAAATCTATACTTGGTTGTTTCAATGAACAATGCAAAATCCTCAAAATTTCTTTAAATAATGCTAACTCATTAATTTTCACTGACTTCAGAAAAAATATTTTGTAATAAAATAATTTCTACACTGAGTATTAACCCAAATTGCTAATTTTACAAAACTCTGGGGTTGGATGGGAGTTTCAAGATCATCCGGTGTTTAGATAATAATTTTCAGGCCCAGCTTAGTTTCCCAGCTGAAAGTAGGATCCAGGTTCCAGACTTCTCATCAAGCAGTTCTGTCTGTATCCCTTTGGTTTCTTTTAATCTTCTCTGCCATCATGTTATGGTCCATGTTATTTTTGATTCCCTCTTTTAAAGTCTTTTAAACCTGCTTTTTGGAGTTTTCCGTACATAGGAACTACTGCTGCTTCTCTTCACATAACCCTTCTGATGCCTAACCCTAAGGGCTCTGCAAACAGCAGGGGTCTCAAAAATTCTCGTTGAATAAATGAGCCCTTGTAAGTGAATATAAGCCACGTGAAAGTTCAGAGGGATTTCAAGGAAGTGTATGAAACAGGAAGGGCACTTGCACTGCTTAAACAATAAACAGAAAAAAAGTAAAGTCTGAAGTGACTCAGCCACTGTTCCTTTCTAAGCCATCCGTGGCCGGACCTGCTGAAACACAGATAGCCATCCACCCTCCCTGGGATTAGTTAAACCCTGGGGTTAGTGTATGTTGAACTTGTTTTCCTTCCAGCTTCCCTCTAACCCGGCCTCTGTTTACAGTTAATACATAAAACGTGTTTCTCTAGGCTGGTATTTAGACCAGAATGTAAACCCTAGCATTTTGCACAAGAAGTAATGCAAATGATAATACAGCTGTTTGTGCCAGCTTCAAGTAACGGCAGTGTAATTCTCAACAAATCATCACTTAAGCAGAAAATGCCATGGTTTTATTTTTAAATGATCGCTTCAACCTTGATTCTTTTGAACATCATAATAACCTTCTACGTTGTGTGAAATATGAGTCCTCCAGTTACATTTATCATCCTCAATGGTGTACTGACTGAGAGTAGAGAACTCAAAACATAGAACAAAAAGCTTGACCAATCTGCAAGCCATCCAAGTAGCAATTGTGTTGAACTGTATGGTTTGTAGGGTGCCTGGAAGCTTTTCAGTACACTAAAGCTTATAAAAATTAAATAACGATTTATGTTAAAGAAAGTAACAATTTGCAAGGTTTACTAGTGATTCAAAGGTATTATTGATAGCCATAAATTACTTTTTTGTTTGCTGTTTTAGCCGCTAAGCTGTGTCTGATTCTTTTGCAACTCCACAGACTGTAGCCCACCAGGCTCTTCTGTCCATGGAATTTCCTAGGAAGAATACTGGAGTGGGTTGTCATTTCCTTCTCCTGGGGATCTTCCTGTCCCAGGGATCAAAGTTGCATCTCCTGCACCAGCAGAGGGATTCTTTACCCCTGAGCCACCAGCGAAGTCCATAAACTAACTTAGTTCCCTAGTATTCTTAATTTAAGGTAGTAATTAGCTCGTACTGGTAGAATTCTTAAGCTATGTAAAGATTCGTAACATCTCTTGTACCTGTCCCTTCCTTTTCATTCATAAGCATCTTGTCTCAAACTTCTCCCTTTCATTCATGGATGGCTGTAACAGCAGCCTTGCTTCTTTCCTTGACGTAAGTCTCTTTGCTCACTTCACCCTGTGCTGCCAATTATTTTTCCAAATACGTTTTTCACTAGTTACTTCCCTGCTTAAATTATCTTAGGAAATCTAGTTATCTGTTTTATATATCCCAGATTTCTTAGCCTCACATTCAAAAGTCCCATGACCTAACTTCCCTATTTAGCAACTGCTGCCTGTCCCTTCCATCTTAGCAGAACACATTTATGTTCTCGTGTATTCCTCCTCTTGTCTCTGACCCTGATGCTACCCTGCATGCCTACTCAAACACTATAGCCTACGTCATGTTTCATTCCTAGTATTACTTGACATTAGATTTGTAAGCCTTGCTGAGTTTTCCTTTTCAGTGTTTAATTTGTATCCAGTGATTTCAAAAGAAAGTTATTCTTTTAATCATATCCTCAATCTCCCTTAAAAATGATTGAGGGTCAAGGGCTACACACTCCACCCTTTCTTCTTCCTCCCCACCCATGAGTCATGAACTAAAGAGGACCAGGCCTGGCCCTAAGCAAGGCCTAATCATTTCTCTGAGCTGTAGTTTACTGATATGTGAAACAGAGCTAGCACCCACCTCAAATGATTATTGGGAGCATCACATGAGAAATCTATAAAAGGTATTTAAATTACCTGCTGCATCATGCTGCTGCTGCTGCTAAGTCACTTCAGTCATGTCTGACTCTATGCGACCCCATAGACGGTAGCCCACCAGGCTCCCCCGTCCCTGGGATTCTCCAGGCAAGAACACTGGAGTGGGCTGCCATTTCCTTCTCCAATGCATGAAAGTGAAAAGTGAAAGTGAAGTCGCTCAGTCTCATCTGACTCTCTGCGACCCCATGGACTGCAGCGCACCAGGCTCCTCCGTCCATGGGATTTTCCAGGCAAGAGTACTGTAGTGGGGTGCCATTGCCTTCTCCAGCTGCAGCATAAGCATGCAATCATAGCAAACATTATTATTTTTCATATTTAAATTAATACTACTACTTTTTTTTTTTAATTCTCTGCAACTTTTCAAGGCCTGAAGACAGTTTCCAAGAAGATGTCAGGGTGGCTGAGGCATGTGTGGCTGTGGACAATGGGCCTAACTCACCCTCCTTTGCTCTCTGCATTTCTCTGTCAGTTTCTCTGAGCCCTAAGACATGAGTTCATTTAGACCATGAGAATGAAAGGATATGACAGAGTTGGACGTCTGTTGGAACAAGATAAAACAGGCCTTTATCCTGCTTTAATCTGGGGCTAGATTAAACTGGCTTACCTGGTGGCTCAGCAGTAAAGAATCCATCTGCAGTGAAGGAGACACAGGTTTGATCCCTGGGTCAGAAAGATCCCCTGGAGAGGGAAATGGCTACTCACTCCAGTAATCTTGCCTGGGAAATCCCATGGGCAGAGGAACCTGGCAAGCTACAGTCCATGAGGTCACAAAAGAGTCAGATGAGACTGAAAAAGCAACAAGAACCAATGAGGTACTCTCAAAAAAGTCACTGGATGTACTATTTGAAATAATCAGGTCCTAGTAGTTCACACACGGTGAGTACTGTTGGGGTCTTGCTAACAGATTTGAGGATGCTGACAGCCCCCGGCAGATAAAGGCCCTGAGACGAGGCCGAGCAGCACTGAGGCTGCAGTGCCCACCTGCTGCTAAGATCAGAGTGACCTCCTGTTCCTTCCACTCTACTAAAAGCTGAATCACTGCTATAGGAAATCAACTGCTAAGTCATTTCTATTCCGATGAAATTTTTCAGTTTTAGACTGAGCTAACTTCAGAGAAAATATTTCTTTCCCAGAGACCCTCTAAGGACAGTTTGTTTTCTCTTTGCTTTGCTGGTGGTCTGGGTGTGTTGCTTGAGGTAAAGAAACATGATTCCATAAAAGTCAACACCTTTGTCTCTTCTCCACTCCACTTTCCTGTCTTAACAACTTATGGCTATCAACATCTCCTGGGTAGTTTGTGTATACTTGGAAATTGATTACCAAGAGCAACTTTCCTACCAATTGTTTGAATGTGAGCAGGACAGTATGTACGCTGATAACGTTCTAAGGTTCTTAGGGGCCCAAAAAAGGCCAGACTCCCCTGGCTTGTACTCAGAACACTCCACAATTTTATTCCCGCCTACCTCTCCAGTGTAATTTCTCAGAACCTTCAAGAGCATATCTGAGGTTTCAGCCTAATTCATCCATTCATCCAAGACATAGTCACTGAACACCAGCTTTGAGCCAGGCCCTGTACTAGGTACTGAGGATTCGGGATGACAGGACACAGTACCTGAGCCAATGGGACTTAGATCTAGCGAAATAGATAGATTGTAAGAAAATTAATTACTCAAAAGCTCTGTCTGTGCTCAGTCGCTCAGTTGTGTGCGACTCTTTGTGACCCTATGGACGGTAGCCTGCCAGGCTCCTCTGTCCGTGGAATTGTCCAGGCAAAATACTGGAGTGGGTTGCCATTTCCTATTCCAGGGGATCTGCCCAACCCAGGGATCGAACCCGTGAATCTTGGATCTCCTGCACTGGCAACAGTTGTGCTAAACACAGCACAAATATACAGTGTGCAATGACAGTGAATAACAACAGAGCACCTTACCAAGCCTCTGGGTATTAAACTTTGTGAAAATTATGTACAGTCCAGACTCAGTAACATTCAGTAGGTGTTAATCAGGTAAAGGGAGAATGAACAAAAGGAATATTCCAACCTGAGGGATGATATTTCCAAATGCCCTATGGGGCTTCCCTGGTGGCTCAGACAGTAAAGAAACCACCTGCAGTGCAGGGGACCTGGGTTTGATCCCTGGGTTGGGAAGATGCCCTGGAGGAGGGCATCGCAACCCACTCCAGTATTCTTGCCTGGAGAACCCCAAGGACAGAGGAGCCTGGTAGGCAATAGTCCATGGGGGTCGCAAAGAGTCAGACACGACTGAGCACAGCAGAGCACAGGAAGGTGCCTGGTGCAGTTGAGCAGAGTATCAGCACTGAAGTCTGGAGAGTCAGTCAGTCATGCAGGACTTGTGAAATCATTTAAACATCTGACCATTTTCCTTTTACATCATGAGATTTCCTGCTTTGGGTTTTTGTGTACCCTGTTCTCTCCTCCCTACGCATCTAAGTATGATCTATCCTAAAAAGCCAACTTCAGGTGCTCTGCCCTCCATTCTAGCATCCCTGCTTCTTGAAACTGGGAACGCAAAGGTAGAAAGGGGCTTCTCTGATCCTCTGTGGCTTCTGTTGACACGCTTTGACTACATCATCTCTGCGGTAGCTCAGTTTCTGTGCCGCAGAAATCCAGAAACTCACAGAAACCCAGCCTCGTATGTATATGTGCAGACATTTTCTACAGTGCTGATCAATATCCTTAGGGGGCTTCCACCAAATGGTTTAGGGGCCCTCTTTGCTCTGAACCCTCCAGTGTTGCCCACCTGGACCTCAGTACCACCTTCCATTGCTGCAATACCTCTAAGGTGTGCTCCAGGATCAAGTTTTCTTCTAAATGACATCTTCATGTCTATAAATTCTCCTTCTGAAAGGTCACATTGCCTTCTTCAGTAAGACAGCCTTCCCCACCAGCTGTCCCACTGCATCAGCTTATGACTCAGGTAACCACTTTACGTGTGCTGCTGTGTCTAAGTGTTCTGCCATGGCTAAGTGTTCTGCCATGGGATTCTGCAACTGTGGCTGCAATGCACCCCTTCTCTCCTTTAAAAATCTAAGTCGACATGGAGACTCTAAGTTTATCTTTTATGACTCTCCTTTTCAAGTTATTAATTTGTGAAAAATAGAGACACAAATCCTATAAACAAGGTCTTAGAGGGTATTTTTCCCTTTTCCTTCCTCTTGTCAAGAGCTTATAACTTTCCAAAGATTTTCAAAAGTCATTCAAACCCAGTACGTTGGTTTACCCCAAATCAGTGACTCCCGAGAGCCCACACTCTTCCCCAAATAATAACCAAGTGTTCAGAAGTTGTCTCAAAACATACTGGCCCTCATTCTGAAGAATGAGTCAGTCTATGGGGCAGATTTGGTCTGTGCAGAGAATGACAGTAAAGCCTAATAAATCTCTATGTAGAAGACATAAAATTCAGTCCCCAAGCTCACATGAAAGCAAAAACAAAAACATTATTGCATTGCCTCTAAATCAAATCAAATCAGGTCCTGAGCTCCCATCCCTCTCAGATATTACTGGTGCTCCCTGGCTAGACTGTTTCAGGGATATGGGGCTAGGGAGACCCCTCCATTCATGTCATAGGTTCATACTGGCTTACACTTTATTGCTGATACAAGCAATTTATTTTATTCCCAAAGTCATTCAACTGCTATCAAACATTATTCTAATTGTACATGCCACCCAATGCAGTTCCCTTGAATCAGATGGTTCTGCTTCTGTGAGTATGTAAAATCCAGAAATTTTTACCCCAGTCCCTGGGATCCTGTCTTTTAAGTGGATCACACACACAGATATTCCTTCTGGGAGCCTAACATTCCCTAGAGGGACCCACACTAAATACAGACCAGCAACCCAGATTCTATTCTACTCCACCCTCCAAATGCTTGCTCTTGTGACAAAGGAATTACTCACTTTTTCTTCTCATTGACCCAGACATACAGCATCATCTCTTTGATTAGCTCATGCTTTAGGACAAAAAAAGTCAGAAAGGAAGTGCCTAAGAGCCAGCCCTATAGAAAAGCCTTCACCAAAGGGAGGTATCACTGAAAGATCTGGTTATCTTAGGGAACTGAAGGACAAATACTAACGCATGGCAATGTTTTAATAAATTTTCCATCACATCCATGAGTAATCAACTTTTCCTTTTCATAACCATAACACATTGTATCTTATGTCTTTTAACTTTGGGTCTTGTGCATATGACTATGTGTGAATACATACACATATGTACCTTTATTCTGTATCAGTTAATAAAGTCTGTAAAAGAAGTAATACAACTTTGTTTTTAAAAAAATATTTGTTTATTTGACCATGTTGGGTCTTGGTTGTGACATGAGGGACCTTCACCACGTCACGTGGGATCTCTTTTGAGGTGCGCGGACCCTCTAGTTGTGGCGCACAGGTTCAGGAGTTGCAGTGCTTGGGCTTAGCTGCTCCACGGCATGTGGGAACTTAGTTCCCTGATAAGGGCTTGCACCCATGCCCCCTGCATTGCAAGGCAGTTTCCTAACCACTGGACTACCAGGAGTCCAACTTCTTCTTTCTTTAATGCCTTATAATAACAAGTATGAAGTAGGCTCTGAATAACGATTTGAAAAATGAATAAAGGGATGTTCATAAAGCAATGACAATGCTATTTCAAATTTTAAATGTAAATTATGATTTCCAAATCAGAAAAAAATAAGATTAAAAATGCTGATACAAGCAATTTATTTCATTCCCAAAGTCATACCACTGCTATCAAACATCACTCTAACTGTACACTTTCAAAAGGCTAAATACGGTTTAAAGTATTACACTTGTGACTTAACTAAGGACTAGGACAGGAGTCATCATTATTTCAATCCCTGGGTTGGGAAGATTCCCTGGAGGAGGAAACGGCAACCCACTCCAGTATTCTTGCCTGGAGAACCCCATGGACAGAGGAGCGTGGTGGGCTACAGTCCATGGGGTCACAAAGAGTCAGACATGACTGAGTGACTGACACATACATCATTGTTTAGTATTAATAACTCACTCCTTGAGAAGACAGTTTTGTCTCAAGACTACCAAAAAAAAAATGAATTTACATTTGTATCTCCCAAACCTAAGCATCTTTAATTGTTGTCTCCGCAAAGTATGAACATTCAAGGTCTAGTCTCCAAACCTAGACAAAGGTTATATACTACAAGTTTGTTTCCAAGAACAAGCATCAAATCTGCCACCAGAAGGTAATTAGATGATAGTAACGTGTGGGGATATTACAGATGCATTGCACAGATCTTCACATTTGCAAATTGCATTGCTTATGGCTTTTCTTAATAATTTTTATATGCTTAATCTCCCCCACCGAGTCTAGCAAATACTTTGATTTAGAGGACTGGAATTGGTTTCACATTCAAATCAAGTGATGAGTAACATAAGGAAATACTTCACAGAAACATAAAATTCCTTAAGGCTTTGGAGATCAAATGTTCTTCCTTATTTTATTCTCTTAAACATTAATTATTACAGGGCCCTCATATGGAAATACACAGGGGAACAAGATGAACTGTGTTTGTCTTAGAAATACATTTGCTTGCATTAACAGACCACATTCTTTTTCTATTTAATCCCAATTCATCTTGTCACATTGTTAGATTAACGCATTTTCTAAATATTTAAGTGTCAAATAAAACCATCACCCTCATTAGCTTGAGGAAATTGGAAAGATCAAATTGATGAGAGGTGTCAAGAGTTCTAAGTTTTTAATTTTGATTGTGGCAAATAGCCCAGCCATGCTGGTCATTAACAGCAGAAGCTGAAAGGGAATGTACCTGTCCATACACACACACACACACACACACACACACGGGTGTGTGTGTGTGTGTGTGTGTGTGTGTGTGTGAGAGAGAGAGAGAGAGAGAGAGAGAAACCAAGCAAGGGAGAGATTGTGGTGGTGTTTTGGATTTTCCCTCAGGCACTCTGGAATTCAGGCCTTCTGAATTCTTCTCAGCATTTTTCAATTGAGAAGAAATCATTTTGGGAAAGCACTAAAAACAGCAAATGTCATTGCAACTGTATAAACAACATTCTTAATCCTATAGCAATATCCTTTGGCCCTGGTCACTTGCTTTCCAAGAAATAAGCTAAGATTACATTCTCCTTTGAATCCACTAAAACTCAATTTTATATCATTTATTTAGTCAAGGACTAAATATGCAAATCCCTTAAGTATTCAACTTCCTACTCCAAAACCAATAACAACAAAAATTCCCTTGATTCAAGCAGGACCTATTAATAAACTACTGATACATAGTAATTATTGCTGACCACAAAATATCATGCTTAGTAACATTCCAGTAACCAAAATATGTTACTGAGGCTCAGGAAGAAGCTAAATTCTAATGAGTAGTTCATGCGAGAAGGAGGTAAGATTGAACAGCAACAAAAAGAGACTTCAAAAAACAACATACGGGGCTTATATTTTATAGAAAGACTGAGACAAAAGCATAAGGACATAAATAATGAATCATTTTGAATTTTCAACTCAAAATTTGGCCTTCAAATCCTATGCTGTAATTGCACTTCCCCATTCTTTGATGAGGAAAAATTTCTTTTTAAGTGCAGTGAACATTCAGTAGCTCAGTGTATGGCATGATCGTTAAATCAATGAGCCAGCCTATGATAATAAGCCACTCACAACCCTCTCCCTTATAGTACTCAACCATCGTTTTATTCTGCTTTGCTCTTCTGACCTCAGTATCAGTGCTTTATTTTACTACTACAAAGATGATATTTTGAGAGCAGATTCAACCTTTAGCTGCCTATTCGCCAACTCTAATTATGTCCCGTAATGTCAAAGAATGTTCTCAAAGAAGAAAGCCAAAGGAATAAAAATTCTTGTTAAGTGTTCCGCATTTTTCACTGACACTAGCTCCTTCATTTGCATAAATTGTTAGATAGCCAACACAATCAACAAATATTTATTATTCATCAGCTTTATTCAGAGTCCTGTGCTAGCTGGAGAGGATACAAAGATGAATAAATCACAATCTCACCCTCTAAAGCTTATATTCTAACTCAAGAATGGGAAATCTATGACACATATGCCATTATCCCCTTACCATGGGTTCTGATTGACAGAGTTCAACTCTTTGTTAAAGAGGCATCAACCGCCTATGATGTCTATCTTACTCCAATTTGGTACTATTCAATTTGAAGAACTGAACATCTCTGCACCAAAGATTTAACCCTTTTCCAGCTCTATGCATGTGCAGCCGATGAGCACCTTTAGACAGAATGGAAAATCAGTTCATCATATGTGCTAACTGTAGTAGGTAGGTATCAGAAGCCTAGAAAGCCACACCAAGTTCATCAGGAAAGTTTTTCATAATTGATGACTGATGCCTGCTCTGGATACAATACTTTTGTTGCCTATCTGTATTGCCTCATGCTGCCAAATGTCATTTATACCTATACATTCTCAATAGCCAAAGTTCCAGTCAAGTATTAGACAGGTATGGTCAAGACTCAACTGTATTAATGATCTCTGCATGATCCTAGCCCACTTGAGACCAGATAACTGTCCAGAATTCTGGGGTCACTTGGAAGATTCTCGGATTTCCCTGGTGGTTAAGACAGCAAAGAATCTGACTGCAATGTGGGAGATCCAGGTTCAATTCCTGGGTTGAGAAAAACCCCTGGAGAAGCAAATAGCAACCCACTTCAGTACTCTTCGGAGAAGGCAATGGCACCCCACTCCAGTACTCTTGCCTGGAAAATCCCATGGACAGAGAGCTTGGTAGGCTGTAGTCCATGAGGTCGAAAACAGTCGGACATGACTGAGCGACTTCACTTTCACTTTTCACTTTCATGCATTGGAGAAGGAAATGGCAACTGACTCCAGTGTTCTTGTCTGGAGAATCCCAGGGACAGAGGAGCCTAGTGGGCTGCCGTCTATGGGGTCGCACAGAGTTGGACACGACTGAAGTGACTTAGCAGCAGTAGCCAGTACTCTTGCCTGAGAAATCTCAAGGACAAAGGAGCCTGGCGGACTACAGTCTATGGGGTCACAAAGAGTCAGACACAACTGAGTGACTAATGCTATGAAGGGACTATGGAAGACTCTAGAAATGTTACTGCTGAGTATTTCCTAGGCCTTGGCTGACACACGCTCTCTACCCCCATCTTCTCCAACCTTATTCCTCACTAGAGCTTTTCCACCTACATCACTTAAAGCAGATGCTTCTTTCTAGGGTCATGATCAATGTAAGGTAAAGATACACCAGAAAGGCACTGACTGAATAGCTAACACTGGCTTTAACAATCCCAAATTTTCTCCCATTTGTCTGTTACTTAATATTTTACTTTCTATGTGGAAAATAAAAAGTTCAATATAGTTCACACCTTCACTGAGTCACTGTTCAATGTCCATGCTGCTACACTGTGTGGATCAATTTAGAGTCCCCATTGTGAAGACAGTCCAGCCAAATCTTTAAAAGGTATTTATATGAAAGTACCTAACACTGTATAGACCAGACCTATAACTCAACATTTGTCATTTAGATTTTAAGCTTCACTTGGCCCTAACTAGAACTATTATGGATGGTTTCTGTCTTTAGAAATTAAGTATTTTAATAAGTATACTCAATAGACCATCACTTGAATTTTTCTGAGCATGGACTCAGAGTTTTTCATCCATCTTCAAGATTGACATCTTCTACTTTCTCTTAGAAAACAGATTATTTAATACTATTGGTTTGTTACACCAAAATATTGCAACAGTATTCAACTCTAAGGAATTAAATAGACTCAGAAGTCAGAAATGTGAAAAATGTTTTTATACTTTCTATCTATATCAGTGCAATGAAGACCTGACACATATCTTTATAACTTGGGGTCTAAGAAGATATGTGTGTCTAGAATAAATCATTCTAGGTAGGTTTGACTCATCAAAATGCTATCAGAAAGAAATAGACAGTATATTACTGAATTGCTAAATATAAGAGATGTTGAGTAGATATTAAATATGTTTTCAACAAAATGATTTACATCATTTGGATTGCTGATGTCTGGGGGGAAAATCTTTGTATTCCCTTGGTTCTCAATCCTTCTAATAAGCTATAATAATTGATCCATGTTGCTATAAATTAAAACATAAGAGTAATTTATGGCACTTAGAGAAAGATCTAACCAAAAAACATAACATTGAATTAATTCCTAAATTTTGTAGTCGATTCTTTATAGAGTCACTTATGAAGACTGATTCCTGTTCCTTTTGGATTTCTTCAGGAGAAATGTTTTCAACATAGCACTTCCTACATTCTTAGCATTTTGTCAGTCCTAAAATATGGCATGCTTAAGTCAATAAACTCAGGATAAGAATTAAGTTGCTGTTATCATTCAGTTGCTAAGTCATGTCCGACTCTGCAACTCCATGTACTGCAGTACACCAGGCCTCCCTTTCCTTCACTATCTCCCAGAATTTGCTCAAACTCAAGTCCGCTGAATCAGTGATGCCATGCAACCATCTCATCCTCTATTGCTCCCTTCTCCTTCTGCCCTCAATCTTTCCCACCATCAGGGTCTTTTCTAGTGAGTTGGCTCTTCACACCAGGTGGCCAAAATATTGGAGCTTCAGCTTCAGCATCAGTCCTTCCAATAAATATTCAGGGTTGATTTCCTTTAGGATTGAATCAGTTGATCTCCTGGCAGTCCAAGGGACTCTCAAGCATCTTCTCCAACACCAGTCAGAAAGCATCAATTCTTTGGCACTCAGCCTTCTTTACAGTCCAACTCTCACATCCATACACTTCTACTGGAAAAACCATAACTTTGACTACACAGACCTTTGTTGATAAAGTAATGTCTCTGCTTTTTAATATGCTGTCTAGGTTTGTCATAGCTTTTCTTCCAAGGAGCAAGCACCTTTTCATTGCATGGCTGCAGTCACAGTCCTCAGTGATTTTGGAGCCTGAGAAAATAAAATCTGTCACTGTTTCCACTTTTTCCCTATTTATTTGCCATGAAGTGATGGGACCGAATGCCTTGATCTTTGCATGGCTTCTCAGATAGCTCAGTGGGTAAAGAATCTGTCTACTACTGCAGGAGACATAGGAGATGCAGGTTTGATCTCTGGGTAGGAAAGATCTCCTGGAGAGTGAAATGGCAACCCACTTTAGTATTCTTGCCTGAAAAATCCCATGGACAGAGGAGCTTGATAGGCCACAGTTCAAAGGGTCACAAAGAATTGGACATGACTGAGCTTAGTCTTTTTTTAATTTTGAATTTCAAGCCAGCTTTTTTACTCTCCTCTTTCAATCTCATCAAGAGGCTCTTTAGTTCCTCTTCACTTTCTGCCATTAGGGTGGTACCATCTGCGTATCTGAGGTTGTTAATATTTCTCCCAGCAATCTTGATTCCAGTTTGTGAGCCATCCAGCCTGGTTTCGCTAGATGCACTCTGCATAGAAGTTAAATAAGCAGGGCAACAATATACAGCCTTGATGTACTCCTTTCTCAATTTTGAAACAGTCCATTGTTCCATGTCCAGTTCCAACTGTTGCTTCTTTACCTGCATACAGGTTTCTGAGGGGGCAGGTAAGGTGGTCTGACATCCCCTTCTCTTTAAGAATTTGTCCACAGTCAAAGGCTTTCATGTAGATCAATGAAGCAGAAGTAAGATGCTTTTCTGGAATTCTGTTTTTTCTATGATCCAACAGATGTTGGCAATTTGATCTCTGATTCATCTGCCTTTTCTGAATCCAGCTTGTACATCTAGAAGTTCTTGGTTCATGTTCTGTTGAAGCCTAGCTTGAAGGATTCTGAGCATTACCTTGCTAGCGTGTGAAATGAGTGCAACTGTACTCAGTAGTTTGAGCATTCTTTGGCATTGCCTTTCTTTGGAATTGGAATGAAAACTGACCTTTTCCAGTCCTGTGGCCACTGCTGAGTTTTCCAAATGTGCTGGCATTATGGGTGCGACATTTTAATAGCATTATCTTTTAGGATTTTAAATAGCTTAGCTGGAATTCAATCTCCTAAGTAGCTTGGTTCATAGGCTTTCCTAAGGCCTACTTGACTTCACACTCCAGGATGTCTGGCTCTAGGTGAGTGACCACACCATCATGGTTATCCAGGTCATTAAGAATTTTTCTGTATAGTTCTTCTGTGTATTCTTGCCACCTCTTCTTAATATCTTCTGCTTCTGTTATGCCCATACCATTTCTGTCCTTTATTGTACCCATCTTTGTATGAAATGTTCCTTTGGTATCTCCAATTTTTTTGAAGAGATCTCTAGTCTTTTCCACTCTATTGTTTTCCTCTATTTTTTTTGCATTGTTCATTTTAGAAGGCGTTCTTATCTATCCTTGCTATTATTCTTTGAAACTCTGTATTCCGTTGGGTACATCTTTCCTTTCTCCTTTGCCTTCCACTTCTCTTTTCAGCTGTTTATAAGGCCTTCTCAGACAACCACTTTGCCTTCTTGCATTTCTTTTTTCCTGGGGATGGTTTTAGTCACCATCTCCTGTACAATGTTACGAACTTCTGTCCATAGTTTTTCAGGCACTCTGTCTACCAGATCTAATCCCTAAGTTACTAGAGGAAATTGTGGCTAGTACTTTTGATACAAGTGTAATATGCTAACACACCATAAGAGCTGTATGTCTTTACTGCTTGATCATCAAGGGTAGCAATTATCGTTATTCAAAGAGCCAGCATACTCATGGTCTAGTCCTCGTACCTTATTCTGACACAGATATAGTTCACCTATGAGAATTTTTAAAAGAACTTGAGGTCTTCTCCGATTGTATTTTTCTTCTCAGATCTTCCCCTGAAAAGTCTTTCATACCTTCTGACTCTGATTCTCCAGTTAATGCTAAACTGCAGTGCCGGACTTACCACTTTCTGTAGAAACAAGTCTTGCAACCCTAGCATGAGGCATATCATTCCTCTAAGAGTTCTGCAGCAACTTGACACTTTTAGCATACATTTGGAGCCAAGAACCCATAAATGCTGGAAAACACTCATCTATATGTATCATTCTTCATCAAAGATGACACAACTGGGAACATTTTCAGGAGAACTGAGGGGAAAAGATCAAGCAAAGTAGCCTGCACCATGCTGTTTCTTCTTAATTATTAATCTTGTAAATGCCAAACGTTGTCTTAAGAGGGCAATTTAGAAAGCTGGGAAATGGAGCAACAGAGTGACCTGTGTAGAGTAGATGTTTAATAAATATTTGTTGGTTAAGTGAAGAGATAATATAAGAGAGAGAGAAACAAGGGATGTTTGGTTCCTAGTGCTGCCTTAAAAAAATGTAGCTTAAAACAATAGAAACTTACTCTCTTGCGGTTCTTCCTTGGGGTCCCTTGACTTGCAGCTTCATCCCTCTAATCTCTTCCTCTACAGTGTTCTCCCTGTGAGTCTCTGTCTTCAGATTAGTTATCCTCCCCTTTTAATTAGGATACCAATCATATTGGCCCAGGGTCCATCCTAATGACCTAATCATAACTTGATTATGTCTGCAAAGATCTTCTATCCAAGGTCACATTTATATGTACTAGAAGTTAGGACTTCAACATAGTGCAGGGGGGATACGTAATTCTCTACTCATAAGACAAGAGTAGAGAAAAATCAACATAGAAAGAAATATTGCTTAGAACACTTCAGGAAATAATTCTGAACACTGATATATTAACTACAGTAATGTTTTCTAAGACTAAAGCCTTGGATTAGGTCTCAAGTGTTTCCATTCTTGCCCTTCATTCACTTTCCACTTTGTATTTAATTTTCCCCACTTTCTACTGGAAATGTCTTCTAATCATCACAACCAATGATCATTAGTTTCCACCTCTTCACATTTTTTTCAGCTTATACATTTTCTGACCACCCAGAAAAGAGTGCTTTTTTTTGTTCCCTATACTTAAAGAGTATCAAATTTTAGGTGTAAAATGATCACTCCTATATTTTTACTCCTATTAAAAATTATTATACAATCCATAGTGAGATATTTTCTACTAATCTTAATGCTGGTACTAATATTAAGTGCAGATTCTACATAAAAATATCCTTTAGAATGGACTGGTTGGATCTCCTTGCAGTCCAAGGGACTCTCAAGAGTCTTCTCCAACACCACAGTTCAAAAGCATCAATTCTTCGGTGCTCAACTTTCCTCACAGTCCAACTCTCACATCCATACGTGACCACTGGAAAAACCATAGCCTTGACTAGACAGACCTTTGTTGGCAAAGTAATGTCTCTGCTTTTCAATATGCTATCTAGGTTGGTCATAACTTTTTGTCCAAGGAGTAAGCATCTTCTAATTTCATGGCTTCAGTCACCATCTGCAGTGGTTTTGGAGCCCAAAAAGATAACGTCTGACACTGTTTCCACTGTTTCCCCATCTGTTTCCCATTAAGTGATGGGACCAGATGCCATGATGTTCGTTTTCTGAATGTTGAGCTTTAAGCCAACTTTTTCACTCTCCTCTTTCACTTTCATCAAGAGGCTCTTTAGTTCCTCTTCACTTTCTGCCATAAGTATGGTGTCATCTGCATATCTGAGGTTACTGATATTTCTCCTGGAAATCTTGATTCCAGCTTGTGCTTCTTCCAGCCCAGCATTTCTCATGATCAGCCCTGGGTGTTCTTTGGAAGGAATGATGCTAAAGCTGAAACTCCAGTACTTTGGCCACCTCATGTGAAGAGTTGACTCATTGGAAAAGACTCTGATGCTGGGAAGGATTGGGGGCAGAAGGAAAAGGAGACGGCAGAGGATGAGATGGCTGGATGGCATCACCAACTCAATGGACGTGAGTTTGAGTGAACTCCAGGAGATGGTGATGGACAGGGAGGCCTGGCGTGCTACGATTCATGGGGTCACAAAGAGTCGGACACGACTGAGCGACTGAACTGAACTGAACTACATAAAAATTAGTTCAGTTCACTTCAGTCACTCAGTCGTGTCTGATTCTTTGAGACCCCATGGACTGCAGCACACCAGGCCTCCCTGTCCATCACCAACTCCCAGAGTTTACTCAAACTCACGTCCATTGAGTCGGTGATGCCATCCAACCATCTCATCCTCTGTCAATTACCTGGGTGTTATCCTTTACCTTGTCCTTTCTCCTGAATTTGGTGTACAATTTTGCAACTACTTGGAAATTCCAAAATGATTTCTTGAGCAAAATTAATTGAGATGCTAGCATACTCAAAATCAGAACTGCAATCTGTACTTCAAACTCTCTTCTCATTTCCTGGGTAATATAATTGCACTAATGGCAATCATTCTCTTCTAAATAAAGTGAACCAGAAAGTTCAAATCCCTTTTAGACTCCTTTGTCCTCAATATTCAATTTGTCCCCCAGTCATGTCCATCAATCTCTAAGTCTTTTTTCTTTTACCTTGTTCATCTGCTTTCTTAAAGTCTGTGTAGATGTTTATTCTCCTTCATTGCCATAGGCTTGCTTTTTGGTGACAGAAATTATACTGGAATCACCTCTAGGTTACAGACCAGGTCTTGCACTTAAGAGTATTATATTAACTGAGAAGCACATCTTTAGAAGAAAAGAGAAATTTAAGATACTATCAGATATAAGTGATACTGAAAGATTTTTAATAACAGAGTCTTAGACACTCTATACTAGAATGATGCCATGCCGTTTAGCACCTCCTTTCACCATTCTCACCCTAACTACCTTTTGAATATTCTGCTCACAAAGTCTTATCTATGCTTCCCTAAGGTACCTTATGATCACAGAAGTGTCCGTTTTGAAATCTTAAATGGTCAAATAGCCCTATTATTTTTATTCTGGCCATTAAGTAATGAAAGCAGATGCTGAAATCCACTGTTTAGCTGACCAATTATTGCTCTATTAACCAGAAAATTATGATTTTCAAAACTATAAATTAGCTCAGTGGGCTCGAGAAAACTGTCACAAATAATATCAAAAATATCTGAGTTTTTGACAAGTTTTGAAAATGACCTGCTGCCTGGCTCAATCTTAATGTGTCACAGAGGCAGCTGAAAAAGGGCAATTTGCAGTAGAAGATTTTTAAAATTCATTTTTACTTTATGTCTATATCTTTTCAGGAGTTCCTGATATGTGTCTCTAGATATTTCCCTATATTCTACACTTTAAATATTAATTGAGAACTCTTGACATGTTTCAGAGATTCTAGGCCTCTAAGGTCTCTTTTACAACCTCTTACTTCCTAAGCAATCTAGTTGAAAAGGAAAGTTAGATGGAGTGTTTTGGCATCAATGTGATAACAAACAAGTGCCCAAGTCAGACAAATGACAGAATAAAATGTTTTTGTGAAACATTCTGCCCATGCCGCCTATGCTGGCTTGCTTTAAATGTCACCAAATTGTTCCTCTATATAAGAAAATCAGTAATCCGTTATTTGGCTCAACCCAGTAATTCCATTTGAACAGCAATTTAGAGCTTTGAAAGAACTTTGCATGTGTATTTTATGGCACTGGCAAAAGTATTCTATCAGTCAGAGTTAAATCAAGATATGAGAACCACTACTACAGGTATTACAATAAGGGGTTTTATATAGGAATGAAGGTTTACACGGATGTGGTAGGAGCTGGGCAAATGAAGGTCTGGAAGGAGAAATAAGAGGATAGAGTAGAAATTCATCACTAACCATGTCATCTGGAAGTCAACTCAGACAGGAGGGGAATTTAGCAACCACAAGATTCTATGAATTCTACCTCTTCTATGGAAACTTCTACTCTGGGGAAATTTCTGCCTTTGTGAAAATCACCCCATCTGTGGGTCTGGGACCAAGTGCCTGGTTGGGGACTGAGGACCACTGCTGATTATCAAGACCAGCTGTCCGGAAAGTAAGCTGAATGCAAAGCAGGAAGCAGACAATGACAGGCTGATACCCACTCAACCCCTCTGTGTCTGTTCATCATTGTGTCTGTCTAGCACAGTCTTCCAAGTTATCCCTGTTCTGCTTCACCTTCCAAATCTTATGCGAGTTTGCTTTTTGATTCACAGGAACCCTGCATGCAGGAGAGGTGACTCAGGGAAATGTAGTCCTCCAACTTGGACAGAGGCAGCAAGCCAAGTTGGTGCTATTTTGTTAAGATGTTGGAGTCTGATTTTCCTACAGTATTCCATAGATGAGGAAATTGAGACATGGCTCACTTAACACTACTTGGCTAGTAAACAATATATTCAGGCAAGATTTAAGTAGATACTTCATGAAAGAAGAAGTCCAAATGGATAATAAGCATATTTTATATCCATAAACTTTAAGAATCAGATGTCAATGAACATTCAAGTAGAGAAATGTAAAATTCTGACAATACCAAGTGTTGCTAAGGAATGTTGTTGTTTTTCTCTTGCTAAGTTGTGTCCAACTCTTTGTGACCACATGGACTGCAAGGCACTAGGCTTCCCTGTCCTTCACAATCTCCTGGAGTTTGCTCAAACTCATGTCCATTGAGTTGGTGATGCTATCTAACTATGTCATCCTCTGCCACCCCCTTTTCTTCCTGCCCTCAATCTTCCTGCTGAGGAACAGGCACAACTATATTGAAAAACAGTCTGGTATTGTCTAGAAAACCCAAGATACCCTATCCTATGTCTCATCCTAGCCTTTGTATAGTATACCCTAGATAAACATGTGCAGAAAGTTCACAGGAGGATTATTCGCATTAACCTAAAATTGGAAATAACCCAAATGTCCATCTACAAAAGAATAAATGAATGTTGTCATATTCATATAATAGAATACTGCACAGCAAGGACAATGAATGGATTAGAATTACACACAAAAATCACAGATTAAACATAGAAAGAAGGCAATAATTACTGCAGAATAAGATTATTTACCTGCTATTCTTGGGCTATTTTAGAGCTTAGATGTTTTGCCTTCAGACTATGTTCAGTAATAAGATAGACATAACACTCAATGTTTGTGCAATTCAACATCTCATTAAAAAAAACTAGGACAAAGAGATCCTTGAATCATTGCATTTTTATGATGCACAAAATTATCACTAACCTCACAAATCTGCATGTTGATTTTCATCTCACGTGCCTCAGCTATTTGCAAAGTAGGAAATATCCATTTTAGTCCTTACACACCCAGCGAAATGCATTATAAACTAAATTAGAAAATATTGCATTCCTTTTAAAGTCCTAATGTCAGATCCCAAATGACTGTAATGTAAGTATTACTGAAACCAGAGTATAGAGATTCTTTCCACGCATATAGAGCATATCCATTCAAACAGGCTCTGGATTCGGTACCACCTCGATCCCCTAACTGGGTCAGAGTGCCCATCCCCCAGCTGCTGGTACCCTTTTCAGCAGGCCTATCCTCAGCTGATGAGAGTCATTTTGCCTTAAGATTCTTGAGACATTATACCTTAAATCTTACCTGATTTAAGGATGTTAGGGGGAAAAAAAAAAAAAAAAGCCCTTGTCTTTTGGAAGGATAGCAACATTCACATTCCCACGGGAATGTGAATTTGGCTCCCCATGGGAAGAGTCCAAAGCTAGGCCAAAGATGTTTCTCCTGAAACACCTTTGCTTGGTTTCTTTTGCTCTATGATGTTTCCCTCATTCGTTTACAAATTTCTCCAGAGAATAGTTTCTCCCTCTGTAAATAACTTTCACAAGAATCTCATTCTTCTAGAAACCTTCCCAAGACAGTTGGTACCAGAAGATCTACTGGGGATGAAGAATATAAAGTTGTTTAAGGGAGAATTTTTTTACTAGCGGACTCACTCACTGTCTCTCAATTCAGTACCATGGGAAGGGATTCTTGAGTTGGCTTAAATACACCAATGAGATGGCTTTTCACATCAAATGTATGCCCAAATTTCTGTGACAGACTGTGAACGTAGAAATCAACAGAACTATTATATAAGATCATAAAATTCACCAGCTGACTACATGTCTAGAAACAGCCGGGAGCATTCCCCTTGCCAAGGCAATAAGGAAGGATCAGGTGAGGGGTCACCAGCATCAATGGAAAATTCAGAAGTTCAGGTGTGGTTCTCTGGCAATCAGTACTAATTGAGAAACTATTGCAGAACTGGGCTCCTCAGCAACAGAACAGAACCCTAAGTAGGAAAAGCCAAAAGATAGCATTTAATCATAATAGACAAGGAGGAAATAACTATCCAAAATGGGGAGCAAGTTGGAATGGCAGCCAGGGAAGCCTGACTCAAAGTGATCTACGGGTATGGCATGCACACATTTTGCATGTATCCCTAAAGGCAAGAGTTAAAGAGCCAACAAGAATACTGCATAACACAATCAACAGTGATAGAGAAAGGTCGAGGAGAAGGCTGAGATCAGGCCTCCAAGAAAAGTCACAATCTCTTGCCTCATTTCCAGACCTAAGCCAGCTCTCTGGCCCAGAACTCATGCACTGAGAGAGAGCTGGTTCCCCTTGAGGAAGGGCCTTGCAACATCATAGCCAAAATACAATGCAGTGATTCCCCTACACTTTCTGCCAAATGGACCCGTGACCATTCACTTGGTTGACCATACACTAGAGAAAGGGGATATCCAGCTGTTTCACATTATCTGAATAATTCTATACCAATTAAAGAAATTAGATTTATTGTTTAAATTTTTTCATTTGCCAGTGGCTTTACTGGCAAATTCTGCCAAACAATTAAGGAAGAAATAATATCAATTTTACACAAACTTATAGAAAATTCGGGAGAAAGGAATACTTCCCAAATATTAATACTAGACACTAATATGTGAAAACATAAAGCTCCACTGTGGCTTCCCTATAAGAGTAAGGGTATGTGGAAATTGAGCAATAAATGGATTTCTGGCCAAATGTCATTGTACACTGAGTCCACAGACATACCCAGTGGTGTTTTCTTAGTTTTCAAGTGTATAATCAGACTAGCCATCTCAAACATGGACATCACCCTAATGCAGGTGCTTTTGTTGTCCTTCAGTCACTAAGTCATGTCCCCATGGACTGCAGCCCGCCAGGCTTCTCTGTCCTTCTCTATCTCCCGGAGTTTGTTCAAATTCATGTCCATTGATTCTGTGATGCTATCCAACCATCTCATCCTCTGCCGCCCCCTCCTTCTCCTACCCTCAATATTTCCCAGCATCAAGGTCTTTTCCAATGAGTCAGCTCTTCACATCAGGTAACCAAAGTATTGGAGCTCTAGCTTCAGCATCAGTCCTTCCAATGAATATTCAGGGTTAATTTCCTTTAGGATTGACTGGTTTGATCTCCTTGTAGTCATTAGGCACTTTGGAGCCTAATGAATAAAACCACTATACTAGTGAAGGTAACGGAGAAGGAAATGGCAACCCACTCCAGTATTTTTCCTTAGAAAATCCCATGGACTGAGGAGATTGGCAGGCTATAGTTCATGGGGTCACAAAAGAATCAGACATGGCTGAGTAACTAAACAACAAAGTGAAGGTAAAGCAGAAACCCCTGAAATTGACGCTCTGTATTTTCAACTTGCTGCTGCTGCTGCTGCTAAGTCTCATTAGTCGTGTCCGACTTTGTGCGACCCCATAGACGGCAGCCCACCAGGCTCCCCCGTCCCTGGGATTCTCCAGGCAAGAACACTGGAGTGGGTTGCCATTTCCTTCTCCAATGCGTGAAAGTGAAAAGTGAAAGTGAAGTCGCTCAGTCATGTCCAACTGCTAGCAACCCCATGGACTGCAGCCCACCAGGCTCCTTGGTCCATGGGATTTGCCAGGCAAGAGTACTGGAGTGGGTTGCCATTGTCTTCTCCGTATTCTCAACTTCGATAGTATATAAACATATATTTCATTTTAGGTAGAATAGCAGACATGAGCATCATCCTCAAAGACAAAGGATTCAGGTGTGATGGTCCCATTATGTTCTCATTCAATGCACTATTCTATTTTTTGCACATAGCAGTCTGGATCACAGTGTATGACAGTTAAGTAGGAGCCTCAAGTGCCGTAATGCACCAGACATGATATCATTACCAGAACAGATTTTTAACATAGTCTCTAGTATCTCCCCACTGTGTTCACAGACATGTTCTTTTCCATTCTCATCAGATAGCAGAATCAAAAGCAGTTTTATGGACACTGGATGAATAACACTATGCAGTCATGATTTCATTCCAAGGTTCTGTCTACTCTCCTGCTTTTGGTCCCAGTAGTCTCTTCCCTATCATGAACCAAAAAGGACTAACGGGGAAAAAAATCACCACAGGTTGTCTTATCTTTTTCTTTCCTTATTTATCACCATTTTCAATGTAAGTGCTTGGCATATACAAGAAAGCAATGTGACAGATAAAGGATATGATAGGGTTTCTTGGTTGCTCATGTTTCTCAGAAAATTTTTACCTACTTTCTCCATTGGAAGAAAGTCCTGGTATAAACAAAAAGCATGGCCACTTGCAGCTGTCAGCACCTACCCTCGTTACTCAATTATAGGGGTGCCGTGTTTACCTTGTGCTCACTTTGAGTCTCCCTGAACTTCTCGGCATCTCGGGTCCTCCAGAACTCTGTGCTCACAGGACATCACAGACGATGTGCAGATGGAGTGATGGGGAAGAGTCAACACACATATTGCATGTATTTCTTCTTATATTCATTGTTCCATCAGACCTCACTTACAAAACATAAGTTCAAAGATAAAATTCCAAGACAGTGACAAGCGTGCATACTTAGTCATTCAGTCATGTCTGACTCTTTGTGATCCCATGGACTACAGCCCACCAGGCTCTTTCTGTCCATGGGATTCTTCTGGAAAAAACACTGGAGTGGGTTGCCATTCTCTTCTCCAGGGGATCTTCCCAACCCAAGGACTGAACCTGAGTTTCCTGCATTGCAGGCATCTGAGCCAGGGAAGCCCACCAGGGAAGATGGTGACAGCAGAGCATTATACCAAGCACAGGGTCCTTCTGAGCTCTGGGGACTCACACAAAGGTACAGGTCACACTCCATGGAAGCCAGTTCTGCCAATACGATGTTTCATGGACATTTTTGTGAATAAATGCACAAATGAATCTCACTAAGAAAGAAAAAAAGGAAAGAAATTTAAATTAATAGAATAATGAGTTTTTTTAATCTATCAAGTTATCAAATTCATTTTTTCAGAGATAATACCAGTAAGGGTAAAGGTACAGAGAAGTGGAAATTACTAAACCACACCAGCGATTACTTCGACATTTATGCTGTAAAAACTCTTAGCAGGGTTTAAATTCTTTAATATAGCAATTCTGTTTATGGAAATCTAATCTAAGGAAATATTTCAAAATTTCAAACAAAGTAATCTTTGCTCACGTTCACTGCAGCATTAATTTTTAAAAGGAAGAAGTGAAAATAACCTTAATATCTAAGTGAAAGTCACTCAGTCATGTCCGACTCTTTGCGATCCCATGGCCTATACCATCCATGAAATTCTTTAGGCCAGAATACTGGAGTGGGTAGCCTTTCCCTTCTCCAGGGGATCTTCCCAATCTAGGGATCGAACCCAGGTCTCCCGCTTGCGGGAGGATTCTTTACCAGCTGAGCCACAAGGGAAGCCCTAATGTCTAAGACTGGCAGCCTAATTATAAAAAGTTTAATATCTATGTGCTAAAACATTAGGACATCATACAAAGCATATATATGAGAAATATTTCTTATCATATAAAATGCCTCATAATATTAAAGTGTAGAAAATTATGTACACATTATAATTCTGTTTTAATAATGACATCTTTAATAAATAATAATAAATATATACATATTAAATATGGAAGGAATTCAGAGAAATGCAAATAGTGTTGAACTTGGTAGTGGGATTATAGGTGACTTAGTGTCTTTATATGTTTCCTACTTGTTCCTTCTACCATTTTTAACTTCTTTTGAAATTAAAAATGCATACATATATATGTGTATGTATATATTAAACATCAATCATAGGAAAGGCTTCAAACTAACTCTAAGGCTTCAAACTAATTCTAATTCCTTAATATTAAATTAGAATGTATTCACTTATGTCTGGTACATTTTTCTAGGTATTTTTCAAAATGTATTTATTTTTAATTGAAGAATAATTGCTTTACAATGCTGTGTTGGTTTCTGCCACACATCAACATAAATCAGCCATAGGTATACACCTAGTCCTTGAAGCTCCCTCCCATCTCCCACCCCGGTACATTTTTAATAACTTGTATTTCTCTTTATCCCTTCAATTGCTTTGTGAAATCAAAGGTATTTAGCTCATGCTATTAAGCCTAAGAAAGGGAGATAAAACAGCGGAAAAGTAGTAATAGCTATATTGACAAAAAAGGAAAAGAGCCAGGCACTCAGCTTGTATCATTGCTATTTTTACTTATGTTCAGAACTGATATTTCAATTGATCCTTGAGCCCAATACTTCTTATCCTGTTTCTCTGTGAGATGAACTCTGGTACAACTGATATAATGAGGTACTTGAAACACTGTAGAAATGGCCTCAAGGATGCAGTTGATGCTCTGGTTTACAATTATTGCCTCTGTAATTATCATTATGTTTTCAATATGCTTTTAAATAGTATTTATTCTTTTATATTTCCTAGTTGTGCTTCTGTTCATGGTTAGAAAAAGAAATACAGATACATCACTGTTATAAACTGATCAATACTTGAATATTCATGAAAAAGAAACACACACACACACACACACACTTCTATTAACACAAGTCCAAAGGGTCATTTCTAACCATCTATTTAACTAACAGGAAAAGTAATGAATCTAATCTCTTAATTTATTCAAGTCATTATGAACAACTGCCCATGGAAAACCAGTTTGTGAATTATTTTGTAAAGAGCTTTAAGGCATGTTTGAACTTTTTAATGAACAGAGAATGCATCATCTTCTCTTTGCTAAATAGATAAATATTTCCGAGGAAAACACTCAGACTGGAAATACTTAGGTCAGGATGACCTGCCTGCCCTTTGCTGGACTGATTCAATTAGAAGCAAGTTTCTAACTTTGGTGAAGAGCATCTCCAACAGCAAGATTACGGAGTTTGAATCAACCCAAGGGCCTCAAGTCTGGAGGTAAATCTGTGGGTCACTGAGTCCATCAATTCTCAAGCAGTCTTTTTATTTTGTGATTCTCTGTAAAGTAAGTAAAAAAAAGAAAAGAGAGACAAAATAACATGTGTTTCATAAATTTAACTATATTCAACTCGAAGTAACATCCTTAAATCTCAGGAAATATCCTTTTAACTATTTTGGTATTAAAACATTTCTCATGAAAATTAAGCGGTCTTCTTTTGCCTTTTAATATTCTTACTGAGAAAAGAGATGACTGGGGGTTAGTTTTATTAGCAAATTCTCTGTTCCATGAAAACTTAAAGATTAGGTAAACAAAGATCGTGTTTCTGCCCAAACCTGAGGCAGCTGGTGAGCAAAGACCTGTGGGCTGTAGTGGGCCGGGAGCTTTGGAGGCAACTGGAATAGGATTTGAAGTCTGTGTGACTTTAAATGACTCAACCTAGTTAAGTAATTCATTTCTTTGCCTGTACCAGCTGAAATAATGTTACCTTTGTCTCAAGTTGTGAAAATTATAAAATGAGTGGCTGGCTGACTCTTCAATAACTCAATACAAATGTCACCTTTTCAAAAAGGCCTTGCATGTTTTGCTCTATCAAATGGGCACCCTCTCTTCACCAAGCCATTCTCAATCCCACATCAGGGTACTTATCATTCTCTGGATTCGTTTTAATTTCCCATAAGACCCATGACAGAAGGGTCTCTTTCCTGTCCTATTCCCACTGCATCCCCAGCAATTAAAATATATGGCCAGAATATGGTAGTTGTTGCTGCTGTTGTTGAGTCGCTAGGTCATATTCTACTCTGTGGGAGCCCATGGACTGCAGCAGGCCAGGCTCCTCTGTTTTCCACTATCTCCCAGAGTTTGCTCAAATTCATGTCCATTGAGTTGGTGATGCTATCTAACCATCTTATCCTCTGCTGTCCCCTTCTCCCTTTGTCTTAAATCTTTCCCAGCATCTGGGTCTTTTCCAATGAGTTGGCTCTTTGCATCAGGTAGTCAAAGTATTAGAGCTTCAGATTCAGCATCAGTCCTTCTAATGAATATTCAGGGTTGATTTCCTTTACTATTGACTGGTTAGATCTCCTTGCTGTCCAAGGGACTCTCAAGAGTCTTCTCCAGCACCACAGTTAGAAAGCATCAGTTCTTAGGTGCTCAGCCTTCTTTATGGTCCAACTCTCACATTTGACATGACTACTGGAAAAACCATAGCTTGACTATGTGGACCTTTGTCGGCAAAGTGATATCTCTGCTTTTCAATATATTGTCTAAGTTTCTCATAGCTTTTCTTCCAAGGAACAAGCGTCTTTTAATTTCATGGCTGTAGTCACCATCTGCAGTGATCTTGCAGCTCAAGAAAATAAAATCTGTCACCACTTCCACTTTTTCCCTTTCTTCCTGCCATGAAGTGATGGGACAGGATGTCATGATCTTAGTTTTTTTTAATTATTACTTTGAGTTTCAAGCCACCTTTTTCATTGTCTTCTTTCATTCTCATCAAGAGGCTCTTTGGTTCCTTTTTTTCTGCCATTAAAGAGATATCATCTGTATATTTGAGGCGATATTCATTGAATATTGAATGAATATAAAGTGTTCAACACAGAAAAGACTCAATAAATGTTAGTTCTCTTTCTCTGACTGAGGAAAAAATATTCATCTCCCTAAAATATCATTTTAATCTTCATTGTCTGAGGCCATCAGATCCCAACCCCAACACATAAGGTATCTTTCTTTACAAACATGTTCTCAAATAGGAAGAAATTGTTTAGGTAGCTGTTATTTGAAAAGGCCATCTTTATTTCAGAGCTGGCTACAATTGAGAATGATTATGGGATGGCAACCTCAAATTGGGCTTTGGATGCGTATTTATTTATTGAACAAAGAGAATGCCTAATCTTTGAGATTTACACAAATTGCCAGGGAAATGTCATTTAAAACGTTCCATTTAAAAACTATGTATAGTATCTGGTAATTGCTTATATTAATTTGCATTTCAAATCAGTGTTGAAAAGATTTACCAGCAGTTGTCTTCAGCTAAATTGTCCTATCCTGCTAATAGCCAACACTAACAAGTAAAACATTTAACTTTACATAAACATGCTAAGTACTAATATCAAAAAGGGAAAGGAAGAGGGAGGGAAGGAAAAAAGGAAAGAAGGAAAGAAAGAAAGAGGGAAAAGTATTACCACTGAGCAAGAAGCAAAACTATAAATAAGAAAACTGAAGTCTTCAGAGTGTTTCTAAATCTCAGAAATCAAGCCTCAGAGAAGATTCTGTATACCTGAGACACCAGAAATGACCTGTCCTGAGTAAGCTGAGGCTTCAGCCCAACATACAAATGTGGATTTTTTTTATTGAATTTTTTCCCTTTTTTTGCTTTTGCAATAGCATGAATATACACCTCCAGCACAAGGAAACAAGAAGCCGAGTGGGACAATCCCACTTGGTCTTGGCTGTCATCCATCATTCAAAGTACCAAATTAGTGCCTATATTTAAGTGATTGGCACCCATTAAAATACAGCATACCAAAACTCCAACTCTTTTCCCTTGGCAAAAAGTGTCCTCTGCAGCTGTGGGAAGTGGTGGGGAAATGGGCCCCGTAGCACTGGCAGAAACACAAGCAAAGACATGGTGTGCCAATTCCTGTAGAGCACAGCACGAGGTACTGTAAAAGATACCTAGGCTTCCAGTTTGGGATTCAACACGTTAAAAGCTTGGAAATCATCACTTCCACCCTTAGGCAAAGAAAATGTTAAACTGATAATCAATAACTTTTCTTGGACATGCTGGAGAGCCACAGCTGAGAACTGAAGAGGAAGCCACTAGGGCCATAAACTGGTAGTAACGTTCATACGGTACTTTTGATGAATTTTGGAACAATGGACTGGTTCCAAATTGAGAAAGGAGAACGTCAAGGTTGTATATGGTCACCCTGCTTATTTAACTTATATGCAGAGTATATCATGAGAAATGCTGGACTGGATGAAGCACAAGCTGGAATCAAGATTGCTGGGAGAGACATCAATAACCTCAGATATGCAGATGACACCATCCTTATGGTAGAATGTGAAGAACTAAAGAGCCTCTTGATGAAAGTAAAAGAGGAGAGTGTCATGGCATTAAGTTCCATCACTTCATAGCAAATAGATGGGAAAACAATGGAAACAGTGAGAGACTTTATTTTGGGAGGTTCCAAAATCACTACAGATGATGACTGCAGCCATGAAATTAAAAAATGATTGCTTCTTGGAAGAAAAGCTATGAAAAACCTAGACAGCATATTAAAAAGCAGAGACATTACTTTGACAAAAAAGGTTCATTAGTCAAAGCTATGGTTTTTCCAGTAGTCATGTATGGATATGGGAGTTGGACTATAAAGAAAGCTGAGCGCTAAAGAATTAATGCTTTTGAACTGTGGTATTGGAGAAGACTCTTGAGAGTCCCTTGGACTGCAAGGAGATTCAACCTTCCATCCTAAAAGAAATCAGTCCTGAATATTCATTGGAAGGACTGATGCTGAAGCTGAAACTCCAATACTTTGGCCACCTGATGTGAAGAACTGACTCATTTGAAAAGACCCTGATGCTGGGAAAGATTGAAGGTGGGAGGAGAAGGGGACGACAGAGGATGAGATGGTTGGATGGCATCACTGACTCAATGGACATGAGTTTGAGTAAACTCCAGAAGTTGGTGATAGAAAGGGAGGCCTGGCATACTGCTGTCAGTCCATGGGGTTGCAAAGAGTCAGACATGACTGAGCAACTGAACTGAACTGAATTTTGATGAATTGCTGGAGGCAGAATATGGACTAGCAAGAGAGTGAGAAAATCCTGGGACTGCAGGGTCCTAGGAAGCCCTTACACTCGCATGAATTTCAACTCCAGAAACCTTACCAGTTTC
The DNA here is from genome assembly GCF_003369695.1 of Bos indicus x Bos taurus. NCBI lineage: Eukaryota > Metazoa > Chordata > Mammalia > Artiodactyla > Bovidae > Bos > Bos indicus x Bos taurus. Next base: position 48,556,048 of record NC_040096.1, read on the forward strand.
TTCCCATCAGTGAAGACTCAGGCAAAAGGACCTTGTGGTTATGGCAAGGGAGGGCCAAACATAAGCACTGTGAAATATGCCAGAGTACTTTCTGTAACAAAAACCTATTTTCTAGAGCTTTATCCCATCTAGAAGGGCATTCCTCCCCTTCTAGCTTTCATCTCATTCAACGGTTGGGAAAAGGAAGTTAAGAAACATACATGAAGGTCATAGTCCAGGGCCCAGGGTCACTGAAAGACTGAGATTTAATAATAAGATTATAAAATGCTATCCCCTCCTGCTTTCCTTACCATCACTAACAGGATTCTAGTATAATAATAGTGAATTCAGCTGAAAAAACTATAACACTCAGACTCAGTTTAAGAAGAAATTTTTAGTGAAACCCAAGGACAACCGAGGAGACAAAAGCAAAGATATTAGAGGAATTAGAGCCTCTGGTATCAACAGCTACAACATAAGTGCACTCCAACTGCTAGCCAGCTTAACATAAAAATTCATACTAGGTCTATTTACTTCAGTTCCTATTACTCAATACATCATGTTCAGCTTTCAACAACAAAAATACAAGATTAAAAGAACACACTCTGAAGAGACAAAGCAAGCATCAGGATCAGATTCCAATACGACACAGATGTTGATTTTATCAGGCCTAGACTGGAATTTTAAATAACTATGCTGCTGCTGCTGCGTCGCTTCAGTCGTGTCCACTCTATGCGACCCCATAGATGGCAGCCCACCAGGCTCCGCCGTCCCTGGGATTCTCCAGGCAAGAACACTGGAGTGGGTTGCCATATGATTAACATACTAAAAAAAGAAAACAGTGGATGACATGCAAGAACAAATGGATGATATAAGCAGAAAGATGGAAACTAAGAAAGAATCAAAGGGAATTGTTGGAAACCACAAACACTGTAACAGAAATGAAGCATGCTTTTGATGGGCTTACTAGTAGACTGGACACAGCTGAAGAATCAGTGAGCTTGAAGATAGGTCAACCAATAACTCCAAGACTGAAATATAAAGAGAAAACAGGATGAAAAAAGAAAATAGAATACAACATCCAAAAACTGTAAGAAAGTTTCAAAATGTATGCTGCTGCTGCTAAGTCACTTCAGTCGTGTCTGACTCTGTGCAACCCCATAGACGGCAGCCCACCAGGTTCCCCCGTCCCTGGGATTCTCCAGGCAAGAACACTGGAGTGGGTTGCCATTTCCTTCTCCAATGCAGGAGAGTGAAAAGTAAAAGTGAAGTCGCTTAGTCATGTCCGACTCCTCATGACCCCATGGACTACAGCCTACCAGGCTCTTCCATCCATGGGATTTTCCAGGCAAGAGTACTGGAGTGGGGTGCCATTGCCTTCTCCGTCAAAATGTATAGTATATAGTAATCAAAATACCAGAGGGAGAAGAAAAACAGAGCAGGATAAATACTTGAACTAATATTGGCTAAGAATTCCAAAATGAATGATGACAACCCACAGATCCAGGAAGCTCAGAGATCATGAGGCAGGGTAAATTTATAAATATTTTATAAATATAGAAAATATTCATATAATATTCACAGACACACACACCCACCCCTAGGCATATCATAGTCACATCACAGAAAATCAAAGATAGAGAAAATCTCGAACAAAGCTAGAGGGATAAAAAATAAAAACAAATTAACCAAAGAGCATGTCTACTTATAGAGGAACAAGAATAAGAATTACAATGGAGTTCTAGACAGACACCACGCAAAAGTAGAGCAGCATGAACTATTTAGTGTTGAAAGAAGAAACCACCAATCTAGAACTTAATATCCAATAAAATTATCCTGTAAAAGTAAGGAGAAATAAAGGCAAATGACAAGAAAAATAAGCATAAGATATTGCTCCTGCTTCTAGCTTCACTCGCCTTCAAAAGGGTCTAGAAGCTGGTCACTCTAACTGCAAACATCAGTCAAAGCAAGTAACAGAAAGTAAACCTGCATTGGGAAAGACAATCTCTATGACAGATGTGTCAAAAGAAGAGGATTGTTAGTGTAAGCAGGAAGTTAATGACAGAAACCAAGTGGGCTGGACAGGGAGTATGTAATTTGCAGCTGGTGGCTTTTCTTGCTAGGCTTCATCTCTTTGTGGTCATGTGTCAAAAGAAGAGGATTGTTAGTGGAAGCAGGAAGTTAATGACAGAAACCAAGTGGGCTGGACACGGAGTATGTAATTTGCAGCTGGTGGCTTTTCTTGCTAGGCTTCATCTCTTTGTGGTCACAGAGGGTTTCCATCTGAAAGTGGGAACTCTTGCCATGCACCATTCGGACCTAACCTCTCCTTTAAAGGAATATAAAATCTATAAATGTTCAGATAAATATATAAATAACAGCAAAAATATCATACGGCATTAGAAATTTAAATGCTAAATTGTGAGCTTTAAGTGATAATCTTTCAATCAAGTCATTCAAAAAATATTTATTCGGCTCCTAGTCTGTGTCAGGTACTCTTGCAATCTCAGGGAATTTTTAAAGTTATGGACACAAAAACACAAATAAATAAGTAAACAGACAAGAAAGATATCAGATACTGGTATAAGCTATACATAGAATTAAAATCAAGTGATATTACTGGTAATAGATGACAGAGAGTTGATAAAGTTTATAACCATATAAATTGAGATTTAAATAACAAGAAGGAACTAGCTGTGAAAAGACCAGGGATTACATTTTTAAAAGAGAGAACAAATGGTGGAGTATGAAGAAGGCAACTGGATATATTAATACAAGCCTGGATTTCAAGGCAAGGGTCAGTACTGAAAATGTAGACTGGTGAGGCATATGGATCATATTTAAAGTCACAGACTTGGAGATTACTTGTGTGACATAATGAGATTGAGCATAGGACTGAGCTTTCAAATACTCTAAATTTTCAAGGTTAAGAGCAGAAATACCAATAAAGATATTTGAGAAGGAATAGGCAATGATGGAGGAGGAAACCCCATTTAACTCTACTCAACAGAAGCCCAAAGAAAACACATTTCAAAGTCATTAGCCCCAGAGAGACATGACGGAAGACAAGAATATGGAAGTGACCTTTGAATCCGGCCATGTGGAGGTCACCAGGTATCTTGATGAGTGTAGCCTCTGTGGTGTGATGAGGACAAAACCCTGGAGTCAAGTATGGAAGGATGCGAGGTGAGAATGTATTGGAGATACTGACTCAAGAAGCTCTGCTGTGAAAGAGACGAGAGAGATGGACGGTCTCCAAGGAGAACCTGGAGTAGAAAGAAAAATCCATTCAAGTTTAGGAAGCCTCAAAGATTTGGTTTGAGCCAAACCAAGTGAGGATTGTGTGAGGAAAGGCAGAAGACCTATTTGAATGCAGCCAGCCACTTTCTGTCTACTTCTCCCATCAGTTGTGGGCCAAACTTCCTTTTCCTGAGGTGGTGGTGGTGTTCAACCTTTGGGGAAAGAAGATACAGGCCATCATATTTGTTTTTTGCTTACATTATGACAAGATCTTTCCCTCCTAAACACTAGGACATCTAAACAAGTGTTATGTACCACTTGTACTAACAACCAAAGTTTCTTTTTTTTAATTTAATTTTATTTACTTTTGGCTGTGCTGGGTCTTTGATGCTACATGCAGGCTTTCTCCAGTTGCAGCGAGCAGTGGCTACTTTTCATTGTGGTGTGCGGGCTTCTCACTGCAGTGTGGCTTCTCTTGTTGTAGAGCACAGACTCTACGCACCTGGTCTTCAGTAGTTGTGGCTTACAGGCTCCAGAGCACAGGCTCAATGTTGCAGCACATGAGCTCATTTGCTCCGCAGCATGTGGGATGTTCCTAAACCAGGAATTGAACCCATGTCCCCTGCACTGGCAGGCAGATTCTCAACCACTTAACCACTGGACCACCAGGGAACTCCCCAAAGTCTCAACACCAATAAATGGCTCACATTTAGGGATACTGGGGGAAATGTGAGATTCTGTTAGAAGTAGCTTTGGAATCAGACCCATTTGCCCCTCAGTAGAAGTCTCCCCCCAACTTTTCCTAGCCAAGGAATCATCACAGAGACAATGAACAAATAGAATGGATTAATAATAGGTATAAATAAGTAGATAGAAAGACAGATAAGGTAGATATCTATGTTAAGGAACTGGCTCATGAGATTGTGGAGGCTGACAAATCCAAATTCTGCAGGGTAGACCAGCAGGCTAGAGATGCAGGAAACAGTTGATATTGCACTTCAAATCTGAAAGCCATTTGCTGCTGGTGAATTTCTCTCTTCTTTGAGGGTTGTCAGTTTTTTTTTTCTCCTAAGATCTTCAACTGATTAGATTAGGCTTGCTCACATTGCAGAGAGCAGTCTGCTTTACTTAATATCTATCCATGTAAAGGTTAATGTTATCTACAAAATACTTTCACTTAAACATCTAGAATAATGTTTGGCTGACTACTTAGTTGCCATGCCCTAACGAAATTGACACATAAAATGAACTAATCACATCACCTACATCCACTGACTGGTATTCTTCTAAGAAAGCTATGTGAAAATACAGAGAAACACAGGAGAGAAGGTCATGTGAAAACAGAGTGTCAACTTGGCACCCATGCAGATCTCCTTAAATTATACTGAATCTCTAAATAAAAACAGAAGCAAGGTCATACTTCCACCTGACATGATACAACTGTCCTGCATACACTAGAAATGCACTAACCTTTTTCCCAGAATTGGATTGGGGAGGGGCAGTACATTTGCCACATAAAACCATTTTCTTTTAGCTGGTGAATTTTCAAACTTAGCTCTTACTTTCTGACTAAGACATGAATACCACATAAATGAAAAAACTCATGAATTAGATTCAGAATTCCTCTTGCATTTTCTTTTCTTCTCTATGTGGTATTTAAGCCCTTTGGGGGAAGGGACAGAAATCTGCACTACAAAAAGGATACTTTATGAAAACAGCATGAATAGTAAGTATTGATAACTGACTACAAGCTGAGAAAAAGCTAAACTGATAGTTGACATCAATGAATTTTCCACCTTAAAGACTGTGGTTGCACTAGTAAAAAAAAAAAAAATGTTCAAGAACCCAATTTCATGGAAGAAACTTGCCAGTGGGAAAGGTATAATGCTGATAAACTTTGTACACTATTAACCATAAGCTTGCCTTCTGTCCTGGTTCTTACATATTGTTGCCATATAGAATTTTTAATGATATCCAGATCTCCTGCTTGGTAAATGTAAGTTCTAATATTGTTTCTACAAGAGGATTTAGATACACTATGTTCCTTGCAAACAAGAGCTGGCCAAATCATATTTGTGGAATGAATATAAAAAATAAGGGAACTAGAAATAAAGTGTTGGTGAAAATGTGGAGATAAAGGAACAGTCATGCACCATTGGTAGGGATGTAAGTTGGTGTAGACACTATGGAAAACAGTATGGAGATTCCTCAAAATACTAAAAAGAGAACTACCATATGATCCAGCAATTCCACTCCTGGGTATTTATCTGAAGAAAATAAATAACACTAATTAGAACAAATACATGCATGCCCATATTCACTGCAGCATCATTTACAATAGCCAAGATATGGAAACAAACCATGTCCAATGGTAGATGAATGGATAAAGAAAAATATACATAAAAATATATATATACACACACAATGGAAAATTATTCTGACATAAAAGAGAATGTGGGACATTCCAGGTGGTAAAGAACCCACCTGTCAATGCAGGAGACATAAGAGATGTGGGTTCGATCCCTGGGTTAGGAAGATCCCCTGGAGGAGGGCAGGGCAGCCCAGTCCAGTATTATAGCCTGAAGAATCCCATGGACAGAGGAGCCTGGCAGGCTACAGTCCATGGGATTGCAAAGAGTCAGACACGACTGAAGTGATTCAGCACGCATACAAAAGAGAATGTAATCTTGCCATTTGCAACAACATGGATAGGCCTTGGGCACTGGGCTAAGTGAAAGAAATCAGAGAAAGATAAATACTGTATGATTTTACTTATATGTAGAATTTAAAAACAAACAAAAAGCAAATAAGCAAGTGAACCCAGGTAGTCCAGTGGTTAGGACTTGGTGCTTTTACTGCCTAGGGCATGGGTTCGATCCATGGTGGGGAAACTTCCCATATGCCACGTGGTAGGGGGGGAAAAAACGAGAACAAGTGAACAAACTGGTGATTGCCAGAGGCAAGGAGTAGGGAGTGAGAAAAATGGGTGAAGGGGACAAATTTTCAGTTATAAGATGAGTAAGTCACGGGATGTAACGTACAGCATGGTGACTACAGTTTAATACTGTGCTGCATATGTGAAAGTTGCTAAGAGAATATATTTAAAAGTTCTCATCACAAGAAAACAACTTATAACTATGTGGTGATGGATGTTAACAAGACTTATAAGTGATCCTTATAGCAAGGATCACTTCATAAAATATACAAAGATTGAATCATTATGTTGTATATGATGTTGTGATGGATGTTAACAAGATTTATAAGTGATCCTTATAGCAAGGATCACTTCATAAAGTATACAAAGATTGAATCATTACGTTGTATATCTAAAACTATCAAAATAAAAATGTTTTGTCAATTTTACCTTAATTAAAAAATACTAACAATATATGTAAACATAAATATTTTTATTTCAAAAACTATATTAGGCTTGAGGAACCTTAGTGCCCCAACCGGGGAGAAGACCATGTGAAAACAGAGGCAGAGTTTTAAGTGATGTGTCCAAAAGTTAAGGAATGCCAAGGTTTACTGACAACTATCAGAAGCAAGAAGGGGCAAAAGATTCTTTTCTAGAAGCTTTGAAGGGAACGTGGCTCTACTTTTTCAGATTTCTAACCTCTAGAACCATGAGAGAATATATTTCTGTTGTACTTAACAATCCAGTTTGTAGCAATTTGTTATAGCCACCCTAGAAAATTAATATAGGATTTTTCAAAATAATAATTAGAAACCAGGATCTAGAATTTATAGTTTTAAAAACGATTAATATTTATTAGGTTTTTAACTTACAATAGTAATGTAGGCTCAGTTTAATAAATTAAAATATGGAAATTTATGAAGTTTAAAGTAAAATTATAATATAGAAATTTATAAAGTTAAAAATAAAAGCCCTATATTTACATCCTAGATCCTGCCCCTGCATATTTATAATTTTTATCGTTTCTACAAACATATGCATAAGCACTTTTTTTAGCAAACATGGGATCATCCTATACATAATGTTTTTCAGCTTGCTTTTTTCCAATAGCTATACTATGAAATATGTGATGGGCATCTTTACCTGCCCATACACAGAGATCAACATCATTTTTTTAATAGGCTGCTATTATAGCTACCATCTCATAATTCACATTTTACTCAACATACATTTACTGTCAGCTGTGGGCTAGGTATGAAATTCCTATTTCCAAGGAGAAGAAGAGATAAATAAGTAAAAAAGGATTTGTATTGCAGTGTGATAAATGTTTCAATAGGCACAAGCATAGAGGGCTATAGGAGGGGAGGAGAAGGTGCTTCAGGCACAGGGAGCAGAGTGTACAAATGACAGGAGATATGAAGAAATAATCCTTTAGGGCAAAACGACCAGCATCTCGTCATTCTCACAAGCGATTGCAAAGGAAGAATGATCTACACATGAACTCTGGAAGGTTAAACCTGGTCAAGTTTCCTGGGTATAAATAGACTCATTTCAAGAAGGGTATGTAAAATTATTTAATGATCAAGTTGGCTCAACACAATGCACTATGTGGCCTGAGTACTTAATCAGTTTAAACAAGCATGGTTTGTTTTCTCCTGGTACTGTAAAAGATGTACACTTCATTGTCACATGAGTCTTGGCCGCTGGCACATGGACCCTAATAAATCATTAAATTTCCAGGAAGCTTGCTTAAGGATGTAGCTCTGAGGCAGGGCCCCAGACAGGTACTGTCCTAGAAGATGAGGCCAAAGAGCATCACTAAAGTGATCCTAACAATGTTGAGGAAGCTAAAGGCAACATCCTCAAGCTTAATCTAAATGAACCCCATAGAAGGATGATGTATTACCAAAGGACAGAAGAAAATGATTAGCCTTAATGAAGCACTTCGTAGTTTATGCAAATTGGATTTGATTCACCACTGATCTTGGACTCAAAATTCCCAGTGACTTCTAGCTAATCAACTTTAATCACAGACATGGCTAATGGGCCTTTTATCCGAGGTCTTGATGTACTGCCTGGCTTCATTATTAGGTGATGGGGTGGGAGGGCAAATGCCTACAATTTGGAATGTAGTGGGGCAGAAGAGATGCCAGTTCACCTTCCCTTTGGAAATGCCTGAAATCTTCCTTCAGCCTCATCTTCTCCGTTCCAGTTACCAGAGGAGAAAGCAAATCCACTTTCTCTTCCTTTAATGCAAAAGTGCTCGGTTGCAGCAGGGAAAAAATAGGGTAGATCCTCCCAAATTAATGTGTTAATACAAAGAGAACATCCCAACTCCTCATTTTGAAGATCTTCAGAGCAGAATTGGCTTTATTAGAGTCTTGGGCTGCACAGCGGCAGCACCACAAGGAAATGGAAGAGAACGTCCACATTCCCTTTCTGACAGTTTTATCATACCTGATTTTTGTTTTAAAGTCTGAAATAACTGTGGTGGAAGTGGTTATTAAGCTTTAAGGATAAACCATCACTGAATTCTTGCCTAATGGCTGATGCTTCAGTAGCTATTTGGAAAATTTTATTAAGGGTGCTGGCTACACGCTATCTGCTCTTGCACCTGGCAGTCAGGCTGAACGTGTCTGTGCCAAAGGGGTCCTGACTGGGACCAGCATTTCATCCAGTTACAAAAGTAGTTTATCAGCTGCACGAATGGGGAAACTTTCTCAGCCAGTTCAGGCTTGCCTCATACAATCTCTCTCCTTCCTAGTCTTAGAATATTTTCCACTTAGCAGATTCCGCTTCCTGGCTTTGTTGCTGAATCAGCCAATGAGAACTAATTTCATGTCTCTTTTGAATCCTGTCAATCCAACTTATTTTGAGGAAGAGAAAATGGGAGGGTCGGTCAAAGCAGTCACATCTCACAGTTCCTCAGACAGCTTTTCAAGAGGCACTCAATTAAATCACATTTCATTCACTGAGATTCATTCAGAGCACAGCAGTCAGGGGAGCTGGGTCAGTGGAGGGAGCTGACCAAGTCAGTTCCGAAGAGCTCCCCACAGAGAAACCTGGCCTTATGTGCCTTCTGCCAGGAATGTCTCCCACAAACCAATTCCAATTCCACAAGCCAGTACAATTTCAAAAGCCAGTGTATAGTTACCAACTTTTTATTTGGCCTGATTAGCAAATCAAAGAAAATCAACTGCCGCCTACTATTGCTATCGTTTCAGAAAAGGACATTTTTAAAGAGCAAAACAACAGGAAATTCTTAACTGAGTTATAAAACTTGAAACGTAAAATTAGCATTCTGAAAAGCTCATTTTGCTTTCCTTGTTTTTTTCATTTTCTTCCAATTGATGAAAACCTTCCCACAGTAAAGTGCCCTAGAGGACAAGAATAGCGGTTTTCCTCCTGACTAAAAGAAGACAAATAAGGAGGAAAATGTGACAAATGAATCAGTGTGACTTGTCATGCTGGTCTGTGTGTGTCCTCGGCAAACAAACACATCCAAGCACAACTAGAGACTTTTCTTTGTCCAGTGACCACTCGTTACTCCCAACTCCTAACACAGGACCCCTTCTGAATGCCTCTCAGTTCAGTTCAGTTCAGTTGCTCAGTTGTGTCCGACTCTTTGCGACCCCATGAACTGAAGCACTCCAGGCCTCCCTGTCTATCACCAACTCCCAGAGTACACCCAAACCCATGTCCATTGAGTCGGTGATGCCATCCAACCATCTCATCATCTGTCGTCCACTTCTCCTCCTGCCCTCAATCTTTCCCAGAATCAGGGTCTTTTCAAATGAGTCAGCTTTTCGCATCAGGTGGCCAAAGTATTGGAGTTTCAGCTTCAACATCAGTCCTTCCAATAACACCCAGGACTGATTTCCTTTAGGATGGACTGATTGGATCTCCTTGCAGTCCAAGGGACCCTCAAGAGTCTTCTCCAACACCACAGTTCAAAATCATCAATTCTTCGGCACTCAGCTTTCTTTATAGTTCAACTTTCACATCCATACATGACCACTGGAAAAACCATAGCCTTGACTAGATGGACCTTTGTTGACAAAGTAATGTCTCTGCTTTTTCATATGCTGTCTAGGTTGGTCATAATTTTCCTTCCAAGGAGTAAGTATCTTCTAATTTCATGGCTGCAATCACCATCTGCAGTGATTTTGGAGCCCCCCAAAATAAAGTCTGACACTGTTTCCCCATCTATTTGCTGTGAAGTGATGGGATCGGATGCCATGATTTTCATTTTCTGAATGTTGCGCTTTAAGCCAACTTTTTCACTCTCCTCTTTCACTTTCATCAAGAGGCTCTTTAGTTCTTCTTCACTTTCTGTCATAAGGGTGGTGTCATCTGCCTATCTGAGGTTATTGATATTTCTCCCAGCAATCTTGATTCCAGCTGTGCTTTCTCCAGCCCGGCGTTTCTCATGATGTACTCTGCATAGAAGTTAAATAAGCAGGGTGACAATATACAGCCTTGACATACTCCTTTTCCTATTTGGAACCAGTCTGTTGTTCCGTGTCCAGCTCTAACTGTTGCTTCCTGACCTGCATACGGGTTTCTCAAGAGGCAGGTCAGGTGGTCTGGTATTCCCATCTCTTTCAGAATTTTCCACAGTTTATTGTGATCCACGCAGTCAAAGGCTTTGGCATAGTCAATAAAGCAGAAATAGATTTTTCTGGAACTCTCTTGCTTTTTCCATGATCCAGCAGATGTTGGCAATTTGATATCTGGTTCCTCTGCCTTTTCTAGAAGCCCACATTCCATACTGTCTTTCTAATATGATATTAACAAATTTTGAGAGATAAACCTTATTTACAAGCCAATGTATACAAGAGAAAAAAAAGTTACACTGTTTCTATTGCAAGACATTCACAGTCTATAATAAAATTGCAGTGTTCTCTCAAATATGTAAAGTTTTCTTTAGAGAAGCTTTAATCTTTCCGGTGCTGATATTCATTGCAGACAGCTCTGTCACAGGGTCGCCTGAGGTTGTTTATCGCCTCCCTGCCAGTACCATGTGGGCTACCACTGTCACTTCCTGTGCTGGGCACCACGGAGCAAGGGAAGTAAGCATCACAAATCCCCTGCATTCATCCTTTGGACAAGTTATTCAACCTCTCTGAGACTCTCCAATCTTTAATGTGGAGAAACCAACCCTTGTCAACTCAGAGCATTATTATAAAGATCAGATAAGACATATAAAAATACCTTATAAACTGTGAAATTACCTGCACAGAAGGGGTATTATTGATACTGCTTTTCAGCACAAAGAAGCAATGAAACCCAGTAATAACATTTTGAAAAATAGCTTCCTGAATAATAATAAAAAATGATGATGATGAAAATGGTGAGAGCAACAATAAGAAGCAAAAATAAGAAAATAACATCTCATAAGGGTTTTCTTTGGGCTAGTTATTATTCTAAGCACTTTTTATGCTTTCTTTTTTTTTTTTTTCACATAGTCCCCACAACAATTACATTAGGTAAACACTAATGGTATCCCAGATTATTAATGAGGAAACTAAATTTTAGAGAATTCAATAGCCTTGCCAACTTCACACAACTAGTATAAAGCAGAACTGAGATCCCACCCTTGGTTCTGTCTGATTGCAAGGCTTAGCAAAATTTTCTGAAGCCACAAAAAGACCCTTCTCTAAAGCAAGACTTAAGAGAAAAAGAAACAAATAAGCAGAGCTTGGCCTAAATCTTAAAGTAGATGGTATAATACTGATTGATGAGAGAAAAGAAATAGAAATATTCAACTATTTTGCTTCCTTTCATACCATTAAGAAGAATAATTATCAGATTGGAAATGGTAGAATAAATACTATTAAAAGAAAGCCAAAAGCAAAAATTGCATTTTGATACTAAAAGTGAGAGAGTCATTTCCTAGGCAGGTTGATAAGGAGTCTAGGGGTCCCCAAGGAGAGGTCTGGAATTCTCAAGGAGGAAGAAAGGACAAACTTTTTTTCTTTCTCCACATTCCTTAGGATTATATACCAATAATGTATCCTGCCTAAGGACAGTCTTTGGATTCAACCTTCTGTTATCTTAAAATGTTAATTATGGGAGTAGATCTGGTCTTTACAAGGATGTATCTTGCCTGAGGACAGTGTTATCTTAAAATGTAAATTATGGGAGTAGGTCTGATGAGGTCTTTACAACCTCCAGATATTCTTTGGATTATATAACTTCATTGTTAACACTAGCAAACGGGTACTCTTTCTGCCCCCTTCTGATGCCTATGTCAGAAGCTTTCTCTAGCTCCTTTATACTTTAATAAAACTTTATTACACAAAAGCTCTGAGCAATCAAGCCTCGTCTCTGGCCCCGGATTGAATTCTTCTCCTCCGGGGGCCAAGAATCCCAGTGTATTCACGTGAGTCAACAACAACCTTTCAAAAGGAGCCTCAAAAAAAGTATACAGTCTAATCATACAGTCCAATGCTTTTGGTTTACAGATTTAAAAAAATAAAAACAATGCAATTAAGTGTTTTGCTTTGTCACAAGTATATGGCAATGCTTGGGTAGAACTAGCCTCCTGGCTCCTGACTGGTTTAATGCTCTTTTTCACCTACTCCAGTTGAGTGATAACAATGAAGCAAAGTCCCTGGTTTCTAATGAGTGAAATCACACACGGTACTGAAAAACGAAAATCCAAATGTCTGATGGCAATTTTTGAAAACATGGGAAATAAGCAATATATTAGAAGATAAGAGTTATTCTTAACTGTATAGCAACTAGAATAAGCACTGTTAATTCATGTAAAGGTTGCACTTGCTCTGAACCAGAATGTTGTCTTAAGCAGCAAAAGAGAGTTCATACTTCATTTAGCTGTATATCAATACCTATCAGATCAGATCAGATCAGATCAGTCACTCAGTCGTGTCCAACTCTTTGTGACCCCATGAATCGCAGCATGCCAGGCCTCCCTGTCCATCACCAACTTCCAGAGTTTACTCAGACTCACGTCCATCGAGTCAGTGATGCTGTCCAGCCATCTCATCCTCTGTCGTCCCCTTCTCCTCCTGCCCCCAATCCCTCCCAGCATCAGTCTTTTCCAATGAGTCAATACCTATAGAGATTCTTAAATTTAAAAAGCTATAAAAAATTAATTGAAGATGGGTACTCCTTTATTAAACTATAAGAACTGTATGTATCTCATTATATATACACTTAGAGCTATTACTTGCCATGATTAAAAGAATCATTAACCATTTTAAAATAAAGTTTAATAGAGAAAATTAAAAATTAATGCTGCCAACTTAATTATTTCCTATAATGGCAATAATTACTGTAGGGTTGAAACGATTTTCAATTTTATAATAAATTATTTGGTCACCCCATTTATCATTAATGTCCAAGGTACAAATGAATAGACTCAACGCTGTTGTCTTGCTCTGGCCACACTACATAGAGCTCCCCCTAGGTCATTCAGCATAAGCATCTGGCTTTTTTATTTTCTTAGAGTCTAGAGAAGGCAGACAGAGAAGGCAATAGCACCCCACTCCAGTACTCTTGCCTGGAAAATCCCACCGATGGAGGAGCCTGGAAGGCTGTGGTCCATGGGGTCACTGAGGGTCCAACATGACTGAGCGACTTCACTTTCAATTTTCACTTGCATGCATTGGAGAAGGAAATGGCAACCCACTCCAGTGTTCTTGCCTGGAGAATCCCAGGGACGGGGGAGCCTGATGGGCTGCCGTCTATGGGGTCGCACAGAGTCAGACACGACTGAAGAGACTTAGCAGCAGCAGAGAAAGCAGATTCTCAGTAGGATCTGCAGATATTTGCAAGAAAAGAGGTTTAGGGGAACTAAAGCCAAAATTCACTGAACATCACCAAAATTCACAAAAAAATCACCAAAATTCACTGAAATGCAGAGGACTATATACCATCATTATTGTTTTTGTTTTCTTTTTAATTGTCTGGATCCTAGATGTGACACTCCTAATAATTCCTATAATCTGTTATTGCCTCCGTGTATTATATTCCAGTGTTGTTACTGTATCCCAGTGTGACTTCACCAATGGAACAGTATGTCCATTTAAGCCTAGCTTTACATTTCAAACCTTATCAGTGGTGGAAAGAAAAGCCCAGAAACAGAATAGCATAGTCAAAGTAGGGCTCACCTTTTGTTTTTCTTTTCAAAATATTTTAGAAGATAAAGCATGCCTTTATCAATTGGCAGCCAAACACTTCTCTAACTGGACTTTTTGATACCTGCCTATGCAAAAAAAAGTCTCTTACCAGTTACCAGCTTCTGTTAACCCCCAATTTCTCCCCAAATTGAATTCTGACATACTATTTGGCCTCTCTTTTAAGTTAAACCATTGCAATATTTACAGTGGTTGTTACATGGTCATCCTCCCTATTTTGTGAAAAGCCACCCAGATCTTTTGGTATTGTGTAGAAACAGATGGCAGTCAGCAGACTTGCTAAGGACTTAAGCCTGGGAGGCAGACTCACAGATAGCTCTGAAGGACTGCTCCCAAAAGGTAAGGGAGGAGTCAGGATACACAGGAGTTTTTGCAGCAAAAAGCAGGTAGTTGGAACATCAAAAGATAACTACTAGTTAAAGGAAAAACAAAGATCTCAGGTTAATGATTTTAGCACTTTTCTATGTGTGGCAAGATATAAGCATGTGGGCTTACTGAAATCATCCCTTTGATATGTACCGTAAATGTATAGGGCCAGTATCCTGTTTTTCTCCATCCTGAATCCCCTCAGGGTACACGGTGTGGAGAGAAGGGGTTGCTGCTGTGGCTGATGGCTTGATGACTGCAACATCCTTTGTTTACTGATATGGCAGGTGACAATTCTTGTCCATACTATGCTGCTGTTTTACAAACCATCTGTCCCAGGATAATATTTTCTTAGTTTGGGATGAGCATTGCTTTTCAGGGAAACTCACTGATGGGGGTCAGGGCAGGCTGCCCCCAAATATGCCACTCTGGCATAGTGTTGATTACTTTGAATTAAAGTTACTTAAGAAACAGCCAGTGCAAGAAGGACAGTCTGATCCTCCTCTGTCCGCCTGAAAGCAGGAAATAAATCTCCTATTTGAAAGCTACCCTCTCTTGACCAGGAAGTAAAGAGACATCTTTATCACTAGAGAAAGGAAATTCAAGGCCAAGACAGCTGTATACACAAACCTTATTTACTAATCTACTATCCCAAACCCAAACCCCTTTGTCTTGTCAATTCACAAATTTATTGCTTCTTTGTCTAAAATGTATAAAAGCTGCCAGCTTTGGTCATTTCTTTGGGTCCTATGAAAGCTCCATGCATACAAAATTAGTTTTTTTCCCTCCTGTTTATATGCCTTGTGTCAATGTAATTGTTAGAACAGCCAGAAGAATCAAAAGGAATGGGGGAAATTTTCCCCTCCCCAGTATTACCATCATCTGCTTATGAACTCACCTAAGTCACTGTTTTAGCAGCTAATTTCTCTCAAGTGACATCAGGACATTTCTGTGTAAACTGGAAAAGCAACCATCCATGAAGACCCCACTCCATGCCCCAGTGCTGCTGCTCAGGCCTAGGGCAGTGGCTGAAGAGATATTTGTGCTTATTTCAGGGCCAATATTTGATGGCCACAATCTCATTTTCAAAAGATATAAAGTAAACTGACTTCTGATTTTTTTTTATTAAGGCTTTTATATTGGTTAGACAGTAATTAATTAACTGATGTGAAAATTAATCAAAAGACTGAGAAAATAACATATCTTAACATCAACAGGCATTTTTACAAAGTCTTACAGGGTAACCTGGGCTTCCCAGGTGGCTCTAGTCGTCAAGAATCCACTTGCCAATGCAGGAGACATAAGAGACATGGGTTCAATCCTTGGGCAGGAAAATCCCCTGGAGGAGAGCGTGGCAACCCACTCCAGTATTCTTGCCTGGAGAATCCCATGGACAGGAGCCTGGCAGGCTACAATCCACGAGGTCACAAAAAAATTGGACACAACTAAGCAACGAAACAGCAGCAGCTTAGTTCCTTACATAACAGACAGAAACATTTAGATAACAAAACATTTAGGTGAATTCTTACCTGATTGCATGACTCTTTCCAAATATTAATAGTGTTGCTCCAGGGCCTCCGAGGGCTTCCCAGGTGGCACTAGTAGTAAAAAATCCACCTGCCAATGCAGGAGGCATAAGAGACATGGGTTCCATCCTGGGTTGGGAAGATCCCTGGGGGAGGGCATAGCAACCCACTCCAGTATTCTTGCCTGAAGAAGCCCACGGACAGAGGAACCTGGCAGGCCATGGTCCACAGCGTTGCAAAGAATCAGATGTGACTGAAGTGACTTAGCACACAGCACGGCCTCCAAGTTGTGCCCTTGACTCAGCTCTTTTAACATGTTTAATTAATAATCATTTATTAAACCTTACTCTTGGCTTGGAATTTTAAGCACCTTTATATGTTAATAATTCATTCCTCACAAAAAATCTATGAAGTAGGTACTATTTTATCTTCCATTGTAAAGATGAAGAAATGACGGTGAAAAAGGTAAGGGCATCCACCCAAGATACACAGCTGCTGCTAAGTCGCTTCAGTTGTGTCCGACTCTGTGCGACCCCATAGACGGCAGCCCACCAGGCTCCACCGTTCCTGGGATTCTCCAGGCAAGAACACTGGAGTGGGTTGCCATTTCCTTCTGCAATGCATGAAAGGGAAAATTGAAAGTGAAGTCGCTCAGTCGTGTCCAACTGCTAGCGACCCCATGGACTGCAGCCTACCAGGCTCCTCCGTCCATGGGATTTTTCCAGGCAAGAGTACTGGAGTGGGTTGCCATTGCCTTCTCCAAGATACACAGCTAGTACATAGATTTAACTATTTTCCCCAGGCCATCTGACTCCAATCCAGGCTTATTTCTACCCCACTCTCCTGCCTCCCTACCAACTATGCATACATCTAGAAGTCAGACTAAGTTTCTGCATAGCATACAACCAAGAGAATTGCCTAATTTGTTGAACGACAGAACTGAGACAAGTGGAAACTAATAAGATAAAATTCAAACAGGATAGAAGTGTTAAGCCTGAATTTAGGTTCAGCAAAATCAATTTCATTCATATAAAAAGAAGTCCTTTTCTAAAAATGTTTGTAAAAAATATCAAGCTGTTTCAGATGACAAAAAGCTAAATATGAACCAGTGAAAATGTTAGTTGCTCAGTGGTGTCTGACTGTTTGTGACCCTATGGACTGTAGCCTGCGAGGCTCCTTGGTCCATGGGATTCTCCCAGGCAAGACTACTGGAGTGGGTAGCCATTCCTTTCTCCAGAAGATTTTCCCAAGCTAGGGATCAATCCCAGGTCTCCAGCATTGCAGGCAGATTATTTTCCATCTGAGCCACCAGGGAAGCCCATAATATGTGTCAAGAGTCCTTCTATTAAGAAATGTACCTGCATGTGTATCCAGATCAGGGGAAACTCTACTGCACCTTTCAGCAGTCAGACAGTCTCCACACGACTGAGTTGTGATCTGATAACTCATTTTAAGACAGACTTTGGTCATTTGGAATGTGTTCAGAAAAACCTGGATAAGATAGTAAAGAAATCTCATCATAGGCCTGATGGTTAAATAAAATATATTATGTTTGATGACAAAAATCTTAGGATGGGCAGAGAAGAAAGGAAGTTATTATAATCCACATAGATAGAATTTAATATTTGCTGATTACAAGATAGTTTCAATGAAAAAATAGAATGTTTATTCTGCATTGTTCCAAAAAGACAAATCAGGATCAATGAACCAAATTTATAGGCAGCTAACTTTCAGCACAATGTACAAGGAAGAAGTTTCTTGTAAGTACAGTTACTTAAAAGTTAAACGGTTGACAAGTAATGGACAAAAGAAGTCTTTATGGGACTGTGCTGGTAGTCAAGTGGTTAAGAATCCACTCTGCAATACAGGAGATGCGGGTTCAATCCCTGGTCAGGGAATTAAGATCCCACATGCTGCGGGCCACACGCTGCAGCTACCAAGGTCGCATGCCACAGCTAGAGAGTCTGTGCACCCAAGGGAAATCCCACATGCCGCAACTAAGACCTGACACAGCCAAACAAATGAATAAAGATCAAAAAATAAGTCTTTACATACTAGATGCATACACTCACTTGCATATATATGATTAAATAGCTTGATATATAGGATTTGTTTTAAAACAGAACAAGAAAATGTGGATGGGAGATAGCTAGAACATGAACAGCCAAACATTCATCATTGCTTAAGCTAGATGTTGCGTCCTCAGAGATTACTTGTATCGTTCTTTCTACATCTGTATGTAATTGAAATTTTTACTTGTACAAAAGAAATACATTGCCTTGGAGGGGTAGTGAGGTCCCTGTTTTTGGACACATTCACACAGGGACTAGATGTTCACTTAGAAAGGATATCACAGAGTAAACAGGATGCTGGACTTCAGGGATCTTCGTAAGATTCTGATTATGCAAAGGAAGCTAGCAAAGTAATTTGTAAAGTAATTCAGAGAAGATAACCCCTACCCAGCCTCTGTTATTATTGACAGATTTTTGCTGCCTGCTCATCGTGTCTCCTACCCACTACCCTGTTTCGCTTCCTGGATCACCTATCTCCTCCCTGGAGATCTGACTGCTGTCAAGGTCAGTTACTACAAAGCAGAAACTCACATAGTAAGCCCATAGCTGAGAAAGTCAAAGCTGTCAGACAACCTTCAACTGACAACTTTCTCAAACATGAAACTTTCACATATAAAAACAGATTACTCTTTGAAGAAAGAGCCAAAACATTTTACTTTCCTCATAGCTACCCTTTGAAATCCACCACTAGTTAATCATGAGGAATCTCAAAATGGAATGCAAGGGCTCAGTTCAGTTCAGTTCAGTAGTTCAGTCATGTCCTACTCTTTGCGACCCCATGGACTGCAGCACCCCAGGCTTCCCTGTCCATCACCAACTCCCAGAGTTTACTCAAACTCTTGTCTGTTGAGTTGGTAATACCATCCAACCATCTCATCCTCTGTCGTCCCCTTATCCTCCTGCCTTCAATCTTTCCCAGCATCAGGGTCTTTTCAAATGAGTTAGTTCTTCATATCAGGTGGCCAAAGTATTGGAGTTTCAGCTTCAACATCAGTCCTTCCAATATCAAGGGCAATTGAATGCGAATACTTGAGAGAACCTTTCTGAGGAAGCTATTTGTGTATCACATTAGTCCATCTGTAACAACCTAGGTATATAAGTGGATAAAAATAATTGGCTGGATATTTCAGTTTCTCAGGTACATCTGGTCATTTCTGGTCATCATGTGCTTGGGTGAGGTCATGTAATTCTGGCCAATGAACAAGGTAAGGCACTCCAAATCTTCCTTTTGCCACTGGCAGGGCCAACAGTAATGTTCAAATGGCACGTGTTCCATCTGTATAGATCCCTGCATGATGACAATGAACGAGCAAAACTCCTTTGAGATCCTGTGCAAAACAAGCCTTTGTTATTTTGAACCACTTGATTTTTTGGATGTGTTTACTACACATGGTTATGGTTGTTTAGTCACTAAGTCGTGTGTGACTCTGCAACCTCATGGACTATACAGCCTGTGAGGCTCCTCTGTCCATGGGATTTCCTGGGCAAGAAAACTGGACTGGGTTGTCATTTCCTTCTCCAGGGGATCTTCCCAACCCAGGGATTGGACTCTCATCTCCTGCATTGGCAGGCACATTCTTTATTGCTAAGCCACTAGGGAAGCCCCTATGAGTCTACACATAGTAGGCAGACTCTTTAAATGGTGTTCATGATCCTATCACCCTGAGTGTAGGTAAGACCCCCTGAGTGTGAATATGGTAGGCTATGCCTCCCATGATATGCAAAAAAAGATATTGAGATCCTTAATAATTTGACTTTGAGTTAATCAAAAGGAAACTTATTCTGGGTGAGCTTGACCAAGTCAGGTGAGCCCTTAAAAAAAAAAAAAAAAAAGAAGAGAAGCAGCAAAAGCAGACATTCCTACTGGCCTGGATGAAACAAACAATCTTGTTTTTAATTGCCTATGGGCAAGGGCAGTTTCTAGGAGCTGAAAGCAGTCCCAGCTGACAGCTAGCAAGAGAATGGAGGTCTTAGTCACACAGCTGCAAGGAAATGATCTCTGCCAACAGCCAGTGAGCTTGGAAGGGAAGTCTCACATGAGACTGCGGCCAGCAGACATTTGGATTTTCATAATTGCAAGGGTCTGATCACAGGACCTACCACACCCATACTTGGAATTCTGACCCACAGAAACTGAGAGGTAATGAATTTGTCTTGTTTTAAGCTGCTAAATTTGTGGTAATTTGTTACCATAACAAAAATGAATAATCACAGCATAACTGAGTTTCTTTTGACTGATAAAGTGGAAAATTAATTACTATGTTATGATTATTAAAGTGCTAAAAATATTTTGGAAAGGAGAAAAGTCAGATTGATGAATAGTGCATCTGCACAATAGAATATGAGATGGCCATTAAAATGAATGAGGTAGGTCTGTATTCTCTGACATATTTATTCAATGAAAAGTAAGGTACAACATAATGCCATTTGCATTTTTAATGAATATATAAATATGACTGCACATCTACAAACAACTTCTGGAATTAATAAAGAACTATTAACAATCACTATATCAGAAAAAAAAGATAGGAAAAATGACCTTTCAGTTCAGTTCAGCAGCTCAGTCGTGTCCAACTCTTTGCGACCCCATGGACTGCAGCATGCCAGGCCTCCCTGTCCATCACCAACTCCCGGAGTTCACCCAAACCCATGTCCATTGAGTCGGTGATACCATCCAACCATCTCATCCTCTGTTGTCCCCTTCTCCTCCTGTCCTCAATCTTTCCCAGCATCAGGCTCTTTTCAAATTAGTCAGCTCTTTGCATCAGGTGGCCAAAGTATTGGGAGTTTCAGCTTCAGCCATCAGTCCTTACAATGAATATTCAGGACTGATCTCCTTTAGGATGGACTGGTTGGATGTCCTTGCATTCCAAGGGGCTCTCAAGAGTCTTCTCCAACACCACAGTTCAAAGTATCAATTCTTCAGTGCTCATTGTAGTATAAATTCTTACACTGCTTGGATTTTTATCATGTGCACATATTGTTTTTTCCATTAAAAAAAAGAAATGAAAAACAAACTAATCAGCCTTCATTTATTTAATATAAACTGGATGCAAATCACTTTACTAGGGACACGGTTGCACAATCAATCATGGAGTAGCTGTTTGTTTGGCACTGCATCGGGTGAGCCAAGTCTGGAAAATGTTAATGGGAACACATAAAATTATAACTTCTGCACACAACTGGGAAAATGGTCTGGCAGTTAATGAAGACCCAAGGGGGCACAATAAGATAGTATGCAGATGCAGCAAGGATGGGAGAAGGTGAGCTTTGAAGAGGGGCACCATCTTTGACATTGCAGAGTCAAAGTTGCCATACAAAGTGCCTTGCCCTCCTTTTAGTCAGTCTGAAGCTGATGAGTCCAGGGCTTCCAGAGGTAAATTGGACTTATAGCAGATATTGCTGGTGCCTCGAGTCCCAGCTCTGGCCCACCTCTGATTTTAGCCACATCTGTGCTGGGCAGGTACCAACCTTTTTGGTACCAGGGACTGGTTTCATAGAAGACAATTTTTCCATGGACTTGGGGTGGGGGGTGGGGGGAGTTTGGGGATGATTCAAGTGCATTATATTTATTGAGCACTTTATTTCTGTTATAATTACATCAGCTCCACTTCAGGTCATCAGGCATTAGATCCCAGAGGTTGGGGACCTCTGCCTTGGCAGATTCCCACCCCCGTGAAACCTTTGCTTTTCAGCATGGGATCTTCTGCCACATCTGTGGGAAGCTAGACTCTGGAAGTGCTGGGAAATTAACATCTTGGATGGTAACCCTTCACAAACAGCAAAGGGGGCCAGTGAATAAAACTCCCACCTCCCATACCTATGAGAGAGTTCTGGAAGGCCTTCTGTGAGTTAGGCCTCCTTGTCTACAGAGGCGAGAACATTTATAAGGCAGCCTTTATGGGCTTTTCCTTCTCCCATCTCACTCTGCCCCCTCCCTTCCTCTTCCTGAACGGGGTCTTTCCTGAAGTCACTTCCCAAATAAATTACACACACCTAAATCCTTGTTTCAATCTCTGGTTTTGTGGGTACCCAAACCAAAACAATGTTCATTAATGAACAACAGAGCAAACTGTTCTAAACTGTTGAATATGCAAAGCAACAGAAAACTGCTTCTTGCAACATTATTTCTAGTGCTAGCCTAAAATAATCTTAAATCTGCAGTAAAAGTGCTCACGTGCCTCTCTAGAAGAAAGGATTCTACAGGGTGGCGGATGGTATTCAATCTTAGAGAAAGCCTATTGTGCTAAATGAAGCCTGTTCTAAGAAGACTAACCTGTAGTTGCTCCCGGTAGGAGGTATTTCAAATACTCAGTAAATTCTCCTTACTTTCATTTTACCTCCTTATGCTTCATTATGCCCTAAGGAACGCAGCAAATAATTCCCATTGACCCTTGCTGTTTACTGCTTTCCCAATATAGAACTAAATGCTTATCACTCTCTTTCTCGCGATTTAGCCAGACTTAGTCATCACTCCTCTTAATGTCACAGCATTCAGTCATTCTGATTACCCTTCTGTGAATTCCTTCTTGCTGTCCACACGTATCAAGGGTTCCAAGTAAAGTCTTGTCTCAGAAGCAGGGTGCCTAAGACAGGCTTCGGGAAGACTTGAATTTGAATAACAGCAACAGAGAAGAAATAGCGTTTTTATCCCCTTTCTTTCAAATCATTTCTGTATTGAAAGAGCCAGTAGAATCTGTAGCCATTGAATTTCACAGAGGAAACCTAGAATTTTCGGATTCCTCTCCATCAGAGCCACTATTTGCGGTAGATTTTTCTCAGATACACCTGTTTCCTTTGTGCTACGCCTTCACTCCTTTTGTTGTAGGCATCATTAAGCTAATTGCAGCCCCAGTTGGCCTCTATACCCGAGGAAAAAAGTCCAGTATCACTTCAAAACAATTTTTCTAACGGTGCACTTTTCTCTCTGCCTGCTCGTCCTAAAGATGGTCGTATGGCTTCAGGGTTGCTGCTGTTAATACTAGGGAAGGTTTTATTCTTTTGTAAATCTTTATCAGCCCTTTCTTTTTTCTCCAGAATGGCTGCTTTGGGGCCTAGCTGGTTTCTTTAGACAACCATCTTCCTTTCCTAGAGTCGCTGAGGATACAGAAAGGCTGTCATCATTTCCCTATTTGCTCCTGCGGTCACCTCCCTTTGCATATGTGCTTCTTCTCCAAGGCAATTTAGTTTCTCACTGAGCAGAGTTTAACTTTATTATAAATCATATCCAGATCTGCAAGTTAACTAAGAGAAATTTAAAGGGAAAAAATTAAATATTTAGTCCTTCTCAGTAATTTTCAACTTCAGGGAGACAACACATGCTGCTGTTTGACATCACTAGAGTTAAACAAAGGACTTGTATTTTTTATAAGTATATAATCAGGCTAATACTTCATGTTAATACTTCACATGTTATGATACTCACTGTGATAACTTATGAGACCTCAGTTTGTACTCTGCACAACATATGTAAACAAAAGTGGCTAGTCCACACTTCACACTTCACATATGTTGGCTCATTTGAATTTTAACAATAATCTCCATCCTACAGATGACCAAACTTAGTATAAGTGACCTGCTCAACCTACTAATTACAACCGTAGGCAAAATAAAATCTATCCACTCTCCACTTCATCACACTGCTTCTCAGTAACAGACATAATTTCTGTATCTATGTGCTCAAAGTCATTATCACAGTCAGCATACATAATTCAGATAGGAGAAGCCACTCCTTCCCACTGTGTCAATATTAAGAATATGGATTTTTGAATAAGCATAAAACTCATATCTTATATAGTTATCTTTTTAGAGAAATCATGGAATATTATCTCCTGCTTCTTTCTACAACCCTATGATGTCAGAAAGTATTTTTCACAAATTCTGTTAGAAAGCTACAGAAGACACCATTTGCTGTTGGCTGCCCCAACCATGATTTCCAATCCATTATTCCCAACCATCTTCCACAAGTGGGAACAGAAAATCCTGTGGCTAAGATACATGCCAAAGTTGGCTAAGGGATTTCTGGGGAAGCTTTTGCCTTCCTGACAGATGTGATATATTTCCTCTCTCCTTCTTAACTTAAATATGAATGGAATGACCAGAGCCAAAGTAGCCATCTTTCAACCATGAGGGAAAGGCTACAATAAACCTTCTGTGTTTTAACCACAGAAGACTGTGTTTAATCTCCTCTGTTTCTGTGATTTACAGCTGAGCGCGCTGCTAACTGATGCAGGAACAAAACATTTTACAGTAGAGTTTGCCTCCTTTAAGATGGTATTTTAGCAAGAGGTGTCTTCTGAAAAACAATATAGAACAATGGAAATGTTCTGTATCTGTGCTGTCCGATATGGTAGCCATGTATGACTATCAAGCACTTGAAATGTGTCTATTGCAACTGAGGAACTAAATTTATTTCATTTTAAATAACTCAAATTTGGGGTTTCCCAGGTGGCATGGTAGTAAAGAATCCACCTGCCAAAGCAGGAGATGCAAGAGATGCAGATTTGATCTCTGAGTCAGTAAGATTCTCTGGAGGAGGAAATGGTAACCCATTCTAATATTCTTGCCTGGAGAGTTCCATGGACAGAGGAGCCTGGCAGGCTACAGTCCATAGGGTCACTAAGAGTCAAACATGACTGAGCAACTGAGTGTGCGCGTGCACACACACACACACACACACACGTACCCATACACAATTCAACTTTAAATGGAGTGGTAATGGCTACACACTGCACAATGCAATCTAGACATTTTGTTAGTTTTGACACATACGTCAAGTCTCTGGGATAAGTAACTGAAAACTTGTATAAACCTACTCCAAGCAATAAATTATCTTTTTTCAGCCTGAACAAATATACAGTAATAACCCCAAAATGGCATAGAGCAGCCAAATGTTTTAGTAGTTTTAAGACTGTTTCTATTGCCAGAGTGAAATCTTCAGCTGAAAGATCGCTCGAGGTCCTGAACTAACACATGGTTAAAGTACATGTCTTTCGGATGAGACAAAATAGTGAATTCTTAAGCTGAAAGTACAGAAGATTGCCTCATTTTTCTGACAGGCCCCTCAAAAGCATTGACACAAGAGTGTAATTATTCTTAAGATACATCAGTAAGACAAGTTTCATTTCATCCAAGTCATTAACTCTGTAAGTACTGCAGTGGGCAAGATCTGCTTTTAGCAAAGGGTATTCTGGGGGCCTCTAATCCACTTCATCAGCAAGTCTCTGTTCCATATTTCATAGCTTTTTCCTCAAATATATTTTTTCTTGTATTTTATTAGAAAAATATTGTAAAGTACTTATACATCTGAAATTATATCTGAAAATTTCTCTCTGTGCCCCAGGTGTAAAGCTACCATTTATCAGTGTACGTCTTTAGGCAACCACTTAACCTCTTGAGGACTTGGTTTCTTCATCTCTAAGATTATGGTGATAATCATGCCCTTTCTATCTTATAGGATTGTCTTAATAACCCCCCAAAAGTTAATGCATAAAAATGTCCTTTGAATATCACAGTGATTTATCATTTCAAGGTAATAGTATTACAGTTTATTGTAGCTGAAAGTTAAAGTACATATTTTATTACTTGTGATGGCTTTACTCTTAAACCAAGCCCACTGTCTTGAAATGGATATAAAAAAATAGCTTATTTTAAACCCAAACTGAGCACTAGAACTAGTCATCTCAAGGGAAAATATCCATGAACTTTTGAAGAGGTTTAGATGGAATGGTTCCTTGCATCTGTGTTTATTTTGCTGGAGTGAAGTTTGCCTCCGGCAAAGAAATCAGAAAATCTGTATTTCATTTCCCTCTTCATTTATGAAAGAAATATGTTTATATATATATATATATATCTATATATATATCTATCTTTGGGGGGATTTCAAATAAACATATATTGTAAATTCAAGGAAAATCTTTGGAGCCACTTGTAAACAAAATCTATGAAATCACCTCCTCCACCCCCTTAGCCAACCTGGTCTTCCTGACTCAGGAATTAGTCACAGGAATAAAACTATTTTACTAACTCTTTGGCTTCCTTATCAAGAGACTTTGAGGACTGAGATCTTTATTTCCAAGTCTGTTTGTTTTTTACTAAAGGATTTATATAAGAACTTTAGTGGTATGTGTACCAGGCAATCACTGGTGAAGTCACATAGCTAAAGGTACTTTAGACAGCATCCATCTACTGAATTCTTAGAACTTTACTATTAAATTTATTCATATGTATCCATTTATGCCATTTGCTTATTAAAATCAAAAAGAACAATGAAACCCTTTTGATAATCCCAAACAACTGAAATCAAGAAAACAGTTGCAGTACTTTATCAGTTTCTGCTTCCAACGTATTTTTGCAATTAACTTAGCTATATCATATGTTTTAAAATAACAATTCACACATACGAATATAGGTGATAAGAGTTTGCAGTACAATAACACGATACACATGAACTAAAATTCCTCTCCAGTAAAATGTATTCTTTTGAGAGCAAAGCCATTTCTGTCTTAAGGGATGCTCAATCCATACACAGCGTCTAACACACGTCTCCAAAAATAATTATTTATGTACTTATTACATGGCTCCATTGGTTGAAAGAATATAAGTGGGAGATTGTTTTCAAAATTGATTCTCTATTAATATCTAAAATGTTCTTATATTTATTCTTACAACTAAATTAGAGAGGAAGCACCAACAATTAATTCTATCAGTTATCAAGTTACAGTCTCTCTGTTTCAAACCCACCCTTCTATACTCTGCTTAGTGATTCTGAGCTGGGACCCGGCAAACATTTCTGCATTGCGAGTTGGATCCACATTAGGCAATTCTAAATGGTCACTAGAGAGAGAATGAAAGTCCAGAGGACAAAGAAGTGATTTGTTAGCCTGCAGTTTCTGTGAATATCATCCCAACCATGCTTTTTCACCTCAGCAGTGATAGTTCCTTCCTGCGGAGGCAGCTGAATCATTTTGCAGTTTCTCTAGAATGTGTAAAATCAGCCCCACTGTCTCCCTACCCACAGAGATATCAGCACCATCCAGAGAGGTGTGGATCCCAAGCCCATGGAGAACATCCCGTGAATTCAGAGATTCCAGTATCACCAAGCACTACCTCCTCCTCAAAGGTCTGAATTTCAGTTCAGTGAAGTCTCGTTGATTATAACCTCTTCCCTTTGCTCTTTCAGCAAACCTAGGGGTGGTTCCTGCTCCTCAAACTTTAGCATGCCTCAAAATCACCTGGAGAGCTTGTAAATCACAGATCCTTGGCACTCTCTACCGGAGATTCTTATTCAGTATGTCTGGGACAGGGCCTGGGAATCTGACTTTCCATCAAGTTCCCCCAAAATACAGAGGCTTCTGGTCTTGGATTCAGCATGGGTCTTGTCTTTAGACTTAATACTGAGTTCCTAGCCAAAGGGAAATGGGATATGAATAATCCAAGACATGTAGTGGCATTATAGTTCATCAAATTATCATCTCTGGATGACTGATAGAGTTCCCTGGCAGGTCCCAGTGGCTGCTGAGCATGATGTCAATAGAGGCAATAGCAAGGACAGTGGTGTGGGCTCAGTTCTCCTGAGTGCACTGATTTGCTTAAAGGAAGAAAGTGAAAAACTTAGCTTGGGTCTTTAAATATGATGGTGGAGCTCAGGGGAGGGACAGTGGCATCTGTCTGGGTTTAGATGAAACTGAGAATTTTAAAAACTCAAGTCACTCTATCTGTTGTGAGTGAAAGAAGTCTGCTCTCCTATGTTTGGGGAGGTAGCCTTCCCTTGCATAGAATTATAATAACCTCACTTAGAACAGCTGCCCAGGCAAGATGCCCATTATTTTGAAGGCTCATTCCCTAAATGGGGATGCCAATTACCCCAACAACCCCTTATTTCTACTAGACCCATACGCAGAGCAAGATCTCTTCAAGGGAAGGGGAGGATCCTCATTTAATTTCTTCTAGGTGGGAGAGAAAGTAGATACTTTTTGGAGAATTACTATGGAATATCAGTGCTTTCATATTGTGGTACTAAAGAAGACTCTGGAGAGTCCTTTGGACAGCAAGGAGATCAAACCAGTAAATCCTAAAGAAAATCAACTCTGAATATTTATGGAAGGACTGATGCTGCAGCTGAAGCTCCAATACTTTGGCCGTTTCACGTGAAGAGCCAACTCATTAGAAGAGAACCTGATACTGGGAAATATTAAAGGCAAAATGAGAAGAGGGCAGCAGAGGATGAGATGGTTAGATAGCATCTCTGACTCAATGGACATGAATTTGAACAAACTCCCAGAGATACTGGAGGACAGAGGAGCCTGGCGTGTTGCAGTCCATAGGGTCACAAAGAGTCAGACATGACTGAGCGGCTGAACAACAATCATAAACAATCATGTGTTAATTCCACTGTAGCTGTTATTCCAAAATAATATTTATATTGGAGCAAATTACACCAACTATGGTACCTTGTATGAGGGTATTGGCTTACCAAATGCTTTTTTTCTCCATACCAATTAAGAATCATGAAAACAATTTTGCTTTACTTAGAAGGGTCATCAGTATGCCTCAGTACCATCAATATAGCAACTGTACTCACTGCCATGATATGGCCCATGGGGATTCGATTATCTTGGCATTCCAGGCAACATCATACTGGTTGTGGTAGAAGAAAAATGATACCACAGAGATAGCTACATCCTAATCCCCAAACCTGTGAATATTTTACCTATCTGACAGAAGAGACTTTGAAGATATGATTAAGAATATTGAAAAGAGAGTTTATCCAGAAGCAACCGGGTGGACTCAATATAATCACAAGGTCATTTTAAGGGCAGGGGGATCAGGGAAAGCAAGAGAGGGAAGAAGATATGATGATGATATGACGGAATAAAAAGTAAGAGAGACAGAGATTGAGAGGGAGGAGGAGGGAGGGAGACAGAGGCTTGACTTGCAGGTATGTCAACCTGCTGGTTTTGAAGATGGAGGAAGGGCACACAAAGTGAAGGAATGCAGGTGTCCTAGAGAAGCTGGAAAAAATGAAGAAGTGGATTTCCTCACAAAGCCTCCAGAAGGAATGCAGCCTTGTCAACACCTTGATTTTCGGACTTCTGACCATTACAGTTGTAAGATAATAGATGTGTATGGTTTGAGTACACTAAGCTTGTAGTAATCTGCTACAGCAGCACCAGGAAAGGAATATACTGGTCCATTACCCTGATGACATTGTGCTGACTGAATCTAATGAGCAAAAAATAGCAAGTACTTTAGATGCCTTAATGAAATATATGTGAACCAGAGGTTGGGAAATAAATCCCATAAAAACCCAGAGTTCATCACCTCATAAAGTTTCAGGTGATGAAAAAAGTCCCAATGGACACTAGCTACCTTTGTACTTATCATTTTATCTAGTAGGCATAGAACAAAGTAGTCTCTTATTTTGATCTCTTTTTAAAGGACTAGTTCTCTAGGGTCTCTTCAATAAAAATGGACTTATTTTATTTCTGGCTTATATACACATTTATTGTCAGAATTTTAATTGTAATATAAAAACTATCATTTGAATACAGATTCAAGATGTTTGAAAATTTTGAACCTGGAAGCTGCCACCAAAAATAATTGACTACATTTTTATAATGCTAGCTGCTGCTGCTGCGTCGCTTCAGTCATGTCCGACTCTGTGCAACCCCATAGACAGCAACCTACCAGGCTCCCCCGTCCCTGGGATTCTCCAGGCAAGAACACTGGAGTGGGGTGCCATTTCCTTCTCCAATGCATGAAAGTGAAAAGTGAAAGTGAAGTCACTCAGTCATGTCTGACTCTTCGAGACTCCATGGACTGCAGCCTACCAGGCCCCTCCATCCATGGGATTTTCCAGGCAAGAGTACTAGAGTGGGTTGCCATGTCCTTCTCCATGTTATAATGCTAGAGTTTATTTAAAACAAAGGTAAATTAATATTAAAGATATTAATTCTATAGGTGTATATTATAGATATACTTTCAAACTAAAATAGTAAAAGAGACCCAGTTAAGAAAATAAATAATGTGCTGGACTTTGAAAAGAAATGTCTTACTGTACACTTCAATTTTCTAAGGTTTACCAAAGTGTTTTGTAAAAAGAATTTATATGACCTTATAAAATTAAAATGATAATTATTTACTAAAAATATAGTATGTACTAAGCATTCTGAGATCCATTAAATTAAATGCAAAGTTGGGAGAGGTCATAGTTTCCACTCTCTAAAAGCTTGCAATTTGGAACTTAAATAAAGTATTACAATGTTAAAAAGTTACCTAACAGTAAAAAAGCACAGTGCAGGAAAAACACAATAATCCAAAAGAACTGAATACAATATGGATGGACCTGGAAGGTATTATGCAGTCAGAGAAAAACAAATACTATATGTTTTCTCTTATATGTGGAATCTAAAAACAAAATGAATCAACAAATGTAACAAAACAGAAACACACTCACAGATACAGAGAAAAACTCGTGGTTACCAGAGGGAAGAGGAGTGGAGGTAAGGGTAAAACAGGCAAAGGGGATTAAGAGGTACAACTGCTGGATATAAAATAAATAAGTCATAAGGATGTAACATACAGCACAGGGAATATAGTCAATATTTTACAATAGTTTTGTATAGAGTATGAACTTCCCTGGGGGCTCAGTGGTAAGGAATCTGCCTGCCAGGCAGGAGATGTGGATTCAATCCCTGGTTCAGGAAGGAGAAGGAAATGGCAACCCATTCCAGTATTCTTGCCTAGAAAACCCCATGAACAGAGGAGCCTAGAGGGCTACAGGCATGGAGTTGCCAAGAGTCAGACATGACTTAGTGACCGAGCATGCACACTCATGGTGTATAGTTGATAAATATAACAAATTACAAACAAAAAAAAAATAGAATTGAATAGCAGTCTAAACAAAGCTGAGGAAATCAGTAGACTTTGGGGAAGTGGGATTTGAGCTGAGTTTTCAAGGAACGACAAGTAAAGAAAAGAAGCAGAGAGCACTCAACACAGATGGAATGATGAACAAAAATCACACTCTTAAAAGAGAAAAGGACAACTTTTAATACTTCATTTTATAGAGAGAAATTTGAAACTCAGAATGGTTAATATTGGTAAGATTCTGTATTGACATGTCTGAAATGTTAAAGTGTGTTCCTAAAGGCTTCAAAGATTCAAGTGTCCTCAAGTCTACAAGGACAGGTCGAGAAGACGTCTGGTACAACAGTTTCTCCATTCGGATAGTAGCGCATGAATTGACTGCAACATTTGTAGAAGACTTAACATATTCTAAATTGGCTGGGATGAGTTCCTTTTGCCATGCTCATCTATTTTTTAAGTTCTTTAAACTTAACTGATGGGGCTTCCCAAGTGGTGCAGTAGTAAAAAACCCACCTGCCAATGCAAGAGGTGCGGGTTTGATCCCTTTGTCGGGAAGATCCCTGGAGTAGGAAATGGCAACCCACTCCAGTATTCTTGCCTGGAAAATTCCATGCACACAGGAGCCTGGTGGGCTACCTTCCATGCGGTTCTCAAAGAGTTGGACACGACTGAGCGACTGAACACACACACACATAAACTTAAGTGATAGCTACCGTGTTTTCCACATTATAAACAGAGAAAGTATAATATAGAGGGAAAAGTTGACTCCAAGTCAGGAGATTGGAGTCCTGATCCACTTGGACTTGTTCTTATTTAGTCATTCAGTCATATCCACCTCTTCTGTGACCCCAGGGACTGTAGCCCACCAGGCTCCTCTGTCCATGGGATTTCCCAGGCAAGAATTTTAAAGAGGTTTGTCATTTCTCTCTCTTGGGGATCTTCCTGACCCAGGGATCAAACCCATGTCTCCTGCTTGGCAAACAGATTGTTCAGCACTGAGCCACCTGGGAAACCCCCCACTAAGACTACATGATTTTTAAGCTCCATCAGCTCCTAAATCCTATGACAATGTAAAAGTTTTGCTAGGCCAGGATAAAGTATTAAGCAGAACATTATCCTTCCAACTCTAATCCCAATGCTATATTTAGATTAATTTCTCTCTAAAACTAATTAAAATCACTGGCTCTTTTAGGGCAATTTGATCTGCACATCTGATTCATTTTCCTATACTGGTAGAAAGGGAAAGAAACACAAAGGAACATAGTTCTAACTCCACATGGCCCCATCTGTATGCACATCACCAAAGAGAATGCAAAACATTCACAACATCAATAATGTCAGAGTTATTAAAGCAAGTAATTTCCTTTTCCTGATGCCATTTTCATGAACCTTGTTGAAACAGTCTCTTGCACATTTCTTAAGGTCTTTTTTCCAAGTGAGTTTTCCAAGGAAATAGCCTCCCATGTTTATATAGATCTCTTCCAGTTTTGAGCAGAGAAGAGCTCAGGGGACAATCTTTGGGTAAAAGGGTAACTGTACAAGCGATCCTTAACTACTTCCAAAACTTCACTTTGCAGAACTTTCTCATTGTGTTTTCCATGACCATTATTTTGCCAGGACCCTAAGGATATACCATTCTCCTTTTTAAATTCTGGCCCAGATTTCAATTCAAACAAAATATCTTTTCCTTATCTTTTTTTTTTTTTTCCCGGACATCTTAAGCTGATATTTGTAAAGTTCTTTACACAAAAATTAGAAGAAACAATCAAAAAAAATAAAAAAGAATAGACTACTTTATAAAGGGTACATTTCCTCTCCCAAGCTAGTTAATTCACAAAATCACCTTTTGAACACTCAAGTTTAACCCTTCTTTCTATTCCCCTCTTTGCACTTTTCTTCCCAAGTCACAGTATGGCGTAAAGAGTGTCAGTCACTCAGACCTTCTAAGGAAATGAACAGCTAGGGGCTTTGATGTGCAGTGTAACTTTCGTGTTCTATTGAGAGCATTCTTAACAGTGAAGACACAGGAGCTGGTCTCCATCCTTCACTCCTCAACAGTTGGAGCTACTTCCTCATAACTTCATTATCAGTCTTCTTGACTTTGCACCAAAAACAAACAAGCAAGGAAACTCGCAGGAAATAACTCTACAATTATACAAAGTAACTTTTAAAAGTGTCATGAATTTAAAAGGTTGGAGAACCCTCCCTGCTCCTTCCCCACTTCATCACAAGGTAAGCTGTGAGCCTCCCACCCCTCCTTGAGGCCCTAGGGGCTTTCCCAGTGGTCACCCTCTCACTGCACAGATGGAGCCAAAGGTGTTAAGTTTCTCTTATATTTGAAACTAAAACATTCATCATAGTTACAAATCCTTCCTCCAATCTGATGCTTAGAATGACATGGAACATTAATCTCCTCTTTCCTCTAGGGCTTGCCAAGGATCAAAAAAACTTCTGCCTGTAAATGGCTCTCAGCATTGATACATCCTGAAACCGTCTGTGTGCATCAGGAAAGAAACAGAGCTCACTTGCTTCTATGAAAAAAATCCACGTTTTTTCATCCTCGGGGCCTTACTCCTGAGAATCAAATTGGAAAACACCATTTTTAAAGGCACATTCAAAGACAATCTGTGAAGGAAAAAAAAGTAGCTGCTAGAAGCAAGTAAACAATCTATACTTGGATCTCTGAGAACAAGATAAAAGTACTTTGCAAAGAAACAAAATCTAAGGAACTCAGAAAATCTGAAGTCAATTGTGAACCTGATTTGCTGACACTCTTCTCCTAAGAGGAGGGCCTGTGCTGTTTTTTAAAAAATAAATATATAAATAAAGTTGCCTTGCCCATATATAAGAAGCAGAATTTTAGTTTTTTCCTTCATAATATACCAACAGAAACCACCGCAAGCAAGTTTCTACTGCCTGGAGAATAAAGGCCAAATTTCTTGTTATAGTTTACATACCTCTTCATGACGCGGCCCAGCCTGGCTTTCGGACCATATTTCCCTTGTAATCTCATACGCAGCCTTGTTACAGCAGTATTAGTTATTAGCAGTTTTTCACAATTGTCACATTTTCTCAGGTCTGTGCACACACACACATCCCTCACATGCCATCCCTATTTTTGACATACTCACGTCTCCCTCCACACTGTCTACCTAACTTCTATTTCTCCTTCAAAAGTCAGACTAAGTATTATCTATTGGAAGTCTTTTCTGATTGCCATAGGATAAAGCAGATCCCTCTCTATTGTATTGTCCCCTGCACTATGCTAAGAAGAAGGCAATGGCACCCCACTCCAGTACTCTTGCCTGGCAAATCCCATGGACTGAGGAGCCTGGAAGGCTGCAGTCCATGGGGTCGCTGAGGGTCAGACATGACTGAGCGACTTCCCTTTCACTTTTCACTTTGCTGCATTGGAGGAGGAAATGGCAACCCGCTCCAGTGTTCTTGCCTGGAGAATCCCATGGATGGGGAAGCCTGGTGGGCTGCCATCTATGGGGTCGCACAGAGTCAGACACGACTGAAGTGACGCAGCAGTAGCAGCAGCACTATGTTAATGCCCATACTGGGCAAATTTAGGTAGGAAACTTCTCTAATGACACAATGATCTTAATACATTATTTCTCAAGGACTGACGCAGAGAAATTTTTTTAAAAGACTATACCCACGGTAACTGTTTTATAACTATGAATACCGAAAAATAGTTTTATAAAGAATATATAATGCCAAAGCATTAAATAACAAATTTTGTACATTTTAAATTTAATGTGAAAGCTAATATTCTTCCATGTCTTTAAAGTAATTTATTTTATTTATTTGTAAGTACTGATTTATAAGTATGTAGTGATTTCACTCTTGGAAACAAGAGTTCTCTGTTTCAATTTTTATAGCGTCCAGAAAATATAAGCTAATATTTAAATGAATCCAGTGGCGCATCATTTTTATAAAAGCAGTCCTAATTTTATATATATTATCAAGCTTGTACATTGTATTTTCCTAAGGCATCTGTACAATCAACTACAACTAGATAAATATCATTATAAAAAACTGTTAGAATGATTAGAGTAGCATTAAAACAAGCATACTTCCTGTCCCAAGTGTGTTTTGGGCAGGGGTTGGAAGATGGAGAGGATATGTACTTTTATGGACAAGACTAAGTAACAAATACTGCAAGGTAGTATGACTGTGTGGTCTCCTGTATGTTCAGTTCAGTTCAGTCGCTCAGTCATGTCCGACTCTTAGTGACCCCATGAATCGCAGCACGCCAAGCCTCCCTGTCCATCACCAACTCCCGGAGTTCACTCAAACTCACGTCCATCGAGTTGGTGATGCCATCCAACCATCTCATCCTCTGTCGTCCCCTTCTCCTCCTGCCCACAATCCCTCCCAGCATCAGAGTCTTTTCCAATGAGTCAACTCATTGCATGAGGTGGCCAAAGTACTGGAGTTTCAGCTTTAGCGTCATTCCTTCCAAAGTTTCAACTTTAGCATCATTCCAGGACTGATCTCCTTCAGAATGGACTGGTTGGATCTCCTTGCAGTCCAAGGGACTCTCAAGAGTCTTCTCCAACACCACAGTTCAAAAGCATCAATTCTTTGGCGCTTTGGTAAATTTTGCTTTGCTACAATAAATAAATGTGAATAGATTTGTTTTGCTACAATAGAGAGTATAAA
The DNA here is from genome assembly GCF_003369695.1 of Bos indicus x Bos taurus. Taxonomy (NCBI): domain Eukaryota; kingdom Metazoa; phylum Chordata; class Mammalia; order Artiodactyla; family Bovidae; genus Bos; species Bos indicus x Bos taurus. The sequence goes on from NC_040096.1 coordinate 48,591,854, forward strand.
CCAATAGTAGGAGAAGGACACATTTCGAGTTCGGGGAGGTGGAATAGTATGTGGGCTTAAAGTGAGAGTAAGACAGAAATATCGGATGATAGTTGAAGAAATCTTTGGAATCAGAATAAAGGTCTATTTGATTGAATTAAACAACTGGTAGTCAACATGCTTCTAAGAAGGAGATGGACAAAAATACTTATTCTGCAAGAAGCCTGAAGGGGAATAAGACCAACTGGCAAGAGATTGTTTAGAGATAAAACCCTAGTGTAGGAGGATGGTGAGAAGAAAGAGGAAAGAGTCAAAAAGCATTGCACCTCAAGAAGTTCAGGAGTCTTGTGGCCAGCAACACATAAAAATAAGTTAGAGGATAGAAGAGTACCTACAATGTATCCATACAATATTGAAAACTGTCAGTCCTTCTCAGAATAATATATGAATTTATCTCAGATTTAATAAGGAGATTTGGGGGGTTGCAGAGGGAACAGAGGTGATGTGACAAAGTGATTTAATGGTCATCTGGAATATAAACTGACAGAAGTAGCCAACAAAAAAAGCTTAAGGAATAACAAGAGGGAAGTTTCTTTTCTAGTTACTAGAGGCTTTAAAAATGCTAAAATAATGTTAAGTAAAAGCAGTATGTGTCTTAAGAACTGATAGACTGATGATTACACAAAAGACTAGAAAGCCTAGAGGTAATCTACAGTATATGTAAAACTATAATGTGTATTTAAGTTACATTTCAAATTACTGAAACCAACTCAAGAAAAATAGACAATCTGAACAGACCTATAACAAATAAAAAGATTGAATTAGCAATCAAAAAGTTACCCACAAAGAAAAATCCAGGCCCAGATGGCTTTACTGATGAATTCTGCTGCTGCTGCTGCTAAGTCGCTTCAGTCGTGTCCGACTCTGTGCAACCCCATAGACGGCAGCCCACCAGGCTCCCCGTCCCTGAGATTCTCCAGGCAAGAACACTGGAGTGGGTTGCCATTTCCTTCTCCAATGCAGGAAAGTGAAAGGTAAAAGTGAAGTCGCTCAATCGTGTCTGACTCTTCGAGACACCATGGACTGCAGCCTACCAGGCTCCTCCGCCCATGGGATTTTCCAGGCAAGAGTACTGTAGTGGGGTGCCATTGCCTTCTCTACTAAATATTTAAAGAATACCAATCTTTCACAAACTCTTCCAAAAATCAGAAGAGGAGGGAGTACTTCCCACCTTATTCTCAGGCCAGTATTACCCTGATACAAAAACCAAAGACATCATGAGGAAAGAAAACTACAGACCAATATTCTTTATAAATATGGATATAAAAATTCTCAACAAAATACTGGCAAGTTGATTCTAGAAACATAATAAAAAGAATTATATACTATGACCAAGTAGAATTTATCCCAAGGGTAATTTAACATCTGAAAATCAATATAATACCCTCTATAGATACTCAATAAAGGACAGAAACGGTATGGACCTAACAGAAGCAGAAGATATTAAGAAGAGATGGCAAGAATACACAGAAGAACTGTACAAAAAAGATCTTCACGACCCAGATAATCATGATGGTGTGATCACTGACCTAGAGCCAGACATCGTGGAATGTGAAGTCAAGTGGGCCTTAGAAAGCATCACTATGAACAAAGCTAGTGGAGGTGATGGAATTCCAGTTGAACTATTTCAAATCCTGAAAGATGATGCTGTGAAAGTGCTGCACTCAATATGCCAGCAAATTTGGAAAACTCAGCAGTGGCCACAGGACTGGAAAAGGTCAGTTTGCATTCCAATCCCAAAGAAAGGCAATGCCAAAGAATGCTCAAACTACCGCACAATTGCACTCATCTCACACGCTAGTAAAGTGATGCTCAAAATTCTCCAAGCCAAGCTTCAGCAATATGTGAACCGTGAACTTCCTGATGTTCAAGCTGGTTTTAGAAAAGGCAGAGGAACCAGAGATCAAATTGCCAACATCCGCTGGATCATGGAAAAAGCAAGAGAGTTCCAGAAAAACATCTATTTCTGCTTTATTGACTATGCCAAAGCCTTTGACTGTGTGGATCACAATAAACTGTGGAAAATTCTGAAAGAGATGGGAATACCAGACTACCTGACCTGCCTCTTGAGAAATTTGTATGCAGGTCAGGAAGCAACAGTTAGAACTGGACATGGAACAACAGACTGGTTCCAAATAGGAAAAGGAGTTCGTCAAGGCTGTATATTGTCACCCTGTTTATTTAACTTCTATGCAGAGTGCATCATAAGAAACGCTGGACTGGAAGAAACACAAGCTGGAATCAAGATTGCCGTGAGAAATATCAATAACTTCAGATATGCAGATGACACCACCCTTATGGCAGAAAGTGAAGAGGAACTAAAAAGCCTCTTGATGAAAGTGAAAGTGGAGAGTGAAAAAGTTGGCTTAAAGCTCAACATTCAGAAAACGAAGATCATGGCATCCAGTCCCACCACTTCATGGGAAATAGATGGGGAAACAGTGGAAACAGTGTCAGACTTTATTTTTCTGGGCTCCAAAATCACCACAGATGGTGACTGCAGCCATGAAATTAAAAGACGCTTCCTCCTTGGAAGGAAAATTATAACCAACCTAGATAGTATATTGAAAAGCAGAGACATTACTTTGCCAACAAAGGTTCATCTAGTCAAGGCTATGGTTTTTCCAGTGGTCATGTATGGATGTGAGAGTTGGACTGTGAAGAAGGCTGAGCGCTGAAAAATTGATGCTTTTGAACTGTGGTGTTGGAGAAGACTCTTGAGAGTCCCTTGGACTGCAAGGAGATCCAACCAGTCCATTCTAAAGGAGATCAGCCCTGGGATTTCTTTGGAAGGAATGATGCTAAAGCTGAAACTCCAGTACTTTGGCCACCTCATTCGAAGAGTTGACTCATTGGAAAAGACTCTGATGCTGGGAGGGATTGTGGGCAGGAGGAGAAGGGGACGACAGAGGATGAGATGGCTGGATGGCATCACTGACTTGATGGACGTGAGTCTGAGTGAACTCCAGGAGTTGGTGATGGACAGGGAGGCCTGGCGTGCTGCGATTCATGGGGTCGCAAAGTGTCGGACACGACTGAGCGACTGATCTGATCTGATCTGATCTGATAGACAGAAAAAACACATGATCATCCCAATAGAAGCAGAAAAATAATCTGATTAAACCCAACACCTTTTCATAATAGAAACACTAGACAAACTATGAATCAAAGGGAACTTCCATAACACGATAAAGGACATGTACAAAACCCCCAAAGCTAAGGGAATACTTAACTGTGAATAACTGGTTGCTTTCCCTCTAAGATCAGGAACCAGATAAGGGTGTATGTTCTAGTTACTTCCATTCAATATCACATTAGAAGTTCTAATTTAAGCAATTAGGCAAGAAAAATAAATAAAATTTGTCTAAGTTGGAAAGGAAGAAGTAAAACTATCTCTATTCACAGGTAAAATAATCTTGTATGTGAATAATCCTAAGGAACCCACCAGAAAACTATTAATGAGTTCAGCAAATTTGCAAGATACAAGTTCAATATATAAAAATCAATTATATTTTTACATACCTGCAAATAAGCAATCCAAAAATGAAATTCTGAAAACTTCATTTATAATAGCATTGAAAAAGAACAAAAATGCTTAGGAACAAACTTAGTAAAATGCAAAATTTATGCTCTGTATACTATAAACATTATCAAAAGAAATTAAAGAAGATATAAATTAATGGAAATCATTCTGTGATCATGAAGTAGAAGACAATATTATTAAGACATCAATATTCTTCAAATTGACCTACAGATTCAGTGCACTCTTAAGTAGATTTTCAGCTGACTCCTTTATCAAAATAGGAAAGTTGATTCTAATATGCATAATGGAATTTCCAGTGAACCAGAATAGCCAAAACAAGCTTGAAAAAGAGCAGAGAAGGAAGACTCATGCTCCTCAATTTGAAATCTTGCACAAAGTTACAGTAATCAAAACAGCTCGGAGTGGCATAAGGATAGACATATAGACGAATGGAATAAAATTTAGAGTCCAGAAATAAATACATTTGTTTATGGTCAACTGATTTTCAACAAGGATACTAAAATCATAAAATGGAAAAAAGTTGTCATTTCAACAAACGGTTTTGGTACAACTGGATAGCCACATGTGACAAAATAAGGTTGGATCCTTACCTAATACCACTTCCAAAAGTCAATTCAAGATGGACCAAAGACCTAAATGTAAGCATAAAAACTATAAAACTGTTAGAAGAAAACAGGGGTAGATCTATACAACCTTAGATTTGGCCATGTTTTCTTAGATATGACACCAAACTGGAGTAGTGCTCAGTCATTTCTGAGTCTTTGTGATCCCATGAACTATAGCCCACCAGGTTCTCTGTCCATGGAATTTTCCAGGCAAGATACTAAAGTGGGTTGCCATTTCCTACTTCAGGGAATCTTCCTGACCCAGGGATCAAACCCATGTCTCTTGTATCTCCTGAAAGGCAGATTCTTTACCACTATGCCACCTATGATACCAAAAGCACAAGCAATAAAAGAACAAACAGGTAAGCTGAATTTAATCAGAATTTGAAAAACTTTTGTGCATCAACTGAAGAAGACACATGTACCCCAATGTTAACTGTAGCACTATTTATAATAGCTAGGACATGGAAGCAACTTAGATATCTCAACAGATGAATGGACAAAGAAGCTGTAGTACATGTATTCAGTGGAGTACTACTCAGTCATGAAACCGTTTGAGACCATTCTAATCAGGTAGATGAATCTACAGCCTATTATACAGACAGAAGTAAGTCAGAAATAGAAAAAAATATCATATAGAACACATGTATATGGAATCTCAGAGAAGGCAATGGCACCCCACTCCAGTACTCTTGCCTGGAAAATCCCATGGGCAGAGGAGCCTGGTAGGCTGCAGTCCATGGGGTCACGAAGAGTCGGACACGACTGAGCGACTTCACTTTCACTTTTCACTTTCATGCACTGGAGAAGGAAATGGCAACCCACTCCAGTGTTCTTGCCTGGAGAATCCCAGGGGCAGGGGAGCCTGGTGAGCTGAGGTCTATGGGGTCCCACAGAGTTGGACACGACTGAAGTGACTTAACAGCAGTAGCAGCATATGGAATCTAGAAAGATGGTACTGATGAACTTATTTGCAGGGCAGAAATGGTGATGCAGACATGGAGAACAAGCTTACAGACAAGGGCAGGGGAGAGGAAGGAGAGGGTCAGATGAATGCAGAGTAGCATGGAAGCATATACCTACCATATGTAAAATAGATAGCCAATGGAAATTTGCTTTATGATCCAGGGAACCCAAACTGAGGTTCTGTAACAACCTAGAGGGCTGGGAAAGGGTGGAAGGTGGGCTGGAGGTTCAAGAGGGAGGGGACACATGTACACCTATGGCAATTCATGTTGATATATGGCATAAATCACACCAATATTGTAATGCAATCATCAATCAATTAAAAATAAATACAATTTTAAAAAGAAAAACAACAACAAAATAAAACAATAAAACTTTTGTGCATCAAAGATTACTACTAAGAAAGTGAGAAGACATGCATAGAATAGGACGACATTTTTTCAAACCATATATGTAATAATGGTGTAATAACCAGGGTATATAAAGAGCTCCTGTAATTCAACAAACAACCAGATTAAAACATGGGCAAGGCACTTAAACATTTTTCCAAAGATGATAAGCAAATGACCCAAAAGCATATGAAAAGATGCTCACCATCATTAATAATTAGGGAATTGTTAATAAAAGCTCAAGAAGATACCATTTCACACCTACTATGCTTTTGTAACTTGGAAAATGAAGTATCTGCAAGAATGTGGAGAAATTTGAACACTTGTACATTACTGGTGTGAATGTAAAAATGATACAGACAGTGGGGAACCACTTTGGCAATTCTTAAAATGTTAAGATACATACAATCCAGTAATTTCACTCATAGACATAGATTATAAACAATTAAAAATAGATATTCAAATACGTGTGCATATTTCATACAGAGTTACTTGCAGCACTGTTCACAACAGCCAAAAGACAGAAACAATCCAAGTATCTGTTATTTATATTTGGTTATAAAGAGGAATGAAATACTGATAGATGCAACAACGTGGATGAACCTTGAAAAATCATGCTAAGAAGGCAATCACAAAAGAGTAAATGTTACATGATTCTATTTATATAAAACGTCCAGAATAGGTACCACTATAGAGACAGAAAGTGCATTAGCAGTTGCTGGGTGACAGGATAGGGTACCGTGGGGGGAGTAGGGGATGAAAGGGTGACAAATAAAGAATTTTTTGTTACATGATAATAATATTCTAAAATTAACTGTGGTGATGGCCGCACACATCTGTGACTGTATTTAACATCATTGAACTGTATAATTTAAATTGGCTAATTATATAATATTTGAATTATATTTCAATAAACCTGTCTAAAAAAAAGAGAGCATGAGAACTGGAGGAATATACACCAAAATGTTAATAATAGTGAGACTGTGAGCAAGTAAATATGGCCAGTGGCTCACATTAAGATTTTAAGAAAATTCCACGTTCTCAGAACAATTGTTGATACCAGAGAGTGCTTAATAAATGTTGCTGCTGCTGCTGCTAAGTCATTTCAGTCGTGTCCGACTCTGTGCAACCCCATAGATGGCAGCCCACCAGGCTCCCCCGTTCCTGGGATTCTCCAGGCAAGAACACTGGAGTGGGTTGCCATTTCCTTCTCCAATGCAGGAAAGTGAAAAGTGAAAGTGAAGTCGCTCAGTCATGTCCGACCCTCAGCGACCCCATGGACTGCAGCCTTCCAGACTCCTCCATCCATGGGATTTTCCAGGCAAGAGTACTGGAGTGGGATGCCATTGCCTTGGCTGCTATTAAAAAAAATACTTATGCAAACGTCAAAGAAAACACAACTAAAAATCACTCTAGTTATGGCCAAGATGTAGTAAAAGGGACCAAATTCACTCTTTTGCTGAAACATCAAAATAAAAAACAAAAAAAAAGGAAAGAAAGAAAATAAAACAACAAAAAAACATGTAAAAATAATTATGAGGAACTAGACATCAGATAAAAAAGGATAGTGATCCCTAAGAAATAGGAAGCAAACAAGGGAGGGCCACAAATCGTGCCGGTTTACTGTCTTGCATTTCCAACAATGCAGCAGGCGGGGGAAACCATGAAGAGCAGCTAGAAATCTCAGGCTAGAGGACCAGAGGAGAGAAAACTGCATGGAAAGGGAACTCTGGAGAACTGCAGGGAGTTCTCCCAAAGTGTTTGGTTGATTCCTGATCAACACATGCTCTTAAGGAAATTACCCAAGGCCAGGGAAAGAGCTACTCCAAAGAGTTAGAAGTAACAGTGCCTGGTTTCCCCCCAGGTGTGACTAGTGCCTGTTCCCACCAAAATAGACCAGGCAACCTCATGCTTCACAGGGCATTTGGCAGAGAACATAGAAGGGTCTTGCTTCAATATTGGGTGATTGTTAGCTCTAGACTGAGTACTGCTGTGGTCAAACCTAATAAGTTTTAAAAGTAAGAATCCACAATACATAAAGAATCATGTATTCTCAAATCTCAATAAGAGAATACACAATCCAATTAAAAATGGGGGGAAAAATCTCAACAGACACTTCAACAAAGAAGATATACAGAGGCCAAATAAGCACATGAAAAGATGTTCAACATCATATATCCTTAGGAAAACGCAAATTAAAACCACCGTATGATCCCACCTCACATCCACTAGGATGGCTAAAATGTGAGGACTGACCATACCAGTTGTCAGTGATGATGTGGAAGAACTGGAACTCTCATCACTACTGGTCAGGATGTAGAATGGTGCAATCACTTTGGAAAAGGGTTTTGTGGTTTCTTAATAGACATCTACCATAGGAGGTAGCCATTCCCTTCTAGATATTTACTTAGGAGAAAGTATAGGCCCATACAAAGACATATAGGAATATTCATAGCGGCTTTACTTATTACAGATAAAAACTGAAAACAATGCAGATGTCTATCAACAAGGTGAATCAACTGTGATGGTTTTACAATGTAATAATAGTCAGCAATATAAAAAATTAAGCCACTGACACATGAAAAAATACCAATGGATCTCAAAATAATATGCTGCGTGACAGAACTGCCAGACCGAAAAAAAAAGTGCACATACTGTATGATCTCATTTATCACAAAATTCTATAAAATGCTAACTAAACTACAGCAATAGAAAGTACATCAGTGGTTGCCTGGATATGGGCAACAGAAGGACGAGCAGGAAAGAAAGGGACGACACAAAAGGCACAAGGAAATCTGTGGCGATGATTTCACAGATGCATGTAAATGTCAGTGCTTTTCCAACTGAACACTTTATTTGAGAAAAAAACAGTTTATGCCACGACAAAGTTCATGATTTCCTGTTATACAAGGAAATTCATATTTTATATGATACCATACATCTTACCTTCTTTATCCTAAATGAAAAATAACTTATAAAAGGAAAATCATGGCAATTTATATAATAAAAGAAACCTTAGAGATTATTTCATATACTTCCCTCTTTTTCAGAAAAGGAAATTGACCTTTAGAGAGGTAAATCTGCCCCAGGTCACACGACTGGTAATGACTAGGAAAGGACTCCGGAAGCACTCTTTCTATACTCCATGGTTCTTTGAATGTTTCAAACCTTAAGAATAAAATGTCATCTGTGAACATACAGACTGTATATGTTATTACAACTGTTCCTGCAGCTTATTCTAAGTTTTCATTTGGGAGGTAAGAATATTTGTAAGTGTATAAATTTTATTTGAATTATTTACATACTGTAACAGTATGTACTCAGTGACTTCAAGTTTTAAATGAAATATAATTTTTATATGAGTGGACATATCTCTCTGGTAACAGGAAGCTTATAAAATAGAGGTTTCGTAATATTTAAATTTTCTTCTTACTACAGTCTATGTAAAAAACCATAGACCATATCTTTGGACTGGCTATATAATTAGATGTTTATAGAGAATGTACGGAGAAGGCAATAGCACCCCACTCCAGTACTCTTGCCTGGAAAATCCCATGGACAGAGGAGCCTGGTAGGCTCCAGTCCATGGGGCACTAGAGTCGGACACAACTGAGCGACTTCACTTTCACTTTTCACTTTCCTGCATTGGAGAAGGAAATGGCAACCCACTCCAGTGTTCTTGCCTGGAGAATCCCAGGGATGGGGAAGGCTGGTGGGTTGCCATCTATGGGGTCGCACAGAGTCGGATACGACTGAAGCAACTTAGCAGCAGCAGCACAGAATGTACATTCAAAACAGAATCTAAGTTTATTGTCAACTGTGACAAGTTGAACTAAAAATAATTTACTGCCAGTAATGGGAAAATGTATCAAGATTCCAAGTAGTCTTTAAAAGCAAGGTAAGGTTGTTTGAAATAATTCTTCACTATAGAAATCCAATAACTAGGATTTTCTTTGGAACACTAGAGTAGCTGTTACTTTTCATAGGAATGTGGGAGACATGTTCAGAGATCTATTTTTAAATAACAGGAAAGAGGACTTATGTTTTCTGCTATAATCAGTAAACAGAACAAATTTACACTGTATTGAACTTTTCAGTCCCATCTCCACCTCCTTTTGTACTCTCATTTTTTCCAAAAGCACAAAATAACAAAAGTTAAACAGCATAAACATCATGTCTCCTTAATTGCCCCCCTTGCTTGGTGACATATATTCTAACAGGACAGCAGAGAGAAGATGCTGACTTGAAAAACTGAATGCCTCCATACTTATGAGCCAATCTATGGTTTATGTGAACCCAATGGTTTTAGTGGGAAAATATTCAATAAACATGTATATTTAGGCATACTTGCAACTTCTTGGCAGAGAAGGCAATGGCACCCCACTCCAGTACTCTTGCCTGGAAAATCCCATGGATGGAGGAGCCTGGTGGGCTGCAGTCCATGGGGTCGCTAAGAGTTGGACACGACTGAGTGACTTCACTTTCACTTTTCACTTTCATGCATTGGAGAAGGAAATGGCAACCCACTCCAGTGTTCTTGCCTGGAGAATCCCAGGGATGGGGGAGCCTGGTGGGCTGCCATCTATGGGGTCACACAGAGTCGGACACGACTGAAGCAACTTAGCAGCAGCAGCAGCAACTTCTAGGGACCTCAGAATTCATTCATAGGGTATTCTGAAACATTTCCCAAATGTGCTGTGCTAAGCAAACACTAAGTAACAATAATCCTTTTGCTCACCCCTTAGGCGGACATTACCACACATTAAAAGAGAATTGAGGAGAATGATATTAGGCTGCTAGAGCTTTGAACTGGGGGAGGGCATCTGCAGTACTCAGTATTTACAATGAGCACACGATGATTTCTCCTACCTAGTAGAAACCTCAGCCTCAATTCCTGCTAACACTTGACTCTATGCAATGTGATATAGGTTTTTTAAATGCTTTCTTGACCCAGTTTTGAAGCACTGGCTAGAGGCTGGCCACTTCTGCTTCTCGAGCAGTCAGTTAACCTCCATTATCAGCTCTCACACTCTGGGGCCAATATACACCTGCTCTAGCTGCCCCAGGGTCAGGTGCCAGGCAGTCAGTAACAGCCCCCATGCCCCCGAGTTGGCTGACATTGCTCAAATCAGCCAAATCTAAGTCTGTTTGCCCTGCCTCATGCATTCTTTCCCTCTGAAACCACAATAAAGGCACTTGCCCACAGGTCTCCTCTCTGCCTCTGCCTGGTGACTGACCCTAGTTCTGTGTGCCGTGTCCTGCCCAAGGAACTGTGAGCCCAACAAATGATAAAGCCCCTTCTGGCTTCTCTCCATTGATGTTTTGGCCTCACCATACCTCGTTCAAGGTAATAATGGTTAAAAATGAGGTTAAACATTTAACTCAAATCAATAGTATCTGGACAGAGTATAAGCTCTTTATGGGAGAAGTCTGAAATGCAGCATCCGTTTACAAAATAGGATAATCGACGTCTATTTACATAATTAGAGCACCTACCTAACAAGTCAGGACATGTGCTTATATCCTAACACGCTATGTCACATAATTCCAGAAAACACCAGTGAGGTAGAGCTACTATACTACTATACAATATTTATATTAAACATAGGATTCTGAGGCACAGATAAACATCTAAAAGTTGCCTAAAATTACAGAGATAGCAAATGAGGAAACTGGAGTTTGAACGCACGTTTCTATAAATCCAGAACCTAAATTATTAAGCAGCAAGAGCTACTGCCTTCAAGTAGCTGCTCATTCAACAAATATTTATTGAGCACCTATTATATGACGGACATTGTATTACGTAATAGAGAAAAAGACATCAAATTGATTCTCAGGATGCTTACTTTATAGAGACAGCAGGGTTATTTTATCTCTAAGAACAAGATAGCTTGATAGATACCAGATGGATTTTATCTGGGGTGCCACAAAGGTGTAATCATGTACTTGACTAAGCATGACCTCAAACGTACAAATAGATTTGTACTACTACTATCCTTCGCCCTCTCCCTCCATTTACACACACACACACACACACACACACACACACTCCTTTAAACTACTTTTTTTGACTGGTTCTTTCTCTACTGAAAGATGAAATCTCAAGAAAATCTCCTAGTTTTTTTCTGACTACTCTCAAATACTAAAAAGTCCTCAGGTCACTTTTAGCCAAAACAACTTTCTCTTTCAGTATCTGAAAAATGTAATTTAGAGAAATAATCAAACTGTGCACATCCTTCAAAGCTAAAGTGTCCCAGCTTGAGCCCGCTGCAGCCCAGGAAGCCTGCAGTGAGAGCAGCCAGTGTAACTGCTGGTATCTGCTTCACTTCCTCTCCTGGCCTTACATCACCCCCCACCCTGCTCTATGGCTCCTGAACCCCTGGGAGTGAGGGGAGGGCTGTTGTCTGGACTGAGTGTATGTTTACACTCTCAAGGTACTTCTGAGGATTTCTCAGAAATTCAGAATCCCTCCTTAGAAGACTCTTATCGCATGTCCCAGGACCAAGGTAATACCTATAATTCCACTGGCCTCTTCCAAACCCCAACAACCTCAGCCCCAACTCTCTGGTGACCCACTCCACACAGATTCTTGCTGAAATCCTATCAACAGCTATCCATCACCACCACTGTCTACAGCGCCTCCAAAGACTTGCTCTCATGATGTTCCCTTCCTCTGCATGGCCTTTGAGGCCACACCACCACCCAGCCACTGGTGGAAATTCAGGTTTTCCCAAACACAGCCCAATGGCGTCTCACCCTCAGAGCCCTTAAACCTGAGGAAGATACCAATCCATTGGGTCCCCAGTTCTCCACTGTCAAGCTGAGCCTCCCACAAGCTTGAAGTGAGCAGAAAGCACTTGGCTGTCCTCCCCCTTAATGAGGGGAAGGGTGCAGGGTACCTCAAAATCCAGCAATTCCACTTTATCCACTCAGTGCTTTCATACTTTCATGATCACGTCCTCAGCGTGTATAGCATAGGTACCCCAGCACTTCATTCTGGACTATAGGGATGTTCAGCAAATACGATTTTGTTCCTAGCCTTTGAGGCCTCAAGTCAAAACCATTTAACATTCTATTCAGAAACATAAAGAAGGATGCTCACCAGATTAAATAATGCATTCAGTTCAGTTCAGTTGCTCAGTCACGTCTGACTCTTTGTGACCCCATGGACTGCAGCACTCCAGGCTTCCCTGTCCATCACCAACTCCTGGAGCTTGCTCAAACTCATGTCCATCAAGTCGGTGATGCCATCTCACCATCTCATCCTCTGTCGTCCCCTTCTCCTTCCACCTTCAATCTTTCCCAGCATCAGGGTCTTTTCCAATGAGTCAATTCTTTGCATCAGATGGCCAAGTACTGGAGTTTCAGCTTCAGCATCAGTCCTTCCAGTGAATATTCAGGACTTATTTCCTTTATGATTGACTGGTTGGATCTCCTTGCAGTCCAAGGGACTCTCAAAAGTCTTCTCCAACACCACAGTTCAAAAGCATCAATCCTTTGGCACTCACCTTTCTTTTTTTTTTTTAATTTAAATTTATTTATTTTAATTGGAGGTTAATTACTTTATAGTATTGTATTGGTTTTGCCACACATCAACATGAATCCGCCACAGATATACACGTGTTCCCCATCCTGAACACCCCACCCCCTCCCTGTACCATCCCTCTGGGTCGTCCCAGTGCACCAGCCCCTAGCATCCAGTATCATGCATTGAACCTAGACTGGTGACTCATGCATTGAACCTAGACTGGTGACTCGTTTCATATATGATATTATACATGTTTCAATGCCATTCTCCCAAATCATCCCCCTCTCTCCCTCTCCCATAGAGTCCAAAAGACTGTTCTATACATCAGTGTCTCTTTTGCTATTTCACATACAAGGTTATCATTACCATCTTTGTAAATTCCATATATATGCGTTAGTATACTGTATTGGTGTTTTTCTTTCTGGCTTTCTTCACTCTGTATAATAGGCTCCAGTTTCATCCACCTCACTAGAACTGATTCAAATGTATTCTTTTTAATGGCTGAGTAATACTCCATTGTGTATACGTACCACAGCTTTCTTATCCATTCATCTGCTGATGGACATCTAGGTTGCTTCCATGTCCTGGCTATTATAAACAGTGCTGTGATGAACATTGGGGTACACATGTCTCTTTCTCTCCATATCCATATGTGATTACTGGAAAAACCATAGCTTTGACCAGACGGACTTTGTTGGCAAAGCAATGTCTCTGCTTTTTAATACGCTGTCTAGGTTGGTCATAGCTTTTCTTCCAAGGAGCAAGTGTCTTTTAATTTTATGGCTGCAGTCACCATCTGCAGTGATTTTGGAGGCCCCCCCCCTCAAGTAAAGTCTCTCACTGTTTCCATTGTTTCCCCATCTATTTTCCATGAAGTGATTGGACGGGATGCCATGATCTTAGTTTCCTGAATGTTGAGTCTTAAGCCAACTTTTCACTCTCCTCTTTCACTTTCATCAAGAGGCTCTTTAGTTCTTACATAGCACAGCAAAAACTGTCTGTATTTATATGGTTGTTTTCTAATATTTTTCATTAAGGAAAATGGATTTATCTTCTAATTCTCACTCTGCTCTTAGAAATGGTTTGTGAACCTTGGTAAATCATCAGTCCTCAGGGGCTTCGCCTAAAATTATACCAAACTATAAAGTTATTTAAAGTTTGTTGAAAAGTCTCTCCAAGAAAATATACCTCTGTCATTTGAGGCTAACATACATCAATCTTCTTAGCCCAGAAAAGACAGAAAAACTAAACTTAGCCAGAGAGCAGCAGGAGAACTGCCTTTGAATAGCCCAAATTCCTGACATCATGTTCTGCCTCTCAGGGACGAATTAAAACTCTCCCCTTCACAATCTCAGAAGCAAGTCACCTATACATTCCAGCCTGCCATTGTGTTTCAGTCCTGGTCACTAAGCTTCTGACTTGTTCTCTGTGCCCAGTTCCTTACCATGTTAACCCGGCCAGCAGACAAGTTTATCCGGGACAATCCTCCTCCCAAAGACAAAGACACACTCCGAATAAGCCAAGCATGAGGATGCTTGTGCCTGTTGGCAGATTCCTCAGAAGTGAGCCTGATTCATGAGTACCCATGGTCCTGGAACCACTTCTCAGGGACCCCATTATCTCAGAATGAGCTCCCCTTCAGCTGTTCCCTGACCCTAAGGTAGGACACAATTCACTGCCACCTCATCACAGCACCTACTCCCACCCAGGATCCTAAGCTGCTACTGCTACTGCTAAGTCGCTTCAGTCGTGTCCGACTCTGTGCAACCCAATGGAGGCAGCCCACCAGGCTCCCCCGTCCCTAGGATTCTCCAGGCAAGAACACTGGAGTGGGTTGCCATTTCCTTCTCCAATGCATGAAAGTGAAAAGTGAAAGTAAAGTTGTTCAGTCGTGTCCGACTCTTCGCGACCCCATGGATAGCAGCCTACCAGGCTCCTCTGTCCATGGGATTTTCCAGGCAAGAGTACTGGAGCGGGGTGCCACTGCCTTCTCCAGATCCTAAGCATTAGGATGCAAAGTGTTTAACATAAATGCCAAATGGTGCTAACTGGGCTAAAAGAATGCATCTTTCTAAATATTTTGTTTTCAATTTCCTCCTTTACACTGTTATTTTTAAAGAAGAGATCTTTCTCCATTGTTTTGTATGGGTGACATAGAGGAACCTCACTTTGAATCAAAATTGCATCACTTTCTTTTCTGTCCTTAGAGCATAGGTTCCACAAACATAAAGAAGATAACTGATGTTATTTAAGAAATATACGATGGGACAATCAATAAAAACAATTAAGTATGATGACTCTAGTACAGATGTCTGAATCCAGTATTTCTGAAAAGCTTTTGACAACGTCCAAATTGTATGAAAGGATTTGCAGTGGCATCTCAAAATTTAAGTATTTTGTCCTTCCTTCAAGTACCAGCCAAGAGTGGAAGAGTCTTCACAGACAAGCTAATTGAGAAGTTCTGGAAAGCAAGTCATTAGCACATGGTCATTTTTCTCTCTGTTGATGCCTTATTTGAGGCACTGATATTTATCAGTCCATAGCTAATAGTTCTATAGGTCCTGGATCAATATAATCTTTTCTAATGTTAGGGACTGGATGTTTGTGTTCTCCCACTTGCAGATTCATATGTTGAGGCTCAAACCACCAGTGTAATTGTATTTGGAGTAATTAAGGTTAGGTGAGGTCGTAACAGTGAGACCCTGATCTGATAGGATTTGTGTCCTTATTAAATGTAATTAAAAAGAAAAAAAAGAAGAGACACTAAAAAGCATGGAAAATTAATGGTAACATAAAGACATAACAAGAACATGGCCATCTACAAGCTAGAAAGAAGGTTCACACCAGAAACGGAATTGCCAGAAACTTAATCTTGGACTTTAGCATCAGAGTCACTTGGTCTATATACTCTGTTATATCATTCTGAGCCAACTAACACACCAAGGAAACTATAAGTGGAAGAGAGACAAAAAGGCATTTTCTTCTTCTTTATCAAAGTGGGATCCCAGAAATTCTCCAGTGTATATAAAAATATTAATACCTTGTTTTGTCACACTGTCCATACATTAGTCCTATTTAGACCATAAAGAAAGCTGAGCGCCAAAGAATTGATGGTTTTGAACTGTGCTGTTGGAGAAGACTCTTGAGAGTCCCTTGGACTGCAAGGAGATCAGTCTGAAAGGAAATCAGTCCTGAATATTCACTGGAAGGACTGATGCTGAAGCTGATGCAAAGAACTGACTCATTAGAAAAGACCCTGATGCTGGGAAAAACTGAAGGCGGGAGGAGAAGGGGATGACAGAGGATGAGATGGTTGGATGGCATCACTGATGTGATGGACATGAGTTTGAGCAAGCTCCAGGAGTTGGTGATGGATAGGCAGCTGGCGTGCTGCAGTCCATGAGATCTCAGAGTTGGACACAACTGAGTGACTGAACTGAACTGATTCTTCACAGTTTTGTAGTTAGGCAGAGCTAGCATTATTGGAGAAGTCAGTGGCACCCCACTCCTGTACTCTTGCCTGGAAAATCCCATGGATGGAGAGGCCTGGTAGGCTGCAGTCTGTGGGGTTGCGAAGAGTCAGACACGACTGAGCAACTTCACTTTCACTTTCATGCATTGGAGAAGAAAATGGCAACCCACTCCAGTGTTCTTGCCTGGAGAATCCCAGGGGCGGTGGAGCCTGGTGGGCTGCTGTCTATGGGGTCGCACAGAGTCGGACACTACTGAAGTGACTTAGCAGCAGCAGCATTATTAATCCCACTATACAGATGAGATTAGCTAAGCCAAGATTAGACCCAGAGCTTCTGACTCTTGGCCCAACCTTCTTTCACTGCATCTCATGCCAGCTGATTCAGAGTAGCTTTAGAGCTTTCTGCTGAGTCAGCTCATAGTCAGAGTTTCTCTGGAAAGCCTAGCACTGGTTCAAGAATAAGACACTAGATCAACAAAGGTACCTCTTAACAGACAAACAGATTTACCTGCCATTGGTCAGGAGAACCATTATCTATTCATTAACAAAATTAAAGAAACAAAAAGAAAATTAAAGCTGGAGTTGTGCTCAATTTCAATAATTTTGATTATTAATTTAGAGCGATAGTAATTTTCACCTTTTACCAAAAGCTTCTTTTATACCATTTTTGGGTTCTGATTGTGGACACAAAGTAGTAAATCTTGGCCACTCTTCACCCTGGAACATGCCATCTAGAGCTCCTGGGAGAAAGCTTGGCTGCAACTTAAAGTTCAGTACATCCACCCTTCTGATTAATTTGAAGCAGTGGAGCATTTAAAGAAACAAGTGCTATCTGGAGGATTAATGTTCCACATCCTATTGAGAAGCCCTTCTACAGACTGTGCTGCTATTTTTTAAAAATATCTGAGCTCTGAATGTCACTCCATTAATAAAGATTTCAGCAGCTTAGTCATTAGTTAAGCTTACCATCAGAAAAACACCACCACCTTACCATTAGAACAACATATACTTTCTGGGTCATTTTTCTGTTGCACAAATCAATGATGAAAAACTTCAAAACTGAATCAATGTTGGATTGTTGAGTACAACTGATTTGAGGCTCATATTCAAAATATTTATTTTATCCATAAATAACATCTTAAAATGTGTCTCTTTCCTAATAGGCAGTCAAAAACCCCTTTTACTGACCTTGGGTTTCAATGACCCCTAATAAAGAATGTCTCCCTTTGCTCCCTTTTCAACCACTCCTGAGGATGACAGCCAAACCCTTCGGTGAGGGGAAATTTTGGTTGCCTTTAGTATGTAAGCTTCTCAATGTCAGCAGATATACCATTCTCTCCTTTAGGATGAGTTTACACTGCTGAAAAATGGAGACCTTTCTCTGACTATTCATGCCTCTCCAGATTGGCTGTCAAAAGCCTTTCATATTCAGTCTTTTTATTTGTCCCCAAAGGAGTCAGTCTCTCCTAATTAGTCCTCAAATGGTTATCCCATTCAGGAAGAGTGGAATATTTGTTTGCTATAGAATATAAGTTTATTTGAGTTAAAATAGCATTTTTTCTGTAGAAATTTTTATATGCATCCAGAGGAAAGGGAGAGTTTAAAATCAGAAATATCAAAAATTAATAGGAAGCATTTTTAAAACAATTATGAGGAATCATTAACAACCTAAATATCCAGTAATAGAGATTTGGTGTGGGGATATATATACATATATATCTAGAAAGAGAGAGAGAAAGAGAGAGAGAGAGAGATCTGGTAAGAGGTGAGAGAGAGAGAGAGAGATGTACACATACATATATATGTATTTGGTATGGGGAGATATATATATCAAATCTCTATTATTGGATATCTATATACATAAAGAGAGAGAGACTGAGATTTTTATTCAAAAGAACTCTGCATCTAACATAAATAATCCTGATTCTTCTGGTTCTACATAGTAGACTATTGACATAGATTTTTATGTCTTCTTCCTCAAAAATGCCTGTATAAAGGACAATCAAGAAATACAAAAGCTAGCAAGCACACAGAAGCACTAAAGAGGTGAGAGAGAGAGACCTTAGCAGACCAGAGATTTATTAAAATCTTTAGAAAATGGCAAGGAGATGCATCATCTTGTCAGATCAAATAAAAGCAAAGAAGCACATGTTCCAGCACTGCAGACACCTGGCCTCACACTGAAAGAAGCAAATGCTAAGCAGAATAAATGGGAAAGACCAATACCCAGAAACATCGCCATGAAATTCTGTAACACACCAAAGATAAAGAGAATATCATAGAAACTTCCAGGAAAGGACTGTGGAACTTCTCTGTTATCTCACTGTATTCATTATCTGAGTTCTTACAGCCAGGAGATTCCACCAGGAAGCAGTCGTCGCTCAAAAATTTTACCCGTATTGGCCACCTGTAAAATTAGTCCTGACTCAAATACTCAGGCCACGTCACACTAACATCTGTCCTCACCAATCACATCAGAGTCTATCTGGGTCAATCTTTTATTGAATTTGTAATAGATACATGATTAAAATGAGCAAGTCGTAAACATTTAATAAATGTATAATAATATTAATAAATTATAGCACAAATTGATTTTAAAATTGCAAATCTTGAAAAGATGTTAGACTTCATAGAGGTGACCTAAGTCACCAACAAAGCTACTACTAAATGAGAATTAAAAGAGATCAGTTAAGGCTGGATGAGGAGAAAACCAATCAGAAGAATGACGAGAAGAAAGTCAAAGTGTTAGTCAAAGTCAAAGACAAGAAGAAACTCAGTCATGTCTGACTCTTTGAGACCCCCATGACCTGCAGCTTACCATCTCCTCTGTCCATGGAATTCTCCAGACAAGAATACTTGAGTGGGTTCCCATGCCCTCCTCCAGAGGATCTTCCTGACCCAGAAAGGACTGAACCTGGGTCTCCTGCATTGTAGGTGGACTGTTAACCAACAGGAAAGCCCCAGGGAAGTTTTCAAGAGATTCATTTAAAAATCAAAGGCTTCTGGGGGGAAGTCTTGTAATATTTTTGCAGAAATTTTTATGATTGTGCAGGAAGTGAAATATAAACTTAGAAAATATCATACTATGCTATCATTTATTTTTTATCAGAAAGCAGTACTCCACAAACAATTCAATTTAAATAGATTTATATTAAGAGGGCTTTTCTAATGCTACCTTTCCCAAGAAACAGAAGACTCACTATAGATAAAAAGGAACCAAAAACAGGATGGCATTAGTCTTCTCATGAACAACAATAAATGCTGAAAATAGTGAAATAAAGTATGAAATTTTTTAAAATTCTGAAATAAAAATTACATCATTTTTAATATTTTTAACAATTCTATACATAATCAAACTACCAACCAAATGTGAAAGCAAAAGAATGACAAGAACTCTGAAGGATAACCTTCCATGTACTCTTTTGACATATTTTAAAAATGGAAGGAAGGAAGAAAGGGAGAGAGAGAGAGAGAAAGAGAGGAAGACAGAAAAGAAAAGCAAGTCAAGAACATGGAATGAAAGGCATGAGATTTCTGCTTCAGGTAATAAAAGACTAAGTAATTTAAACAAACCAAATCACACTCTGGGGGGAAAAGATACATAAAGCTTGATTAAATATATTATTTAAAAATCTTAAAAGCATCAAAGATACATCAAGATGGTCTTACCTGGTGACTCAGATGGTAAAGAATCTGCTTGCAATGCAGGAGACCTGGGTTCGATCCCTGGGTCAGTAAGATCCCCTGGAGAAGGAAATGGCTACCGACTCCAGTATTCTTGCCTGGAGAATTCCATGGACTGAGAAGCCTGGCAGGCTATAGTCCAGGGAGTTGCAAAGAGTTGAACACAACTGAGCAACTAACACTTTCACTATGTTAAGATAATGAGGAATTACAGGATACAAATTCAAAACTTGGGAAAAGTTTTGCCCTGACTGACTGACTTTTAAGATGCATGATATGTTTTGGAGTCAAGAAGGCCAAGTCAAAACAGAAGCTGCAAGTCTATAGGACTTGGGGACACTTGCCAGGCCTTAGGTTCTTTATTAAACTTCTGGGGCCACCATGGTTTCCATCTATCAGAGTAGATACTGAATCAGTTTTCTGGAAAAAGCAAGCATTCTAAAATTCCATTTACTTTTTTATATAACAGGGGCTATGATGAGATGAGGAATGTCCCAGTTATTCATGAATCATTTCAAGAAATTTGCTATAAGCACATTACATTCAAGACAGTTCAGTTCAGTTCAGTCACTCAGTTGTGTCCAACTCTTTGCGACCCCATGGACTGTAGCACACCAGGTTTCCCTGTCCATCACCAACTCCCGGAGCTTGCTCAAACTCTAATCCATCAAGTCAGTATGCCATCCAACCATTTCATCCTCTGTCATCCCTGTCTCCTCCTGCCTTCAATCTTTCCCAGCATCAGGGTCTTTTCCAAGCAGTCAGTTCTTCACATCAGGCGACCAAAGTATTGGAGCTTCAGCTTCAGCATCAGTCCTACCAATGAACACCCAGGACTGATCTTTAGGAGGGACTGGTTAGATCTACTTGCAGCTCAAGGGACTCTCAAGAGTCTTCTCCAACACCACAGTTCAAAAGCATCAATTCTTTGGCGCTCAGCTTTCTTTATGATCCAACTCTCACATCCATACATGACTACTGGAAAAACCATAGCTTTGACTAGACAGACCTTTGTTGGCAAAGTAATGTCTCTACTTTTTAATATTCTGTCTAGGTTGGTCATAGCTTTTTTCCCAAGGAGCAAGCATCGTTTAATTTCATGGCTGCAGTCACCATCTGCAGTGACATTCAAGACAGTCATCTCTTAAATCCTGAAAAAGAACAGCAGATATGGCGACTTCTTGGGGAGACCCTGACAATACTCCTCCTGATTTTAATTCCTAAGAAAGTAAAGATGGAAAATATGAGCAAGTACCAGCAGCAAAGTAGCTTACTTCTGGAGAAATTAAAGATCTAGTGACAAAATGTGACATAAAAATAGAACATGCAGAAAATCTGATGGCAGGATTGTTCATTTATATTCTTTGCTACATTCATAGAAGATTTGAGGGGTTAAACAACCATGCAAATGAAATCAAAGATTCAGACTCTGATTTGAGGATCTTCCAACATTACAAAGGAATGGAGTGCTGTAACGAACTTCAGATATTTTCTGTTCTGCCATATTCATTCTAGGTTTTCTTCTGTGATCATGATCAAACATCTCAATCTTTCACTACCGATTTATGTTGACTTCAGGACTACTTGCTTCTGTCATCAAAATCTGCTTGAAATTTGTTATATCTGTTGTGTGTATCAATAGTCTGCAATTTTGCTACATTTCTGCTACCTGTGACATGGTCTTTAAAATTTCATTGCCTCTTTTCTGAAAGCAAAGTAGAAAAAAACAAAAAATGACTGAGTAATGATAAAATACGTATTCTTTCCATGTCCCAGGCTATCAGTTGAAATTGTAATAGAGGAAGCTATTACTTCAGAAAGTCTTTGACAAGAAACTATATAAAAAATACATATTGTTATTTTAAGGTAGCTAGTTTCTTAGGAGTGTTTCCAAAGCAATACTTATTTTTAAAAGAAAGTCATTCTGTGTATGTATGTATGTGTATATATATGTAAGTTTTCTAACTAATTTTTTTACCAGAAATGGAGAAGAAATTTATCGCTATTTTAATAGGATGATTATTTGTCAGTGTAAGGTTTGGGGTTTAATTATACATTTAGTGCATGTAGGTCACTCACATTTCAGAAGGTTCAATTCAATAGGATATAAAATATTACTAAATATAACAATGACATAATTCTAATAACTAATAAACTATAAGTATAAAAAGCAAAATGTTGAAGGATGATAAGGAGAAATTGACACATTTATAATTATAACACATCTTTTCAATAATAGATAAAGCAGAGACAAAAACCATAAAGGTCCTAAAAAAGCATCAACACTTCACAAGACTGAAGTTAAACTGAGAATATGCTGTAATTAGCACACTTTATTAGAAACTATATTTCTAAGGGCTTCCCCAGTGGCTCAGTGGTAAAGAATTCACCTACAGTGCAGGAGATACAGAGACGTGGGTTCAATCCCTGGGTCAGGAAGATCCTCTGGAGGAGGAAATGGCAACCCACTCTAGTAATCTTGCCTGGAAAATCCCACGGACAGAGGAGCCTGGCAGGCTACTGTCCAAGGGGTCACAAAAGAGTCAGACAGGACAGAGAGACTAAACAAAATCAATATATACTTCTAAAAACAATAATACAGATTTTTCTGGTAACCAAGATGGACAGTAGCTACTTTCCTACCACAAACTACTAGAAAATATATGAAATGACAATTTTAAGACAATGGACAAAAAGCAAGACAAGACTGTGATCCATGAAAGAAGAGAAGCAAGCAAGAAGAGCTCTACTGTTGACTAAGCTTATGTCCTGGGAGGTAGTTACCAGGATGCAGTGGGAAGCTGGGGGGGAGGGTCAACACAGAACCAGGCGCACAGAGCTAGGGAGAGTTTGTGATCTTATAATAGGTGAGGAATCACGTAAAATCTTCAAAAGTATATTCCCTAAATAGTGGGGCTACATTAGCTATAAATATAAAACATTCCAACTGATACAATGTAAATACACTGCATAGAAAAATAAAATCCAATAATATTAAAAGGAAAATAAAATCTAGCACCAGAAATGCACAAGTTATAATATCTAACATGTAATAAAAAAATTGCCATGCAACAAGCAGGAAACTAACTTGTAATAGAAAATATCAACCAATAGAAAAACAGACACAGAAACAGAGATGACAGAACTAGTGAACAAAGATGTTAAAATGCTTTGTATTTTAAGAAGGGAGGGATATGTGAGCAGTCTGAGAAGAGAAATAGAAGGTATATTTTTTTAAAAAGTTTAAAGATGAAAAATAAACTTGAAATTTACAATACACCAGATAAAATTAACATTTTTTTAGACACCACAAAAGAAAAAATCAGCAGATTTGAAGACACAGCCATAGAAACCATCCAAATGAACACTAACCCAGAACATCAGTGATCTGAAGAACAATATCAGGCATTCTAACATACATGTAATTGATGCATATGAAGAAGATAGGCATGAATGGAAAAAAAATATTTGAATAAACAATGGCCTCTTTGAAAGTTGATGAAAAAATACATAAAAAACCACAGATCTAAGCCAAATAAATGCCAATGAGAAGAACTATTTTTTAAAATGTCAAGGCATATCAGAATCAAATTGTTAAGCACCCATGAATAAAATCATAAAAATAGCCAGAGGGAAAAAAGACACGTTATATATAAAGAAACAATGATTTAAATGACAACATACTTATCAAAAACTATTCAAGCCAGAATATAGTAGACATTAAAACACTGAAAGAAAGAAGCGCATTACCTAGAATTCTTTTGTCAGCTAGACAAGTATCTTATGAAAATAAAGACAAACACTTTTCAGAAAAATAAAAGTTAAGAGAATTTATCCCTAGCTCCTGCCCTGCAAGAAATGTTAATGAAAGTTCTTTAAGCAGAAGGAAAGTGATACCAGAGGAAAATCTGACTCTACACAAAGAAATAAAGAGAGGTAAATGGTAAAAATAAAGTCTTAATAATAGCAGATTAAAATCCTACAAAGTATTTATCAGATTACAACAGTCTACAGACTACAACTAGAAATTATAATAAGAAAATTTTCTGGAAATCTGTAAGTTATCTGCACATTAAACAGCATATTTATAAATAAGCTATGGGTCAAAGAAGCACCACAAAGAAAAAACTAGAATATATTTAGAACTGAATGAAAATTTAAAACCACAGTATATCAAAATTTGTGGGATGAGATTAATAAATTGCTTAGAGGGAAAAATAACTGCTTACGTCAGAAAAGAAGAAAAATCTTGAATTCATGATATAAGGGTTCACATTGATAAACTGTAAAGAGAAGAAAGTAGTAAAAAAAAAAATTTATGGTTTTAGAAAGCAGGCCCTTTAGGATGAGGTTCTGGAACTGGATCACTCATTGGTCAGACAATATCCAGTACCCAGGATGATGAAAAGTGTGTGGTGATAACCTCTCAGGTGTGCTGTCAGATCACCATTACTAGGACTCTCACTGAATTGGGACACAGTACAAGTGGAAAGCCCTGGTGCTGCTGCTGCTAAGTTACTTCAGTCGTGTCTGACTCTGTGCAACCCCATAGACAGCAGCCCACCAGGCTCTGCCGTCCCTGGGATTCTCCAGGCAAGAACACTGGAGTGGGTTGATGACTTAGTGGTAAAGAATCCGCCTGCAATACAGTAGATGCAAGTTTGATCCTGGGGTCAGGAAGATCCGCTGGAGAAGGAAATGGCAATCCACTCTAGTATTCTTGCCTGGGAAATCCCATAGACAGAGGAGCCTGGTAGGCTATGATCTACGGGCTTGCAAAAAAGTAGGACATGACTTAGCAACTGAATAAGTGGAAAGGGAAGCATATATGATTATTCAGTTATTCTGGCAGGTGGGACTTTTTTCTCTCATCGGTTTTTTCTTAATTTTCTATGACTAGCATAAACTGGAGAAGGCAATGGCACCCCACTCCAGTACTCTTGCCTGGAAAATCCCATGGACCGAGGGGCCTGGTGGGCTGCAGTCCATGGGGTCACTAAGAGTTGGACATGACTAGGCAACTTCACTTTCACTTTTCACTTTCATGCATTGGAGAAGGAAATGGCAACCCACTCCAGTGTTCTTGCCTGGAGAATCCCAGGGACAGGGGAGCCTGGTGGGCAGCCATCTATGGGGTCACACAGAGTTGGACATGACTGAAGTGACTTAGCAGCAGCAGCAGCATAAACTACTTTTCTAATTAAAAGAACCTTTTAAGGAAAAAATTTAAGATCTGGCTAGACACTACTAAGAAATCTCTAAGGTCAAAAGAGTTTTACCTATATCAGTTCAGTTCAGCTCAGTCGTGTCTGACTCTTTGCGACCCTATGAATCACAGCATGCCAGGCCTCCCTGTCCATCACTAACTCCCAGAGTTTACCCAAACTCATGTCCATTGAGTCGGTGATGCCATCCAATCATCTCATCCTCTGTATATAAATATCAAAATCATTGCATTTAAGAACCCCAATGTACTTCAAGGATAAACCAGTTTATTTTATAGATTAGGAATCCAAGAAATACAGAACTGAAGATGATTGCCTAGGGTCACACTCAAGTTAGCAGAAAATATAAAACTAAATAGTGACCAAAATTTCTGAACTATAAATGAGAACATATGATCTGACTAGGTTTTGCCATCACTTTCAGAATAAAGATCACCCGAAAAACAGAATTTGGAGGAGGTTTAAAAAAAACAACAACCTGGCACCATCAGAATATTTAGGTTATGAATGGAGTTAGTAGGACACAGTATTTTAAAGTGGTGCTATTCAAAGTAAATTGTTGCAATGTACATAAAACTTTCTTTGCTATAAACCCCTGCTCTTCCTTTTGTGTTTCAGAGAAATATATTGAGCTTGAATAATTTTTCACACATGATTCTCTCATCCTTTCACTTCCAATTAGGCCATACATTAATAGAAGGCAGGGATTTTCTCTTAGCTTGATTATTTTCCTTCAAGAATTCTCCATAGACATTTACTTAATATTTGTTGATTTGCTTCTGTATACAGACCCAGACAGTTGAAAGAAGCAAGAATTGAAGAAAAAGTAGAAGCATGAGGATTTCTTTTTTTTTTTTTAATTTTATTTTTAAACTTTACAATATTGTACTAGTTTTGCCAAATATCAAAATGAATCCGCCACAGGTATATATGTGTTCCCCACCCGGAACCCTCCTCCCTCCTCCCTCCCCATACCATCCCTCTGGGTGGTCCCAGCGCACCAGCCCCAAGCATCCAGTATGGTGCATCGAACCTGGACTGGCGACTCGTTTCATACATGATATTATACATGTTTCAAAGGATTTCTTTTCACTGTGATTCCAACTTTCCTACTCAATGTCTTGAGAACTTTTACCGACTGTGTATTTGAAAGGTGGGTAAAATGGGTGAAAAACTACTCCAGCTTTGACACCTCTGTGTGCCCTCTGGAAATAGTGCGCTAAACACATCCTTAAGCCTGAGGCCAAGTTCAAATCGGCCATTATAGGGCACATTGCCCCTTTTTTACACTCTGTAAATTGTCCTCCCCGCCAGGGTTAATTGAGGGGAAGGGTGGGTCCAGATTTGTCAGACAGCTGCCAAGCTCACAGCCCTCCTCAGCAGCACAGCCCGTCCACCTGCTCTTGCCGCCACAAGGCCGGCCAGCATGAACCCTCATTTTGTTCTTGTTAACAGCTAAGAACCACAGTGATTATGATTTATTCAAACTAAGCCCAAATCTTTCATGAGGAAAAAAAAAGGGGGCCTGGTTAAAAAGGAAGAAGAAAGTTTAGAGCTAGAGTTCCCATAAGGATCCTTCCACAATTTAAATTCTGACTAGATGTTTATGGATCTCAAGTGAAAATATTAAAAGAACCAAAAAAAAAAGGGGGGGGAAAGGCAGCCTCGGAGAGAGCATAGTAAATTGGAAAAGAAATATGCAACATGGATTCCCCAAAGACAATTAGCTTAATGATTTCTGTGAGCATCCACTGCATTCAGGGTATATTGACTGACGTTATTGCTAATAAGACTAAATGACCTTAAACATTTCTATACAATCAGTTACATTCCACAGAGTATTTATTATCAGTGGGATTTTGATAGCAATTCAGCTCTTACACACTAGGAGAGATTTTCTTTTGATATTTAAAGTTGGCACACAAGGGGAATACTATACTTAAACATCTGTGGGGGGAGGGGTAAATGAAAAACACAAATATAAATCATTATATAATTTCTTCCAATTTTGAAGTTCTGTATTCCTATATCCTGCTTTTATCCATTTCTTTGTAGCTAAATGTGGACTCTAGATTCACCTTTGATAAATGTTTGAAGAAGATCAAAGTTTTACTGTTTCAGAAAAAAAATAATTTGAATAAAGTTACAAACTAGTAATTAATTAACTGATAATTAAGACAGCCTAATATATGGTTAATATTTCTAGTAAATACACTTGGGCCTCTGGAACGCACTGAAATGAAATGAACTACTGAGCAGCCCATCACTGGAAACCCTCGGCTAAAAGGGAGGTACTCAAGGAAGCTAGAAAGGAGACTCCTACACTGGAGAAAAGGCTGGGCTAGGGGACTCCAGTTTCATTCCAGCCATGACACTAGTACCACAAAATGGCATTTCAAGTCAAGATCACATGAAAATCAAGACTGCACAGGGACCTGCATGAATTCCCCTTCTTTCTGCTCGAGAGCTGACCTACAAATCCCATGGATGGAAAATCTACCGACATCAGTTCCCTCTCCAAGAGGCCTCCATGTAGAAATCTAGGCAGATCTTATCACTACTTCATGTGGAAAGACTTCAGGTGTCCTAGCTGGTTTTCTACAACTGAATTTTTGAGATTAATCTGGAAAGTGGAGACGCCAGGAGTAAGGGAACCACTATCCATCCACTATCTAACCACTGAGTACAATTTCAATATGAAACACCATGAGAAAATAGCTCTGGGATGGGAGGTGGCCAGGGCTGCCACATAGCGTTGTTAATTTATGCACTTTAAAGATCCCCTGGAGGAGGACATGGCAACCCACTCCAGTATTCTTGCCTGGAAAATCACATGGACAGAGAAACCTGGTGAGCTACAGACCACAGGGTTGCAAAGAGTCAAACATGACTGAAGCAACTGAGCATGCACACACCCACAGAGACTCCGTATTCAAGAGGTTATCACTCATATCAGAGACAATTTTACCATTTTGAACTACTGACATACTTTTTAACTTTATTAACTCAAAATCTGGGCAATTTGCCTATTAACTATGACAGTTTTCTAACAGATAGCAGCATTGTATCTTATCCTAACAAAATCAGAATATTTTGTTAGGATATTCCTGACAAAGAACAAATATGATTGATAATCAAAAGGCCTTGTTGGTCAAACATATAAAATAACTTGTCTTTTTACACAAGAAATTACAGGTAAGTATCTGAAATGTGAGCAAAAAGTTCTTTATTGGTATTAGTACACAGGTTGGATTGATACTATCTAATGCAGCCCATATCATCTGCTATTTGTTTACTGGATCAGAATATTTCTGAGTTCTTAAATCTGCAAATACTTTCATGATGACACAGATCATTATGTAACAACAAATATTCATTTCCCATCAATAATACACAAAATAAATATGACTTGGGCATAAGTTGCAGATTACTATATCATTACCCACTTAATACAGCAATTGATTTTTCTTAGCTATGGAAATTTTGGCAGTACAAAAATTAACTGCCATTAAAATATTTCAGCCTCTTGAAACACTGATGTTATTTAATGCTATATGCAGTATGTGCAGGAACCAAACCTTAATCAATAATTTCCTTCAAAGCAATAAGAAATTCTTTGAAGAAACATGAAGCAATGCTGTTTACTAAAATGATATCACTGATGTTGAACCAGTTGAAGATTTTCCTGGCTCTGACACCAATTTCTCTAACATTGAATTACCAGAAAAAGGAGGAAGACTTAACTCACCTATAAATCTCACTATTAGCCCAGCTATGATCTAAAATTGTTTCAAAAGCAATTCTTTCCTATATTGGATATGACAACATTGTTATTAAAGGAAAAGCTTATGAAAATGAATATCATGGCCTCTTTGTAGTTCTGGATATTTGCTAACATAGCCCACAACTAGCAACACCACTGTCATCTAGAAGACTGTTAGAATTGCAGAATCGCAGGCCCCACCAGCCTTCCTGAATTAGAATCTGCATTTTAATATGATCTCAGATGAGCCAAATGCATACTACAGTTTGAGTATTGTTCAGATGACATATATAATTTGAAAATTATAACATATGTGAATTACTGCAATTTTGTAAAAATTTACAACTTCAATTAACTAATGACCATAGGAAAGAATATAATACTGCTGTGATGCCAGTAATTTAAATTTCTTTTTAGAAATGACTTATTTATTAAAATATGACATTCTCTCTGGTGATTGATCAGTAATGCTATACATCATTTTTTTGTTTGTTTGTTTTTTAAATTTTATTTTATTTTTAAACTTTACATAATTGTATTAGTTTTGCCAAATATCAAAATGAATCTGCCACAGGTATACATATGTTCCACATCCTGAACCCTCCTTCCTCCTCCCTCCCCATACCATCCCTCTGGGTCGTCCCAGTGCTCTAGCCCCAAGCATCCAGTATCGTGCATCAATCCTGGACTGGCATCTCGTTTCATACATGATATTTTACATGTTTCAATGCCATTCTCCCAAATCTTCCCACCCTGTCCCTCTCCCACAGAGTCCATAAGACTGTTCTATACATCTTTTAATGTCAGAAGCTGAGAGCAGAGTGAATGGTGGTTGCCAGAGACTGGGGAAAAGGGAAACAGTGAACTGCTATTCAACTGGTTTAAAGTTTTAGTGATATAAGGCAATTAAGTTCTAGAAATGCACTGTATCACATTAAGCCTACTATGAACAGCACTGCACACTTAAAATTTTGTTAAGAGGGTAGATTTCATTGACCATATTTTTTTAAAAACTTGTATAACAACATGTATACTATGGCCAGATTTTTCTTCAAAAGAATTATGCACAGAAGAATAAATATCTCAAATATACACACATGTATATATTTTCAGCAATAATTTACCAGACTCATATCCAAATACTTTTGTAGCTCTCAGGACATATTTAACTTTTTCAATATTAGTCATCAGTGGGAAAAATATCTTCATAATATTAAAATGCATAAACCCCTTAAGATTTAACACATCACAAAAGAGATGCCACACAAATCTAGGAACTATTTCTATAGAAAAAGAGATACTGGAGAAAGCATTCAATTTGTCATAAGTAATTCAATTTCTAATAAAGAAAGAAGTGTATTATGAAATAAACTTTCATATCCCAGGGGCTATTTTCCGAAAGATTGACTAAAAATTCAAAAGATCTATAATTTTATGTTTAATAATTCAATTTGCATAATTCCTAAACAATGGCTTTATGTTTGTAAAATTTCTTATTACCGAGGTAGATGTGCTTCTTTCTAATTTGCACCAAAGGACCAAAAGGCCAGTGACGGCCTTGGAGGCAGCATAGCACACAGGAGACAGCGCTGAAAAAGGCTTAAAGGAGCCAGCACAGAGGCTAAGTTCAATGTCTGACTGCATACCTACCAGCTGACTGGGCCATGCACGTCTCACTGTGCTTTACTTTCCCCATCTGCAATATTGAACTGATATTAAGTAGCTATATATAAAGTACTTAGTATCTGGCACATAGCAAAAGCTGAATAACTATTTCCAGGGTTATTATCTTTAGTGTAATTTAAAGTGTATATCATAGTTCTTAAACTCTAATAAGCATGCAATATATGATATCTGTTATGAGTATTAGAATCATCCCATTCCAGGAAGCTGGAAGGAAATGAGAGGAGAAAATCAACCTTTGATGAGAACATGGTGTGCCACTGATCCCAATTTTGAAAGGAAGGGTTTTTCATTTGTCTCAGAGTTAAGGAATATAAATCGGAGAAGGCGATGGCACCTCACTTCAGTGTTCTTGCCTGGAGAATCCCAGGGACAGGGGAGCCTGGTAGGCTGCTGTCTATGGGGTTGCACAGTCAGACACGACTGAAGCGACTTAGCAGCAGCAGTAAGGAATATAAATACTATAACTTTCCTCTTGAGAACTAATCTTTCCTCTGTTTTTAGAAAAATATAATTCATTCATGATTATTCCATTCAGTAAAATGCTAAATGTTTCAGATACACTAGTAAATAACACACGATTCCTAACCTAAAGACTCTCCCATTAACAGAGGTAACGAGTAGTGTAGATAACAGCACTGTAGTTAAATAATCAATAGCTTTTCCTAACCACAGCTGCTGACTTTTAATTCCAAGAACAGAGTAAATTAGTAAAAAAAGACAAGCTCCAGGAAGAATTCCAAGGGTAGGATTCACAAACTTAATTCTTTGATCCTTGTCCTACAGTTGACCTTTCTCTCGTATGGTAGCTTGCACCAGTGATATCGCTAAGAAAGAAAACTCAAATCTTGCTGGACAGATCACATGAGAAATAATATTCTGGTGTTCTGTTAGGTCTAGAGGGACTATTATGACTAATAAAGACTTCCAGAAGTTTTATCTAATGGAAACATTGCTTCACTAATTCTATTATAGTGTTAATATGTCCAATGTTCTCATTAACGGAGGCTGCACATGTCTGCAGCTACACTCCAGACTCTCAATGTCCGTGTCATCACTACAGAGCCAGGGTAAAAACTCTTAGCTAATGAGCTGTCTTCACACCCTAGACAGAGTGACCTGAGGAGTTTAAGAAGATGCTCTTTAGGCTTCATCTGCCTGAACTACTGAAGTAAAGCAATTGCTGGGATATTGTGGCTACCACAACTCATGAATAACCACATAGAGACATAGATTGGAATTCTTCAGGGGCAGACAAACTTTGGGAAGAGAGGCAAACACCTGTTAGCACCTAGACTCCACTCATCTCTAATATACTCCCAGAGAAGCATGTGGGTACCCGGAGGCTGGTATCTGCTGTGGTAGCTACTCCAGAAGTTCTTTGGCAAGCATCTCAATGCCACTTCAGTACACTGACTGTCATCCTTTGTCTGACTAAGCCTCATATGCTTTAGAATTTAAAAGTTTTTTCATTGGTCAATAACATTCTGACCTCTTTATTGGTTCTACTCCCAACTGTCATCTAAGTTAAGTGGTTCCACTGCTGTACTTTCATTTCATTCTCCTCATTTACCAATTATTTACTTTCTTTTATCTCATCTTAGGAGTCAGCATGAATGTCAAAGGCCAAAGAAGCTGACATGAAGAAGTCAGGGTCGTCACTGGAGATATGTAAGAAATGTGCTCTGCACGTGTTACAAACTCTGTATTTGTGCCCCACCCCCAAAAATGAATGTGTTGATGCTCCCAGTGGGATGACACTTGGCCATGAGTCCCTTGGGAGGTAATTAGGACGGAAAAGGTCATGCAGGTGGAGCTTTCTTGATATGAGTAGTACTCTCATAAGAAGAGATATCAAAGAGTGGTAAACTGCATGTGTACAGACATCCAGAAAAAGCCATGTGAGAACACAGGGAGGAGGCAGCCACCTGAAAGCTAGGAAGAGCACCCTCATCAGAAACTGACTGGCTGGCACCTTGATCTTGGACCTCCCAGCTTCCAGAATTGTGAGAAATAAATTTCTGTTGTTAAACCACTCCATCTATAGTATTTTGTTATAGCAGCCTAAGCTAATGCAGTGTGGAATAGATCCGATGCTATTGATCTGAATATCAAGGTAAATTTTTAATATTTGGAGCAGGTCAAGAATTATTTTATTTGCTCATATATTTATATATAACGGCTTATAGAAATATAACATCTGACCTATATTTATAAATCCCTGTAATTAAACTTTTATTAAAAGACTGCTGCTAAGTCGCTTCAGTCGTGTCCGACTCTGTGCAACCCCATAGACGGCAGCCCACAAGGCTCCCCCGTCCCCGGGATTCTCCAGGCAAGAACACTGGAGTGGGTTGCCATTTCCTTCTCCAATGCATGAAAGTGAAAAGTGAAAGGGAAGTCTCTCAGTCCTGTCCAGCTCTTTGCGACCCCATGGACTGCAGCCTACCAGGCTCCTCTGTCCATGGGATTTTCCAGGCAAGAGTACTGGAGTGGGGTGCCATTGCCTTACATTACATCAAAACAGAATTCTCTGACATTTAAAGCTGTGCAGTCATCATAAATTAAAGTATAAGCATCAATATATTTCATGATACATTAAGAGATTAACCATATGAACCCAGTGCACAAAAAGTTCAAATGTAGCACCAAATAAACTAAAATCAATTATTTTCAATAATTTAACAAATTTAATGAAATTCCTTCTAGAAAGGTATGGTGCTAGGTGGTATGAGTGCAAAAGTGGAATGGAGGATGGAGAGTACAAAATCAGGCAATGACTAAGAGATGGGCTCCACCCCTAATGGGCCTAATCCACCCAAAAACTCATAAAATAGCCCCTGGAATAAGCTTCTGCTTAATTAATTTGCCTGTGTCTATTATCAACATTTATTAGTTTTAGACATATTTACTGTTGACTCCATTTTTCACATTCCCACTCCTTTGTAAGAATCCATATCCACAGTGTGAATCTATGCCCTCATTCCCAAAGTGAGCATTTTTCCAAGTATAGAGATAGGAGTCAATTTATCCTTCAGAGTTAATACAGCCTAGTAATGTGTCTATGCAAAAAAAGAAGGGAAAAAAGGCTGAGCTAAACGTTTTCCACCTAGATACAAAACAGACCATTGAAAGGCTTACAGGCTGCACTCAAGGCTCTCCACTAGAGATAAGAAGACACCATCTATACAGTTGTGTTTGGAGAAGAGTGATCAAATATCCATCCAGAGATATTGCACAATCTGTTTCTCTATAATGCAGACTACAAATGCATACATGTCATTTAGAAACTAAATAGGATTTTTATTAAAATAAATATACTCTTTAAAATGTATTTAATCTCTTAATAACATCTTCTGGCAGGGAAAATGTATTTCCTCCTTCAAAGAAAATTTGAGTGAGATCTTATCCACACCTGTTTCACATTAAAAAAAAAAAAAAGCAAACCTCAGTGTCACCTTCACCTGTGCCTAGAAAGAACAAAATGAACACGGCAGAGGATCAGCAAAATGGGTTAGGATGGAGAGAAACAGTTCCCCACTAGGGAAGGAAGGAACCAGTGTCCACAGGATCCAGTGTATTTGGGAGACAATGTTAAGTCACAGCCAATCTCCTATTGTGAAATATCTGCTTGTTTAGATTTTTCATCCCCTAAAAATATACGGGAGAAGATAAAATTTTAAAATAAAAAGACTGCTCAGAACAATGCAAAACTAAAGTATATAACATAGACCTCTATAGGAGGCAGGGAGTACAGCTGTAAATGACTTTATGCTCTAGAACTACTTCCTCATATGTACAATGGGGTTCAAAAGCTATAGCAGCTCTAGGATACTATCCTGCTAAAGTAGCTTGTTCTCACACAGAATAATATCAAAAAATATGTAATGGGAGGTATGAAGTTCACATA
Organism: Bos indicus x Bos taurus; assembly: GCF_003369695.1. Classification (NCBI taxonomy): domain Eukaryota; kingdom Metazoa; phylum Chordata; class Mammalia; order Artiodactyla; family Bovidae; genus Bos; species Bos indicus x Bos taurus. Next base: position 48,626,662 of record NC_040096.1, read on the forward strand.
CTGCTAATAAAAAGGAAAAACTGAGAATCATAGCTAAGATGTTTATAAACAAATGAGATAAATCGTATTATTTTAATATTATTTATAATACATATTGGTGTATCGTATGTATACATATGATGTATATACATACATCATATAGTATGTATTACCATATCATACCCTGGTGGCTGATATGGTAAAGAATCTGTCTGCAATGCAGGAGACCCAGGTTCAATTACTGGGTCAGGAAGATCCCCTGAAGAAGGGAATGGCAACCCACCCTGGTATTCTTGCCTGAAGAATTCCATGAACAGAGGAGCCTGGCGGACTACAGTCCATGGGGTAGCACAGAGTTGGACATGGCTGAGCAACTAACACACACAAATAATACATATTAAAGTAAAACATTATTATTTTTTAGAGGCAGAACTTTTGCCTCTGGAAGAGCAACAGTCATCAACAGTTCCTGGGGAATGAACTATACAACAGTTGGAATGACTTCAGATAGAAGGAGGGGTCCTTTACCAGTAGGAACAAGAGAAAGCAGCAGAATAGACTGGCTCTCATCCTCTTTTCCACAAGTACAACTTCAGTCAGCATCCATGGCTCAACTCCATCACCTCCACCTAGAAACCTACCTGGGGTCCCCAGCCATGTTCACCTGCTCCTCCATCTGCCATCTCTTTTAATAATGAGGGCTTCACAGGATCTTCCCTTCTCTCAATTTCTCTCATATATTCGGATACAGGTAGGTGATACATAACCACTTATCACCATCACAACTACTGCCATCATCTTGCCAAGTCATCACCACTACTTACTGGATCACTACAGTGGCTTTTATTAGAGTCTCTCAAATTCCTCCTTCAGTTCTTTCTCAACACACAGCCAAAGTGATACTTTTTAACTAGAAATTCAAATCATGCCACTACTATTTTCAAACGCCTATGTCTTCCCGTCTGAGTTAAAAATAAGGTCTTTGTAATGGCCTGCCACGCTGTATGCCATCTGGCTCCTATTACTCCTCTGACCTCATACACTGCTGTTCTTCCCCTTGCTCTTCCACTCCAGCTCTCCCAGTCCACTTGCTATTCTTTGAAAGTACCAGCCACACTCCCACCTCAGCATCCTTTGATGTCCCTGCTGCCGGGGATGCTCTTCCCCCAAACAGACACATGGCTCACTGACGACCTCCTGCGGGTCTTTGCTCAAACCCTGCCTCAGAGAGGCCTCCCGTGTCCACCCTACCTTGCTGCAAACAGCAACCCCTTCTCCCCACCTTCTTAGCACTCCTCACGGTCCTCCCTGCTTCATTTTCTCCTCAGCACTCACCACCAGCTGTCATGTATTGGACTGGAATAGGGCTGTCAGACAAAACATGGGACACCCAGATAAATTTCAACTTCAGCTCATTCATAGGCTGCTGGCCTCATCTGAGATGTAGAGTGGCCTGTACCTTCCGGTTTGATATTAAATTCACAAGTTTAATCCCAGTGGGCTGCTTGGGATTTCAGTTCTATATAGCTTCAGCATGAAGAACAAGAGAGAAAAAGGTGAATGTTATGACTTCATATTTAACCTAGTTCTAAATCCATTGTGTAGCCTGGTATCAAACCACTTCTGCTCAAGTTCAACAACTTAGCTTTGTAAAGAGGGGATCTCAATATAAAGCATTCCCAGAACTTCAAAAATAAGAATCTTCTAGAATTCCTATTCTGTTACCCCAAAGTGGTTAATTCTATCCTTGCAATGTCCCTAGTTAGACTCTGAGCTCTTGAGAACAGCTCTGAAGAACAGAGGCCATGTATGATTATCCTTTAAATATCCCTAGTTCTAAAACAGTACCCAGGCACATAGAAAATACTAAATAAATGTTTATTAAAATAGTATATAATGTTTTAGATTAATGTCACATTTTATACAATTATTTTAATCAATTTTATCTTTTGAATGCATCATAGGAAATTTATAAATTAAGAAATATTGGCATTCATGGAGGGCTGCCAGGCTCTTATTAATATACCTTGGACTTATATGGTGTCTCACTTTCCAAATATATTATCTTATTTGACTTGGCATTTTTATTTCTTAAATGCAACAACATAGCATGGAAATAAGAATTTTAAACAAAATTTAAATATCAAATACAGAGTTCCAAACTTAGCATATTCCTGTTTCAAATACATCCGTTCAAGTTACTTAAGGAAGATTTGAATGTCAACAACAACAACAACAAAAAAAATACTAAATATCAGGCAAAAATCAATAGCTTAAAAATATACAAAGGGTATCGCTCTGCTTTCTTTGGAGGTAGGAGCACAGCATGCTGGCAGATGGTGGGATTATCCCCTGAGAGGCTGAAGCATAGAGGGCAGAGAGAAGGAGAAGCAATAATTTGCCCTCCTAGGAGACTAAAGAAAGGCTGAAGACTGAGTGCAACTTTTTAGATTTCACATATAAGTGAGATCATACAGTATTTATCTTTCTCTATGTGATTTATTTCACTTAGCACAATTTCCTCTAAGCCTACTCATGCTGTCACAAGTGCCAAGATTTCATTCTTTGTTATACAGTTAGTCGCATAGTCATGTCCAACTCTTTGTGATCCCATGGACTGTAGCCCGCCAGGCTCCTCTGTCCTTGAAATTCTCCAGGCAAGAGAACTGGAGCGGGCTGCCATTTTCTTCTCCAATTCTTTGTTATGGATGAATAATATTCTATTGTCTATATATATATACATATATACATACACACACACACCACATTTTCTTTATCCATTCATTCTTAGGTTGTCTTAGCTATTGTGAATAATGCTGCAATGAGTAGCTCTATTGCGGTAATAATTTCACAATATATATACATTTCAAATTACTATGCTGCACATCTTTTTTGTTGTTAAGTTGTGTCCAATTCTTTGTGACCCCATAGACTGCAGCCTCCCAAGCTCTTCTGTTCATGCGATTTCCCAGGCAAGAATACTGGAGTGGGTTGCCATTTCCTTCTCCAGGGGATCTTCCCGACCCAGTGATCAAACCCGTGTTTCCTACATTGGCAGGTGGATTCTTCACCACTGGGCCACCAGGACTTCCCACCTTAAAGTTATACAGCATTATAAGTCAAATACATCTCAATAAAACTGAAAAAAATTCTAGACACAGAACTTCCCCTCCCCTGATCTGGTTATTTTGAAAGTTTGAGATAGATGCTCTCATAGGGGAAGGACGCCTATGTCACAACCACACGTGGACTGAGGGAGCAGATACGCAGACAAAAAATAGGAAAGGATATCCTATAATGTTTACACTGTAAAATATAAATCACCATCTAATCTGTTCTAGATAGTCCAAAGCAAAATCTCCACCAAAACAGAAAAAGGAAAAAAGGAAACCTACTGCTACAAAGTCATGCATTCTGTGCCCCTCCTCTGCTACATTTTTACTCTTGCAGTGTTGCTGCCCAAGAATCTTGTACCTTGTAAGTCCTTTAGAAAAAACGAAGCAGTGCAGCTGGGGAGAGAAAGTGTCCAAGCTGCCCCGCCCTCTGGGGGCAGTCACGTGCATAAAGCCAGACCTGATCTCCCAGCTGTGCTCCTCGGAGAAGGTGAGGCCTGTGTTCTCCCTTCTGTTCCAGGCCAAGAGGTTAGGTCCACCCACATTGGGTAAGACGTTTTTACAAAAGACCTCAGATACTTTAGACTAAATTTTATTTCGATATGGAGCAAAGAGAAACCACTTTAAAGACCTCGGCAGCCACTGTCTGCGTAGAATGGGCCAGACTCTGGACACAGTCCAGACCCTCTAACACGATGCTCCTTCTCCTGGATCCAGTGGCTTCTCTGAGACTTACTTCACTTGTTTAAAATCAACCCTCAAGTTCTAGGACATTTAGGGAAATATTAGACACCAACCTACAATAAATTATTAGAAAACGTCACTGGGTTGTGTGAAAGAAAATAAGGTTTTAAGATAAAGAGGCATGAACTACATGCCAAATCTTAAAGAATTTGTTTAGCATTCTGAGAATTTTTATAAATAAATTATATTTAAAATATCCCTTAAAATTAAATAACCATGTCTATTGGTAAAAAAAGAAAAATCATTCTAGTACATTGGAAATCCCAATACTCTGACATCAGCAGAATTTTTTCAGTTCAAAGAAAACAGAATATACTGTGCAAGTATAATTATGATGCATGAACCAATGGACTCAAATATTGTCTTATTGGTTTTGCTTTAAAATGAAATTTTTGACTGACATACTTGAACTTTGGTTTATCACTAGCAATTGCTTAGTCAGTATGATGACATTCCTTACTCTCAAGTCACCAATTCCAGGGAGACAAATTTAATTTGGATAGATAATCTTACATTTTTCCCTATAAAAACTGAAATTTTTACTTGACCACAATTGAGTATTTATTATGTCTATATTAACAATATACTGTATAGGATATACAGATGGAATTCTTCTCAAAAACTTTATAATCTAGATACGCAGACAAATAATATACAAGAATAACAGGTACAAATTTGGAGTGTCCATAAAGAGGTCCAGATAGGAAGTAAGAATAATACCCACGTTTAGAAGCATGAAGAGAACTGTTATGGAGGAAATGGACTTAGAGCTGTAAAAGAAGAAACCATAACAGAACTGATGAAAGGAGCAGCACTTGCTTTCTGGGATGTAAAGATGATGCAAGAAGAGGGGAAAGACCAATGACTCTCCTCTCCACCAAAGACTAGCTTTTAAATTACTCATGGTCATATATAACTCCAAAACGCACTGACTTTAAATAATCAGATGTTAACCCAATTTTTCATATAAAGACTTTCCATTCTGATACCACCTTTAAGATATTCCACGTAGCTTCTGTCTTTGCCAATATCCATATTTCTGTTCATTCTGATGACTAGAACTAATCATTCTCAAGAGTCCCCTGACTGCAGGGGCCTATAATCACATGTTCTGCCTACAGAATTCCCTGGGTGATGTTTTGGTCTCCACCTTTTTTATCTTTTACAGCCTGTTTTACTGTCAAATCTGTACTGAGCAAGCCGCATTGTGTCTCTGTTAAATATACAAAAATGGCAGAAAACTGGAGATACCAACAAAATATCCAAAGGAAGAGAAGTTGCAGATTTTTCTTGCAAATATAAATTAAGATTCAATTTAAGCTGTAAAAAATACTAAGCCCCAAGGCTATTACTGTGGGAATTACAAAAAATTATGTTGGATCTAAATTTTCATGAAATTACAGTCTACTAATTGCAACCTTTTTGCTGAACAGAAGTCTGAAATAGAGGACACTTGTCCTTTCTGATGGCTGCTTTTCTTTTTGTCTTCCTACTCACTCCACTTTCCTGTTGCTCTTTAAGGACATAATCCTTTCCCCTTCCTAGATCTAATTCACTCTCACCTTTCAATTCACTCATATTCATTCTCTCTCTCTCATCAAACAGGAAAGAGATTCTAGATATTATTTCATAATAATATTAATACCTTAGGGACTTAATATGCTCTCCTCAGTGAATATGTCCATTTTGAAAGAGTATCACAGTAAGAGGGAAATATTTTGCCCAAGAGAATGAGGTCGCCATAAAATGAACTAAAGTCGTGTGAGAGGAAAGTGTTTTTTCAGAGGGAAAGTTGTTTGGGTAGTTTTCTGGGATGAAGGCAGGAGCTACCTTGCCAACACTCTGCTTGCTTCCATTTAAGCAGTGAGCTGGTCTATTTCTTCTAATGAATGAGTGATAGTAGCAGTAATAATAAAGATAATAGCTAATGTTTTGATGTTTATTCATTTTAAGCTAACATTCATAAAACACTAACCTAAGCATTTTGCATGTACTATCACATAATCCCCATTATTATCCCCAGTTTAAAAATGAAGAGATTGAAGCACAGTGAGGTTAAGGATGCACCCATATTGCTGGGACTTAAATCTTGAAAGTACAAACAACTAGACCGTGACTGCTAAGAATTAGTGGCCACAAACCCATATGGAAGAGTAAGCAGCCATGTGCACACGTGGCACCCAGCACCAGGACTCTGCCTGATTGTATCTTGGCCAAAGACATCACGAGGTACCCCGCTCTTCTTTCCACCTCGCCTCCCACCCTGCCAGCATCTGTCTTCACACTTCTCAGTGCTCCAGCTGCCCCACGCTCAACACCACTACATTTTGCCCTTTCTCCCCCTGGCTTCCTTTTCCTTCCTCTGCATCAGCTCTGCTCCTCAAAAAGGAACGAAACTAAAGTATCACTGTTTCTATCCTGTGAGTTTCCAGATGAAAGCTGGTTAATGTAATTAATATTTATCGGTGCTCTTACTGCAACCAGTTTAAACATTTATACTGAAACATAACTGTGTTCCATGTCATGAATGTTCAAAATGCGAGTGCTTATTAAAAAGCGTAAAGAGAGCTTTCAAAAAGCAATTTGTTTTGGGATCCAGATTCACAGAATTTTAAAGCTAGGAAAGATGTTTGTGGTCACCTAGGACAGCCTCCCCAGCACAAGCCCAGGTGGCCGTCATGACCTGGCCAAGGTTACACAGCCAGCCTGCTTCAGCAATAGAATCCACACTTCCTAACTTCCCATCTGACTTACTCAGCAAAAAATTTAACAGGTACATTTTTATGTCTCAGGTACTGAGGACTCAAAGGATCATAAAATCTCGTGCTCTTTCTACTCTATGCTTCTTACTTAGAGTCAAGTTGTAAATGTTTTTATAGTGAGGCCATCCTTAGCTGCTAACAAAAACAGTGATGTCTCCAAAAGTCACAGCAAGAAAGCTATTGAGAAGAGCGATGTTTCTCTTTAAGATAAAATAGAGTTAGATTATAATATGAACTGTTGGAGCTAGTATGGACTTCATGAAACATTTATTCATATGTTCATAATATAATCCAGACCCCTTTATTTTACCAGTGAAATCAATTGAGTCAGTGAGACCACCTGATTCTAAGCTCTTTCCACCACACCTACACCATCTACCCTCTGGTTGGAAGCAAAAAAAAAATTTTTTCAGAAAGAAAGAGCTGAAATTTCAAAATGCCATTTTTCCAATCACTGAGACTTTTTCACATATCCCATCAGGGGAGAAAGATGAATCAGAAGTGAGATAGAGGCATGAGGACACTACGTATCTTTCTCCTTCAACAACTGTTTAAATTCTGGCTGAGAGAGAAGAGAAATGAAAAGAGAACCAGTATTAACAAACTGCTGCCTGAACAAACGGCAGGCATGGCACATTCTAGATGATCTTCTCTGCAACTGTAAGACGTCCCATGAGTTTTCAACCTAGAACTGGATGTTGTTGCCAAGCGATGGAAAACCCAACACAACCCTGACTCGAAGATAAAGATTCAAGATGGAAATAAGCCTTTCCACCAGCCCTGCTCAATGCCAACACCCAAGGATAATAATGCTGCAAAGACTTTTTTTTTTTTTTTTTTTTTTAGTGAATAAAACCATGCAGCATTTCCAGCTCTCTTTCTGCCTTCTTTTCCAAACAGGCAGCAAGTCATGATTTTTGACACTGTTTTCTATAAAGCATTATCACAGATTCTTGTCTCCTCCTTGAAAACCAACTATTCCTTATTATTAACTGGTATTTGGGGACTGAATTTCAATCAGTGTGGAATGTATGGCACTGACACAGATGTGACAGGCCCCTGCCTAGCAGAGATGCTCCATAACGGAAACAGGGCTGTTGCTGATGGGTTAAAGCCATTTTACACCCATTGCTCAGGCTTTGTGTCCTGCAGGAGAGCCTAAATGAAAACATGAATAATGTTTTTTAATATACCAAAGGCTGACAGCCTTAAGCTATTTTTCTCCCTCCTCAAACCAAAGCAAAATAGGGGTAAGTGTTCTATGCAATTCAAAATTCATTTCAAGACAAGTACCAACACTAAACTGTGAATACTTTAAATATTAACAACAAGCATGTAAGGTATTACATCCTTATGTCCACATAAGTAGTAAATATAGGATTAAAAAAAAAAAAAAAAAAAAAAACAAACCAGGCCCCTTCCATACTAAAAATGTTCTCAAAAATAATTCAGAACATTTTTTTAAATTTTATTTTATTTTTTAACTTTACAATATTGTATTGGTTTTTGAACATTTATATATAAATTTATATATACCAGACATCTTATATACTGACTTCACAAATCCCCACAATTCTTTGAGGTAGATATTGATTTGAATCATGTGAAATTTCCATTTTTGTGGGTTACAAAGGTTAAGTATTGGAAAACTCATAGAAGTCAGTATATAGGATCCCCTGGAGAAGGGAATGGCAACCCACTACAGTATTCTTGCTCGAAAAATAATCCCATGGACAGAAGACAGGCCACAATCCATGGAATCACAAAGAGTCAGATACAACTATGTCACTAGGCATGCAGAGAAATTAAATAACTTGAAATTTATACGGCAAATACATGTAGAGTTGGGATTTCGACCTATACTCTTATACCATTCCAACACACGTCCCTTTGTTGTAAGTAATTGTATTAAACTGGAAGGATCCCATAGCTCTCCAAATTCTCAAACTATTATCCTCTCCCCAACCCAAGTCAAAATACCTGAATGGTTTGAGTGTCTTGTCTTCAGGTTAAGGATTCTATTAAAATCCTTACTTCTCTAAATACCCATTTCCCTTCTTTCATTAGCTTCATTATGACCACAGTCATTGTAATTTCTGAACCAAAATATGGAACATGTAATCAGAGAGGAATACAGGTATTTCTGAGGAAAAGTACATAAAATAATTATGATGATCCTATTCTAAGAAATTTTGGAAGAATGCTCATCATAAACACATTACTTGCACACTTTAGTGTAATTGTTTTGAGATGGTTGTCACACTCTACTTGTGGCTCACTTATGGCAGGTTCCATGTTTTACTGTTATTTATGGAACACTTGACATTTTGTATGACATAAAACACAAAAGCAATTCTAGTGATGGGCAGAGGTGATCAGAAGTACCATGGCTGAGAGGGTGCTAGAAAGTCAAATTAAGACATTCTCCTTCCTTTCAAAATCTCAGAGTTTTGAGCATTCATAGGGCAACTACTGATCAAGTACATCTTTTGTATGAGGTATTTTCTTAGGTCCTGTAAATGTGGGAGGCTCCTAAGAAAAGGGAAAAAAATAATCAGGCCTTGAAAGTAAAACAAGCAGAGAAAATAGCAGGGATCCATGGTTTTCAAATTCTAGCATGGATCAAAATCATCTGGAGGGCTTGTTAAAACACAGAATGCTGGATCCACCCCAGAGTTTTGGATTCAGTAGATACAAGGTGAGATCCAAGAATTTGCAAGTTTATCAATTCCCAAAGTATGCTCATGCTGCTGACCTAGCAACTATGCCTTGAGAACCACTCCTATGGAGGCTGAAGATTGGGAAAGCAGAATGAGCAATCCCACGATGACAGAATCGACACAAGGAGTCTGACCTATCTAAACTACTATATAGTTACTAAGCTACTTTGACTTTCTCCTCTGAAAGCACCCTGCCTCAGTGCAACCTGAGGCATTGTCCTTGCTTCTCCCCACCTGCCACCAAGCACAACCTCAGCATGTGGAAGAATGAGACACAGCTGCCCATGTACCCCAGTTAGAAGCCTTCAGCAGACATCCAACAGGAGTCCCTCTCTTACCTCCAGAGTTCCTACAGCTTGTTGCTAAAGATTTCATTTATTAAGGTCCAGTGAGTCTATAGACTTCTCTGCAAAAATAAATTTCCTTTAAGGTACTCAAGTGCTTCATCGCTTATAAGTCCTTTCAAGAATTCTTACATTTATAATGCAGCTATAAAAGCACAACTTTCTTTCACAATTATATAAAATCTTGTTTCCAAACATCTGTAGAAAACAGATTTTCTATTTCTCCCCCAGCTAGTGCCAGTCTTTAATCTACTATGTCACTCCCTGCTTCTCTGGTTCTCTTGTGATTCTGACTTCAAGGGACATAAGGCAACTGTCTCACAATCTCTCACCAACACCAGACCTTCTCTGCATATCTAAGCCTTATCTTGTATTGTTGATTTTAGAAAGTGAAAAGTTGGAGGCTTAATCAATACATTCCAGATTGATTAATGGACCTTGACCAACATGCTACAAGCAGAGCTCATGGTTTATAAAGCACATTCAATGAAGTAGTATTTTATCATCTTTGTCTTAGCAAGTAAATAAATTGAATCGATAAAGTGAACAGAGTAGCTAATGAGCAAACCTCACCATAGGACTATATTACCTAACTAAATGAAAAAAAAAGGACCTTAAACCATCAAAAAAGAGACTCTACCCCCATGTGTCTTCCTCTCACCATCTATCTATTGATCTATTTGTGTATCATCTACTTATTATCCACTTCATGAACAATAATCTTAATTCACAGAGTTCAGTTTTAAATTTAGCAATGGTAACAATAGGACCAAACTAAAAACATTGTCATGTATCAAAAAAAAAACAAAAAAAAACAAATGGAATACCAAGGACAATAAAAGAAGAATAAAAATAAGAAGAAAGATGACAAAAATTACCTTACTACAGAGAATAAAGAATTGTCATAATGTATTTTAAAGGTAATTATAATAATATAATAAAGCTGTTATAAACTCATCTGGACTTTTCCCCTTGCAAGGAGGTACTACAAGTTCTGTATAAACATGGGAAAGAGCTTCAGAATTCCCTCTTTCTACAGCTGAAAGGAGCTCCTGCCTCATATGAAACCAAAGCACCATTTGCATTTCAGAGACAGCCCCTGTTTATAGCTGTTCACAGATGCCACAGTGAAATAGAAAGAACAAAGTCCGCACTGTTCCAGGGATGTTCTAATCACTTTTTAAAATATATGTGTGTGTGTATGTGTGTGTGCGTATGTATATTTGGTTGTGCTGGGTCTTAGTTACAGCATGCAGGATCTTCAATCTTCATTGCAGTATATGGGATCTTTTAGTTGCGGCGTGGCAATCTTGCCCGGAAAATCCCATGGAGAGTGGAGCCTGGCGGGCAGCAGTCCATGGGATCACAAAGAGTCGGCCACGACTGAGTGACCGAGCACATGAAGAATCTTTGGCTGCAGCATGCAAACTCTAAGTTGTGATGTGCAAACTCTTAGTTGCAGCAAGTGGCATATAGCTCCCTGACCGGGGATTGAACTCAGGTCCCCTGCCTTGGGAGCTTGGCATCTTAGCCACTGGACCAACAGGGAAGTCCCAGTCACTTTTATTTACTAGGATTATGTCTGCTTTTTAAGAGAATGCAATCACTGATTATATGGAACACAGCTAAAAGAGAATAATTCAACATTTTTTAAAATGAGCATTCTAATTAGTAACTACAGATATGCATTTTCCATAAAGATAGAGAAGGATTAAAAGTTTTTAGGTTAGCAAAAATGACTCTTTAAGTGAGCCGCACATCAGTGTATTTGAGCATATCATTATTTGTCCCAAGGTATTTTCTCTTAATTTATTCTATTTATATGACCTACAATAAAGTTGAGTGCAAACATAAAAGCAAATATGTGATTTGCATTTATCTACAATAAAGTGTCAATAATTTTGAATGAACTAAATTAGACTTTCATAAATTAGCCAGGTTGGAACTAAGTTTGTACCATCTCTACAAATAATTTGCTAAGAAAATCAATTGTGCAAACATGATTATAAGACATTTTTAAGGACTTTATTAATTCTTTCTGTGCAAATGATACTCCCAATGGCAAACAGGCATTATTTTTACAATTAAGCAAAGAATAACCATCACCACAGTGGTTAGTTGTTATGCCTGTGTTTCCTTAAATTCCTCTACACTTCAAGTGATTTCTGACTCACAAATGAGCTCCACATGCTGTGTCCAAGCCTCCTCCTCTCATCATGTGCTCACTGCAACACCAGGAACACAAGAGCTGTAGCTCCCGCTCCCATGGGAATCAGGCAGGATCTTCTGAATCCAAGACAGAGGAAAAGAAGAAACTGGAAGAAGTAAGGAGTCAGAGCACAAGGCAGTCTCCCCTTCAGGGCTGGTCAACCTTACCAACGACTCTCCCACCAAAGCCTCTCTTATTAAACTCTGTGTTCATTTCCTAGAACGACTCTAACCATCAACCACAAACTGGGTGGTTTTAACAGAAATTCATTCTCTCACAGGTCTGGATGCCAGAAACCTGAAATCAAGGCATTCTGGGGCCACACTCTAAAGAAGAAAGCTCTTGGGGAGAATCCCCCTTCTCGCCTCTTCTGTCTTCGGGTGGTTCCTGGTGTTCCTTGGCTTGTGGCAGCATCACTTTCTGCCACTCCACTTACCACATTACACTGTAATGGCCAGTCTACACATCTGACCCCCTTACTAGAAGGACAGAAACGAGAATGGGGGTTGCTTAGGGGGGTAATCTTTCTACTGAAACATGCTTGTTGTTACAAATTAAATATCAAGGTAACAAAGAGTTGACTCTCCCCATATTGATTCTCCAAATCTAACTTCCCTTCTCTTATAATTCACATTTACAATTTATTTCTATCCTCATACTAATACATAAGGGGACTGTTTGTTTTATAAAAATGCTATCCTATTCTGTGAATTATTCTGCAACTCATTTTTTAACATTATATCACGGATATCTTTCCAAGTTAATTCACTTGGATTTCACTTTTTTTTCTTTAATAATTTGAGCTACAAAGTAAAGAAACAAAAATACCAACTGAGCAACTATTGGAGATACATTGCAAACGTGTCTCTGTGCTTTCCAGCAAATAATTCACCCAAGAAAATATTAATACAAATCAATTTCAGTATGTCTGTAATTAAAATAAAATCAATCCAGTTGCTCAAAAAGCAAATTTTCCAAGTACTAGTTCTGAAGAAAAATGTATTCTTTGTTCCTGATAAGACAACTATTTAAGTACAGTAAGCAAAGTATTCAAAAACACTCCCATAGTAGATACAGTACCACTGTCAGTCTGTAGACTGTCAGTTGTCTACCAAAGTCACCATGTTCCACACTTAGCAAAACACTATACAGCAATTCCAGAGACTTCCACAGAAGACAAAAAGAAGTAGCCTGGGGGCCAGTCTGCTCCTCAATGTATAAAAATAAGAAAAACTAGCATAGTTTCTTGGCCTGGAGTCCATATCCATCTATCCTTATACTCACAGAAAAATTATATACAAAAAAATGAATGCAAAATTCAGTTAGGTTTGTGCATATCTGAAGTTTCCAAGGAGCAATACCTATGTAAATGCATTCCTTTTTCAGAAGAGTCTGTAACTCACAAAAAGGTTTGGAACCAGTACTGTTGAAGAATATACAGTCAATATGTCTTCCCATAAATTTCATTTCTTTCCAATGGGATTTTGATAGTCATCTGTTCACCTGTGTGGTACTAGTCCCAGATTAGATTCTGACATGACATAGGCTTTTGACAAATCTATACAGGGTAATGAAAGTTGAGTAGGAGAGAGTTTGTGTTCACAATGACTTTCAGGACCTGGAAGGGATGCCTTCTTTGTGCCTTTTAACAGTCACCTGGCCTGAGGTAAGTTGAGGACCCTGCCAAGGAAGTGATCCTGAATAGAAGGTAGGTGCGAAAGTGCCCAAGGGCAAGACTCAAACTTTCAGTCAATTCAGTTCAGTTCAGTCGCTCAGTCGTGTCCGACTCTTTGTGACCCCATGGACTGCAGCATGCCAGGCTTTCCTGTCCATCACCAACTCCCAGAGCTTCTCAAACTCATATCCATTGCGTCGGTGATGCCATCCAACCATCTCATCCTCTGTCGTCCCCTTCTCCTCCTGCCTTCAATCTTCCCCAGCATCAGGGTCTTTTCCAATGAGTCAGTTTTTAGCATCATGTGGCCAAAGTATTGGAGTTTCAGCTTCAGCATCAGTCCTTCCAATGAATATTCAGGACTGATTTCCTTTAGGATTGACTGGATTGATCTCCTTGTAGTCCAAGGAACTCTCAAGAGACCTCTCTGACACCACAGTTCAAAAGCAAGCCAGAAAGAAAAACACCAATACAGTATACTAACTCATATATATGGAATTTAGAAAGATGCTAACAATAACCCTGTGTACGAGACAACAAAAGAGACACTGAAGTATAGAACAGTCTTATGGACTCTGTGGGAGAGGGAGAGGGTGGGGAGATTTTGGAGAATGGCATTGAAACATGTATAATATCATGTATGAAATGAGTAGCCAGTCCAGGTTCGATGCACGATACTGGATGCTTGGGGCCAGTGCACTGGGACGACCCAGAGGGATGGTATGGGGAGGGAGGAGGGAGGAGGGTCCAGGATGGGGAACACATGTATACCTGTGGCAGACTCATTTTGATATTTGGCAAAACTAGTACAATTTGTAAAGTTTAAAAATAAAATAAAATTAAAAAAAAAAAAGAAAAAAAAAGCATAAATGCTTCGGCATTCAGCTTTCTTTATAGTGGAACTCTCACATCCATGCATAACTACTGGAAAAACCATAGCTTTGACTAGACAGACTCTTTCAGTACTTAGACGGGGCTTCCCAGGTAGTTCAGTGGTAAAGAATCAGCCTGCCAATGCAGGAGATACAAGAGACATGGATTTGATCCCTGGGTTGGGAAGATCCTCTGGAGAAAGAAACAGCAACTCGTTCTAGTATTCTTCCCTGGAAAATCCCATGGACAGAGGAGCCTGGCAGGCTACAGTCCATGGGGTCACAAAGAGTCAAACACAACTGAGCCCTGAGCACTCAGTACTTAAGATAAATGAATGAGTAAGGGCTCAACGTTCCTCACCATAGATCAAGATTACCATAATTTTAGTGGCTTTTACATTGCTTACCTACAGAATTATGTCAGCCTATCAAATTATGTATGTGTGTCCGATGGCAGTGGTTGGCAATATTGATATACATCTTCCTCTTAAATGGACTGATCACTCATTTAGCTGTCATCTCGCATCTGCCACTGAAAAGACAGAAGACAAATTGACTCCATTTTTCAAATTCAGCAGTTATTTATTTTGTTAAGCACAACATATTCATCTCTGCTAGTTTTCATATGGCAGCAGGAGAGTCAAGTCATCCAGTTATAAAACTAATTAATGGAAACAACCTTTGAATTACTCAACTGGCAATCTGACAATGCTGATTAGATTATCATGGGAATAGTGAGTTGTGAAAAATATTATTAAAATGAATCCAGATTTTCGTTTCCCTGTAGGTAAGGGATTTCGGCAGCTTTCTAACTGAAACTTCTTTGCTGTTGCTTGGCTGGCATGAGGGTAGCTGCAGTATTTTTCACTTTTTAGTTATTCTCATGTCATGTAAGTATAGCCCAAGAAAGACATCATTTTTGGTGTTCTGCTCAGAAAAGACGCACAAGTCTGAATAAATCACTTTGCAAAGTCTCTGCTGTAGAGTGAGGAGGAGGAAATTCTGGAAAGCCCTTTATGAAGTTAAGAAAAAAGAGATGAAGAGAAAAGAAAAATAAATTTTAAAAAATGAGAAAGCAACTACTCTGAAACAACCTACAGCTGTTCAGAGATATTAGACTTTGATATGACTGGGGAAATTTTTAATCTAATTCTAACCAAAAAAAAAAAAAAGAAGAAGACCCTAATGACTATCTGTGAAACATGAATTCTCGCCTTCCGTCACAATTTGTTTCTACATCCATCTTCTTTCTAAGTGAAAACACTGACAATTTAAGGTTCTTTTCTTTGCATTAGAAAGAAGTCTCTAAAAGAGCATCATATTGATTTTGCTTTAAAGATTAGAACCCTCTGCTACTCAAAAGTGATTAAATACATTTACCCCAGAAACACATGGATTGGGATCTACTTTGTTCTCTCCATTTAAAAGGACCAAAAAGACAAACAAAAGATCAACTCCCCGAAGAGCACTTCAACACACACTGCTCGGTCACAGGTCCATCTTCTTTCACAAGAAATTAGTTTGTACAAAGCTACTATATATAGTGAGTTGCTCACCAAAAAAAAAAAAAAAAATGTTTGAGGAAATGTATTTTATATATGCTAAGAAATGACAAGCCATGTCTGTTATTCCACAGACAGTTTATGAAACACCTTCAATCGCCGAAGGACAGAACTATAAGAAGTGCAGTAAGTATTATTTTGGGTACATAGTAAATATTGCAGAGCTATAAGAAGCCAAAGAATTTTTCCTAGAGTTAATTGTGTAGCTAATTTTCCTGCCCTATGGAAATAAAATTTATTGAAAACTGTAATTCACTCTATTAAAAATGAGCCATAAACACAGGATTTACCACAATTCACCTGACTCATCTCTAATCACAGTCACACAGTCCTGTGTGACCCTGCCTTTATTTAAGTTTTTGATATTTTGTTCAGAGTCTGTTTTTTGCATTAATTTGATTTCTTTAAATATTATAAAATATTGAATATTTTCAAATATTCTTTTAAAAATATTATTATTCTTATTACTGAGTTTTTTCGATATACCCTTAGGTTTTGTGCCCTAAGAGTATCTTATTACCAAATAGTCCCAACCCCAACAATGACCTCCAAAAGGCTAGCCCTAAATTGCTCTGCCACAGGGAAGGATCATGTTTAATGTTAACAGCTCTCTAAGTTAAAAAACAACCGCTCTTTGCTTTCTTCTATGTCTATCCCAATATGTATTCATTGTATTTACTTGGAAAAAAATAAGCAAAAAGAAAGAAAAAATTTAAAACACCCCTAGCCCCACCACTTAGCAAAAGTCCCTGTCAATAATTTGCTATTAAAAAAAAAAAAAAAAACACCTCATTGTACATCTTCCTAGACCTGTGAAAAGTATGTTTGTGTCAATATGCTATCAATTCAGTTTAGTTCTGTCACTCAGTCATGTCCAATCCTTTGCAACCCCATGGACTGCAGCATGTCAGGCTTCCCTGTCCATCACCAACTCCCGGAGCTTACTCAAACTCATGTCCATCAAGTTGGTGATGCCATCCAACCATTGCATCCTCTGTCATGCCCGTCTCCTCCTGCTTTTCCCAGCATCAGGGTCTTTTCCAATAAGTCAGTTTTTAGCATCAGGTGGCCAAAGTATTGGAGCTTCAGCTTCAGCATCAGTCCTTCCAATGAATATTCAGGACTGATTTCCTTTAGGATTGACTGGTTGAATCTCCCTGCAGTCCAAGGGACTCCCAAGAGTCTTCACCAACACCACATTTCAAAAGCATCAATTCTTCGGCGCTCAGCTTTCTTTATAGTCCAGCTCTGACATCCATACATGACTCCTGGAAAAACCATAGCTTTAACTAGACAGAACTTTGTTGGCAAAGTAATGTCTCTGCTTTTTAATATGCTGTCTAGGTTGGTTATAGCTTTTCTTCCAAGGAGCAAGCATCTTTTAATTTCATGGCTGCAGTCACCATCTGCAGTGATTTTGGAGCCCAAGAAAATAAAGTCTCTCAGTGTTTCCACTGTTTCCCCATCTATTTGCCATGAAGTGATGGGACTGGATGCCATGATCTTAGTTTTCTGAATGTTGAGTTTTAAGCCAACTTTTTCACCCTCCTCTTTCACTTTCATCAAGAGGCTTTTCATTTTTCTTCACTTTCTGCCATAAGGGTGGTGTCATTTGCATATCTGAGGTTAATGATATTTCTCCCAGCAATCTTGATTCCAGTTTGTGCTTCATCCAGCCTGGCATTTCACATGATGTACTCTGCATATAAGTTAAATAAGCATGGTGACAATATACAGCCTTGACATACTCCTTTCCCAATTTGGAACCAGTCTGTTGCTCCATGTACAGTTCTAATTGTTGCTTCTTGACCTGCATACAGACTTCTCAGGAGTCAGATCAGGTGGTCTGGTATTCCCAGTCTCTTGAAGAATTTTCCACAGTTTGTTGTGATCCACACAGTCAAAGTCTTTGGCGTAGTCAATAAAGCATAAATAGATGTTTTTCTGGAACTCTCTTGCTTTTTCGATGATCAAGCAGATGTTGGCAAATTGATCTCTGGTTCCTCTGTCTTTTCTAAATCCACCTTGAACATCTGGAAGTTCACATCTGGAGGTCAATATACTATACAAATAATAAATAAATGAGTGAGTGAGTAAATGGTATGGTTCTTTGAAAATTTTCCATATTACCAATGATTTGAAATAATAGCTTCGTTTTTTAAATAAATTCACTAGTATATTTATTTTTCTAAACAGTCTCTCAGTGAATGCGGAGGATTTCAGTATCTATGCACATCAGAGCTTTCTGAGCACTACAAGAAACTTTTAAAAGTAAAAAGTGCAAATCAGAAACCAGAAATATATGAAGTTTCCCAAATAAACATTACAAACACAATTTCCAGGGCTAGTTTTAAAATATAATCACAATGTGTATGTGTTTGTGCATGTATGTGTGTCTTGCTCTCTTACTCACACTCTCTCTTTGTATCTATATGTGTATATATCCATACATACATTTAACCTATCAGTGGTTAAATACAAGTATTGTGATTCTTATTAATATCCCCATCAATTTAGCACAGTGGATGACATTATGCACTTTGATATCAAACAGCCTGGGCTTGCAAACCAAATGTCTGTCCTTGGGCAAGTTACGATAGTGCTTTAATCCTAAATGTTCACAACTGTTAAGTAAGTGTCATAAAAATTCCTATCCTTATGCAGTTGCTATAAGGATTAAATAAAATAATCTTTATCAATGCTTACCATAATGCCTAGTACTGAGTAAGCATTCAATGCACATACATTGTTATAATTAAAATAATATCACCATAGTCAAAGAAAAGCATAATCAAATGGGAGAAAAGAATATGTATTCAAATAATGCAAATATCATCATGTAAAATGATAAAATGAGAATGAGGGTAGCCAACCTTTTGATTCAGAATTTGAAATCGTGTTATCGAGCAGGCTTACTTTATAGTCAATCTCCTTTTATGGAAGAACATTTTTAGTGTTAAGCAATATAATAGTCAAAAAGAAAATTAATACAAAATGACCATATAAAATGCCTTCTTACCTACTCTAAATTTTTCCAGTTAATGTCCTAAAACTAAGGGAAAAAAAGAGTAGAGCTGGCAAAGGTGATATATAAACATCAAAAACAACCAGGAAATTATGAATAAAACTAAGTATTAAATCAAATAAAATCAACAAAACATAGTTGATGTTCAATAACATGTATCTTATTTAGGCTTATATCAGAATTAAGTGCTTTGAAAGCAGTATATATATGAAAATATTTATTTATTTAACTCTAAGAAACCTTGTAAGTATCTATATTGGAGGTATATAGGACAGAAAGCATTACTCTCCAATCTGCAGTTAAAGTTACCATATGAGAGTGCCACTAGAAGGAATCCAACTGGAATGATGAGATGCCATCTATACCAATGACACCATCCAAGAGACTCTTGGTTTCAGATTTTTCTGAGTGTTTTCAAGAACCAAAAACCTAATCACAGTGATGTGGGTGCAAATACAGAGAAATGTGACCACACTGTGATTTCAGCCAAGTTGAAACTTAATAACTCTGTATTTTTACTTAACTATCACAAGAGGACTAGACTGCACAGTATAAAATGAAAAATTAAAAGGGATAAAATTCTAGCACCCTGGAAGAGAATTTCCCTGATTATCAAAGAGGGTTCTGTCTCTGCGTTAGCTGTAGACCTATAAAGAGGAAATACAGATCTGATTAATAGCTTCATGTCACTCATCATTAGCCCATTCACCCAGATCTATTTATTATGGCATCATGATGAATATAATGAGGTTTCCCCAAGTACGCTTCATGGTTCCCTCCTGCTGGGAGTTCCAGTGACTTGGGGACTCTCAGGCTCTGCCTTCTATCCACCATTTTAAACATACCCTTTCTATCAGATGTCTCTGTTTTTAATTCCATTCCTTCTACTAGGTTTCTGCCACTCTATCCAGCCCCTCCAGATCTTTTTGTCTCTATTTGTCTACTCTAATTGTCTCTCCATTTAAGTTTTACCCTGGGTGCTAGCCCTCTGATTTCTTTTGTTCAAAAAATAATCCATAATTGAATTAACCAGTCTGACTTTCATAATTTTATCACCTAATGATGCTCTCTGATATGTGTAATGTCCTGGTTATTTTCCAGAACTTGATAGTTATCTACTGCTAACTTCTGAACATATAGGCTAATTAACTGATGATGTAACAAAAATGATGCAATTTTGTCTATATCCAACTTGTACCCACATGGGCAGTCCCAGACTGGAAAAAATTCATGAAAATATGACATCAGGAATCCAGGAGTCTCCTAGCATCTATAGTATGTCTTATCATGACAGAAAAGCAAGGTAGTATCAAAGACTAATAATATTATGTTAAAAGGATACAAGAGTGAAACTGAAGAGCCCATTACTGGCCAAAGATGAAGGAAATTAAACATCCATGAGAATAATAACTGCAATATATTAAGACACACAAAAATATAATTTCAAGTTCATAATATATTAAAATTTGTTGGTCTCCATTAGAAGGTACTAGGAAACAAACATGTCACTTTGCAAACTAGCAAAGGAAAAGAATCAAGCTGCTTTTTTTTTTGAGGGGGGGGGAGGAAAGTATAGGAGCTTTAAAATGTTAAAATTCATTTTGAGGATAATCTGGAAAAATGATGCTGAATTTGTTTTTTTGTTGTTGTTTTTTTCTTTATATATATATATATATATATTTATTTATTTATTTTATTTTATTTTTTAACTTTACAATATTGTATTGGTTTTGCCGTATATCAAAATGAATCCGCCACAGGTATACATGTGTTCCCCATCCTGAACCCTCCACCCTCCTCCCTCCCCATACCATCCCTCTGGGTCAAGCCGCTTTTAAATAGAATGTACGAAGGATAACCAAGGAGTTGATGAAAGAAAATTACTCTTTTAGAATTATTCCAGTTAATAAATTAAGAAGGAATGACAGACTCCTGGTTCCAGATATGATGAGGTAAAAAGAATATGACTTGCCTGTCTAACATAAACAACTAAAGAACAAGAATAAATATATATCAGTTTTCAGATATTATACAACAGGTAGTGAAGAGCAGTGATAAATGAGAATAAAGAAACAAACAAATGAATGTAGCCTCATTACCATTGCCCCCGCTCACAGCCAGAGTGTCCAGGCCCTGCAAGGAGGGAGAACCCAGATAAAACCCTGCAACCTTGCTGAGCTGATGAGATAGAGGTTAGAATCCAGGGAGGCCAGGGCAGTTAGAGTTTGTGATGCACAGTAGCAAAGAAGAAGCTGCACAGAGAGAGAAATAGGGATTTGCAGAGGGATTCCCTTGAATCTCTGATAACCACTGGCATATAGGTAAATAAAAGGAAAGTCTCTGATGGTAGGAAAAAATCCAGTGGAGAGAAGTAAGCCAAAATTCACACAAGGCTAAGAATCATTTGAATTCTCAGAGTCCCAAGTGTGAAGACTTCATAATACATGGACATCAGTTAGAATTCCCAAGAGGGCATCAATCTAGTAGTGGGGATACAATAATCTTAGACAACGGCTGGTCTGGACCCATTCTAATGAACTTATAAACAAGCCACGAAAGGAACAAACTGATTCCAAGTAACTGCATAACAGGAAAAAAAAAAAAAAAGCTAAAAGTTCAACACTATTTAAAAGAATAAAAAGAAAATATCTAGCACTCCAAACTGTGAAAATCACATTTGGCATACAATCAAAAATCACGAGGCAAACAAAGAAGTAGAAAAATATGAACAATAACCAGAAAAAAACAACAGAAAGTTAGAAATGACAGAAATGATGCAAGTAGCCAATAAAGACATTAAAATACTGACTACAAATATACTCCATATGTTCAAGAAGGTAGAGGGGAACATGCATATCATGAAAAGATAAACAGAAGATATAAAATGGAACTTTAAGAGAGAAAATCTCTAAAATAAAAAAGCACCAAAGGGGACTAATAATATATTAGATACAGCAGAAGAGAAGAAAAACTTAAAAAGACAGAAATAGAAATTATCCAAAATAAGTAGAGTTAAAAAAAAAATACTGAAAGCAAAACTCACAACTAAACCATGCTGGGTTCTGTGGGGGAGCACTGATCATTCTAAAATATGTATATTTGAAGTCCTAAAAGGGGTAGGGAGTCAGAGAAAGAAAAAAAATTAAAAAATAATGGCGAGAGGTCTTCCCTGGTGACTTAGTGGTAAACAACCCACCTGCCAATGCAGCAGGCATAGACTTGATCCCTGATCCAAGAGGATCCCACGTGCCACAGAGCAATAAAGCACCACAACTGTTGAGCCCGTGCTCTAGAGCCTGGGAGTCAAAGCTACTGAACCCACGTGCCCCAGAGCCTGTGCTCCGCAATAAGAGAAGCCACTGCAATGAGAGGCTCGCACGCTGCAACTAGACAGTAGGCCTTGCTCACCGCAACTACAGGAAAAGCTCATGCAGCAAAGACCCGGCACCGCGCCCCCCGCCCAAAAACAGGCTAGAATTGATGAAAACTGTGTACCATAGAGAAATAATTCTCCTTGGGTTTTTCACATTTTTTTCAGAGTTTACATTAACTACTTTTGTAGACAGGGAGGCCTGGCGTGCTGCGATTCATGGGGTTGCAAAGAGTCAGACACGACTGAGCGACTGAACTGACTGACTGACTTTTGTTCTGAATTAACATTTGAAAGATGTCTGTATAGCAAACAGCCTTGGAAGATAGTGTCTCCTACTGGGAAAAAAAAAAAAGGTAGGTTTGCTAACAGTCTTGGAAGATAGAAACAGTATTAATGTCCCTCTAGAGCAAAGGGAAGGTAGCTTGTTTCAAATTATAAAAGATTCCAGTTCCCTAAGCTCTGGATCCTTGCCTGTAACACTGCTCACTTGAATTGTTCAGGTGCTACATGGATCTCTTCACATTACCTTGTAGGAAATGGGACTGACAGAAATGATCATACTCTAGTTAATTTTGGTGTGAGAAATAAGGCACTCCTGAAAACTGAGGTGAGCTAACTTGTTAGCTTGCAAGTAGGGTAAAACCATAGACCCTTCTGAGTTTTTGAATATACCCAGGGATCCAGGCATCTCAGAATATCCCAGGAAGAACAATCATAAATGAAACCACATCAAGGAAGACCACACTCAAAACTGCTGAAAAACAGTAATAAAGAGAAAATATTAGATGCAGCCATAGAAAAAAGGACACATTATATTTGTTTGTTTTTCGGTCGTTAATTTGTGTCAGACCCTGCCACCCCATGGACAGCAGCACCTCAGGTTTCCCTGTCCTTTACCATCTCCCAGAGTTTGCTTGAATTCATGTCCACTGAATCAGTGATGCTATCTAACCATCTGATCCTCTGCTGCCCTCTTCTCCTTTCGTCTTCAATCTTTCCCAGCATCAGGGTCTTTACCAGTAAGTCAGCTCTTTGCATCAGGTGGCCAAAGTATTGTAGCTTCAGCATCAGTCCTTCCAATGAATATTCAGGGTTGATCTCCTCTAGGATTAACTGGTTTGATCGCCTTGCTGTCCAAGGGACTCTCAATAGTCTTCTCCAGCACCACAATTCAAAAGCATCAATTCTTTGGCACTCAGCCTTCTTTGTGATCCAACTCTCGCAACCATACATGACTACTGGAAAAACCATAGCTTTGACTATATATGGAGGGATAAAGGTAAGAGGGACTAAATATTTTCCATAAGAAACTGTACAAGCCAGAAGATAATAGAGTAACATCTTTAAAGTGCTAGAAGAGGGGGGGGGGGGGAGTGGTGCGGGGACTCTTAACCTAGAGCTCTAGTCCCAGGAAAAAATATCTTTTAAAAATAAATACTTACTTCCAACAAAAGTTGATGAACTCCACTGCCAACAGAAATGTCAACATGTGAAAGCTAATTGTGCTAAGATAAAGATATATATTGTATAGCATAGATCAATCACAATAAAAATAAAACAAAGAGGCATATATGATAATGATAAAGAAAAGGAGAATCAAAAATATTCGATTCAAATTAGGGCAGGAACACAGGATAAAAAGAACCAAAAATGATGGGACAAAACTTTTTTTTAATCACAAATTGGTTGATATATACCCATTATATGAATCATTATAATAAATTAAATGGTCTAAATTCTCTAATCAAAAGGCAGAGTTTGGATAAAAATAGTAGAAGCTTATTCTACTTTTAAGAAATCTATTTTAAATATAAAAATATAGATAAAGAAAAATATATAAAAAAGATATACCAAGAAACCACTTACATGGTTACATCAATGTCAGATAAAGTAGTTTTCAGCACAAGAAATACTCCCATGAACAAATATATGGCAATAAATTTGACAACTAGAAGAGTTAAATTCCTAGAAACATACAACCTACCAATACTGAATCATGAATAGAAGAGCTACTGCAAAAAATAATTAACAGAAATTTCAATTAGGGTAGGGAGAGCCAAAGAGAGAGCTTTTGTGCCCTGAAATGATATCAAAGCCCAAGAAGAAAAAGACTCCTTTCCTGGCAAGGATTCAGCCAATGAAAGGCCAGGGATTCTTTGTCACTATGTGTTGCCAAGCTGCTTCAGTCATGTCCGACTATTGGCGACCCAATAGACCATAGCCTTCCAGGCTCCCCTGTCCATAGGATTCTCCAGGCAAGAATACTGGAGTGGGTTGCCATTTCCGTCTCAAGGAGATCTTTCCAATCCAGGGATCAAACCCACATCTCTTGCACTTCTTTCATTGGCAGGCAGGTTCTTTACTGATAGTGCTATTTGGGAAGCCTATGTTTACAAAGGCCCTCCCAAATTCCTTTTCCTCCCTACAGAAGTATTTTCCTTCCCTTGGCAGGTGGGGACTTACACATGGCTCACCATAGTTGCAAACCCTGAATTACAATTCTCTACTGATCTCAAATAAACTCATCTCTGCTGGAAAAATATCTGGCAAACTATTTATTTTAGGTCAACATTTTGGTGGCCCATACAAGGGCCAGAGAAGACCCCCAACAGCTCTGGGGCTGATGAGAAGACAGATGCAGTGCCCACAATTGATTCCACTATTGCTCACTGCCTTCTTGCTGATCTTGAGGTTTGAAGATATGTCTTCCTCCTGGATCTGAGTTCATGCCCTCTTAACATTTGAAGCTTTATTCAGGATTTCCAGGCTTTATTCAGGATCCATTTAAAGGTTTCCTCTTTCTGCTTAAGATCTTATTCTGCATGTGAGGACATGTGTGGCACTTCAATCTGATTTTGAGACCAGGTGGTTTCACTGAAGCTGGCTAAACTTTGGCCTGTTCCTTTAGGAATGGCCTAAATGGGGCCAGGCTTTCAGCATTCAATCTGTTCCTTTGGAAAGGCTATTCTCTTGAAACTGGCTTAAAAAAAAAAAAAAACAAAAAAACCTTTGGTCTGGCTCCTCTGGAACCAAGCTGTTTCCCTTGAATTGACTGGTATTCAGGCTTGCAAGTTATTTGAATTGAGCTATTTGTGCTGTAAACAGTTTAAACTATTTGAAACTTCTCTACCCTCTAGGAAATGGAATTCCAGTTATCTATATTTTGAAATCGTCCCTCACCCCACTACACACACAGGGACTCTGGCCAATTTTATGTTTAAAAACCATGGTTCTTCCTCATGTGCATTTCTAACTAAATAGGTAAACTTCTGAAATCTCCAAACTGGACTACAATAATTCAAAAGTTTCCAGAACTGAGTGAATGTTTATTTCAGTTGCTCTCTTGAGGCTTCTAATTGTTAGCAGGAGTCTAAAATTGCCTCTCTGCAAAATAAAGATTTTTTAATATTGACTGAGGCAAACAAATGACTGAAGAAAGATAAAATGTCTCCTCAGGCTCTTCTTCCTTAGCTTCTTTGTCTCAGATCCTGCTCTGGTGCCATCTTCTCTCTCTCCCTTGGCTCTTTGTGGCCAGACTCCACTTTGGGTACCATCTTCTTCCTTCCCTCCTATATTCCTTATGTCTGTACTATACCTTCAAATCCACCACATTCATCAAATCTCCCCTTTTCTCTGAAACTCTTCCCAGTCCTTTTTTCTCTGAACTTGTCAGAACCTGTCTGTTTAAAAATGAAGCTTTCTGAGAATCTAGAAGTTAAGCCTTTAATTTTTTCTAACCCCTGGACTAAAGCTGAACTGAGGGCCATAGACAAAGATTTTCCCAAAGGACCAAAGATCCTCACAGATTTCCTGAGAAATTTAATATAGTCATTAGAGTTTATCAAACTGGTTTCTCTGACTTATATTAGCTAGTTCATATGATTGTTGAGGAAGGCCAGGCTCAGCATTGTATAAAAGTCACTAACTGGGGAAGTTTGGAAAGGTCTCAAGAATTACAACTGAGAGCTCAGCCCTCTAACTCAGGATATAGTCAGGCTCAAGCAACTGCTAGGAAACCTCATCAAGCAATTCCTAGGGCTTTTCCAAAATCTCTTAACGAATAAAATTCAGGTGTGTATACAAAAATCTGATAATCAAGTTCTCATGATTATTACAATCAACTTCAGAATGTTTTTTAAAGAGAAGTCTGGTCTTCCTTCAGATGATAATTTCACCTGAGGAGATTCTAACTCAGTGTTTATTAATGTACTGAATTGGGAAGTTTCGCTTCTAACAAAAAGGACCAGGATACACTGAAAAACTATGTCCATTTCAGATTTAGTCAATCTGGCAAACCAACTCTCTCATACTCCAGATGAGTCACCCGGAAAGAAGCCTGCCAAAATTCTTAGTCTCCAACTCCGGAAAATGAAATGAAAATCCCTAAATGAAACCAAAACCACCTACTTTCTGCCATTATTGTAAAGAGCCAGGGCATTGAAAAATGAATTGTTACAAATTTAAGCACTTTAGGTGCCTTCAGACTCTGATCAGACTCTCCAACATTTTAATTCTCAATGTTGTGGCTCTAAGGAACAACAACGGCTCTTCCCAATCCTCCTCTTTCCCTGGTTCACAGAAACACTCCTCCAGATTGGGGGTGAACCTCTTCTAGTCCAAACTGACTAGAGCCACGCTCTTAGTGCTCAACCCACCACCAGAGAACAGTCCCTGCCTTAGGGTACTAAAACAGTTCGGACAGTAGGGATGTCTAATGAACATCAAGAAGTCCTGTCTCCAAGTCTATTCCCTCTTCCTTAGGTCCTTTGAGAGAGATACACACTCTTTTCTCCTTAGTTCACCCATCTCTATCCATTTATCAGGCCAAGACTTCAAAGAGAAGGATCATGCCAGAATTTCTTTCTCCCAAAAGAGGGGAATAATTCTAGAAATTGAAAGCAGTCATCAAAGTATTCCACCAGGTGAATTAAATGACCCTGTGACATCTTTCACTTGTTCTACATCTGAACAAATAAATTTCTACTAGAATGAATTCTGGAAATACTGATCATTTATTTCTACTGAATCAGCTATCACTTTTCTTACAGGCAAAATCTCCAACTTACACTGGCAAATTTCACAGCACACCTTTTGTCAAAATTCAGGTAGACTCCTTAAGACCTCCTCCCAGAATTAATAAATGCCCTATATGAAGCCCTTCAAGACATAAATCCCATAATAGTTTATAAGGCTCAAGGCCTCATCATCCCTTGGATTAACCTCTGCAACACTCATTTTATCACTTAGAAAACCTAAGGGGCAAGAGTAGAGGCTTGTCTAGGATTCCCTAGCAATATATAACACTGTTATCCTTTGACACCATGTGGTACCTAACACTCATCCATTATTAACATCCATTCCCACTGAAAGAAAATTCTTTACTGTAACTGATTTATGCCTTAATAGGGAAAAGTCACCAAAGAAAAACTTCAGTTTCAAACCCAGGTTCAATACTTAGGGCATCTGATATGAGAACAATGCCACACCTAGATCAGATAGACTTCCTAGTGTCCTGAGTTTCCTAAAGTGTCAAACTGAGAACCAACTTGAGGGTTCCTCAAGCTAGCTTGTTATTACCGAAACTGGATTCTAAATTTCTCTCTTATGGCCAAATCTCTATAAGTTTTACTCAGCAATAACAACCCCAACCCCATTTTATGGGAAGAACTGGAAGATATGGTCTTCAAGATCTTAAAGGAGAGTTTGAAGAAACCCACCTGTCCTTGGGCATCCCAATTATCAGATTCCCTTTTTCCTTTTTGTATATGAAAAGGCAACAAATGCCCTTGGGTCACTCACCCAAAAACAGAGGGACCACCATCAACCCACTAGGTATCATAGTCAGCGATGGACTCTGTGGCACAGGGACATCCCTTTTCCTTATTGCCACTATAGCCACTGCCCTTTTGATTCAAGCCACAAAAAATCACTGTGGGATCCCCTTTCACCATTTTTGTACTATAGAAAGTACATGCTATAGAAGCCCTCCTGAATTATCACCACACTCAACACTTCTCAGTCAGCTGCTTTTGTTAACTGATCCTGACATTTATGTTGTAATAACATTAACCTCGGATAAGGCAATGATACCCCACTCCAGTACTCTTGCCTGGAAAATCCCATGGATGGAGGAGCCTGGTAGGCTGCAGTCCATGGGGTTGCGACGAGTCTGACACGACTGAGAGACTTCACTTTCACTTTTCGCTTTCATGCATTGGAGGAGGAAATGGCAACCCATTCCAGTGTTCTTGCCTGGAGAATCCCAGGGACGGGGTTGGGGGGGCCTGGTGGGCTGCTGTCTATGGGGTCGCACAGAGTCAGACACGACTGAAGTGACTTA
The DNA here is from genome assembly GCF_003369695.1 of Bos indicus x Bos taurus. Classification (NCBI taxonomy): domain Eukaryota; kingdom Metazoa; phylum Chordata; class Mammalia; order Artiodactyla; family Bovidae; genus Bos; species Bos indicus x Bos taurus. Next base: position 48,655,380 of record NC_040096.1, read on the forward strand.
GCAGCAGCAGCAGCAACCTTAACCTGGCTACTCTTCCCAGATGACACATGGTAAAGAAGCTGCCTGCCAGTGCAGGGGACACAAGAGAAATGGGTTCGATCACTGGGTCAGGAAGATTCCCCTGGAGTAGGAAATAGCAACCCACTCCAGTATTCTTGCCTGGAAAAGCCCACAGACAGAGGAGCCCGGTGGGCTACAGTCCATGGGATCACAAAGATTTGGACACAACTGAGCTACTGAGCACACCTACCCTTCTCCCCTCGGTCACCAACAAAATACCTCAGTACTGCTTAAAGCTGATGGTTCACCTTCTGACATCTGTCATCGTGGAGATCTACAGGAAATTCTACTATGTAACATTGTCTTTTCATTGTTCACTCTGGTTCTTCTTTAAAAGATGACAATGGCAAACAGTGTGCTAGGTATGCGGTTACAACTCCTTTTATATAGCTGTCAGCATCTTAACCTATGGCTACTTTGGCCCAACAGTCTGTATTATACACCCTTTCAAGGGCCTGCACTTTGGCCAAGAACAAAATTGCCAATATTAATACTGATAGTAGATGTGCTTTTGAATAGCTCATGATTTTGAAATGTTGTGGAAATAATGTGGCTTCCTTACTTCCACTGGAAACACAATTAGAAATGGCCCCTGTGCTTGGAAATTATTGAATGCAATACTTTCACCTGCCACTTTTATTATTAAAATTCCAGGGCATTCTAAACTTGACTCTATGAAAGCTAAGGTAAATCACCTTGCTGACATTTCTATAAGAAATACTGACCTTAAAGTAACCAACAGAAGCCAAACTTCTGTCATGGTCCAAAGGAATATTTCCCAAAATGATAATTTAGAAAATCTAGCCAAATAACTGGCCTCAGAAAAGGAAAAACAAGATAGGAACTTCAACAATTTTTTTATAAAAGGGAAAAACTCTGGTTTGGACTAAATAACAACCCAGTCCTACAAGAAACGCTGAAATTCCCACTCCTCACTACTATACATGCATTAAATCATTGATCTACTGACAAAATTAGAGGCTTCATGAATCAATATTGGTAAGAAAATATTAACAAGGCCACAGGAAATCCCTACCTTATTCATCCCACTTGTTCAAGGAAGCCTGTTCGTACTGCTCTCAGATATTTTTCTCCAATATTTGTATATTTTATTGTTTTTTAAACTTTCTACTTTTGGAGTATAGCTGATTGACAATGTTGTGATAGGTTCAGGTGCACAGCAGAGTGATCCAGCCATGTGGACTTAGCCTGCCAGGCTCGTCTGTCTATGGAATTCTCTAGGCAAGAATACCCTTCTCCAGGGGATCTTCCTGATCCAGGGACTGAACCCAGGTCTCCTGCATTGCAAGTGGATTCTTTATCATCCGAGCCACAGGGAAGCTCATACATGTATCCACTATCCCTTAAATTCCCCTTCCTTCCACACTGCCACATGACATAGAGCAGAGTTTCCTGCGCTATACGGTAGGTCTTATTGGTTGGTTAGCTCCCAGACATTTTATCCTGCCTCACAGACAATTCAAAGTCTGGCAAATGCATTTCATACAACTCTCTCCAACTAATAGATAAAAATATGTTTTAATCATGGTCTGTGTGTTTTTCCACTGGACTGAAGTTTTCCTTCTCAGACAGGCTACTGCTTCCTCTGTCACTAAAGTCTTTTGGAAAAGAACATCCCTAACCGGGGAACTTCTTTCCAACTTCATAATCATGTAGGAACCCATCTTATTGGCCAAGTGCTTCAAAAGTCTGCTTTGGGCCTGGTGTTACAACATTTTTACTATGATTACCATCTCCAATCCTCTGATTTAATTGAACACACTAATAGCATCATGAAGACTCAAATGGCAAAATCTGTAGATGTACTCCCAATACCTTGGTGAAAAGCAATACCATCGGTTCTTCTAATTCCCAGATACACCCTCTTTTGGAATTCATAAACTCTCACCCTTTGAGATGATCACAGGATGCCCAATGCACTTTTTGCTTCTTTTGACTCACAGCTAATAAAAGGAGAGATACTCCAATATTTAAAACTTCTAATTGCTTCTACTGAAACTAAGCATATTTTCACAGTGCACTCTCAGGAGAAAAAGACCTTAAAGCATCACATCCTGCAAACTGCAGATTTCATCTATTGGAAAAACACCTCCAGAAGAACTCTCTTCAAACTCAGTAGAAAGGACCCTATCAAGAATTGCTAACCAAATCTTGTGCCATCAAAAATTCCAAGGAACAGACTCCTGGATTAATATGACATACTCAGAGAAAGCTCCGAAGCCTGACTAGACCTGCATATCATTTGGTAACACAAAGTAAAGCTTTCCTGGATTTGAAGCAGGCAACATCTAATGAGACAGCTTTCTCAAGGTTCCCAGATCATGTCTGTGGGAAGTTTACCACCAAAACTTTGATGATGTCAAAACACTTGAGATGCTCCCCAATTCAGTGATAACACATGAACTTTAAATAAGAAGTGTCTGAGAGTTCTCCCTCCTGACCCTCCTTGTTACTTGAATGTAACATTTATTTGTTTCCAATCTATGTACTTTCCTTCGAACATGAGACACTATACCAAAGGTCCTTCCTGACCCCGAGGGAAGAAAGGCAGCTAAAACTAGAACTGACTCTTGACCAGCAATACTTTCGGAGAAAGAACCTGATCAAGAGAGGAAAATGTACAAAGTTAATTAAAAGAAAGCTCAGTTAAGCAGAGTTGGGAGACCTGAACGGAGAACTCTGTACCCTGTGACTATAGCAGAGCCCTACAGGAAGATGAAAGACTTCTCTTCTTTCCTGGCAAGGACTCAGACAATAAAGAGCCATGGATTCTGCTTACTACAGTCCTTCTGGCTTCCTTTTATCCCTTATAAAAGTATTCTGCTTCTCTTTTTGTGTATAGACTTTCAAAGTGGCTTACCAAAGTTACAGACCTCTAATTGCAATTCTCTATTGGATCCTGAAAAAAAAAATCTTTTCTGGAGAAATAATTGGCAATCTATTTGCTTCAGGTCAACACTAGTAAGGAGATTGAATCTGTAATCAGAAACTTTCCAGCAAACAAAAATCTAGGACCAGATGGCTTCACAGGAAAAGTCTACCAAACGTTTTTTAAAAACTAACATCAATCCTCCTTAAACTTTTCCCCAAAAATAATACATGAGGAGGAAACACTTCCAAACACATTCCATGAGGCCAGAATTACCCTGATACCAAAACCAGACAAGGACACCATAAGAAAATAAAAGTACAGGCCAATATCCCCAATGAACATAGATGCAAAAATTCTCAAAAAATATTAGAAACCAAATTCAACAATACATTAAAAGGATCATACATTATTATCAACCGGGATTTATTTCAGGGCTCATTCCAAGGATGGTTCAATATCTGCAAAGCAAACAATCTGATATACCACATTAACAATATGAAGGGAAAAAAATCATACAATCATCTCAACAGATCCAGAAAAAGCATGTGACAAAACCCAATATCCATTTATAAGACCTTTCAACAAAGTGTGTATGTAGGAAACATACCTCCACATAATAAAGGCCATATATGACAAGCTTATAGTTAATATTATACCCAATGATGAAAAGATGAAAGTTGTTCTCTGAGATCAGAAACAAGACAAGGATGTTCACTCTCACAAATTTTATTCAACATAGTAATGGAAGTCCTAGCTGGCACAATTAAGCAAGCCAAAGAAATAAAGGCATCCCAATTGGAAAGAAAGAAGTAAAACCATCACTGTCTACAGATGATATGATACTACATATAGAAAATCCTACCACCAAAAAGATATTAAAACTAATAAACAAATTAAAGTTGCAGAATACAAAAAAATCTGTTGCATTTTTTACACTGATAAACTATCAGAAAGAGAAATCAAGAAAATAATCTCATTTATAATTTCATCAAGAAAAATAAAGTACCTAGGAATAAATTTAACCAAGAAAGTTTAAGATGTATTCACTAAAAGACTCTATGAAAGCAAATAAAGAAGACACAAATGAATGGAAAATATTCCAAGCTCAAGGGTTAAAGAAATAATTTTTTTAATTAATTTATTTTAACTGGGGGCTAATTACTTTACAATATTGTGGTGGTTTTTGCCATACATTGACATGAATCAGCCATGGGTGTACATGTGTCCCCCATCCTGAGCCCCTCTCCCACCTCCCTCCCCATCCCATCCCTCTGTGTTGTCCCAGTGCACTGGCTTTGAGTTCCCTGTTTCATGCATTGAACTTGGACTGGTGATCTATTTCACATATGGTAATATACATGTTTTTCCAGTGGTTTTCCTAGTTGTAATGTATGGATGTGAGAGTTGGACTGTGAAGAAAACTGAGCACCAAAAAATTGATGCTTTTCAACTGTGGTGTTGAAGAAGACTCTTGAGAGTCCCTTGGACTGCAAGGAGATCCAACCAGTCCATTCTGAAGGAGATCAGCCCTGGGACTTCTTTGGAAGGAATGATGCTAAAGCTGAAACTCCAGTACTTTGGCCACCTCATGTGAAGAGTTGACTCACTGGAAAAGACTCTGATGCTGGGATGGATTGGGGGCAGGAGGAGAAGGGGACAACAGAGGATGAGATGGCTGGATGGCATCACTGACTCAATGGATGTGAGTCTGAGTGAACTCCAGGAGTTGGTGATGGACAGGGAGGCCTGGCATGCTGCAATTCATGGAGTCGCAAAGAGTCATACATGACTGAGCGACTGAACTGAACTGAGTATACATGTTTCAATGCTATTCTCTCAGATCATCCCACCTTTGCCTTCTCCCACAGGGTCCAAAAGTCTGCTCTTTATATCTGTGTCTCTTTTGCTATCTCTCATATAGGGTCATCATTACCACTTTCTAAATTCCATATATATGCATTAGTATAACGTACTGATGTTTTTCTTTCTGACTTACTTCACTCTGTATAATAGGCTCCAGTTTCATCCACCTCATTAGAACTGATTCAAATGTAAAGAACTAATTCTTTAAAAGTCCATACTACAAAAAGCCATCTACAAATTAAATGTAATCCCTATCAAAATGCCAGTGGTATTTTTCACAGAAATAGAATAAACAATCTTAAAATTTATGTGGAACAACAGAAGACCCTGAATAACCAAAGCAATCTTGAGAAAGAACAAGGCTAGAAATAAACCCACACATATAAACTCACACAAAATTTATGACAGAGGAGTCAAGGATATGCAATCTGGAGAAGCCAGTCTTTTCAATTAATGGTATTGGGAAAACCAGACAGCCATATGTGAGAGGATGAAACTGGAATGGTATCTTACACCATAAATAAAAATTAACTCAAAATGGATTAAGCAATTAACATAGGACATCATACTATAAAATTTCTAAAAAAAAAAAAAAAAAAAAAACAGAAAATAAGCTCCTTAACACAGGTCTTAACAATGATTTTTTAGATTTGACACCAAAAGCAAAGGCAATAAGAGTAGAAATAAACAGGTAAGATGATATAAAACTAAAAAGGTTTTGCATAGAAAAGAAAACCATCAACAAGTAAAAACGAAACCTACTGAAAGGGAAAAAATATTAGGAAATCATATATCTGATTAAGGGCTAACATTCAAAATACATAACTCAACAATTCAACAGCAAAACAATTTAGTTGAAAAATGGGCAGAGGATCTAAACTGACATTTTTTTCAAAGAAGACAGACAAATGACCAACAGACACATGAAAACATCCTCAACATCACTAATCATGAGGGAAACGCAAATCAAAACCCCAACAAGATATTACCTTCCACCTGTCAGAATGCGTATTATCAGAAAGACAAGAAATAACAAGTCTTGATGAGGATGTGGAGAAAAAGGAACTCTATTTTTCCCACCTTTTTAGTGGGAATTGGGGGCAGGAGGAAAAGGGGACGACAGAGGATGAGATGGCTGGATGGCATCACCGACTCGATGGACGTGAGTCTGAGTGAACTCCGGGAGATGGTGATGGACAGGGAGGCCTGGCGTGCTGCGATTCATGGGGTCGCAAAGAGTCAGACACGACTGAGCGACTGAACTGAACTGAACTGAAACTGGTGTAACCACTGTGTTAAACAATATGGAGATCCCTCAAAAAAAACTAAAAATAGAATCATCATATGACTCAGCAATTCCACAAATACCACTTCTGGGTATTTGTCCAAAGAAAATGAAAACACTAATTTAAACAGATAACACACTCATGCTCACTGAAGCACTATTTATTTACAATGGCCAAGACACGGAAATAGCCAAGTGTTCACTGATAGTCAAATGGATAAAGAAAATGTGGTATATACATACAAAGGGATATTGTTCAGTCATAAAAAAAGAAGAAAATCTTATCATTTATTACAATATGGATGGATCTTAATGGCCTTATGTTCAATGAAATAAGACAGAAAAAGACAAACACTGCATGATATCACTTATATGTGGAATTTTTTAAAAAGCTGAACTCAGAACAAATTAGTAGATGCCAGAGGTTGTGGGGGTGCAAATAGGTGAAGGGGGTCAAAAGGTATAAGTTTCCAGCAATAAAATACATAAGTCATGGGGATGTGATATATAGCATGGCGACAAGTTAATAATACTGCATTGTGTAGCTGCTGCTGCTGCTAAGTCTCTTCAATTGTGTCCAACTCTGTGCGACCCCATAGATGGCAGCCCGCCAGGCTCCCCCTGTCCCTGGGATTCTCCAGACAAGAACACTGGAGTGGGTTGCCATTTCCTTCTCCAATGCATGAAAGTGAAAAGTGAAAGGGAAGTTGCTCAGTTGTGTCTGAGTCTTTGCGACTCCATGGACTGCAGCCTACCAGGCTCCTCCGTCCATGGGATTTTCCAGGCAAGAGTACTGGAGTGGGGTGCCATTGCCTTCTCCAGCATTGTATAGCTGTATGAAAGTGAAAGTGAAGTCACTCAGTCGTGTCCGACTCTTTGCGACCCCGTGGACTGTAGCCCGCCAGGCTCCTCTGTCCATGGGATTCTCCAGGCAAGAATACTGGAGTGGGTTGCCATTTCCATCTCTAGGGGATCTTCCCAACCCAGGGATCGAATTCGGATCTCCTGCATTGCAGGCAGATGCTTTATCCTCTGAGCCACCAGGGAAGCCCATTGTATAGCTGAAAGTTGCTAAAAGAATATATCTTAAAAGTTTTAATCACAAGAAAAACTTTGTAACTATGTATAATGACAGATATTAACTAGATTATTGTGATCATTTTGTGATCTATATAAATATTGAATGACTATACTGTATACTTGAGGCTAATATAATGTTATATCATGAGTTTGAGTAAACTCTGGGAGTTGGTGACGGACAGGGAGGCCTGGCATGCTGCAGTCCATGGGGTGGCAAAGAGTTGGACATGACTGAGAGACTGAACTGAACTGATACTTAAATTTAAACATAAGCAGATAAGTAAAAGGAAAAAACTTACCTCTGATAAAGGGCTTGTATCTAGAATATGTTTTTAAGCACTTCAATTCAATAACAGACTCAAACACTGATAAAAATCAGCAAAAGATTTTAGCAGACACTTTGTCAAGTAGATATATAAGTGGAATATAAGACATCCAACATAATTATTCAACAGAAAAAGACAAATTATATCTACAATGAGAAGTAAACTATATACTCACTAGAATGACTAAAGTTAAAAAGACGGATCGTGCCAACACTTGGAAAAGAGTTTGTTTCTTATAAAGTTATATCTATACTAACCATAAAACTCAGCAATCCCACTAAAGTATTTATCCAATAAAAATGAAAATATGTTAATGCTACACACTTATATGGGTTGTTTTAAAGAACTTATAACCTCTCACTTCCTTTTAATATAAAAGATAAAAGGATCTTTAGATATACATACTGAAATGCTTTAAAATGAAATTAACTTATGTCTGGTACATACTTCAAAATAACTCCAGATTAGGACCTATTAAGACAAAATCACCCATGGGTTTAGTATTGTTTTAATTGGATGAGATTTATCAATACATGGAGGTTCAATACACCCTGCTTTCTACATCTGTATGTTTTCCGAAAAGAAAATTAAGAGTCTGGGGGAGATTTCTAAATTACTTCTTCTTTAATGTGGAAATCAAAATAATGCCACTTAAGGTGTCCTTTACCTTTGAGGAATAAGTGCCAAAGACTATAAATGTTGAAGGAGTATTACTGTGAGTTTGTGACAGTTGAATTCCCTGCCTCAACATCTTGAAATAAAAGGGTAGACTCAATAGGGTTAGCTGAGGCTTAAAGATTTGAGAAATTATATCCATTTAACATCTATTTCCTATCTTTACTCTAAAATCAGGACAGCCACATTTAATGGAGAAAATCCTTTTAATGTTAAGGCAGGTATGATTCTTTAACAGAATAACAACACATGCTCTGTGGACAGACTCACATAAACTAACTCTACTTTGTATTAACTATTTCACCAGAGAGTAGAAGTCCAATTTAGTATATACAAGATTCAAATCCGAGAGACACTAGCTCAAAAGGATGCAGAAGACATAATTGCAATCCTACCAAAATGGGCAGGGGCGGCTACAAAGTTCATCCAAAGCAGCTCTTATCATCCAATACGGAGTTTCAAATCACCAGCGTCAAGAATGCAGAATCATTAAGCTGGTGCCCCATTCTGTATGCTGATTACCAGGAAACCCAGAAGTCACTTCCAGCAGAATCTCAACTAAAATTGACAAAAGTCAAGTGCAGGTGGCAGCAGGCATATATTCATGCTCTGGAAAATGAAGACTGGGGTATTCAAGGGCCTTGAATGCCACAATGAAGAGTCTAGAACTAACTCTAAAATAACATTGATAACTAATGATAATCCTGATTTAAATTCCACAAAGATTTGGATGGAATAATCACTCCCTCCTTTTTTATTGTTAAATGTATAAAAACACATTTAAAACCTACACAGGCTCTGGCAGGTACTCCTCCACATGTCCATGATGGTAGACATTCATATGTCATTAACTCTTCTGTAGTGCTATAGTACATAGAACATGCCTCAGTAAATAATGGGTTTTGCACTGAATGATGGGGGAAAAATGGTACTAGTTTTTCCCCTTTAGTTCAGTTCAGTTCAGTCGCTCAGTCGTGTCCGACTCTTTGTGACCTCGTGAATCGCAGAACACCAGGCCTCCCTGTCCCTCACCAACTCCCGGAGTTCACTCAGACTCACGTCGTCGGTGATGCCATCCAGCCATCTCATCCTCTGTCGTCCCCTTCTCCTCCTGCCCCCAATCCCTCCCAGCATCAGAGACTTTTCCAATGAGTCAACTCTTTGCATGAGGTGGCCAAAGTACTGGAGTTTCAGCTTTAGCATCATTCCTTCCAAAGAAGTCCCAGGGCTGATCTCCTTCAGAATGGACTGGTTGGATCTCCTTGCAGTCCAAGGGACTCTCAAGAGTCTTCTCCAACACCACAGTTCAAAAGCATCAATTCTTCAGCGCTCAGTCTTCTTCACAGTCCAACTCTCACATCCATACATGACCACTGGAAAAACCATAGCCTTGACTAGACGGGCCTTGGTTGGCAAAGTAATGTCTCTGCTTTTCAATATGCTATCTAGGTTGGTCATAACTTTCCTTCCAAGGAGTAAGCATCTTTTAATTTCATGGCTGCAGTCACCATCTGCAGTGATTTTGGAGCCCCAAAAAATAAAGTCTGACACTGTTTCCACTGTTTCCCCATCTATTTCCCATGAAGTGATGGGACTGGATGCCATGATCTTCGTTTTCTGAATGTTGAGCTTTAAGCCAACTTTTTCACTCTCCTCTTTCACTTTCATCAAGAGGCTTTTGAGTTCCTCTTCACTGTCTGCCATAAGGGTGGTGTCATCTGCATATGTGAGGTGATTGATATTTCTCCCGGCAATCTTGATTCCAGCTTGTGCTTCTTCCAGTCCAGCGTTTCTCATGATGTACTCTGCGTATAAGTTAAATAAGCAGGATGACAATATACAGTCTTGACGTACTCCTTTTCCTATTTGGAACCAGTCTGTTGTTCCATGTCCAGTTCTAACTGTTGCTTCCTGACCTGCATACAAATTTCTCAAGAGGCAGGTCAAGTAGTCTGGTATTCCCATCTCTTTCAGAATTTTCAAGAGATTGTATTGTCCAAGTCAAAGTTGCTCTGAAAAGTAAAGACTGGGTTAGGATCTAAAATTTCTTTATAATTTACAAAATGAATTCTTTACCAGCTGAGCCACAAGGGAAGCCTAAGCATACTGGAGTGGGTAGCCTATCCTTTCTCCAACAGATCTTCCTGACCCAGGAATTGAACCAGGATCTTCTGCATTGCAGATGGATTTCTTACCACCTGAGCTATCAGGGAAGTCCATAATTTATAAAATGAATAGTCAGTATTTAAAATGCAGTATTTCATTGCATAGTGAGTCATGAAATTATGAGGACTGATTACCCAGTTAATTGATTCATTATCTAGACTCTATCCCCTTATTTTTCTGGCTCTTTTATTATCCACCACTATCTTTAATAGGGGGCTTCCCTGGTGGTTCAGATAGTAAAGAATCCACCTGCAATGCCAGAGACCTGGATTTGATCCCTGGGTTGGGAAGATGTCCTGGAGGAGGGTATGGTAACCCACTCCAGTATACTTGCCTGAAGAATCCCCATGGACAGAGGAACCTGGCGGGCTACAATCTGTGGGATTGCAAAGAGTCAGATAAAACCGAGCGATGAAGCACAGCACATATCTTTAACAGAGAATGAACAAAGAAATGAAGAAATGAGACACAGCTTTCAGCATCTAAAAGTCACAGGTGAATGCTGGAAGATACAGGCTTATGGGCTCCATTGAGAACTAAGAATTTCCTGTCTTTGGATTTGTTTCTCATGTTTCCCCGACTCCATTATAATACACAATTGAGAGCTGCTTGTATAAAAGAGAAAAATTTGCCAAAAATATATCTGAGACAACAGAAGATACAATATTTTAAAATTACACTTTAGTTTTTAAATCCCTAGCCAAATATCCCTGCTAACAATAAATCTTTAAACTCCTATGATTTTGTTTGAAAACTCATGACCTGCCATACCCTTGTTTTCATTATAGTTCTAAGAAAACAACTGGAGAAGGAAATGGCAAACCACTCCAGTATCTTTGCCTTGAAAATCCCATGGACAGAGGAACCCAGTGGGCTGCAGCCTGTGGGATCGCAAAGAGTCGAGCACAACTGAATGAATAACACAAAAAAACAATGGAGGATGCACGACAGCATTAACTGTGACTACTGAATCTTTCTCCCCCTCCATGGCTGACCAGAGCCCAGTTACAGAAGCTTTCCTTCCAGTCCTATTAACCTCAACAAGCCAAGAGAAGTCTGTACTTCTGGCAAACATTCAGGACATCACATATCATCCGGTCTTTTGCCTTAATCTTTTCTACTGTCTGCCACTCTTGTAGAGGATTTAAAGGTGAAGCATCTGGACAACTTCATGCACCTCTACACTCTGCTTCGTTCAGGAGCTGACCTTTTCTGTACAACTCTTCAGGCAGCTACATGACCTTTAATATTCAGTAAATGTTCCCCCTTTTTGAAAGTTTATGTTGGATTCTTTTCCGGCACTTTCTTTCACTTTCACATAGCTAATATATAAATGCATAAGTTTTGTGTGAATGCCCTTGAAATTCAGTTGGTAGAAAGTATCAACCAAGAACTAAATAAAATAAAACTTACCATGCTCATTTTCATTTTCCTTTATGCAAAATCTTCTCTAAGAGGAAACAGTGAGTCTTGCTGAGTAAAAACTCAAGAACAAAATGGACACAGTTCTCTGTTCTAATAAAAATATTTTAAATGGGTAATAAGGCATGAGATGAGAAAAAAAATTATAACACGGGTCGCTGAACCAGATGATCAACTAAGGAGTTCTTTCTAAAGTAACAGTCAACACCCAGCATGCATTTATGGGGTTGTCAAGCAACAGGGATTTGGGCAGGATCCTTTCTGCTTAAACAAGTTAAGTTCAGTGAAGCTGGTATAAAGTAAAGCCATATCAGCAGCATTCTACCATGAAGCAAATAACATTTTACAGAATTGAGTTCTTGTTCAGCTAAGTTGTAGCTATGGCCTCAAATTATTGGTTGCTTTAATAAAATAACCTAAAGAAAAACAGGAGCCATAACTGGAATTTTTAAAGAAACATACTTTTAAAATACTAGATCTGAAATTATATTTTTGTTAAACTCTGTTGAGTGTTGAGTCTTGGAATTTACAAATGAATTTATCCTTGATCTCATATCTATTATACAGTTGTACAATTAGTCAGAGAGTATCTTATCCCATCATTTGGATTGTTATTCTTTTTCCTCATTAGAGATTCCCAATTAGCCTTGACATATTACTTATTGATTCTCAGACAGTAAGATGTTAGAGACCAGAATTCTACCTGGTGGTAGCACTGACCATGTAAGGTCCACAGGGTAAAACCCTTTGAATGTGAAAGGCCTGTAATTTTCCAGTAATTTTCTTACTGCTTGAAAGGAACAAAGTAAAACTTGAACAAAACAGACCTTCCCAAAGCATTCAATATATATATCTGGGTTTCTAAAGTTATCAGGTACAACACAATCAGGGTTCTCATCACATGGCCTCCTTTCTTGTGGTCACTCTACTAGACCACCATCTAGATCATCTGCTCTAGTTTCATCTGTACTTTCATCATTCCTTAGCATTCCTGTCACTCATGTTACCAATCTCTTGGGCACCTATAGCTTGGTTGAGGTACTCCCCCTAACCAGCCCTTCCAAGGCATCTCTGTCTCTACCCACGGTAGGCTCCATGCTGCTTACCCATTGGTGACTGGGTGCATGTGCCATCATTTTTGAGAACAAAAAGCCTAAAATGACTAGGAATACAACTTGAGAGGCTTCAACTGGGTTGATCCTCACACTCTGATTGTCCATTAAAGAAACTATAACAATACTGTAAAGCAATTATATTCCAATACAAATAAATAAACTAATACATACCCTTAAAAGAAAGAAAGAGATATCTGCAGCCCCAACTGATGAGCATTTCATGCAAAGATGGGCACAATAAAGGACAGAAATGGTATGGACCTAACAGAAGCAGAAGATATTAAGAAGAGGTGGTAACAATTCACAGAAGAACTAAACAAAAAAGACCTTAATGACCCAGATAACCATGATGGTGTGATCACTCACACACAGTCAGACATCTTGGAGTGAGAAGTCAAGTCAGTCTTAGGAAGCATCACTACGAACAAAGCTAGTGGAGGTGATGGAAATCCAGCTGAGCTCTTTCAAATCCTAGAAGATGATGCTGTGAAAGTGCTGCACTCAATATGCCAGCAAATTTGGAAAATTCAGCAGTGGTCACAGACTGGAAAAGGTCAGTTTTTATTCCAATCCCAAAGAAGGGCGATGCCAAAGAATGATCAAACTTCCACACAAGTGCACTCATTTCACATGCTAAAAAGGTCATGCTCAAAATCCTTCAAGCTAGTCTTCAACAGTACGTGAACCAAGAACTTCCAGATATTCAAGCTGGATTTAGAAAAGACAGAGGAACCAGAGATCAAATTGCCAACATCTGTTGGATCATAGGAAAATCAAGAGAATTCCAGAAAAACAGCCACTTCTGCTTCACTGACTATGCTAAAGCCTTTGACTGTGTGGATCACAACAAACTGCGGAAAATTCTCTTAAAGAGACGGGAATGCCAGACCACCTGACCTGCCTTCTGAGAAACCTGTATGCAGTTCAAGAAGCAACAGTTAGAACTAGACATGGAATATCTGGTTCCAAATTGGGAAAGGAGTACATCAAACATGTTGTTTGTGTATATTGTCACCCTGCTTATTTAACTTATATGCAGAGTACATCATTAGAAATGCCAGGCTAGATGAAGCACAAGCTGGAAGATTAAGATTGCTGGAAGAAATATCAACAACCTCAGATATGCAGATGACACCACCCTTACGGCGAAGAGGAACTAAAGAGCCTCTTGATGAGGGTGAAAGATTAGAGTGAAAAAGTTGGCTTAAAACTCAACATTCAAAAAACTAAGATCATGGCATCCAGTCAGATCACTTCATGGCAAATAGATGGGAAAACAGTGGAAACAGTGACAGACATTATTTTCTAGGGCTCCAAAATCACTGCAGATGGTGACTGCAGCCATGAAATTAAAAGATGCTTGCTCCTTGGAAGAAAAGCTATGACAAAGCTAAATAGCACATTAAACAGATACATTTATTTGCCGACAAAGGTCCATATAGTCAAAGCTATGGTTTTTCCAGTAGTCGTGTTTGGACTTGAGAGTTGCACCATAAAGAAGGTACAACAATGCCAAAGAACTGATGCTTTTGAACTGTGGTGTTGGAGAAGACCCTTGAGAGTCCCTTGGACTGCAAGGAGATCTACCCTGAATATTCATTGGAAAGACTGAGACTGAAGCTCCAATACTTTGGCCACCTGATGTGAAGAGGCAACTCACTGGAAAAGACCCTGATGTTGGGAAAGATTGAAGGCAGGAGGAGAAGGGGATGACAGAGGATGAGATGGTTGGATGGCATCACCAACTCAATGGACATGAGTTTGAGCAAGCTCGGTGAGATGGTGAAGGACAGGGAAGCCTGGCGTGTTGCAGTCCATGGGGTCACAAAGAGTTAGTTAGACATGACTGGTGACTGAACAATAACAAAGGAGTGTAATAAACATAACTTCTAATTCTCATCTTTTTGAGCTGTAGAAACTGGGTTCAAAAAGTTTATTTGCAACTAAGTCTGATTATGACCCTAGGCCAGGTATTGGCAAACTTTTTCTGTAATGAGTCAAAGAGTAAATATTTTAGGCTTTGTGGGCTACATATAACATGTCACATATTATATTTTTTGACTTTTTGTTTATAAAGGTGGCGCTAGTGGTAAAGGACCCGCCTGCCAGTGCTGGCAACATAAGAGATGCAGATTCGATCCCTGGGTCAGGAATATCCCCTGGAGGAGGGCATGGTAACCCACTCCAGTATTCTTGCCTGGAAAATTTCATGGACAGAAGAGCCTGGTGGGCCACAGTCCATGGGGCCACAAAGAGTCAGTCACGAATGAAGCAACTTAGCACATTAAAAAATGTAAGAAAACATTCTTTGCTCATGGTCCATAGAAAAATGGACCACCAACTGAATTCGGCTCATGGGCTACAGTTTGCTTACCCTGTCCTAAGCGTTGCTCTCCAATTGTTTACCAACTGTTGCAGACTGAATTATATCTCTCCAACATTCATATGTCAAAATCCTAACTTCTAATGTTACTACTGTATTTGAAGATCAAGGTTAAATGATACCATAAGGGTAGAGCTCTAATTCAATAGGCCTCGTGGCCTTTAAAGAAGATGAAGGGAGGGATCTCCTGCTTTCAGATTCATATTTTGTCCTCTTTCCCTCTCTTTCTCTGTCTCTGTCTCTCTTTCCCCCTCCGTGCTCATGTTTTCAATAAAGGCTATGTCAGCACACAGTAAGATGAGGCAGCTACATTCAAATCAAGAGAAGAGGCCTCAGAATGAAAGCTGTCTCTCCAGCACCTTGATCTTGGACTTCCCAACCTCTAGAATTCTAAGAAATAAGATTCTGTTGTTTAAGTCACTCAATCTATGGTATTTTGTTATGACAGCCAAGCAGACTGAAATACCCAGTAATCCCACTAGAAACTGACCTCATATTAGTAGGTACCCACAGCAAATCATGATTCCTCATTCAGTTTGAACAGCCACCCACTCTCAACATATGTGGCAGGAAATGAATGTAATAAATTATTATTGGTTATAGTTATAAAACAGACTTGCATGCATGTGAGCTAAGTCACTTCAGTCGTGTTCAACTCTTCAAGACCCTATGAACTGTAGCCCTGCCAGGCTCCTCTGTCCATGGGCATTCTCCAGGCAAGAATACTGGAGTGGGTTGCCATGCCATCCTCCAAGGGATCTTCCCAACCCAGGGATCAAACCCACATCTCTTATGTCTTCTGCATTGGCAGATGGGGTCTTTACCATTAGCACTACCTGGCAAGGCCATAAAACAGGCTTAGTAAGACCCAGATTTCTCAAGGTCACTTCCTACTTCAGATTTAAAACTTACCAAAAAAATCTAATGTTTCTACCATCTCTTAAAAATAGTATAGAGAATTCTTTATCTTATTTTTGTAGAAACAGAGATGCATTACCTATATCCCCTTTAAAGGAAACACTTTATGCCCAGTTGTGGGAAATATAGTCAGCAGTCAGCCTCCTGGTGTCCGTTCCTTCAGGATTGGCCTCAGCTGGGTAGAGATGCTTCTCTGCAGATCACACCTTTGCAAGGCAATTTGTATCCAGCCAAGCAACATATATGTATTAATGTAAGGCCATTGTTCCCCCAATGTGAACAATCCTGCTGGGCTTCCCAGGTGCCTCAGCAGTAAGGAACCCTCCTGTCAATGCAAGGAGGTGCAGGATATGTGGGTTCAATCCCTAGGTCGGGAGATCCTATCTGCAGGGCAGCAGTAGAGATGCACATAGAGAACAGACTTGTGACAACAGGAGTGTAAGGAGACAGGTGGACAAATGGAGAGAGTAGTATCGGAAACATATTCACTACCACATGTAAAACAGATAGCCAGTGGGAACTTGCTGTATGACTCAGAGAGCTCAAAGCCGTGCTCTGTGACAACCTAGATGGGTGAGATGGGGTGGGAGGTGGAAGGGAGGTTCAAGAGAGAAGGCACATATGTATACCTGTGGTTGCTTCATGTTGATGTATGGCAGAAACCAACACAATATTGTAAAGCAATTATCCATCAATTAAAAATAAAGAAAAATTTTTAAAAATCCCCTGGAGAAGGAAATGGCAACCCACTCCAGTATTCTCGCCTAGAGAATCTCATAGACAGAGGAGCCCGGAAGGCAACAGTTCACGGGGTCACAAAGAATCAGACATGACTGAGCGACTTAGCACACACACATGAAACAATCCGCTATGTTTCCATTCCTTTCCCATTTTACACCCAAACTCCCTCTCAGTGTCTGCTTCTGGAGAGTCCAACCTCTGACAGAGATTTAAAATCTGTGACAACTGAGTTATTCATATGCCACACCAAATTAATGAATATCCTTTTTCCCACTGCAAACCAAAAAGATCACTTCCAATTTCATAAGTGCGTTCAACTTTTTGTGTTATTCCATTTAACATCTTACATTTTGAATTTTTCACAGATCAAAATTTTTGAAAAATAGTAGAAACTGTGATCTTATTCCTGTGAGTAAGATTTCTTATCCCCTTTAGAAGTCCTGAGTGAGTTTCAAGTTTATGCAAAACCCCCAATCATTCTTTGATTCCTCTAAATTATTTTAAAGATATTTCAGTACAAAAGAGAATTATTTTAAAGATTTTTAATTGTGCCAGTGTTCCTCCAATAACCAATTCAGTTCACTCTCTACTTATGGGCTCTTTTAGGACATAAAGGCTTTCAATGACTTGTATAATGCAAGGCCATAGACTCACATTGAGAGAGCACCATAATAAACAGCTCTATGAACCTTATCAGTGTGTCTGCTGTAATGATATTGTTGAGGATGCTCATTAAATTAAGAAGTGTCACTTTCATGAGGCCATTCAGGAGAAATGGATTTCTTGTCTTGGCATCAGGAATTGTTGTGCCTATCCTAAGAAATTCACTTGTTTTTATCATACATGACTCATGCAGAGCTCATCCTGTGAGAAGGTTGTCTAGTACAGTGGTTAGACTGACCTAGACTGCTTCATAGCCGAGCCCTGCTGCTTATCAACTCTACAATCTTGAAAGGGTAACTTCAATTTTCTGTACCTCAGTTTCTTCATTGGTAAAATTATGATAAAAGTAGCACCTTCCTCATGGGGTGAAATCAAGAACTACATAGTATTTGAAGCAGTCTGAGCACGGAGAAAGAATTCAGCAAGTGTTATATTATGATTTTCTTTTTTAATTGGACTACTTAAGGCTACTACCTCATGCGGTATATTTTACGTACTCTGTTCATTTCCCAATGATTCTCGCACTTGATTTTCACCTTGCTTCAACTTTCTGAACTTCTTTTTAAAATGCATGAAATTCATCATCTGTTCCTAATTATGAAATAAATAAATCTGCAATGTCCAAATACGACAACATGGATGGGGTTTGAGAGCGTTATGCTAAGTGAGAGACAGAAAAAGACAAATACTGTATGATCTCACATGCAGAAAAAGCCAAACGCATTGGAACAAGAGTAGAATAGTGGTTACCAGGGGTCCAAACTTGTGGTTAGAAAATGAGTACGTTCTGGGGATCTAATGCACAGCACTGTGCTTCTAGTCAACAATACTGTATCACATACTTCAAAGTTGCTAGGAGACTATATCTTAAATGTTCTCACCACAAAATGAAATGATAATTAGGTGACCTAATGGAAGGGTTAGTTAAGCTACAGCAGTAATCATATCGCAATATATAAACGTACCAAATCAATACACTGTACAACACATTAAACTTACACAACGTCATGTGTCAATTATATCTCAATTTAAAGAACTATATATAGCATAGGAAGTGACTACGACTGCAACATAAGTTGCTCCTGACTTTACTCCGCCTCACAAAAAGAACTAACATCTACTTAAGAACAAGACCCTACTGAGAGAATCTTCGAGCAGAGGGTTAAGCTGAAGAAGCCCTGCACTTCACAGACAAGGACAGATTGCACTAGAAGGCCGAGAGAACTGGCTACACGCTCCCTGCATTGCTGCTCCTCCCCCAGGACAACACTGGGCCAACTGAGCCTCTGGCTCCTGCAGTGGACAGACAGAACCCAGGGGGAACAATACTCTTCCCCTAGCATTCTGGGTCACTTCTTGGAAACCCTTACTCTGGTCTCCCCCATGGGGATTTCAGGGGAATCTGCAGGGCCCAGAGACTGGGAATGACTGTGACAAAAGAGAAGAAGATGGGCTTGCAACAGTCAACACACAGAACATGGCAGATCAAGTTCATACCTGCAATGCCCAAGCAGTAATCCAAACCAGTGGCTTTGTTCACCTGCAGAACCAAGTTGGGGTGCAGTCTGACCAGGGGACACAGTGGAGTCCAGATCTCTCTGATTCAGATCCTCAAATGAGTTTTGTTGACCCAGGACCCTGGTTTGCCCACATTGAAGCAAAATGCTGAGTCACAGCCCCATCCACTGTGGACAGTGCCTTCCAGCCGCTACTGACCACAGGACTGGTGACAACTCCTGGGAGCTGGGAAGCCCATCAGCACACAAGCCAAGAGGCAGTCAGGCAGAGCTGGCGGCCCCCTGAGCAAAGCTATACGAGGCCCGGAGGCGTCCTGTGTTGCACACAGGCAGGGAGATTAATTCATAGCCAAGGCTGAGCGTAGCTCCAGGCTCTTCCTAACAGGAGGGATTGTTTGGGAAACTGAGAGTAGCCTGGAGCGGCCCCTCCCCACGCCTCTCAAGTCCAGGCAAGAAGACTGAGATAAAGCCCTACCTGCTGTGGAGAGTGTCTTCAGGCCCCATCTGACCAAAAGAACAGGCAACAACTCCTGGAAGCTGAGTGGCCCATCAGCAGTCACGCCAAGAGAATGACAGACAGAGTCAGTAATCTGCAGAGCAAAACCAGTGGCCCTATTTAGCCAGAGTACTGGTGGTGCATGTCAGTTTGAGTTAAGACAGCAAACAAAAGTTTTACCAGTTTTAGGGCTGCTTCTCCTGCTAGGCCAGGCAGAGAATCTAATGCGTTGTCCTGCTTGTTGCTAAATACAGCCTTCAGCCTGCCCAAGCCAGGAACCAAACCAGAGCACACAGGAAACAGTGTGGCCCATCTCACAGCCCTGCTTCCAGTGGCGCCTGGCCAGAGAACACAGCGCATGGCTCCCCTCGTCCGCAGAGCAAACCTCTCCTGATCAGGGAAGTCACTGCACGCTCAGGCCTGACCTGGGCCCCCAAACAGTGAGCTGCATAGGCCCTAGGCATGGCCTGCCACCCTGCCAACGCAGGAATACTAACTCACAGAACATCTGCCACTGAATACAGTCCTGACTATGTAGGAAATCTGACCAGAGAATTTAGACTACAGCCTCACTTGGCTAGGAAACCAAGCCTATCCAGGGTTCACACCTCCCCCAACCCCGCCCAATCTCAGATCTCTAACAGAAGCGTGATCCCAAAACAGACCGAAAAACCAGACCCCACTGACCCAAAGACATTACCAGCAGACATACCAGAAATCCAAACTGAGCTGGCTGGTAAGGAACTATATCTTCCAAAGCAAACCTGTAAACTCTAGAGCAGGAACCTCATTGCTCAAATGTGCAGATATCAATAAAAGAATCAAAGATGACAAAAAATTAGGTAAATACGACATGACCAAAGAAAACTAATAAAACTCCAATAACTGACCCGAAAGAAATGGAGATCTATGAACTGTCAGACGAAAATTTCAGAACAATTCTTTTAAGGGAGCTTAGTGAATTACAAGAAAACATAGACAACTAAACAAAATTAGAAAAAAAAATGCATGAACAACAGAGAAGTGTGAAAAGAAAACCGTCAAAAAAGAAAATATAGGAAAAAAGCTCCTTGACATGGGTCAAGAAGCTTTTAATGTGATACTTTTTTAATATGACACCTACAACAGAAGCAACAAAATAAATAAGTGGACTGCACCAAACTAAAAAGCTTCTGCACAGCAAAAGAAATCATCAGTAAAGTGAAAAGACAACCAACTGAATGGGAAAAAATTCTTCTCAAACCATACATCTGATAAGGGGTTAATATTCAAAACATAAAGAACTCATACAGCTCAATGGCAAGTAATACTCCAGTTTAAAAATGGGCAAAGGACATTTGGGAATAGACATTTTTCCAGAGAAGATATACAAAAGGCCAACAGGAAAATGAAAAGATGCTCAACATCACTAGTCATGAGAGAAATGCAAATTAAAACCACGAGTTATCACCTCCTATCTTTATAACAGTCATTATCAAAAAGCTAAGAGATAAATGCTGGCATGGATGTGGAGAAAAGGGAACCCTTGTGCACTCCTGGTGAGACTGTAAACTGGCACAACCACTATGAAAAACAGTAGGAAGGACCTTCAAAAAAATTTAAAGTAAAACCACTACATGATCCAGCAATTCTACTTCTTGGAAATACATCCAAAGGAAATGGAAACATTAACTATAAAAGATACCTGCCGTTTCACGTTTATAGCAGCACTGTTTACAATAGCCAAGACATGGAAACAACGCAAGTGCCCATCAGTAGATGAATGGGTAAAGAAGCTGTGGCATACAATACAATGAAATATTATCCAGCCATAAAGATCAGGGAAAGTCTCTCATTTGTAACAACATGGAAGTACTTTGAAGGCATTATGCTAAGGGAAATGAGTCAAATACTCTATGATCTCTTTTATATATGAAATATAATAAAACAAAAACAATGTCATAGAAAAAGAGATTAGACTTGGGGTTACCATAGGTGAGGGAAAGGGTGAGGGGGAATTGGAGGAAGGTGGTCAACAGGTACAACCTGCCAGTTATAAGATAAATAAGTACTAGAGATACAATGTACAACATGGTGACTACAGCTGACCCCGCTCTATGATACAGGAAAATTGCTAAGAGTAAATCCTAAAAGTTCTCATCACAAGGAAAACTTTTTCCTTTATTCTTCTTTCCTTTCTTTTATTGTATCTATATAAGAATACGAATGCTGCTGCTGCTAAGTCACTTCAGTCGTGTCCGACTCTGTGCGACCCCATAGACGGCAGCCCACCAGGCTCTGCCGTCCCTGGGATTCTCCAGGCAAGAACATTGGAGTGGGTTGCCATTTCCTTCTCCAATGCATGAAAGTGAAATCGCTCTGTCGTGTCCGACTCCTAGCGACCCCATGGACTGCAGCCTACCAGGCTCCTCCATCCATGGGATTTTCCAGGCAAGAGTACTGGAGTGGGGTGCCATTGCCTTCTCCAAAACTTATATAGTCATGTATATCAATTACTTTTCAATAAAACTGGAAAAAAAATAACAAAATAAAATTTTAAAAACAATATTAATTATTGATGATAGATACCATTTATTGAGCACTTATTATACCAGCTAATTTAACCTTCACAAAAACCTATTGCCATTTATTTGATTTTACATATGAGGAAACTATGACCTGAAGGAACAGTGCCTTTGAACCCAGAACATCACAGCTGGAAAGTGGAATTTTTTAATTAATTTTTATTGGAGTATAGTTGCTTTACAATATGGTATTAGTTTCTGCTGTGCAGCAAAGTGAATCAGCTATATGTATACATATATACATATATGTATACATACATATATTTCCTCTCTTTCCACAGAGCAGCAAGTAGACTTTCCGTTAGTTATCTATTTCATACATAGGAGTATATATCAATCCCAATCCATCTCCCCGCATTCTCCCTTACATTTGTTCTCTATGTCTGTGTCTCTATTTGTGCCTTGAAAATAAGTTCATATGAATCGTTTTTCTAGATTCCACCCATAAGCAATATCTTTTGGAATTACGGTTTTCTCCATGTTTATGCCTAGGAGTGGAAAGTGGAATTTAAACTCATATCTGATTTACGAGTTCACCAACATGAGATAATGTGAGATAACCACTAGATGTATTTCCATACATTTTCTTCACCTATAGATGTTCTTCATATATGTTTGTGTGTGTGTATTTTAATGGAGGTACTCTATGTAATTGCATATTTATTTGATTTTCCATGTCACTAATTAGTATTCAAAATAGAAGTTTTAATAGCTACATAATATTTCACCTTACATTTATACCAAAATGTACTTAAGCTAATTATTCTGTTGTTTTTGCTAATTTTTAAAGTACAACATTAACATATATTCTCACAATGGAGTTTAATGATATCTTCAATTACTTAACTAGTAAAATCTTAGATGTGAAATTATTGAGTTATGCATATTTTCAAAATGTCTTAAGAAACATTGATCACTTTATTCTTGAACGAAAGTACAGAGAGGGTATGATGTCTGAAAGTCAAAATTAAAAGAAATATTTGGGGGACTTCCCTGGTGGTCCAATGGTTAAGAATCTGATTGCCGATGCAGGGGACATGGGTTCAATTCCTGGTCCAGGAAGGTCCCACACGCCACAGGACAGCTAAGCCCATGCACCACAACGGAACCTGTGCTCTAGAGCCTGAGAGTCGCAACGACTGAAGTCCACACACCTAGGGTCCGTGCTCCACAAGAGAAGCAAGAGCACCACCGCAAAGAGCAGGCCCGACTTGCCGCACTAGAGAAAGCCTGCAGGCAGCAACGAAGACCCAGTACAGCCAAAAATAAAAACAAATACATAAATAAGTACAGATTTTAAATTCTATTGGATTTTTATTAAAACTGCATTATACTGATAGAGGAAAGAAATACCTTTTCCACCGAGACTATGATCTGCCCCACCATTTACTCACATCTTCTTCTGTAATTCAGTAAAATTTTAGTTTTCCTTCATGTAGATCTTATGCCTTGGAGGTAAAATTTATTTTGAGATATTTTAAAGTTTTTGTTGTTACTATGGCAGTGATCATTTTTTTGGTTATATTTTATACATATTTTCTACTATATAAAGGAAAACTTTTTAGTTGTGGTTTTATTCTTATTAACATTGGTAACAAAATCTTGTATCTTACATTAGTACTACTCACTGTTTAATTGATTTTCTTGGATGTTCTAGGTGCCAGTCTGAAGACTAGTAGAGAAGCAAATGTTAGCATCCAGCTGAGAATTCCTGCACCTCTCTCCTTCCCCTTCCCTTGGACTGGGCTTGTTCACAGTTGCCTAGAGCAGGGGTAAACCAAATGGAAGGGGAAGGTCAGCCCCAGGACAGAGAAGCATTTTATCTCTGTCACCGTTTACAATTGCAGGCACACAGCAATAATAAAAGGCTTATTCCCTGCACCCTGCACAAACCTCTCCCACCGCAGGCCCACGGGGCATCACAGGTCTAGTGGGGCCTGAGGGGGCTTCACACAGGAGCACACCACTAGATCATTCTGGGTTCTCCTAGGAAAGAGGAGAGCTCTTTGTGGCCAAGAATGGATAAGGGCATAATGAATTCAGGAACTGACCCTAATATTTTTCAAATGCAAAAATCTATTTGTAAGGTGTTTTAGCCTTTAAAAAGAGTAAGTCAGAAAGAAGGATCATGGGTGTCAACCTTACCAAGATGTTACTATTTTTAAGACCAATAGTAGGATATGGTTTATACATCTTATTTTTATCAACTGTCTTTGTTTCATAAACCACATGTACCATAAGTTTTGGATTCTCTGTGTTCTCTGGGTATGGATTTTCCTTAAATGCGGGTATTGTATTTCTGATTTCATGCCCTCTATCTGAAGAAACCCTAAAGCACACCATCCTGCACAAATGCCAGACCCCAAGGCAGAGAGCACTGCCCAAGAGTCAGGAAAGCTGGGCACCAGCTCCTGCTCTGCTGCTACCACCTTGATCTACTACCTTGGGGAATTCACTTGATGTCTCAACTTTGCTTTTCATCCTTAAAGGGGAAAATTCAAGTCAGTCTATGATAAACAAAAATCCAAATGGGCAACTTAAAGCTTCTTGAAGGCATATCACCCAGCTTGTAGTTTACTCATGTTTTTCCTTCTTTTCTGCTCACTATGAGCCATGACATTTGTTAAAACCCAGTCACAAAAGATAAAGCCCTGAGAAGCAGACCATGAAACTTAAAACCCCCTTATCTCTTTCTTTCTGAGTGTCTCATCACACACTCCCGCCGCTTGCAGGCTTCTGGACTGCTCTGTGTGGCACGAAGAAGCCCATCACTTGCTGTGCTCTCTTCGCAGCTCTCTCACTTGCAGAACTATGACAGCAATAATACAGCCAAAGGCTTGTTTTCTACGCTGGGAAATGCATGTGGCATAAGTAGGAAATTAAATCTAAACATTTTAAATATATTTGTTTATAATAATTAATTATTTAAAGCTTGAAATAAATTCACAGAAAAACTAATCTACACTGGATGACCAAAAAAAAAAAAAAAATACAACATGCCCATTTCTTCACAACTTGCTATGACATTTAAACTCACCTGCACAGCTTTCTTGCCTTAGAAAATACAAAAGAGCTAGGTCTCCTCATTGGGTTGTATGTTACACATCCTTCATGGATTATAGGAAGGGCATATTAATACCATGGTCAGAAAAAGAATCATCCATGCCAAGATGTGAAAATACTTTGTGGCTATTTTCTTCCATATGCAACCCTTCATGGAGAAATCTTTGCAAATAACAATATGGCTGTGCATTTTGAAAGTTCACTTACACGCTGTCTTATAAAAAATTATTCTTTTATTTCACTACTATTTTTATCTAATTAAGTCAGGTAACTTCCTGTTCTTTCACACAGTGATTAAAACTTTGAAGCCACAGGTTATGATAAAAAGCGAAGGGAAGACCAAGCCACCAGCCTCTGTGACCTGCCTGGGCCCTGCCCTCTTCCTCTTGTAAGGCAGTGATGAAGATCTTCTGTGTTCAAACCCTCTACCCATGAAACACCGGACAACTTGCTTATCGCCTCTGTGCCTCTGATCTATGAAAAGAAAACAATAAATGTACTGATCTCACAAGGTGGTAGTAAAAACTTAAGGTCAGTAAAACTCTTGGCACTGGGTCTAGTGTGTTAAGAGCATTATAAAAGCATTTTTAATGTTATCCTGATTGGTTTCACACCCCAGGAGACATGGCTTCTTTAATTTCTCAAATATGATGAACGTTCTCTTGACCCTAGGACTCTACAGGGAGACTTTCTTTCATAGCACTTACTGTATTAAACACTCATACACAGATTTGTGTGTCTACTTCCTCTGTATATCCACCTTCCCCCCAGGGGTAACGTCCATGAGGTCAGGAGCTCTGTTTTGTGTCTATCTGCGTACCTGGAATCCATGTCAGTGCTCACAGTGGATGCACAATACATGTGTGTTAAACACTGAGCAAATACATAATAACCCAAGAGAAGAAAAGACACCTTAACAAAATTTTTTTAAAAACTGGGTTTAAGTCTCCATGGTTCCAGTCTGCTCCTTATCTGCTCCTTGTCATCACAACATCAAAATCTCTATTAGCTAAACTTTAGAGGTATGCTTTTACATATTTCCTTTCAAAATGCTTCTTCAAAAACTACAGCGCACAAGTTAAACCCATCTTTTAGAGAACTACATAAATGTTTGATAGGATCTCTGAGATTACTTCATTTATTTCTTCTATGGAATTGTAAACATTATGAATGAAAATCTAATCAAATTGAACCAGTCAGTAGTAAATACAAGGTTCCCAGAATAAAACTTCTCAGCAGGTGATGCAGGACTTTGGAATTCAATGTCTATCCCATTAGGAAGTAGAGAGAAAGCTGCCACAGGCTCAGTGTACACTATTGATACTGTTATTTCAGTTTAAGAAATGCAGTTTGTAAAGAGGATGTACGTGCAGAGAAGAAATGTTCTGAGGGGAGTATTAGATTTTTCACATTACTAGTATATTACTATTTTCTTGTAAGGAACTAGTGCCCCCAGAAGGCAATGATCAGATGGCTAAGCTTATAAAAAGCATTGTGAACCTCCTTGGGGGGTTTATACAGCAATATTATTCAAATCATCATTTGAAATAAATTCAAAAGGTTTTATAAACTTTCAGGCTACAAAGAAAGCAAGTACGTTTGATAAAGGCTCTGTCTGAAGTTGAGTTAGCAACTTCAAGGTGCATCACCACACCTTATTTTGTTCAATTCATTCAAATATCAACCTAGTTATGCCTTTTCAATTCTTACCTTAGGACCAAGCTACTCAAAGTGCGGTCTGCAGACCAGCAGCATCGGCATCACCTGGGAGCTTGTTAGAAATGCAGACTAGAAGACCACAACTGATGTAATGAATCAAAATCTGCAGTTTAACAAGATCCCCAGGTGATATGTATGCACATTAGATTCTGAGAAGCACTACTGTAAGTATTTTTACTAAAAGCAATGAGAATCACATAGAGAATTTCAGTGCAAAGAAGAAAGAAAATACCTATTAAAAAAAAAAAAAAAAAAAAGGTTTATTTGTTAAAGTTCAGGAGATGGTGATCCAGCTGGAGTCAGAAAGCCGTAACTTTCAGCTCTGCCATTCGCTGCTGTGCCCATCAGCACTCCTCCCCAGCTCACATCCTCTGGACCCTCTTTAACTGCAGTCATTGCTGTGACAATTGGCATTGCACATACCTGATCACACCTCACCTCAGCTGCTCCAGGGAGCTATCACTGTCTGTCCCGGGCTTCTCTGCTGCCCCCAAGAGAGACGCCTCTGAGGACTGAGTCAATCATTCTGAAACGTCTATACCCAGTGAAGTGAGAATTCTCCCCGCATGGGGCAACCCTTGACCAACCCTGAGAGAGCTGTAATCAGCTCTCAGGTGGATTCTACAAGGTCCCTCAGAGTACTCCAAGCTGGACAGCCCCAGTGCCAGTGATAATGACTAGCTGCTTCTAGGGGCTGTGGCTTTCTTCTGACCAACAGACTTCACACAAAGGTGATGGGACATCGCTCCTGTGATTACATCGCATTATACAGGACTCCATTCTGCTTACAGACTTGCTCCATGGATCCTCCCTTGTTAGCTGGCTCTGGAGAAGTAAGTAGCCCACATGTTGGGAGGCCCACTTGGCAAGGAGCTGAGAACTGAGCATGGTCTCTGGTCCAACAGCCAGCAAGAAGCCAGTGTCCTCAGTCACACAGCACAAGGAAATAAATTTTAGCAACAACCAAGTAAGCTTGAGAACTAATTCAAGTCCAGCTGAGCCTCTAGGCAAGAATGCAACCAAACCTTCAACTTGATTGCAGCCATGTGAGACCCTGAGCAGAGGATCCTCCTCCCCAAAAACAGAAACTGAGATAAGAAATGTGTGCTGTTTTATGCCTGTAAGTGCATCATAATTCCTTCTGCAGCCACAGAAAACTAATATAGGCAGACCTCATTCATTGCACTTTGCTTTATCGTCCTTCACAGATACTGCAGTTTTTACAGCAAGGTTTATGGCAACCCTGCATTGTCAGATGATGGTTAGCATTTTTTAGTTGGATGATATATGTACATATATAGCCACCCTGTAGTGTAAATGTAACTCTTACATGCAGGGAAACAAACAAAAAATTGGGTGACTTGCTTTATTGCAATATTCACTTTATTGCAGTGGTCTGAAACCTAACCCACAATACATTCCAGGTCTGACTGTACTCCCTCCATCAGACTGCAGGCTCCATGTGGTTAGAGACTGTGTCTGAAATAGTCAATGCCTAAGAGTATGTAACACATAACATCTGTTCAATAAATACGTTATATGTTTTAAACATATTATCTGTGGGTTTCCTGAAACAATCTACAGTATTTATATCTAAAAGTATATCCTGCCACCAAAAACCATAGTAAATCTCCATTATCAGGATGTATGTGTATAAATTATAACACAAACAGTATGCAATTAAAAAATAAATCCAGAAATAATTTTTTACTTTCAGTAAAAGTGTCCAACAAATATTTTCCACAATGTTTTGTCTTTGAAATTTAATGCTCCAAGGTCCAATGCTCACTGTCGGGCTGCAGTCCTCACGCCAGCAAGCTGTGTAACTGCCCAGCCCCAAGACCAAAGAAAGTGCGGGGAGACAGCCAACAGAGGGAATCTTACAAGTCCTCATCAAAGTCCTGGAGCGACACCCCACTGTGGACAGAAGACAGCAGCATTCACCAGGGCAGGGAGCAGTGTGGAAAGGTTACCAGTTACAGGGAGAACTGGGGGATTGATGTCAGGTTGGCTCATCACTTACCAGGGAAACCAGTAGCTGGGGCAGGGGACAAGCACATAGGCAGTTACTGAGTAAGCCCTAAAATTAAGAGGACTGGAAAGTCCTGTGACTAGGGTGTAGGTGACGCAGAAACTGGCCAAGAAAGGCCATTACAGAGAGCAAGAGAACAGTCACCTTGAATGGCCTGACCACCCACACTCAGAGACATTGTTAACATAGAGTTCCTTCTAGCAGTTTTTCCCATACCTTCTAAAGAAAATAATTGAGTGCATATTATACCTGAAATAGCTAGCTTGGTTACTTCACTTAACATGCTATCATAAGTGTTATTTTGTTATTATAAAAACCAGCCAATTTCAAAGATATATTTGAAACATGGCTTTGCATAGTTTCAACAATGTTCCCCTAGCATTCTCTGCCTAATATGATCTCACATAAATAGCCCATAGAAATACCCCTAATATTATTTCCTATAAACACTCCAAACAGGTGGGGCACAGCTGACGTCAGCTCATACAGCCAGCTAGACTCAGATTTGTTCATTTCAGCACTGTCTCTTCCCCTCATCAGTGGATTGACTCAATGTTCCAGATGAAACTCCAACAAATTGAACAAAACACATCATAACAGTCTGATTTATAATAAACAGAAATTCTCTTCTAACCTATAACTCCTTGCCAAGGCCTGTTATAATTATTGCAACAAACTCATTGATGCTAAATTGTTATATATGCACATAAGAATTGGTAATTTGACCAGGGACACACTTCCTCCTGATGAAATTTTTTCCTTTTTCTCACTTCATTGCTTTAATCTCACTCACTGTGGATTTTCCATACAGATGTCATTTAAAACTTGAGCCAATAACTAGCTGGAGTTAGATTCAAAACTCCCATGCTGATGTTATTTCTTGCCA
Organism: Bos indicus x Bos taurus; assembly: GCF_003369695.1. NCBI lineage: Eukaryota > Metazoa > Chordata > Mammalia > Artiodactyla > Bovidae > Bos > Bos indicus x Bos taurus. The sequence continues at coordinate 48,685,247 of NC_040096.1, forward strand.
TCATAAAAGGCCTTTGTCAAAAAGTGATTAAATATGCTGGACTGGGCAGGAGTAAAAGAATAACTAACACACAAAAAGCTATTAGTTACTTTTAACACAATCAGAATCAGGAGATATTTGGATTGTCAAGTCTGATTACTTACTTTTCTTTATTTAAGAACCTATAACCCCTTCTGGTCAGAGAGGGGTTGTTACTCTTTTATTGAAGACCAGAAGGAAGAGAAATCATCCAACCTTCTTGAGAAATACACTTTCACAGCTATTGTTTTTGTTGCTGTTTCTTTTGGCCCTAAATGGTCAGAAATCTCTTCTTTCAAATATCTCAGGGGAGGGTGCAGCTGTTGGTTTGTTTACTTTTATTAAACCCACTCCTCTTATTGATTTCCCACACTGAGAATAACTAACGCACTTTAAAACGGTAATCAAGTCATCACTTCCTAGTTGAATCCAACCCTTCATCTACTCCACACCTGAACCCACACAGCTGAATGTGACTGGAGAAAAACATACAACTGTGCTGATTGATCTTACTTTAAATTCATGACCACCACTTTCCTAACAAGCCTGAACCCTCCATTTGAACACTAGATCCAATTCCATCTCTCCTGCTCATAAACAGCACTCTCACAATCCCTCTTCCCTACCACATCGTTAATTTGTCCACTGGGACTTGTCATGCAGTATTTCTATCATCTTTTTTTTTTTAAAGAAACACTCATGATTCCACTTCCCTCCTCTACTATGGCCCCATTTCAACACCTTGAAACAGAAGAATATACTTGCTCTCTCCAATTTCTTTCTTCCTGTTTAAACTTACTCCAGATTATGCTCATGCCAAAGTGCTTTTGCCAAGCTCTCCAATGATACCCACAAGGAAAATCCATGTTCCTCTTCTTACCTGAATTAGCAACTTTTGACATGGTTGAGCGCTATTTCCTCCTTTAAACACTTTTTTTGCTTGACTTTCAGGGCACATCTTCCCAAAGCTTCTTCTCAGTCTCTTAGCTGCTGCTTCCTAATCACCCAACCTTTAAATGATGGAGTACTTTCAGGCTTACTTGCTCTGGAACTGCTCTTTCCTATACTTGTCTATATGTATATCCACATCTATCTACCTATCTACCATAACTCCTATTTAGGTCATGGCATTGTAACCAAACCATTCTAAATCTCAGTAGTTTAATAAATTGTTCTCATTCACGTTACCTGTCAACAGTAGGTTGCCTAGGGGCTCTACCCCATGATGTCCCTTCTCTGGGAAACAAGCTGATAGAGCAGCTACCATCTGAAGCATTGCCAATCACCCTGGTAAATTGTGCACTCATCTCAAGAGCTTCCACCCAAGAGTAAGACATATCACTCCCACTCTACTTTAATTGGACAGAGCAGTCATATGACCACCAGGACTAAAAAAGTACAGTTGTAAGATGAAACCATATTAAAAGGGAAAATGGAAATTGTGGTGAATAGCATTAATAATTACCAAAACTCCCAAGTTCATACCTTCTGCCTAGACTCCCACTTAAACTCTTGATTTATGTATTGAACCTCCTGCTCAACATCTCCACTAAGATATCTAATTGAAACTTCACACTAAGCATCTTTAATCTGAGCTCCTAATCTTCTCCCTGCTCCAAACCAAGCGTTGTCCTCCTATAGGTTTTCCCTTCTGCTCATGGAAACTCCATGAACTCCATATATAATAAGTGCAACAGGGGTTTATTATTCATTCCCAATGTCCTCCAAAAATGTGTGACACAAACTAAGTTGAGGGCTTCCCTGATGGCTCAGTGGTAAAGAGTCCACCGGGCAATGCGGGAGACACAGGCTCCATCCCTGATCTGGGAAGATGGCACGTGCCACGGAGCAACTAAGCCCACGCACCACAACTACTGAGCCTGTGCTCTAGGGCCCAGGAGCTGCAACTACCGAGCCCATGTCTCACAACTACTGAAGCCCGCACACCCTGGAGCCCATGCTCTGCAGCGAGAGAAGCCACCACATTGAGAAGCCCGCGCACGGAAACTAGAGAGCAGCCCCTGGTCGCCTCAACTAGAGAAAAGCTCAGACAGCAATGAAGCCTCCCGTCAAGTCCTCTTCTCCTTATTCAATAGACCAACGCCATTCCATATGTGGACGTTTGCTTCCTACAGCCTGATTTTTTAATGAGCTGTTTGAAAATTTTGCTATTTTCTGAAACTGACTGACAGACCAGGTGAGACAGTTGTCAGCTGTAAACTGACAGCTGCAAACTCAGGGGACCTTAAGTTGCGATTCTAAATAAGGACATATAACAGCCCAAACTAAAGGTGCTATTCCCATTTATATCCAGGTATTTGCTTCTCTTTTTAAAAATAAGACTCTAGTATAACACTCTATTATATCTAAATTCTATCCTTCCTCAGTATCATCTTCATATATTTGTTGTGGTAATTAAATCAGTAAACAAATGTAAAGTGCTTAGAACAGTACCTGGCATGTGCTTAATTCAATTTTAGTATGTTTTTCAATTATTACTTTCGTTTCTTTACTGTTAATAACTGTTTAATAGTCTAAGTAGATATACTCTCTTGAATTATAATCTTTAGTATAATCTTCACATGCTGCTGTTATTAATGTTTTAAATATCTGATTAATGAAAAATAAGATTTAAGTAAATTAAATCCACAGTGAACTGTAATTAAACATGTTAGGAAACCTGGATATATCAATGCAGCATGTGAGACAAGAAAATAATTAGGTGCCAAGGACCACACAGACTCAATAATTCTGTTTTGTGTTGGAGCTCATAATAGAAGAAAGGCACAGAAAAGGCAATGTCGAGTCACCTAATAAAGACAACCAAAAAGAAGCTGCCCCACCTGAATGGGTAGAGAGTCAGAAGAAGAAGCTCTGGCCCTGAAACTGACTGGCTGAACAACCTGAAGCCAGTCATGGATCAGCATTTTACTCAAATGTGGATAGAGATAAGTGCCCAAAATTTCTCTGCTACTGTAACATGAACACATTCATTTTTCAAAGTCAGCCAATCATAAAATATGAATTTCCTCTTACATGTGTCTCCAGACACAGTCCCAGCCATTATTGAAGAAAGCTCTGATTCCCTCTAGGCTAGGACTGTAGCCAACTCATTTACCTACACTGCACTCTGGCCATCCCAACACAGGCTTCCAGAAGGCAATGTTTCTTTATTTTACTGAATCCACAAGTTCTGCCTATTCCTCAATATTCATATCTTCCCTCTTCATTCTCCCTGGAAACCTTCCAAGTCCAAGAAAAATCACTCTATAACTGCTGCCCACCCACTGGCCCATCCATCATCGAGCAACACAATATGACTTTGATAGGGATAGTGATTTGGTTCAATCAGGCCCTTGCTTTCAGGAAAGCTAGAAAATAGTGAAGCACAATTCTGAGAGTGAAAGGGCAGAAACAAAAAAGCAGCCGTTGGAGGAAGATATGAGTCTAAAAATAGCTTAAAAAAATTATTGGTCCTCTTATACATGTAAAGTCACATATACTACAATGCACGCAAGGACCAAAGATCCTATTCAGATCACCAGTGAATTTTTTATCACTTTTCCCCCACTTAAACTGCTTTTGATATTCTTTCTCCCTTGCTTCTGCCCTCAACCAAGCCCTTTTATATGACACTAACCTTTGCCACCATAGAAAACCCCAGAACAGTGAGAAAAACCTTTAATTTGGATCATAGGTTTCTTTGAGATTCTTATGAAAGGTATGGACTTCCAAATATGCATATTTGCTTAACCTGCATATATAAGTTTAGGCTTTGCTGACAATGAAAATCAAGGATTTCATAGACTTCCCCAGCAAAATCTTCTAGGTGAGGAGAACCCCCTCACAGTTCTTCCACCAGAAGTCCTAGATTGATCAGATAAGTCTGATCATCAAGTGGATGTTTGCAAACCAGTGATAAAAGTCAAATATTAACAATTTGGGAAATTTTATTTGCCTTCCTCATATAGAAATACTCTATAGAGAGAGAACTTTTACTTATCACACATGACTGATGTTTTAATATGAGGCTGATCACCAAACAACTCCTTCATTCAAGTGTTTCATTGATTTTACTATCATTACATTGCTTTACATAATAATATTTAACAGTTACTATCATCAGGATACTTTGCACACTTCAACAAACGCTCTCTTATGTCACTCCTGAGAGTCAGATAATCTTATTACCTCTTTATGGGTAATCAAGCTAGAATAGAATATATTATAGCTTGCCCAGTGTGGTAATGAAAATTTATATCAGTGCTAAATTGATTACTCCCTATGTTAGAATCAACAAACAAAATGTTTCTTCTCTGTGAAAGTTAGCAGTATTTGCAAATTTGCTGATTTCAGAAAGTATTTAGTTCAGTTAGTTCAGTTGCTCAGTCGTGTCCGACTCTTTGTGACCCCATGAATCCCAGCACTCCAGGCCTCCCTGTCCATCACCAACTCCCGGAGTTCACTCAGACTCACATCCATCAAGTCAGTGATGCCATCCAGCCATCTCATCCTCTGTTGTCCACTTCTCCTCCTGCCCCCAATCCCTCCCAGCATCAGTCTTTTCCAATGAGTCAACTCTTCGCATGAAGTGGCCAAAGTACTGGAGTTTCAGCTTTAGCATCATTCCTTTCAAAGAAATCCCAGGGCTGATCTCCTTCAGAATGGACTGGTTGGATCTCCTTGCAGTCCAAGGGACTCTCAAGAGTCTTCTCCAACACCACAGTTCAAAAGTATCAAATTTTTGGCGCTCAGCCTTCTTCACAGTCCAACTCTCACATCCATACATGACAACTGGAAAAACCGTAGCCTTGACTAGATGGACTTGTTGGCAAAGTAATGTCTCTGCTTTTCAATATGCTATCTAGGTTGGTCATAACTTTTCTTCCAAGGAGTAAGCGTCTTTTAATTTCATGGCTGCAGTCACCATCTGCAGTGATTTTGAAGCCCAAAAAATAAAGTCTGACACTGTTCCCACTATTTCCTCATGTATTTCCCATGAAGTGATGGGACCAGATGCCATGATCTTCGTTTTCTGAATGTTGAGTTTTAAGCCAACTTTTTCACTCTCCACTTTCACCTTCATCAAGAGGCTTTTGAGTTCCTCTTCACTTTCTGCCATAAGGGTGGTGTCATCTGCATATCTGAGGTTATTGATATTTCTCCCGGCAATCTTGATTCCAACTTGCTGGAATCCAAATTTGCTGATTTCAGAAAGTATTTAGTAATGTCAGCTAATAAAAAGAACTTAGGGTAACATCTGAAAAAAATCACTTTTGAAGAAAAATCCTCATCAGGCATGAAACCTGAGGTCCCAAATTCAAGATACTAAAGTCGCATCTAAACTACATCTATCTCACTACAAACAGGTTTTCTATCCATATCACTTCCATTGTCATTGTTGCAACTGTCATTGGTTGTTTTATGCTTTAAGATCAGAGTGGCCCCTAGTGGTGCACTTTTCCACTCGGCTTCAAATTTTCAATAAGCACAAGCTAAAAACTCAGTGATTATTCATTATGATGAATGAATTAAAAAGCTGACCACCACCATCTTCCTAAACTTATGAACAGGAAATCAATTCTTTTCGAACTTTAAATTTCATATTTCAAAAGTATATAACACAAAAATGTTGTTGACAGAGCAGAAAGCTTATCACTAATATTTACTGATAATGGACGTTCTGAGAATGTACTGGTAGCTGAGTCAGTAAAACCTCCACCTGAAATGCCAGAGACTGGGGTTCAATCCCTGGGTGAGGAAGATCCCCTGGAGAAGGAAAGGGCAACCCACACCAGTATTCTTGCCTGGGAAATCCTAAGGATAGAAGAGCCTGGCAGGCTGCAGTCCATGGGGTTGCAAGAGTCGGACACAACTTAGCAACTAAACCATCACCACGGATGTAAAAGTAAAATGCTTCTTCCTAATGAATCAAGAAATAGAAGATATGCTAATGATATGATAATGGCCATCCCAAGACAATAACTCAAGAATTAACTGTCTGCAAATAATCATCTGTGTAAGCATTACCTTGACTTTAAGGTTCTTAAAAATGCAAGCATGGAGATGAGGAAGCTAATCATACTAATTAACTCACTGTGCCTTGTAAGAAATTAATTTTAAGTAAAGGAACAGGTAACCAGAGAAAAAGGCCAAAATCTCAATTAGTTAATCCGAATAGAACATAAATACTCTCAGAACTCATTTACCCTTTAGAATGAAAGAGTAGAACCAAGATGGTGGAAACAGTGATTACTTGTACCCTGACAGGCTGGAATTGTCATTGATGGCACCATCTTTAAGTTCTGCTTTCCAGTGGGTGTGTTTACTATATTTGGGCAGCAGAATATGACAAGCTGATGTAGACTATCCATAGCCAGCCCTGCCCTCAGAGAGCTAATGTAACCTAGGACTTTGACAAGCTCTTCCCATTAGCTTAGAGTCTGTTTCAAAAGTGTTTCTGGCCAGAAAGCTCTGTAAGATAGCTCATACTCAGGATATCAGGACATAATGCTGGTAAACTGATATCACTTTACAAAGACCATATCAGTACTCTAGTAAATGCTACTATTTTCAATGTTTAGGAAGTATAAAATAAGATTCACCCCTTATTCCTAGAGGATCTAGTTCTCACATTCTACCCACTTTCTTTTCAGAATACGCAAACTTTTCTTCCACAGGTTTGACCCTTCAAAGATATCCAGGTGTTACTGGCTTAAAAACTGTTTCCTTGATGCTTCTACTGATCTTTCCAGCTACCAAACCCAATGTAGCCTTCCTCTCACCAAGTTCTTTAAAGGATATTCATATGGTGTGTCTGTTCTCACTCACACACCTTTAAATTCCCATCATAACCACCCTACACTCATTTGAAAAAAGAATTTGGGCTTCTGAAACTACTTTTCTTGTGAAAATTTTCAAGGATCACCAAACTCACCGAATTTGGCATCCTTTTCTTAAGCCTTACTCTCTGCTCCATTTGGCATTGGTAACTGCCATCCTTCTCTTCTCAGAATACAGTCAGCCTTCAGTATCCATGGGTGCAGAACAGATGGTGAAGTGAAGTGAAGTTGCTCAGTTGTGCCCGACTCTTTGCGACCCCACAGATAGTAGCCTGCACCAAGCTCCTCCGTCCATGGGATTTTCAAGGCAAGAAGTACTGGAGTGGGTTGCCATTTCCTTCTCCAGGGAATCTTCCCAACCGAGGGATCGAACCCAGGTCTCTCACATTGTAGACAGACACTTTACTGTCTGACCCACCAGGGAAGTCCTGAAGAACAGACGGTACTACACCACGTTATGCGAGGAACTTGAGTGTCTGCAGAGGGGAAGGCTGCAGGAAGCAATCCCGCACAGACACCGAGGGATGACTGTACTTTCTCCTCTTGGACTGCAAGTCTCTGCATTTCTCTGACTTTCCTCCTCCCTTATAACTCCAGGGGCATATATGGCTGAATACAATCTATTTCTATTATGTGAATGAATACACTCGTATTGACCATGGTGAAATTTTTTTTTCTTTGTTGAAAGGACATGAGATATCACACGGGGTATGAGATAGCCCCAGAGAGGGGCGAGAATAAACTTTATGGCCAATGACATTTTTCTTCACATGATTTCTGTAAGGCACATAGCCTTCTGAGTACATGGAGGTATGGTTTGAGTGGAAGCATGAAAATGTAGAGGACACAAGAAACATCCTTCTGAGACCATATGGACACATCTTAAATCCCTTCTGAGCCCCAAGCAGACCTACTGACAAGTATGGTAACTAATAAGGAAGTTACCTTTCAGTAACTTCAATTCTTTATTTTTAAATCTATTGCACCCAACCTTTCAGCTCAACAGGCTGTTTATTTTTTATTTTAACTTGTGATGCCATAAGGAAATGGGCTTCTCAGATGGTGATAGTGGTTAAAAAAAAAAAAAAAAAAGCCTGCCTCCAATGCAGGGGACATAAGAGACATAGGTTCGATCCCTGGGTCAGGAAGATCCCCTGGAGGTGGGCACAGTGACCCACTCCAGTATTCTTGCCTGGAGAATCCCATGGACAGAGGAGCCCTGGTAGGCTATCATCCATGGGGTCGCAAAGAGTTGAACATGACTGAAGTGACTTGGCACGTGTGCAAGTAAATGTTCTGACAGCTTTTAAAATTATCAAGCATCAGATTAACCAAATTGCATACTCTAAACAAGTATGTTTTTATTATTATTACCATCATAAATGATCCGATAAATTAAATACCTTTATTTAGATAGTCAAGTAATCCAGGAAACATCTTTTTTAAAGCAAAGAAGCAGCTTGTTGAGAACATCAGTTAGGTTTTGCTTTACACCATTAGCCAGATATCCAAGAACTCAAACTCAGAAGACCTTTACATGAGTGAGTTGTTTATGAAAATACGACACTCCGCATGGCATACTGAAGGCTTCTATGTAGGGTCATTATGTTGTATTTTGTCTTTTAGTAATAGCAGTTGATTGAGCCTTAAAATTATAATCCTAAAGACTCCCCCATGAAAGATCCAAACTTAAAGGGAAGAGCATCTAGAATGAGGGAAAGCAGTGAATATCCCAAAGACACCTCCCTGTTTGCCTGCATCCCTCTCCTCTTCTGTTCCTCTTTCAAGATGGTTACTTAACAACCACTAACTTCTCATATTTTTATATGACAGCTTATTATTTCCCCTGTAATAATTCATATTATCCTTTGACCTAAAATTTTAGTCTCATTCAGAGAATACAGTATGAGTAGATAATAAAGTTGCAATTCTTCCTCTTCCACAAAGGTATTCTACAGTTTTAATAGTTGCTATCACTTCTGAACATTCACTCTGTATCAGGCACTGGGTGAAGCACTTTGTAGACATTATCTCATGTGACCCTCACCATCATTCTCTGCTATTGTTATCCTCAACTGATTGATAAGAAAACAAAGACTTGGAGAGGTGAAAAAACTTTCGTAGGAAGGAAAAGAACCAAGATCACAATCCACATCTTTTTTACCCTAAAACGACATTCTTTCAAAACTAGATTTATCTCATTTTCACCAAATCTTGGATGTATGAATGCTGGACATCTAGGCAAATGCTTATTCCTAGCACACTAGTCCAGACAGAACAATTTTAATTCTCACCAGTGCAGGTTGCACATCCCTGACTGTAAAGAACTCAGGAGAGGGAAATGAAGACAGCACCAAAGAAAGACCCCTGGGGACAAACCTAAAGCTTAATTTTCCCCTTTCTACAGAGAGTGGTGGCCACCACTTCCTATAAGATATGGGTTTCCATGGTAATCAGAAAAGGTTAAACTGTGAGAGAATGGGAAGAGATGTTATATTGTTGTATTGCAGAGACACTTTATGTAATTTTCCATGAAAGCCTAACCCTGTAAGTGGAACGTGAAATGTGTTGTCTACTCCCATTATGCAGACAACACCATGAGATAAATACATCGTTTATAATTCCACAGACCAGACTGGTGTCCATCTTCAAATCTAGAATATCTCACTAATGCCAGGAAAAAGTGAGAGATACCAAGGGAATATTTCATGCAAAGATAAGCCAATAAAGGACAGAAATGGTATGGACCTAACAGAAGTAGAAGATATTAAGAAGAGGTGGCAAGAATACACAGAAGAACTGTACAAAACAAGATCTTCATGACCCAGATAACCATGATGGTGTGATCACTCACCTAGAGCCAGACATCCTGGAATGGGAAGTCAAGTGGGTCTTAGGAAGCATCACTCTGAACTAAGCTAGTGGAGGTGATGGAATTCCCAAGCTATTAATCCTAAAAGATGATGCTGTGAAAGTGCTGTATGCAATATGCCAGCAAATTTGGGAGACTCAGCAATGGCCACAGGACCAGAAAGGATCAGTTTTCATTCCAGTCCCAAAGAAAGGCAATGACAATGTTCAAACTACTCCACAATTGCACTCATCTCACACACTAGCAAAGTAATGCTCAAAATTCTCCAAGCAAGGTTACAATAGTACTTAAACCATGAACTTCCAGATTCAAGCTGGATTTAGAAAAGGCAAAGGAACCAGAGATCAAATTGCCAACATCGGTTTGATCATAGAAAAAGCAAGAGAGTTCCAGAAAAACATCTACTTTTGCTTTATTGACTACGCCAAAGCTTTTGACTGTGTGGATCACAAAAACCTGTGGAAAATTCTGAAAGAGATGGGAATACCAGACCACCTGATCTGCCTCTTGAGAAACTTGTATGCAGGTCAGGAAGCAACAGTTAGAACTGGACATGGAACAACAGACTGGTTCCAAATAGGAAAAGGAGTACGCCAAGGCTGTATATCATCACCCTGCTTATTTAACTTATATGCAGAGTACATCATGAGAAATGCAAGTTGGAATCAAGATTGCCAGGAGAAATATCAATAACCTCAGATATGCAGATGATACCACCCTTATGGCAGAAAATGAAGAAGAACTAAAGAGCTTCTTGATAAAAGTGAAAGACGAGAGTGAAAAAGTTGGCTTAAAGCTCAACATTCAGAAAACTAAGACATGGCATCTGGTCCCATCACTTCACAGCAAATAGATGGGGAAACAATGGAAACAGTAAGAGACTTTATTTTGGGGGGCTCCAAAATCACTACAGATGGTGACAGCAGCCATGAAATTAAAAGATGCTTGCTCCTTGGGAGAAAAGTTATGACCAACCTAGACAACATTTTAAAAAGCAGAGACATTAATTTGTCAAAAAAGGTCCATCTAGTCAAGGCTACGGAGAAGGCAATGGCACCCCACTGCAGTACTCTTGCTTGGAAAATCCCATGGACAGAGGGGCCTGGTAGGCTGCAGTCCATGGGGTTGCTGAGGGTCAGACACGACTGAGCGACTTCACTTTCACTTTTCATTTTCGTGCATTGGAGAAGGAAATGGCAACCCACTCCAGTATTCTTGCCTGGAGAATCCCAGGGATGGGGGAGCCTGGTGGGCTGCCATCTATGGGGTTGCACAGAGTCAGACACGACTGAAGTGACTCAGCAGCAGCAGCAGTCAAGGCTATGGTTTTTCCAGTAGTTATGTATGGATGTGATTTTGGACTATAAAGAAAGCTGAGCGCTGAAGAATTGATGCTTTTGAACTGTGGTGTTAGAGAAGTCTCTTGAGAATCTCTTGGACTGCAAGGAGATCAAACAAGTCCATCCTAAAGGAAATCAGTCCTGAATATTCACTGAAAGGACTGATGCTAAAGCTGAAACTCCAATACTTTGGCCACCTGATGAGAAGAGCTGACTCATTAGAAGAGACCCTGATGCTGGGAAAGATTGAAGGCAGGAGGAGAAGGGGATGACAGAGGATGAGATGGTTGGAAAGCATCACCGACACGATGGACACGAGTTTGAGTAGGTTCCGGGAGTTAGTGATGGACAGGGAGGCCTGATATGCTGCAGTCTATGGGGTCGCAAAGAGTCAGACATGACTGAGTGACTGAACTGAACTGCCAGGAAAAAGGAGGACATTAATTCATATCTTGTTTAGTCTCTTCAAATATATATGTGCACATTTCTGACTCAAGTAAGTCTACCAGAAGCCTCTTGGCAAGCTAGCTTAGTAGTTTATACAATTATTAAAGGCTGACTTTTCTGTGCAGTTTAATGAGCTGGAAACTGCATTTTTAACCTTAGCTGATGTGCTATCAGATGTCAGTCATCATTTATTTAATCTGTCTCAACTAGACTATAAATTAAGTGGGTCTAATATCTAATTTATGAGGCCAGCAGAGAGGTGAAAACAGTCAGTGGTTATGAAGGAAGACTTTAAGGAAGTCTCACTCTGAAGTCATCTTAAGAAGATGGCTGAAAAAAAGCTAAGGAGGGAAAATAACACACAAAAATGTCAGGGGAACAGCCTTTCCGCAGGGGTGGTGTGAGGAGAGGGGCATGGGAACATTGGAATAGGTGGGTAAGGGCAGATGACTTGTGGGTTACCTGAGTGGGATTTTGTTTTTATTTTGATTTTTATCCATCTCAGAACAAATAGAATACTGGTTGATTTCAAAAGAAGAAGAAGATGGCTGTGATTTTAAGAATGACAACTGATTTACAGACAGTCTTCAGAACTACTGGGAGGAGGAATTCCTATAGCAGGACTTGACGCTGACGAAACTTGAATGCAGAATAAACAGGCACTCAAAACTTGGTGAAGATACACCAGGCATGATGCCAGCAGTGTGAAATGTGAAATTTTCCAGCCAAATTATACCTATAACAAGTCATTGAAAAGCTTAAAACTTACTTTTTACAATTTACTATTATTCTATTTCATGATTTTCACTGTAAAGAAATGTATACATCTCCTTAATCCACTGTTTCAATTTTGAACAGAATTTATTTGCTGCATAGAATTTCATGTGCTAGAAAAAGTAAATACACTCAACAACTTATATAAATATGCACCTCTCTCTGTTTCATTCACATTTTTTCTTCCCGTTTTCCAAATTAAGGACATTATCCTGTTTATTAAAGATTTTCTATTGTATAAACTTCTGACCTCTGCATTTCTGACAAGCTTCCTAAGACACTGCAGGTGAGATATTTGTATAGGCTGAAGCTTCTTGCATACAATGTCAGAATAATGAATAAGTTCAATCAATTCTGCAAAATAGTTGGTCAGTTCTGAGAGAAGGAAAACAACTGGTTTAACAAACTGGACATATTCTGCTCCAAACAAGGAGTCAAGGGGTTCCATTGACTCAAGAACAGACAAAAGCCAGTCTCTGACCTTAACAAGATCAGAGCCCTGGGGTAGGAACAAAACATGTGTGCAAATGACCATTGCAAGTGGTGCCCTTGGTGTTACGCCAAGAAGGTTAAAAAAAAAAAAAAAAGCTTATGAAATGTTCATTCAAATAGAGTCATCATTTTTACTGGTAGATTTTAAAAGAAAGTAACAAGTTTACATATATCTGTTTCTATCTATCTCTGTATGTGTGAATGAAAAAGAGACAAATGAGAGGCACTTTACAAGTGTCAAGATGTGATTTTTTTTTAAAAAAAAGCACCTTCTTTTTTACACACACACAAAAGGTGATGAACCTAACTTCCCTCCCCCTCCCTGATATCCAGGGTCAACATAAAGGAGACCACCAGGGCAGTGTGGCAGCCCAGGAAGTCAGGAGACTGGGTAATTGAGTCAATATGTAAATCCGTGGAGGATAATGGGAGCCTGGCCTTTTACTGTCAGAAACTGTAACTATAAATCACTTCAGTCGTGTCCGACTCTGTGCGACCCCATAGACGGCAGCCCACCAGGCTCCCCTGTCCCTGGGATTCTCCAGGCAAGAATACTGGAGTGGGTTGCCATTTCCTTCTCCAATGCATGAAAGTGAAAAGTGAAAGTGAAGTTGCTCAGTCGCGTCCGACTCTTAGCGACCTCATGGACTGCAGCCTACCAGGCTCCTCCGTCCATGGGATTTTCCAGGCAAGAGTACTGGAGTGGGGTGCCATTGCCTTCTCCAACTGTCAGAAAAGGAAGGTACAAATATTAAAAGGGAGAAGCAGAGAAAACTAGTGGTGGTAGGGGTTGGTGGGGGGGACGATTAAAGTATATATAAAAAGAGAAATATGTAGAGATGTAAATGTATATATATATATATATATATATGAATGATACAAGTCTGCAGTATGTAAGTTTTATGTATGTGTATAGTATATACTTACATAGATTTCCTTGCTCTGTCCACTAAGAGGGCCTAAGAGCAGCAACATCTGAGTAGTAATAAAGCCTACTTAACATAGTTCCTGACTTTTATTAATAAATGCCACTCCTCCACTAAAACAAGCAAACAAAACAGGACTTGGACAAGTGGCTGATTCCAGGATGGTGAGGGGAAGGAAATAAGATGCACGTGAAGTCTTCCGGCGTGCCAACTCTAGGACGCTGCATTGGCCCAATCTGAAACAATCTGAGCATCAAAATAAATGATGATTATAATTAACTACTATAATTCATTGAATACAATATAAATCTTGAGTACACACTGAAATAAACACACACACATACAAACATAGCACAGAATGCCAGTTAGTAAGCAGTGAATTTAGAAACTTGCCATTTGGTAGCCATTAGAGTGAGCAAACGGAGAAGGCAATGGCACCCCACTCCAGTACTCTTGCCTGGAAAATCCCATGGATGGAGGCGCCTGGTAGGCTGCAGTCCATGGGGTCGCTGAGGGTCAGACACGACTGAGCGACTTCCCTTTCACTTCTCACTTGCGTGCGTTGGAGAAGAAAATGGCAACCCACTCCATTGTTCTTGCCTGGAGAATCCCAGGGACAGGGGAGCCTGGTGGGCTGCCATCTATGGGGTCGCACAGAGTCGGACATGACTGAAGTGACTTAGCAGCAGCAGCAGCAGTAGAATGAGCAAATAATTCAGGCAAGAAATATCAATGAATACTAAAATGAGTAGATCAATTTGGGATAAGTAACTAGATTTTACTTAGTCTCCAAGTGTCTCTTGACAAAGTACCTATTAGCACAAAGGGGAAGAAAGGTGACTTTACAATTGTAACCCAGAACAAGCCATGTCAATGAAGGATGAAAGCTAATGCTTCCAGCAATGAGACAAGGTGACAAGCAACGGCCCCCAGACAGGATGACATGAGAATACAGCATCACTTCTGTGAAAATTCTGGCCCAAAATTCTAGGTCTTATTGTGAGGAAACATCACACAATCCCAAACTGGCCTGTAATCTTCTAAACTCTTCCAGGTCATGGAAAGTCAAAGAAAGACTGAAGGATTGTTTCAAGTTGGAGATCTGAGTAACACGATGACTAAGGGTAAAACATGGTCTTATATTGTATCCTACTGCTAGGACAGCAACCAAAATGGAGTCTCTGAGTGAAGGATACATGTGAGCTATTTATACTATTTAACTTTACTGTAACTTTGAAACTGCTTCAAAATAAGATTTATAAAAAGTGGTAACAAGTAAACACACTTGGCTGTAAGACAAAGTAAGCAAAGTGAGATAGGGTTCCAAAGACGGAGAATCACATCTCTGTACTAACGGAGACCAGGTCTGTCTTCATTCTTGCTGTATCATGAAGACTCGAACCTAGTCTTTCATGCAATAAGCATTCAGTGGACATGTGCTGAATGAATTCGTTGGGTAATGAAGCAGGGAGAAGGGAAGGTATTGATCAGGAAAGGCTTCATAAGAGAGACAGATGAAAATAGAGGCATTCCAAGCACAGGGAACAGGATGAGGAAGGTCATAAAGGGTAGAAAGCATGTTGCATGTATAAAACAGCAGGTTGCCAGACTAGGAGAATGTTCAGGAACACAGGAGGGCTGAGGCTTGGAAAGGTAGCTAGTACAACATGAGAGAAGGAGAAGGAAATGGCAACCCACTCCAGGATTCTTGCCTGGAAAATCCAATGGACAGAGTAGCCTGGCGGTGGCAAAGAGTCAGACACAACTGAGCGGCTGAGCACAACAGGAGAGATGGCCTACAGTGTCAGGGTCAGATAAAAAGCACATCCTGAAATTAAAAGGAAATTGAAAGAGCTTGTTAGCCCTTCCTAACAGAGGGACCCTTCTTTTATGCTTCTTCTAACACAGGAGCAAATGCCCAATGGTTGATCTAAAGAGGGAAGAACACAAGTAAAAATTATGGTTAGTCTACCAGTTCAATGACAACACTCCTTGGTCCTTCAGCTACATTTCCCAGAGAATTCTACAGATTGTTATTAGTGCTGTTATTAAATGTTTTATGATAGAATAACTGTGAATTAAGCTAAATTAACACTATTCCACTCTTAAATGATTCCTTACTGGAATGTTCCAAAGGAAGAGAATACGCAATGTGACCCAGACTCTTAGTACCCTTCCCCATACAGCCCTCATCCACCAGGAGAGGCTAAAGGAGCCACGAGAACATATTCTGGATCATGCTTTTATGCTGTGGAGCAGACAGAAAGAGACAAGCACTCCAGTGTTTGTGAACAGCCAGTTCAAATTAAAGGTATGAGGATTTTGAGTTAAACCAGAGATGAAGTTATCAAACCCAAGCAATGGCAAAGGAGTAGAGCTCCGTACATCATAACCTACCTACTTCTCTCTTTCTGACTCTGGCATTTTCTATGTAAACAGCCACACACAGAGATTATAAGACTACAGACAGTCCAGTCCTTCCAAGGGACCTCTTTCTGGCACTTGTTCGAGCTGTGGCCTGGTTACCATGGATATCAAACAAGTTATAGGAAGTATGCAAGAAAAGAGTTATTCATGGATGAGTACGGGTATGGCTTATGTGAATTAGGTAATAAAAGAAATCAAAAGAAATTAAATAAGTGGAGAAAGAGTGAGAGGCCAGTCTGAATGAGGCTCCAAAGGCTGTAGATCTGTACCTTACCTGGCAACTGACGGGAACACCATCTTCCCTGAATGTTCACATTCAAGGTCTGGTGACTCTCACTGACAGAGATGCCAGTATCCAGCCCAGAAGGGGGAATGACTGATGATTTCTGTGGAATTGAAACTCAGCAGCCTGTGAAGTATGCACAGCACCTCTTCAATGACTGTACTGGACAATTACCAAGTTGAAAGTTATGCAAGTGCTATAGAAACTCTGCACATATTCAGGAGCAAATAGCTCTTTCCTGCGTAACTCTGGTTCTTCCTTACATGAGAGGCAGAAAGGAGGCAGCAAAAAAAGAGAGCAGAAAAAGCAAGAGATAAATGGAGAAAAGGTGAGGAGCTCCTTATAGCTCCCATGCCAGGTAGAAAAGAAGGAAGATGTGAAAGGAAAAGGTAGGGATCATGCGCCATGCATGCAACTCATTTTTTTAAAAGACAGAAGATGCCCCCTCAAGGATTCCTAAGTTTAAGAGTGCTCAGCAGTCCCCTGGGCAGTTCGTTAAGAATGCAGAGTCCAGGATTACACTTTCCCAGGTTATGACTCAGTGGGCTGAGGTGTAGTCCTCAGAACTCTGAATGATAAAACGATCCTCAGATGACTGTGATACAGTCATTGGCCACACTGTTAGAAGCTCTGGGCTATATGATTTAGTAAAAAGTATCTGGCCTGAGGATTTCTTGAAACTATAATGAGTCCACCTTAGAGTGAACCAAACTATGAGTAGGCTCATAGAAGGTTTCTAGTTCAGGTCACTGGGAGAGGAATAAACTGTAATTGCATCATTTATGTATGAGTCCATGTCAAGCTCTTGCATATCAATGATATATACGTACACGTCTGGGGGTGGAGGGCAGGGGTGGAGGAGGAGGCCCACCTTAGGAGAAATATTGAAAATGAAAGGAAGGAATATAATATGGCCCAGGTCTTAACGATATATAGTGAAATCCATATAAATTCATGCAGAATCCATCCTGACTGTACATAAATCAAGTTCAAATGAACCCTTAAAGTGAAGGCCTCCTTGTTAAAGAGTCAGCCACACAGTGTCCCCTCACAGTCAAGCCCTGGAGAGAGTGAAGCACTGTGAGTAAAAGCCCTAGATGGCAGTCAGCCTGCCAGGCTTCATTGTGGTTCTGAAACTTCTTTGCTGTGGAACTCTGGGAAAATTCAGATATACAACTACCAGAACTGCAACTTTTATGAAACGGACATGTTACACCAGCCCCTTCTTAGGGCTGCTGAAATGATTAACTCGGTAACACACAGGAGGTAAGACAAAAGTAAGCACTCCATTAACATTAAAGGAGCAGGAAATTAGGGCTGATAAGTCTCATTTCTCCAGGCTTTTGATGAAAAAGTAAAATGACTTCTTCAGGAGAAAAGAAATTAAATGAAAACTGATTCTGAAAACAGGAATTGCTTCCTTAATGAACCATCGACATGCCATCACTACTTCTGAAGCTTTTCACAGCCATGGTTACCAGTTTGTGGCTTACTTTATGCCACTTTCATTCTTTATTAAGAATTTTAAGATTCAGAGATAATTTAACTCAATATAATGGAAGGAAAAGTCCAGGTCCACAGAGCTTGGGATTTCCCCCAAATCATGCAGGAGATTCCAATCCAGGGGTCTTTAGATCACTCACGTCTGCACTTTCTCCTTTAGGTGGGCCTCCTGTCCGTTCATCCTATTCACCGGTTAGTGTTAACAATCACACTGGACGGGAAGCCAGAAAGCTCAGGGTCAGGAACCCTCCTTCCACTTACGAGCTAATGACCTTTGAACAAGTCATCTTACCTCTTTTAAAAAGCAACCCTTTTACTGCTATAAAACAGAGATAACACTGCCCCTCTCAAAGGCAGTTATGCAGATCTTATGTGAACACAGGTGTCCAAGACATCTACAGAGTGTCACAAAGAGTTGGACACCACTGAGTGACTAACACTGGAGTAATATAGATATTAAAGTGCTATCTTTATTATTGCCAGTGCTAGTATAATTGTTAAGAGTAGTTCCAATCCAAGTGTAAATGGGTTTTTGAAAGGTGATCAGGAGAATATATTCACACTCAAAGCTACATTTGGTTTCAGTGTGGAAACAACTCATTTGTTCAAATTAATTTAGGAAGATTTATCTTCTGTGATGCAAAAAAGTTCATCAATGTATTTGTCCAACTAGACAATTTTCTAATCCTGTGAACAAAACAGGGACTCTGAATAAAGCCACGGCCCATGTGGTCCTTTTACTCTGCTAACAACAGAGCACACATCTGCCTGCCAGAGAGGCAAGAGCCTTTCAGAGCTATGTGCCATCACTTGAGTGGAAGGTGCAGACAGAAACAAAGGCATCAGACCAGAGGGCCGGAGGTGAGGGTGCTCTTCCAGGAACAAGCTGCTCACAGCCTTGGCCATCAGCAGACAAGCCAGGGTGGCAGCCAACTACAAATCAGTTGCAATCCTCCCAGAAACTGTTGGGTCTGAAGGAAGCTGGCAGCTGGGACAGCAGGCAGCAATCAAAGCTGGCGGGCGCTGCTGGCTGGCTGCTGCTCACCAAGGCCAAGAGCTGCCCAGAGTCGGCAGGGGCGGGAGGGGCCCAATCCTCTAATGGCAAGGGTATGACCTTTGCAAAGCACTCTCTTTTCTGTACTATTGAGACTTAGAAACTCGAGCATTTATGGGAGAGCACAAGCAAACCACTTGAAATTGTATGCAAAAGGGGCATAGAGACACTATCAAGCCAGAAAGTATTAGTTGTTATGGTGCCTGAGAAAAAAACTTTGTGGTCCTTTTTTTTTAACTGATATTTTTAATAATCCCTTTACCCACAAGCAACTTGAAGAGGATATTAGGTTTTCTGTGTTTGCAGGGTTGCCAGGCAACGTTTCTAGGCAGCTGGAGATATTTCCATAGTAAGCAAGTCATGTTCTATCACAAAATACATTTTTCATCTATCATCTATAAAGCTAGTGTTTTAATACTAGGGGCCTTTTATCATCCCTAAAATGAGATTCAGCATTTGATAACAATAACTACAGAGTGCTTCAGCATCAAGCTCTGATAAAATTTTGCTCTGGTAATTCACAGAACCAAAGCATGTCAATTTTTACAGGTACCATAAGTCAAGCATGGTCAACAAAATAAAAAAAAAAAAAAAAATCAGCAAAGCAAATATTTTTAAATACAAAGAAGGGTATTTTTGTAAGAGCTTTTAGAAGCTGGTATTTTGGGTTTTGTTTTTAATTAAACTAAAGAACAGTTTGATTTTCCCGGATTTTCTTTATTATTATTTCAAAAAATATAGAGTAACTTGTAATACTATAAGTTATTTATTTGCAGGGGGGAGGTTCCATTCTTTATATTTAAAATTTAAAATATACCGGTGGTCTGTATATTTTTGCTAAGTTTAAATTTTCACTCTCTGTAGTTCAATGCTTATGAATATCCTCAGTGTGTGGGTTGCTTCAAAAAATTTAAATGTTGACTGTGCCTGGAGGCCTGTGTGTGTGTGTGTGTGTGTGTGCGCGTGTGTATTCAGAAACTCTGAGCTACATCTCTGCTGCAACAGAAAACCAGCTTCAACAATAAACATTATGTTAATCATTAGCAGATGATAGTTTTTCTCATTCTGGCTCATTGCCAACACCACAACTATTTCTTTAGGGCCACGCAGCTATTTCTAATGCAGAGCCTTCTTCCCCTTTGAATGGTGTGCACTGCCAAACTTTTAATGCCAAGGTTTTGAAAGAGTTACATATCCTAGGTTCCAAGTACTTTTGTAGAACTGGGTCCACATAGAAACTCTTCCAGAGTTTTGTTATGTGAAAATCCACCCACTCTCTTTCACCAGCATGAAAAAAAATTTCTAAGCTAGCAATTCTGGTTGATAACTCCTCCAGTACTAAAAACATCAGTTAAATTTACCATATGAGACCAAACTTTTTGGACTCATTTTCCTTATGTGCCCCCTTTCACATAGTTTCAGAAGGGTAGTTGATCATCTCCAAAATAACACATTTTGAAATTTTCTGTTTACTGGGTTCTACATAAGCCAAACATAGAGAGGGAGAAAGGGAGGAAGAAAGGAAGGAAGAGAAGAAAGGAGAGAAGGAGGTGAGGAGGGTGGGGATGGAAGGAATAAGATACAATAAAATACCATTTCACATTGATATGCTGTCTGTTTTGAATTTTTCTCACAGCCGTGGGTACTTCCCAGAACAAAGAGTTCTGAGGCTGAAAAATTTACCAACATGTACGCAAATATGTTTTGCATATTTGTACACAAATGTACGAAATATGTATGAAATATGTTTTGCATGTTTGTACGCAAATGTACGAAATAGGTACGAAATATGTACGCAAAGCGGCATATTTGTACTCCAAGAACTTGAGTACAGAAGATTGGACAATTTTCAAAGACAGATCTACAGAATTAGTAACTCTAATATTCTTATCCAATGTTTTAAAGCTAACAATCAGAAATAGGAAAATGTTTTTCTCTTCTGCTAAGCATTAGGTTCTCATTCATTCAACAAACCTTAAGATCCTACTGTACATATGCCAGGTACTCTGCCAGTCTCTGCTGTCGCAAGTGAAGGGAATGTTTTCCCTGCCATCAAGGAGTTTATGGCAGGATGGACTGGGGGAGGACCGTGCCACAAGGGGAAACAAACGAGCACCCAGGTAATTTTGGCAGTTTGATAGTGCTGGATGGAAGTAAATGCAGGGGCTAGGGCTAGGTGACCACAGCAAGGCTAAGGAGAAAGCAGTGTCCAAGCTGACTTCTGAAGGATCCCCAAAGTTAGCCAAGAGAAGTTGTCGGGAAAAGGAGAGGAGCAGGAGTGTGTCAGACAGAAAGAGCCCTGAGCACCGAGGAAAGTGGTACAGAATGGCTGGACCACGAAGATGAATGGCACGTGGTGACAAGCGGAAAACCAGGGCTCAAGTCGGAAGGCCAAGTGAGCTATCACAAGAACACTGCTATTGATCTGGAGCTTAGTAGAGAATGCTTAGAGCTTTAAACTGGGACGTGACACAATCAGATTCACTGTCTGGAAGGTCACTGCATTAGTCTGCTAAGGCTGCCATTATCAGAACACCTCAGACTGGGCAGCTTAAATAACAGAAAAATTTCTCGCAGTTTTGGAAACTAGACGTCCAAGAACAAGATGTCAGCTCAGCTGACTTCTTCTGAGGCCTCTCCTTGGCTTGTGGACAGCCGCCTTCTTCCTGTACCTTTGCCTGGTCTTCCGTCTGTGCCTACATCCTAGTCTCCTCCTCTTTGTTGGCCTTTCTGGGTCTTGGTTACTGTGCAAGGGCTTCTCTGGTTGCGGCACCTGGACTTAGTAGTTCAGCAGGCTTCTTTAGATGTGACCTGTCGACTTAGGTGCCCTGCGGCATGCTCCCCAATCAGGGATCGAACCCACATTCCCTGCATTGGAAGGCAGGTTCTTAACCACCAGAGAAGTCCCCTAATCTCCTCTTCTTACAAGGACAACAGTCAGATTGATTAGGGCACACCTCATTTTAACTTTACCTTTTAAAAGACCCTATCTCCAAACACAGTTGCACCCTGAGCCCCCAGGAGTTAGAATTTTGATACATGAATTTTGGTGGAACACAATTTATCACACAGAAGTCACTTTGACTGTAAAGTTAGAGAAGACCCTGGAGAAGCTAACACAGAAAGGAGAAGTGACAGGAAAACCCAGAACGTGTATTTTCAGAAGGAAGGGGTGGTTAACAGCACCCAAGTGCCTCCAAGGTCAATAAGAAGGTAAGAATTGAAAGCGTCTTTTAAGCAAGAGTAAGGAAGGCATGATGACCTTGGTAAGTGCTACTTAGGGAAGTGGTAGACACCAAAATTCAATCACTGTGCTCTGTGGACCATCTGGGAGTTCAGAAGTACAGGTAACTCCTTAGGAAGTTTATCTGTGAAAGGCAGGAGAGAGCTAAAGATAACCAAGGAAGAGAGTCAAGAGAGGACTCACTTTGTCAACAAATAATTATTAGATTCCCACTGTGCACAAGGGGTTGAAGAAGTACATCAGATGGAATCCTTGCCACTGGAAAAGATCGATATTTTGAGCTAATGGAGAAATTACAGTTATGTTTGTTAAGAAATTTTATATATATTCAAAGACTGGAATGCACCAAAATGTTCTCAAATGCTGAGTTTGGGAATCAGATTTAGGAGTATTTCATTTTTAAGAATTTCTTCAATGTTCTTATTAATAACGATAATAAAAGCTTTCACTGTTTGTCATATATTAGGCAATTTGCTAGATGCTTTACATGATCTTTTCTGTCCTCACAAGAATTCTGTAAGCTAACAACCAATAGCTTCTTTATTTTACAAATAAGAAAGCTGAGGCTTAATGAAGTTAAGTAATTCGACCAAGCTTCAGGAGTTACTGAAAGACAGAAACTAGATTCAAAACCTTCCATGCTCATACTCCTAAAAACCATGCCATAAGGTGTATTTGCATGTGAAAAGGGATGTGGTGAGGAGAGGTATTTTATTTAAGTTGGGGGAAAAAAAAAAACAAGACAGAATGTACTTTACCCACTAAGAGCAAGAGAAAAAATATTTCTAGGTTCTCTTGCTGCTGTCCCCGGCATTACAGAAAACAGAACGTGGTTAGTTCTGCCCTGATTCAAAGTACCCTAGGAGTTCCACACTGTATGTACATCTTGCCAGCCAATCTGATTGCCTATAAACTTCTCAAGGGTGGGTATGTGTTTTACATCTTTGTCCCCACAAAACCTACATCAGTGGTTTCACTGTTGGAATCTAATGCTTGTTGAATTGTGTGTTCCCCTGCCCTTCATTGCAATGATAAAAGGAGGCTACTTCTATCACGTTTGGAAAGTGAATAGAGACACTTCACTTCCAGCTGCTTATGAGACATATTCACTCAACACCAACAATCAATTATACATCTTGGCTTTGCTGCTAAGATTGCTAATGGAATGCAGTTGACTCATACTATTCGCAGTCAAGGGTCATGCATAAACGTAAGAAAACCTGTAACTGCTTAACTCTCAAATCAATTCTTTAAACAGATATTGGAAGGAAGCCACTGTAACCCTTCATGCACCAAACTGCGTTGGTTCTACTTCAATAAATCCCTCAATCAATTTAATGGCATTTCTTCAATCTACTAATGGACTCCTATTTTCATATGCAGTAAAGCATACATATAAGTCTAATAATAGTCAGGGTGATGATGGTGAAATGAAACAAGAGCATTTTTTTCAGCAAAATTCCTCTACGTATGAGATAAATGTTCTGTCTCTAGACAATTACAAGATTAATCAAAGGTCAACTTCCTTTTCACTTACATAGTTTCAGCCACCACAAGTGCCATCTTGGAAGGAAATGGTGAAAACTGTGGTTATACATGAAGCCTGTGGAGATACACTTTTTTGTTTTTTAGTCACTGCTTCAGTTCAAATGCTATGTTTATTATTTATAAGACCTGGGGAAACAGTAAAAACAGTGACAGACTTTATTTTGGGGGGCTCCAAAATCACTGCAGATGGTGACTGCAGCCATGAAATTAAAAGATGCTTGCTCCTTGGAAAAAAAAAATTATGACCAGCCTAGACAGCATATTCAAAAGCAGAGACATTACTTTGCCAACAAAGGTCCATCTAATCCAAGCTACGGTTTTTCCAGTAGTCATGTATGGATGTGAGAGATGGACTATAAAGAAAGCTGAGCACTGAAGAATTGATGCTTTTGAACTATGGTGTTGGAGAAGACTCTTGAGAGTTCCTTGGACTGCAAGGAGATCCAACCAGTCCATCCTAAAGGAGATCAGTCCTGGGTGTTCATTGGAAGGACTGATGCTGAAACTGAAACTCCAATACTTTGGCCACCTGATTCGAAGAACTGACTAATTTGAAAAGACCCTGATGCTGGGAAAGATCGAAGGTGGGAGAAGAAGGGGACGACAGAGGATGAGATGGCTGGATGGCATCACGACTCAATGGACAAGAGTTTGAGTGAACTCCGGGAGTTGGTGATGGACAGGGAGGCCTGGCGTGCTGCGATTCATGGGGTCGCAAAGAGTCGGACATGACTGAGTGACTGAACTGAATTGACTGGGAAAGTTAACCTCTTTTGCCTCAGTTTCCTCAACTCTAGAAAGAAGATGATAAAAACCATTTAAAATAATAATATAAGTATGAAACACAGATAAGTTAAAGGATAACATAGGTGACTTAGAGAGCCATAGAATTTTTTATTGAGATAAAATTCACACAACATAAAACTCACTGTTTTAGCCATTTTAAACTGTATAATTTACTAGGATATTCATAATATGCATAACCATCACACTACCTACCTTCAGAACATTTTCATCAACCCAAAAAGAAACCCCATACCCACTAAGCAATCAAGTCACTCTCCATTCTCCCCTACCCCAGACCCTGGCAACCACTAATCTGCTCTCTGCCCCTACTGCTTTGCCAATTCTGGATGAATAGAATAATTCATATGAATGGAATGACACAATATAGAGCTCACTAAATTTATTAAACAGAAGAATTAGCATACGTCTAAAGTTTTGAAAATAAATATTCAAGGGAATTAGAAACAGTTAAAAGAGGTTACCTCTGGGGAAGAGTGGAATTTGGAGTAGAGAGAAATAGTGTACAAAATCGCTTTTCATTTTAAGTTCTTTACTGTTCAACTTGTTTTAACTGCTTTATTTTTCCTTTTAAGAAGAAATTTAAAAAAAAAAGAATTTTTAAAAAACTTAGTATTTATCTCATCAGGCTATTTGAAGATTGAAAAGTGAAAGTGAAGTCGCTCAGTCGTGTCCGACTCTTTGCGACCCCATGGACTGTAGCCCACCAGGCTCCTCCATCCATGGAATTTTCCAAGCAAGAGTACTGGACTGGGTTGCCATTTCCTTCTCCAGGGGATATTCCTAATGCAGGGATGGAACCCAGGTCTCGTGCATTACAGGCAGACGCTTTACCATCTGAGCCACCAGGGAAGCCTATTTGAAGATTAACTGAGACAATATTCTTAAAATATTTGGCCCTGGACCTAGGATAAAGGAGATATTTGATAAATTGAAGTTATCATTATTATTACTAATAATTATTAACTATATTAATGAACTGCATGTTCAAGGACCCTCTAGATTCACATGCTGAAACTCTAACCCCCAGTGAGATGGTATTAGGAGATGGGAGTTAATTAGGTCATGAGGACTGAGTCCTCATCTCATGATGGAATTAGTGCCCTAATAAGTAGAGACACAAACAAGAGCACTTGCTTCCTCTCCCTCTGTTTTTCCTACGAAAATACAAAAAGACCATCTGCAACTCAGGAAACAGGCTCTCACCAGACACCAGGTCTGCTGGCACCTTGATTTTAGACTTCCCAGAAGTCTGATAAATATGAAAACTTCCCAGAACTATGAGAAATAAATTGTTGTGTCTCAAGCCATCCAGTCTTTGCTATTTTGTAATAATATCTGAACCGACTAATACACCAGGTTATCAGTGATATACAGCAATGGAATCAGTCATTTTGGGGACAGATACCTGGGTACTTTAACTGAGATGAACAGTGGAGTACCATGTATTTTATGGCTATACTATTAATTAATATCAAGATAGTTATTTAAATACATCTTTCAAATTTCCTCCATTCTTTAATTTGATTAAATTTTGAGGGATAGGAAAAAAAGCTCTTCAAATAAAACCAAAAGTTGTAACTGAATTCTGCTCTTTAAGTGTCATGCTGTCTAATCAGTCACTGTTAGAGTAGAGAGAAAGGTATTCTGGGGAGCCAACAAAACATAGCAGGAGTACGACGCTGGGCTCCTGAGCAAACCAAGGTCAGAAGCAGTGGTGTCTCTTATCTCATTGTGACAGAGAACAATGGACCTTCTACACAAGTAACACCTCACGTATTTGATTTTTGAACATGCCTTATCAATGCCGCCTATTAACTGTGAAACATCAAAGTGACAGGTGGGGGACATCACACTGAGATGGGGCTAACCGCTGGCCCTGAAATCCTAATCTTAACTCGCGTGCATGCTATGAGTAGCAAACGAGTTGAAGACATTCCAAACTAGAATGGACCTTGTTAAAGACATTCAAAACTAGAATGGGCTTTGGCAACCAACCCTTCAATTCTTAAGTCTCTTCTACAACAGAACTGCCAAGTATCAGCCTAGAAAGTTAAGAAGCTACTAAGGTGTATGCTACAAGCAACAGGAATAATTAACAATTAACAAGCAAGTAAGACAAAAGAAAACTTTTAGAATTTTCTGAAACTTTCAGGCCTCTTATCAGAGATATGGAACTGTAGATATTGCTTAGCAAAGAATCAAGCCTTCTATAGCCTTAGATATAGCATCAGGAATAGCAGTGAGCACTTTAAGAGCTTGCCCTAGCTTTCAATTCCAGCTCCACCTCTTGCCTTAGTTGAGGGGCCTAACCTCTCTAAGCTCTAGTTTCTTAATCTATTATATGAGGCTATTAAAAGTCCAATGTCATGCTGTTTTTATAAGGATTAACTATAATATACTAATAATCTTTGTAAAGCATTTAACCCTATGCCTGTCAAATAGAAGTATTCATTTAATGTTAGTCATTATGTTCAACTGGAGAAATATCTCTCATTAAAGCCTTAATTGAAGAAAATATTCCTTTAACACAAACTAGATCCTTCATGTCATAACTGAAGAAAAATTTTACTTTGTCAAATAGTTTTACCTTCAGATAACTAAAACCACAGATAAAGAAATCTGAAAGTAACATCCCTTCTTCGTATTGAACTCAATAGAGTGTTCCATGCTCCTCTCTCCTCTCTTCTCAGGATTCCCATAGTACCTGGGTAGAAGTGACAGTTCTAGGAAAGAATAAACAAGACAATCATCTACATATCTGAGAAGGATATCCATGCAGGAGGCCGAAAAGGCAGCCTGCGTGGCTTGGTAAACATAAAACCAGCAGCCCTGGTATATTTGTTTATAGGCTGTTTTCATTTGGAAATATTGGCTTAGTTCTCGCTTTTAGACTACTTTTCCTCCCATTCCAGATCTATTACCAGGCATGAATCTACAGTCCCATAAAATCTCAAATGGAAAGAATCTTAGAGATTTTCTAGTTCAGCTTCTTCATATTACAGATGATGAAACATGCATAAAGAGATTAAATGAGTTTCCCATTTCACTTATTACAGATGAAGGAAATTGAAGCACATGAAGACATATTTTAGCCAAAGTACAAAAGGACTAAATGCTTGGCTATTTATTAGTGTCCAGAATTACTGACTCTCCATTAGTGCTCTAACTATAGAATAAAACCCCATCTCTCACCACCAAGAGCAATGACAGACAATGCCAAATGGTTATGGTCACTCTGTCTACCCTCAACCACCACAGGATGCCAGGTAATAGCAGCATGCTAATTAATCCTGTCCATCTGGCGAATGCAGTCTTCATAATTTTTAATCCAAGCTTTTGGGTGCAGAGACCTATTAACATGCTAATATTCCTCCTCACTATTCTAAATGCTTTTCAATTAGTAATTATGTATAGACTGAGCCAATGAGAGGCAATTTTTCCAAGTGATTAGCACCATGGAAATCATGGTCAGGCTGGTAGCTGATTAACATTCTTTGGTTTTGGCAGTTAGTATTCCTCATTCCAGCAAATTACTCGAGTGGGTTCAGTTGGCGGCTTGGGACCATGGAAACAAGTCTATTCAGTGGCCAATGACTATTTAGAGAAAATATAATTATGACATGGATATGAGAATTTGATTCACTTGGCATAATATTATATCAAAACACTTGCTTCAGCTCTTAAAAACGTACTGGAGAAAATTGCAGAAATTTGAAGATAAAAGTTTATAATTGGTATTACTGAATTACTGTTGATCATCTTCAGTGTGACAAGGGCGTTGTGGCATGTAAGATGGATGCAGAAACATCTGGGGGTGAAGTGTCATGATATCTTCAACTTGTATCTAAATGGTTCAGCAACAAATGATAGATAATAGATGCAATAACAATTTTGGCAACATATTAAAAATACTTTTTGCTTCAGATAGATCTACTACTTTGCCATCATGTAAGAAGATCAATACTGTGGATATTCATTTCCAGAAAACGATATACCTGAGATACCATATGAATAACCAGGATTTGAGTTCTGTGTCTCCTTTCATTTGCCAATCTTTTTCTCTTTCTCCCTAAATATTAAGAATCGGGGTTGAAAATGAGAAGGTTTAAAAATTTCTAGTTCTAAATTTCTAAAATTCTAAAAATTCAAAATATTTTAATGCCTTCTAAGTCTTGAGAAAAGTATCTGTTGGACTCTAGTGATATTTAAAAGTGATTCTGAGGACCATGTTCCCACAACCAAGGTGCATGTACTCTGGTCATACAGTCCCAGCCTTCAGCTGCCTCAAAATATACCCGCTGATGTAGATATAAATGCTTTTTGAGACATCCATGAGTAGCCAACTTTGTCACTCATATCGCCTGACGTGCTTTTACTTCAGAATCACCCTCCTCTGAGAGAGCAGAGCTGGCATATATACACAGCTACTGCTGCTGCTAAGTCAATTCAGTCGTGTCCGACTCTGTGCGACCCCACAGACGGCAGCCCACCAGACTCCCCTGTCCCTGGGATTCTCCAGGCAAGAACACTGGAGTGGGTTGCCATTTCCTTCTCCAATGCATGAAAGTGAAAAGTGAAAGTGAAGTCACTCAGTCGTGTCCGACTCTAGTGACCCCATGGACTGCAGCCTACCAGGCTCCTCCATCCATGGGATTTTCCAGGCAAAAGTCCTGGAGTGGGGTGCCATTGCCTTCTCCGATACACACACTACCGCATGTAAAATAGCTAGCTAGTGGGAAGCAACTGTGTTGCACATGGAATTCAGCTTGGTGCTCTGTGATGACCTGGAAGGCTGGGATGGAGGGGACGTAGGGAGGCTCAGGAAGGAGGGGATATATGTGTACTTAGAACTGATTCACGCTGTTGTACAGCAGAAACCAACTGAAAATAAATTAAAAAAAAAAAAAAGAATCACCCTCACCTTTACTTGATGTTAGTAACTCAAGGTCAAACAACAAAGTGCTAGAAAATGTGACTTCATATAGCTATAAACATAGCTAACTTTATAGTCTCTTTTATGTTTTTTTAATTTATCTTCATAAATTAACATAATTAACTTCATATCAACATAATTAACTGGTTTGAACACAGTGGTCAAACTAACAGCAGTGAAATCTATCTGCCATAAAAATCAAAACCGTTGACATTAGCTAAGTATGCAAATAAATCAGGCCCCCTATCTCCAAAAGACCCATAATGAGGTATTACCAAATTTGTCATATTTGTCTAAAGTTTCCTGGTGATATTAAAGATATAATCTTAAAGTGAAGCAACTCCGGAATGATGATTAGCGTAGTAAACATTCATTGACACATAAGAATATCACAGCTGACATTTCTATATGCAGTATAAATCCTTCAATCATCAGGCTTCTATAAGACAACCATGAAGCCATGTCAGTGCAATACAATGTTGTTGCTGTTTTGAAAACAACCCATTTCTTCTGCTGCTGCTGCTGCTGCTAAGTCGCTTCAGTCGTGTCTGACTCTGTGCAACTCCATAGACAGCAGCCCACCAGGCTCCTCCATTCCTGGGATTCTCCAGGCAAGAATACTGGAGCGGGTTGCCATTTCCTTCTCCAATGCATGAAAGTGAAAAGTGAAAGTGAAGTCTCTCAGTCGTGTCCGACTCTTAGCGACCCCATGGACTGCAGCCCACCAGGCTCCTCCTTCCATGGGATTTTCCAGGCAAAAGAGTACTGGAGTGGGTTGCCATTGCCTTCTCCAACCCATTTCTACTTAATAGCAAATTAAGTACTCTTTTCAGAGGACTAAATGTCAATAAATAAAATATATAATGTTTTTTACATATTCATCCACATATTTGATGATACTGACTTTATTATTTCTGAAAGAAAAGGTATTAAAGGTATGTAGTAAAAGAATGAGAAATATATCATTTTACATTAAAATATTAGGTTTAACAATAAAGCAAATTGCCTCTATTAAGTCAGGAATTTTATGTTTCATCAAAGATGAACTCCCAAGCCTTCATTACAGCAAGTTGTTGGTATATACAACGCTGAAGGCAGTTACATGTGTATGTACGCGCACACGCTTAGCCATTTGAACCTGATTCACATGTTCCTTTCATTTTAATTAGAAACAATGCCCTTAAGCCCCAAAATAAACTCTGGTTGATGGGAAAGCCAAAATATGGAATTCCAAAAATATGTCAATATGTTAATTTAAAGAATATTTAAAACAAAAATCTCAGGCTGTGACGATCCTAACCCAAACCAGCCTGACCTAATAAAATAATAACTGAATCAAATGATAAAAATGTGATAAATTATTTTTGTTTGACAGACATGCAAATCTGCATTTCTGAGAGAATCCTGACTATATACAACTTTATATTTAGGGATTCTCTCCAGTTCAGTTCAGTCACTCAATCATGTTCAATCCTTTGCGACCCCACAGACTCTGGCATGCCACGCTTCCCTGTCCTTCACCAACTCCCAGAGCTTACTCAAATTCATGTCCATTGAGTCAGTGATGCCATCCAACCATTTTATCCTCTGCCGTCTCCTTCTCCTCCTGCCTTCGATCTTTCCCAGCATCAGTCTTTTCAAATAAGTCAGTTTTTCCCTTCAGGTGGCCAAAGTACTGGAGCTTCAGTTTCAGCATCAGTCCTTCCAATGAACACCCAGGACTGATCTCCTTTAGGACAGACTGGTTGGATCTCCTTGTAGTCCAAGGGACTTTCAAGTCTTCTTCAACACCATGGTTCAAAAGCATCAGTTCTTTTGGATCGAAGCCATTCTGACTGGCGTGAAATGGTACCTCATAGTGGTTTTGATTTGCATTTCTCTGATAATGAGTGATGTTGAGCATCTTTTCATGTGTTTGTTAGCCATCTGTATGTCTTCTTTGGAGAAATGTCTATTTAGTTCTTTGGCCCATTTTTTGATTGGGTCATTTATTTTTCTGGAATTGAGCTGTAGGAGTTGTGTATTTTTGAGATTAGTTTTTTGTCAGTTGCTTCATTTGCTATTATTTTCTCCCATTCTGAAGGCTGCCTTTTCACCTTGCTAATAGTTTCCTTTGTTGTGCAGAAGCTTTTAAGTTTAATTAGATCCCATTTGTTTATTTTTGCTTTTATTTCCAATATTCTGGGAGGTGGGTCATAGAGGATCCTGCTGTGATGTATGTCGGAGAGTGTTTTGCCTATGTTCTCCTCTAGGAGTTTTATAGTTTCTGGTCTTATGTTTAGATCTTCAATCCATTTTGAGTTTATTTTTGTGTATGGTGTTAGAAAGTGCTCTAGTTTCATTCTTTTACAAGTGGTCTACAAGCAATAAATGCTAGAGAGGGTGTGGAGAAAAGGGAACCCTCTTACACTGTTGGTGGGAATGCAAACTAGTACAGCCACTATGGAGAACAGTGTGGAGATTCCTTAAAAAACTGGAAATAGAACTGCCTTATCATCCAGCAATCCCACTGCTGGGCATACACACCGAGGAAACCAGAATTGAAAGAGACATGTGTACCCCAGTGTTCATCACAGCACTGTTTATAATAGCCAGGACATGGAAGCAACCTAGATGTCCATCAGCAGATGAATGGATAAGAAAGCTGTGGTACATAGACACAATGGAGTATTACTCAGCCATTAAAAAGAATACATTTGAATCAGTTCTAATGAGGTGGATGAAACTGGAGCCTATTACACAGAGTGAAGTAAGCCAGAAAGAAAAACACCAATACAGTATACTAACGCATATATATG
Source organism: Bos indicus x Bos taurus (assembly GCF_003369695.1). Classification (NCBI taxonomy): domain Eukaryota; kingdom Metazoa; phylum Chordata; class Mammalia; order Artiodactyla; family Bovidae; genus Bos; species Bos indicus x Bos taurus. The sequence goes on from NC_040096.1 coordinate 48,717,555, forward strand.
GAATTTAGAAAGATGGTAATGACAACCCTGTATACGAGATAGCAAGAGATACACTGATATATAGAACAGTCTTTTGGACTCTGTGGGAGAGGGAGAGGGTGGGATGATTTGGGAGAATGGCATTGAAATATGTATAATATCATATATGAAACAAGTCACCAGTCCAGGTTCGATGCACGATACTGGATGCTTGGGGCTGGTGCACTGGGACGACCCAGAGGGATGGTATGGGGAGGGAGGAGGGAGGAGGGTTCAAGATGCGGAACACATATATACCTGTGGCAGATTCATTTTGATATATGGCAAAACCAATACAATATTGTAAAGTTAAATAAAATAAAAATTTTTTAAAAAGCCTCAATTCTTGAGCACTCAGCTTTCTTTATAGTCCAACTCTCACATCCATACATGACTACTGAAATAACTATAGCTAGACTAGATGTACCTTTGTTGGCAAAGTAATGTCTCTGCTTTTTAATATGCTGTCTAGGTTGGTCATAGCTTTTCTTCCAAGGAGCAAGTGTCTTAATTTCTAAGGGATTCTCTTAGGGGGTTGCAAAGGAGTCAGACATGACTGAGCAACTAATGCTTTAGCATGGGAAATGAACTTGAAAAGAACAAGGATAACCAGGATGGAGCAAGAAGTATGTGGGGAAAAAACTAGAAATAGCAGAGTACAAAACTGGTGAAATCAAGAGAATTTTGACTTGGTGATTTCTGACATTTAATTCTCCCCCACCTGTTTTAACCACAAATGATATTCTGACAAGCCAAACGATTACAAAGATCCAAGATTCGCTTGCTAGGATAGGGTTTTTATCTCCTGAATTTTCTAAATGATTTCTTTTGCTTCTCCTTGCAAAAGTCTTCTTTAAAACAAAAGCAACCTTATAGTTTAAGATGAAATCCCTCAGTATTAAATCCTAATTTATTAGATGGTTATAAAATTGCAATACCATCAACTTGAGCAATAATGAATCTCCATGGTCTCTGATTTCACAAGGAACCTGACATATCATTGGAAAAAATGAAGAAGCATAATCAAATGTCATTGTTAATGATATTCAATTATTCCACTTGTGACCTGAGCTATTATAGCTATCTCCTTATAATTGCAACTCATCCATTGGGAAAGGCAACTTCAAACATTATCATAGCTTAAAGGTCACTTGGAAAGTATGCAATTATAACAAAGTTTTGTGATAGTTATGGAAATGAATTAGTTTTTTATACCTAGTCCCAGATGATATTTGTTCTTTAAAGAATAAATCATAGAATATGAGTTAAGTATATTTTATTCACAGTGCTTTTCATATCCCTCACACATTTTTGAAAAGAAAATCAAGAACAAATTTTCCTTATATAATTCTCTTTCCTGCCAACCATCTTTCTTTTCAAAACAGCTGCTGCCATCAGCGATTCTCTTTATCATGAGCTGTGCTTAGCCACTTAGTCGTGTCCAACTCTTTGCAACCCCATGGACTGTAGCCCGCCAGGCTTCTCTGTCCATAGGGATTCTTCAGGCAAGAATACTGGAATGGGTTGCCATGACCTCCTCCAGGGATCCTCCCAACCCAAGGATTGAACCCAAGTCTCCCACATTGCAGGTGGATTCTTTACTGTCTGAGCCACCATGGACCTGCTATAATCTGTAGCAGTGACAGCAGCTCCCTTCCTCACTTCTTTCCCTGCCCCCCACCTTTCTCTGTCCTCTTGGACTTAGTGCTGCAATGCTCCCAGGCATCCTGTTTGCCCCCAACAGTAAAAGGGAAAAGAGCAGTGACTCAGAAAGCAGTACCCCATTCTTTACTAACCTAAACAAACAAACAAAAACCATTTTCCTGGCCTTTCCTTAATATGCTGAGTTCAAGATGGAAATATAAGAATAAACAAAACTTGAAAATATACTCCACTATCACATGTAGTGATAATCCACCCATGGCTCAGACAGTAAAGCATCTGCCTGCAATGCAGGAGACCCGGGTTTGATCCCTGGCTTGAGAGGATCCTCTGGAGAAGGAAATGGCAACCCACTCCAGGACTCTTGCCTGGAGTATCCCATGGATGGAGAATCCTGGTGCAGGCTACAGTCCATGGGGTCGCCAAGAGTCGGACACGACTGAGAGACTTCACTTTCACTATCACATTTAGAGCTCCACAGTAACTACCATTTCTTATGAACTTTCTGTGTGTCAAGCACTGTGTTAGGTGCCTTTCACACACTTAATTTATCTGTTTCTTTCTTTCTCTACATTTTATTTTCTTCACTGAAAGTTAGCTTACATTGAGCAATTGGTAAGAAAGACAAATATTAGGCTGCTGCTGCTGCTGCTAAGTCACTTCAGTCATGTCCAACTCTGTGCGACCCCATAGATAGCAGCCCACCAGGCTCCCCCGTCCCTGGGATTCTCCAGGCAAGAATTCTGGAGTGGGTTGCCATTTCTTCCTCCAATGCATGAAAGTGAAAAGTGAAAGTGCAGTCGCTCAGTCGTGTCCGACTCTTCACGACCCCATGGATTGCAGCCACCAGGCTCCTCCATCCATGAGATTTTCCAGGCAAGAGTACTCGAGTGGGGTGCCATTGCCTTCTCCGAAATATTAGGCTCCCTATATCCAAACTACTTCTCCTACAACAACAGCATGACTCCAGGTGACTGATACTTACACACTGGGATGAGAATTCAGAAGTAGGGAAGGGGTGGGAATATAAGGATCAGAGAGTACCTGGGAGTCCCTGAATCTCCCCTGGGTCTCAAATTCTTCCTATTCTGAGTCCCAGAATAGAAAGAAGAATAACTCTTGTCTTGGTGATGAGGCTAAAATTAGACTAAACCAAACTGCCCATCAGGCTTTCCAAGTGGCCCTGGGAAGTGGTATCAAACTCCCTGCCAATGCAGGAGACGCAGGAGACGAGTTTCACCTCTAGTTCAGGAAGATCCCCAAGAGGAGAGCATGGCAATCGACTCCAGTATTTCTGCCTGGAGAATCCCATGGACAGAGGAGCCTGGTGGGCTATAGTCCATGGGGCTGCATAGAGTCAGACACAACTGAAGCAATTTAGCACACATGCATGAAAACTGCCCATCAATGAAGGAAGGAGAAGAGATGAGGATAGAGCAGCTGTGAGTTATGTAGCCCAAATATAGATTAGAAGAAGCGAATTCAAGATCATGGAGGAGTGAGAGCAGGCTGGAGCGGTCAGACTTGCCCTGCGTAGAATGCCAAGGCCTGCTGAAGCTTCAGCCAATTTGACCGTTTTCCTCAATGAGTGAACTGAACTGAGCGATTCTTTTACTGCACAGACAATGAAAAAATAACTTTCAGAATGATAAAGAAATGTTGGCACATCAGTTTCCAGGAAAAAAAAAAAGCACTGACACTTATTTTAATTCTTTCTTTGAGAAAAAATAATATATAACAATAATAAACCTTAAAAATATAAAACTGATGAAAAAAGTAAACATGTATACCTTTTGGTACATTCAAAACAATTCTACATGCTCTTTACAAATGCAGATATGTCTTTATAAAAGTATTAAAATAGACTGGAGCTACATTTTTTTCCCTCCAACATAACTTTCTTACAGACAATGTTTGTGTAACAAAATAACTGTTCAAGTTTAGCCAACTAAGATGCTGGGACTGTGGCTGAGGAGTCAAAGTGAAGGGGAGAGGGGGCAGGGGAGGGCAGAGAGGAGGGGGAGGAGTAATTCACCAGTCAAGTTGCTCATCAGATATTATTTAGAAAAAAAATCTATAGATAAAAACTTTTCCTTTTATATTTTTGTATTATTTAAGTTCCTTTATGCTTTCTTATTACATTTTTATCCTTTTCTTTTTCCAGCTTTATATTCTTGCTTAATCCCCATCTATGAATAAATATAGTATTAGGTTCATCACAAGATAAGGGAAAAATAAGCCCAGCTTGTAGGAAAAAGTGATAGCCTTTAATTTTTTAACCTCTTTCTCACAGTTTAGCAAAATCAGACAAACCAACACTGTCCTAATTCACTTGATTTTAATTTTACAATGAAAAGTAGCAGGTAACTGGGACACAAATCAGCTTTGACATTTTTTACCTATTACCTAGTGAAGTAGGTAATTACCTACTGAAGTGGGCTTCCCTGGTGGCTCAGAGGTTAAAGCGTCTGCCTGCAATGCAGGAGACCTAAGTTCGACCCCTGGGTCGGGAAGATCCCCTGGAGAAGGCAATGGCACCCCACTCCAGTATTCTTGCCTGGAGAATCCCGTGGACGGAGGAGCCTGGTGAGCTACAGTCCACGGGGTCGCAAAGAGTTGGACACGACTTCACTTTCACTTTCACTTTCTACTGAAGTAAGAAATGGTCACCCACTCCAGTATTCTTCCCTGAAAAATTCCATGGACAGAGGAGCCTGGCGGGCTACAGCCCATGGAGTCACAAAGAGTTGGACAGTTAGTCTGAGTAACTAAGCATGCACAAACCTATTAACTATAACTAAAATTCTTAGGCTTAACTAAAAGCAGCATTATTGAATAGTTGGTGAGTCAAACATTACCTTTTTTGTAACATAAAATATGCACAGAACATTCTTATGCATAGATTACTGTAAAGAAATGAGAACAGCGCTTGATATCCTTGACAGGCCAGTTCAGTTCAGTTCAGTCACTCAGTCATGTCCGACTCTTTGTGATCCCATGGACTGCAGCATGCCAGGCTTCCCTGTCCATCACCAACTCCCAGAGCTTGCTCGAACTCATGGCCATCGAGTCAGTGATGCCATCCAACCATCTCATCCTCTGCCGTCCCCTTCTCCTCCTGCCTTCAATCTTTCCCAGCATCAGGGTCTTTTCAAATGAGTCAGGTCTTTGCATCAGATGGCCAAAGTATTAGAGTTTCAGCTTCAGCATCAGTCCTTCCAATGAATATTCCAGGATTGATTTCCTTTAGGATTGACAGGTTTGATCTGCATTCAGTCCAAGGGACTCTAAAGAGTCTTCTCCAACACTGCACTTCAAAAGCATCAATTCTTCGGCACTCAGCTTTCTTTACAGTCCAACTCTCAAATCCATACATGACTACTGGAAAAACCATAACTTTGACTAGATGGATCTTTCTTGGCAAAGTAAAGTCTCTGCTTTTCAATATGCTGTCTAGGTTGGTCATAGCTTTTCTTCCAAGGAGCAAGCATCTTTTAATTTCATGGGCGCAGTCACCATCTTCAGCAATTTTGGAGCCCCCAAAAATGAAGTCTCTCACTGTTTCCATTTTTCCCCATCTATTTGCCTTGAAGTGATGGGACTGGATGTATGATCTTAGTTTTCTGAATGTTGAGTTTTAAACCAACATTCCTCTTTCACTTTCATCAAGAGACTCTTTAGTTCTTCTTCACTTCCTACCATAAGGGTGGTGTCATCTGCCTATCTGAGGTTATTGATATTTCTCCCGGCAATCTTGATTCCAGCTGGTGCTTCTTCCAGCCCAGCATTTCACATGATGTACTCTGCATATAAGTTAAATAAGCACAGTGACAGTATACAGCCTTGACGTACACCTTCCCCTATTTGGAACCAGTCTGTTGTTCCATGTCCAGTTCTAACTGTTGCTTCCTAACCTGCATACAGATTTCTCAGGAAGCAGGTCAGGTGGTCTGGTATTCCCATCTCTTTCAGAATTTTCCACAGTTCCACACAGCCAAAGGCTTTGGCGTAGTCAATAAAGCAGAAGTAGATTTTTTTGGAACTCTCTTGCTTTTTCGATTATCCAACAGATGTTGGCAATTTGATCTCTGGTTCCTCTGCCTTTTCTAAATCCAGCTTGAAGAACATCTGGAAGTTCTTAGTTCATGTACTGTTGAAGACTAGCTTGGAAGATTTTGAGCGTGACCTTTCCAGTATGTGAAATGAGTGTAATTGTGTGGTAGTTTGAGCATTCTTTGGCATTGCCTTTCTTTGCGATTGGAATGAAAACTGACCTTTTCCAGTCCTGTGGCCACTGCTGAGTTTTCTAAATTTGCTGGCATACTGCATGCAGCACTTTCACAGCATCATCTTTAAGAATTTGAAATAGCTCAACTGGAATTCCATCACCTCCACTAGCTTTGTTCATAGTGATGCTTCCTAAGGCCCACTTGACTTCACATTCCAGGATGTCTGGCTCTAGGTGAGTGATCACAACATTGTGGTTATCTAGGTCTCTAGGTCTTGAAGATCTTTTTTGCATAGTTCTTCTGTATATTGTCGCCACCTCTTCTTAGTATCTTTTGCTTCTGTTAGGTCCATACCATTTCTGGACAGGCCAAGGCTCTAACACACAAATAAAGAATCTTTCTGGACTATTTCAAAAGAGATGTTTTTGGTCTTAATGTGGTGGGATAGGGTGAATTTCCAATTTCACTGGACAAGTTAAAACATTCAGATTAGATTGCATATGTGGACGTAACCTGATCCAAGACCAATTCTGTGATGGAGCAGAAGTTTCTACATTTGTTAAATCATTCTGCCTTGTCCTCGTCCTTCTCAGAGCTTCCCTCCGTGTCTTCATGATTCATCCACAAAAGTACAATGACTACAAAGGGCAGCCATTAACGTGAACTATTTCAGAGAACTATGCCTTGAGGAAAGAACTGTTTGCATTAGACACGGTCTTATACTCAGTTCTCTCCCTCCATCACAAAGGGAAGATGGATATTCTCTGATCAGATGAACAGTTTATGAGGTTTTGTACTCTGTAAGAAGACATCTTCAAGGCCTTATGTACAGACAACGTAAAACCTTGAGATATTTTATGTTGTAACATATATATTTAATGTGATAATAAAAAAGCTTATTTGTTTCAAAGTCTCTTTTACCCTTGCTTATACAACCGAACAGCTTGATGCTATTGGCTAAATTTTCAAAACTTTCATTATTCATGGCTGCAATGGGAACATGCTCAACTTCCATAGACATATAAATCAGATTCTAGCAGCAAATGACACATTCAGGATGAGTAATACAGCATCCATATGGAAGCACAGTGTCAGAGATTGAAGGAGGTGTTTTTAAATCCCAGCAGGTTTATGCAGTTACAATTGTTTCTACAGTGAAATATTATTCTTATTTTTTTAATTCCAAAAATGGTTAAATAAGTCAAAAATTATTTAGCACACTTGACACAACTACATAAAAGAGCATGAGACCCTTTTAATAAAAGACAGAAATAGTCTTTAATGCGAGTAAAGAGAATTAATAGACAGTTTAAAAATCATATCTCCAAATGAAAATTCACTTGAATGACACCAAATAGCATTTTACTATACATCCATAGGGGCTACTTAAAGACTTGCAAGTTCATCGTCATGATATCTGTTACTGCCAGCAGAGTTATTAGGCAGCAGAAACTACTGCAGTAAATAATACTCTAGGGTCAGTGTGAGGAAGTTCTAGAGAAAGGAAAGCCATTGATGAATTTTACTGGATCCTAAAGATTGAAATATAAAGAGTGGGTTGAATATCATGTGCACATTACTAGACAACCAAAGAATAACAATGAAGTGAACTTACACATCAATCTTGCTTATATTTATTGTAAAAGAATCTCAAATGATGTCTAAAAATAAGTATTTCTAGGTTATAATGTTAGGTGGATCACTGAAGAAGTACTAAACTATTGGAGAAGAGGCTCAAGTACTGTTTATCAGGGAAAACATTGCTCCAGATATAGTTGAGAAACTGGCTCACTCAAAATATTTACCTACCTTGATCCTAAGTTGTGTCCATATCCAAAAGATGAGGATTTGAATCAAACTTGGTAATTACTAATCTAATTCACATAGCAATTGAAATTTATGACTCAAATCCTTAGGCTAATTTTTACTCTATTAATCACATGAGGATAGCAAATATAGTTCCCATTTTACTAAGGGAAATACAACTTCATTTTGATGTATGTTCTTGACCTAGTCCTTTTATACAAGTAATACAAATAACTCAGCTTTTTATTGATGTTCTGTGAACACTTTCTAAAAGCAGTTTAATTTATATCTAATTGAATGTGACAATAGTGTCTGCTGGTGTTGTTCCAACTTTGATGTATTAAATTAAATTCATTTTTGACATTTTGTAGACAAGCATTAATTTCATCAGAGTATAAGAACTTTCAAATTGAAAGAAACTTTATACTAACTACCCATTTGTGATAAATTTTAGGTGGTCAATGTCTTTTGTGGTCTAACACTATTGCATATTGCAGGATAATGGATACAGCTATTTTGCTTTAGAAAATATCCTCTGGATCCTAAAGATTGAAATATAAAGAGTGGGTTGAATATCATGTGCACATTACTAGACAACCAAAGAATAACAATGAAGTGAACTTACACATCAATCTAAGTTGAGCATCACTTTTTCCACTTACTAAGGATCTCTAACCGTATTTTTTATTTATATTTTCTCTGATAGTCAAAAGGCATTGTAGGAAATAACTTCAGTCATTGTTTCTTGTATCTTCTTTTTAAATGCCATTGTTTGAGAATGACCCTAATAAGTAATTTCAGAAAATAAATGAAAAGAAATATTTAATTATCTTGTTCATTAGAGGAGAAGAGAAAGGATGTTATCAATTTTCTCACATTGTAGGATAACTTGTATTGAGGAGACACAGGGCTCCTCCATCCTCTAAAGGTATTTTCTCATTGTCATGAGTGAATAAGCACCGTGGCCAAACCAAGAAAATCACAGATATTTGCCCTGAAGATCCCTGTAGAAGGTGGTATTATTTTAGGTGCCCTGTAAATGTCTCCTGAGAAAGTGACGATCATCCTAAAAGACAAGGCAAGGATAATGAAAAATATGCTATTTCAAACATATGCTATGAACTTCTTCATTTTTAGAGATTTTGATCTATCACACCCAGATGTGAACAATACATATTTGTTCAAGGTGGTTGTGACACGAAGGTCCTTAGCTGTTGCAGCTGGTTTCTTAAATGCATATTTCAACACTTAAGACTTCAGAAAGCATTCCATTCTGTTAGATATTTGCTTACCTATTCCACAAGCAAATATTAAGTAACACTTCAGTAGGGAGAGCGATCAGAATTTAGTGTGGAAAAGCATATACAAATACATTATCACAAAGTGATAAAAGTCTACATTCTAACTCTATGGGAATCCAAAAAAAAAGTGTTTAAATTTCAAGGAAACAGTTGCATTTAAGCTGTGTCTCTAAAGATAAGTAAGGGGACTTCCCTATAGCTCAGATAGTAAAGAATCTGCCTTCAGTGCAGGAGACCTGGGCTCAATCCCTGGGTCAGGAAAATCCCCTGGAGAAGGAAATGGCAACCCACTCCAGTACTCTTGCCTGGAGAATTCCATGGACAGAAGATCCTGGTGGACTACAGTCCATGGGATCACAGAGTCAGACACGACTAAGTGACTAACACACAAAGATAAGCAAAGGTTCCCTGGACAGAAAAGACAATGGCACAGAAGAGGACAGAGAGGGGAAGACAAAGAACATTTTAGGTGGAGGAAAAATAATTTTAGATGTATAGAGAGAGGAAGAACATAAGGCAGCAGCTCTCTGCAAGAAGTCTGGTGTTCACTGGAAGAGAAAGAACATGTATGGGAAAGACAGCTCTTCTTTGGAAAGATGAGTGCAGATTGGATATCTCTATCTGGTTCATTTTCCTGAAATGTAATGGAAACCACTGACGAGAAACAAGTAAAACCAGGAAAGGTAGAAATGGTGCCAACATTCATTCAGAAGTGAAGGCTCCAGAGCTATTCATTAAATTGTAAAAGTGATGCTGAAGCTCTAGGATGGGACCCCCTCTGCCAGGTGAGGGAGTGGAACTCTGCTTCATGGCATTTAACACTCTTTCTGGAGAAAGAGCAGCACCTGAGTATTCTGAGAATGCTGAGTTCTCTCCCTTGCCATTTCCTTTCATGATAGGAAACTGGAGAGAATGAAATATCACCCCACTTGAGAGAAAGAAAAAATAAAGAACTGCTTTCAAGGTGTTCTAGGAAGAAGATCAAGTTACCTGTATCATATCAGATTAAAAAAGGCTGTCTAGTCAGAACCACCCTAGCTTGAGTAAGGTAAAATGAAATGGTATGGATATTACACAAACATATTTCAGCAAAGAACATGGATGCAAAAGCCAAGAAAAGAAACCAAGATGTAAGAAAAACATTATTTAAACAACAGAGGAAAACAATACAATTAATTGCTTCATGTCATAAAAACAATTTAAGGAAATAAATTTTAACAGAGTCCAAAGACTAGTTGATAAAAGAGTGAAATGAGATAATTTAACTTGAAACAAGGAACAGAATAGACACAGCTAAAAGTCATATTAGTTAACACAGAAAAGGGATAAGATCATCACAAGGAAGTTTTGGCCTTCAAAACTAAAAGCCAAAGTAAAACTATTAGGCAAAAGCTAATAGAAATAGAATACAAAAATTACCCAACACAAGGGTAATGTGTTGAAATATGGGGTTGGCCAAAAAGTTCGTTCAATTTTTTCCATAACATCTTATAAAAAAACCCAAATGAATTTTTTGGTCAACCCAACAGAATTCAGTGAATGAAACAGAAGATTCATAAAGGTAAAATAAAAGAAAATTTTTGGAAAATGGAGAAACAACTGAGCATGTAGATCAAAAACAGCACACTGGTACCTATACACAATGGAGTATTACTCAGCCATTAAAAAGAATACATTTGAATCAGTTCTAATGAGGTGGATGAAACTGGAGCCTATTATACAGAGTGAAGTAAGCCAGAAAGAAAAACACCAATACAGTATACTAACACATATATATGGAATTTAGAAAGATGGTAACAATAACCCTGTGTACGAGACAGCAAAAGAGACACTGATGTATAGATCAGTCTTATGGACTCTGTGGGAGAGGGAGAGGGTGGGAAGATTTGGGAGAATTACATTGAAACATGTATAATATCATGTATGAAAAAGTCACCAGTCCAGGTTCGATGCACGATACTGGATGCTTGGGGCTGGTGCACTGGGACGACCCAGAGGGATGGTATGGGGAGGGAGGACGGAGGAGGGTTCAGGATGGGGAACACATGTATACCTGTGGCAGATTCATTTCGATATTTGGCAAAACTAATACAATATTGTAAAGTTTAAAAATAAAATAAAATTAAAAAAAATTAAAAAACAAAACAGCACACTGTGCTCTAGGAAATTTTGAAACAAAACACTCAAGTCTAAAACAAATCCAGTTTTTTTAACTTAAAAAAAAAAAAAAAACTTTAGAATCAGGCAAACAAAAACCAAGTAGGGGGAAGGGGTATGGACCATCTTCACAAGGTAAAAGATGGCAGGTTGCGTCTGTAACATCAGATGCTGGGAGATAAGGAAACACTGTGTTTAAGTTCAGTAAGAAAGTGCATCCCAAAACATAACTCAAACAATACAGAAGCCATGGGCATTTCTTAGAAACTTTGCCTAACGATAAAATTCAACAAATAAAGATCTTCAGAATACAGTGTTTGTAATAAAGAGACTGGTAGTGAGATTGAATCAATTTAAATATAAAACCAATGATAAGCAACCATGGGAGTTGTAATTATTATATCCATTCAATGCAAAAACAACAATATAACTAATAAAACTCAGGAAGGAGGCAAAATAGTGTACAAATTATAACAGTGCTAATTTTTTCATGTTTCAAAGCCCGAAATCAAAACAGTTTTTTTTTTTTAATGGTTTCAACCACTCAGTGCTTTGAAAATTCCCTTTTTCCATCCTTAAAGAGATTACTTAAGAAATAAAGTCTCTATGTTAAAGAAATATTTATTTGAATTTCAACAATTAATTTTACTCATTTATTTTTATACTTTTAAATTCAAGCAAAATTAACAATACCAATCATTTGGAAAATACCATCAATAATATGACTTTATTTTTATTTAAGTCTTTCTATCTTCTATCCACATGGAAGATATTTAGAATAAGAGTTACTTAATGAGAATTTCTAGGAGATGTGATGGGAGGGAAAGGGCTGTACTTTCCAGCATTGATTTGATGACTTATGGTTATCATTTTTATAAAAATAAAAACCAATATGTCAAGATGCTGCTGTTGCTGCTGCTGCTAAGTCGCTTCAGTCATGTCCGACTCTGTGCGACCCCACAGACAGCAGCCCACTAGGCTCCTCTGTCCCTGGGATTCTCCAGGCAAGAATACTGGAGAGGGTTGCCATTTCCTTCTCCAATGCATGAAAGTGAAAAGTGAAAGTGAAGTCGCTCAGTCCTGCCCGACTCTTCGCGACCCCATGGACTGCAGCCCACCAGGCTTCTCCGTCCATGTGATTTTCAAGATGCTAGCAGTGGCTAATTCTGGATCGCAGGGTTATGGATTTATTCATTCATGTATTTAAACATCTTTATTAAGCATTATTATGTAAAATGTACTGTCCAAGGTGCTGAAAATACAACAGCCAAGAAAACAAATTCCCTTTCTTCAAGGAGCTTTAAGGAAGGGAGAACAGACAAAGACCACATCGAAAGTAAACGTGTACTATGTTAGGAAGTGATAAGACGAACTATGGAGAAAAACGTGTCCAAGAGCCCCAGATTGCTAGGGCCAGTCCTAGTTTACGACTCTTGTTTCAACTTCCTAACTGACTGGGGTTCCTTTTCAATCTCAAAAGCATCCTGTTTTGGATGACAAATCAGATGTTTACTCCAGGTGAGGGTGAGATGAAATGCTCTAGAATCAAAGAGTGGTAGAAACGTCCTCATGATAAGGTAATATTTGAGCAGAGACTTGAAGAAGGGAAGGAGCAAGTCATGGTGATATCTAGGGAAGGAGTACTCCAGGCAAAAGAAGCAGCAATGACAAAGACCTTAAATGAGGATATGTTTGACATCTTCCAATACCACAGGGAAAACCCAGGGGGAGGGAGGTAGCAGGTGAGGTCAGAGGGGTTGGGCAAAGAGTCGAGAGACAGTGGAACAGTAATAAAAAGCCTTTTAGGGCTCTCTTGTAAGCATATTGGGTTTTACCTTGAATGAGACAAGATGCTAAGAGAGGATTTGAGCAAGGAACAATTTGACCTGACTCATATTTTTAAATAATCTGGCTGCTGGATCATAGGGAGGCAAGGATAAAAACAGAATAAGTAGGCTATTGGAATACTCCAGGTGAAGAACTGAAGGTGGTTGTGGTGAAGGCAGTAAGAATGAGAACAAAACAGGAAGGACGATTGCTATTGTTCTTCCTTGTACTTTCCTGTATCTTTTAAATTTAATAAAATTAACATTTTAAAAGAGTCATGGTAAAAGCTTCAAGAGACATTTAGTAGAATCTAACAGAAGTTAATGACCATTTGAAGGAGGTGAAAGAGGGACCATCCTTTAAGATTATCAAGTTTTTGGCTTCAGCAGCAGGAATCATCAGAGAAGGCAATGGCACCCCACTCCAGTACTCTTGCCTGGAGAATCCCATGGATGGAGGAGCCTCGTGGGCTGCAGTCCATGGGATCGTGAAGAGTCGGACATGACTGAGCGACTTCCCTTTCACTTTTCACTTTCATGCATTGGAGAAGGAAATGGCAACCCACTCCAGTGTTCTTGCCTGGAGAATCCCAGGGATGGGGGAGCCTGGTGGGCTGCCGTCTATGGGGTCACACAGAGTCGGACACGACTGAAGCAACTTAGCAGCAGCAGCAGCAGCAAGAATCATGCCACTGTTAACCAAAACAGGGGAACAGGGGATGCAGAAGATGAAACAAGCATGTGGTCATCAGAACACTGAATTCAAGGGCCCACAAAACAGAGCTAACCAGGCCTTAGACAAGCAGCAATCATACACAGGAGTTTAAGAAAGTCCTCTGGATCTGGGGAAAAGAGTTAAGGAGTCATCAACACAGAAGTTATCGTTGAAGTTATGTGGGCATGACTGAAAGAGAATGTGAACACAGGGGAAAGAGAATGATGCCATGAAAGAAGAGAAGTCTGTATACTGGACAAGAACAAGATGAACTGTGAGCAGGTGCAGAAGTAAATGATGTTTTTGAAGGCCAAGGAATAAAGACTCTCCGGAGTGCCAGACTTCACATGTCAACTTATCTGACGGAATATAATCCAGCCCAGAGAAAGAGGTTTGCAAGCATTTAAGCCCCTATTTAAAAATGGAACTTTGTTGCTGCAAGTTCTTTTTCACCGTAAACTTGATAAAGAGATAAAATATGACTGTGCCCGTGATGCTACTTTAGTATTTATTTTATAATTTCTACAATCTTTTGTCTTATTTTAAGTGATCCTTTATAAAAGGCTTTTTGAACACTGTAGACTATATAAGCTATAATGCCTGCTTCAAAATATAATCTTCATTTATAGCCTATTAACCATCTCAGTCTTCCTTAATAATATTCTTGCCTTAAACAGTGTTATCCTGAACTAATATGATTCAGATCTGGTAAGACTACAGATGTTCCTCCTGCAACTCTGAATGGAGAAACAAAAGTCTATAAAATCTTACTTGGGTTTTATCTATTCCACTGCAATACAAGGACAAGTTCATATATTGCTGTTTTTATTTGTCATGCTTAACACTAAGGCTATCAGATATTTTTTTGACTGAAATTTTCCTTTATTTTGACTTTAATAGCTACTTAAAACCCAGTTTTTTTTCTCAGTCAATCTGTGATTGATGGGGCATGGCAAGGAAAAAGGATACACTGGCAAAGAGCCTCCTGTCTTTCACTCATAAAACATACTTATGATGAAAAAAGGTGATAAAATAGGAAAGTATGAGCTCTTCTCACTGATGTTATTCCACCCACACATCTGCAAAGCCTCAGCTCTCAACTATTCACCCTCGGGAAGAAATCGGCAAGGCAAATTTCTCATTTTCCTAATTTCAAGGTGACTGAAGCCCCTAGAGTCTCCTATTACTGCTGTTCATGGACATTTAGGATTTACACTCTTTGGGAAATAGACAATTCATACATTTTAACACTCAAATCAACCTTGAGTGCCCTTCTATCCTTCTTCAAGTAATAAAGACACGATGATCAATTTTGCACATTTTCTCACTGGCATCTTACATGGTCTGTGAAAGTTTAATAGGGTTCTATTTCTGAAAATTATGCTATGTTGCTTTAGCTACTCTGATACCCAAGGAATTGGAAAGGTGAATCATTCATTCTGTTGCTTAGGGAGATATTTCCAGAGAAAAAGAAGCTGAACTCCCTTCCAAATCTAAAACTTTCTTTCTAAATGTCCTTTATTGAACATATCATTGCTTACCAGGTACCCCTAAATCATCCCTTCTCTTCCTAGAGGACAATTTCAAACTAGTAAATCTGTAAGTGAGCATCCTTTGTATGAAGACATTTTTCTCCTAGCAGGTTTATCTCTTTATCAAGTGATATTCTCTGCACTTGGTCACAGTGTTGATTTTCCCACCTCTGAAACCATTCCTACCAATTGACCAATGGATGGACTTTTGTGTACACCCACTTTCTTCAGCCAGAAAAAATACATATGTGTACTGCATAAAACAGCATTGCAATGAAATTGAACGCATGTACTGGCTCGGCAGTAGATCTGCAGACGATCAGTATTACCTGAGAACTTCTGAAAAACTATAAATTCTCACCCCCTTCCCAGATCTAGTGAATCAGAATATCTCAAGGAAGGGCCCAGTTAGCAAAGGCTTAACAAGCCCTCCAGGTAATTCTGATGAAGTTAAAGTTTGAGAAGCACTGAATATTAAAAACACCTGGGGCATTTGCTTTTTTTAATGAGAATGTGCAGAGGAGGTGAATGGGGCATATCAGGCTAATTAAATCAAAATCTCTGGAACTGGGAGCTGGGCATTCAAATGTTTTAAAAGCTCCCAGAGGTGTGTTCTAATGCACAACAGATTTGAGAGCCACTGCAGTAGAGACATCCTATCTTAAATGGTGAAAATCACTCTGACTTGCATAAAACAATTTGCTGGTTTTGCAGTCTACTAGTTATATTTATTTAGGTGCTTATTTTATCTTACCCAATTAGCTTGAGGTGAGAGTCCAAGTATTATTCATATTTCATCCCCTGAAGTGCTGAGCACACTCTCATGCAACTGAATTTAATGAGAACACAGTTCAATATCTACTTCACAAAGCACCATCCTGTCTGCGCCTCACAACACACCTCTGAAACAGGCAGGTCGTTCTCAGTTTTTTTCTTTTTTTAAATAGAGCTCACAGAGGGTAACCGACTTATTTTCTCACAGTTAATTACAGCAAAACCTAAACTCGCTACCCAGAGATCTTTTCACCTCCAAATGTTTCTCCTCTTCAACTTCTAACTGGTGTGCAGTTTCCCTACAGAGGGTCTTCTCACTTTCTGTTAAACGAGCCTCTTCTATCCCATCTCGCCACCATCACTTCTGGTCCAGTCTGTATGCTTTTCAAAGGCATCCTTTAACTTCAGAGAGTTATACCTCTCTTTATCCTGCAGAGACATGAGGCATCATTGATTTCAAGATGCTCAAATGCTGAGGCCGCACACGAAAACAATCTTCACCCAAAAAGTTCTGGAAAGGAGGGAAGTAGGTAATAACATATCTCTTAGCTCACTGGTCTTTACCATTGATAATTCTCAAAGGAAAGGAAATCATCAAGAGGATATGACAGTACACATTTTTTTCTAACAGATTTGCTATTGTTTTCATTATAGCCTTCAGATGGTTCAACACCTATGTCATGAAAGCGTGAACCCAATGAATCGTAGCACAAATAGCATGCAAATTCATCCATATGCCGACCATGTACCATCTGTAAGAAAGGCCTATAAATAATCCTTTTCTTTCCAAATCCAAACGATTATATTGTAAACAAGCCATATTTACAGATGGATCACCATACACACTCTCTTTAGACACTTCTGAGCGTTATTTCCTTTTTCCTAGAATATAAATGTTGAATAGTTGGTCTGCATTCTTCAGAGCGTGGGTGGGCTATGTGAAATGCTTCAGGTTTTGATCATAACTATATTCAGGCTGCAGCTTCTGCCCTGAGAAAGAATCAACATCTGTCTTGACTATCAGCTGTGCTAAGGAAGTCACTCTTAAGGCATATTTCACTCCCACAGGCTGAACAATCCCAAAGATTCTGCAAGTTTTATTTATTGCACTCTCATAATAAATTTAAACCTTGATCATCTGGGTAGGAAAGAAGGATAAAGAAACAGGATTATCTATTCACAGTCACAGCCTCAATTTAGATGAGGAGGTCACATTACTATTCATGAGGGGAGGAGCCCATGAACTTGCCAGTAAAGATGTGGCTGTGCCGCACTATACCATGAAGACTGCTGGTGTCAGGTCCCACTCCGACCCAGCACCTGGAAAGCCCCCCAAACCTTCTCCCTGATGGTTGGCAAATGGGGGAGAGCAGGCAAGCTGCTAAGTAAGCAGAAAAGGACCTGGCAATAAAAATTAGGTCAAGACCTGAAACAGAAAGCACAGAAATCTATCAGTTAAGGTCACTTCCACATAAGGTATACTGAGAAGAGAAGTGAATATGAACATTTGTCTTCTTCACAGTTAACATTTAGAGGTGACCAATACAAGGTGTAGAGTCAACACCCTAAAATCTAACGGCAAGTCCATTAATTGGCGTGATTTTTGGTGACTTGCTTTTCTGTGCTTCAGTATCTTCATCTATGAAATGGGGATAATCATGGTTCATACCCCACAGGTACTACTCTTAAAGGGCTTAGAAAGATGCCTGGCACAGAGCACTCAGTGAATATTTGCTATTATTATTCTGTGATGTCACCTCTTAAACTAAAAAGAGTTTCAATATAAAAGATACAGGATAGAGATTATAAGCAATTCGTTTGGTTCTCTGTGGCTTTAAGCCTGTGGGCCTGGCTGTGGCAATGACAGTTTTCTCTCCAGTAAGTGGTAATTCTGGTCTCCTCACTTTTCATAACCATCTTCAGATATCTCCTGTTCTTTGTCTTCCCTATTCTTATACAACCTACAAGTTTATATAAGGTACAAAGACTTCCAAGTCTAAAATTTTCCAATTATATAAAAATCCTACCCTGTAGGATCATGCTAAAAAATGAACAGGTTTTGCTAATGTGGGATATAAAATTTAACTTTCAAAACCATAGAAACTCAAGAGCTGCTCTGTCTGGAAAGACTGCAACCAAGGATGAGCTAATTTGACTCATTTATCATCTTGTAGAGCAAACATTCAAGCCAAAATAATATTTGCAGTGAAGAGAAGAACTATCTGTAGGTTCAGGGACAAGATTTAAATATTCAGGATACATATATGAATGTATTAATGACAAGCATCTTTTTGAACTCCACTGTTATTTATACCCCAATTTTTTTTCCTTTTCTGTAATGTTAATTTGCTCAGCAAGTGTTAAAAAATAAGGGTTAGTGCAAATGTAATATATGAATCTGACAACCAGTCACAGTCTAATCAACTCTCTTCAATATAACCAAAATCAATTATTTTTTAAAGCCAAGACTGGTCATGTTTTTCAGAATTGGTGCTAACTCTCCCATTTAAAAACCTCACAGTCCTGGGCATCACTTAAGCCTTTTCCAAAGTTCTCGTGTATTTACTTTAAAGTAAAGAAGGTCAGAACATTTATTAAGGCAACTTCTAGTTATCTTTTTCAGTGCTGAATTGATAATGAATCTAACTCAGAGACACAGAGAGGAAAACTATTTATATAGAGTGAATTTCAGACTGGATTTTATTTTTTAAATTATCTCAAAGAGCTCAGTAGAAAAAAAGAAAAAGAGCTCAGTAGTACATTGGGTTTTGATAGGGCAATTTATGTGTGAGCTATTAGACTCCTAGTATAAACCCAACACGTAAGACACCCGTTTTATGAAGAAAGAAAAGAGTGGTTATAAAGACTTAAGGTTATTTCTATTAATTTCCATCCTTTGAAATAACAAGTCAGAGTTCCTTTGCATAGCTAACCCGCTAGACAAACAAATGCTGTTCTACAACAAGTAAATTCTATGTGTGCATATGAGAAGGTAAAAATGCCAATCTTCCCACCTTTGCTGAAGTGAAAGTCATGTCCAATTCTTTGCAACTCCATGAACTGTAACCCACCAGGCTCCTCTGTCCATGGAATTCTCCAGGCAAGAATACTGGAGTGGGTTGCCATTTCCTTCTCCAGGGGATTTTCCCAACCCAGGGATTGAAGCTGGGTCTCCTGCATTGCAGGCAGATTCTTTACCAACTGAGCCACCAGGAAAGCCTATTGCAGAACTAAAGGACTATTCCATCTCTGTTAGAGATTTGCTTGAATAAGCAGATAATAACATAACATAAAGCTCTCAAGAAAATGGGGTCTCACATAAGACCAACTCCACAAGTTACATTTTAAAATGTTTCATTACCTCTTATTGGTTCAAAAGCCTGCATGAAGTATAGCCTAGTGTTTGTGAGGGCAGAGTGTCATAAAAACTAGGTCATGGGTTCAATCCCTGTCCTGAGAATCTCTGCACTTTCAATATACAATGGTGATAATTATACCTGTCTAACAAAAGACCCTTGGACTGCAAGGAGATCCAACCAGTCCATTCTGAAGGAGATCAGCCCTGGGATTTCTTTGGAAGGAATGATGCTAAAGCTGAAACTCCAGTACTTTGGCCACCTCATGTGAAGAGTTGACTCATTGGGAAAGACTCTGATGCTGGGAGGGATTGGGGGCAGGAGGAGAAGGGGACGACAGAGGATGAGATGGCTGGATGGCATCACTGACTCGATGGACATGAGTCTGAGTAAACTCTGGGAGTTGGTGATGGACAGGGAGGCCTGGCATGCTGTGATCCATGGGGTCACAAAGAGTCGGACACAACTGAGTGACTGAACTGAACTGAACTAAACAAAGATGCTGTAAAGATTACTTTGGATAACTCACGTAAAAAGCCCTACATATAATAGGTGTTCAAGTAAGGAGTATATATTATCATACTTTCTGTGCTTTTTTCCCTTTAAGTGAGGCTTTTTTCGATTAAATGTATTTACTGCTTAAATGAGATGAGTGTGTATAGTATTACATTAATCCCTAGGAGAGTTGAGTAAAATCAAAGTGAAGTTTATGTTAAGCAAATTGAATGAACATTGTTAGGTAGACGCTAAGACTGGTGGGAAAAATCACAGCATCTTAGGCTTACAACTGCCTCTATCCCATAAAGAAGCAGAGATGGTCAGAAAGCAATGAATGAGATTGGAAAGCAAGACTGAAGCAAGCCTTTAGGTAAACATTTCAGCTGTCTATGCACACCAAGCAAAATTAAAGATTAAAAAGAACAATTCAGATAATTCATGTCAACAAAAAAAGGGTTTCTCTTTCTTCAAATATCCAGATATTTTAGGAAGAAAGTCTATATCTTCAATTATTCAGCAATTGCTTCAGTTCCAAGTTCATATGTTGCATATATTCAATTCAGCCTGTTTCTGTGAGATACCACAAAGAACAAAATGGCTGCTTGGCTGTATTGTAGTCGTGAAAAATGCAATATAAAAAAGCAATCAAACCATCTGGTTAAAGGCAGATCAAGAGAGCACAAATCTAAGGTTATAGTGCCCTTCTATGAGTCATCCAGGGCTCAAAGGGTATTACAGCTTTGGGAGTGTGTTCTCAGTTGCTCAGTCATATCTGATCTTTTCAACCCCATGGACTGTAGCCCGCCAGGCTCCTCTGTCCATGGGATTTTTCCCATGCAAGAATAATGGGGTGGGTTTCCATTTTCTCCTCAAGGAGAACTTCTCCATCCAGGGATCGAATCTGCATCCCCTGCATTGGCAGGCAGATTCTTTACCATTGAGCCACCTAGGAAGTCTTTACGATCAACTGAAAGAACATGAGTTGTTAAGGATACAGTTTCACTCTTTCCTTCTGCCAACTCACTATACAAAGCACTTTATCGGGGGAGGCAGAAGATGTAGACAAAATCCTAAGGCCTTCCCCATCAAAGTTTATTTATTCAAAGATCCTTTAAATAGAAAACAGAATGAAGAATTGAGGCTATTTTTCAACCAGCTGAAATCTAAAATTCCTGCCTTTCTCAAAAATGTCTAAGTATTTTAACTCTGAATTACAGAGATAACACAATTATAAATACTACACTTCACTTTTCATGTATAGATATACATACCTTAAGGATTCATTTGCGAACATAATGTATTCTGTTACCCGTGCTCATAAGCTAAACAACACATTGAACGGTGTTTAAGCTTTTTAAAGTCACTAGCGTGACAAAATGAATTTTATTCCAGTCAATAAAAATAAGGTTTATTTTTCTAAATTCATGAATTCAAGCTAAGTTTATACAATTATTGAAGTTTCGTTTAAATTTCAGTTTTAAAAGCAGAATTAAATGTAGGTCAAGAGCTAAGAGAAATTCTTTTGGAAATACATTTTCTATATTCTCCTTTAATGTGTAGCTCTGGTGTGTCATTATCTTGGTTCAGACCTTAATTATTTTCTTATTTCAACAACTGTGATGGTCTTTTAATTGGCCCTAATGTCTCTAATCGGAGAAGTCAATGGCACCCCACTCCAGTACTCTTGCCTGGAAAATCCCATGGACAGAGGAGCCTGGAAGGCTGCAGTCTATGAGGTCGCTGAGGGTTGGACACAACTGAGCGACTTCACTTTCACTTTTCACTTTCATGCATTGGAGAAGGAAATGGCAACCCACTCCAGTGTTCTTGCCTTGAGAATCCCAGGGACAGGGGAGCCTGGTGGGCTGCCATCTATGGGGTCGCACAGAGTCAGACACAACTGAAGCGACTTAGCAGCAGCAGCAGCAATGTCTCTAATGGCTCAGATGGTTAAGAATATGCCTGCAATTCAGGAGACCTGGGTTCAATTCCAGGGTAAGGAAGATCCCCTGGAGAAGGGAATGGCTACCTACTCTAGTATTCTTGCCTGGAGAATTCCATGAACAGCAGGAGCCTGGCAAGCTACAGTCCATGGGGTCATAAAGAGTTGGACATGACAGCAACTAACACCTTCACTTTCTAATGTCTCTAAATTCATACTCTTCTAATCTACTTTTCATGCTGTCACCACATTTTTAAATGCAAACTTCAGTTTGGTCCAAACACCAAACTGAACCAAGTGTTCAGTTTGAACACTCTGGACCAAAGTGTTTCAATGACACTCCACCACCACTTCTCTCATTACTTACAAGATGAAGTCCCATTCCCACTGCATGTATGCAAACCCTTCAAGGCCTGGCCTCTGACCACTTCCTTGGGCTCATCTCCCACCACTTACCCATCATTACCTGTGACCTACACTTCTCCAGGTGTAATGTGCATTTCCTATTCCTGTGCTTTTCTTGATGTTGCTTCCTTTGCCCACAGAGGGGTATTAACATTCTTGGGCGCTCCAAGCCCCGAAGGAGGCAGCACAGCCTAGCACAGGAGGGACCTGCTGGGCATCATGACTCTGGTATGTGTCTGCCTCCTCCCTGCTGCATCCCTCCCCCAGCACACTGGTTTTCTTTTTTTGTTTGTTTGTTTTTGTTTTTTTTTCCTTTTTACCCAGAATAAAATCAGGTACATTTGCTATGCTCAGAAGTCTAAAATTTTTTAAATTGCCTAGTCTGCAGTCCATGGGGTCGCTAAGAGTCAGACACAACTGAACGACTTCACTTTGACTTTTCACTTTCATGCATTGGAGAAGGAAATGGCAACCCTCTCCAGTGTTCTTGCCTAGAGAATCCCAGGGATGGGGGAGCCTGGTGGGCTGCCATCTATGGGGTCGCACAGAGTCGGACACGACTGAAACGACAGTAGCAGCAGCAGCAGCAACACTTTCTTTGGCTTTTTCCCTGATGTCTACACCCTTCCAGATATGTACTGATCAATCCATCTTTGGCATCCCCATAATATGAAGCTCTGTTTGTTGAAATCCTATCCGGTCTTCAAAAACAATTTTAAATGCTGCTTTCTCCATAAACAGAATGGCCAAATAATTTACCTTCCAAACTGGAATGCTTTTGAGAATGGAGGGAGGAGGTTGAATCCTGTTAATAGTTAGCCTGGTGCAACAGATAAAAACTGGGACTATCCCAGGCAAACCAGGGCTTATGCCTGGAAAATCCTGTGGATGGAGGAGCCTGGAAGTCTACAACCCACGGGTTGCCAAGAGTTGGACACGACTAAGCAACCAAACTTTCACTTCAAACTTTATCCAGAAAAGCCTTTATGATTAGCAAGACAGGTATAAGTCTTTCCACCTTATACTTCTCTTATACCATTACATCCTTGCAATATATGTTCAGATTGGTCTCCTTATTACTAAGAATTGTACTCTCTTTAAGGCAGGAATTATATTTGATTCATCTTTGTATTCTCTACTACACTCCCCACATTGCTTCACATACAAAAAGCATTTTAAAATGCTGTCCTCTTAGAATGGTTGATAAATGTGGAACTATCTATGGCAGGGTGAAGAAGCAAAACTAGCTATCTTTTAAATGTTACTACTGTGGATTTTAGTCTAATTAGCAACACGTTCTCAAATAAACTAACTGATCCATATCAATTATGTCTTGAAATGCCAGGAATTCACTTCACACACTAGAATTCAAGAAAAGCTTTCTTTCTTCTGCATTGGGTTTCTGCTACATCACTGTGATGAAGTAGAAATAGATATCTAAATGTTTAATTCTTCCAAAATATTAAAACATTAGAAGAAACTATCTCCTGAAACTCTATTGCTCATTTCAAAATAAAATTATGCTTCTACTTATTTGAGAAGTAGTGTTCCATTTAATGTCATTTATATATCAAACTATTGATACACTCAAGAAACAGCTAAATTCTTTTATTTCAAATAGAAAAAAGGTTATAAAGATGTATCAAGCAGAAATTTTATTCACAGATGATTTCAGAGATATCACATTCAATGCACATATTGCAATTTGGTCATTGGCAAATTTTTACAAATTTTTTCTAGAAATTTATGAATTTCTCAAAGAATGTGATATAATATTCCCTCGGAGAAGGCAATGGCACCCCGCTCCAGTACTCTTGCCTGGAAGATCCTATGGACGGAGGAGCCTGGTAGGCTGCAGTCCATGGGGTCGCTAAGAGTCGGACACGACTGAGCGACTTCACTTTCACTTTTCACTTTCATGCATTGGAGAAGGAAATGGCAACCCACTCCAGTGTTCTTGCCTGGAGAATCCCAGGGACGGGGGAGCCTGGTGGGCTGCTGTCTATGGGGTCGCACAGAGTCGGACACGACTGAAGTGACTTAGCAGTAGCAGCAGCAATAACATATTTATCCAAAATATTAATAGCTTTTAAAATATAGTGCAATGGAAAGTGTTCATTGTCTTAATTTTGTAAAAGTGACTCTGAAACTAGATAGGTAAGCACCTTTTGGGGAAAACCATGAAAACAAACCAACCCTGGACAAGACCATCTTCTGATAAGATTATTTCCCATGTGGAAATTTTTCTCTGCCACAGAGTCAAGTCTACTGTCAATGGGCCAGCAATCCAGACTCAAGGAAACATTACTTCCAATAACTTAGATCTGGGTTTTCTCAGTGACCATATGCTTGTCCCAAGAAAAAACAATTCCATTTCTCAACCTATGCCAGTCTTCAACTCTTGAATGCCTTACATCATTTTCCGAGGTTATAGTTTAATTTGTTCTGCTTAAC
The DNA here is from genome assembly GCF_003369695.1 of Bos indicus x Bos taurus. Classification (NCBI taxonomy): domain Eukaryota; kingdom Metazoa; phylum Chordata; class Mammalia; order Artiodactyla; family Bovidae; genus Bos; species Bos indicus x Bos taurus. Next base: position 48,742,230 of record NC_040096.1, read on the forward strand.
TTAAAATCTATATAACTAGGACAACTAAGAGATGACTTTCATAGTATGATGGCTATTCCAGAGAGCTGCTTAAATTATTATAAAAATCTGTATTTGAGTAGAACCCACCTAGTACATTTCTCTAGATGAATCCTAACAAACATGCTGATTTCCTCTCCTTCAAACTGGAAAACACAATAAACACAATACCTATGGAACAATATACAAACTCATTGCCAGAAATCATATCCTCATTCTCATGAAATGATTTTGGATACTGTCCAATAACAGGCAAGTCTGTTTTTATTCATTTATTTTTCTAAGTAAAGGGAATTCATAGAGGCTCATATAAAAACATACCAGAAAAGGCATTTGTTCATAGACCAAAAAAATCAAAACTAAGAAAAACTATGTAGAATAATAAGGTGAAATCAAAATTTAAGTTAGACACAAAAATGTACACTATATGTTCTAGTATAATTATTGAAGGTGGACTGTAAATCTGATTCTGAGCTTTCCAGCAGTCAAAGAAAAGAGGAACATGCATTCAGTTAGAACATTCTTAATGTGGAGAAAAAGAAAAAAAAACTGGCATTTTATCAGGAGAAGCTTAGATTTCTTAATCTGGGGGAAAATCTTCCCCCAGAATGGGTACTCATTTAGAGGACACAGTGTATTATACTGGACTTGCTCTTTTCTCCTCACATCTAGTTACTTGGTTGGTTAGTTAGTTTTATTTTCTTTTTAAAGATTTTTTTGGAGGTACCCATTTTTAAAGTTTTTATTGAATTTGTTACAATATGGCTTCTGTTGTTTGTGTTCTGCTGTTTTTAGCCATGAGGCATGTGGATCTTAGCTGCCCTCAGTTCAGTTCAGTTGCTCAGTCGTGTCCGACTTTTTGCGACCCCATGAATCCCAGCATACCAGGCGTCCCTGTCCATCACCAACTCCCGGAGTTCACTGAGACTCACGTCCATCGAGTCAGTGATGCCATCCAACCATATCATCCTCTGTCGTCCCCTTCTCTTCCTGACCCCAGTCCCTCCCAGCATTAGAGTATTTTCCAATGAGTCAACTCTTCGCATGAGGTGGCCAAAGTACTGGAATTTCAGCTTTAGCATCATTCCTTCCAAAGAAATCCCAGGGCTGATCTCCTTCAGAATGGACTGGTTGGATCTCCTTGCAGTCCAAGGGACTCTCAAGAGTCTTCTCCAATGCCACAGTTCAAAAGCATCAATTCTTCAGCACTCAGCCTTCTTCCCAGTCCAACTCTCACATCCATATATGACCACAGGAAAAACCATAGCCTTAACTAGACGGACCTTTGTTGGCAAAGTAATGGCTTTGCTTTTGAATATGCTATCTAGGTTGGTCATAATTTTCCTTCCAAGGAGTAAGCGTCTTTTAATTTCATGGCTGAAGTCACCATCTGCAGTAATTTTGGAGCCCCCAAAAATAAAGTCTGACATTGTTTCTACTGTTTCCCCATCTATTTCCCATGAAGTGATGGGACCGGATGCCATGATCTTCGTTTTCTGAATGTTGAGCTTTAAGCCAACTTTTTCACTCTCCACTTTCACTTTCATCAAGAGGCTTTTGAGTTCCTCTTCACTTTCTGCCATAAGGGTGGTGTCATCTGCATATCTGAGGTGACTGATATTTCTCCCGGCAATCTTGATTCCAGCTTGTGCTTCTTCCAGTCCAGCGTTTCTCATGAGGTACTCTGCATAGAAGTTAAATAAGCAGGGTGACAACATACAGCCTTGACGAACTCCTTTTCCTATTTGAAACCAGTCTGTTGTTCCATGTCCTGTTCTAACTGTTGCATTCTGACCTGCATACAGGTTTCTCAAGAGGCAGATCAGGTGGTCTGGTATTCCCATCTCTTTCAGAATTTTCCACTGTTTATTGTGATCCACACAGTCAAAGGCTTTGGCATAGTCAAGAAAGCAGAAATAGATGCTTTTCTGGAACTCTCTTGCTTTTTCCATGATCCAGCGGATGTTGGCAATTTGGTCTCTGGTTCCTCTGCCTTTTCTAAAACCAGCTTGAACATCAGCAAGTTCATGGTTCACATATTGCTGAAGCCTGGCTTGGAGAATTTTGAGCATTACTTTACTAGCGTGTGAGATGAGTGCAATTGTGCGGTCGTTTGAGCATTCTTTGGCATTGCCTTTCTTTGGGATTGGAATGAAAACTGACTTTTTCCAGTCCTGTGGCCACTGCTGAGTTTTCCAAATTTGCTGGCATATTGAGTGCAGCACTTTCACAGCATCATCTTTCAGGATTTGAAATAGTTCAACTGGAATTCCATCATCTCCACTAGCTTTGTTCATAGTGATGCTTTCTAAGGCCCACTTGACTTCACATTCCAGGATGTCTGGCTCTAGGTCAGTGATCATACCATCGTGATTATCTGGGTCATGAAGATCTTTTTTGTACAGTTCTTCTGTGTATTCTTGCCACCTCTTCTTAATATCTTCTGCTTCTGTTAGGTCCCTACCATTTCTGTCCTTTATCGAGCCCATCTTTGCATGAAATGCTCCCTTGGTATCTCTAATTTTCTTGAAGAGATCTCTAGTCTTTCCCATTCTGTTGTTTTCCTCTATTTCTTTGCATTGATCACTGAATAAGGCTTTCTTATCTCTTCTTGCTATTCTTTGGAACTCTGCATGCAGATGTTATATCTTTCCTTTTCTCCTTTGCTTTTCACTTCTCTTCTTTTCACAGCTATTTGTAAGGCCTCTCCAGACAGCCATTTTGCTTTTTTGCATTTCTTTTCCATGGGGATGGTCTTGATACCTATCTCCTGTACAATGTCATGAACCTCATGCACTACCAGGGATCAAACCCTCACCCTATGCATTGGAAGGTGAAGTTTCAACCACTGGTGATAACCACTGGATCACCAGGGAAGTCCCATTAGTTTTAACAATGCAATAAGCAGCTATGAATCTAACACCCATGATCACAGATAGGACCCTGACATTAATCTATAGCAACTCTATGGTCCTGATGCAACCTAATACCTAGACTCCTTCTACCAAAGGTAACCATTATCCTAAAACATGTTACTGATTCTCCAAGTTCCTTTTTATATAGTGAAGTTGCACAGTCGTACACAGAAGAACTGTACAAAAAAGATCTTCATGACCCAGATAATCACGATGGTGTGATCACTGACCTAGAGCCAGACATTCTGGAATGTGAAGTCAAGTGGGCCTTAGAAAGCATCACTATGAACAAAGCTAGTGGAGGTGATGGAATTCCAGTTGAGCTATTCCAAATCCTGAAAGATGATGCTGTGAAAGTGCTGCACTCAATATGCCAGCAAATTTGGAAAACTCAGCAGTGGCCACAGGACTGGAAAGGGTCAGTTTTCATTCCAATCCCAAAGAAAGGCAATGCCAAAGAATGCTCAAACTACCACACAATTGCACTCATCTCACACGCTAGTAAAGTAATGCTCAAAATTCTCCAAGCCAGGCTTCAGCAATATGTGAACCGTGAACTTCCTGATGTTCAAGCTGGTTTTAGAAAAGGCAGAGGAACCAGAGATTAAATTGTCAACATCTGTTTGGTCATGGAAAAAGCAAGAGGAGTTCCAGAAAAACATCTATTTCTGCTTTCTTGACTATGCCAAAGCCTTTGACTGTGTGGATCACAATAAACAGTGGAAAATTCTGAAAGAGATGGGAATACCAGACCACCTGACCTGCCTCTTGAGAAACCTGTATGCAGGTCAGGAAGCAACAGTTAGAACAGGACATGGAACAACAGACTGGTTCCAAATAGGAAAAAGAGTTCATCAAGACTGTATATTGACCACAGGCCGCCGTGGTCGCACTGTGGGTGTGTCCAAGAAGAAATAATGTGTGGGCTTTGTGTTAATAAATAGTTTATACAGTTAACGGCTAAAAAAAAAAAAAAAAAAGACTGTATATTGTCACCCTGTTTATTTAACTTATATACAGAGTACATCATGAGAAATGCTGGACTGGAAGAAACACAAACCGGAATCAAGATTGCCGGGAGAAATATCAACAACATCAGATATGCAGATGACACCACCCTTATGGCAGAAAGCGAAGAGGAACTCAAAAGCCTCTTGATGAAAGTGAAAGTGGAGAGTGAAAATGTTGGCTTAAAGCTCAACATTCAGAAAACGAAGATCATGGCATACGGTCCCACCACTTCATGGGAAATAGATGGGGAAACAGTGGAAACAGTGTCAGACTTTATTTTTTGGGGCTCCAAAATTACTGCAGATGGTGACTTCAGCAATGAAATTAAAAGACGCTTACTCCTTGGAAGGAAAGTTATGACCAATCTAGATAGCATATTCAGAAGCAGAGACATTACTTTGCCAACAAAGGTCTGTCTAGTCAAGGCTATGATTTTTCCTGTGGTCATATATGGATGTGAGAGTTGGACTGGGAAGAAGGCTGAGCACTGAAGATTTGATGATTTGAATTGTGGTGGTGGAGAAGACTCTTGAGAGTCCCTTGGACTGCAAGGAGATCCAACCAGTCCATTCTGAAGGACATCAGCCCTGGGATTTCTTTGGAAGGAATGATGCTAAAGCTGAAACTCCAGTACTTTGGCCACCTCATGCGAAGAGTTGACTCATTGGAAAAGACTCTGATGCTGGGAGGGACTGGGGTCAGGAAGAGAAGGGGACAACAGAGGATGAGATGGTTGGATGGTATCACTGACTCGATGGACGTGAGTCTCAGTGAACTCCGGGAGTTGGTGATGGATAGGGAGGCCTGGGGTGCTGGGATTCATGGGGTTTCAAAGAGTCGGACAGAAGTGAGCAATTGATCTGATCTGGTCTGACCATTTGCAACCCCATGGACTGTAGCCTACCAGGCTCCCCTGTCCATGGGGTTTTCCGGCAAGAGTACTGGAGTGGGTTGCCATTTCCTTCTCCAGGGGATCTTTCCAACCCAGGGATTGAACCCAGGTCTCCCGCGTTGTAGGCAGACGCTTTTACTGTCTGAGCTATCTCGAAGTCCGTGTATTGAATTTATGTGTATCCCTAAATTTTTCCTTTTTTTTAGTTGTTTTCAACTTCATAAACTTGAGTATCACCTTGTATGTAATTTTTAGGTCTTATTTTCTCACTTAACATTATATGGCTAAGATTCATTCATATTAAGGCAAAACTATGAAGAAAACAAAAAGATAGGTGGTCTGAAGCAGGAGTTCAAGGGAGAGAGATGACTATGAAGAGAGAAGATTTTTAGGATAGTAAAAACACTCTGCGTGACATTTTATTAATGGATATGCCTTTGTGAAGGCAGGGGTCTATGTGAAACCTCTTGTACCTTTCTCTCAATTTTGTTGTGAATCTTAAACTGCTCTAAAATACAGTCTTTAATAGTTTTTGAAGCAACCAAAAAAGATTCAGCCATATTACTGTACTTTACCATACTTGTCTTGGCTTTATAACCTGCCACTGTGAGACTAACATACACTGGGCTCATTTACTTTCTCATTAGTAGGTGTTCGGGTTACTTGGGGTAACCCCACTATTAAAACCCATAATGTCAGCTCCCACCTCCTCTTTCTAAATTAAACATACACTAAATAATCAATGAACCCAAAGCAAAGGGAAAGCTTAGCCTAAGTGGAATAAATCTATGTTAATAATGTTCTCCACATGGTGGAGGAAGAGTTGCAGAGTCAAAGGGAAAAATTAGAAAATAAGATAATTTCCCTTGTTCTTCTGAGTTCCCATAATGTGAACTTAATTTTTTATTAGAAGCATTATATGCCTGCAAATAGCATAAATGGACAAAATGCAGACTCAATCAAGAATGGCTCCTGTATATTATCCACAATATCTCATCTCTTAACTTCCATAGCCAATGGAGACAGTCTAGGCTTTTTTGACATTATACATCTATCACTAGTGGATTCTACTCTAAAAGTTTAAAGTTTAAATTAAAAATGTCAAAAAATATAAATATTATCTCTTTGTAGGTGGCTAGTGATATTCCTAAATGTGAGAGGCATTTCCCAAAGTCTACAGCAAATATCATACACAGTGACAAAGAAAATAAGCATATGGCTGTGTATCAAGGGTGTACACAAAATCGTGATATCCCCAGAGAAAATTGGGTGGCAGCCTGAATAATAAGACATAAATCTAAGAGAAATCTAAGTCTCTGATATACATTTCTATTCCTTTTATATTTCACCCAAAAGTTATTTTGTGAAAAGCTCAGGGGAAAAAAAGTATAATGATGAATTGAAGAAATTAGAGATTATGCAGAAGCATAATTCATGACCTAAAATACATGTTTGCTTACACTATCAAGAAAATTCAAGTAAAGCAGCGAGATTTTTCCTTTTGGTTTAAATGATCTGCAGAAGTGCTTCTATACATCAGTGTAAGCAGACTCAGCCTTAATATGCATGATGCAGTAGGATGATGTATCTCCCTAATTGGCAACCTAGGAAAAGGTACCTACTATACCACCAGCATTCTAAACCATCCTGATTTCACTACATTGTCCTTGATTGCCCTCATACCACCTACAGCATTTCCAAGTCTCTGCTTCTATTAAAAGAAAATTCTTCCACATAAAACTTACTGATCTTGTAAGTTTGTATTGAACAATTCATGAATCAGGCAGCATGCAGTATAGCAGATAGAAAAGAGCTCCAGTGAGCTGTACAAACCAAGAGATTTTTACTGACCATAGGGAGCAGGAACAAAGAAGTTATACTTGGCATTTGCTGATTGGCTAAAGTTGGATTACTTTTCTTACATGAAGGAAAGGGAAGTCCTGGAGCTGATAACTTGTGCTCAGCAAACAAGAGTTGATTGGTTGACTTACACCTTTCTTATCTGGGAAAGTCAAGCATAGAAACTTAAGTTTTGGTTTGCTGACATTGGGCTTAACATGAGCAACTCCATCTTGGACCTAATCTACAGTTACTTTAACACCTCCCCTCCTCACCTATCCATCAGTATGTGTGTGTATGATAGTGGCTAGGATAGGAATCCTATTAGGAGCACTGAGGTATGCCTATGTTACTGCTGCAATGCCTCACCTACCTCCTTGGCTTGTTTGCAACACCACGTACATTAAGTTGCATTCTTTTAGGAAACAGCAGTGAACTGAAAGAGAATGAAAATAACGCAACTTCCCAGGAAAATCTTGTATTGTAGGAGAATGGAAGAAAGCCAGAGACAGGAATAAGGGGGAAAACAAGAGCTAGGATCATGGTTAGGAGACACTTGAGATGAATTCTCAAGGTGGTAACCTAGCAATGACAACTGGGACAAAAGATCATGCTGGGAAGCCTACCTGAAAGCTATCAAAACCAACTGATATACTATGTAGTGTAAAATCTCAAGGAGACAATCAATTTTGATATTTTAACATAAACTGCTGACAAAGTTTCATCCTTATGTGTGTGCACACACATGCATATGGAGAAACACATATTATTTTGTAATCATTACCAACAGTCAGTTCTTGTGAAAGTACAGAACACATTTGGTTTCATGTTGATGAAACAGTTCTGAAATATGTAATTTTCTCAGTCTTTTATGGAGAATCCATAGTGAAATGTGTAAAGTCTGAGTTGGTCAGGTCAACTACATCACCAAAGGTACTAATAACATGGCATTGGGTGGTTTTTGGTGCCATCAGTGTTTTGCAATTTTCAAGAGATTTGGGATAGCTTTGTGTCCATTTATTACTGAGTATTTGAAAATCATTTGTAGTCAGGTTAAATGGAGATAAATGGATACTGAAAGAGAAACTCCTCAGGTCAGTAGGTACCCAATACGCTACTGGAGATCAGTGGAGAAATAACTCCAGAAAGAATGAAGGGATGGAGCCAAAGCAAAAACAATACCCAGCTGTGGATGTGACTGGTGATAGAAGCATGGTCTGATGCTGTAAAGAGCAATATTGCATAGGAACCTGGAATGTCAGGTCCATGAATCAAGGCAAATTGGAAGTGGTCAAACAAGAGATGGCAAGAGTGAATGTCAACATTCTAGGAATCAGCGAACTGAAATGGACTGGAATGGGTGAATTTAACTCAGATGACCATTATAACTACTACTGTGGGCAGGAATCCCTCAGAAGAAATGGAGTGGCCATCATGGTCAACGAAAGAGTCCGAAATGCAGTACTTGGATGCAATCTCAAAAACGACAGAATGATCTCTGTTCGTTTCCAAGGCAAACCATTCAATATCACAGTAATCCAAGTCTATGCCCCAACCAGTAACGCTGAAGAAGCTGAAGTTGAACGGTTCTATGAAGACCTACAAGACCTTGTAGAACTAAAACCCAAAAAAGATGTCTTTTTCATTATAGGGGACAGGAATGCAAAAGTAGGAAGTCAAGAAACACCAGGAGTAACAGGCAAATTTGGCCTTGGAATACGGAATGAAGCAGGGCAAAGACTAATAGAGTTTTGCCAAGAAAGTGCACTGGTCATAACAAACACCCTCTTCCAACAACACAAGAGAAGACTCTATACATGGACATCACCAGATGGTCAACACTGAAATCAGATTGATTATATTCTTTGCAGCCAAAGATGGAGAAGCTCTATACAGTCAGCAAAAACAAGACCAGGAGCTGACTGTGGCTCAGACCATGAATTCCTTATTGCCAAATTCAGACTTAAATTGAAGAAAGTAGGGAAAACCACTAGACCATTCAGGTATGACCTAAATCAAATCCCATATGATTATACAGTCGAAGTGAGAAATAGACTTAAGGGACTGGATCTGATACACAGAGTGCCTGATGAACTATGGGTGGAGGTTCGTGACATTGTACAGGAGACAGCAATCAAGATCATTCCCAAGAAAAAGAAATGCAAAAAAGCAAAATGGCTGTCTGGAGAGGTCTTACAAATAACTGTGAAAAGAAGAGAAGTGAAAAGCAAAGGAGAAAAGGAAAGATATAAACATCTGAATGCAGAGTTCCAAAGAATAGCAAGAAGAGCTAAGAAAGCCTTCTTCAGCGATCAATGCAAAGAAATAGAGGAAAACAACAGAATGGGAAAGACTAGGGTGCTATTCAAGAAAACCAGAGATACCAAAGGAACATTTCATGCAAAGATGGACTCGATAAAGGACAGAAATGGTATGGATCTAAAAGAAGCAGAAGATATTAAGAAGAGGTGGCAAGAATACACAAAAGAACTGTACAAAAAAGATCTTCACGACCCAGATAATCACAATGGTGTGATCACTGACCTAGAGCCAGACATCCTGGAATGTGAAGTCAAGTGGGCCTTAGAAAGCATCACTATGAACAAAGCTAGTGGAGGTGATGGCATTCCAGTTGAGCTATTCCAAATCCTGAAAGATGATGCTGTGAAAGTGCTGCACTCAATATGCCAGCAAATTTGGAAAACTCAGCAGTGGCCACAGGACTGGAAAAGGTCAGTTTCCATTCCAGTCCCAAAGAAAGGCAATGCCAAAGAATGCTCAAACAACCGCACAATTGCACTCCTCTCACACGCTAGTAAAGTAATGCTCAAAATTCTCCAAGCCAGGCTTCAGCAATACGTGAATCGTGAACTTCCTGATGTTCAAGCTGGTTTTAGAAAAGGCAGAGGAACCAGAGATTAAATTGCCAGTATCCACTGGATCATAGAAAAAGCAAGAGAGTTCCAGAAAAACATCTATTGACAGGACTGAGCGACTGATCTGATGTGATCTGATGTGATCTAAATGGAGAAGCTGAAATTAGGTATATTACTCATTCAGACCAGATCAGTCGCTCAGCCATGTCCGACTCTGTGCGACCCCATGAATCGCAGCACGCCAGGCCTCCTTGTCCATCACCAACTCCCGGAGTTCACCCAGACTCATGTCCATCGAGTCAGCGATATCATCCAGCCATCTCATCCTCTGTCGTCCCCTTCCTTCCTCCTGCCCCCAATCCCTCCCAGCATCAGAGTCTTTTCCAATGAGTCAACTCTTCGCATGAGGTGGCCAAAGTACTGGAGTTTCAGCTTTAGCATCATTCCTTCCAAAGAAATCCCAGGGCTGATCTCCTTCAGAATGGACTGGTTGGATCTCCTTGCAGTCCAAGGGACTCTCAAGAGTCTTCTCCAACATCACAGTTCAAAAGCATCAATTCTTCAGTGCTCAGCCTTCTTCACAGTCCAACTCTCACATCCATATATGACTACTGGAAAATCCATAGCCTTGACTAGACGGACCTTTGTTGGCAAAGTAATGTCTCTGCTTTTTAATATGCTACCTAGGTTGGTCATAACTTTCCTTCCAAGGAGTAAGCATCTTTTAACTTCGTGGCTGCAGTCACCATCTGTAGTGATTTTGAAGCCCAGAAAAACAAAGTCCGACACTGTTTCCACTATTTCCCCATCTATTTCCCATGAAGTGGTGGGACCAGATGCCATGATCTTAGTTTTCTGAATGTTGAGCTTTAAGCCAACTTTTTCACTCTCCACTTTCACTTTCATCAAGAGGCTTTTGAGTTCTTCACTTTCTGCCATAAGTGTGGTGTCATCTGCATATCTGAGGTTATTGATATTTCTCCCGGCAATCTTGATTCCAGTTTGTGTTTCTTCCAGTCCAGCGTTTCTCATGATGTACTCTGCATATAAGTTAAATAAACAGGGTGACAATATACAGCCTTGACGTACTCCTTTTCCTATTTGGAACCAGTCTGTTGTTCCATGTCCTGTTCTAACTGTTGCTTCCTGAACTGCATACAACTTTCTCAAGAGGCAGATCAGGTGGTCTGGTATTTCCATCTCTTTCAGAATTTTCCACTGTTTATTGTGATCCACACAGTCAAAGGCTTTGGCATAGTCAAGAAAGCAGAAATAGATGCTTTTCTAGAACTCTCTTGCTTTTTCCATGATCCAGCAGATGTTGGCAATTTGGTCTCTGGTTCCTCTGCCTTTTCTAAAACCAGCTTGAACATCAGGAAGTTCACGGTTCACATATTGCTGAAGCCTGGCTTGGAGAATTTTGAGCATTACTTTACTAGTGTGTGAGATGAGTGCAATTGTGCAGTAGTTTGAGCATTCTTTGGCATTGCCTTTCTATGGGATTGGAATGAAAACTGCTCTTTTCCAGCCCTGTGGCCACTGCTGAGTTTTCCAAATTTGCTGGCATATTGAGTGCAGCACTTTCACAGCATCATCTTTCAGGATTTGAAATAGCTCAACTGGAATGCCATCACCTCCACTAGCTTTGTTCATAGTGATGCTTTCTAAGGCCCACTTGACTTCACATTCCAGGATATCTGGCTCTAGGTCAGTGATCACACCATTGTGATTATCTGGGTCGTGAAGATCTTTTTTGTACAGTTCTTCTGTGTATTCTTGCCACCTCTTCTTAATATCTTCTGCTTCTTTTAGGTCCATACCATTTCTGTCCTTTATCGAGTCCATCTTTGCATGAAATGTTCCTTTGGTATCTCTGGTTTTCTTGAATAGCACCCTAGTCTTTCCCATTCTGTTGTTTTCCTCTATTTTTTTGCATTGATCGCTGAAGAAGGCTTTCTTAGCTCTTCTTGCTATTCTTTGGAACTCTGCATTCAGATGTTTATATCTTTCCTTTTCTCCTTTGCTTTTCACTTCTCTTCTTTTCACAGTTATTTGTAAGACCTCTCCAGACAGCCATTTTGCTTTTTTGCATTTCTTTTCTTGGGAATGATCTTGATTGCTGTCTCCTGTACAATGTCACGAACCTCCACCCATAGTTCATCAGGCACTCTGTGTATCAGATCCAGTCCCTTAAGTCTATTTCTCACTTCGACTGTATAATCATATGGGATTTGATTTAGGTCATACCTGAATGGTCTAGTGGTTTTCCCTACTTTCTTCAATTTAAGTCTGAATTTGGCAATAAGGAATTCATGGTCTGAGCCACAGTCAGCTCCTGGTCTTGTTTTTGCTGACTGTATAGAGCTTCTCCATCTTTGGCTGCAAAGAATATAATCAATCTGATTTCGGTGTTGACCATCTGGTGATGTCCATGTATAGAGTCTTCTCTTGTGTTGTTGGAAGAGGGTGTTTGTTATGACCAGTGCACTTTCTTGGCAAAACTCTATTAGTCTTTGCCCTGCTTCATTCCGTATTCCAAGGCCAAATTTGCCTGTTACTCCTGGTGTTTCTTGACTTCCTACTTTTGCATTCCTGTCCCCTATAATGAAAAAGACATCTTTTTTGGGTTTTAGTTCTACAAGGTCTTGTAGGTCTTCATAGAACCGTTCAACTTCAGCTTCTTCAGCGTTACTGGTTGGGGCATAGACTTGGATTACTGTGATATTGAATGGTTTGCCTTGGAAACGAACAGAGATCATTCTGTCGTTTTTGAGATTGCATCCAAGTACTGCATTTCGGACTCTTTCGTTGACCATGATGGCCACTCCATTTCTTTTGAGGGATTCCTGCCCGCTTTCAAGCACCCTTTATTTTATATCCTTAATAGTTACTGATTCAGAATTTTATACTTCAGTTCTGAACTTGACATAAAATTACCTTTTAATATTTATTGTGTTTATACCATAGTCAATGTAATCACCATCTTTTAACTCATAACTATTAACTCATAAGCATCCCCAACATAATTATTAACAAAACAGAATGACATACTGAGCTTAGTATTTTTGTCAATGTACTGACATTAGAACAATAACACAATTGCTACACATGAACTTGAAGGGCCATGTATTCTTTTCCACTCCAAACAGTAGCATAATGTTCTTAGCAACATTAACCTCAACACCTGAAATCTAAAATGTCAGTGTATATCTGAAGCTTACCCAAGTCACATCAATGGAATAAGTCATATTTTGCTATATAAATATATGGGTTCAGTTCAGTTCAGTTGCTCAGTCGTGTCCGACTCTTTGAGACCCGATGAATGGCAGCACGCCAGGCCTCCCTGTCCATCACCAATTCCCGGAGTTCACTCAAACTCACGTGCATCAAGTCGGTGATGCCATCCAGCCATCTCATCCTCTGTCGTCCCCTTCTCCTCCTGCCCTCAATCCCTCCCAGCATCAGGGTCTTTTCCAATGAGCCAACTCTTCACATGAGGTGGCCAAAGTATTGGAGTTTCAGCCTCAGCATCAGTCCTTCCAATGAACACCCAGGAGTGGTCTCCTTTAGGATGGACTGGTTGGATCTCCTTGCAGTCCAAGGGACTCTCAAGAGTCTTCTCCAACACCACAGTTCAAAAGCATCAATTCTTTGGCACTCAGCTTTCTTCACAGTCCAACTCTCACATCCATACATGACTACTGCTATGGTTTTTCCAGTAGTCATGTATGGACATGAGAGTTGGACTGTGAAACATATGGGTATATGTAAACAATTACAAATCACAAGTTTATACTTCTTCATACCTATTAGCAGAGGCTTGAACTTGATTACTGCATATGTTCACAGCAGGTTTCAAGTAGCTACTCCTAAGGACACAAAGAGTTGAAGCACTCAGCACTGCCTGGAGATCACCAGACATGGCCACAGAGGGATGCTGCTGAATACATGGAACCCACACTCTGCTATTGCGACTGTCTTCTGAGCCAGCCCCTATGGACCTCACTTCAATTTTGATAGCTTATGGTGAACGATGTCAGATTCATGATCTCTGTAGAAGATTTAGCTTTGGGACCAGGGACCAGGCCTGATCACTCAAGAGCTTTTGTGTAGCAGAGTTTAATTAAAGTAAGAAAAGGGACAGAGAAAGAGTCTGACCAGACATCAGAAGGAGGCAGAGAGTGCCCCCCCTTGCTAGCATTAGCAAGGGAGTTATATGCTTTTTTTAACTAGTTATTACAATAAATCAAAAGAATGTCTCAAGTTTGTGAAAATTTTACCAGACTCACTCCCACAATTTACATTTTAGGATAACAAGATTAGAATTTAACAATAGAAAGATCCTACCAGACCCACTCCCATAATATACATTCTAAAATATCAGGATTAGTCAGAAGGTTTTCAGGAAGGAGAAACTGTCCTCAAGCAGGATACATTGTTGTTGTATAATCCCTAGTACAGAGTTTAAACTGAGTTGTTTGTTGTGTAATCATCAGTTTCAGACTTAAAGAAAAAAACCATTTTATGTGACTAAGAAAAGGAATATAGAGGAAAAAAGTTTGTCCTTTCCTCCTCCTTGAAAACCCCAGACCCCTATCTCCACTGAGAACCCCAGACCCCTCTATCCTTGGGGTTCCCCAGACTTCTTATCAACCTGCCTAGGAATTGACTCTCTCAATTTCATCAAATAAAATCATTCTTCATGGAATTTGTGATTTCAGGATAAAACAAATACTATCCAAACTGTATCAGGAATGGTAAATTGTATGTTGCATATAACTGAAGAAATTAGGGAATAAATTTAAAAGAGGTTCTTTCTCATACTCTAATTTAAAAGTTTAAAAATTCATATGCTAAATATTGTAAAGCAATTATACTCCAATTAATAAATAAATTTTTAAATATTCATATACTATGCTCTCAAGATCATCCAGGCTATATGCTAAATATACAGAAAGCCATAGTCACCACTGATCACTCTCTTTCCACTTGTTAACTAGGTAATATATAAGTATGTAGGCATACATAGCATGAGCTTATGTAATAAATATTTATGATTACTTATACACTATTTAAGTGGCTAGCAGCAGCTGAAAGGCGCTGGAGCAGCTGAGAGGAGCTACCCCACGTCCAAAGTCAGGAGCAGCAGCTGCACTTTGCTGAAGCAGCCATGAAGAGATACCCCATGTCCAAGGTAAGAGAAACCCCAGTAAGACAGCAGGCGCTGAGAGAGGGCATCAGAAGGCAGACAGACTGAAACCACAATCACAGAAAACTAGCCATTCTGATCACACGGACCACAGCCTTGTCTAACTCAATGAAACTAAGCCATGCTGTGTAGGGCCAACCAAGACGGATGGGTCATGGTGGAGAGGTCTGACAGAGTGTGGTCCACAGGAGAAGAGAATAGCAAACCACTTCAGTATTCTTGCCTTGAGAACCCCATGAACAGTATGAAAAGGCAAAAAGATAGGACACTGAAAGATGAACTCCCCAGGTCAGTAAGTACCCAATATGCTATTGGAGATCAGTGGAGAAATATCTCCAGAAACAATGAAGGGGCTGAGCCAAAGCAAAAACAATACCCAGCTGTGGATGTGACTGATGATAGAAGTAAGGTCCAATGCTGTAAAGAGCAATATTGCATAGGAACCTGGAATGTTAGGTCCATGAATCAAGGCAAATTGGAAGTGGTCAAATAGGAGATGGCAAGAGTGAACGTCAACATTCTAGGAATCAGCGAACTAAAATGAACTGGAATGGGTGAATTTAACTCAGATGACCATTATATCTACTACTGTGGGCAGGAATCCCTTAGAAGTAATGGAGTAGCCATCTTATCAATAAGAAGTCCAAAATGCAGTACTTGGATGCAATCTCAAAAATGACAGAATGATCTCTGTTCGTTTCCAAGGCAAACCATTCAATATCACGGTAATCCAAGTCTATGCCCCGATCAGTAATGCTGAAGAAGCTGAGATTGAATGGTTCTATGAAGACCTACGAGACCTTCTAGAAATAACACCCAAAAAAGATGTCCTTTTCATTATAGGGGACTGGAATGCAAAAGTAGGAAGTCAAGAAACACCAGGAGTAACAGGCAAATTTGGCCTTGGAGTACAGAATGAAGCAGGGCAAAGACTAATTGAGTTTTGCCAAGAGAACACACTGGTCATAACAAACACCCTCTTCCAACAACACAAGAGAAGACTCTACACATGGACATCACCAGATGGCCAACACGGAAATCAGACTGATTATATTCTTTGCAGCCAAAGATGGAGAAGCCCTAATCAGTCAGCAAAAACAAGACTGGGAGCTAACTGTGTCTCAGATCATGAATTCCTTATTGCCAAATTCAGACTTAAATTGAAGAAAGTAGGGAAAACCACCAGACCATTCAGGTATGACCTAAATCAAATCCCTTCTGATTATACAGTGGAAGTGAGAAATAGACTTAAGGGACTAGATCTGATAGACAGAGTGCCTGATGAACTATGGATGGAGGTTCGTGACATTGTACAGGAGACAGGAATCAAGACCATCCCCAAAAAAAAGAAATGCAAAAAAGGAAAATGGCTGTCTGAGGAAGCCTTACAAATAGCTGTGAAAAGAAGAGAAATGAAAAGCAAAGGAGAAAAGGAAAGATATACCCATTCCAGAGAATAGCAAGGAGAAATAAGAAAGCCTTCCTCAGTGATCAGTGCAGAGAAATAGTGGAAAATAATGGAATGGGAAAGACTAGAGATCTCTTCAACAAAATTAGATACCAGGGCAACATTTCATGCAAAGATGGGCTCAATAAAGGACAGAAATGGTATGGACCTAACAGAAGCAGAAGATATTAAGAAGAGGTGGCAAGAATACACAGAACTGTACAAAAAGAGCTTCATGACCCAGATAATCACTATGGTGTGATCACTCACCTAGAGCCAGACGTCCTAGAATGTGAAGTCAAGTGGGCCTTAGGAAGCACCACTATGAACAAAGCCAGTGGAGGTGATGGAATTCCAGGTGAGCTATTTCAAATCCTAAAAGATGATGCTGTGAAAGTGCTGCACTCAATATGCCAGCAAATTTGGAAAACTCAACAGTGGCCACGGGACTGGAAAAGGTCATTTTTCATTCCAATCCCAAAGAAAGGCAATGCCAAAGAATGCTCAAACTACTGCACAATTG
The DNA here is from genome assembly GCF_003369695.1 of Bos indicus x Bos taurus. NCBI lineage: Eukaryota > Metazoa > Chordata > Mammalia > Artiodactyla > Bovidae > Bos > Bos indicus x Bos taurus. The sequence goes on from NC_040096.1 coordinate 48,758,960, forward strand.
CACTCATCTCACACACTAGCAAAGTAATGCTCAAAACTCTTCAATACAGGCTTCATCAACACATGAACTGTGAATGTCCAGATGTTCAAACTAGATTTAGAAAAGACAGAGGAACCAGAGGTCAAATTGCCAACATCTGCTGGATCATCAAAAAAGCAAGAGAGTTCCAGAAGAAACATCTATTTCTGCTTTATTGATTATGCCAAAGCCTTTGACTGTGTGGATCACAACAAACTGTGGAAAATTCTGAAAGAGATGGGAATACCAGACCACCTGACCTGCCTCTTGAGAAACCTGTATGCAGGTCAGGAAGCAACAGTTAGAACTGGACATGGAATAACAGACTGGTTTCAAATAGGGAAAGGAGTACATCAAGGCTGTATATTGTCACCCTGCTTATTTAACTTCTATGCAGAGTACATCATGAGAAACGCTGGACTGGAAGAAACACAAACTGGAATCAAGATTGCCGGGAGAAATATCAATAACCTCAGATATGCAGATGACACCACACTTATGGCAGAAAGTGAAGAACTCAAAAGCCTCTTGATGAAAGTGAAAGTGGAGAGTGAAAAAGTTGGCTTAAAGCTCAACATTCAGAAAACTAAGATCATTGCATCTGGTCCCATCACTTCATGGCAAATAGATGGGGAAAGAGTGGAAACAGTGGCTTACTTTATTTTGGCGGGCTCCAAAACTGCTGCAGATGGAGACTGAAGCCATGAAATTAAGAGACCTTTGCTCCATCTTGAGAAAGAAGAATGGAACTGGAGGAATCAACCTACCTGACTTCGGGCTCTACTACAAAGCCACAGTCATCAAGACAGTATGGTACTGGCACAAAGACAGAAATATAGATCAATGGAACAAAATAGAAAGCCCAGAGATAAATCCACTCACATATGGACACCTTATCTTTGACAAAGGAGGCAAGAATATACAATGGGTTAAAGACAATCTCTTTAACAAGTGGTGCTGGGAAATCTGGTCAACCACTTGTAAAAGAATGAAACTAGAACACTTTCTAACACCATACACAAAAATAAACTCAAAATGGATTAAAGATCTAAATGTAAGACCAGAAACTATAAAACTCCTAGAGCAGAACATAGGCAAAACACTCTCCGACATACATCACAGCAGGATCCTCTATGACCCACCTCCCAGAATATTGGAAATAAAAGCAAAAATAAACAAATGGGACCTAATTAAACTTAAAAGCTTCTGTACAACAAAGGAAACTATAAGCAAGGTGAAAAGGCAGCCTTCAGCATGGGAGAAAATAATACCAAACGAAGCAACAGACAAAGAATTAATCTCAAAAATATACAAGCAACTCCTGCAGCTCAATTCCAGAAAAATAAACGACCCAGTCAAAAAATGGGCCAAAGAACTAAATATACATTTCTCCAAAGAAGACATACAGATGGCTAACAAACTCATGAAAAGATGCTCCACATCACTCATTATCAGAGAAATGCAAATCAAAACCACTATGAGGTACCATTTCACACCAGTCAGGATGGCTGCGATCCAAAAGTCTACAAGCAATAAATGCTAGACAGGGTGTAGAGAAAAGGGAACCCTCTTACACTGTTGGTGGGAATGCAAACTAGTACAGCCACTATGGAGAACAGTGTGGAGATTCCTTAAAAAACTGGAAACAGAACTGCCTTACGACCCAGAAATCCCACTGCTGGGCATACACACCGAGGAAATCAGAATTGAAAGAGACACGTGTACCCCAATGTTCATCGCAGCACTGTTTATAATAGCCAGGACATGGAAGCAACCTAGATGTCCATCAGCAGATGAATGGATAAGAAAGCTGTGATACATAGACACAATGGAGTATTACTCAGTCATTAAAAAAATACATTTGAATCAGTTCTAATGAGGTGGATGAAACTGGAGCCTATTATTCAGAGTGAAGTAAGCCAGAAAGAAAAACACCAATACAGTATACTAATGCATATATATGGAATTTAGAAAGATGGTAACAATAACCCTGTATACAAGACAGCAAAAGAGACACAGATGTATAGAACAGTCTTTTGGACTCTATGGGAGAGGGAGAAGTAGGATGATTTGGGAGAATGGCATTGAAACATGTATAATATCATATATGAAACGAATCACCAGTCCAAGTTCGATGCATGATACTGGATGCTTGGGGCTGGTGTACTGGGACGACCCAGAGGGATGGTGAACACATGTACACCTGTGGTAGAATCATGTTGATGTATGGCAAAACCAATACAATATTGTAAATTAATTAACCTCCAATTAAAAGAAGTAAATTTATATTAAAAAAAAAAGACGCTTGCTCCTTGGAAGAAAGTTATGACCAACCTAGGTAGCATATTAAAAAGCAGAGACATTACTTTGCCAACAAAGGTACATCTAGTCAAGGCTATGGTTTTTCCAGTGGTCATGTATGGGTGTGAGACTTGAACTGTAAAGGAAGCTGAGTGCCGAAAAATTGATGCTTTTGAACTGTGGTGTTGGAGAAGACTCTTGAGAGTCCCTTGGACTGCAAGGAGATCCAACCAGCCCATCCTAAATGAAATCAGTCCTGCATAGTCACTGGAAGGACTGATGCTGAAGCTGAAACTTCTTTGAAGGACTGATGTTGAAGCTGAAATACTTTGGCCACCTGATGCGAAGAGCTGACTCATTTGAAAAGACCCTGATGCTAGGAAAGATTGGGGGCAGGAGAAGAAGGGGACGACAGAGGATGAGATGGTTAGATGGTATCACTGACTCAATGGACATGAGTTTGATGATGTCAGGGAGGCCTGGCATGCTGCAGTCCATGGGGTCGCAAAAAGTTGGACATGACTGAGCAACTGAACTGAAATGAATTGATACACTATTTAAATTGCTTCACCATCTAAAGTTTATATTCAAAAGATACTGGTCTTTCTGACCTCAAATGTACAGAACACAAGTGTGGTCTACGACTAAACTTCCATGACAAGAAGTTTTTACACTCTCTTCTCATATTTACCAGTTCATAATGGAGAATCATATTCAAGCCATGTTGTGGGTCACCTTTTCCATTTATATTAAAATTCTAATTTTCTCTGGGCCTATGAGCCTATATACCTAAGAAGTGGATGAAATACCTCTCAGTAAAATAATTTCATTTGAAAGATATTAGTCTTTCAATGCTCATGAGTGCTTTGAAAGAGGTTATATATCTGTGGTGGTCATTACAGATGTTAACACATAACCTGTTTTCGTTTATTTAGGGCATTTGATGGCATAGTACTCTCTGCTACTTTGAAGTTTTGTATAACCAGGTCATTTCCGTGGGCCAAAGAAATGTGACTACAAGTTAGCTGCATCCCTCCAGCCTTACGGAACAGTACATAATTTTCCAAGTTCCTCTTCTCCTGCCTTGGCAAGTACGGAAGTACATAGCAAGATAAGGGCTCCAAGTGACCTCACTGAGTTACTGCAATGACTCACCATAGCCGGCATAAATAGACATTTACCAGAAATGCTTTTATGGTGTTAAGCCACTGAGATTGGCTTGGTGCTTGTTACTTCAGCAAACTTAGCCTATTCTGACTTTTACAGTTTCAAAATGGCTCCAGAACCTTCTACACGTCTACTCACAAAGCAAGTGTAAGCCATCTATTGAAGACTCCTTAAAAAAATGAAGTAACAGTCACTCAGTCGTGTCCAACTCTTTGTGAGCCCCTGGACTGTAACACACCAGACTCCTCTGTCCATGGAGTTCTCCAGGCAAGAATACTGGAGTGGGTTGCCATTTTCTCCTCCAGGGGATCTTCCAGACCCAGGGACTGAACTCAGGTCTCCTGCATTCCAGGCTGTTTCTTTACTGATTTGAGCCCCTCCTTAAAATAACATACATTGGTATATCACAAGCACAGTGTTGAAAAGCTGATCAGTGCAGAGCATTATAGATCAACTTTGGCAATTATTAAGGACAATCTCAAGCAACAAGCTTAATATCTGTACCCTAAGAATACACAATAAACCAAAGGGCAAATTAGGACACCTTTAGGAAGAGCATGAAATAGATGAATAATGACTTTATAAAATTTCACTCCCTTTACATTCTCCCTCTATAAATTATTTTTATACAACACTGTCATATAAATCTTTCTAAGGCCATTATGTCATCTTCCTATTTCAGAAATGATAATATATATTCCTATTACTTTTAAATCAAAACCGAACTCTTTGACCTCAGCACTGAGGCCTCTCCAACCCTATATATATTTCCCACCACCACCCAATATACATCCCCGCCATTCTCACCTCACCCTAATCAAATGGCTTCTTCACACCACTCAGTGTGTTCTTCACCCCACACATTATGTTCTTTCCAAGCTGCTCCACCCACTGTACAATCTCTAAATTCTCACAATACTTAAAGTGTCACCCAGCTTTTGATGTAGATGAACTTCCAGTTAGTATTATGAATATACATGTGTTATTCTTTTCTACTTCTATTAATTAAATAACCAGCTTTCCAAAGGAAGCAACCCACCTTCCAAAACCCAGCAAGCATTATACATACTTAGAAAATTTTTGCCAAGTTGACAATAGCAGCAATGAATGCAAAATAATAAGGATGCACCAAAGCAAAAAGTAGAAAATTATGTTAAAGATTCTTATTTAAAAAATAACAAGATCTTGTTGAGGCCTCCTTGAAGGCAGAGGGTTTATTTTTTCAAACAAAAGCTTCCTCTTCCTAATAAAACAGTGGCTTGACTCCCACAAGCAAGGATCAATATATATACAGAAACAAAATTAAAGTAAATGTGTGGATCTGCCCAGATGTGAAAGCCCAGGCTTTACTAGAAGAAAGCAGAACTTGCTGAGAGGGGACAAGGCAAACTTCTTATGAACTAGGTAGAACATCAGTTCACACAAACTGGTATTAATTGCTGAACAGACCTGGAGCGTGAACAGGCAGCTTCACACAACTCTAGGGCACAGCTTTCTGGAAGGACAAGAAGAGACCAGCAGTTCACTGAGCTGTAATCACCAGGTTCAGCGACACCCCTTGCTGCAAAGACAAGACAGAGCAAAACTCTGTAATGGACTCGAGGCACAGATGTCCTGTATGGGTCCTGTATTTTGAGCTCCACGGTAATGAGCCGCACTCTAATGAGCTCACACACTAAGACCACTGGGCTGTATATTTCCTTTGGGAAGCTATCCACTAAGTCTGCATTTGGAGAAATACTGTATTTTAATACCATTTACACATGACCAAAGAGACAGTCCAGATGGATTTTATCTACTGATATGCTGATTGTATAAATGTTAATAAACTAAAGAAATGTATTGTTACAATTAAATTTGTACATTTAACAGACCCTCCCCCTTATCTGACTGGAATACCTTTGCATAGAGAACTAAGAGAAATTGTACCCTGAAGGACTTTTAAAATCGAAAGCCACTGCATTCCCAATATTATAGATGGCAATGTGTTTTGTTCCAAGGTGATAAACTTCTGATGGACCAAGACTCTTTTGATTCACATTTTCAGTTAAGATCTGAGTCCTTTTCTACAGCCTCATTAAAAAAAAAAAAAATTGACATTGAATATTCCCATCTTCAAAGCCTTTTGTGACCAACAGCAGCAGAAGCAAACTTCACTATTTACCACCCTCAAGTCCTGAGCAGGATTCTCAGGTGCAGCTCCATTTGTGTTAAATCCCGGGCTCACAAATCCCGGTCTGTCTTGTTTTTGCAGCAAGGAGTGTCGCTGAACCTGGGGACCAGGGGGCCTCACGTGAACTGGCCTCTCCTATGAAGCTGCCTCTGACACAGAACCAAAGAAAGTATTACAGGCAGACTTCAGGACACTGCCGTCTCACACATTTTGATTATGTCCAAGGAGCAAAATGTTCCTTTCAATATGTGCCTTCACAAAAATACTGGAATGAAATTTGTGGAATTCTATGAAATAGAGTAATGCAGGGGAATAAACAGACTCTGCTGTGACAATGCAGTGTTTGAGGTGAAAATGTTTATTTAGCTGAACCATTCATGCATTTACCTTATTTCACCATTCCTTTTTATAAAGAATATCACCACCTGGGATTGCCAAATGAAGCTACATCATTACTGCCACTCAACAGTATGCTTGAAATGTGCTAGGATCCTTCCAGGACAGTCTTAGCAGAGACTGCTATTGCTGTTGTTAGATTACCTTGATAATTTATCTTGCAGATAAATATAACTTTTATAACTTTACCATTTAGAAGACAAGGTAATAATAAAAAGAAACACCAAAATCAATCACCAGGCCATCTTGTGATTTCCATGTAAGAAGAAAACAATATTTTAAAATACCATTGTAATGTCTACTCAAGCAGAATGAAGAAGAAAAACAAAACTCGGCTCACCTGGAGCGAAACACATAGATACTTTCTGTGACTTCGGGCAAATCATTTGTTCTCTATGTAGGTTTCCTCTTCTATTAAAAAAAAAAAGTGACTTTACTAACCCGTCAGTTCAGTTCATTTCAGTCGCTCAGTCGTGTCCGACTCTTGGCGACCCATGAATCGCAGCTCGCCAGGCCTCCCTGTTCATCACCAACTCCCGGAGTTCACTCAGACTCACGTCCATTGAGTCAGTGATGCCATCCAGCCATCTCATCCTCTGTCGTCCCCTTCTCCTCCTGCCCCCAATCCCTCCCAGCATCAGAGTCTTTTCCAATGAGTCAACTCTTTGCATGAGGTGGCCAGAGTATTGGAGTTTAGCATCAGTCCTTCCAAAGAACATCCAGGACTGATCTCCTTTAAAATGGACTGGTTGGATCTCCTTGCAGTCCAAGGGTCTCTCAAGAGTCTTCTCCAACACCACGGTTCAAAAGCATCAATTCTTCGGCGCTCAGCTTTCTTCACAGTCCAACTCTCACATCCATACATGACCACAGGAAAAACCATAGCCTTAACTAGACGGACCTTTGTTGGCAAAGTAATGTCTCTGCTTTTGAATATGCTATCTAGTTTGGTCATCACTTTCTTTCCAAGGAGTAAGCATCTTTTAATTTCATGGCTGCAGTCACCATCTGCAGTGATTTTTGGAGCCCCCCAAAATAAAGCCTGACACTGTTTCCCCATCTATTTCCCATGAACACATGATATTACAAGAATAAAATAAACTCCCAAAGACATATATGTAAACAAGTAAAATCACATACATATATAATATGTACCATATGATATAGGAATCCCATTCCTGGGCATATATCTGGAGAAAACCATACTTCTAAAAGATACATGCACCCAAATGTTTATTGCAGCACTGTGTACAATAGCCAAGATATGGAAGCAACCTAGATGTCTATCAACAGATGGATGGATAAAGAAGATGCGATAAATACATACAAGGGAATATTATTTAGCCATAAAAAGAAGGAAATAATGCCAGCTGCAGCAACTGTGATAGACCTAGAGATTATCATACTAAGTGAAAAGTTAGACAAATATCATATATCATTAAAAGACTCTAAAAAATGATACAAATGAACTTACTTACAAAATAGAAACAGACTCACAGACTTAAAAAAAAAAGAGGAAAAGAGAGGGGAGCAATAAAGAAGGAGTCTGGATTAACATATACACACTATTCTATATAAAATAGATAATCAATAAGGACCTGCTTTATAGCACAGGGAACTCTATTCAATATTCTGTAATAACTTACATGGGAAAAGAATCTAAAAACTGACTGGATATATGTATATGTGCAGCTAAATTACTTTGCTATACACCTGAAACTAACACAACATTGTAAATCAACTACACTCCAATATAAAATAAAAAACAAAAGGAAAAATACACATATAAGCACAAAGTCTTATATAGACTAAAGCAGAAACAGCTTCAATTTGCCAATAGTTATCAACTGATTTACAAATATTTCTATTATTTAACTCAATAATTTCACATCTAGAAAACCGATCTGAAGTAAATAATCAGAAGTTATTCAAAAAGTTATGCTTTAGAATGTTTACTGCAGCATGCCTTTACTTAGAAAAAAATAAAAACCACCAAAGTTTTCAAAGAAAGGTACTTGAAGAAGAGATATAATGTTACATATAAAAGGATGCAAAATCACATATTTGGAGAAGGAAATGACAAACCATTCCAGAAGTCTTGCCTGGAGAATCCCATGGACAGAGGAGCCTGGTGGGCTACAGTTCATGGGGTCACAAACAGTCGGACACAACTGAAGTGACATAGCATAGCATACAAAATCATACATACAGTATGATCTCAATTTTGAAACACATATATGTACATACATAATACACAAACAAAAAAACAAACAATGTAGGAATCACTAATCATTTGTATTTCTGGGTGATTTTTATTTTCTTCTTTAAACTTTCATCTTTTTAAATGTTCTTAAACCATGTCTTTTAAATTTTCAAAAAGAGAAAAACAAATGTCATTTTGAAAGAAATCTTTACCTAAAATAATAAAAGAAAACTGAAGCAAAATTAAATTATCAATTAAACATGTTACAAAATAGCATACCAGCCTGTCTACCTTGGGTGGCCCCTACTCTGCTTTCAACACTCAGTGTAAGCCTCTCTTTTAGGAAGCACTGCATGATCACAGACAGAGCTGAGTGTCTTCTCCACTCATACAGACAACCTCTGGCAGCCTCAGGACCCTAGATCCCTCCAGAATACACTGCACACACACTGCAGGTCTTCCCTTGCATATTAGCATGATGCCTTTGGCTTAAGGCCATGGCACCCCACTCCAGTACTCTTGCCTGGAAAATCCCACGGATGGAGGAGCCTGGTAGGCTGCAGTCCATGGGGTCACTAGGAGTCAGACACGACTGAGCGACTTCACTTTCACTTTTCACTTTCACGCATTGGAGAAGGAAATGGCAACCCACTCCAGTGTTCTTGCCTGGAGTATCCCAGGGACAGGGGAGCCTGGTGGGCTGCCGTCTATGGGATCGGACACGACTGAAGCGATTTAGCAGCAGTGGTAGCAGTAGCAGCAGTGACAACTTAGGAATCTGTTCTTGAAGTAACTCCCTGTATTTAACGTAAGGATAATTTTGGAGGTGAAATACTGTTCCCTGATTATGCAGTGTACTCCCATGAGGATCAGTTAAGGAATATTCTCATTGGTCTCCATTTCAGGAATAGTCACATTTCTCCACAACCTGTTTTGTTTTCATCTTGTGAACATGGTGAATCATGTAACTAATCATGTTTCCTTCCATTTGTTAGCTGCCAGAAAGTTCAGCACTCAAAAAAAAAAAAAAAAAAACAACCTGCACAGCATACTTTTACCGTGTGCCTCTTGCCCAGACATTCTACTTCCAGGCATAATATTTTCCCTTTACTTCTATTTTCTCACTTTTAAAAAGCTATCTTATCCTGGTGTTTGAATATATAACTTTATATTCTTAAAACTTTTCTGAAACCAGTCATGTTATAGATAAACCAGCTAAATAAAGACACAAATGACTTGGATTCATCTTTGTACTATCATACAATAAGTTTATATTTTCTGTGTTAGAGTTATGTTACTTATTACTGAGTCTATTATCCTTTGTGGAGACCAAATATTTCTATACTGCATTTTTTTAAACATCCAAACAATTAATTGGAGAGGGGTGTTTGCATTTTCTCCAGATGGTTGGTGGCTTGTCAGGAGGGCCACCATGTGAACACTGTTTACTACCACATCATAAACTGATTAGGTAGAAATTTTAATTTATCTTAATGACAAAAATCTTAATTTGCAACATCAACCACGTTTTTAAATATTCAGACATCTGTTACAATTACACTGAAATGCAAAGACGCATTTCTTTCTTACTTGGCAAGCACTACAAATATATCTGTTATTTACAAGCGTGTTGCCTCATCTATCAAGGTTGCTCAGAGCAGACAGCATTTAGTGACTAAGTAAGGCATGGCAAAGAATGATAAAAAAGAAAAATGATTCTAGCCATAGTTATGTTAATTCAGGAATGTCAACTAAAAATGTTAAATCTCCCATCAAGTAACTATTTCCCAAAAGGAAGCTTGACCACTGTCTCAACACAGCCTTAATAAATATAATTAGTGCAGTCAAAGGATTCATTGAGCTGGGCTTTCTGTTTTTGTTGGTTGGTGCCATAAGAAATTCTTAAATTAAACTGAGACCTCTAGAAACCCCAACATACCAGCACAGTGAAATTAAATGGGTAATGGCATCAGGGAGAGAAAAATATTTTAATAGAACATTTGATTTCATGAATTTAGGTCCTTTCTCTGATTTATTTTCCAAAGCACGTTTAGTGTCTTTGGGTTTTTTCCTATCTTATTCACACTTCATCATATATCTTTCTAAGGCATCTCTCTAAAGGATATCTGGAGGGGCAAAGAAAATGCCATCAGTTATCAAAGTTCCCTTGGTTATTTATGGAGAAATGCAATTCTGCTTTCTCCTGGGTGTTCCCCAAGTGATTAAATAAATATAGTAAGGATATTCTTAGATATGGAGAAACAATGTGCAATGAAATACTTATGGGATGGGAAAAAAAGCAGGCAAAATGACATCTCTATTGACTCTCCATATAAACAACTCATAAACAGCCCACAACTCTCTAGGAAGAAATCAGGTCTGAAAAGTCTGTTGAGTAGTATGAAACTGTTATGCCATAGCTTGGCTGACCTGAGGTCAAGTAGGCCTGGAAACCTGAGGTAGATACTCTAGGACAAGATGAACAAGGAGCTAAATCAGGAGACAGAGACATTAGCTAAGACAAGAGTCCCCCAGTTACCAAAAGTTTATATAATCTTTTATCTTACAACAAACACTGATTGAGTAGCTAAGGCTCTACTATATACTAGTATCCCAGGCACTCCACGAGACCCCAGGATTTCAATGATTTGTGAAATATGGCTACTCACCCCCAGAAGAACACAGTGTAACAGAGACAAAGCAAAGCAGCCACAGGAATTCCCATTTATTAGCACTTAGTCTGTACCAGGAAGGTTTCCCAGGTGGCACTAGTGGTAAAGAATCTGCCTGCAAGGTAGGAGACCCAGGAGACTTGGGTTTGATCCCTGGGTCAGGAAGATCCCCTGGAGAATAGCATGACAACCCACTCTAGTATCCCTGCCTGGAGAATCCCACGGACAGAGAAGCCTGGCAGACTAGTCTACAGGGCTGCAACCATGAACTGTGCTGTGCATTTTACATGCCTTTTCTCAGTTACTCCTTACCACAACTTAAGGAAAAAAAAACTTTTTTCCTTTACAACCAACTCCCCTGGGCCATCCTAACAGTAAGGAGAGCACTATAAGCATGAGGCTAACCCCAGCCCAGATCCCTTGCCAACTTGCACAGAAAGCCCCAGGAGACAGACACCACTATTTTTTCCACATTAAGGTTAAGAAGTTGAAGTTCAGATAAGCTAAGTTACTTAAGAAAACAAGACAGTTAATGAATGGCAGAACCAGGCCTCATAACCCTACTTTCCACCACATCTGAAATATCTAGGGACAAGAACAGGTGTTTCGTTAAAGTAGAAATGCAAATAGTCAATAAATCTATGATAAAAATGTAACTTCTCTCTTAATGAAAGAGAGTAAATTAAAATGAGATACTATCTGTCATTGGTCAAATTGGAAATGTTTTACTTTGTTGAATGTTTTTGACAAAATAGTAAGCACTTCATAATCTGCTGGTGGAAACATAAAGTGAGCATCTTCAAGAGGGAATTTTACTAGAAATAGAACTAACATATGATTCAGAAATTCCACTTCTGGAATATATCCAAAGAAAATAAACTAACTCAAAAAGACATTTGCATTCCCAAGTTCATAATAGCCTTTTCTACAATCAACAGGCAAGATATGGAAGCAACCTAAGCATCCGTCAACAGGTAAATACATAAAGAAAATGTGGTGTGTGTGTGTGTGTGTGTGTATACTATATATATCCAAAATGTGTGTATATATATATATATACACACACACACACTATATACATACATATATACATATATATACACATACATACATATACACACACATTTTGGATGTATATATGTATATACACACACACACAACGGAATACTACTCAGTCATAAAAAAGAAGGAAATTCTGCCATTTGCAACAACCTGGAGGGTATTATGCTTAGTGAAATAAGTCAGATAGAGAAAGATGAATACTATATATTATCATTCATATGTGGAATCTAAAAAATAAAACAAACTACAAAATATAATAAAAAAAAAACAGACTCACAAATATATAGAATAAACTAGTGGTTACCAGTGGGAGAGAGAGGCAGGGAAGAGCAAATTAGAGACAAGAGATTAAAAGGTCTGAACTAACTATGAATTAAATAAATGCTACAAGGCTATATGATACAACACAGGGAATATAGCTGATACTTTAATAATAACTACCAATATTAGTTATTAATCATAATAACTACTATCATTAATACTATAGTGTACTATAATATTAACTATTATTAATAATATAAGTAATAACTACTATTATTTTTATAATAACTACAAATGTAGTTATTTTATAATAACTATAAACTACAAACTAAAAATTGCTAATCACTATATTGTACATCTGAAACTTATGTAATATTATAAATAAACTACACCTCAATTTTTTTAAAAGTAATGATTCAACTTGTAAGCTTTTACCTTAAGAAACAACAAAATGAGTCAAATATTTTCTACATATTTATTTATACATTCACTCAATTAAAAGTATTTGCCAGGCACTAGGGATAGAATTTGGAGAAGGCAATGGCAACCCACTCCAGTGTTCTTGCCTGGAGAATCCCAGGGACGGCAGAGCCTGGTGGGCTGCCGTCTATGGGGTTGCACAGAGTTGGACACGACCGAGGCAACCTGGCAGCAGCAGCAGGGATAGAATAATGAGCAAGATACATTTAGTCAATGTCCCCACTGATTTTAAGGGCAATGATGTTCATTATAATATTATTCACATAATAGTCAAAAATTTTGGATATAATTGGGGTTAAGTAAATTATGGCACATCCGTAAAATGTAATTAACTGCAGTCATAAACTGGAATACTATGCTGTAGAAGAATGCTAAAAGTACTATAAAATGTTTATGATATAGTACATAAATGTAGGTTATAAAATTTAATACTATGAAATAATATATGGTCAGTATAGTCCAAATTTTGTACATTTTAAAACTGTATTTATTCACTCAATAAATATTTACTTAAAATCTATTTATGACAGGTGCTAAGGAAATAGTTGTAAATAAACCAGATAAAGATTTTGCCCTCATAGCACTTACATTCTAATTACGGAAACAGACAACTAATAAAAAATGATAAATATATGGTATTGAATTTAATAGAAGAAGCCTGAGTAATATAAACTGGCCAGAGAAGGATGCTCTGATCAGGTAACATTTGGGCAGAGACCTGAAAGGATGAGCTCTGGGAATATCTGAATATTCAAAGCCAAGGCAACAGGAAGTGCCAAGGCCCTGAGGCAAGGCTGAGTTTGTGTTCTTGAAAGAGAATAAAGTTCTTGGTAGAGAATTTGAACTTAATTATCAATCAGATGGGAAGCCATGACAGCATTTTGAGCATAGGGGTCATGAGATGATTTGTATTTTCAACGGAACACAGTTTTTTGTGAAAAAGAGACATGGATAAAAGCAGAAGTGAGATGTTAGAAGAGATGGCAAGAATACACAGAAGAACTGTACAAAATAGATCTTCACGACCCAGATAAACACGACGGTGTGATCACTGACCTAGAGCCAGACATCCTGGAATGTGAAGTCAGGTGGGCCTTAGAAAGCATCACTATGAACAAAGCTAGTGGAGGTGATGGAATTCCAGTTGAGCTATTCCAAATCCTGAAAGATGATGCTGTGAAAGTGCTGCACTCAATATGCCAGCAAATTTGGAAAACTCAGCAGTGGCCACAGGACTGGAAAAGGTCAGTTTTCATTCCAATCCCAAAGAAAAGCAATGCCAAAGAATGCTCCAACAACCGCACAATTGCACTCATCTCACACGCTAGTAAAGTAATGCTCAAATTCTCCAAGCCAGGCTTCAGCAATATGTGAACCGTGAACTTCCTGATGTTCAAGCTGGTTTTAGAAAAGGCAGAGGAACCAGAGATCAAATTGCCAACATCCACTGGGTCATGGAAAAAGCAAGAGAGTTCCAGAAAGGCATCTATTTCTGCTTTTTTGACTATGCCAAAGCCTTTGACTATATGGATCACAATAAACTGTGGAAAATTCTGAAAGAGATGGGAATACCAGACCACCTGATCTGCCTCTTGAGAAATTTGTATGCAGCTCAGGAAGCAACAGTTAGAACTGGACATGGAACAACAGACTGGTTCCAAATAGGAAAAGGAGTACGTCAAGGCTGTATATTGTCACCCAATTTATTTAACCTATATGCAGAGTACATCATGAGAAAAGCTGGACTGGAAGAAACACAAGCTGGAATCAAGATTGCCGGGAGAAATATCAATAACCTCAGATATGCAGATGACACCATCCTTATGGCAGAAAGTGAAGAGGAACTCAAAAGCCTCTTGATGTAAGTGAAAGTGGAGAGTGAAAAAGTTGGCTTAAAGCTCAACATTCAGAAAATGAAGATCATGGCATCCGGTCCCATCACTTCATGGGAAATAGATGGGGAAACAGTGGAAACAGTGTCAGACTTTATTTTTCTAGGCTCCAAAATCACTGCAGATGGTGACTGCAGCCATGAAATTAAAAGACGCTTACTCCTTGGAAGGAAAGTTATGACCAACCTAGATAGCATATTCAAAAGCAGAGACATTACTTTGCCAACAAAGGTTCATCTAGTCAAGGCTATGGTTTTTCCAGTGGTCATGTATGGATGTGAGAGTTGGACTGTGAAGAAAGCTGAGTGCCGAAGAATTGATGCTTTTGAACTGTGGTGTTGGAGAAGACTCTTGAGAGTCCCTTGGACTGCAAGGAGATCCAACCAGTCCATTCTGAAGGAGATCAGCCCTGGGATTTCTTTGGAAGGAATGATGCTAAAGCTGAAACTCCAGTACTTTGGCCACCTCATGAGAAGAGTTGACTCATTGGAAAAGACTGTGATGCTGGGAGGGATTGGGGGCAAGAGGAGAAGGGGATGACAGAGGATGAGATGGCTGGATGGCATCACTGACTCAATGGACGTTAGTCTGGTTGAACTCTGGGAGTTGGTGGTGGACAGGGAGGCCTGGAGTGCTGCAATTCATGGGGTCGCAAAGAGTCGGACACGACTGAGCGACTGAATGATCTGAACTTAATGGTGTTGAGAAGGAGGAAAATCCTCAGGACCAAGTGAGGAACTGAGCAGAGTCATCTGAAGATCCTCTCTGAGCCAAGGCATAGAATTTGGCTCCATCACAGTTGGGGATGTTAGAAACTGGCCAATCTGATGCCATGTATGTTTCGCCATATGCTTAGTAGAACCCAGAGCCTGTAGGTTCTCTCTCTCATCCTTTTAGCATGACTTAGGATGGGCATTAGATTACTAGAAGTGCAACACAACAGGCTGAAACTCCAGTACTTTGGCCACCTCATGCGAAGAGTTGACTCATTGGAAAAGACTCTGATGCTGGGAGGGATTGGGGGCAGGAGGAGAAGGGGACGACAGAGGATGAGATGGCTGGATGGCATCACTGACTAGATGGACATGAGTCTGGGTGAACTCCAGGAGTTGGTGATGGACAGGGAGGCCTGGCGTGCTGTGATTCATGGGGTCGCAAAGAGTCATACACGACTGTGCGACTGATCTGATCCGAGAGATTGGAACAACATTATAAACCAACTATAAATCAATGAAAAAAAATTAAGATGCCTATGGAGTGAACCCACAGGATCAGTCTATCTCCATGGAATGTCAAGTCCCACAGCAATTGGGTAAGGGAGATTATTTTGAGCTTTCCGAATGTCTATTCAGAGTCACTCTCACACTGACTAATATGAACTTCTTGTTTCTTTTCATTTTTATCACCCATTTTCTGCTCTCCAGTCCTAGTCATCCCTTCATCTTCTTGCCATCTCTTTAACATGTTCCTTCTATTTTATTCCTTGAAGAGGCTAAATGTTGCCAACCATACTCAGAAACGTGGTTAAAACCCGTCAACATAAAATGCAGAAAGTGCATGATGTCTAACTTAACACCCACTCAGAAAGACTGTAAGTTGAGGAAGTCAGGCATATGGTAGAGGACAGAAAAGCTGAAAAATATGATTAATAAAAAGAAGATAATACAGGGACTTCTCTGGTGCTCAAGTGGCTAAGACTCCGTGCTCTCGATACAGGGGTCCTGGATTTGATCACTGGTCAGGGAACTAGATCCCACAACTCAGAATTCCCATGCTGCAGCTAAACATCCCATATGCCAAAACTAGAAGATTCCATAGGCTGCCACTAAAAAATAAAAAAGAAAAGGAAAAATAATGTGGATGTGGGACAGTAAGCTAGACAAGAAGAGAAATGTGACTAGAAAGTTATTTATAGGAAAGTAACAGCCACTTGTTTTTCTTATTTCCATCTAGCACTTTCAGCAAGGATGTTCTCTAAATACAGTATTTCCTCTCATTCTTATCAGTTGTTATATTTAGCTCCTGTCTGCTTACGGTCTATAGCTGAGTGTATAGTTACTTCCTCTCTATTCACACACACATACACACACACACACACGAGAAATAAACATTCTCTTGGTAACAAAAGTCAATCAGCTAGATGTAAAATTTACCAAAACCACATTAATAAAGTTAAGGGAAAATCACATCTCTGGACTGATGAATAAATGTTATTCAACTCTCAGCAGTATCATCTTCTTATTGTGTTATCACCTTTCAGAACCCAACAATAGAACAACAATAGAATCAAAGAATATTCTCATGGAGGCAATGGAACCAGGGTATTTAATATCCAGCTATCCTCAAAAATCTAAAATGTATTCATCAGGTCTAACTGGCATTGTTTAAAAAAAGGCGGGGGAGGGGCGGTTCTTGGTACCATCTCTCCTGGGCCAAAAGCCGAAGATTGCTAAACGAGCAAATGTACTACAGCTAGCTTAGAAAGGTAGCTAGTATTTTTCTGCTATGCCAAAAGGCTGTGGAAAATGTTTAGACACTCTGGTTTTATTGTGAAACCTCCAATTAGCCAACACTGAGACTAACAACCTAGGAAGTATTGTTATACAGCACAAAAGTACCCTTGATGCTCACCCCTTCTCTAACAAAAGTTTTAATTAAGATCTTTATGGGATTTCCCTCCACCCCCAGGGAAACACAATTCCAATTTTATGAATGAGTCAAAAGAACAGTAGGATTTAATTTGAGAATTTTGAACACAATCTTCAGCAATACATTTATTTTGTAAACTGAGGTCTACCTCAATATACACGGACTGCCGTAAGCTCCAAGGAGAACATCAAAAGTAACCTGGAAAAAAGAATTGATGTCTGTGTGAAAAATAACATCATTTAACATCATTTAGCTTGCCTAAGGAAAGAACAGCTTATAAGCATTCTTTCCATAAACTGTAAACACCACAATGACTTTAAACAGAATGAGTAGAAATTAAGAAAAAATTAAATGCAGATTGGCTGTCAAGAAAAAGAGAAACTGTCTTTCTGTCATCAACATCTCCCCCTGGGATTAATGATGGCATTAAGTGGGCCTACTCAAGAGCTAGTATTGACTCTAACACTGGAGATATGCAGCAGCATTTAATTAGACATAAGGACAGGAACAGCCTAGGTGTCCATTCTTGGGTCTTTACAGGTTTTTCCTCACCCCTGGCTTGAGTAAGCTCAATATTTGTGTTGCATGGAGGTAAACAGGGGAAGAAAATAGAGCCAGCAGAATACAGCATGTAATTCATAGGCTTAGGAGAGGTTCCTTGGGAGAGCCACCACTGAACGTGAGTATCGCCACTGCTCTGCCATAAAGCAGCCTCGCCTCTGTGGATGCAGGCTCCTCTCACCAGTCCTCCTCCGACCACCGCGCGGCTTCCACTCAGGGACAGGGGAAGGGAATGTTATTCACCCACCACAAGGACTGCTAGAAAGACAATGTTCCTGGAAGGGATTTACTCTTTCAGGAAGGCCAGTAGGGCAGCACAATGGTGACACAGTGCTTCAAATGCTCTCAGAGTAGCAAACATTAAGTGGAAAACCCTGAGGAGACCTATTCCTAAGTCCATGAGAGGCACTCTGTGGGCTAGAAATGCTTGAAATGAGACACCTTCCATGGAATTAACAGAAGTGGAGCTACACCACCAGTAGTGCATACATTATCCATATGCATTTTATTTTATTATTGTGTTGCTGTATTGTTGTTTAGCCGTTAAGTCGAATCTGACTCTTTTGTGACCCCTTGGACTGTAGCTTGCCAGGCTCCTCTGTCCACTGGATTTTCCAGGCAAGAATCCTGAAGTGGGTTGCCATTTCCTTCTCCAGGGGATCTTCCTGACCCATGGATTGAACCACATCTCCTGCAATGGCAGGCAGGTTCTTTACCACTGAGCCACCAGGGAAGCCTTGTATTAAAATATATAATAATATTATGTTAATATTATTTTATGATGGATGTGAATTTCATTTTTACCTGCAGATAGGCAAAGCCTTGGGTAATTTGTGTTTCATACCAAAATTACAATTTGGAGGACTGGAAATGTTCTTTTACTTATATAATCTGAATATTTTAATCTGGTTTATGCAATATTAGAGCATGGTGTTATTAAATTAATGCAAGGGTTCTTGATCATCATTTGTGTTTCTAATCAAAAGTAAGTGAAGTGAAGTGAAAATTGCTCAGTCATGTCCGACTCTTTGTGACCCCATGGACTATACAGTCCATGGAATTCTGTAGGCCAAAATACTGGAGTGGGTAACCTTTCCCTTCTCCAGGGGATCTTTCCAACCCAGGGATGGAACCCAGGCCTCCTGCACTGCAGGCAGATTCTTTACCAGCTGAACTACAAGGGAAGTCCAAGCACAAGTAGGTAACAAAAAAGTGCTAACACAAGAATCACTCCTACACACCATCAGCTATAGCCATCCTTGTAAAGACCTCAATGATTCCACCTAAAAGAAGGCCTTCCTTAGCTTTTGTGTTGTCTCGGATAGCTCAGTGGTCCAGAATCTGCCTGCAATGCAGGAGACTCCGGTTCGATTCCTGGGTCGGGAAGTTCCCCTGGAGAAGGGATAGGCTACCCACTCCAGTATTCTTGGGCTTCCCTGGTGGCTCAGCTGGTAAAGAATCTGCCTGCAATGCAGGAGACCTGGATTCGATCCCTGGGTTGGGAAGATCCTCTGGAGAAGGGAAAGGCCACCCACTCCAGTATTCTGGCCTGGAGAATTCCATGATAGTCCATGGGGTCGCAAAGAGTCGGACACGACTGAGCGACTTTCACTTCGCTTAGAGTCTGTGGGACGCCTGGCCCTGGTGAGTGGTCTCTGCCACATGAGACTGCACAGCTGCTCCAAACAACTGGCTTGACAGTAACAGCAAACGCCCGGTGCTCCCTATGTCCTGACTCTATTCTAACTGCTGTGCACATAGTAATTTATATGATTCTCACTTGGCTCTATTACGTACCTGTGATTCTTAATCCCTGTTTTAAAAAGAAGGAAGTCAAGGCAGAGAGGAAAAAACTAGGATGTATTAACCACACAGTCTGCATCCAGGATTTTAGCCACTGTATTTCACTGCCTTATGGACTGGACCACAAGACTTAAGCAGCTGACCTCATGCCTCCCTCTGCTCCGGGTTCTATTGGAGAGGAAATTGTAGCACTGGGAGAGGGGAAAAGGAGGAGCTACTAAACGCACCAGTAACATAACAGACAAATCCAAGAGGAAGGCATGATTCAAAGGGAAAAGTGAAGATCTGAAGTGGGCCGACAGAGCAGTCGGTTGTCCACACTGCCTCTAGCTCTAATCTCTGCTCTCTCCTACAAAGGCAACTGCAACTCTTTCTTTCTTGTGTTTTCAGTCTTGACCTACATCAGACCTTGTATTTAGTGGTGAATTAGGGCGTGGTGCATATTTGTTTAAAAGGAGATGCTGCAAAAGTATGTCCCAGGGCACTCCACAATATCTGTGCCGCTGGCCATGAGAAGCACCAGTGAAATACACCACCCCGGGATGTAAACTGGTACAGCCACTGTGGAAAACAGTATGGGGCTTTCCCAAACAGCTAAACACAGAACTGCCATATCATCCAGCAATTCCACTCCTAGGTAAATAACCAAAGAAAATGAAAACACGAAATCAGAAAGATACATACACCCCAATGTTCACAGCAGCATTATGCAAAGTAGTCAAGATGTGGAAGCAACCTAAATGTCCATTAATGACATAAGCAACCTAAATGTCCAGATGAATGGATAAAGGTGATGCTGTGCAATACATAAATACACACACACACACACATGTATAATGAAATATTATTCTTAGTGAAATAAGGCTGATAGAGAAAGGCAAATACAGTATGTTTTCACCTGTATGTGGAGTCTAAAAAAAATACATTAAATAAATGAATGTAACAAAATAGAAACAAATACAGAGAACCAACTAATTGTTGCCAGTGAGGAGAGGGGTAGAGAGAGGGGAAAGATAGGGGAAAGGGACTGAAGGTATGAACTACTAGGTATAAAATTAGGTACAAGGATGTACTGTACAGCACAGGGAATATAGCTAATATTTTATAATAACTTTACACGGACCATAATCTATAAAAACATCAAATCACTATGTGGTATACACAAAACTAATCTAATGTTATAAATCAACCATACTTCAATTTAAAAAAGGAATGCCACTCTATCCTTAACAATACCTGTGAAACAGTGATTCTAGCAGTCTGAGTCCTTGCTCAAAAATTATTAACAACATCTCATTTCTTCCTTTTCATTCCCCCCATTCCAACCTGTTATATTTACTAATAAACTTGGCAGCTTTGGCTTTGTAAATATAAAGGAAGAAAGAATTCTACTGGAGACAGGCTGGAAGAAAGATGAGGGCCCTGAAGGGGATAGAATGGCATTGGCCCTTCTCTTGAGTTGGCTCTGAGCCCCTTTGGAGAAAAAGGTGAGAGATTCTGTGACTCTGGCATGAGTAGAGCTGCACTGGAGTCAAAGTGACTAAGTGTGACCCAGAGTTGGAGAGGATGCCACTCTAATCAGAATTGCAAGCAGGTACAGACTATTATATACGGAATGTATAAACAACACAAGTTAACAGGCCTGTTGTTGTTCTTGGTTAGTAAGCTGTGTCTGACTCTTAGCAATCCATGGACTGTAGCCTGTCAGGCTCCTCTGTCCATGGAATTCTCCAGGCAAGAATACTGGAGTGGGTCCTACAGTACAGCACAGGAACTATATTCAGCATCCTGCGATGAACCACAATGGAAAAGAATATACATGTATAACTGAGTCACTTTGCCATACAGCAGAAATTAACACAGCATTGTAAATCAACCATGCTTCAATAAAATTAAAAAGTGAAAAATATTAACAGCAATGTTTACCACTCCAAGAAAGCAGTGGCTTTGGAAGCATACAAAGGGAGCACTCTCAGCATAGGCACTGGCATCTCATGATTGGCAGCAGCAAAAACACTTTTGTAGGGAGTAGGCATGGACAGGGGGCACCAGGGCAGCACAAAGCAGATGTCATATGACAGCAAATAGGCTGATTTGTGGGCCTACATGAGGCATACCTTTGGAGACATCTAATAACTAAAATCATGGCATCTGGTCCTAATACTTCATGGCAAATAAGAAGGGGAAACATTTTATTTTTCAGTGACAGTAAATAAGTAAGTGGCAGACAAATAAAAAGTGACAGGTATTATTTTCCCAAGCTCCCAAATCACTGCAGACCATGAATGCAGCCATGAAATTAAAAGAGACTTTCTCCTTCAGAGGAAAGCTATGACAAAACTAGAGAGCATATTAAAAAGCAGAGACATCACTTGGCCAACAAAGGTCCATATAGTCAAAGCTATGGTTTTTCCAGTAGTCATGTATGGATGTGAGAGGTGGACCATAAGGAAGGCTGAGCACTGAAGAACTGATGCTTTCGAATTGGGGTGCTGCAGAAGACTCTTGAGAGTCGCTTGGACGGCAAGGAGATCAAACTAGCCAACGCTAAAGGAAATCAACCCTGAATATTCATTGGAAAGACTGATGCTGAAGTTGAAACTCCAATACTTTGCCCATCTGATGCAAACAGCCAACTCATTGGAAAAGGCCCTAATGCTGTGAAAGACTGAAGGCAAATGTAGATGAGAACAGCAGAAGGTGAGATGGCTAGACAGTATCACCAACTCAATGGACATGAATTTGAGCATACTGCAAGAGATAATGGAGGACAGAGGAGTCTGGCAGGCTGCAGTCCATAGAGTCACAAAGAGTCAGACACAACTTAGTGACTGAACAACAACAACAATCAAGTTAACAGGCCCATTGTTGTTCTTGTTCAGTAAGCTGTGTCTGACTCTTAGCAATCCATGGACAGTAGCCTTTCAGGCTCCTCTGTCCGTGGAATTCTCCAGACAAGAATACTGGAGTGGGTTGCCATTTCCTTCCCCAGGGGATATTCCAAACAAACCTGCATTTCCTGTATTGGCAGGCGGATTCTTTACCACTGAGCCACCTGAGAAGCCTTAATAGTCCTGTATCTCATCCTAATTTTAGAGAAAGGAAGAATAGCCTTATTTTATAATCACACACTAGGGTGTGACATGGCACATTTATTCAAGTGAGGGGCCATTTCAGATCTGTATTACCTCACACTGGAACTTCTGAACCAGCCTTCTAACTGGCCTCCCTGCCTCCAGACTCTCCTTCCTGTAGGCTGCATAATATCCCCAAATAGCATTTCATCTGACCGTTTTCCTGCTTATAACTTACTTTATTCCACAAAATAAGTTGTGCCTGTGGGCAACATAAAATGTGACTCTAGCTACTGAGGAGGGCTGGTGGCATGATCAGCTATCCCAGTTTTTCCAGGATTGTCCTGGTTTTAGCCCCAGAAGTCTTATGTGCTGGGAAACCCCTCAGTCCCAGGCAAACTGAAAAGGCTGGTCACCCTCACTGACCATCAGCTTTAGCTTGGGATTGGAATAACAGTGTGTGGGGGTATATTTAAATTTTTTTATGATGTGCTCAAACAGAGAGAAGAACCATTAACAGCTGCTATTTTTACACCAAGGAGCAATGAAATTTAGTTGCTTACTTCACATAGGCAGCTTGGTTGCTATGGCAACATTGAGCGGCAAACCTGATTGTTCAAACATATAAAATTGACAAATCTGTCTGTGTTTGCTTCATACTTTACATTTTAATATTTGCTCACAGGGCTGAGCCCCTTGCATTGTGAAATCACATGATAATACTTTAACATAATTATTTACCTTCCAGAATGCTATTACCCACAATTAGTTATCATGTTTACAACTGAAGTTTAAAACACATTTTCCCTTTGAGAGGATTTTCAGGACATCAGTTTAATTTTAGGCTCATGAATTGTAAACTGTCTGTGGACAGCATGTTGGAGCAACCACTAAATTCCTTGTGCAAGGCAGCACCTACTTCATAAACACAGCTACGTGAGTGGTCTGTATATCTTCATGGGCTGAAGTTAAGACTCTGATATTATTTATTTATGTCAACATACCTTGCACCATAAAGGATTTAAGGAGGCTTAAAAATATAAAGCAAGAATAAAGAAATGGAGATGAAGGGAAAATGAGGGCAGGAGAGAAAATTGGCACCATCAGTAAGTTTGCTGCTGCTAAGTCGCTTCAGTCGTGTCCAACTCTGTGCCACCCCAGAGACGGCAGCCCACCAGGCTCCCCCGTCCCTGGGATTCTCCAGGCAAGAACACTGGAGTGGGTTGCCATTTCCTTCTCCAATGCGTGAAAGTGAAGTCACTCAGTCGTGTCTGACTCTTAGCAACCCCATGGACTGCAGCCCACCAGGCTCCCCCGTTCATGGGATTCTCCAGGCAAGAGTACTGGAGTGGGGTGCCATTGCCTTCTCCACATGAGTAAGTTTAGTACTAAAAAAAAAAAAAAAAATGCTTGCCAAGAAGTTCCATCCCCTCACAAAGTTCTTAAGATGGGTTACACATCTGTTTCTGACCCACCAAATAGGCAATTAAAGGAGAATAATCATGCTATTATAAAATTCAATGTTCACTAGTTTAAAAAAAAAAGTAACCTAGAAACAGCATAAAATTATTAATAGAGAAATGAGAGATTTCTGTCACATGGTCTCCACATAAAGGATACTATTTAAGGATGAATATCTAAATCAATGGCCAGTGATGTCACCTGAGACCTCTTATGTAAGTGAAAAAGATTATCTGATTATTTAGAAGGTAAAATGTCTTATTTATCTAAAAAAATAAAGAAATGGGCAGCTCTGGAAATTGCAAAATAATGATCTTAACTTTGATTTTTTGTTACTTCCTCCAGATATTTTTCTTATAATTGATTTATAAAACAGAAAAAGCATAACATAATAGATTTTAACCACCATGGCTTTGAAAGAAACTGTATAAATAATTTTATTTAATTTCTCCTTGGTAAAACAATGGGCAAGAAACTGCTGTCTATATTACCCCCAACCATCCTGTTAGGTACAGTATGCAATAAACTATAATAATAAAAGCCATCATTTGCATAGGTCTTTATAATTTACATAGATTTTACACTCAATGCATCTTGCTTTTTATGACATGTTTTTATATTAAGACAATAACTGCACAAAACAGGAAACTAAAGTGAAGCAATTTTTCTAACTTCCAATCAGTGATTTCACATTTAAACTTAGTTCTGACTCCAAAGATTACAATCACTCTATTGCCTCTGACTCTTGGACTGCAAGGAGATCAAACCAGTAAATCCTAAAGGAAATCACTCCTGAACATTCATTGGAAGGACTGATGCTGAAGCTGAAGCTCCAGTACTTTGGCCAACTGATGCAAAGAACTGACTCATTTGAAAAGACGCTGATGCTGGGAAAGATTGAAGGCAGGAGGAGAAGGGGACGGCAGAGGATGAGATGGCTGGATGGCATCACTGACTCAATGGTCATGAGTTTGAGCAAACTTCGGGAGATGGTGATGGACAGGGAGGCCTGGCGTGCTACAGTCCATGGGGTTGCAAAGAGTCGGACACGACTGAGTGACTGAACTGAACTGACTGCCTCTGACAAGTGAATGAATTAGCCACACAGTACAAAATGGATTCTTTAGCAAGAACATCAAGCAAATTATAAAAAGTAAGCCTGGCTGTGCTACTGTGCTATAGGTACACAAGATGTTACACCAGGGAAGACTGCAAGAAGGCACATTAGACCTTTCTGCACCGTTTCTTGCAAGTGTAAGTAAATCTGCAATTACCTCAAAATAAAAGGTTTTTAAGACAGTAATCTTTCGACTACACTTGGCAATGGTTTTTCCTTTGCGAGGTTATGGGTACAAGAAATAAAACTTCAGACCTCCAGTTTGATCTCCAGGCTCTAAGAGAAAGGCAGGATATGGTTAGAGCAACAAGATTAGAAAACAGGACTTTGTGAAAAAGGAAATAAAACATGAGGAGTAGAGGAGGTAAGAGTAAATTTTCTTCATCTAGAAAACAAATTCAAAGGAAACACACTTGAATTGATGCTTTTGAACTGTGGTGTTGGAGAAGACTCTTGACAGTCCCTTGGACTGCAAGAAGATCCAACCAGTCCATCCTAAAGGAGATTAGTCCTAGGTGTTCATTGGTAGGACTGATGTTGAAGCTGAAACTACAATACTTTGGCCACCTGATGCGAAGAGCTGACTCATTTGAAAAGACCCTGATGCTGGGAAAGATTGAGGGCAAGAGAAGGGAACGACGGAGGATGAGATGGTTGGATGGCATCACCGACTCAATGGACATGGGTTTGGGTGGAGTCAGGGAGTTGGTGATAAACAGGGAGGCCTGGCGTGCTGCGATTCATGGGGTCACAAAGAGTCAGACACGACTGAGCGACTGAACCGAACACTTGAATTGAAAAAAGATAAGGAAATATTTTATAATAAGCTTTATCAATCTCTCACTCTCTCTCTCACACACACACACACATATATAATACTCTTTCTCATAATTTCACTAAATACTTCCATGGTGTTAGGAAAAGTACGGACAAAGGGGATTCACCTGGTAGGAGGATATGAGCTCAACAAGTATCCTCCTGTCATCCCCTTGTAGTTCCACAAGGTGATCAGAGTCAAACAGGGAGACCACATCGTGTTGAAACGCTGATTCTATCACTTTCTGCTGGTAGAACTTGAGTGGACTATGCAACTTCTTTGGGTCTCTGTTTTCTTATTTGCTAATAATGATGAAGGTATACTGCACTTTGTAAACTGCAAAATGCTAGAGAAGTGCTAGTATAATTACTCCCTGCTAGTTCAGAGACTTCAAAAGAGATACATATCTGATGAAAGTGTCAAAGATAACTGAGAATAGGGAGTGTGTTAACCATCTATGCAGTGGGATATGGGAGGCACTGAAAACCAACTCTTCAAAATGGAAATAAGTCCATCCTTCACCCATAATCTGCCAAAATGCTGCTGTTCCACTACTGAAAATTCACTTTAATATGTTGTCAATAACCTAGGGCAAATCTTAATTCTTATTTATTGTTGTAATCCCATACTGAATCATGCCTAACAAAGTAATTGATCAAAAAAAAAAAAAAAAATCAACATCTATTAGAAAAGGTTCTATATCTCTCAAAACTCCAACTTTAAATTCCAAAAGGATTACAAAAGATAATATACTGAGGTTTTGAGGAACTAAAAGAGGCTACTTGTTGAACCCATATCCTCCATTGCTTTTTTTTTTTTTTTTTTTGGAGCAGAGAAAGTTTTATTGCAAGGACAGGAGGTGGCTCATGTCCTGAAAAGCCTCAAGCTTCCCACAGAGTTTCAGTAAAATATTTTTAAAGGGCCGATGAGAGTGATGTGATCAGCTCCTGCACAGTTCACTGACTGGCTGATGGGGAGGCAGCAGGTGGTGACATTTTCACAGGGATTAACATTATCAGTCCTTGGGCTCCAGGAGGCCTGGGGCTATAGGTACTCACAGTAGTCAAGTAATTCTTCCACTGGTGGGGTGGTTTTCACTTCTGCAAAACAACTTAGGAAATCTGCATCAAATACTATCATCTAGATATGTCCCAGAGAAGCTAAAGCAGAGGAAATGGAGTAAGGCCTGTCCCAGGAAGGTCCCCGGAGAAGGCAATGGCAACCCACTCCAGGACTCTTGCCTGGAAAATCCCATGGATGGAGGAGCCTGGTAGGCTGCAGCCCATGGGGTCGCTAAGAGTCAGGCACAACTAAGAGACTTCACTTTCAATTTTCACTTTCATGCATTGGAGAAAGAAATGGAAACCCACTCCAGTATTCTTGCCTGGAGAATCCCAGGGACAGATGAGCCTAGTGGGCTGCCATCTGTGGGGTCGCACAGTCAGACACGACTGAAGCGACTTAGCAGCAGCAGCAGGAAGGTCCCATAGGGTCCTGCTCTGCTTGGTTACAATTCCCCTCCTTTTCTTTGATTCTCCTCAATCTTGAGGAGAACAAGTTTTAAATAACAAAAGAAATAAAGGTTCAGATAGAGGGGTTAATTATAAACTTGACAGAGGTACCCACAGGGTCCTGCTCGGTTACAATTCCTCCACAAACACTGCTTTGAGAACGGCGGTGGCTTCTGAGTCTGACATAGCCACTCCACTTCCAGATATACTTCTCTCCACTGACTTCTCATATGATAACCCACAATAGCAGATGGGCTTCCCAGGTGGTGCCGTGGTAAAGAATCCGCCTGCCACTGCAGAAGACACAGGAGACTCCGGTTCAACTCCTGGGTTGGGAAGATCCCCTGGACTAGGAAATGGTAACCCGTTCCAGTAATTGAGAAAGAAATGGCAACCCACTCCAGTATTCTTGCCTGGAGAATCCCATGGACAGATGAGCCTTGTGGGCTACAGTCCACGGGGTCACAAAGCGACTGAAGTGACTTGGCACACACCAGTATTCTGATTTGGAAAATTCCGTGCAGCTGATGGGCTGCAATCCACGGGGTTGCAAAGAGTCTAACATGACTGAGCATGCACACGTACTCTCACAGTAGTAGATACCACTGTGCAAGGCCCAGATTCCTACTCCAGGACCGAATCACTCCTCTCCCAACCGCTGAGGGTGTTGGCAGCCCACAGCTTTCAGCTGAGTCCCTTTCCCACATTTTTCTTTCTCAAAGAGAGCCACCTCACTCAAAATCATACCTCTTCCCTAGGGGCACAAAGGTTCAGCTATGGTGTCTTAATTTTAGGGCCAATTCTCAAGTACCACCCTTGCTCCAGAATTCTCTGTGGGATCAATGGAGGCCCCTGTTAGAACTAGCATTAGTCAATGTTCTCCAGAGAAATAAACCTAATAGGAGATATATATAGATAGATAGATAAATAGATATACACACATATATGACAATTTATCATAATGAGTTGCCTCACAAGATTATGGAAGCCAAGAAGTCCCTTAACCTGCCATTTTCAAGGTGGAGACCCAGGTAAGACAGTGGTATGCTTCAGTCTGAGTCTGAAGGCCTAAGAACCAAAGGAGCTGATACTCTAAATCTCAGTCCAATAGAAGAAGAATACTGATGTCCCAAATTAAATAGACAGAAAACAAATCAGTTCTCCTTTCTTTTGCCTTTTGTTCTATTCAGGTCTTCGACAGACTGGATAAGGTCAACTTGCATTGGGAAGGGTACTCTGCTTTACTGGGTCCACTAATTCAAACACTATCTCATCCAGAAACACTCTGACAGACATACTCAGGATAAGGTTTAGCCAAACATCTGGGTACCCTGTGGCCCAGTAAGTTCAGTTCAGTTCAGTCACTCAGTCGTGTCTGACTCTTTGCGACCCCATGAATCGCAGCACGCCAGGCCTCCCTGTCCATCACCAACTCACGGAGTTTACTCAAACTCATGTCCATCAAGTCAGTGATGCCACGCAGCCATCTCATCCTCTGTCATCCCCTTCTCCTCCTGCCCCTAGTCCTTCCCAGCATCAGAGTCTTTTCCAATGAGTCAACTCTTCGCATGAGGTGGCCAAAGTATTGCAGTTTCAGCTTCAGCATCAGTCCTTCCAATGAACACCCAGGACTGATCTCCTTTAGGATGGACTGGTTGAATCTCCTTGCAGTCCAAAGGACTCTCAAGAGTCTTCTCCAACACCCAGTTCAGAAGCATCAATTCTTTGGCACTCAGCCTTCTTCACAGTCCAACTCTCACATCCATACGTGACCACTGGAAAAACCATAGGCTTGACTAGACGGACCTTTGTTGGCAAAGTAATGGCCCAGTAAAGCTGACACATAAAAACCATCACACAACTGCACTGGAGTTTGACCTCTGCTCAGTCTCACCTCCTTCACTACCCCACAGCTGTCAATCCCCTGGATTACTTCCCAACAAACTTTCGGCATGTAAATACCCATCTCAGGCTCGGTTTCCCGGGAAAATGTGCCTGTGTCACTGACTCCCCCTGTAAATAAAGTAAACTCCAACTCTTCAGTGTAAGACGTCTATTGTGGTAAGTATGCTCAAGTATAAAATCAGGCCTGCCTTTTGTGCCTTTGAGAACATAATGACTGTATAGAAAAGATGGTCATTATCGTTATACTTCTCTGAGAAGTCCTAGTTTTCATTAAATCTCTCAATTTTTTCATCTCATGACTCATGTACATGTTAAGAAGACATGTTAAAAAGACACCTAAGTTCTGAATTTTCTTGCTGCTCTCACTGTGAAAATGTAATTGCTGATCAATAAGAACTAAGGTTTATGGTGCCTTTTTCACACTATCTGTTTGGGCCACTAGAGTATACTTGCAAAGCTGCCAGGGTATATTCCAAGCTGCATTATTTGGACTTTGTGATTTTATACACTGAATAAGTGTTAAAACTGATGACAGAAGGTAATGTTTATTACATTATGAAGAAATTATGTAAAGGATTGTTCAATGAATGCAACTTATTTTGTTGATAATCTGTATCAGGCATTATATACATATATATACATATATACTTCTTTAATTATATCTAAAATCATCAAAACATTTAAGTTAAATGACACAATTTGGGAAGTATTTGATGTCACAGGACTACTGAATAGAGTACGTCATTATTTGTGTGTCGTTTAAAGGCAGCATACATAGGATTTACAAATTTTAGTTCACTCAATCAATAAACATCTTATGAGCCTACTTTGTGCATCAAGATTCTGCATCACTCTTAAGAATAGGAAGAAAATGGAAAGCATGTTCATCTTTACATTCAAAGCATTCCACCTGACGGTAGTTCCCTACACCTGCCAGTCTGTTCAACTACGTTTCTATCTGGAAATAATTCTGAATCAGAGGGAAAAACGAACAAGTCAAACTTAGCGAACTCTCCATCTTCCACAATTTTTAAGATTCTTTTATGAGAACCAAATCATTCACTCCAGAACTCTATTCCCTCTCTAAAATTTTAGGAGCTGTCACTGAGACACTCCTTCAATCACCTTAGAAGAATAAGGTAGGAAAAGATATTCTTAACTTCACGGCCCTGATTAGAAAATTTTAACAGGATTGAATCTGGGTTCCAGCAGGGTAATTCAATGGTATCCATGGCAAAAGAAATGTAGAGTTCTTTTTTTAATATCAAAGTATATTAAAAATTTTAAATGTTTCCATATTTGATCTACTAGAAGACATAAACACTTTGATTACACTTAGTCATTACCTTTAGCATCTCAGCAGAAATAAAATCAAGGAAATAAATATCTTTTGTACACATCATGATGAAAACAATGAAGAAAATATTTCATTTCCACAAAATATGAACAAATTTTAATCTAGTTGGACAATTTTGCTGAAACTAAGCCCAATATTTCATGTAGAAATATGATTAGATGAGAATAATATGAATGAAAATGACTTGTAAATCCAAAGATTTAGCAAAGGTACATGATCATTGCTAATTATCTATGTGACAGAATTTTTGTGTCATCAAATAAGAGACTTTAAACTTTGGCTAGCAGTGTAAAACCTGCCACCTAAACCCTGTGTAGCAGAATCTGAAAATGATTGATGCTGACAGATTATAGGTCTTCCTGAATAAGAGTGACATATTTTCAAAACAAGTAGAAACCAGTCAGCTTTGGAGATGACAAAAACATATAATATATACTGTTAATTGCTGACATTTATATAGAGTTGACACTGGATATCACTCATCATAGTAATTACTAATAGCAATTTGCATATCCAGAGCCCATAATGAAATTTTGCTAAGTTCAATTTTTTTAATTGATTTTCAACCTTCATGTTAATGTTTCTTTCATTAACATTAAGTATAGTACAAGTCTTCCCAACATTTTTATTACATACACAGAAGATAATAAAATTTGTACCAAGTCCCTCCTGACAACCTTGGGAATGAGGGGATCAACATCTTGGCATACCTGAAACCATGGTGGGACATCAGCTTAACATGATCAGTTTTACAGAGATCACCCCTTCTATGATTTATCTGTAATCCACCATCCCAAACCATGCAAACAGTGCGTGTTCTGCGCTCAGTGCTGTCCGACTCTTTGAGACCCCACGAACTGCAGCCTGCCAGGCTTCTCTGTCCATGGAATTCTCCAGACAAGAATACTGGAGTGGGTTGCCATTTCTTACTTCAGCAGATCTTCCCAATCCAGGATAGAACCCATGTCTCTGGCATCTCCTGCATTGGCAGGTGGATTCTCTACCACTGAGCCACCTGGGAAGCCCTAAGCAGAGTCCTGAATATTTCTAGTTAAGGTAAAATCTCATTATAAAAAATTATCTTAAAGTTACTTCCATGTCTTCATTGAGTCAATTACTGCAAATTATATACAACAAATGGTTCGTGATCTCATCAGTCCTTGTTGTCTATGACAAAATACTGTCACTTTGTTGTCTGGTTGGGAAACACAGTGACACTCCTGCCAGAAAATCTGGGGAGAAAGAGTGACAAGATGGTTAACACTTTGGCCACTGAAAATTGAAGATCTGCTACTTAATCCAGAAAGAAACAGCGCTGGCTTCCCACAGTGGATCCAAGAATGTGGGAGAACTTCCTGTGGACCAGATGTGGACTATTCCGGTGAAACAGCCTGAAGTTGTTTTAAGTCGTACACATCAAAATTCTGCCCAGAAAGAAGGAGCAGTGACACGCCATCCAAGGTCTTAAAGGAAGGAGCTGTCTGAGAACTAGCAACCCAGAGGCAGAGGAGTCCATGAGGGAGGCATGAAGTGCCCACAAAAGTATCTGCAGGGTTAGGGCAGCCTTACCTGTCTGCCAAGCCCAAAGAGCACATGCTTCAGATCTTATCAGCCTATCAACAGTGATGCCATCACTAGAAATGCCTGGGACAGTCACCTAGGCTAGAACTAGCTGTGCAGAGCTGCCACAGATGTTCACCCCACTGAAGCCAATGTTGCAGCCGGTCTGGCCCTTGGGGTTCTTATGATTTCAAGATGCACTTCAACAACAACCATTAGGGAACTAGAAAAAACAAGGTTCATTACTGACAGGTCCTGGGGAATACACAGCATGCCTGAGGCATCATGGGGAGACATGGAGAGACTGTAGACCTGGGGTACTGCATTTCCTGGGGTTGAGGGTGAGGTGCCCAGGGTTTCATAGGTTCAGTCTTTATTGGTGAACTTAAAACATAAGAGCAGGAATTAAAGCATGGGAAGGGAAAAGCAAGATGCCAAATGGTCAGGTACCTAGGTCAACCAGAGCTTTCCAAAGAGGAGGAACTACATGAGTAGACCAATTAGCTCTGTAAGTATCTAGTGTTGAAA
Source organism: Bos indicus x Bos taurus (assembly GCF_003369695.1). Lineage (NCBI taxonomy): Eukaryota > Metazoa > Chordata > Mammalia > Artiodactyla > Bovidae > Bos > Bos indicus x Bos taurus. Next base: position 48,791,928 of record NC_040096.1, read on the forward strand.
ATGGGTTTATTTAAGATGGATGTCTTTGAAATGTATGCCTCCACAATCAAAAGCTTAGTGTCAGGCACTTACATTACAGTCAAAAAAGCTAACTGGTAGGCTCTTACATTACAGCATACCACCATCCTGTGCCACTTCCTGTTCAAGTAAAAATGCCCAGATCCTCCTCTCCACCCACCACACTCCAAAACTAGCAAATGGATAAGGAATGATGACAAATTGAAATTATAATGGAGTAATCACAGCTCAGGCATACAAAAAGAGTCAAATAGCCATTAAGGATCTGGTCTCAGACAGTCCCTGCAACAATGAGAACTTGAACTTCACTGAACTGTACCAAACCCAAGGACACCACCAGCGGTATTCAGAAAAATACCTGCTAACTGCAATCTCCAGAGAAGGCAATGGCAACTCACTCCAGTACTCTTGCCTGGAAAATCCCATGGATGGAGGAGCCTGGTAGGCTGCAGTCCATGGGGTTGCTAAGGGTTGGGCACGACTGAGTGACTTCACTTTCACTTTTTACTTTCCTGCATTGGAGAAGGAACTGGCAGCCCACTCCAGTGTTCTTGCCTGGAGAACCCCAGAGCGGCAGAGCCTGGTGGGCTGCCGTCTATGGGGTCGCACAGAGTCAGACACCACTGAAGCGACTTAGCAGCAACTGCAATCTCTCAGGGTCTCCCCGTTTAACTATGCATATATTTCTGACCTCAACCAATCCTTACTTAATAAGCACCCTTAATTCTTGCCAGCTCCAATTATAATTCTTGATAAACAACTCATTTAACGAACTATAACCTTGCAGGGTTTTTGTCTTTATAAGCCTCCCTCATCTTCAAATCTGGCAGAACACAATTCAAGTGTTCCTTGAGTCTGTCTCCCAGGCTGCAGTCCTAACAAACCCCAAATAAACACCTTTTCTATGTCAACTGGGTATCCATTTCTGAAATTTTGGTTGACAAACAAAAAGCTTCTTGCCCTCTACCCTCAGGGTTAGCTCCTTTCCAGGAGAGGAGGAAAAGTTGATATTAAATCACACTAAAGAGTTTTGAGGAATGTTGGATACTGGGTACCTATTTTCTGAGCTGAGACTATCAAGAGCTTGATGTGACTTTAGGACTCTCTGTTAAAGCCACCAGAAAAGTCCTGGGGTCCTCCCAGATTTCTTCCATGGAGAGAGAAAAACACTTCCAGTGGGTAATTTTTATAGGACCATCAAGGATAAAAAATTGACTTGTTTTATACTTATTTGTATTATAGGCTATACTGAAATGTGCTTAAAACGGAAAACACCTATAAATGTATAACCTTTTCATGTGTGCTTTAAACTTTATGAAACTTCTCTGAACTGCACACCAAAAATCTGACCTTTTCAGACTGTTTTATAAGAGGACTCTAAATCACAAAGTTGCCTGAGTATATAACTGAACCAGCAGATTAAGACCCAAGAATGAAATCAAATTCTACATAAGATAAGGGAAATTTTCAGGAAAATTTAGGACCTAAAGTTAAATTTTTTGAAAAAAAGAAAATGGATTTTACCTCACCAAGGAAAATATAAGCTAAGACAAAGTCATGCTTCTTATGAAAAATTAGATAACTACTCCATGTTATTAAAATTATGACCTAAAACTATTGAGAATTTAAAGAATTCAGTTATTAGCATGTTGATACTTCTAATTTTCTGAAAATTCAGAATTTATTACTTTTGAAATCCCGTAAGTTACAAGTGTCAAGTAAAAAGTAATTTCAGTAAAGATGCTCAAAAAACATAAACGCTTTCTGTTCATGGTTTCAAAGGCCTTTCTATTTAGATATTATACAAGATGAATTATCGAAGAGAACCCCAGAATTTTCTAGGAATAACCTCTTCCACATATAAAATAACATTGACCAATTGGCTTATGAAAATAAGGATCATGAGTTAGTATGGAGAAAAAAAAAAAACAAAGAGAGACAAAAGATAACAATGTGGACTTTTTTAAAACAACCTTATACTTTTTAAAAATTATTTTCTTAATTGTGAGAAAACAGACATAAGATGTAGTATACGTGCTAAGTCACTTCAGTCATGTCTGACTCTTTGTGACCCTGTGGACTGCAGCCTGCCAGGTCCTCTGTCTATGGGGCTCTCAAGGCAAGAATACTGGACTGGGTTGCCATGCCCTCCTCCAGGGGATCTTCTTGACCCAGGAATCAAACCCATGTCTCTTGCATCTCCTGCATTGGCAGGCAGATTCTTTACCATTCTTTACCACTAGCGCCACCTGGGAACATGTGAAAGTGAAAGTTGCCCAAGTCGTATCCGAGTCTAGTCCATGGAACTCTCCAGGCCAGAATACTGGAGTGGATAGCCATTTCCTTCTCCAGGGGATCTTCCCAACCCAGGGATCAAATCCAGGTCTCGTGCATTACAGGCGGATTCTTTACCAGCTTAGCCACAAGAGAAGCCCAAGAATACTGGAGTGGATAGCCTATCCCTTCTCCAGTGGATCTTCCCAACCCAGGAACTGAATCAGGGTCTCTTGCATTGCAGGCAGATTCTTTACCAACTGAGCTATCAGGGAAGCCCTTCTGGGAACATAGGCCCAAATTAATCCTCTCTGGCTCAGGTTTCTAATTAAGCCATACCACTCTGGTGTGGTTTTGTTTATAATTAAAGTAGGAATTTATTGACAAATGCTCTTCGTAACTCCACCAAAACACACCATATAACACACACACACACACACACATACAGATTAACATGAAAAAGCCCTGGGAGTTAGGACATTTTAAAAATAACTACAAATGGTCACACAACCTGGTACCAACAGACTTTATACCTCTTTGCTTTGTTTGCAATAGAACCTTTCACTGAGAAATTTGAAATTCTCTGATCATTTACATCTCAACTCACCAATGCACACTGGTTTTGCCAGTATTCACATTTCCAACTCAGCTGGAATATTCTGAATCCAAGGCAATGTTTTCAAGTTTATATATAAATGACTGAATTCTGAAAATTTTCATTCTCTGGATTTTAAAATCTGCAGCATGTCAATTAAGTAGCTGGATTATTTGTAAGGTGTTGATTTAACTATCTTGCAGCTGCTGTGCTGGCATCATGAAGTTCTTCCAGATCCCTCAGCAATGGGCCACCTAATCTTAATACAGAGTACTTTTCTAATGTGTGAACAGTCAAAGAGAAACCTATCTAAAGATTCTTACTGTCCCTTAAATTAGAAAACAATGCATGCAGAGTCCTTTCATGTATGAGGCTAATTTCCTGACATTAAGGGAAGGTAGGCAAGCTGCTTTTAATTATACAAATCCCTTTTTTAAATATAATTGCTATGTTTGAAATTCTTTTAAAAGGAATTTTGTGGATCTGTATATTCCAAATAAGCATCCTGTGTAAACATATTATTTTTTAGCACATGAATTAGCCAGGCTGATTTTTTAATTCTGGTCTACAGATTTTGAATGAGCAGTGAGAACCTCTCTGTCTGAGTGCAGTGCTGTCACTGGGCAGAAATCAGTCATCATGAATATTCATTGAACACCAGAGTGCTGCCCTAGACAGAGGAGAAAGCAAAACAGAAAGTGTCCATCGAATCAGAAGAAAAGGACTCAAAGTGATCTGTGAAAAACAGAGCCATTGAACCTGATATACTATAAGATTGTATCTCTTTTATGTCAACCCATGAATAACTTTTTCCCTCTGGAATACTCTGATTTTATGTTTTCTTTATTAATACAAATTTAAATACTAGTGATTATGGATGTTTGCCTTATACAGGACTATTGAAATACTCAGATATTTAAATTGGTCGATCCAATTTAGAGGATAGGAAACAGTCACTACCTGGCTGCTTATTCAATACTGCCCTTCCCATCTTTCTTCTAATTAGGCTGTATGCACAGTATGCCTTTAACTCCATTTTGAGTATTTAACCAATATCCTTGAAGTGTTTTCTCCTTATGAGGTGAAAGTGTGAGAACTAGAAAATATTAGGACAGGATCTCTCTCTCTTATTTTTGTCTTTATACATATGGAGCACTTACTTTGTGCTATTCTACATATGTAGTGTCTTACAAATATACTCATTTAAAGAATATGGTCATCATATATAGCAGATACAGTAAGGTCTCTGTTTTACAGATGAAGGAACTGAAGTTCAGAAAGGATCTGCTCCAAATCACTCAGCTGGTGATCGGCAGAGACCGTATGTGAACCAAGTCGGACTACAAATCTTGTACCTGAAAAGGACCCTCTCCCCTGCTCTACAGACGGCCTTCATTTAACCATGCCCTTCTATCAGCCCTGGCATTCCCACCTGCGTGGCGCCTTCCTCCACACTTCAGTCAGATATCAGTTCCTTGCTATTCTTTAGAAGAAACTGGAGTTATTGGCCTAAAGTATTCAGGTTGACTCCGAGGACAGTTTCCACTTGACTAAATCGTAACTGACCTTGCTGAGTGACACGAATGATTCAGAAGTTCATTCTTTCCATGCTCCACTAGGAGGTGAGTGGTTAAAAAGAGCATAGACTGAGGAAAACAGGGATAAGCGAATATGATTGGGAGAGTCAAGTATCGTTATTACTGTGAAGAATTACTCCACACTGCATCTGACCACAGTTAGAAACACTGCCTTGGCCGATATGTCATGGTAAAACAAACTCTTTTTAAATGTTTCCTAATAAAATTTTTAAGATGGAAAATAAATGTTAGAACAAAGAGAATAGAACTTCAAAATAGAAAAAATATCTAACTCCGTACAATGAACATAACGCCAAATACTATCCTTCTCCGAACTTATCTTTCATTTGTCTTACTTACAAACCACATTCAAAATATAATAAAAGTTCAGCCACAAAATCAACTTAGAAAGGAGAATTATCTGGCCTAACTGCACAGATTGATTTAATACCAGAGTACTTCCCTATCAGTTCAGTTCAGCCGCTCAGTCGTGTCCGACTCCTTGCGACCCCATGAATCACAGCATGCCAGGCCTCCCTGACCATCACCAACTCCTGGAGTTCACTCAGACTCAAGTCCATCGAGTCAGTGATGCCATCCAGCCATCTCATCCTCTGTCATCCCCTTCTCTTCCTGCCATCAATCCCTCCCAGCATCAGGGTCTTTTCCAAGGAGTCAACTCTTTGCATGAGGTGGCCAAAGTACTGGAGTTTCAGCTTTAACATCAGTCCTTCCAATGAACACCCAGGACTGAATCTCTTTTAGGATGGACTGGTTGGACCTCCATGCAGTCCAGGGGACTCTCAAGAGTCTTCTCCAACACCACAGTTCAAAAGCATCAATTCTTCAGCACTCAGCTTTCTTCACAGTCCAACTCTCACATCCATACATGACCACAGGAAAAACCATAGCCTTGACTAGACAGACCTTTGTTGGCAAAGTAATGTCTCTGCTTTTGAATATGCTATTTAGGTTGGTCATAACTTTCCTTCCAAGGAGTAAGCGTCTTTTAATTTCATGGCTGCAGTCACCATCTGCAGTGATTTTGGAGCCCAAAAAAATAAAGTCTGACACTGTTTCCACTGTTTCCACATCTATTTCCCATGAAGTGATGGGATCAGATGCCATGATCTTAGTTTTCTGAATGTTGAGCTTTAAGCCATCTTTTTCACTCTCCTCTTTCACTTTCATCAAGAGGCTTTTTAGTTCCTCATCACTTTCTGCCATAAGGGTGGTGTCATCTGCATATCTGAGGTTATTGATATTCTCCCAGCAATCTTGATTCTAGCTTGTGCTTCCTCCAGCCCAGCATTTCTCATGATGTATTCTGCCTATAAGTTAAATAAGCAGGATGACAATATACAGTCTTGACGTACTCCTTTTCCTATTTGGAACCAGTCTATTGTTTCATGTCCAGTTCTAACTGTTGCTTCCTGACCTGCATACAGGTTTCTCAAGAGGCAGGTCAGGTGGTCTGCTATTCCCATCTCTTTCAGAATTTTCCACGGTTTATTGTGATCCACACAGTCAAAGGCTTTGGCATAGTCAATAAAGCAGAAATAGATGCTTTTCTGGAACTCTCTTGCTTTTTCCATGATCCAGCGGATGTTGGCAATTTAATCTCTGGTTCCTCTGCCTTTTCTAAAACCAGCTTGAACATCTGGAAGTTCACGGATCACATTGCTGAAGCCTAGCTTGGAGAATTTTGAGCATTACTTTACTAGCATGTGAGATGAGTGCAAATGTGCGGTAGTTTGAGTATTCTTTGGCATTGCCTTTCTTTGGGATTGGAATGAAAACTGACATTTTCCAGTCCTGTAGCCACTGCTGAGTTTTCCAAATTTGCTGGCATATTGAGTGCAGCACTTTCACAGCATCATCTTTCAGGATTTGAAGTAGCTCAACTGGAATTCCATCACCTCCACTAGCTTTGTTCATAGTGATGCTTTCTAAGGCCCACTTGACTTCACATTCCAGGATGTCTATAAAGACATATATATGCTATCTGGAAGAACTTTCAAGTTCTTCATTTTATTTTTTACTAGTGATTGATTGATTATAGGGAAAAAAAAACTCACTCTTTCCTCTTATTCTCAGTGAGAAGTGTCAGCCGTGTGATTTAGAAAAAAAAAAAGTAAACTTATTTGGTATGATCAAACAGGAAATCAGCATCTGTGATTTCAGGCAGATCTCTCAGGCTTCAGTATTCACTGTCTATACTTACCTTCCTCTGTTCTTCCTCTTTTTGAACTGTTAGCTACCCACCCCCCCACCCCCCCCCCAGATCTCTGGCCCATAATTTTGCTCTAACAACTACCATATTGGGATCCTAACATTTCTGCATGTTATAAGCTTTATTCACATACAATATTGTGTAAGTTTAAGGTGCATAATGTGATGATGTGATACTTATATATTCTGAAATGATGGAGTTAAAAGCTTCTTATATACTACTTTGGTTCAGGCATTTACAGTCTAATTCTCAAACCAGAACAGCAGTTACTATAGGAAACGGATTCTTTCTTTCCTGTCCATTTTGTTATTTTCAGAGCCTGGCACAATATTAGTACTTAAAAAACAATCGTTGACTGGCTGAGTATTCTAAGAGCTCCAAATGACTTGGATGGAGAAGCCAATTTTAAGTGTTCGAAAATCCATGATACATGTACACATTCAGACTGTCTCAAGACAGAAGCTTAATTGATGGTTTTTCTTCCCTTTTTCTGGTACAAGAGGATGTCTGCATATCCTTTCACCACATAGAAAAATTTAAGATCAAGACAGTTACCTAGCAAGAAAGCTTGTTTTGAAGTGTCTAATAATCGGGGTTCCAGGTTTAATGGGCAATTAGCTCACATGCTAAAGAACTAGACAATTGAATGTGAGGAGACAGTAGAAATAAGTACCTCTTAGAGAAACAAGATCTACCCCACATTAAAAGGAAGAGATAGGATGTGAATGGTAACAGAAGGATGAGGTAAGTATAAGGGGCCCTCAGAAGTCTGGAAACAGTCCGAGGGAAGTTGTCCAAGAAAGATAAAGGGCCACAGTCTCATAAAAGTTGAGCAGGTGTAATTAATGGACTTTAAGAAAACTACTTCCTTTGCATTTTATCTCTGTAAAACAAGTATTATATTTCCCTTTCATAAACACTCCTTAAAAGTTTTCCTGAAAATATATGAATATAAGACTAGAGGAAAATTTTCTTATTCCACTCTACTATTCAATTTTCCCCTCTTCTCCCTAAAATGAAAAGGGAGCAATTGTGAGAGGACATAACAAACTGAAGACCCTGTCCAATTATGGCAAATATTTTCTAGAAATCCTAGGAAATAGAACATTCATAACCATGAGAGTGATTGGTGATGACCAAACTAGAAAGCAATAGAAGAGATTGATGTCTGATAATCAGTATTGAAAAGGCAGTGCTGAGATTTAAAGGCAGAGTTCTAGAGAGAAATGAGAACTGCCTGCTACATCTGGATCCATGTAGCTCCTGCTACAGAGTACAAATATTCAAAACCATGAATCTCAAAAAATCCCATAAGTTATATCACTATTACAAAATGCAATTTTGTAGAAACATCTATTTTATGTGACAGTATCCTTAAAGCTCATAAAATATTTGCATTGCGGGCAGACATTTTTTTGAAAACTGAAACTAACTTCATAACTCTGAGCAACCTTCTGGTAGGAAGGAAGTAAAACATCTAACTTTAGGACAAAACATCTGCCCTGTCCTTATCCCGAGGGAAAGCTTTCTTCCTAGCCAAGTGTTCTTCACAGGAACACACTAAAAGCTGTGAGTTCTTAAAAGTCCAACACATCTCACTGCACCACATCCATGCTGCAATGGTCTAGAGAAAAGATCAAAGGAGTTATGAGACTAGAAAATCTAACCTGAAAGAAACACATAGCAGCTTTAATGTGCTTATGAAAGGGTGCAAATGAGGGAAAAGGATGGTTCAATAGAGAACACAAGGAAATCTGAATCTCTGAGTTCCAATATTAACTCCATTACTATCACAGCATGTGGTCAAGTCATTGTTGTTCAGTTGCTAAGTCATGTCTGATTCTTTGCAACCCCATGGACTGCACCATGCCAGGCTTCCCTGTCCTTCACTATCTCCTGGCATTTGCTCAAACTCATATCCATTGAGTCAATGATGACATCCAACTGTCTCGTCCTCTGTCATCCCTTTCTCCTCCTGCCTTCAATCTTTCCCAGCATCAGGGTCTTTTCCAATGAGTAGGCTGTTCGCATGAGGTGGCCAAAGTATTGGAGCTTCAGCTTCAGTATCAGTCCTTCCAATGAGTATTCACCATTGATTTCCTTTAGGATTGACTGATCTGATCTCCTAACAGTCCAAGGGACTCTCAAGAGTCTTCTCCAGCATCCAGTCATCATCAGTGTTAAAAACTTTCACCAATTAATTAAGGACACACACAAAGAAGGTATGAAACACTGCCATGAAAATGATTTCAGATATTTCCCATCTTAAATGCCTTCCAGGTCTTGATATAACATCCTCATTCTTTCTATGACTACTGAAAACTTTGAAAAAGCTGAGCTTTCATACTTTTCTCAAAAACTAAGACTGGAAGACAATGTTCTCTAAAAGCCTTTTCTTAACTACAATCACCACTACCCCTGTCTATACTCTCATCCTGTGTTATTTGCTTCATACCACTTCAGTTCAGTTCAATCATTCAGTTGTGTCTGACTCTACAACCCCATGGACTGCAGCACGCCAGGCTTCCCTGTTCATCACCAATTCCCGGAGCTCACTCAAACTCATGTCCATCGAGTTGGTGATACCATCCAACCATCTCATCCTCTGTTGTCCCCTTCTCCTCCCACCTTCAATCTTTCCCAGCATCAGGGTCTTTTTCAGTGAGTGAGTTATTCGTATCAGGTGGCCAAAGTATTGGAGTTTCAGCTTCAGCATCAGTCCTTTAAATGAATATTCAAGACTGATTTTCTTTAGGATCGACTGATTGGATCTCTCTGCAGTCCAAGGGACTCTCAAGAGTCTTCTCCAACACCACAGTTCAAAAGCATCAATTCTTGGGCACTCAGCTTTCTTTATAGTCCAACTCTCACATTCATTCATGGCTACTGGAAAAATCATAGCTTTGACTAATGGACCTTTGTTGGCAAAGTAATGTCTCTGCTTTTTAATATGCTGTCTAGGTTTTTCATAGCTCATTGTCTAAAATTATATATATATATATATATATATATTTCTCTTTGTTTATTGTTTAGCCTATAAACACCATTAGAGACAATACTTTCTTGTTTGCTGTTATATCTCCAGCATTTGGAAGCCATGCCTAGCCTAGCAATAGTAGGGACTAAATAAATATAGACTGAATAAACGAATGAGAAAGACTGAGACAAAAATGAAACAACTGTTGCATAACCCAATTTTTGTCTCATGAAATGTAAACCCCCTCCTACCAGAAAGAAAACTGAAAACTGTCCCTCTCCATCATCCCTTTACTCAGAGACTATATATAAACCAAAGAGCAAAATGGACAATTGACCTTAGACAAAACTGCTGATTTTTAAAACAGCAAAGTGCTACTGAACTACCCACATACTCCTAACCCCTACTCTACCTCCTCCCTCACCCTCACCTCCACCCTTACACAACATATTCCTACCTGCCAGGGTTATGAACTCCCAGAAAAAATCCAGGCAGAAAATCAGAGAGGCCTAAAAATGGCTCATTGCTCTAAAATAATATTTCTCACAAATGAACTTTAGCAAGCAAAGCAAGACAGGAAGAGCCCTGTCACAGTGCAAGAGGAGAGCTGTGGTTTCTGTTGTTGTCTGTTGTTTCTGTTGTCCCTGTTGTCTCAGAGCATCAGAGAACTAAGCACTGGGACGGGACACAGTTATGTCCAGCAGAGCTGCCCCATATAAATACCTACGGACACAGAACTGGGCTACATTCATCAACTGGCCTTACTGCTTTAAATCTAAGAGCTAAGATTGACACCTAGACCCAAGAAGCAGGTCCAGTAGTAGAAACTAATAGGAAAACAACAATACCATGGAATCTATTTTTTGTTTAATTTATGTTTTGACCACACCACAAAACATGTGGGGCCTCAATTCCCCAGTCAGTTATCGAACCCACACCCTCAACAGCAGAAGTGCAGGGCTGACCACTAGAACACCAGAGAAGTCCCCTAGAATCTATTTTTTTTAAATTCAACAACAACAAAATTATCTTAAAGATTCAGGGGATGGGCAGACTTCTGAAAATAATTTTCTAGAGAAACCAAGATAACATTCGAAAAAACTTTTGACAATAGGATGTAACATCTGAAAGTCTAAGAATATGTTGAGATGAAATGAAAAAATAAAGAGATTAAAGGAGAAGCAACTAAAAAAAAAAAAAGACTGAAATGAAAATGAAAATATGAGGAGGTAAGGAAGCTAACAAGGCACTGAGCATTAAATGTACATTACTGTGGAATTTGCTCTGGAAAAAATACATACATTTGTGATAGAAAGCACAAAGTTGAGAAGTTCTTCCACAACATGAAGAACAGTGGAGACAGGGCAAGACATACTAGATGTAGAGGAGGAAGAACGAAACTCCAAACTAAGAACTATAGATGGACCCTAAGAAGAAATCATAATTAGTACAAATGAAATAAATCAAGGAAAATACCTATTTAGATGAAATGTATACATATTTAAAGAACTCCTCATACACCAAAGTTAATAAGTAAATATATCCTGGCACATTTTTAAACTATAATTTTAAAAAATCCAACAATCATTTAGGCAAAGAAACAAGTTAACTACAAATAAATACAGAAATATACAATAATTATACAAATAAATATACATTGTTAGGCAATGGAGAAATGGTTACAACGTTTTAAGAGAAACAGTTTTATAATCAACTGAGATGAATATCAGACCCCAACCCCTCCCATGAACAGAAGGCTCCCCCAGAAGGAATGCTCCATGGTGCCTTAACCACAATGTCAAATTTATGAAACTCTAAAAACAGAAAAGATGTTCTTGTAAATCATTTGGTGGCAAAGTGATGTGAAATTATTTATAGGGTTTTTTTAATTCCTCAAGTGTTAATATTCATCATTTTGTTGCATAAACATTAATAAATTGGACTACAGCTTATTGCCACATACTCTGCTTGAATATTATATGATATGCAATATTCATCCTTTCTAAAATTCAAAATATTTTGAAATTCCAGAACACATTGAAGGGTTTCAAGTAAGAGATCATGGAACTTGAGTAGATTAACTCACCCAGAAGGCTCACTTTCTTATATTATAGTAACCCTGACCAGTTTATTTCGGAGAAGGCAATGGCACCCCTCCAGTACTCTTGCCTAGAAAATCCCTGGTAGGCTGCAGTCCATGGAGTCACTAAGAGTCGGGCACGACTGAGCAACTTCACTTTCACTTTTCACTTTCACGCATTGGAGAAGGAAACGGCAACCCACTCCAGTGTTCTTGCCTGGAGAATCCCAGGGATGGCAGAGCCTGGTGGGCTGCCGTCTATGGGGTCGCACAGAGTCAGACACAGCTGAAGTGACTTAGCAGCAGCAGACCAGTTTATTTATCAATAACATACTGTACCTCTCTGGACACACTGACAGACAACTGATTTTTTTTCTACAATCTCCCCTGGGCTCTAAATTTTAGAAGACACGCATGAGGAGGAGGAATCATGCCTGAATCTCCTTCCCAAATATATCTAAACTACCTGCCCACGGTGAAAGCTGGAGAAGCAGTACTTGCACCCTTCAAAGTGATGAAACTTTCCATCCCCAAGACTCATCTCCAACTGCTTTCCTCCAGGCATATGGATTGAACCTGAATCTCCCATACTGTAGTCAGATTCTTTACCCTCTGAACCACCAGGGAAGTCCCATATTTATTCCATCTTTAAACAAGTACTATTCTATCCAACCCACTAAGAGCCTATCCTTTACCTTGAACTCTAGACTTCTGAGCCTAGGGAAATGTCAGGCTTAACATAAGAGGTTGTATAGTCCTGACGCAGCTGTGTTCAGGTACCTGAACAGTCTAGAGCATCATTCAGTGAAATTGTGAACAATCTACATTACACTGAAGTTTTTCTAAGATTTGCTCCAATGATGGAAAGGATCAGATTAAGCTTTCCCTTTACTTCTGAAGCTGATTCACAGCTGAGTCACAAAACAAGCCCTCTCTATTTTGATTCTCAGAGCTCTTACTAGGCTCTCCCTCCAGACCTGTTGACTCTGACTTGCTTATTCTCTATCATACAATATCACACAGAGTTATTATTTTAGCTTCTTCTCATCACTTCAGGGGCTTCCCTGGTGGCTCAGATGGTAAAGAATCTGCCTGCAAAGTGGGAGACCCAGATTTGATCCCTGAATTGGGAAGATCCCCTGGAGAAGGGAATGGCAACCCACTCCAGTATTCTTGCCTGGAGAATTCCATGGACAGAAGCCTGGCAGGCTACAGTCCATGGGGTTGCAAGGAGTCAGACATTACTAGGTGACTTTCACTTTCACTTCAGCAGATTCATCTTTTGTTGTTTATCCAGAGCCTTTCATTATATACCTCAGACGTTTTAAAACCTCTCCTCAACCAGAATACAAAATTTGACTTGCCTGTGTTCAGTGTCCCATAGCCACAGACAAGCCCTAATGTATCTGTCAAGATCAGCAAATGTACTAGGAAAAAAAAAAAAATTAGGGTTGAACAAGGTAACAGTTTGTTTACATCAGTTATGAGAAGTCCATAATATCTAGTTAAGACTATTAATGGCTTTTCCACGGTCAAGCATCCTGTCTTCATGGTCTACTAACTAAAACATATTCTTAAGCCATCCCATAGACAAAAGCTGCTAGAACCATAGCTTTGACATATACCTTCCAGGCAACAGGAAAGAAGGTAATAGAGACATGCTTCTCAGCCGAGGCAGCTCCTGAAGATGTTCTGAAAGCCTCATTCAAAGCTCAATGCTTGCTTCTCGTTCCAGCTCACCTACATAGATTCACCCAGCCACAGAGAAGGTTAGCTTTAATTTGGCCAGCTGCAAAAGTTACACGTACATGCAAACAGACAAACAAGAATTTTGTTCCTTGGAAAAAGGAGAAAATGAATTTAGGTTGGGCAGCTAGCAATCTACCAGGAGTTTCTGCCATAGCTGCCTCAGCCCAGCATGTGATCAGACATCTATCGGCAATAATAAAACACTCATCTCTCAACTTATACCTTATTTAGATTCATACTAAGCAGTAAGAAAATAAAAATAAATTACAATTTTCTTATAATAAATAAGAGGCAAAGGGATATGTTTCAGTAGGTTGGAAAAAGCAGACATGTCTTTTTGATATTTTAATAAGAGCCATAAAAAATGAGGAGTTTGTAGGGGGAAGATCTATTGAAAATGTCCAGGAAAGCTGTACTGGCTGCTTTATTCTTTATCTTTCCCATTATAGGAATTCTGGCCATATCAGTAGTGCCCCAGACTCACCTCTCCCCTACCAACTTGGCAGCACTGACTACTATTACTCATGTTTTTTGCCTTCTTCAATGCAGCCAGTTTCCTCTGTATTTTCCACAGTGGGTATCTGTGCAATATCAGCTGTGTTGCCCAGTCATGATATCTCTTTAAAGCGCTAAGACACTGTTAAATACGTAATAAACACATGCAGGAAACATCTAATCATACAGAACAAATCCCAGAATCCCAAACCATACAGTGTCAGATGGCAACTGGAAAGGAGGAGGCGGCAACTGGAAAGGAAGAGGCGGCCTCTGGGAAATCTCACTCAATTCACATGAATGTGCCGGTTCCCTAATTATCTAGCCCATAGAAGACCCAACACATGCTGGCAGGCAACTTTAAAACATTCTTCGGAAAGAGTATCTGTACATATTTAAAAGTTATTTAATTCATTATATTTTATCCCCAAAACAAATTAATTATATACAATATAAGAAGCAGGAATAAAACCCTCTATTTTAAAAAGAGCTCTACTTATATACACAATGGAAAATTGCTCAGCAATAAAAAAGAAGTGCATTTGAGTTGGTTCTAATGAGGTAGACTAACCTAGAGTCTATTATACAGAGTGAAGTAAGTCAGAAAGAGAAAAACAAATACTGTATGTTGTCACATATATATGGAATCTAGAAAGATGGTCCTGATGACCCTATATGCAGGGCAGCAATAGAGACACATACATAGAGCACAGACCTGCGGACACAGGAGGGAAAGCAGAGGGCTGCACGAATGGGGAGAGTGGCGTGGAAACATGCACACTACCTTATGTAAACAGATAGCCGGTGGGAATTCTCTGTGTGACTCAGGGAGCTCAAACCAGGGCTCTGTAACAACCTAGAGGGGTGGGGTGGGGTGGGGTGGGAGGTGGGAGGCAGGTTCAAGAAGGAGGGGACATATGTATGCCTATGGCTGATTCATATTGATATATGGCAGAAACCAGCACAATACTGTAAAGCAATTATCCTTCAATTAAAAAAAATTTTTTTTATTCTACTTAAAGATTTGGTATACATATATACAGTGAAATATTACTCAGCCATAGAAATGAATGAAATTCTATTTGAAATAATGTGGATGGACCTAGAGAGTATTCTGATTAGGCAAGTAAATAAGACAGAGAAACACAAGTACTGTATATTATTATGTATATGTGGAATCTAGAAAATAAAGCAAACACATATATGTAACAAAACAAACAGACTCAAAGATAGAGAACTGGTGGTTACCAGTGGGGAGAGGGATGGATGTAGGGGCAAGACAGGGGCAGGGGATTAAGTAACACAAACTACAACACAGGGAAACACAGCCAATATTTTGTAGTAACGTTAAATGAAGTGTAATCTATAAAAATACTGAATCACTATATTGTATACCTTAAACTAAAATAAAATTGCAACTGAATCTTTAAAAATTTTATAAAGGACTCTATATTATAAAATTAATCTAACCTATTTTTTTTCTCCACAGATTTGCCTATTTGGGGTCTTTCATATAAATGGAATCTTACAATATGTGGTCTTCTGTGACTGATTTCTTTCACTTGGCATGTTTTCAAGAATTGTATGGTATGTCAGTGACATATCAAAACACTATTTTTAAATCAAAATTTGAAAATACAATAACAATGTAATCATAAGCTGATTTAAAAGAAACTCACCTACAACAAATTTAAGATGATTAAAAAACTTTAATTGAGTACAAACTTCAGGGGAAAGCTAGCAAAAAATACAACAGAAATAATCATTAATTTCAGATACTATAAATTCAAGGCAAAAAGTATTAAATGTAATCAAGAAGCTTTTACCAAAAGTATAACCACAATAAAGATATAAAAGACATAAACTTATGAGCACTGGAACTCAAATTAAACACAATGACCAGAGATAATTACACAACTCTCTCTGCTGCTGCTGCTGCTGCTAAGTCGCTTCAGTCGTGTCCGACTCTGTGCGACGCCATAGACGGCAGCCCACCAGGCTCCCCCGTCCCTGGGATTCTCCAGGCAAGAACACTGGAGTGGGTTGCCATCTCCTTCTCCAATGCATGAAAGTCAAAGTGAAAGTGAAGTCGCTCAGTCGTGTCCGACTCGTAGCGACCTACGGACTGCAGCCCACCAGGCTCCTCCGTCCATGGGATTTTCTAGGCAAGAGTACTGGAGTGGGGTGCCATTGCCTTCTCCACACAACTCTCTCAGCCCCTAACAAATCAAGTGGAGAAGAAGATGTGCTCAAATGTAATGAATAAGACTGAATTTGTAGACAAATATCAAACTTTAGTCCTTCTCAGAGACTCCACTTTGCTTTGGAAAGTGAAACAATTATGAAACAGTCACATTCTAAGCTATAAATTTGATAAATCCCCCAAAACAGAAACCAGACTGACCACATTCTCTGAACACAAAGTGATAAATCTAGATATTAATCTTGAGAGTTTAAACAAAAATAAAAGCCATACAGGAAAAAAGAAAGTAACTTCTCCATATGAATACTAGAGTGAAAAAGAAATCTATAACATATTATTTATAAAATAAAGACAATGAGTACACTATTTCAACAAAACTAAGCTATGTGACAAAACTTATTTGTAGAAGCAAATATAATCATAAATGTTTTGATATAGTCATAAAAAAGTAGAGAATAAAAATAAATTAACTACACAAATAAAACATCTAAATAAATGAGGAAAATGAAAGAAAGATAAAAATTAAATGTAGAAGTTAACTAATAAATAGAGAAATAAATTAGAAAATATATAATAATACTGATATACAAATATAAGATGTGATCTTTAATAAACCAATAAATATATATCATTGGAAATTCTATTCAAGAAAGACAACAAATAAAAATATGATATAAGGATAGAGGCCCAATCAATACAGAAAAGACTTAAAAGCCTAAAAGAATAGCACAAAATATAAAATGTTTGGGATAAGTGATCAAGGTTCTCTGTGGTGACTTGGGTGGGATAGGGGAATTGGGAGGGAGGTGTATATATATACATACACACACACACACACACATAGCTGATTCACTTCGTTGTATGGTGGAAACTAATGCAGTACTGTAAAGCAACTAACAGATTAGATCAGTTCAGTCGCTCAGTCGTGTCCAACTCTTTGTGACCCCATGAATCGCAGCATGCCAGGCCTCCCTGTCCATCACCAACTCCCGGAGTTCGCTCAGACTCATGTCCATCGAGTCAGTGATGCCATCCACCCATCTCATTCTCTGTCGTCCCCTTCTCCTCTTGCCCCCAATCCCTCCCAGCATCAGGGTCTTTTCCAATGAGTCAACTCTTCACATGAGGTGGCCAAAGTACTGGAGTTTCAGCTTTAGCATCATTCCTTCCAAAGAAATCCCAGGGCTGATCTCCTTCAGAATGGACTGGTGGGATCTCCTTGCAGTCCAAGGGACTCTCAAGAGTCTTCTCCAACACCACAGTTCAAAAGCATCAATTCTTTGGCGCTCAGCCTTCTTCACATTCCAACTCTCACATCCATACATGAACACAGGAAAAACCAGAGCCTTGACTAGATGAACTTTGTTGGCAAAGTAATGTCTCTGCTTTTGAATATGCTATCTAGGTTGGTCATAACTTTCCTTCCAAGGAGTAAGCATCTTTTAATTTCATGGCTGCAGTCACCATCTGCAGTGATTTTGGAGCCCCAAAATAAAATCTGACACTGTTTCCACTGTTTCCCCATCTATTTCCCATGAAGTGATGGGACCAGATGCTATGATCTTCAGATCAACATTCAGAAAACGAAGATCATAGCATCTGGTCCCATCACTTCATGGGAGAATGTTGAGCTTTAAGCCAACTTTTTCACTCTCCACTTTCACTTTCATCAAGAGGCTTTTGAGTTCCTCTTCACTTTCTGCCATAAAGGTGGTGTCATCTGCATATCTGAGGTTATTGATATTTCTCCCAGCAATCTTGATTCCAGCTTGTGTTTCTTCCAGCCCAGCATTTCTCATGATGTACTCTGTATATAAGTTAAATAAACAAGGTGACAATATACAGTCTTGACGTACTCCTTTTCCTATTTGGAACCAGTCTGTTGTTCCATGTCCAGTTCTATTATTATTACTGATTCCTAATTTTTTAAAATTTTAATCTACACTTTTACTTTGTTCAGTTCAGTTCAGTCACTCAGTCATGTCTGACTCTTGGCGACCCATGAATTACAGCACGCCAGGCCTCCCTGTCCATCACCAACTCCCGGAGTTCACTCAGACTCACGTCCATCGAGTCAGTGATGCCATCCAGCCATCTCATCCTCTGTTGTCCCCTTCTCCTCTTGCCCCCAATCCCTCCCAGCATCAGAGTCTTTTCCAATGAGTCAACTCTTTGCATGAGGTGGCCAAAGTACTGGAGTTTCAGCTTTAGCAGCTGGCTCTTAATTTCCCTAAAACTAAAAATGTCATGTTTTCTTCAATGCAAGTAATTAAAAATTATTTTGTTTTGCGAAAAAAGAGGAGAACTTCTCAACATAATAATGTCTATCCAAACCAAAAGTTCAGCACATGCTTAGTCGTGAAATACTAGAAGCATTCTCATTAAAATCTTAAATAAAATAGGAAAGTATGCTTTGCTCCCTTATTACACAACATTGTTCTAAAAATACTGGCCAATAAAATGAAGCATGAAATAAAAATGAGACAAAGATATTGAAAAGAAACCAAATTATCAACTGTAAATTTCATAAAATTAATGGGCAAACTCAATAAATAGCAGATAAAATTACATATCCAAACATTAATATCATTGCTCTATATCAGAGATAAATAGGTACAATTTATAATGAGAAAACAGTTTCCTGTCCTAATAGCAGCAAACATACTTTTCAATACCTAGGAATGACGATAATAATAACATGCATCATGGATAACATTTACTGAGCTTCCACAGAGATAGAGAAGGAATGGCCAGAGAAACAGGATTTGGGGAGTTCTATTTTAGGACTTTTTTTTTCTTTCAAATTAGAAGAGTCATAAGCAGGTGTATAAGCCAACAGGGAGGATTTCCTTGAGAACAAAATTTTTAAGGGTAATTGGGAGAGAACGGTGTGTTGTTAAATTCACTTAAGTAAACAAGTTAATTTATGAATGTATTGGCCAAGTTCCCTATCCACATTAGACATTTTACTAACAACTGTTCTTTCTTCTCCCTGACCTGACCTTGTGCTGTGGTGAATTACAGTCATGGAAATACCATTTCCCTGTTTGTCTAACTGTGGGAAAATCAAGAACAAAAGAAAGAAATTACTTTGACCTGATCTCCATCAAAAGAATAATCAGTGTAATTGAAACACATATCCTGATAATCATAATAATTTGTCTTTTAAAGATGAAAGTAATATAATACTTTGATCATGCAGATAGTTGCTTCAGTTCTTCATTGCATACTGCTAGCGTGAACTTGGTCAAAATAAAATCTATAGTCCATAATTATAATTTTATTTGCACAATTATACAGGAAAGAGAGCTGGTAGGAATTTTGTTTTGAAACTGTTCTCTTTTCCACTTTCCTGGCATTGTTTCCACATGTATTTTATCTTGAATATCGAAAATAACCATGGTAGATATGGGTGTATCAAATCAGTCCCACCACACAATGTGGTCTATGTAAATGTGAGTTTGGATCATATTGAATCACTTCTGTCTTGGCTCCATAGAAATGGGAAGAATCAAGATTTTGCTAGATTTAAAAAAAAAGCAAAACACTGTTTATTAAGTATTCAGGTTCCCAGCCACTAAGTTATTAGCAGTGAGATCTGTACAGATCTAAAACCATAGAGATTAGAATATTTCTTTTTATTTTTAGAAGAAAAAAATGAATTCTTATATTTAAGACAGGCTGTTGAGCTCTTTTTCTCTTCTTGTTCTGTTTATTCCTTTAATCAGTCACCTTTTTACAGCTTTTCTCTTTTCAGCACTAATTATGAAAGTGAAGAAGGGATCACATTTTAAGGCACCAAGCTACAAAAGATAATCTCTAAAGGCGGTGTTTTTCTATAATGGATTAAATTAACAAATGGAGCCCTTCAGACTATTTTGAATGATGACACTAATCTAGGCTTAACTCAAGATCCATTGGGGAAAAGCATACATTGATTCTTTCCATAGGCAGCTTGAAGCAACCCAAACTTAGAAGATAATCACAAGCCAGGTTTCCAGAGAGAACATCTGAGATGGAGGTTCATGTGGGGGACTGCCGGGGTCCAGGCCCGGTGGATCCAGGGAATTCGAAGCGGGGACGGCGTCGGCGAAGATCAGGAAACAATAGCTTAATTAAACGTTAATTAAGGATATAAAGAGTGGTTAAATAAGGATAGCTCAGTGAGAAAATTTAGTGGAGAAAAGAGGCTGAATAATTCAGCCAGAAGGTGAGAGAAAGAATGACATGGGGAGACCAAGCTTCGGTGTACAAGGCCCGCACTTTATTTTGCAAGGTAGTTTTTATACCTTAAGTTATGCATAGAGGATAATGGGGGAAGGGGTAGAGTCATGCAGTAAGCCAGGCTTTCTTCCTGCAAACTTATCATATGCAAATTTTAGGTGATTTGCATCATCTTCTGGCCCGGAGGCCTGTTAACATTTTAAGACCCTTTCTTCAGAAAACTTATTTTTCTCCAACGGTGATTAGCCACCCTCCAAAAGCATTAGATAAAGTTGCATTCCTATAGGGCAAAGGTGTGGTGGGCTATAACAAGAGAAAGAATTAACTCAAGGGTCCAAGGTTACAAACATTAAAGCTACTACTTACATTCCTGAATGTAATCAATACACTGCCAGGGACACAGTATGTAAGGGATATGGAAACTTAGCAGCAAACATTGGCCCAACAAGTGAAAAACCCTTCACCAATACAATTTCTAATCAATCTTTTAACTGCTCAAAGGAATCTGTATTTAGACAGTTTAGAACATCTCATGCCTCTCACAGTTGGGAGGCTCTGAGCAATCACATGTGGCCAGAAAAACCTATTCAGGCAGGCTAGAGGATTTCCAAAGGAGTTTGTAGGTTGAAACACTATCACACCCAGGAACTTTATTAACTGGAGCTGTAAGTTAACTCTTCTTTCAGAGAGAGGTAGTTGGGGACAGCCCCCCGTAAAGTCAGAGGTGTAGGTGAGAGCACAAAGCAGAAAGTAAGCAGACTCTGGTTTTTGGGGTAGATGCTCGAGAATTTCCAGGGGGACTCCTGAGGCTCGATCCCGCCTTTGCGTATGCCAAGCCTCCTTCCTCATGACCTTTGCCATGGGCGGAGCTTCTCAAGCCGGCTCCCGGCAGGGGACAATTATTGAGGTGTGCTCTCAGGATCAACACTTGCAGAGGAGTGAAAAAAGCAGGATTGGGCAGACAAAGAAGATAAACTTACAGCAATCTCAACAATGTTGTTCAGATGCTAAGTCACGTCCAACTTTTTGCAACCCCATGAACTGCAGCACGCCAGGCTTTCCTGTCCTTCACTATCTTCTGGAGTTTGCTCAAAAACATGTCCACTGAATCAGTGATGCCATTCAACCATCTCATCCTCTGTCGCCCCCTTTCCCTCCTGCCCTCAATCCTTTCTAGCATCAGGGTCTTTTCCAAACTCTTTGCATCAGGTGGCCAAAGTATTGGAGCTTCAGCTTCAAGCATCAGTCCTTCCAATGAATATTCAGGACTGATTTCCTTTTGGATTGTCTAGTTTGATCTCCTTGCTGCCCAAGGAACTCTCAAGAGTCCTCCAGCACCACAATTCAAATGCATCAATTCTTCGACACTCAGCCTTCTTTATGGTCCAGTTCTTATATCTGTACATGACTTTTGGAAAACCATAGCTTTGACTATATGAACCTTTGCCAGCAAAGTGATGTCTCTTCTTTTTAGTATGCTGTCTAGGTTTACTGCAGCTTTTCTTTCAAGGAGCAAGTATGTTTTAATTCCGTGGCTGCAGTCACCATCTGCAGTGATTTTGCAGCCTAAGAAAATAAAATCTCAACAAAAGCCTCAGCTAATCCCATAAGAAGCTTTGGAGCTGGAATGACCCTTTGAGGTTGTCCTGTGTTGGGAGGGACAGGACAATCTTAGATAGCTTTCTATATAGCTTTTATATAGGTATAAAGCTCTATTTCCACATGGACCAATCTTTGGATGTGGGATGTCTTCCCCAATAGGAAGAGAGGGTGACCATGATGAATACAGCTCTCTTCAGCCAAGGGTTAGGTGAGACTCAGGTGAGGGCTGTTGGCTACTAACATTCCCAGAAATTGGTAAAAAATGAATGTTTTAGTCCTGAGGAGAGGGATTTGGACAGCATAATACAGTATCTACCCCACAGAAACAGCAGAAAACAACATTTTTTAAATCTAAAGCTTCTAACCAAGAGGCATATCACAGAGGTTACTGGGCTGAAAGTCAAAGGAATATGTTATCTTGTCACTTCCACTAAAAAAAATCTTAGCAGCTTTTGGAAAGTCACTTTTCCTCCTTGTTTTCAGCTGTAAAATCAGATGACAAGAGAATCACCTATGGTCTCTTCTACTTTGACAACCCTAATTTGGGTGCCTTAATTTTCAGCAAAATCAAGACGAAAGGATTTCAAATATAGTCATGCTTCATAAAAAGTTCAGTTTCACTTAGATTTTAAAGTCTTGGATTCTATTATTTCCCAGTCAAATTAGATCCCAGAACTCCAAAGCAATTTTCAAGTCTCTTTGATAGTATTAACAAGGGTACCTTTCAACCAAATCTAAGAGCAAAATTTAAGTCCCAGAAGAGGAAGAATGAAGATGATTGATCATAGAATTCTAGTGCTGAGGCTAGAATCCCAGGCTGATGGATTCAAACTGGGAATTCAAAGGAACTTCTTTAACCCCAACTCCATCATCATCCATTTTTCCAAAGAAATAAAACTGCAGTAAACCCTTAATGAAAGTGATTATCCTTATAAAACCAAGTTGTGCTGTTTCTTCTACTGAGAAGTGGAATAGCCCACACTACCTCCTTTATTATCTTCTGTCCCTCTTTGAAAAGGTCATTGGCTACATCTGGGGTCTCCATTAGAACAGTCAATTGATAGATAAAGAAAAGTCATCTGCCCTTCCAAATGTATGAAAGTCAGCCATCTTTATTTGGACACTTTAATATAATCGTCCGGGAGAGGTACAAAAAACTCCTAAAATGACTACATTGGATTTACTGTCTCACTCTATTAGGACTTGTGTAGGATCTTTGTCCCTTAGAGGAACAAAGTAGAGAGAACTAAAAATAGAAGACATTGATCTTTTCCTGGCACTAAGCTTCATGAAGAATTGCTTTCTGCAAAAGGGCAGCTTTTATTTCATCTATTTAAGTATTCCACATCATATGTGCAACATAGTGTTTTCTTTAATGTATTCCATTCCTACTTCTGCCTTTTATTTTGTCAACAGCAACTTTAATGTTAATGATTCATACCAAAAAGAGGAGGCTGAAAATACATAGTTCAGAATGAAATGACTCCTCTTTTTGTCACAGACAGGAAGCTAACTTCAACTGATGTTAAGCTGTCACTGAGCATGACAACAAAAAATCCAAGAAAGACGTTGATTTTAACAGAACTTGTTTACTGTTTACACTATGAAAGCCCATTTTTGGTTATTTCAAACAATTTTCCGGTATAATACACTGACATATTTCCTGCTGTTTTCATCAGGCATATGTTTTCATTTTCTACTAGAACGTTTCCATGTACTTGTATATGATTATACCCCAATTTCTGTATAACTCTTCAAATATGTAATGATAAGACTGCATTTTTGTACTAAGAAGGGAATTCTAAGTCTTATTCAACAAAAGCCAAACTGGTTAGTGCATCCTATCAAGTTTTCAAAGCTAAGAAAGGCTATAGAAATAGTCCTTAACAATTCATAACTAACAGAGAATACCAACAATAAATTATTGCTGACATTTGTCCCACCTAAATGCATACCTACTTTGTTTTTCATTCAACACATTAAGCTGATTCTCGCCAAAAGTAAACTACTGAACAAGCCAGCTTCCTGGACTGTGGGGTCCATTTGCAATATGTCACACCCCCACCTGGGTCTCCCTACTCCGAACATCCTCAAGGGGCTGCCTTGAGGTCTGCATACTTTCATCACAGCCAGAGAAATATTTCTGGAATAACACAGGCCGTGAACACAGAACACAGAAATGTGACGTTTTGGTATAAAAATATTTTTGCTAAGAGAAAAAGGAGATAAACTGGTTGACAGGGCAGAAATGAGGTTTCTATAATTCAGCCTTGAGAGACAGACAGAGAGAGATCAAGTTCTCCTAAAAATACCCGTAGACCTGGAGACTGCCTGGTGAGGAACGTAGGTGGAGTCTAGACAGGGTGCCAGCTGTCTTTGCCATGCAGTGACTGGAGTGGGCCGAACTCTCTGAGCCTGTGGATCAGAATTAGGATAGAAAACACTTGGGACTCAAGGAGCCAGCTGTACTTTGAAATAAGCAGAACCAACTCTGGCTTCCTGTCCAAAACATGAAGCTGCACTGCATCTGCGAAGTCAAGACTAAACCAGGAAGGGGAATAAACAAACTCCTACTGTTGCGGGTTAAATCATACCACCACCGCCCCCACCAAAAGATACACTGAAATCTTAGCTCTTAGTGCCCGTGAATGCTACTGTATTTCCATCTAGGGTCTTTCCAGATGTAATCAAGTTAAGATCCACGTGAGGCAAGGAAGGATCCTCTCGTAGGTTGTTTAAGAGAGAGTATGGCCCTACCAACATCATGATTTCAGAATTACCACCTTCAAAGCTGTGATAAAGTTCTATTGTTTTAAGCCACCAAGATTGTCGTAATTAGTTATGACAGCACTAGAAAACTAACAGGCATGCCTTATGAATGGGAACAAGGGGAAGAGATGGCCCTGCACTGAGGGAATTAGAGAAAGAGCCATGAGGCAAGCAACATTTTTGAACTGTATCTTAACAATCAGATATGATTTCAGTAAGTGGAGATGACAGAGGACAACCCAGGACACAAATACTGTGTGAGGGGAACGGTAGGAAAAGGCCAGTCATGTTTGGGAAACACAGGAAGTCCAATTTGAGCATGACACAGAGTGCATATGGAATAGAGGGAGGTCAGACTGCAGTGTGAGCTGAAGCCATACTGAGCAGAGCAGTCTAAGGAGCTCAGACTTAACCCATAACTAATAAACAGCTATTGAATTCCTTTTGGCAACAAGTAACTTTATCAGAGCCAAGCTTAAGAAGATTAATCTGCCAGTGTGTGTAGCATGGCTTGGGGAAAGGAAAGAGAAAAAAGGGTGAATACCAGTTAGGAAGTTACTGTAGTACTCCAAGCAATAATGATAACAATACAAAATTGAGTAGAGGCAAAAAATGAAAAAAAAAACAGAAGTATACACTGTCAGGATAGAACTGAAAGTTCTAAACACCTGATTGTACATAGGGATGAAAAGAATAAATGAAAAATAACTGAGCCTGGGTGACTCAGAGGAGAGGGGCATCTTTAATAATGATAGTTAAGTTGGAGGGAGGTGGATTTAGGGAAAATATGAGTTTGAGAAGCTGGTTTATGCCAGGTTAAACTGAATTCTTGCCTGCTATGCAACAAGGCTGCATTTTTGCTTGAGAAGTCTCAGGGCCTGTTCCTATCTCAGCCCAAGGTATATACCACTGAGCTGATAGCTGAGGGGAAGATGAAGGAGAAAATGAGAGTAAGTTCAGTTCAGTTCCATTGCCCAGTCATGTCTGACTCTTTGTGACCCCATGGATTGCAGCACGCCAGGCCTGCCTGTCCATCACCAACTCCTGGAGTTCACTCAAACTCACGTCCATCAAGTCGGTGATGCCATCCAGCCATCTCATCCTCTGTCGTCCCCTTTTCCTCCTGCCCCCAATCCCTCTCAGGATCAGAGTCTTTTCCAAAGAGTCAACTCTTCGCATGAGGTGGCCAAAGTATTAGAGTTTCAGCTTTAGCATGAAACTCCAAAGAACACCCAGGACTGATCTCCTTTAGAATGGACTGGTTGGATCTCCTTGCAGTCCAAGGGACTCTCAAGAGTCTTCTCCAACACCACAGTTCAAAAGCATCAATTCTTCCGCACTCAGCCTTCTTCACAGTCCAACTCTCACATCCATACATGACCACTGGAAAAACCATAGCCTTGACTAGACGGGCCTTTGTTGGCAAAGTAATGTCTCTGCTTCTGAATATGCTATCTAGGTTGGTCATAACTTTCCTTCCAAGGAGGAAGCGTCTTTTAATTTCATGGCTGCAGTCACCATCTGCAGTGATTTTGGAGCCCCCCAAAATAAAGTCTGACACTGTTTCCACTGTTTCCCCATCTATTTCCCAAAATGAGGGTGGGGAGACTCAAAACATACTTGGTGACATCTCAACAGGGCACATGTATAGATCTCCTGAGGAATCAGAAAGTACCATGATGCAAGGTTGAATAAGCTACGAGCCACAGTCTTCACTGGGACACAGGCCAAACTTTTTCTCCAGCTCATCTGTCCTGGGAAATCCTGGAGAAGGGCAGAGATGTCTGCAATGGAAAATAGATCAAGGACTGATAGGGGGCCTACAGGTTACTGCTCCTTTTGGTTCAAAGGGGAAAATAAACTTTGTGTAAATCCTCAAGTGCACATATTTTACTAAGTAGAACCTATAAGGAGAAATACTATCAACACATTAACTTAAAAAAAAGAAATGTGCAAATTTCTAGGTCAACATTAATTAACATTTTTAAAGGTACTAGGGTATCTAGGTATAAACATTAAATTTGGAAAACTAGAAGTATCCCATTTGAATGTTCTTATTCTGAACCTCAAAAAATTGAATTATCCATTATTAAATTAATATAGATACAGAAATTACTAACCAGAAGAAGACTGTATTACAGATTATGTTAAAGGAAAAGTGTAGCCTCCTTCATTTAATAGCATCTACTGTAGACCAGACACTGTTTGGCACTGGTCTGAGCAAAAAAAATACATGACCCAAAACCTATGGCTGCTTCATGTTGATGTTTGATAGAAACCAGCACAATACTGTAAAGAAATTATCCTTCAATTAAAAATAAATAAATTTTTTTAAGTTAAAAAAAAATACATGACCCATACTCATGTGGAGATTATAGACAAAAATATAAGGAAACCAACAAATAAGTAGGTGAAGTAAAACAAAAGATGCTATGGCAGAAAATAATGAGTAGAGGACATCCACTTTAGATAGGGTGGGCATGAAAGCCTTCTCTGAGGAGAAGCTCTGATGTTTAAGCTGAGATCTCAAGATGAGAAACAGTCAACCTTTATAAGAACTGAGACAATGCTTCTGCAAAATGAAGGGTTAAAAGACCCGAAAACAAGAAAGCCCTAAGCATGTTCAAGGAACTGAAGGTAAAGACCACTCCATGTGATGCAAAGGTAGGGAAGACAAGAAAGGCACGAGATGAGACTGTGAGGAACAGCAGGGGCAGGCTGAGCAAGAACTGGGGACTATTTCTGAGCACAATGGGAAACAGGATCTAATTTTCTTACTTAAAATTTTATCTTTTTTGCTGCATAGAGAATAAATAGCACAGAGCTTGGCAAACTCCAGATGCTCAGTAAGTGGCAAGAATAGAAGATAGAAGACATAGCAGGAGGCTCTTTGAATAATCCATCCGAGAAATTAGGAGATGGATATAGTCAAGAGATATCTAAGACAAAACTAACAGGAACTAAGGGCAGATTGGGAGTACAGAGGTGATGAAGAGGGAGGAATCGAGAATAACTCCCCACGTGATGACTTTTCCACGTCCTTATTCTAGGAAACGGCAAAATCTTCAACCACAACCGCAAGAGAAAGGACGTCAAATGTGCTCTTCATGACTCAGGGCTCCTGCGATGATCTCATTTCACCTGTAGGAACATACAGTGTGATTAAGAGGAGAATTTGAAAACAAAGGGTAACTCAGGCCTCTGACGATGGAGAGTTTCAATCTTGGGTCTGCAATTAGCTCCCCACTACTCTTAGGAAGTGCTTACTTTTTCTCCGTATCAGCAAAATAACATGTCTACAACAGCATCAACAAAACCAACCACCAAGGCAGACAGACAAGTATTGATTTGCTTTCCCAAGGACCCAGGGTTTCAGTGAATCAGATTTCTAGAAAACTAACCGTTTCTTAAGTACAACAAAGTTTTACAACTAAACTGTGAAACTCAGATGAGCTCTTTCTCTCTAGGCCTTGGTGGTTTGCAGGTGGTGGGGGTAGGGGGTTAAATTTTTCACCTGTCAAGGGGCATATTTCTTTTCCTTTTCTCTCTTTTGCAAAAATAATGAAAGGAAAAAAGATTCACACCAGGAGTGAAACCTCCAAACCCTCTCTATTCACTCTCCATGATAGCACTGCATACATCCTCCGTACATTTTTCATAAAAACATACTGAAACAGGTATACATGTATAAAGTTTCTTGGCTATTTATTTGTACAGAAATGGTTTTTTCTTATACATGTTATTCCAAAATTTACTTTTACTGGCTTTGTGTATATATAATGGATATAAAGATCAGAAACTTAGGACAGATTCATTCTTTTTAACAGTCGAATAATAAATCATAGTATGGATGAAATCATACAATTTCAGGTTACTTTCAGATTTTTGCTTCTACATAATACATCAATAAACATTTTACATACTGCAGTTTTTATTTCAATGAAATAGATTTTCAAAAATGGAGCTCATCAGTAAAAGAGTCCATGTATTCTTTATTTTTAGACATACAGCCCACTTTTCCTAAATGTTATAGAAATGTATAGTTCTACTAGGGAGAAATGAGTGCATATTCTCTCAATAGCTATTGTTACTCTTTAATTTTTGCTGATATGATAGATGGAAAGTAGTATCTCATGACTGCTTTAATTTGTACTTCCCTAACTATTCCTGAGGTTGAATATATCCTCTACTGTATTTATTTTTTTGTTGTTGGCTTGTTTTTTATTTTAATCAATTTGTGGGATACCTTTGAGGGATATGGGCTTCCCTGGTGGCTCAGACGGTAAAGCGTTTGCCTGCAATGTGGGATACCTGGGTCCATCCCTGGGTTGGGAAGATCCCCTGAAGAAGGACATGGCTACCCACTCCAGTACTCTTGCCTGGAAAATCCCATGGATGGAGGAGCCTGGTAGGCTACAGTCCATGTGGTTGCAAAGAGTCAGACACAACTGAGCAACTTCACTTACACTTTCACTTTTGAGGGATATTAACCTTTCATCTGGTAAGTGGCTAACATTCCTCAAAACTCTTGTACTAATCTCTATGTATGAGTTACATACTTACTTCTTAGTCTACGGTTCTCTTTTGCTTATGATATCTTTTGCCATAGAGTTTTTTTTTTTTAATTTTTACATAATTATGCTGGACTACCATGGGGTCGCAAAGAGTCGGACACGACTGAGCGACTGAACTGAACTGAACTGAACCAGTCACCCACCAGAATCTACTGTGCTTTCTTCTTTGACACATGGTTGGACTATACTTTCCTGTTCCCCTGCAGTTAAGTGCAGCCTGGGACTAACTCTCACCAAGCTAACGTCAGCAGAAGCAATATGCTCCTCAGACTGAAGCCTCAAAAAGTAGCCAAGGCCTCGCCAAGCTCTGTTTCTTCTTCCACCAGCTGAAACCTGAATACTACAGCCCAGTTTTAACCATGGAGAGGACAAAATCTTAGGAGGTGACAAAGCCACATATACCACTCAGGGTCCAACTCAGAAACAGAGACCAAGGATAAGTTTAACTTTAAACCAAGGATTATTAAACTCTGATAAACAAATAGCTATAACAAAACACTCTAAGGGACCTAGAGCTGGGAGAGGACATCCAAGTCCAGCTTAGAAAGGGCCCCCTTCCCTAAGGCTGGATTCAGACCTCATTTAGAAATAGAGTTCAACCCACCAGAGACGAGAGAATTTTTCTTGATTGCCCAAGACAGAGCAGGTCTCTGCCACGAGAAGAGCAGGAAGCAGCCCTCCAGAGCACAGGCAGGCACAGGTGATGGGCAACTGGTAGCCTGGTGGCAGAGGCACACAAGTGGAGTGGGCCCAGGGCAGAGGTGTGCACAGGGAATCATGGCACTTCCACAGGCAGGGACCTTTAGAAGCCGGTTTCTGTGTGAAGCAGGTCCCCGGGAAATTATCACCAATCCGATCTGAGTCTGTAAGTGGCCAAGGACCTCTCAGTCTGGTGCACAATTGGGGCAGAACTCTACTGGATGTCCTCATACCCACACTACTGACCTACCAGGCAACCACCAGAAATCACACAGCCCCTTCCCCCAGCCATGTCCATGAAGCACCCTCTGCTGAGAAAGCTTTGTATCTTGCATGCTAGAAAGGAAAGATGCTTAAAGGAATTCTGCTCAATATCACAGAACACGTATTCATGTAAGGTGAATGTGGGGCTTAAAGGCAATAAAGTGATAACTGGCACTCTAGGACTTATCAACTTGGAAAGGGCTTGAGTTCCTGAATGACCACATAGTCCACCCACAGGCCACCACTGCCTGAAACCTATCATGAGGGAGAAATAAGCTTTTGCGGGATTTTTTTTTTTTTTAGTCATTCAGATGGGGAGGCTCTTTGCAATAGCAATTTGGTTTTCTCCTATTTCAGCAATCCGTCTTTTCTTGGCTTCTGGGTTCCTTCCTTGCTGAGGAAGATCCCCTAAATTTCATTTAAAACTATACAGCAGGTGATTATCCAATTAGGGAAAGACTAGTGAAAAGAAAACTAATATGATATGGCCACCTTGGTAGTGTTTGGTTGCCAGCTACTTTCTGATTTAGACAAGCAAAAAGAAGAAAACAAAGACCAAGGAACTTTATCTAAGCATCATGAACACACATCATTCTAGCTCCTTTGAGCAATTCCTGTGAACACTTCCCAAAATACAGACCTAAAGCAGCTGCAGAAAGAGAGGGGTTTAATATAAAAGAGTCATCAGTAATTAGCTCTTCTAGCAGATTGAATGTCTTCACCGTTCTACACAAATGTGTGTTAATTAAACAAGAGGCTGAAGCAGCTGGAAACATGGAAGGTGTAGCTCAGTGCACAGTTCTAGATTGTCTTCTCCCAGAAATGATTCCTCTGGGCTACAACTCAGGCCTAACACTAGGTCTGCCCTGTCATGTGTCATGTGTCCTGTCAAGTTAATTAAAGCCTCCCTACAGTATATTCTCTGTCATCCTCCTTTCCTCTAGCATCATCTTTTTTGGGGAGAAGAGAGCATGGCCTCATAGATAAGGTCAGTCAACACATGTCCATGCTGCGTATGTACATTGTATTGGCTAGCCACCGTGTACTACTCAGTCCCTCAGTCACATCCAACTCCTTGTGACCCCATGGACTGTAGCCCGCCAGGCATCTCTGTCCATGGGATTTTCCCGGCAAGAATACAGCAGTGGGCGGCCATGTCCTCCTCCAGGGTATTTTGCTGACCCAAGGATCAAACCCAGGTCTCCTGCATTGGCAGGTGGATTCTTTACCACTGCACACCTGGGAAGCCCCTGGTCTTGTGCATATTTGGTGTTATATTTATATAAATATATATACTGATATTTCTACTGCATGGCATTTGTATGAGACCAATAAAAGTTTATTAAATTAATAAATATTTCACTTTCACTATATTGCTTGCATCGTATAATGTCAGGACTTTATATTCTTAAAATATTTCACTAAGAGGCGAATAATGTTCCAGTAAAAGAGTGTGCTGGTTTGTATTTTTAGAGCCGCCCTTAACTGTGGTGAGTTATGTCTTGGAGGAGCGCTGCCCTCTGCTGGTATCCTTTTAAAAACAAGCGCAAATTTGGAACGTACCATGTAAGACTGGTCTTCGTTTAAAGTGTGTTTCTAAACCCCCTGGAGTGCTGGACCCCAGAAAACCCCAGAGTCATAAACTATTTACAGAAGGCCAGTAGTGCAGAATATTCACTTTCATTTTAGGCTGTAAAGGATAGGCAGGATATTAAACAAGAAACAAAGACTGGCAAATCTCTTTATAGGTGTTTTATAGAGGCCCTGACTTGCTTTAATATTTGTATCATTTTTAATATGCCAATAATTTTAAGTGGCTTTATGCCAGTCTTGCTGGGACCTATAACTGTACCAAAGAAATATAAAATATTAATGCCACCAAAGTTCCATGATCCTAGCGAAAGAGCTTCAAAGAACTGATGGCCCAATCATTGGTTCTGCAAAACTATAAAATAAGTTTATACTTGAACATACATCAATAATAGATTAAAACAGTATGATGCATACTGTTTGCATCAACAATATGATGCATCAACAATAGATTAAAACAGTATGATGCATACTCTGTGTGTGTGTGTGTGTGTGTGTGTGTGTGTGTGTGTGTGCGCACGCGCGCATGCGCGCACACGTGTTCAGTCGCTCAGTCATGCCCGACCCTGTGATCCCCATGGACTGTAGCCTGCCAGGTTCCCCTGTCCATGGAATTCTCCAGGCAAGAATACTGGAGCGGGTTGTCATTTCCTACTCCATCCAAGTCGGGATCTTCCCAACTCAGGGTTACATATACATAGATACCTAAATGTGATGTATTTCTAATTTGGTAAATACATATTTCATATACACATATGTTTAAGAAGAAAGGTCAGGAATAATATATCAAAATGCTAATGACTGTGATCAGTAGATGGCAAAACTTTCAGCTATTCTTAATTTTTGTGTATATCTGCATTTTTCTAATTTTTTTCTGAAATAATCATGAATTACTGAAATAATGAAAAAATGAAGAGAGGAAAATTCACAGAAAATGTTACCAGGGAAATAGTGAGAGATAAGACCTACATCAAAAATTAAAACTCTCCTACACTACAATACATAAAATAGATAACTAATAAGGATCTAGAATATAGCACAGAGAAATCTACTCAATACTCTGTACTGGCCTATACGGGAAAACAACCTTAAAAAGAGTGGATATATGTACATGTAGAACTGATCCACTTTGCTATACGCCCAAAACTAACACAACAGTGTAGATCAACTATACTCTAATAAAATTTTTTTTTAATTAAAACTTTCCTGCCTAATACAAGTAAAGAGGTATCTTCGGATACAAACATCACTAAGAGAAATAGATCTCTAGCTGTCAGTTATAGGAAGAAAAGTGCTGAGCTCCAGAAAGTTCCCTCTCAGTGAGCAGGCCCTTTGAGGAATGGTTCAGTCCCATTTATACAGCAATTAATCATTAAGTCAGTCTGTTCTTCATTAAGAAGCAGTGAAGTCAGGCCCACGGTTACTCTGGAAATATGGCTTGCTGAGAGACTGCTTGAGTTATTCCAAAAAGAAGCTAAACCAAAGGCACTTGAATATCCTAAGAATGCTCAAGAAAGGGGTAAATGGGATGAACACTTGGCAAAGAAAGCTCAGCAATTTTCTTTTTAATTATTGAGATAAGAAAGGGAGTTTGGTTTCATTTAGCTGTTCAAATAGAAATCTATTTAAATATTTAAACAGAAAAGCCTCCTGATCTACCATCCTGCCCTGCTGTAACAGCTCTGGCCTTTCTACAGAGATAAATTCTATAGTGGATTTGGTTTGGGAAACTTCTATTTTATGGGTTAGAAATTGATTTCAAGAGCCTTCAGCAGAGTAAAACACACACAACTGTGTATTTGCTTTGGGGGTAAGTCCACACTCCCTTGCAGTACAAACTACATCTCCTGCTGGTAAACACTAGGATGTTTGGCGTTTGAATTGCTTCTCTTTTAGAGCTGAGGTTCTGATAATCTCTTTCACAAACCATTAAGGACCCAAACCCTCCCTGAATGCCTCATCTTACTTCCCAGACATCATTCTACACTGTTTTCCTCCATTCTACTTGGGCAAATAAAATTCATCAACATCAAAGCAACAACTATTGGTTATGTGCCTACTTGGCATCCCCAATGAAAATTTACCCTCCCGGGTGGGTCCCTACAACCAGACAACTCCTGCTCTCTTTTCCATAACTAAGCCCATTTCAGAATTTAAAGATGTTTTAAAACTATATATCCTTTAAGAAGAAATTCCATTAAAGGGAGAAAAGGAAGCCTATCACAGCATGTAACTCATCAGCCTTTTTATGCCTCCAGGGTTTTACTCTGCCTAGAATGCCTAGTCCGTGTTTTCATCCAGAAAAGTCCTTTGACCTTGAAGGTCTCACTTGACTGTCAATACCTCAGTCTCCCCTAAAATTGTAATTCTGAATTATTCCCTGGTAATCTTTCCCAATTGTCTTGTACATACTTCAGGCAGAGCTCCCAACGTTGTATTTCAATTTTGTATGTACTTGTCTGTCTTCCCGCTTTGGACTGTGGGTTCCCAGGGAAACAGACTATCTCTCATCATGATATCCCCAGTACCCACTGATCAATAAATAAATACTGAATGAATGAATAAATAAATATAACAACCCCTACAGAATCCAATTTGCTTATATATGTTTACAAGCCCAAAAGAGAGATTAAAAGATCCAAAAAGACAGTATGAGAGCTTTATCTCCACTCTTTTTACAATATGTGATAAAACAGAATTGAACAAGTACTATTTTAATTACTACGTAACAGAGTGGCATTTATTAATATTTCCATAAAGGGTAGTGTGAAAGTAGCAATTTTCACCTCAGGGTTTCTCTTGGGGAGAATCAGCTTTTCAAGAAGAAAAGTAGATTTTCCTTGCAGCTCCAACATCCTTTCACCAAATTCTTTTAAACCAAAACAGCCAGCCAAGAACTGTCTCACTTTTTGTTGCCCCAAAAAACAAGATCTTTTTCCTACTCTGTTGGTGTGCACTTTCCCACACTGCTTTTTTCAGCTGTGTGTGACACAGGTGGCTGAGAAAATCTCAGATGACATGGCTCAATTCAACAGTAAGAGGCTCTGTAAAATTATACACTCCCTATTAATTTAGCCTTTATTTTCTTTAATCACACCTCTTCTTTGGGAAACTTGTTCCCCCATAATCATGAATTGCACTTTCCCCCTAAACTCTTTCCTGTTATTATTCCTAAACACTCCTCACATAAATTTGTTCCCATAACCTTTAAAATTAACCCCTTCATTGGTTAAGTTCAGTTGTGTCTACTTCTGCTGGCCAACAAGCAAGTTGAGAAAGATGTACTCAATCTTTAAAATCCACATGTAGACAAAATGCGTTTCACAAACCAGCACAAAACCATCTACAAACCAAAAGAAACTCCCAGGCTGGTATTTTAGAAAAGAGTCAGGCCATCACTAGTCCCCATCACTTGATCCATTCACCTATGAAGCCATCAGTTCAGTGTATGGAAATACAAAGCAAAAATCACTGTCTTCAAAATTCAGTTAAGAAAAAGCAGCTTAGCCTCTATTAGCTGAGTATTTCAGATGAACATGGGTCAGCCTTTAACAGTAGAAGTAGAAATTTCAGATATAATGTCTTTGCAGCAGCTGGCATCCACCTTGAACAAGTAAATGGGTGCACTTTGTCTATACTGATAACTTCTGGTATGAACTTAAAGGTGTGTTTAATTAATTCACCTCTAAAAGTCTATGGCTAATTTCATCCCTCAGTTTGTACATTTACAATTTTGTTAAACTTAGCAAAATGATCATTTATGTTGGTGCATACTCTAATTCCCAAGGCTGAGAGTTAATATTAATAGCCTCTTGATGTGCTGAGACCTCCTAATGAAATGGTACCCTAAATCAATCTTTTGATGTGCTGATTAGAAAGCAATGTTAATTGACTTATGACTTTATCTATGATAGACACAAGACAAATCTTTTGATGGCATCAAAGAAAGAAAAGACTGTTGAATATGAAATGTCTCTTATTTCCTAAGATAGATGCATAAGAGATTAGCATTTAGTCTGCAAACATGGGTGGATGCACCCTGCCTGTGCAGCTGTGGCAGGCAACTAGACGCTACAGTTCCAATTTGGGATTATTATATAAGGTTGGGGTTTTTTCCAAAGCTGTTTGGGGTTGTGAGTGGAACAGAAATAGCCTATCTTCTGAATTTAGAAGCAGAAAAAATAACAGATGTGCTAAAATATTAAGCATGATGGACAGAATAGCATTAATCTTATTTCTGGGCCTATTTCCCCTTGGAAAATGTCTTCACAAAGAAAGATTCACCCCAGGGACAGTCCGGTCCTCATCGTGTTATTAAAAATTTAGGAGGCTTATGGACAGGTCATGAAACAGTTAGAATACTTGGTGGCAATGTAGGACAGGAGGGTTTGGGGTCTACAACTCATATTAAAGATTTGAAATGCTTTGATTATCATAAATTTAATATATGGTTTGTCAAATTAGCAAAACATTTACTTTTAATAATTCTTGAAGTTAATACTGCAACTACTGTAGCTATGAATAATTTAAATTTGAATTTACATGTTTAATCATTTCTGTCTAAAAAACACTTAGTGGAATGCAATTTCTCTGATTTCCATGTAAATTACCAGTGTTAGTAAATTTACTTGTCACTTAACCCAGTTAAGAATTCACTTAATTACTGAATATTTCTATGTTTTTGTACTAATCATGTGAGCTCTTTTAGAGGAAAAACTTCACAGAGATCTAATACCTAGTTCCTTTGACATATTGGAGTAGAGGCTACTTTTTAAACTCTAACTACCATGAATTATTTAAACAACAACAACAAAAGACTCTCATCTATATTATTTCAAATGTTGTTTTCTTTATGTTTATTATTAATAATATCATTTTAGAAGCTGAATATATTTCCCTTTGTGTTTTGTTCAGAGCATTTGACAGGCTTGTTTTAGATAAGACTTCATTTAATTCATTTGAGATTCCAGTTCTCTAAAGGAAATGGGCCAGAAGGAGGCGAAAGGGAAGCAAAGTAGAACAGTCCTCAGAATTGTGGAACTTGAGATGCTAAAACAACAGGTGGTCAATTATCTTTTAAAGCCTGTAGCTAAGGACAGAGGAGAATAGCTGTGCCCCCAAAGGAGGCCAGCCCAGCCGTCACCAGCAAGTCTTCCTCTCTCAAGAGCTCTGGGCCAAAGGGAAGAATCCTCACAGATATCAGTGACAGCTGAAGACCACATGTAGACCAGACTTGTATGACACATGGGCTGCATCCTATCACCACACTTGTCACTGTGCCACCAGACTGTGCGGTGACTCATTCCTTTATTCACTCAGCACACTCACACTGAGCACAAAGTATATGCAAGGCACCAGTGCTCCAGGCATGGCCAGCCCATGACTCATTAAGTCAGCAATCTGCACAGGCTCAGAGCCCCCCTCAGCCCAGGGAAGAGCACACATTTCCCAAAGCATCAACATCAGACAAAAAAATCCCACACAAAACAGAATCAGAAGACAAAGTTGAAGCTTGTATATGCTGGGTTTCTGGTAAGACCTGTACACTGGCAATTCAACCTTTCATTAAGGTAACCTCTCTTTGATGACTTTCAAAATTTTGGTACATGGATCAGGACTTCTATTTTATGGTTAATTACAAATATACACACACATTGCCTTAAAAAAGTGTACAAAACTATTCTTGTGACCCAGATGAGTTGAAAACCCTTTGTGATTAAACTCCTTAAATCCCCCTATCGGAAGTGCTAAAGCCAGTGTCCTAAGGGGTACAGGAGAGTTATGCTGGGCAAGAGTAGACGTAGGTAATAACACTCAGAGTGACAGAAGGCATCGTCATGGTGTTCACTCAGTAAACATCTTTGTGTCCTTACCCTGTATGGTGGCTCTATGCCATGTATTAGGATATAAGATTAAAACACACAAAACTTAAATTCCTGTCTCAAGCAGCTCACATTCTCTTAGGGCAGGCAGACACATACACACTTACCATAGGATGGAATGGGTATATGACATTTGAACAGGATACTTCAGCACAGGAGCATTATGAAATTGAGCTGGAAACAGTAGAAAAAGAGTCAGAGAAAGTTTCACAAACTAGGTGACAACTGAACTGGTCTTGTCAGACAAGTGGGAGCTTTCTAAGTGAATCAGAGTAGAAAGGATGTTCAAAGTACTGAGACAGCATATTGCGTTTGCAGAACCAGATGTGTCCAAAATAAAGATGTGTCAGGAGATCAGGCTTAAATGGTAAGCAGAGGCCAGATCACAAAGAGCTCTGAATTCATAAATAAGAATCAGTCTGGGTTTATTAATGGTCTAGGAAATCACATGATCAATTTGGATATGGCGCTAGAGTATAAAATCAGGAGTCTTTGGTTTACAGGCTGATTTTAAAGTGGAATACAGTATGTAAATAGAGCTTGTGAGTCAGAAGAGAAACAGGGAAAGTAACCCTTTTGAGCATTTAAGAAGCAGAAAGAGAAATGAGTCCACAGAGGAGTTTTAAAATGAGCAGCCAGAACAGGAAAACACAAGAAGGAGTTTTGAATAGGAAATCTCTAACTATCCAGTAAAGTGGTCAAGTAAAATGGAGGATAAGGGTTCAATGGAATCAGCAAACAGATGGCCACTAGTAAAATAAGAGGGAAGCAGATGCAGGAAGCTGAGGGATTCACACGAGGTGAGGAACTGAAGACAGTTCAGCCATGCTTCACAAGGAAGCATCAACTAGAGGGAAACAGAGAGTCATGAGGTTAGGTTCGTAAGATGAACGAAACATACGCATAGTATTAGGGTGTATTAAGTAAGAGACTCAACATGCAGAAGACTTAAAAGAGGCCACTGCAGGACTGGACAGCCAAAGGCAATGAAAGCAGACAGGATCAGTGGTGGAACTAACCTTGGGCTCTGGAAAAAGGAGGGAGCTAAAAAATATATGCTGAAGAAGACTATTTTGAAAAATTAATGGTAGAAGTGAAGTGTTCATACCTCCTGGCACTGGTAAAGAAAAAGGTCTGGCTTAGGAGGCTGAGAAAAGTCATAAATGCTGGGAAAACTTGATACAGTAAGTAGAAGAGGGAGCTGAGACAGGCACCATGAGGATCACCCAGGGACTGTGTGGGTCAGCTTAGGATTGGACATGCTAACTTTTTATAGTGACATCTAGCCACCATGTTCCTGGTTTCTATCAAGGTTCAGAAGCCCAGGAATAAAACCAGGGAAGACTTTCTGTTGGATTGACCCAGGATTTGACATTGTACAACACATGGGGCAAGAAAACTGAATGTGCTGGCTGTAGAAGTCTAGAAGATTCAGGTGAAAGAGAGGAGAAAGTTAACTCAGCAGGAGGCAAAAGAAAATGTCAAAACATTGGAAATCTCCACAAATCTTCAGGAGCTGAAGATGACGGAACTTGGGAAGTAGGACAGTGGAAAAGAGAAAGGTAGTGGTCCAAAAGCAGATGGGTTCCTAGCGGTGACTGGATCCAAGGTGTAACTGTGAGAGTAAGTTCCACAGCAGAGTGAAGGTACAAACAACAGATCTGTGATAGATTCCAAGTCAGGAGAGTGACGTAAGCTTCCCAGGATTTTATTTATTATGTGCCACACATAACAACTTCATAACAACCCTATGAGGTGGAACTACTATTATCATCCACCTCAGCTTACACTTGGGAGACGGCAGCGGCACCCCACTCCAGTACTCCTGCCTGGAAAATCCCATGGACGGAGGAGCCTGGTAGGCTGCAGTCCATGGGGTCGCTAAGAGTCAGACACGACCGAGCAACTTCCCTTTCACTTTTCACTTTTATGCATTGGAGAAGGAAATGGCAACCCACTCCAGTGTTCTTGCCTGGAGAATCCCAGGGACGGGGGAGCCTGGTGGGCTGCCATCTATGGGGTCGCACAGAGTCGGACACGACTGAAGCGACTTAGCAGCAGCAGCAGCAGCATCTTACACTTGAGGAAACTGAGACACAGAAAGGTTAAGCAACTTGCCAAAGTCACACAGCTATTCTAGCAGGAGCTGGGATTCAAACTGAGGCTGGCTCCAGAGGTCTTGTTCCCAACAGTATACTCTACTGCTTCTCCTAGAATGACAGCAGTTGCCTCTGGGAGCCATGGGCAGCACAGATCAAATCAGAGGTATTTCTGTGAGAAGGGAGAAGGATGCACAGTCATCTAAAACATTAAACACTCTCCATAACACCAAAAGCATCAACCACTGGATTTATTGAGCTTCCACTATGTGCCAGTCTGTGTTATTTTAAAACAACTGATCCTGGCTTAGCCGCTGTAGAGCCAGGATTTCACTTATTCCATATTCGTTCCCTGAAATGTACACAAAAGGTTTTCTGTTATATAAAAAATGATAAACTAAAATGATACCCTGGTGTTCAGCCTACTGGGTAGTAGATTCTTAAGTTAAATGATTCTATAAAAATCTGGGGCTTAAGCAGCCAAATATAATCATCTGAGAAATAACTGAACAATTGCTAGAAGCAAATGGTGCTGCACACACAGGAATAACCAGCTGGTAATCATTTACTTCACAGCCTGTGTGTGTTAGTCAACCCATAGACTGTAGCCCACCAGGCTTCTCTGTCCATGGGATTCTCCAGGCAAGAATACTGGAGTGGGTAGCCATTCCCTTCTCCAGAGGATCTTCCTTACCCAGGAATCAAATCCAGGTCTGCTGCATTGCAGGCAGATTCTTTACCATCTGAGCCACCAGGGAAGCACACTTCACAGCCTACCGATGACAAAACTGAGAAGTTTCTCCTGACACTAGTCAACCTGGCCAACCTAGAATTATTTATATTGCAACATATTAGAACATACCAAGGAGAAATATCTAAAGAGGTCAGACTCATTTTTTAAAGCAAGTTTTAAACACCTTCTAGAACAGTCTGGTTACATGCAAGACCACCTCCTTGCTCAAATATTCAACTACATCATATTGCTTCAATCCATCAGTTTTTCAACATTTATTGGGAATTATACCAAGAATTATGGTTTGACTGGCAGTAGTGCAAAATTTCCTAGTACTTGAGTTATTGGTGGATGTAGGATGTCAATATAATGTTGTAACATGCTTTCTTCAATATTTGTGGCAATAAACTTCAGAATGAACTATGGCATGCCATATTTTTTGTATTAATAGAGGATGAATTCCCCTACAGTTATATTTTATAGCCTCCTTTTAATAAATTACAGTTTCATCAGTCTTCCTCCAAAAATCTTTATAGGAAATATCTTGTCTCTTCCCACCCTCCATCAAGGAATAACAAGGTCAAAATGTAGCAGTGGTAGGCTAAGAAGTTAAAGCTAAAAATTATTATCTTCTGCAGTGTGAATGGTCAAAACTTGCTGATCAGCCACTCGAAAATGCAAACACTGATAATGAAACAGAGTATGGGAAGGAAGAGTAGCTCAGAGAATAAAGACTTCTGTTTGAATTCCTGCTACCAATAACTAGATGTTTGTCTTTGGGTTTGTTACATAATGTTTCTGAGCCAATTCTCTCATTTGTAAAGTAATATCTTCTCCCTATGATTTTTATAAGAACTACATGTATTAAAGCATTAAGCATAGCACCTCATCCAGCACAGAGCTAAATAATTTTTCTCTTTCCCACCTTTCAATTTGATTTCTCAGCAGCTCTTAACTCAGCTGGCTTCTCCTTTGCTCTTGATGACACACCTCTGACCTGTGTCTTCTGCAAACTTCCTCATTCCAGAAAAAGCCTCACCATCTGGGCAGGAGTGCAAGCCAGCAGCCGGAACATGACCTGATTCCGTTCTTCCACTCACCATACTGAGGCCGTTATCAAGCCCTGTCAATCCTCTATCAAGATGATCCTCGTGTTCCCTTTTAAGTCAAAATCTAAACTTCTTAGAGGTGATGTTCAAAAATATCAAGAGACTGCAAAAGCCTGTAATAAAGTCTACTCTAAAGATTACTTTTAAATGAAGGGTTTGATCACAACTAGAGAAATGGGTTAAAGGCAAAAACTATTCCTTAGAACACTGGTTCTACAGAAGGTCAGTGGATGTTAGAAAAGGGACATGTGGCCTGATAAATTTGGAAAGTTCTAAATTAAACACAGTTTAACAGATTTTCACTATAGTGAAAATATACGATTTTCACTATTTTTACCCTTAGGCCTCTCGGAATCTCTTCACACATGTTGTGAATCCATAGGAAGAGACTGGGTTTTCTTTTCCTTCCAGTCCATGCCAATCCACTCCCAACTACTTTATATGAAGCACTTTTCTCCAAAGGAAGAACTCAAGATTTGGCTATTGGCAACACAGTTAAAATACTAATAATTCTGTATCTTATACCCAGGAATTGAGTTCTTCTTTTAGAGGGAAATGTCATTGTTTAAAAAACTTTGATTATGGAACTCCTTTGTTTTATTTCAGAACATACTGCAGGATTGTGTTTCACAGTTCAGTTCAATTCAGTTCAATAGCTCAGTCGTGTCTAACTCTTTGAGACCCCATGAATCGCAGCATGCCAGGCCTCCCTGTCCATCACCATCTCCCGGGGTTCACTCAGACTCAACATGCATCGAGTCAGTGATGCCATCCAGCCATCTCATCCTCTGTCGTCCCCTTCTCCTCCTGCCTCCAATCCCTCCCAGCATCAGAGTCTTTTCCAATGAGTCAACTCTTCGCATGAGGTGGCCAAAGTACTGGAGTTTCAGCTTTAGCATCATTCCTTCCAAAGAAATCCCAGGGCTGATCTCCTTCAGAATGGACTGGTGGGATCTCCTTGCAGTCCAAGGGACTCTCAAGAGTCTTCTCCAACACCACAGCTCAAAAGCATCAGTTCTTCGGTGCTCAGCCTTCTTCACAGTCTAACTCTCACACCCATTCATGACCACAGGAAAAACCATAGCCTTGACTAGACGAACCTTTGTTGGCAAAGTAATGTCTCTGCTTTTGAATATGCTATCTAGGTTGGTCATAACTTTCCTTCCAAGGAGTAAGCGTCTTTTAATCTCATGGCTGCAGTCACCATCTGCAGTGATTTTGGAGCCCAAAAAAATAAAATCTGACACTGTTTCCACTGTATCTATTTCCCATGAAGTGACGGAACTGAATGCCGTGATCTTCGTTTTCTGAATGTTGAGCTTTAAGCCAACTTTTTCACTCTCCACTTTCACTTTCTTCAAGAGGCTTTTGAGTTCCTCATCACTTTCTGCCATAAGGGTGGTGTCATCTGCATATCTGAGGTTATTGATATTTCTCCCAGCAATCTTGATTCCAGCTTGTGCTTCTTCCAGTCCAGCGTTTCACAGAACTCTTTTAAATCATAAGTTTTAAAAAGAAAAGAAAAAACAGAAGCAAAACTGACATTTCAGGGTACGTAAATACTGGGAAGCATGTGTAAGGAAAACACCATAAGCTACTTATACAATCTTCACATGTCCCAGGACCTCAAACTGCACCCTTACTCATCACCTGTGGGTACAGGAGGGGCTTCCCAGGTGGCTCAGTGGTAAAGAATCCATCAGCCAATGCAAGAGACCCAGGTTCGATCCCTGGGTCAGAAAGATCCCCCGGAGAAGGAAATGGCAACCCACTCCAGTATTCTTGCCTAGAAAATACCATGGACAGAGGAACCTGGTTGGCTCTAGTCCACAAGGTCACAAAGGGTCAGACACGACTGAGCAAATGAACATGCATGCACAGGAAGTGCCCCACAACAGTTTGATCAGCAATTTGACAGCTCAAAATTCCCTACAGAACCTAATCTCCAACCCCCTACATCCACATACACAAATCTCCCTAGGTTTGTTCCCCACCAGGGCTCTTCGGGAGTAAGCTTAGTGATGCTCTAAACTGTGTTAGAGCAGGTTGTTGCTCATAGCCCCAGAATCACTCAGCTCTGTGCTGCCCACAGTGCACTGCACTCATGCCTCTGAAATACATCTCTGAGACCTCAGTCGAACCACCACCCGCATGGTCACCCACAGCAGCCCACGGGCACTGGCTGTGCTGTTTCACTCTCCAAATCACCCACCCTGACTCTGACTCGACGTGCTTTCCTGCACTCCCTGCTCCCTCCTAGTGCTGTCTCCCCTAAAGCCTCTGGTGTGCCTCCCTCTCCCTGGTCTTGCCCACTCTTAGTGGAGACCCTAAACACAGCTGCTTTTCCCAGGGGGCTATGACTGTTAGAATTTCATACTTTAATCTGTCTCCTCTTCTGGAGGTCATGTGTGACACCAGCATGACTAATCCCACCGTCATTTCCTCGGGGATGCTATAGACCAAGGACGCATCCCCTGGGGCCCACTCCAGCCTGCCTCCTGATTCTGTACATAAATTCTTCTTAACTTACAGTCACAGCAATTCATTTTCATATTGTCTGTGGTTGATTTCCATTATGATGCCAGTGGTGAACAGTTTGATATGGAGGTCTCTCAGGAACTGAGACCACACAGCCCACAAAGCCTAAGTATTTACTTTTTAGACCATTACAATAAACATTTGCTGACATCTCCACTGATGAACGAACAGAGCAGTGTTACTCTTCAGCTGAGCCTGCAGAATTTGAGGAGGGCCACCTTTGTGCACAAAGATCAGTGATCCTGTTTGCCAAAGTAA
This sequence comes from Bos indicus x Bos taurus, assembly GCF_003369695.1. Lineage (NCBI taxonomy): Eukaryota > Metazoa > Chordata > Mammalia > Artiodactyla > Bovidae > Bos > Bos indicus x Bos taurus. Next base: position 48,836,470 of record NC_040096.1, read on the forward strand.
TAAGGTAAGAGAATCAAAGAATAAAACAGTTCTAGCACATGCCTGGAGCACTATAGGCCACTCTGATCATGAAACCTAAACAGTCAGAATGAAGGCCTCCATGGCAATGATAAACCCCAAAATGAAGATCACTACTATTTCTGGGTGAAGGGATAAGAATGCACTCAGGGAAGGTAAAGAGGATTTCAATTATATTTACAACAGTGGTCTGTTAGACTGAGTAAGAAGTACAGTGGTTTCTCAGGTTGCATGGTAAGTACAAAAGGGCTCATTTCTCTGCATGTGCTACATATCTTCCAGATCCACTTGCCTCTTCACCCCTTCTTCGTCAAGTCATAATGGGCACACCCAGGTGGTCTTCCTCCTGCCTTATCTCTGGGTCTGGCAAATATGGAGCTCCAGCAGGATCAAAAAGACAGAAACTGAAGTCAGGGTACCTGTAATCCCAGATTCCTGCAAATTGAGTGTGACGCTGGACTGAAAGTCCCAGCTCCTAACAGGAGATCCCCACACAGTCCTCTGTCTCCAGTAACTGCTCCCTTCGTCTACGGTATCTATTGCCACATAACAAACTCAGAAGCTTAACACAATGAACATCTATTATCCCACAGATTCTGAGTCCCTCTGCCTCAAGTCCTCTCAGAAAGCTGTAAGCCAGGAGTCAACAGGAGCTGCAGTTTCATCTGAAGGCTCAGTTGAGGGAGAATCTACTTCCAACTCACTCATTATGGTGCCACAGGTTGCTGGGCTGAGGAATCTCAGCTTCCTGTAGTAACAGCTTCTCAATAGGCAGCTGAAGCCATGGCAGCCTGCTTCCCCTAAAGCAACTAATACAACAAGCAAGTCTTCTGCAACCTAAACTCAGAAGTTATATCCCATTATGTTCAATTCACTAGAAGCGAGTGACTAGGTCCAGCCCACACTCAAGAGGAAGGGAATGCACGAGGGCATGAACACCATACTTATTGGGAAGAGGGAATGGGTGGGGGCCATCTCAGAGACTGTTCACCACACTCCTCCAGGCCTGGAGCAATAACCAGCTGCTACTGCCCTACTGCCGTATGGTTACTAAAACAATCATCCAGGTTTCCTCAAACGCTGGTTTGTTGTTTTTGTTTAATCACTAAGTCGTGTCTGACTCATTGTGACCCCATGGACTGTAGCCCACCAGGTTCCTCTGTCCATGGGATTTCCCAACCAAGAATACTGGAGTGGGTTGCCATTTCCTTCTCCAGGTATCTTCCCAACTCAGAAATCAAACCCATGTTTCCTGCATTGGCAGCCGGATTCTTTACCACTGAACCACCAGGGAAGCCCTCTAACCTTGGTTAATAATTCCTTATTAAGCTCTCCACAAATTGTCTTAGCTTTCCAGGACCCTGATTTATACATTATGCTTACGATTATTTTGTATGTCTAAAATATTTCTTACTAAAAATATTTTTAAATATGTTATAAAGGCTGTGCTACAATGTGATCTTGATCATAGGATGTGAGAAAAATAAGACATACACTTGTTTACCAAAGCCAAACTTTCTTAATGATTGAAATAAGTTTGAAGATAAATAAAAACCAATGAATAAAGTGAAGTAGCCTTCTTGAATACCTAACACCTACTTGCCTAAAAATTTAGTGAATTCAAAAAGGGTTTAGATAAATCACTATGATTAGTCAGTTTTCATTTTTCAAATCTCCAAATATTTTGGATATATTCTCTAGTCTGGTAAAATAATGTTAATCTTCCCTCCCACAAAAGCTCCTTAGCTCCACTATCAGGACACAGGATTATCTATATAGAGCCGACAATTTACTGCTTAGTACATTCTCCTAGCTCCTTCATCTTGTAATAAACCAGTTTTGTAAAGCATGTGCTCTACTATTTAAAAATCACTTTAAATAGTCTCACAAATTAGGAAGGTCAAGATAGTTTAAATTCAATATAATGTTCTACTCATAATCCTAACTTTATGTAAAATCACTTCAAAAATTCCATTAACATCCATAATAAAGTCCAAGAGGAAAGCAGTTGCAAATTAAGCTTGGAAATGAAAGGATCAATTACTAATGCTCAGAAAATTTGAGGGCCACAAGAATAATATTTGAAAGACTCAGGTCTTTCATTTTTCCAAACAGCTCAATGTAAAAGACAATAGTAAAAGTAACCTGAACAAGGCTTTAAAAGAGGAGAAAATGGGGCTGCTGCTGCTGCTAAGTCACTTCAGTCATGTCTTTGTGACCCCATAGACTGTAGCCCACCAGGCTCCTCCGTCCTTGGGATTCTCCAGTCAAGAACACTGGAGTGGGTTGCCATGCCCTCCTCCAGGGGATCAAGCCTGAATCTCTTACATCTCCTGCACTGGCAGGCAGGTTCTTTACCACCAGCACCACTTGAGAAGCCCCAGAAAATGGAGACACACAGCCAAAAAAAGGACTAGGGAACAAGGTTCAAAACAAACTCTACAATTACAAGTAATTTGAGTCCTTCCTTGTTTCTTACATAAGAAATGGAATTTGTTCCTATAGAACAGGGTGAGATCAGAAAAAAGAAAATGGGGAACTAGAAAGAAAGATAAGCTAAAAGCAATAATGAAAATTAATCATAACATCTGGGGAAATTTAGACAACATTTATGGGAACAGAGACACAAATTCCACTGAGATTAATCACCATACTTTTCAATTTTGACTTTAAGTGAAATATGAATCTAGAGAATAAAATAAAAGTTTACCTTTAATGAAATGACTTCTAGGTAATAATGCAATGCTGTCTCACAGACAGGTTGAAAACATTTTTCCATTACTAACACTCCTACCAATACTAGATATTTTCATCAATCACTGCCATATTTAACTAATCAGAAGTTTAGTACTAATGCTAGAATAATTTTCATTTTATTTCATCCCAGAGAATTATTTTTATCCCAATAGTATCTATCACATTCTGAAAAAGAAATGGAAAGCAGGATTTTACATTTTAGCTCAATACTTAGAGATCCCAGGGTCCCGACCCATCCCTTTCCCTCTCCTCCACCTGAGTATAACTCCCAAGCCAGGATGGAGGCAACTCATTTCTGGACTGTCTAGCCATTAGGGTAGAGATACAGACATAATATCCAAAGAATAAATCTAAAATTGATGGCAATTTTTATCCTTAGTCATTGGATAAGTTATGGATTTCATAATCTTCTACTGAACCTTGAGAAAAACAGCCAATCACTTTGGAAAGATATTGATGTTTATAAAATACGTGCTTTGTATATCTGATCAAAAGAGAATAGTATATTTTTAAAATAAAGAAAATTGTTAAAATGAGTAAATTTTATTGAGAATAGCTTTTAAACCTAATAACTGCTTGCACATAAAAATTAATCCATGACATTAAATACTAAGTGTATACTTCAAAATTAACTAGATTTGCCCATTGCAATCATCTGAAAAAGTTTATTATTTTACACTTTGCAGTCAACAAATTCTTCCAAATCTTGTGAACGACCACCTCAAAACACAGTAAATGTCACTGGCCATTAACAAAAACTCTCTGAGGAAGCTCATACACTGACAGTAATGACTCATCGTTCTGTTTATTAGCAGGTTATAGGTGAATAAATACCATCAATACTAATAAATCACCTTGAATCATCATGTTGAAACAGATTACGGTGATAATATCAATGTCATAGCTGTGTCACTAATTCCATCCGTATTACCTCTTTCCATGTATGCCTCATTACCTCCTTTTCCCCATTACTCATTGAAAAGGGGCATCATCTACTTAAATGTCACGAAAAAAAATAGGTCATGAGTAAATGAAAGTCAAAGGCTTGTAATGGGAACAAAAACTCTCCAGTGAATGTTAATATTAACTTTCACTTGATTTAAGAAATGTTAGTATTCATATCTGAAGAGAAACTTTGCTTTGAGTATAATACATTTGAATGATGTAGAGCTTTCGTCTTTTAGAGTTCAGAGCTCCTCATTACCAAGAGAGAGATGACTAAATTACAGAACAATAAGCTGATATATTTGAAAGGAAATGCTGGTATGTTTGATTTAATCAGAAGATTATAAAATGACATTATCAAATTGTTCAGACAAGGAAAACGACTTCTTTGAAATTGGACATCCAACAAAAATCATACAATGGAATTCCATTCTGACTTGGAAATTTTTTAAAACATTCACTCCTTCATTCAACAAATATTGCCTTACCACCTATTTATTGGATCCTTCCACGTGTTACACATCATACCAGGTGTTGAAAATATGTAGATAAGCTCTGCGCTCATGATGCTTAGGGTCTATGAGGCAGAAGGGAAGCGGATTCTGCAACAATGAGCGATAAGGACACTATTAAAGGTATACATTTAAAGAGAGCTTCGAGTTACTGTTATAATAGAGATGTTGTCTTAGCCCCTTTGGGCTGCTATAACAAAATACCACAGGCTGGTAGCTTATAACAATAGAAATTTATAAACAATGTTGTTCTTATAAACAATAGAAATTTATTACTCACAGTTCTAGAGGTTGGAAGTCTGAGATTAAGGTGCCAGCACTGGACATGGAACAACAGGCTGATTCCAAATAGGAAAAGGAGTACATCAAGGCGGTATATTGTCACCCTGCTTATTTAACTTATATGCAGAGTACATCATGAGAAACGCTGGACTGGAAGAAACACAAGCTGGAATCAAGATTGCTGGGAGAAATATCAATAACCTCAGATATGCAGATGACACCACCCTTATGGCACAAAGTGAAGAGGAACTAAAAAGCCTCTTGATGAAAGTGAAAGAGGAGAGTGAAAAAAGTTGGCTTAAAGCTCAACTTTCAGAAAACGAAGATCATGGCATCCGGTCCCATCATTTCATGGGAAATAGATGGGGAAACAGTGGAAACAGTGTCAGACTTTATTATTTTGGGGCTCCAAAATCACTGCAGGTGGTGACTGCAGCCATGAAATTAAAAGACACTTACTCCTTGGAAGGAAAGTTATGACCAACCTAGATAGCATATTAAAAAGCAGAGACATTACTTTGCCAACAAAAGTCCGTCTAGTCAAGGCTATGGTTTTTCCAGTGGTCATGTATGGATGTGAGAGTTGGACTGTGAAGAAGGCTGAGCGCCGAAGAATTGATGCTTTTTTTTTAAATTTATTTTTAAACTTTACAATATTATATTGGTTTTGCCATATATCGAAATGAATCAGCCACAGGTATACATGTGTTCCCCATCCTGAACCCTCCTCCCTCCTCATACCATCCCTCTGGGTCGTCCCAGTGCACCAGACCCAAGCATCCAGTATCGTGCATCGAATCTGGACTGGTGACTCGTTTCATACATGATATTATACATATTTCAATGCCATTCTTCCAAATCATCCCACCCTCACCCTCTCCCACAGAGTCCAAAAGACTGTTCTATACCTCTGTGTCTCTTTTGCTGTCTCATATACAGGGTTATTGTTACCATCTTTCTAAATTTCATATATATGCATTAGTATACTGTATTGGTGTTTTACTTTCTGGCTTACTTCACTCTGTATAATAGGCTCCAGTTTCATCCACCTCATTAGAACTGATTCAAATGTATTCTTTTTAATGGCTGAGTAATATTCCATTGTGTATATGTACCACTGCTTTCTTATCCATTCATCTGCTGATGGACATCTAGGTTGCTTCCATGTCCTGGCTATTATAAACAGTGCTGCGATGAACATTGGGGTACACGTGTCTCTTTCCCTTCTGGTTTCCTCAGTGTGTATGCCCAGCAGTGGGATTGCTGGATGATAAGGCAGTTCTATTTCCAGTTTTTTAAGGAATCTCCACACTGTTCTCCATAGTGGCTGTACTAGTTTGCATTCCCACCAACAGTGTAAGAGGGTTCCCTTTTCTCCACACCCTCTCAGCATTTATTGATTGTAGACTTTTGGATCGTAGTCATTCTGACTGGCGTGAAATGGTACCTCATAGTGGTTTTGATTTGCATTTCTCTGATAATGAGTGATGTGGAGCATCTTTTCATGTGTTTGTTAGCCATCTGTATGTCTTCTTTGGAGAAATGTCTATTTAGTTCTTTGGCCCATTTTTTGATTGGGTCGTTTATTTTTCTGGAGTTGAGCTGTAGGAGTTGCTTGTATATTTTTGAGATTAGTTGTTTGTCAGTTGCTTCATTTGCTATTATTTTCTCCCATTCTGAAGGCTGTCTTTTCACCTTGCTTATAGTTTCCTTTGTTGTGCAGAAGCTTTTAAGTTTAATTAGGTCCCATTTGTTTATTTTTACTTTTATTTCCAGTATACTGGGAGGTGGGTCATAGAGGATCCCGCTGTGATGTATGTCGGAGAGTGTTTTGCCTATGTTCTGCTCTAGGAGTTTTAGAGTTTCTGGTCTTACATTTAGATCTTTAATCCATTTTGAGTTATTTTTGTGTATGGTGTTAGAAAGTGTTCTAGTTTCATTCTTCTACAAGTGGTTGACCAGTTTTCCCAGCACCACTTGTTAAAGAGATTGTCTTTAATCCATTGTATATTCTTGCCTCCTTTGTCAAAGATAAGGTGTCCATAGGTGCGTGGATTTATCTCTGGGCTTTTTATTTTGTTCCATTGATCTATATTTCTGTCTTTGTGCCAGTACCATACTGTCTTGATGACTGTGGCTTTGTAGTAGAGCCTGAAGTCAGGTAGGTTGATTCCTCCAGTTCCATTCTTCTTTCTCAAGATAGCTTTGGCTATTCGAGGTTTTTTGTATCTCCATACAAATTGTGAAATTATTTGTTCTAGCTCTGTGAAGAATACCATTGGTAGCTTGATAGGGATTGCATTGAATCTGTAAATTGCTTTGGGTAGTATACTCATTTTCACTATATTGATTCTTCCAATCCATGAACATGGTATATTTCTCCATCTATTAGTGTCCTTTTTGATTTCTTTCACCAGTGTTTTATAGTTTTCTATGTATAGGTCTTTAGTTTCTCTAGGTAGATATATTCCTAAGTATTTTCTTCTTTTCATTGCAATGGTGAATGGAATGTTTCCTTAATTTCTCTTTCTATTTTCTCATTATTAGTGTATAGGAATGCAAGGGATTTCTGTGTATCCTGCAACTTTACTATAATCATTGATTAGTTCTAGTAATTTTCTGGTGGAGTCTTTAGGGTTTTCTACGTAGAGGATCATGTCATCTGCAAACAGTGAGAATTTTACTTCTTCTTTTCCAATTTGGATTCCTTTTATTTCTTTTTCTGCTCTGATTGCTGTGGCCAAAACTTCCAAAACTATGTTGAATAGTAATGGTGAAAGTGGGCACCCTTGTCTTGTTCCTGACTTTAGAGGAAATGCTTTCAATTTTTCACCATTGAGGATAATGTTTGCTGTGGGTTTGTCATATATAGCTTTTATTATGTTGAGGTATATTCCTTCTATGCCTGCTTTTTGGAGAGTTTTTATCATAAATGGATGATGAATTTTGTCAAAGGCTTTCTCTGCATCTATTGAGATAATCATATGGTTTTTATTTTTCAATTTGTTAATGTGGTGTATAACATTGATTGATTTGCAGATATTGAAGAATCCTTGCATCCCTGGGATAAAGCCCACTTGGTCATGGTGTATGATCTTTTTAATATGTTGTTGGATTCTGATTGCTAGAATTTTGTTAAGGATTTTTGCATCTATGTTCATCAGTGATATTGGCCTGTAGTTTTCTTTTTTTGTGGGATCTTTGTCAGGTTTTGGTATTAGGGTGATGGTGGCCTCATAGAATGAGTTTGGAAGTTTACCTTCCTCTGCAATTTTCTGGAAGAGTTTGAGTAGGATAGGTGTTAACTCTTCTCTAAAGTTTTGGTAGAATTCAGCTGTGAAGCCGTCTGGACCTGGGCTTTTGTTTGCTGGAAGATTTCTGATTACAGTTTCAACTTCCGTGCTTGTGATGGGTCTGTTAAGATTTTCTATTTCTTCCTGGTCCAGTTTTGGAAAGTTGTACTTTTCTAAGAATTTGTCCATTTCTTCCACGTTGTCCATTTTATTGGCATATAATTGCTGATAGTAGTCTCTTATGATCCTTTGTATTTCTGTGTTGTCTGTTGTGATCTCTCCATTTTCATTTCTAATTTTATTGATTTGATTTTTCTCCCTTTGTTTCTTGATGAGTCTGGCTAATGGTTTGTCAATTTTATTTATCCTTTCAAAGAACCAGCTTTTCGCTTTGTTGATTTTTGCTATGGTCTCTTTTGTTTCTTTTGCATTTATTTCTGCCCTAATTTTTAAGATTTCTTCCTTATACTGACCCTGGGGTTCTTCATTTCTTCCTTTTCTAGTTGCTTTTGGTGTAGAGTTAGGTTATTTATTTGACTTTTTTCTTGTTTCTTGAGGTATGCCTGTATTGCTATGAACTTTCCCCTTAGGACTCCTTTTACAGTGTCCCACAGGTTTTGGGTTGTTGTGTTTTCATTTTCATTCATTTCTATGCAAATTTTGATTTCTTTTTTGATTTCTTCTGTGATTTGTTGGTTATTCAGTAGCATGTTGTTCAGCCTCCATATATTGGAATTTTTAATAGTTTTTCTCCTGTAATTGAGATCTAATCTTACTGCATTGTGGTCAGAAAAGATGCTTGGAATGATTTCAATTTTTATGAATTTACCAAGGCTGGATTTATGGCCCAGGATGTGATCTATCCTGGAGAAGGTTCCATGTGAGCTTGAGAAAAAGGTGAAATTCATTGTTTTGGGATGAAATGTCCTATAGATATCAATTAGGTCTAACTGGTCTATTGTATCATTTACAGTTGTGTTTCCTTGTTAATTTTCTGTTTAGTTGATCTATCCATAGGTGTGAGTGGGGTATTGAAGTCTCCCACTATTATTGTGTTATTGTTAATTTCTCCTATCATACTTGTTAGCATTTGTCTTACATATTGAGGTGCTCCCATGTTGGGTGCATATATATTTATAATTGTTATATCTTCTTCTTGGATTGATCCTTTGATCATTATGTAGTGACTGTCTTTGTCTCTTTTCACAGCCTTTGTTTTAAAGTCTATTTTATCTGATATGAGTATTGCTACTCCTGCTTTCTTTTGGTCCCTATTTGCATGGAAAATCTTTTTCCAGCCCTTCACTTTCAGTCTGTATGTGTCCCTTGTTTTGAGGTGGGTCTCTTGTAGACAACATATGTAGGGGTCTTGTTTTTGTATCCATTCAGCCAGTCTTTGTCTTTTGGTTGGGGGATTCAACCCATTTACGTTTAAGGTAATTATTGATAAGTATGATCCCGTTGCCATTTACTTTATTGTTTTTAGTTTGAATTTATACACCCTTTTTGTGTTTCCTATCTAGAGAATATCCTTTAGTATTTGTTGGAGAGCTGGTTTGGTGGTGCTGAATTCTCTCAGCCTTTGCTTGTCTGAAAAGCTTTTGATTTCTCCTTCATATTTGAATGAGATCCTTGCTGGGTACAATAATCTGGGCTGTAGGTTACTTTCTTTCATCACTTTAAGTATGTCTTGCCATTCCCTCCTGGCTTGAAGAGTTTCTATTGAAAGATCAGCTGTTATCCTTATGGGAATTCCCTTGTGTGTTATTTGTTGTTTTTCCCTTGCTGCTTTTAATATTTGTTCTTTGTGTTTGATCTTTGTTAATTTGATTAATATGTGTCTTGGGGTGTTTCGCCTTGGGTTTATCCTGTTTGGGATTCTCTGGGTTTCTTGGACTTGGGTGATTATTTCCTTCCCCATTTTAGGGAAGTTTTCAAGTATTATCTCCTCAAGTATTTTCTCATGGTCTTTCTTTTTGTCTTCTTCTTCTGGGACCCCTATGATTCGAATGTTGTAGCGTTTAACATTGTCCTGGAGGTCTCTGAGATTGTCCTCATTTCTTTTAATTCATTTTTCTTTTTCCCTCTCTGATTCATTTATTTCTACCATTCTATCTTCTAATTCACTAATCCTATCTTCTGCCTCTGTTATTCTACTATTTGCTGCCTCCAGAGTGTTTTTGATCTCATTTATTGCATTATTCATTATATATTGACTTTTTAAAATTTCTTCTAGGTCCTTGTTAAACCTTTCTTGCATCTTCTCAATCCTTGTCTCCAGGCTATTTATCTGTAATTCCATTTTGATTTCAAGATTTTGGATCAATTTCACTATCATTATTCGGAATTCTTTATCAGGTAGATTCCCTATATCTTCCTCTTTTGTCTGGTTTGGTTGGCATTTATCCTGTTCCTTTACCTGCTGGGTATTCCTCTGTCTCTTCATCTTGTTTAAATTGCTGAGTTTGGGGTGTCCTTTCTGTATTCTGGCAGTTTGTGAAGTTCTCTTTATTGTGGCATTTCCTTGCTGTGTGTCAGTTTGTACAGGTGGCTCCTCAAGGTTTCTTGGTTAGGGAAGCTTGTGTCGGTGTTCTGGTGGGTGGAGCTGGATTTCTTCTCTCTGGAGTGCAATGAAGTGTCCAGTAATGAGTTATGAGATGTCTATGGTTTTGGGGTGACTTTGGGCAGCCTGTATCTTGGAGCTCAGGGCTGTGTTCCTGGGTTGTTGGAGAATTTGCTTGGTATATCTTGCCCTGGAACTTGTTGGCCCTTGTGTGGTGCTTGGTTTCAGTGTAGGTATGGAGGCCTTTAATGAGCTCCTGTCAATTAATGTTCCCTGGAGTCAGGAGTTCCCTGGATTCAGGGTTTGGACTTAAGCCTCCTGCTTCCAGTTATCAGTCTTATTTTTACAGTGGTTTCAAAACTTCTCCTTCTATACAGCACCATTGATAAAACATCTAGGTTAAAGAATAAAAGTTTCTCCACTGTGAGGGTCACCCAGAGAGGTTCACAGCATTACATGGAGAAGAGAAGAGGGAGGAGGGAGTTAGAGGTGACCCAAATGAGATGAGGTGGAATCAATAGAGGAGAGAGTGGGCTAGCCAGTAATCACTTTCTTATGTGCACTCCACAACTGGACCACTCAGAGAGGTTCACGGAGTTATACAGAGAAGAGAAGAAGGAGGAAGAAGACAGAGGTGGCCAGGAGAATAAAGGGGGGGAATGAAAAGGAGGGAGACAGATCCAGCCAGTAATCAGTTCCTTAAGTGTTCTCTACCATCTGGAACACACAGAAATGCACAGAGTTGGGTAGAGTATAGAGGGGTTAGGGAGGAGACACAGGTGACCTGGTGGAGAAAAAAGGAGAGTCCAAAGGGGGAGATAGCAGTCAAGCCAGTAATCTCGTCCCCTAGTAAAAAATAGGTACTGAAGATTGGGTTCTTAAAGGTACAAAATTGGTAACAAATACATAAAAGCAAAAATTAAAAATCTAGAGTTTGGAATTTCAAAAATACAATGTTAAAGAAAAGAAGAAGGAAAAGAAAGAGAGAAAAAGAAAAAAAAGTCACAAAAATTATAAAGAAAATATAGGTACAAAATTGATAACAAATACCAAAAAGCATAAATTAAAAATCTAGAGTAGAGTTTGGAATTTCAGATATACAATGTTAAAGAAAAGAAGAAGAAGAAAAAAAAAAACAAGGTCACAAAAATTATAAAAAATATATATATGAAGTTTGCTTTTTTTTTAAAAAAAAAGGGTCTTTTTTTTGCAAAGTAATAGTAGGTTATAAAAGTGAAAATTAAAGGAGTAATAAAGGACTTAAATTTTTTTTTAATTAAAAAAAAGAAAAAAGAAAGAAAGAAAGAACGATCATAAAAATAGTAAAAATATATCTAGGACTTTTTCTGGTGTTGTTGTGGGTATTGTGGGGTCAGTTCATTCTTGGCTAGTGCCTTGGTCCAGCTTATATTTCTCAAGATCTATAGGCCCCTTCCTACGTAGTCGGTACTAACCACAGGGTTTTAATCTATTGCCTGTAGTTTCCAAGGCGGTTCCCTCTGTTATAGCTTCTTCTGTTTGCTGGTCTCTTCAGTGTCTGATTTCTGCCCTGACACAAAGGGGACGGTGGTGGACACTTTTTTTTTTTTTTTTAGGTTCACTTGTTCAGTCGCGCTGTGGGGACTTTGTTATTGCAAACAAATAACACTGGCGTGTGCTCGCAGTGCCTCAGCCGCACTGGACCTGCCCCCAAACACAGCACATGTAGCCTCCCTGCCCACACTGCTCGGGCTCTAGGTTGCTCTGCCAGGAACCATCTGCCGCCAGCCCTGGGCTGCTTGCATCTCCCAGGTCTAAGCCGTTCAAGTTCCAGCACTCGGGTAGTCCTCAGAGGCACAGACTCAGTTGGGCCTGCGTTTTGTGCCCTTCCCAGGTCCCAGCAGCTGAGGTGATGAGGTGTTTGGCGAGCACGGTTGTTGTGACTTATCGCCTCCCCGCCACTCAGTTATCTAGGTGTACAATGGCACACCTTCTGAGGCGGATGTTGACCGTCCAGAACCCCAAGAAGTTTTAGTTAGAAAAGAAGCCTGCTTACAGTTTTGTAGATAATGTCTCTCTGGGGCTGCGATTGCCCCCTTCCGGCTCTGGCTGCCTGTCACCGGAGGGGGATGGTCTGCAGCCGGCTATCTCTGTTCAGTCCTTTGTTCCATGCACGGGCCTGGTAGTGTCTTAGGTTAGGGCTGGCTTTTCGCGTGGTAGATATCCCACAGTCTGGTCTGCTCAGTTCAGTTCGGTTCAGTCGCTTAGTCGTGTCTGACTGTTTGAGACCCCATGAATCGCAGCACACCAGGCCTCCCTGTCCATCACCAACTCCCGGAGTTCACCCAGATTCATGTCCATCGAGTCAGTGATGCCATCCAGCCATCTCATCCTCTGTCGTCCCCTTCTCCTCCTGCCCCCAATCTCTCCCAGCATCAAAGTCTTTTCCACCTCTTCTCATGAGGTGGCCAAAATACTGGAGTTTCAGCTTTAGCATCATTCCTTCCAAAGAAATCCCAGGACTGATCTCCTTCAGAATGGACTGGTTGGATCTCCTTGCAGTCCAAGGGACTCTCAAGAGTCTTCTCCAACACCAGAGTTTAAAGGCATCAATTCTTCAGTGCTCAGCCTTCTTCACAGTCCAACTCTCACATCCATACATGACCACTGGAAAAACCACAGCCTTGACTAGACGGACCTTTGTTGACAAAGTAATGTCTCTGCTTTTGAATATGCTATCTAGGTTGGTCATAACTTTCCTTCCAAGGAGTAAGTGTCTTTTAATTTCACGGCTGCAGTCACCATCTGCAGTGATTTTGGAGCCCCCCAAAATAAAGTCTGAAACTGTTTCCACTGTTTCCCTATCTATTTCCCATAAAGTAATGGGACCAGATGCCCAGATTATTTCACTCAGATAGCACTCGGGGTATTCAGGCCAGATCCTTACTCTAAGCGATGCAGCCCGCGCCGCACCTCCCTGCCCAGCCCCCACTTGCTAGTGGCGTGTGCAGGCATCTGCACTGCTTCTCTGGGGAGTTACCATAGGGCTTGTAATCTGCAGGTTTTAATTGTTTATTTTTTCCTCCCTGTTATGTTTCCCTCTGTGCTTCCAAGGCTCAGCACAGATTCGGCAGTGAGAATGTTTCCTGGTGTTTGGAAACTTCTCTCTTTTTAAGACTCCCTTCCCAGGACAGAGCTTCGTCCCTCCCTCTTTTGTCTCTTTTTTTGTCTTTTATATTTTTTCCTACCTCCTTTTGAAGACAATGGGTGGCTTTTCTGGGTGCCTGATGTCTTCTGCCAGCATTCAGAAGTTGTTTTGTGGACTTTACTTGGCGTTTAAATGTTCTTTCGATGAATTTGTGGGGGAGAAAGTGTTCTCCCCGTCCTACTCCTCCACCATCTTAGCTCTTCCCCCCCGAATTGATGCTTTTGAACTGTGGTGTTGGAGAAGACTCTTGAGAGTCCCTTGGACTGCAAGAAGATCCAACCAGTCCATTCTGAAGGAGATCAGCCCTGGGAATTCTTTGGAAGGAATGATGCTAAAGCTGAAACTCCAGTACTTTGGCCACCTCACGCGAAGAGTTGACTCATTGGGAAAGACCCTGATGCTGGGAGGGATTGGGAGCAGGAGAAGGGGACAACAGAGGATGAGATGGCTGGATGGCATCACTGACTCGATGGACATGAGTCTGAGTGAACTCCGGGAGTTGGTGATGGACAGGGAGGCCTGGCGTGCTGTGATTCATGGGTTCATAAAGAGTCGGACACGACTGAGCGACTGAACTGAACTGAACTGATGGTCAGGGAGGAGCTCTCTTCTGGGTTTCAGCCTTCTCATTGTATCCACACATGATGAAACAGTCAAGAGAGCTCTCTGATGGGTCTTTTATATGAGCACTAATTCCACTCATGAGGGTTCCAGCCTCCTGATCTAATCACCTCCCAAAGGCACCACTAACTAATACCTTTGGGGGTGAGAATTTCAACCTATGAATTTGGGAGGAACACAAACATTCAGACCATAGCAGGTGCACTATAGTCTCTCTTAACAAGATAAAGAACATTTCTTAAAAGCTCTATTGGATAATGAGCTCGTCTTGGAGGTGAGAAAAGGAAAACAAAGTGTCAGTTTATGTTTTGGAAGTTTTCTCAATGTATACTATTAATATCACTTGTTTGGAAAGAAAAATAGAAGACATGTTAATGTTTTATGAGTCTGGTGTGGTAACAATGAACTGATGGTCCAGACCTGACAAAAAACAAAGTTTTGATAACCACAGTCTATCTCCTTGAGCAATTAGCCTCCTTTTTCTGTGCTTTAAAGAGAAATGAAAGGATAGCAGATGAGGCCACCCCATTCTGCCCTACAGCTGAGGTGTAACAGCCCTTCTGTTAGAAAGACCAGTCAGGAGTTAGCGTGAGAGTATGTACAGGGGAGAGCAATGAAGCTCTATGAAGAAGTCTGAGACCTAATCACAGAGTCATTATACCTCTTCCATCCTGATCATTTCCAGTATTTTCTCCTCTAACATCACCTAACCGGAGAGGGCGAGACAGAGATCACATGGCTGAGTCTCCCTCCTCCAGATGGTTTTGTTCTGTAGGGGGAAATTCACTGGCTGACCCGCAAAGTCTATGGCTCTGATAAGAGGGGTAAATATGAAATAGATCACTCCATACCACCAAGTCTGCTCTTTGTTCTGCAACTTTGTCAAGTGCCTTGTAGAAAATGCTCAATTTGGTCAAAACACGTAAAGGAGTTCAGCGACGTCTTAGAAAAAAACTTGGCCCAAAGCCATTCTGCAATAAGCCATTACCACAGTGCAAATGGGTTCCTCCTTGCTAGAATTCATGCTTTCAGAGGATAGAGACCAAGCCATTCATCATGTCCCCAGGGTGTGGTACTAGCATGTTTTCCCCTGTATGAGATGCTTCAGAACTCAGGAAGGACCGAATGAATGAAAGATTCCCTGAAGGATTCATACTAATGTCAAATACTGGCTTCTAGTTTCCTTATTTTTTAATTTACCCGTTTTTAATTGAAGGATAATTGCTTTACAATATTGGTGAACATGAATCAGTCAGAGGTATACATATGTCCCTTCCCTCTTGAACCTCCCTCCCACGTCCTACCCCATCCCACCCATCTAGTTTGTCACAGAGCCACGGTTTGAGTTCCCTGAGTCATACAGCAAATTCCCCTGGCTGTCTATTTCCACGTGGTAGTGTATATGTTTCCATGCAATCCTCTCCATTCATCCCACCCTCTTCTTCCTCCCTCTGTGTCCACAAATTTGTTCTCTATGTCTGTGTCTCCACTGCTGCCCAGCACATAGGTTTATCAATACCATCTTTCCAGATCCAATACATATGTGTTAATATATTATATTTGTTTCTCTCTTTCTGACTTACTTCACTTTGTATAACAGGCTCTAAGTTCATCCACCTCATCAGAACTGACTCAAATGTGTTCCTTTTTATGGCTGAGTAATATTGCACTATATATGTGTATGTACCACTACTTTCCTTATTTTACTTTTAAACATAACACACAAGTACATCTGTTTACAGCAGAAACAGGCAGGATAGAATCACTTTCAAACCAACCAGCCATGCCATCACAGAGAGGCCTCGGGGTTGCTGTGCACTCCTCTAGGTGGTGAGTCCTGCTCTGCATTTTCCAGGCTGCAGATCCCATTGATGGAATCAACTGTTTCCATAAGGTTTAGTCAAAAAGGAAAAAGGTATTGGTGATCTTCTCTTTCCTACAGATGTGTAATAACAGGTGGACAAGTCCAAATGCACTCTTCCAAGTTATGGTTTCTGGGCATACTCTCACAGACAGACACAAAATCAATAGGACTATGGCCAGAAAGTGGCCAACATGGAAAATAAAGAACTCCTAACTCCAGTTTTCTCATTTTTTCCCCACTTCTCCCCTAAGAACCATGATGAACTATGAAACTGCAGGGTTCCCATGTTTCATCATAAAGGCTATCTGATCAGGCCATGGTCCTCATCTTTGTTCCTTCTCCCCTGTCTTCTAACCTCAACCCCACCCCAGGACCTATGACGGTTTCCAGAACACTGTACAACTCATAAGTGTTTGTCAAATGACTGGCATTTCTTTGTAGCTAAACATAATACAGAGGAAATATATATATATATATTTATATATATTATTAGAAATCCTTATACATTTGAAAATCTGAGGAGGCCAACAAATACTAACTCAAATAGGCCCTATACTGAAAAACTCAGAAAAGGAAACCAAACATCTCACTATCTTAAAATAACTGCTGAAGTCTGTTACAAATGTATTTTTATTATTTTTACTGAATTTCCTTATAACTTTACTCCATAATCTTTTTAACTGAAAAGAAAGCTGTCTAAACCATTGAAATTCAACTGCCTATTTACTCAAAGAAAATATTTATATAATTGTTTGTTTCTCCAATAAAAATAACCGGTTCACTGCATGCAGAATTGCATTCGTTTGATGGTATTTCAATTCCTAACTATATCTAAAAGGAAGAACAATTTGGCATTTCATTGGAGTTTTATTGAATTCTTTGATAATAAGCTGGCACATTATGGGCATCAAGTTTTTCTTGCTACACTATAGACATAATTCATATCCACCCTTATAAACATTGGGTTAACTACAGTTCACTTTTTTTTCTTCAAAAAATGGTGACTTTTAAACACTGGGACAAGAAATCTATATTTTAGTTTTTATTATTCAGCATGGCTTCTAGTTGTTTCCATTCTGAATCTACATTACCAGTAAATCAATTCTAATTTTCTCAAAACTAAAATTACTCAAGAAAAATTTCAGCAATAGCAAACATTGATCCAGCATGAAAACTGAAATAATTTAAAGTTCATCACTTGATCTGTTCCCTCACCCATTCCCTATTAGAAATAAAATAACTCTTCATCCCTCCCACAACTCTATGCCAGTGAAATTGAGTTGCTGCATCATTCTTTTATATCAAAGACTCCTTTTTTCAAACACAGTTATGCAAGACAGGAATAGCTTCTCAAAAAAAAAACACAGTTATGTCAGATAATTATTTAATAACTATTTAATTCAAATGCTCCCAAGTTTTAGGCAATAATATTTATTTGGTGAAATGCAATGAATTTCTTAAGTGGAATAGTCTAAAATTTTAAGTATAGTTCACACTCCTTTTATAGATGGTACTTTGGACCCATCTGTTTTAATTACAGTCAGAGGGAAAAGTCTTTAAAATATGTTAAAATTTTACATAATTTAAAATTTTTTAATCATAATAACTTGCTACATTATTTAATGTGTATGTTCATGTATATATTAAATATATTTTGATATATATGGGAGCAACTATTCTAATCCCATTTTATTGGAGAAAGTGAAAGACTAATGAGTTGTGAAAATGTGTGAAACAAAAGGAATAGGGTTTGGGTTTCCCAATTCCTAATCAAGTGCATCTGTTCTGATTATTAACTTTTAAAGATTCAAATTCTAAAATGAATTATGTTAATATCTTCAAAACAAAAATTTATCTCAGCTGTTAAAACAACTTGAAGTTCTAAGATGTTAGTAATTTTCTTTTGTTCACATTGGTTCAATTGCTATAGAGGTCAAGTTTAGAACACTGTGAATTCCATTCATACAAAAGCACACAAAGAGAGTACTCCCTGGTGGTCCAGTGGTTAGGACCCTGCACTTTCACTGCTGCCGGCACAGGTTCAATCGCAGGTACAGGAACTAAATAAGAACTTACATCCTGTTAGTCACATGGTGTAGCAAATAAATGAATGAATAAAGGCACACACTGATGCTGCAGACCGATATAAAGAAGGAACTCATTGCACATGTGGCAGTGAGCAAAGATGATGAATACAGGTTGGGAAATACTCAGTGTGGGATCCAAAGAGAGATACTCAGGTAGTGTTAGCCAGTAGGCTGTCTGGACTTACCGTGTGCATGGACTTACCATGTACCACTTAGTTATGAAGACACTTGGGACCCAAAAACAAATCCCAGAAGGGAAACAAAGGAGGGAACAGGTGTCAGTATCTGTTAGGGTCCAGTTGGGGCAGAGAAGCCACATTTATTTTTAATAGAATTTAATATGGATGGCTTCCCTGGTGGCTCAGACGGTAAAGCGTCTGCCTGCAATGCGGGAGACTCGGGTTCGATTCCTGGGTCGGGAAGATCCCCTGGAGAAGGAAATGGCAATCCACTCCAGCACTCTTGCCTAGAAAATCCCATGGACAAAGGAGCCTGATAGGCTACAGTCCATGGGGTCGCAAAGAGTCGGACACGACTGAGTGACTTCACTTTCACTTTCAATATGGATGATTTTTAATCATATATTGAATAGCTGAAAGGGCAGAGAGAACTCTAAGCTATCACAGAGTAACAACTGCAGGAAGATGGGGGAATTATTAAAATTTAGAAGCTTGTTGAGGGGGGCCTCGTATGCCCGGGACCCAGACCACTGAGGTGGGGACACTGTTTTTCTTGATGCTGGTGTCTCTGAGGGAGCTGAACTAGGCTGATCCTGCCAGTATTAGTGAAATGAAAACTCGATTCAGCTGCTGCTGCCGACTCAGCTGCCGCCGCCAGGGTAAACTGAGGTAAGGATGACCCCGACAAAGTCAAGAAGCCTGCACAAACCAACAGAAAGGCGCAGGTCCCTTCTGCCTCCACCAGCTGCGCACTCTCCCTGGCGCCCCTGTTGGCAGAGCCCAACGTGGAGACTGCTGACTAAGCAGAAATGTGAGTCCCAGCTTTGGCATGACAGAGTAGGCAATAGGAGGATGATAGGTTTAGAGCTAAGAGAGACAGTAACTTAATAACTGACACATAATAGTTTATTTCCGTTGGAAGCAAGAGGTTCAAAAACAATTTGATAAATGAAATTGAACCAAGTCACAGATACCTGATTGCTCTGAGTCACTGCAATGTATCAAGCATGGTATTCAGTTCAGTTCAATCGCTCAGTCGTGTCAGACTCTTTGCGACCCCATGAACTGCAGCACGCCAGGCCTCCCTGTCCATCACCAACTCCCAGAGTTCACTCAGACTCATGTCCATCGAGTCAGTGATGCCATCCAGGCATCTCATCCTCTGTCGTCCCCTTCTCCTCCTGCCCCAATCCCTCCCAGCATCAGAGTCTTAGCATGGTATTAAGCATCTTATATCCATTCAGATAAGCTCAGATCAGATCAGTTGCTCAGTCGTGTCCGACTCTTTTCGACCCCATGAATCGCAGCACACCAGGCCTCCCTGTCCATCACCAACTCCCAAAGTTCACTGAGACTCACGTCCATCGAGTCAGTGATGCCATCCAGCCATCTCATCCTCTGTCGTCCCCTTCTCCTGCTGCCCCCAATCCCTCCCAGCATCAGAGTCTTTTCCAGTGAGTCAACTCTTTGCATGAGGTGGCCAAAGTAGTGGAGTTTCAGCTTTAACATCAGTCCTTCCAAAGAAATCCCAGGACTGATCTCCTTCAGAATGGACTGGTTGGATCTCCTTGCAGTCCAAGGGACTCTCAAGAGTCTTCTCCAACACCACAGCTTAAAAGCATCAATTCTTCAGCGCTCAGCCTTCTTCACAGTCCAACTCTCACATCCATACATGACCACAGGAAAAACCATAGCCTTGACTAGATGAACCTTTGTTGGCAAAGTAATGTCTCTGCTTTTGAATATGCTATCTAGGTTGGTCATAACTTTCCTTCCAAGGAGTAAGCGTCTTTTAATTTCATGGCTGCAGTCACCATCTGCAGAGCCCAGAAAAATAAAGTCTGACACAGTTTCCACTGTTTCCCCATCTATTTCCCATGAAGTGATGGGACCGGATGCCATGATCTTCGTTTTCTGAATGTTGAGCTTTAAGCCAACTTTTTCACTCTCCACTTTCACTTTCATCAAGAGGCTTTTTAGTTCCTCTTCACTTTCTGCCATAAGGGTGGTGTCATCTGCATATCTGAGGTTATTGATATTTCTCCCAGCAATCTTGATTCCAGCTTGTGCTTCTTCCAGTCCAGCGTTTCTCATGATGTACTCTGCATAGAAGTTAAATACACAGGGTGATAATATACAGCCTTGACTAACTCCTTTTCCTATTTGGAACCAGTCTGTTGTTCCATGTCCAGTTCTAACTGTTGCTTCCTGACCTGCATACAAATTTCTCAAGAGGCAGATCAGGTGTTCTGGTATTTCCATCTCTTTCAGAATTTTCCACGGTTTATTGTGATCCACACAGTCAAAGGCTTTGGCATAGTCAATAAAGCAGAAATAGATGCTTTTCTGGAACTCCCTTGCTTTTTCCATGATCCAGCAGATGTTGGCAATTTGATCTCTGGTTCCTCTGCCTTTTCTAAAACCAGCTTGAACATCAGGAAGTTCACAGTTCACATATTGCTGAAGCCTGGCTTGGAGAATTTTGAGCATTACTTTACTAGCGTGTGAGAGGAGTGCAACTGTGCGGTCTTTTGAGTATTCTTTGGCATTGCCTTTCTTTGGGATTGGAATGAAAACTGACCTTTTCCAGTCCTGTGGCCACTGCTGAGTTTTCCAAATTTGCTGGCATATTGAGTGCAGCACTTTCACAGCATCATCTTTCAGGATTTGAAATAGCTCCACTGGAATTGCATCACCTCCACTAGCTTTGTTCGTAGTGATGCTTTCTAAGGCCCACTTGACTTCACATTCCAGGATGTCTGGCTCTAGGTCAGTGATCACACCATCGTGATTATCTGGGTTGTGAAGATCTTTTTTGTACAGTTCTTCTGTGTATTCTTGCCATCTCTTCTTAACATCTTTTGCTTCTGTTAGGTCCATACCATTTCTGTCCATTATCAAGCCCATCTTTGCATGAAATGTTCCTTTGGTATCTCTGATTTTCTTGAAGAGATCCCTAGTCTTTCCCAGTCTGTGGTTTTCCTCTATTTCTTTGCACTGATCACTGAAGAAGGCTTTCTTATCTCTTCTTGCTATTCTTTGGAACTCTGCATTCAGATGTTTATATTTTTCCTTATCTCCTCTGCTTTTCACTTCTCTTCTTTTCACAGCTATTTGTAAGGCTTCCCCAGACAGCCATTTTGCTTTTTTTTCATTTCTTTTCCATGGGGATGGTCTTGATCCCTGTCTCCTGTACAGTGTCACGAACCTCACTGCATAGTTCATCAGGTACTCTATCTATCGGATCTAGTCCCTTACATCTATTTCTCACTTCCACTATATAATCATAAGGGATTTGATTTAGGTGATACCTGAATGGTCTAGTGGTTTTCCCTACTTTCTTCAATTTCAGTCTGAATTTGGCAATAAGGAGTTCATGGTCTGAGCCACAGTCAGCTCCTGGTCTTGTTTTTGCTGACTGTATAGAGCTTCTCCATCTTTGGCTGCAAATAATATAATCAATCTGATTTTGGTATTGACCATCTGGTGATGTCCATGTGTAGAGTCTTCTCTTGTGTTGTTGGAAGAGGGTGTTTGTTATGACCAGTGCACTTTCTTGGCAAAACTCTATTAGTCTTTGCCCTGCTTCATTCCGTATTCCAAGGCCAAATTTGCTTGTTACTCCAGGTGTTTCTTGACTTCCTACTTTTGCATTCCAGTTCCCTATAATGAAAAGGACATCTTTTTTGGGTGTTAGTTCTACAAGGTCTTGTAGGTCTTCATAGAACCATTCAACTTCAGCTTCTTCAGCATTACTGGTTGGGGCATAGACTTGGATTACTGTGATATTGAATGGTTTGCCTTGGAAACAAAGATAGATCATTCTGTCGTTTTTGAGATTGCATCCAAGTACTGCATTTCAGACTCTTTTGTTGACCATGATGGCCACTCCATTTCTTCTGAGGGATTCCTGCCCGCAGTAGTAGATATAATGGTCATCTGAGTTAAATTCACTCATTCCAGTCCATTTCAGTTTGCTGATTCCTAGAATGTCGACATTCACTCTTGCCATCTCTTGTTTGACCACTTCCATTTTGCCTTGATTCATGGACCTGACATTCCAGGTTCCTATGCAATATTGCTCTTTACAGCATTGGACCTTGCTTCTATCACCAGTCACATCCACAGCTGGGTATTGTTTTTGCTTTGGCTCCATCCCTTCATTCTTTCTGGAGTTATTTCTCCACTGATTTCCAGTAGCGCTCATCTAACTTAATCCTCACAACAATCACACAAAGTAAACAGTATTAGCCCCAAATTATAGATAAGAAAACCGAGGTTTAAGAAGGTTAAGTGAATTGACCAAGCTACAGAGTTGGTATCTTCCCTGGTGGCTCAGAGGTTAAAGCGTCTGCCTCCAATGCGGGAGATCCGGATTCAATCCCTGGGTCAGGAAGATCCCCTGGAGAAGGAAATGGTAACCCACTCCAGTATTCTTGCCTGAAGAACCCCATGGATGGAGAAGCCTGGTAGGCTACAGTCCACGGGGTCACAAAGAGTCAGACACGACTGAGCGACTTCATTTACTTATAGAGTTAGTAGTATTTCTCGTCTAAACATTTGTTTTCCTTTATAGCTTGAGGTAGCAGTTTTTAAACAGTGGTCTGTGGAACCTTCAAGCTCCAAGAGATTACTCGAGGTCCCCAGGGAGAATGACGATAAGATGAGTTTGGATGGGCCCCCTTCCTGGGTTCAAACTGCAGAAATTCTACTTTAACTTCTTTTATAAATGAAGCAGGTACACAGGGACTGTAAGAAGCCATGTAAGGTTCCACCTGGAAGTAAGAACTGTGTTTCTTTAAAAGGCCTGAAAATCTCCTCCTTAAAAACAGATGAGTATCTTTTCTACCCTATAGAGTCACATCTGAGCAATTCCTGACTGCTTAGTTTACCATCACTTCTCTCCTATTCGTTTGACTCTCAGATTAAAGGTGAGAATTGCTTTTTCAGTATCCTACTGCTATCACCTAATTGCTCCTTTCCTAAATTGACAGCTCCTGCTAAGAAAAGATGCTTTCAATTTACCCCAGAGTTTGACAGACTCGGTAGTGCTCTTGGCCTTCTGCATTGTGTCTCTCCACTCAAGACTGAAGCCCAGAAGCCACCTTATCCTCCAGCCAGCTCCAAAGTCACCTCCTCATTACCTCTCCCAGTTGCTATCTGACTTCTCCATCCTATCTATAGCCCAGCATCATGCTAAGGCTCTGTGGCTCCTTAAAGAAGAAAAAAAAAAAACTGTGTTTTGACTAGATAGTCTAAAATCATAACAAGTACGTAAAATTTTTTAAATGAAGTCCCAAAGGGCATCTACTGAAGCCTTATTCAGTCTGTTCATCCGTCAGCAAGCCAGGAAAGTCAAGCAGTGTATCTTCATTTCACAGAAGAACTTTGTGTTAAGTCAGATCCAGGCAATGTGGGAGACTGGGTTCAATCCCTGGGTTTGAAAGATCCCCTGGAGGAAGGCATGGCAACTCACTCCAGTATTCTTGCCTGGAGAATCCCCATGGACAGAGGAGCCTGATGGGCTACAGTCCATGACGCTGGAAAGAGTCAGACACAACTGAGCAACTAAGCACAGCATAGCACAGGCATTAAATAAAGGGTTACTAAGAAGCAGTTGTCCTTGACCTAGAATTTGTACATCTCTTCATTTATAAAAATTAATTTTATTTCAGTTGAGTTTAGTATTTTAGCTATTATGTGAAAGCTATATAAGGTTATCCTTTTGAGAATGAGGTGGGGGATAAAGACTATAAAATTTGGGTCATGTTTATAATTAGTTATTAATATGCACATAAAGAAAATCTTTGTGCATCTTAAGATTTATCACAGAATTCTGCAAGTATATCAAAGTATATCAAAGAGCCATGATATGACACTGGATAAGGATGCAAATTAATTTGGAACCATGTGGAGTCATTAAGAATGAAAATGAACATGCCATGGAGAATTAAGGACAATTAAAAACACTTATGGCTTTTTAATGTGTACAAAGAAAACTATAACATTTTATCATCATAATGCAACTACCCTTCATAATATTTAAATGCTTGCATAGAATTAGACAGAATACCTTACATCAAAGGAAAATATTTCCTTAGAGTTGAGTTATTCTGTGTGGATTTATCATTTCCAAAATACCTTTTCTGACTACTCATTTGACCTAGAAAATAATCCTTTACCCAGGAGAGTTATCTGCATCCTCAATTTACAATACCCAAATATATTTGATGATAAGCTCAATGTCACACAGAAAGATAAAGAAAAATCACATCTAGTCCTCTGCCTTCCACTATATCACACACACAATCCGGCAAGACACATGGACATAGCAAAGTGCCTTCACCAGCACACCAGTGTAAACATGTGCTCATGTGTGCACACACAGGCTCTCCTTAATTGAAAATAATCAGGAAAACTTTAAATCATTCCAAAAATGGTATTTGGAACTGCTTTATTATCTGAAACTATAAACTCACATAGCTAAACTTAATTTTGCTGTGTGTGCATTTATCACAGTCCATTAGCAGTTATTATATTTTCATACCTCTCAATTTCACTATTAGACCATGAACTCTTTGAGAAAAAGAACCATGCACCACTTGGTGGCTCAGCAGTAAAGAATCCACCTGCAATTCAGGGGACACAGGATACATGGGTTCGTTAGATCCTTGGGTTAGGAAGATCCCCGGGTGGAGGAAATGGCAACCCACTCCAGTGTTCTTGCTTGGAGAATTGCATGGACAGAGGAGCCTTGCAGGCTACAGTCCATAGCCTCACAAATAGTCAGACAGGACTGAAGTGACTTAGCACAGGACACAAGTCTACTTTTGTCCTCAGAGAATTTAACAAAATGCCTTATACATTGTATGTATTCAATACTTGGGGTGAATTATAATTCAAGCATAACTATACCACAAATCTAAAACTAAAACAAATTTAACTGTTTTTACAAAGTTAACTGAGGCAAAGCCTTGATGTAGATCAAGACAATTTAGTGTCAGAGTCAGCTACAAACTCAAAAATCTAACCAATGTAACAATGAATTTTTTGAGATTTAGAAGTCTTTTCATAAGCTTCTGTTTTACCTGTTACCCCTGTTTTAGGTTTCCCTTGTGGCTCAGCTGGTAAAGAATCCGACTGCAATGCAGGAGACCTGGGTTCAATCCCTGGGTTGGGAAGATCCTCTGGAGAAGGAAAAGGCTACCCACTCCAGTATTCTGGCCTGGAAAATTCCATGGACTATACAGTCCATGGGGTCTCAAAGAGCTGGACACGACTGAGCAACTTTCCCTTTCTTTCCTGTTTTAGGCAGTTTTTGGTGTTGTTAATTCTATAGTCAGAATCCTAAATCAATGCACATCTAGATTGCTTGACATATATGTATTGAGCCACTGCTAGATTCTTAATAAAAAATGTGTTGTGTGAATAAATGAAGAATGCCATCAGCAAGTAGCCCAGGGACACAGAAAGATGCTAAGCTGAGTCACTCAGGCTCCAAGCATTAATTTCCACATGGAACCAGATTAATCAACTGCTCCTTCCGCTTCTTCGAGTCTCCCCACTGATTTGAGAAGCAGACAAGTCACATGCTATACCACTTACATCGACATCAGCCCCCAGAAAAAAAGCCATTAAAGCTATAGTAAATTGAGGTCTTACTTTTATATCAAAGTCTCAGCTCAGGACCCATCAGTTTCACTCACCTGACCCACAGTGAAGAAGAAACACTTTCTTACTCTAGAAATCTCATTGTAATTCCATTTCTTTCATTTTCCTAGCATGAGATCATAAGTATCTGGAACTCCATGGCCAGGCCAAAAATGAATGAATGAATAAGCATTCTACCTGGAAACAAATATGTTGTATGCAATATACATTCCTGGACTTTAATAATGTAAAGTGTTTTTCATATTACATTCTCCAATTACTTTCAAACCCTGTAGTTAACAGCTTTTCACCCATTTGAAAGTTAATTTAAAGATGAAAAAAGAATAGCTTGACTTTATTTCTGAACATATAGACATAAAAGTCCACTTTATTTTTTAAGTTCCCTATTTGAAGTTTCTTTAAAATTTAAAAAATTTTTATTTTCATATTTAATTTTGATTTTAATTTTTCCTAGGGCCTTTCCATTTTCTAAGGTAATACTAAAGAATCATTATACCTACATGTCCTACATGAAACCATACTCAGTACTCCTTATAGACTCTCTTGATAAAAAGTTTGGCTGTATGTATTTAAGTAATAAACTAGTGAAAAGGTTAAGGAACTAACATCAAGTAAACGAATCCTCAAAAGGAAACTTAAACAAATGCCATCACACCCATTACCTCCTTATCAAGATCATGTCAAGGACAATTTTAATAGCCATCCAAGATCTTCTCAGCATTCCGTTCAAGCCATCTGAACTATAATGAAACTCCATCTCCGGCACTATTCTGCCATTGAGTCCACTTAGTCCCATGGCACATTAGAAGGCATTTTGAAAGAACCACAGTTTTCATATACTTTCCTACCAAGGCATCACATTAACAGAAACTGAAGATAGGGAGAATGCAAATAATGTAAAACTTGAAGAGAGAACCATGCATAAGTAATAAAAATTCTGTGCTCTCCTGAGCATTTACAGACCTGTCCTCAATGCTGAGGCTGTCTCTGCTATACTTAATAAAAGTTAATTTGGTAACGAAGATGGAATCCTACACTCCTTTGAAATACAGGGAAGAAAAGCATGACAGACAGCAGAGTGACATTCCCACCAAGAGCAGATGTGATTAATGTATGTGCAAACATCCGTTCGATAGAAAAAAATTTGCACAGCACCAAACAGAAATTCTGACCAAATCATGGGTCACCATGACAAGTCCTCATTATTTTTCCAACCCTGGACCTGTTATCCATTTGGAATCTAATAGTTCAGCCACACCGACTGGTGGTAAAAATAAGGATAGATACTCCTAAACAAAATATTTTCAGTATAATGGGCATCTTCTCTGAAATTGTCTCTGAACCTTGACAGCTCTATTTCTACTACACATAATAGTTGGTGGGACTGAGGATGGATACTCAATCCAATTAACACAATCAGATTTCTTCAGCTGAAAATCTGATTTGGAATCAAATAGCCAGTCTGCCACATGCCAATATAGGCACTTTGGAGCACCTTAGGAAATGAGTCAGTTGAGGGGTGAGGGGCTAGAAAACAGAAAGGAGCTAATGGCTTTCCAATATTTCCAGCTTTTTTTCAGAGTCCTTGATGCATTCCTGCTCTTGTGATATAGTCTTGTCTCCTCATTATAAATTCCCTTTTTTTGCTTAATTTTCCTTGAGTTGATTTGCTACCTAAAACCCAAAGCCTTAATTAATCATACAATTACACATTAAATTAGTTACTGTCATATTTTTATTTATACTTCCACAAAACTACAACTTACTTCCTCATCTGTATAAGCTCCATGAGAGCAAAGATTACTCTTTATACTCCTTACACATACACTACACAATACTCTTTACACACACATGATGCTTTTGAACTGTGGTGTTGGAGAAGACTCTTGAGAGTCCCTTGGACTGCAAGGAGATCCAACAAGTCCATTCTGAAGGAGATTAGCCCTGGGATTTCTTTGGAGGGAATGATGCTAAAGCTGAAACTCCAGTACTTTGACCACCTCATGCGAAGAGTTGACTCATTGGAAAAGACTCTGATGCTGGGAGGGATTGGGGGCAGGAGGAGAAGGGGACGACAGAGGATGAGATGGCTGGATGGCATCACTGACTGGATGGACGTGAGTCTGAGTGAACTCCGGGAGTTGGTGATGGACAGGGAGGCCTGGCGTGCTGCGATTCATGGGGTCGCAAAGAGTTGGACATGGCTGTGACTGATCTGATCTGATCTGATCCCACACAATAGTAATATATTGATATATAATTATACATTCAATATATTGTTTGAATACAGTAATACATTGAATATAGTAAGCCAGTTTTAAATACTTGCTCATTAATTATGGTTTTATGTTGACATCTTTTTTCCTTTTTGCTAAAAATGCTATTGTTTATTATTATGATCCATTGCATGACCTACATACAAGTACATATGTTGTTCAGGAGTGTTTCCTCAGTATTTGCAAACACCAGGAATTAACCTCCTGCCTCTGTTTTCCAACTTTTGGATGACAGATTATGTTGTGTGCTTTTCCTTATATTACTTTTAAAACTAGTCTGTGTTAAAATACTAACTAAGAAAAACATAAAGCAGCCCTTGGGAGAATAAATATACTACCCAGAGGGACAGTGAGATTCCCCTCCCCCTGGGAAAAAGTTTGTGTAACTGTAGGGGTTAATAGTCAGCCACCTGTTGCTCTGGCTAAGCCATGAGAAAATCACCGTGGGAAAAGAATAAAAGCAAAATATAGCAATAGAGCATAACCCAAGTAAAAGTACATCGGGCTGATTAGTTGGGGTCAGTATGCCCGGCTAAGCTAGGGAAAAATGTAGTGTGGACCTTGGAACGCCGGGTCAAGCACAAGATCATAACGCTGCTTGTGCACACACCAAGATGTTTTCCCAAGGCATATGCGGGTCTATGACCTCCAGCTAGGTGAAACCCCTTGTACAAGAAAATAATAAATATAGTTTGAAGTAATCAATAAAATGGGAGACATGACTGGGGACACAGGAGGCTGATTTCATCGAAACACAACAGATGCTTTCTGCTTGCCAACACACTGAATAAAAGTGATGTGGCTCCGAGGAACAGGGCTCTTGATCTAAGAGGTCTTGAGTCCCCCGGTCCCATCTTTAAACCTTTAATTCTGTCTCTAGTTTCTTTTTCTCAAACTGTGTGACGAACACTTTCAATCCCTACCTGCTGTGCTGACCGCAACATGTAACCAGAACAGAAGGAGTTCAACCAAGTGGCCTCATTACTGAAGAGCAGGTGGCAGGAAAGAAGAGGGCTACCTTTAGTGATCATCCACATTTTTTCCTCAAAGTGTCCTTCCAGCTGGTAACCATCACCTCTTCTCTTGAAATTTCCTCTCTCAGTTATTTGGAATGGAACCCTGAGAGTTCTATTTCTATTATCTAACCCCACCGTGACCAGGACCAAGCCTTTGTCTATTGATTTGAGCATTCTCACATTCATACCTTCTTATTCCCAATAACAAAAGTCAATGTCCTCATTACTTCACTCTGAGGTCAAGCAACAATCTCAGGACTCTCTAGTTTATCTCATTTCTTTTCACCTCCATAATACTGCCAGTTCTAAAGCTACGTGTTTCTGCACCACTCTTTTACTCAAAAATCGATATAGTTCTCAAAGGCCAAAACTGATCCCATTTAACCATTCAGCCTCATTTCCTACTTTATTTATTTATCCATTCAACAATGTATGACCATCCTGCAAGGGGAGGAATTTTTTAAGCATTAGGAACACAGCGAAGAGTATATAAGTAAACACAATGCAATACTGTGGTGTTAAGTGGTATGACAGAGATACGCATACGGTGCTAACAGAGCATACAGAAGGCAGTCTCTATGCGATTATCAGAAAAGGCTTCCTGGAAGAAACAATACCGAGAAATGAAATCTAAAGGGCAAGCAGTTATTAGGAAGGTGATGGTGAGTAAGAAAGTAGCCTTGGGAAAGCTAGGGGCAGGGATACAGAGAAATGGAAGTATTTTAGGCAGGAAGAAAGACATGCATGGACGAGTAAGCAGGTGATAGCAGTAGAGATGAAAGAAACTGGATAAAGATAGTTACAATCAATAGGACTTGGTAACAGATTGGATGTGGGAGGTAAAAGAGAGGGAAGAACCGAAAATGACTACCAGATACCTAGCATAAGAACTGTGTACACGGGAGTATCCTATAATGAAGTGGATAAGAAGGTGTTTGATAAGAAGATCACAAAGTCTGAAGAAAATGGTTTTTCACTATAGCATCTTGGGTACAGGTAAGAATACTTTAAAAGGTGAGCTCTTGAGAAGGATATATCAATATATTTATAGAAGAATATAGACCAAATTAATATTTTCTAAATCAGTATGATGGACTCTTACCTATTCCTTCTACTTGTTTTGGTATGAACACATGTCACTTTATAGCATGAAAAATATTGGAATATTTCAAAATAGTGTTTTAAAATCTTAAAATATACATTAAACACATATGTTGTAATACATGGTTGTCATTGACTCAATGGACATGAGTTTGAGCAAACTCCAGGAGACAGTGAAGGACAGGGAAACCCGGCATGCTGCAGTCCATGGAGTTGCAAAGAGACACTACCAAGCAACTGAACAACAAATGTTGCAATATGACTTATTTAAAACAGAATGATGAGGCAAGACTGTAGAAAAGTACAATCCTTTTTATATTTTTCTGGGATCAGTATGATGTATATTTCTTCTTTAAAAAAAAATAAAAGAATCGCATATTTGTGAAGATACAAATGAGGGGCCACCATCTGGTATTCAGATCAAACTCATCTGGTAAAGTGTGGCAGAGTAATATTTCAAGGCTCACAGCATCTACTCAAATGCTCCCCAGGGCGTTAACTTGCTCAATACACTGAAGAAAGTGGTAAGCAAGGCTGATGCTCATGGGCCCAACATAGCTCATCAATAGTGCTGAGACATGAAGGCAAAATCATTTCTCAGAAAGAGCGTGAACTTAATTATTTGAATTTGTTCATGTCTACCCCAGGCTTTCTGGCTCATATCAGTCAAGTTAATTTACCATTAGAGGCATGAATGTATTTTTTTTAATTTGCTCATTATTTTTTTGCCTTCATCTCAAGGGCTTGAGGTCACTACAGACCTTTAAATGCATCCTTAAAATAAGAAAAACACCAAGACTTACCCTTACAATATTTAACATTTTGAAAAGCTAAAGTTATTTAAAATCCAATATCAAATTATGGCTATGATGAAAAAACAATGACCAGCAGCTGATTACTCAATTTGGCATCTACTGCAAAAGCAGACTACCTACTCACCAAGCAGTTACATCGTCTTCCTAAATGCACAGCTACACTGACTGTAGCCTTATGGGTATTGGGAAGAGGATGGTGGCAGTGGAGATGAAGTAAAGTGATAGATTTGAGGTTTGGTAGAATCACCCCACTCCAGTACTCTTGCCTGGAAAATCCCACAGACGGAGGAGCCTGGGAGGCTGCAGTCCATGGGGTCGCTACGAGTCGGATACGACTGAGCGACTTCACTTTCACTTTTCACTTTCATGCATTGGAGAAGGAAATGGCAACCCACTCCAGTATTCTTGCCTGGAGAATTCCAGGGACGGGGGAGCCTGGTGGGCTGCCGTCTATGGGGTCGCACAGTCGGACACGACTGAGGCGATTTAGCAGCAGCAGCAGCAGCAGAATCACTAGGACTCAGTAACAGATTAAAAGTAGGAGATGAGGCGAGATGGAGGTATCAAAAATGACTACCAGATGTCTAGCATGAGCAGCTGCATGGACAGGAGTGCATAATGACATAAAGAAGAGTGCCAGGCTGATAAAAGTGATCATAAAGTATAAAAGAGAATTTCAGTCAGTATGACATCTTGGCATGAGTGAAAACAATGGAATGAATGTGAATAGAAATTGCGTTTGCCACTTATCACCCTGGTGCAAAAAAACCTCCCACTACCATCCTTCATTGTTTCTCCATGTACTGGCTGAATGCAGCAGACTGCAAGGGCCTGGTGTCTGGTGGAGCCATAAAAGAAAGGAGACTGGAGAACTGCGCCAGTAGACCAGGGGTTAAGACTCCGTGCTGCCAAGACAGGGGGCACGGGTTCAATCCCTGGTAGAGAAACCCATGGGGTGGGAGCAAAAAACAAACAAAAAAGAAAATTTAAAAAAGGAGACTGGGTCCCTGGATGACCACATGGAAAGTATATTAGTTTCCCTTGGCTGCTGTAACAAATCACCACCAATTTATGGGCCTTTTTAAAACAACGCAAATGTACTCTCCTATGTTTCAGGAGTCAGAAGTCCTACAGGGGTTCAGCAGGGCTGTGTGTCCCTGGAGACTCAAGAGAAGAACACTTCTTTCCCTTTTAGAGCTTGTATAGACCATCTGCATAACTCATGGACCACCCTCAAGTTTTAAAACCTGCAGCATAGTATCTTTCAGTTTCTCTCTTCAACCCTCTACTTCTGTCATCACATGCCTACTGCATCTGTCATGCCTCACTCCTTCCCTTCTAATAACCCTGGTGACTACACTAGGCCTACCCAGATAATCCAGGGTAATCTTTCCATCTCAAGATCCTTAACTTAGTAACATCTTCAAAGTTCTTTTTGCCATGGAAGGTTCAGGTGATTAGGACTTGCGGGGTGAGGGTACGCATCATTCTGTCTACCACAAAGGGTTTTGCAATTCATATGAGTGAGAGAAAACTATTATGCTAATCCATTAACTTCAAGGGTGTTGCCTCTTCCTAGCTGACATTTCTTTAATAATGCTATGTACAGATCCATCAGTCAATATCTGACCTCAGCTGGATTGCAGCTGGGAGAGCAACAACATCTTCAGTTCAGTTCAGTTCAGTCGCTCAGTTGTGTCCGACTCTTTGTGACCCCATGAATCCCAGAATGCCAGGCCTCCCTGTCCATCACCAACTCCCAGAGTTCACTCAGACTCACATCCATGGAGTCCATGATGACATCCAGCCATCTCATCCTCTGTCATCCCCTTCTCCTCCTGCCCTCAATCCCTCCCAGCATCAGGGTCTTTTCCAATGAGTCAACTCTTCACATCAGGTGGCCAAAGTATTGAAGATTCAGCTTCAGCATCAGGCCTTCCAATGAACACCCAAGACTGATCTCCTTTAGGATGGACTGGTTGGATCTCCTTGCAGTCCAAAGGACTCTCAAGAGTCTTCTCCAACACCACGGTTCAAAAGCATCAATTCTTCGGTGCTCAGCTTTCTTCACAGTCCAACTCTCACATCCATATGTGACCACTGGAAAAACCATACATGTTACTAAAAATACACTGCCCTACACATAGCATGTAATAAAACTCTGGTAAAGGTGCTAAAGTTGAACAGTTCTATGAAGACCTACATGACCTTTTAGAACTAACACCCAAAAAAGATGTCCTTTTCCTTATAGGGGACTGGAATGCAAAAGTAGGAAGTCAAGAAACACCTGGAGTAACAGGCAAATATGGCCTTGGAATATGGAATGAAGCAGGGCAAAGACTAATAGAGTTTTGCCAAGAAAATGCACTGGCCATAGCAAACACCCTCTTCCAACAACACAAGAGAAGACTCTACACATGGACATCACCAGATGGTCAACACCAAAATCAGATTGATTATATTTTTTGCAGCCAAAGATGGAGAAGCTCTATACAGACAGCAAAAACAAGACCAGGAACTGACGGTGGCTCAGATCATGAACTCCTTATTGCCAAATTCAGATTTAAATTGAAGAAAGTAGGGAAAACCACTAGACCATTCAGGTATGACCTAAATCAAATCCCTTATGATTATACAGTGGAAGTGAGAAATAGATGTAAGGGACTAGATCCGATAGATAGAGTGCCTGATGAAGTATGGACTGAGGTTTGTGACATTGTACAGGAGACAGGGATTAAGATCATCCCCATGGAAAAGAAATGAAAAAAAGCAAAATGGCTGTCTGGGGAGGCCTTACAAATAGCTGTGAAAAGAAGAGAAGCAAAAAGCAAAGGAGAAAAGGAAAGATATAAGCATCTGAATGCAGAGTTCCAAAGAATAGCAAGAAGAGATAAGAAAGCCTTCTTCAGTGATCAATGCAAAGAAATAGAGGAAAACCACAGACTGGGAAAGACTAGGGATCTCTTCAAGAAAATTAGAGATACCAAGGGAATATTTCATGCAAAGATGGGCTCGATAAAGGACAGAAATGGTATGGACCTAACAGAAGCAGAAGATATCAAGAAGAGGTGGCAAGAATACACAGAAGAACTGTACAAAAAAGATCTTCACAACCCAGATAATCACGATGGTGTGCTCACTGACCTAGAGACAGACATCCTGGAATGTGAAGTCAAGTGGGCCTTAGAAAGCATCACTACGAACAAAGCTAGTGGAGGTGATGGAATTCTAATTGAGCTATTCCAAATCTTGAAAGATGATGCTGTGAAAGTGCTGCACTCAATATGCCAGCAAATTTGGAAAACTCAGCAGTGGCCACAGGACTGGAAAAGGTCAGTTTTCATTCCAATCCCAAAGAAAGGCAATGCCAAAGAATGCTCAAACTACCGCACAATTGCACTCCTCTCACACGCTAGTAAAGTAATGCTCAAAATTCTCCAAGCCAGGCTTCAGCAATACGTGAACCATGAACTTCCAGATGTTCAAGCTGGTTTTAGAAAAGGCAAAGGAACCAGAGATCAAATTGCCAACATCCACTGGATCATGGAAAAAGCAAGGGAGTTCCAGAAAAGCATCTATTTCTGCTTTATTGACTATGCCAAAGCCTTTGACTGTGTGGATCACAATAAACTGTGGAAAATTCTGAAAGGGATGGGAATACCAGACCACCCAACATGCCTCTTTAGAAACCTGTATGCAGGTCAGGAAGCAACAGTTAAAACTGGACATGGAACAACAGACTGGTTCCAAATAGGAAAAGGAGTACGTCAAGGCTGTATATTGTCACCCTGCTTATTTAACTTCTATACAGAGTATATCATGAGAAACATTGGGCTGGAAGAAGCAAAAGCTGGAATCAATATTGCCGGGAGAAATATCAGTAACCTCATATATGCAGATGACACCACCCTTATGGCAGAAAGTGAAGAGGAACTAAAAAGCCTCTTGATGAAGGTGAAAGAGGGTAGTGAAAAAGTTGGCTTAAAACTCAACATTCAGAAAATGAAGATCATGGCATCTGGTCTCATCACTTCATGGGAAATAGATGGGGAAATAGTGGAAACAGTGTCAGACTTTAATTTTTTGGGCTCCAAAATCACTGCAGATGGTGTCTGCCGCCATGAAATTAAAAGACGCTTACTCCTTGGAAGGAAAGTTATGAGCAACCTAGATAGCATATTCAAAAGCAGAGACATTACTTTGCCAACAAAGGCCCGTCTAGTCAAGGCTATGGTTTTTCCAGTGGTCATGTATGGATGTGAGAGTTGGACTGTGAAGAAAGCTGAGCGCCAAAGAATTGATGCTTTTGAACTGTGGTGTTGGAGAAGACTCTTGAGAGTCCCTTGGACTGCAAGGAGATCCAACCTGTCCATTCTGAAGGAGATCAGCCCTGGGATTTCTCCGGAAGGAATGATGCTAAAGCTGAAACTCCAGTACTTTGGCCACCTCATGCGAAGAGTTGACTCATTGGAAAAGACTCTGATGCTGGGAGGGATTGGGGGCAGGAGGAGAAGGGGACGACAGAGGATGAGATGGCTGGATGGCATCTCTGACTCGATGGATGTGAGTCTGAGTGAACTCCAGGAGTTGGTGATGGACAGGGAGGCCTGGCGTGCTGCAATTCATGGGGTCTCAAAGAGTTGGACACGACTGAGAGACTGAACTGAACTGAACTGAACTGAACTGAAAGGTACTGCCAGGACATGAAATGGTATAAAAAGAAATAAGGACATACAGAGATAGAGATGAGACCGATAACTCACAAACAAGGTCTAAGTAATTATATACTTTAAAGTTTTTTCCTCCCTTTCATTTATTGTAGGACTGTGGAATTGTTAACTTCAAGGTCAAGTCAACCTCAATGTCCATGGACTTTACTTGCTATAAACTTTTATTGCAATCATAGGAATTGGGTTATCACCAAATGTTGTTTTTATGAGAAGAAAACTAAAAGATAAGGTAGGGTCATGTTCCCTCTAGACATTCATCACCAGCAAATTCCTAATTATTCTAATGACTGTTCACTGGGAAAAAATTTAATGTGCTTTTGTGTCCTCCAGTTTAGAAAAAGAATGAGACTTTAATGTGAATGCATTTTTAACATTTTCCCATGCTTTAGGGAAGCTGCTTTTAGGAGGGAAATGTAATGAATGTTTTTAATCATACTAAAATGATTTGCCCAGAGTCTGTGGTTTAATTCAACTTTTCAATAACAACAAAACAGAAGACTAAGCACATTTATCACTAGGGCTCCTCCTTTCCCAACATAGCTACCTACTGTTTAAACATATTTGGAAGATAAAACTCATTTAGGGCAGTAAGAACAAATAAGCCTGCCTAGTTAATTTTCACCATTTTTTATAAATACGTCTAAAGGGATCACTGCCAGTCTTCTGAGAACATCTGACCCCAACCCTCCAAGCAGTTTCCATCCTCAAAACCCACTTCACCCTATCCACAGACACATTCTCTAGTTTGTTCTTATGTGCCCTTCAGGTTTTCAATAAATTCTTAATGTCATTGATAAAAATGTCACTGCTGAGAAGATTCAAGTCCCATTGTTCTACTCAGGACTTTAACTGCAAAGCAAACACCTTGCTTTCGATAAGCTTGTCCTGAGATTTACACTGAACAGAAATCAAAGAATAATTTCTGTCTCACTTTTCTTTTCTTTGGTGTGAAACATACTCTCAGAGATTCCATCTAAATATCTCCCGGAGGACGCTCCAATCGCCTCACCATCTTCACATCTCCTCACTGCTTCTAAAGTGTTGCAACCAAACCTTGGTGATAGTCTAACAACACTTTTCTCAGCCTAGAAAATAGCAGGTATCGAGGGGAGACAGATTTGAAGACTATAATAAGGAACGTGATATGGCTTTAACACACAATAAAGAATTGATCTGTACGTGTTGACAGGTTCTTGAACAGAGGAGAGCAGATACAGAAAATAAATCATCTGAGAGAAGGGCTTTTCCCCGTAGCACAGCTATTGCCACCACGGGACATCTGCACAACTTTACAACTGATATTCATAACTTTAACGAAGTTTCCAGAAAATGAAATATATGACCATTATCGTATGTTCTGCCATTAATCATGATTCAGAATATATATGAGCAGTTATAGCATACTTCTAAGTATTCAATTTTTAAAAACTCACAAACTAGATTCAGGAAATGACATGAAAGGCTGATGCAAACAACTGGATAATGTGTATAAAATTCACCCGCCTCAATTCAAGTGACTCTGAGTAGTCCAGTCGCCCCTTTGCCACTTCTGATGGCTCTCCACAACACCCATTTTCCAGCCCATTTCACAAGAAGGAAGGCTATCACAGAAACGCCCTAGTGAGTAGTGGGACGCACTAGCAAAGGCAGGCCAGTGAATCCTTAGAGATGAACCACCCCATTCTGCCTGGGTCATTCCTCTTTGGGGTCCCTCTGAGCAGGGTTTCCCTCTGTTGTCTCTATGCCCTAGGATGGTGTGACAAGGCAGCTCCAATACCTGGCAAAAATGTAAACAAGTAGTTCTAAAGTAGCTCCATACTTCAACAATGAAAAAAATGGCTTAGATCACCTCTTGTGTCACTGCATCTGTTAACTTCCCCCTCTCAAGAACTACCCCCCCAAGGATGTAAGACAATAGACTTTTATTCTAAAGATTTCAGAATTCTTCACTAAAAGGTGTGATTAAGGACTAAAAATATTACTATCCAAACTAATTAGAGGGAGTTATGGTCTAATTTAGTTTTATGATGCAAAGCTGTTCTGAGTTGGTTTTATTGGAAACACAAATTCTATTATATTCTAAATTCAATTGCACAATTCCACAGCAAAGAACTGGGTAATCCATATAGCGCTTCAATTTTCTTGCTAAGATTCAAAGTTTTGCTTATTTTGGGTTATGAAATATGAATTATTTCAGTGAATCAACCTCTAATTTCAAGGAGATTTGAGGAACAACTCTTTAATTAGTCTTTATCATGCTTGCTTAAACCTTGCCAGCCATCCCTCTCTCAAAAGTAAATTAAAGTGAGAAGAGGAAGAATCTGAATGACCTGCCATAACACAGCTGGCTACTTGACAGATAAATCTTAAGACCCATCATTCTGAAGAATGACATAATTTTAGTTCTAAGCGCTAAGCGTGCTCAGAAAAAGTTATAAGGCAGTGCAATGAGACATCAGAGTAACAATTTGTGTGTGTATGAATAAACTAGGTAAATATTTACATCTGACAAGTAATGAATACTCGTTATTTATCATTCATTTTTAACAGTTTTCCTGTCTTGAAAATATTTCCTTCCCCAAGCAGATATTCAGCTTCTCCATAGTTTTTAATTATTATCAACACAAAGCATATTAACTTTTACCACCTTTATGTATTTTTTAATTATAATTCTAAGTTTTCTGCCATAATTCACAAAATAAGCACCTAAAAGCCAGGCTTTACCAGTTCTACAGTGTCAGTTTGAAACTAATTTTTACCTTCTCTTAGACATCAGAATCTTGTATTTTGGTCATCTGATGCAAACAGATGACTCATTGGAAAAGTCCCTGATGCTGGGAAAGATTGAGGGCAAAAGAAGAGGGTGTCAAGAGGATGAGATGGCTGGACAGCATCATTGTTGCAATGAACATGAACTTGAGCAAACTCCAAGAGACGGTGAGGGACAGGGGAGCCTGGGTTGCTGCAGTCCATGGGTCACAAAGAGTCCGATACAACAGAGCAACTGAACAAGACATCAGAAAAATTAGGAACAGAACAAGATACAAAGTAGACAGACTGACGACATCTATGACTCAGAGAAGTAGCTACCATGATGTGCTCCCAGGCTCTGTGCAAAGTACTTTATATGGATTATCTGATTTAAACCTCATTGAATGAGTGAGTGAAAGTTGCTCAGTTGTGTCCGACACTTTGCGACCCTGTAGACTATACAGTCCATGGAATTCTCCGGGCCAGAATACTGGAGTGGGTAGCCTTTTCCTTCTCCAGGGGATCTTCCCAACCCAGGGATCGAACCCAGGTCTCCCGCATTGCAGGTAGATTCTTTACCAGCTGAGCTATCAGGGAAGCCCAAATAAGAACACTCAAAAGATGCTCTATTTAATCTCCATTTGATCAATGCAAAAATAGACTCAGTGAGTTAAAGCAACTTGCCCAAACCACATATTATAGAGCTAGTTAGGAAATGACCTATGGTTTAAGATTTGTCTGGACAAAGTGCTCAATTACTATGACATGTTGTCTCTATGTGCAGACACAGACCCACCTGGAATCTGGCATGTGATATCTGCTCATGTGCTGAGGCAGAAATGATAAGCTGTCTACAATTTGTGCCAGCCTTCCATGCATAATACTGTTGCTAAATGTCTACTCAATGACCACATTTTCAACCCCTAGCTCTTAGATCTAGGTGAGACTATAACACAGACAGGTTGTTACCAATGGAATATGGGCAAAACTGAGGTATGCCGCCTTCAGACCTGGCCTATAAAAACCTTCCAAGAGGTGCTCCATGCTCACCCACCATTCCATCTTCCATTTGAGGTCAATTAGGGCTGCCAGATAAAATGCAGGACGACAAGTTAAACTTGAATTTCAGAAAAACAACAAATGATGGTTCAGTGTAAGCATGTCCCAAGAAATATTTGGGACATACTTATATTTATCAGGGGCACTGACATTCAGGTTCCCAGATTTAGCAAATAAAATGCATCAAAAATGTAAATGTCCCAAATATTGCATGGGACATAATTATCCTAAGAAGTTATTTGAATTGTTATGAGACAGAAACAGACTCATAGACATAAAGAACAACCTGTGGTTGACAAGAGGGAGGGGGTGGGTGAGGGATCAACTAGGAGTTTGGGGTTAGCAGATGCAAACCATTATATGTATATTATCCATATACACAATGGATAAATAGCAAGATATTACTATATAGCACAGGGAACTATCGTCAATATTCTGTGATAAACCATAATGGAAAAAAATATTTTTAAAAGTATATATATATAAATGAATCACTTTGCTATATAGGAGAAATTAGCACATTATAAATCAATTATATTTCAATTTCTTAAAAAAGAAGCTATTCATCATTTATCTGAAATTCAAACTCAACTAGTGACCGTTGGTTCACAAACTGGCCCAGTACCCAGAGAGCAAGGAGAGACCAAAGAAAGAGGCAGAATGTTCTAGGTGGGCAGCTGGTAGGTTAAACAAAGGAACTTAAATATGAGGCTTGTCTTGGGTAACCAAAAGACAGGTTGCTCTCTGCACCCACCTGTTAGCATCTTAAAAGTTTATACGGAGGCTTAACTGGGTTCAGTCACATATACAATCCAGATGGTCCTACCAAGTGTCCTTGAGACTGGTTCCCACTGTGGGAATGGCAGGCAGAACACACACTCTGAGGACAGGGGAGGGGGTGGAAGCCTCCAGGCACTCGGGCCCATCTCATGGGACATGTCCTCTCAGTGACCTTCTCTAACATTCCCCACTCCTGACTGGTTCCCTCTTCAAAGAGTGCCCTAAGCGG
The DNA here is from genome assembly GCF_003369695.1 of Bos indicus x Bos taurus. NCBI lineage: Eukaryota > Metazoa > Chordata > Mammalia > Artiodactyla > Bovidae > Bos > Bos indicus x Bos taurus. The sequence continues at coordinate 48,877,206 of NC_040096.1, forward strand.
TCAGCGAGGGTTCTCATTAGCATGGAGATGGCTTGTTTGGTGGCCATCTCGCTACCATGGAGGCAGACCCCATAGGAACCGTACAGGTACATGCAAGAGAAAACACCGATTCAAATAATGATTCCCAAAATAAGTAATGATTTTTCCCACCATGACCTGAATCACTGATTTAATAAGTGCCCTACGCTAGGGGTCAGACCACTGAGGGCATTTATGTGTATCCTCATGTGATATAATAAAGATGATACATTACCATACTCATCAGGGATGAACACACAGCACTGTTTGGATAACGGCATAGGTGCCTTCTGGGGAGGCGGCAGTAACATCCAAGGCCATCCCATCTTCAGGACAGCTTTTCTCGAGACATTTCAGTGCTCAGTAAGGACAGGCTTCTCTGGCTACCATTTAAAGCTTGCTAGGTGAACTTAGTAAGAGCTTCTGTGTGCACTATAAGAAACAGAAGTCTAAGGTGGAAAAGACAGATATTGAGCAGGAACTTGTACGGGGAGGTCTTCTCCTTCTACCAAAATTACACCTGAGGCCTGGTCCTGAGATGAGGCCTGGTTCTGGCTGTGCAGATCACACTTTGAAGGGGGAGGCAGCACTGTCAGGTATGAGGAGATGGGCTGGGGGCAGGATGCCCCAGGCCAGGACCCCCACCTTCTCCCTTCTTTCAATGGTGTGTGCTCCACTCCAGGTACAGTGCATTTCAACAGGTCCTGTTCACAGCAGTCTCCCAATGGAGACTGAGTAGTAGTTCCCCTCTCACCCAGGAGTTCTAAGTAACTCACCCAACCTCACAGGAGAGCACATTGCAAATTCCCACAGACAATGCCTTTCCCAGGGGTGACAGAATGTTGTTTTCAGCAACAGAGCATATTGACCCTCAACGAGAGTCAGGACAATGGCCATCTCCCATCACATGCAGACCTTTGTGGTACCAGGTGTCTCAGCCGAGGTCCCTGGTCTGATTGATCATTGAAATGTATTAAAACCTGGGATAGTCCTTTAGTCCACCTGACCAAGGCGATTGATTACCTGTTAGAAATTTAATCTGCTGCTTTACTATTCCATTTTTCCTATCAATGCTATTGCTTGCAGTTTATAGGGAGATGGAACCTCCATTCAATGTCATGTTCTTTTGCCCAGTCTTATATATCATGACTTTGGAAATTTAATTCCTGATCACTGCCCATTTGATAATAGTATCTGCACATGGTATTCAGCTTCTTTAATCCCCTAATGGTGGTAGCCTGGTTTCCTCAGTGACAGGTAAAAGCTTGCATTAAGCCAGACTCAGTGTCCACACAAACTTAGGCATACCTAGAGAACTCACTCATGGAGAAGGGGGCCAGTGTAATCTGTCAACCCTTCACTGGTTGGGAACTCTAGTGTATGGCCCGAGTCCTCTGACAGTTGCCTCAGGTGTTCCTTAAAATACACAGGACATGCTGTTAACTGCATTAACCAAATCACCATATTTCAAGGACAATCCAGCATCCATGGAACTATGCCCTCCCAACCAGGAGTTGCAGTGGGTGTTCTTTCTATGCACTCAATTGGCCATATCTACTGAAGAGTCAGCTTCTAGCACTCACAATGAGGCCAGGGCATCAGCATCCTGACTGCCAAGGGGTGTCAGTGCCTGTGAGCCATGATGTGAAAGACCGTGAGGATGGCCTCAGGCTCCAGCAGGGGAGCCCAGATGTTTTACCACATATCCTGATCCCAGGAGGGCTTATTCATGATCATCCACCTTCCAGCTTCTCACTGTCCAAGACACAGGGTCCATCCCATTCAGTTCAGTTCAGTTCAGTCGCTCAGTCATGTCCGACTCCTTGTGACCCCATGAACCGCAGCACACCAGGCCTCCCTGTCCATCACCAACTCCTGGAGTCCACCCAAACCCATGTCCATTGAGTCAGTGATGCCATCCAACCATCTCATCCTCTGTCATCCCCTTCTCCTCCTGCCCCCAATCCTTACCAGCATCAGGGTCTTCTCAAATGAGTCAGCTCTTCGCATGAGGTGGCCAAAGTATTGGATTTTCAGCTTCAACATCAGTCCTTCCAATGAACACCCAGGACTGATCTCCCTTAGAATGGACTGGTTGGATCTCCTTGCAGTCCAAGGGACTCTCAAGAGTCTTCTCCAACACCACAGTCCAAAAGCATCAATTCTTCAGCACTCAGCTTTCTTTATAGTCAAACTCTCATATCCATACATGACTACTGGAAAAGCCATAGCCTTGACTAGATGGACCTTTGTTGACAAAATAATGTCTCTGCTTTTCAATATGCTATCTAGGTTGTTCATAACTTTCCTTCCAAGGAGTAAGCATCTTTTAATTTCATGGCTGCAATCACCATCTGCAGTGATTTTGGAGCCCCAAAAAATAAAGTCTGACACTGTTTCCACTATTTCCCCATCTATTTCCCATGAAGTGATGGGACCAGATGCCATGATCTTCGTTTTCTGAATGTTGAGCTTTAAGCCAACTTTTTCACTCTCCTCTTTCACTTTCATCAAGAGGCTCTTTAGTTCTTTTTCACTTTCTGCCATTAAGGTGGTGTCATCTGCATATCTGAGGTTATTGATATTTCTCCCGTCAATCTTGATTTCAGCTTGTGCTTCCTCCAGCCCAGCATTTCTCATGATGTACTCTGCATATAAGTTAAATAAGCAGAGTGACAATATCCATCCCTTTAGCACAGCCTAAAGTGTATGGCCCAGGTTCTTGCATGATCACCAGTCAAACCTGCCTGAGTTCAGCTCACTGGCTACTGCACTTCATTCCTATTTTCATCCAGTTGGCATCAGTGTTTGGCTGAATAGTGATTTCGGTCCATGTGACTGTGTTGCTGCAACCAGACCCATCTGTATACCAGGCATCAATGGGCATTTCCCCCACTCCCTCTCTACAGGCTGCAGGGGCTGCCAGAGATACAGAGGTGGGAGCATTTAAAGGCTCTACATACTCTACAGGGCACCTTCATTTCTAGGAACAGTGGGTGGTGGACAGAGTGCTCTTCTGCTGCAAACAGGCCACTTAGCCAATGTGGGGGTTTGAGCCATGGCAGAGGTGGGTTAATGAGACATATTCTCAACCCACCCTTTGATGGTAAAGGGAGTTCTTACCATGATCTGCTGCTCCTTTGTAAGAGGTTCTAGGGAGGAGGGGCTTCCCAGGAGGCTTAGACGGTAAAGAATTTGCCTGCAATACAGGAGACCTGGGTTCAATCCCTGGGTCTGGAAGATCCCCTGGAGAAGGGAATGACTACCCACTACAGTACTCTTGCCTGGAGAATTCCATGGACGGAAGAGCCTGGTGGGCTACTGTCCATGAGGTTGCAAAGAGTTGGTCACGACTAAGCGACTAACACTTAAAAACTAGGCAGGAGTGCTGTGTACACTCCTAAGAGCTGTTCCCCTGTGGAGGAATATTGGGTTTCTGCCCCTTTCCAGAGCTGGAACCAACATCACAGGGATTCTCTCTGTTTCTAGCTCAAGATGGAATCACAAACACATCTAACTCAAATGGTAGCCCTATTTGGGAGAAGCCCAGCGCTTTCATCTGTTTTGCCAGCACTGTCCTCCCAAAGGCGGCTTCTTGCCCTGATCTCTGGTCCCACACCTGCCCATCTTACCCAGGTAGCACTAAGGGAAGAAGGCGCTTTGCCAGACAGGAAGTGGAAGTCCTAGCAAACCCCAAAATCCCCAGAAGGCTAGCTCCTCTTTCACGTTCTTAAGGGCTGGATAGGCTGGCATCTTATCAATCCCAGCTTCTGAGACAACACTTGTCATACCCAACCCGATGAATCCCAAAAACTGTGTGGGAATTTTCTGTGGGTTCAGGACACATCCTTTCCCTGGAAGATGTTCTGGAAACATCTGCAGAGTGCCCTGCAGCAGAGGTAAGCCTTCACACGTCAGGACAATAAGATCAATACAATGGGCCCGTTTCATGATGTGGGGAAGGAGAACAGAAATAGATCTCAGGTTATCATCCCATGCCACAATGTGGAACTGTACAGGCAGCCTTGCGGAAGCACTTGAAAGGCCGATTATTGGCCCTCCCTTGTGAAGACAAACTGATCTTGTGACTCAGAGGCCAGGAGTATATTGAAAAAAAAGCACTGACTGATGCTAAAGCTGAAGCTCCAGTACTTTGGCCACCTCATGTGAAGAGTTGACTCATTGGAAAAGACACTGATGCTGGGAGGGATTGGGGTCAAGAGGAGAAGGGGACGACAGAGGATGAGATGGCTGGATGGTATCACTGACTCGATGGACGTGAGTCTGAGTGAACTCCAGGAGTTGGTGATGGACAGGGAGGCCTGGCGTTCTGCGATTCAGGGGTCGCAAAGAGTCGGACACGACTGAGCGACTGAACTGAACTGAACTGAAGTGTAGTACAGCATGGTACTAGGACCAGGAGCAAAGGATCTGCGGTGATGGCAGTTTGGGGCACAGCCACTGTGGTTAATGACAGTTTCTTGGTGGATGAGTTATCCACCATGAGCCAATTGTCTTTTTTACTGGCCATACGAGGCTGCTGAAAGCTCTGTGTGCTGGGTGTACAATACCCACTCAGCACAATTCTCGGATAGCTTCTCCTCTTTCCTTATGCCCAACTCCCAAACAATCTATATTGTTTGACAGGTACCACTCTTCCCAGGAGTAGTAGATTTACTGGTTCCCAGCTGTTACATCCCCTCAGCACTGGTTTGATTTCTCTGACCTGGAGGCAGAATTTGCCACCATAGGTTGGCAGATTTTGACCTTGTAGAATATCGATGCTCAATATGTCCTCTGGTATTGGAGAAATTAAAAATCTCGTATTCTCACAGGGGAGAACACCCAGTACATGCACGCCGAATCCCTTTGGTTGTGACCGACTCTTTGTGGCCCCCTGGACTGTAGACTGCCAGGCTCCTCTGTCCATGGGATTCTCCAGGTAAGAATACTGGAGTGGGATGCCATGTCCTCCTCCAGGGGATCGCCTACGCCTCGTAAGTCTCCCGCACTGTCAGGCCGGTTCTTTACCACTAGCGCCATCTGGGAAACCCAGAACACCCGGTGTGCGGCATCAAAGAAACCTTTCCTTACGGCAACTGTGTGCCTCTGTAACTACTGATGGCACTAAGGGCGCCAGAAAACTCCTGAGAGATACCACATATTCTGTTCCAGTATTAACCAAAGCTGTTAGCTTTCACTTATTTCTGGGGGACCAGTGACTGGTGAGCTCAACTCACTAGTGAGGCCTCAATGCTCATCATCAGGAGGGAGCACCAGCCTGCATCCTCAGCCCAGGGCATGGGAGGCAACATCCAATAGGACTGCAGCCCTGAGGCCACTGCTGGGGCAGGCAGGGCAGCAGGTATGGCCGGACCAGGTGGGGCAGAGCTGAACTGGCGTGCAGATTGTAAGGCTTGTCCCGGGCCGAGCAGCACAGCCTTGGGTTGCTGGACTATCTTTTCATGGAGGGTCCCACTGGCAATGAGGTCAAACCACGTTTGCTTCCAGGGTACTTTCACCAGACTCTTTCTTCACAGCTGACTGGGATAGCCTCCTGGCTTTTCAGGCTCCCGCTGTGTCTTGGGTCTTCCCCATACTTATTTGTCAGCTTCCCCCAGATCAGCAGCGGATTGCCCAACATCATAAATGCCTTGTCCCACTCCTGGGCTCACCATGGATGTCAGGGTCCTAGAGCAGGTACTGGGGATGTAACGGAGTATCCTGGCCTCATCCTGCCATGAACGAGGCCCAGTCAGGGCCTTCAGAGACAGCAGATGGCCTGTTTCATTCCCAGCTCCCCAAGGATTTGTTGTACCTTCTCTATAGATTTCCAGGGTCCCATGTGCTCAGGAAGATTCCCCTTTTTGAGCCAAGTGTCCTTGCGAGCTAGAATAATCCAATCTATGAAGGAATGAGTACCTTGAATCCCAACACCCCCCTCCAGCCCTGCTGTGCAGGCACAGCAAAGGCAGGGTGTGTGGTCATGCTGTTCATTTTCTTTGCCTCCCCAACTCATCAGAAAAATGCCACCACCTGCCTCCCACCCCTACCTGATTCCACAGCCACACAAAACCTGGCCTGGACACTTCCTGGCCTCTTGTTGGAACCTGGCAGCTGTGTCGATAAGCTCAGCATAATACGTATTCTCTCACCGTCAATGCTTCCTGAACCCAGGACAGTCCCACCGCTGGGGCTGTCACTGTGCTTTGGCTTTCCTTTGGATCAGGGAGCAGACAGCATGGAGCATCTTGTCCTTTTCACTTCAGTCACCACAACATCCTCCTCTTTTTTCCCCTCACTTTCCCAGGGTTCCCACCTCTTAGCATCCCAAGCACTGATACCTTAATCAGAGGCAGTCTGCACTCTCCTGGCTTTGCAAAACGGCACACTAAGGTCTCTGACTTCTTATCCTGCTCTCCCACCTTGTCTGCCAGCCCCAAAGCCAGCAGAGTAGGGATAGCTCCAAGTCCTTCTCTCATCTCAGATTTTCTTCTGATTCTCTAACTTGAGCTTAAGCCTCTAGTAGAGTATCAGTGTCCAGCCCAACTGCCCTCAGCAGAGGCCAGCCCACCACACAGCATTGCATTTCCTTCCCTTCCATGCTACAGAGTGCTGCATGCAGTTCCTCAAACAAGGACCTTATAGCAGTCAGTGTCTTGGGCGTCACTTCCATATTCACACAATGGTCTGCAGCATCTCACATGCAGCCGCCCTGCCCCGCAGAGATGAATGGCCAACTTGGGATATCCCTCAGGGAAGCCTCGGTCCCAAGACCCAGTTCTTTGGTTTCCTGTCCAGCTCACCAATTGTCAGTTTGCAGTCTCCGGGCACAGAGGGCAAAGAGAGACTGAAAAAAGAGGCAGCCTGCTCCAGGTTGGTAGGTGGCAGGTTTAACAAGCAAGGAAACTACTTACCTGGCCTGCCTTGGGTGGTCACAGGATGAGTAAATCTCCTCGCTCACTTCAAAGTTTACACAGAAGCTGTAACTGGGTTTAGTCCCATATACCACCCAGACAGTCTCAACAACACACTTCCCTCTCCAAGTTGCACCCTTGAAAGTGGCTCCCACTGTGGGGGCAGTGGCAGAGAGCATACATTCCAAGGACAGGCTCGGGGTGAGGAGCCTGCCACGCCTGGATCCAGCTCACAGGTCAGCAAGCAGTCAGGTCTTCTCAGTGATCTCCCCCAACAGCAGCCAGTATTTGTATCTGCTAAATCTGGCAGCCAAATGTCAACACCTCCAGTAACCTTAGAAGCAATAACATGCTGAAGCGGGCAGAGCCACTGTCAACGGGAGTCTGATGACTAAAACCTAGGGCACCTCCTCCTTTAGGTTTTGCATGATGAGAGATCAAGGTCTACTGTGTTAAGCCATTAAGATTTGTGAGCTAAACTGGGGCTCTGTGACTACCTAGAGGGGTGGGATGGGGAGGGAGGTGGGAAGGAGGTTGGGGAGGGAGGTGGGAAGGAGGTTGGGGAGGGAGGTGGGAAGGAGGTTCAGGAGGGAGAGGACATGTGTATGCCTGTGGCTGATTCGTGTTGATGTACGGCAGAAACCAACAAAATTCTGTAAAGCAATTATTCTTCAATTTAAAAATAAACTTTAAAAAATAAATTTTTGAGTTAACACAATGCAAACAATAGTACCATGATTCATTCTAATATAAGTGCCAAGAATTTACCATCCAGGGCCTACAAGAAGGCCACACAGAGAATGGAAATTGCCTGGGTCTGGAGTCACACCAATATGTCCTGGGTTCAAACTTCTGCTGTATCAGGTCCTAATTTTGTTGCTTTAATAGCCTCAGTCTCTTCATCTAGATAATGGTAAAGTCAATGCCTTCTTGAGAAAATATTTTAAAAATTAAGCAGGACAATATATGCAAAACAAAAACCCCAAAATGATATCTGGAACAAAATATATCAATTAATGAATCTATTATCTAAAACATAGGATAATTTTGTATTTTGAATATTGAGCTGCAAAATGATTAATTCTATGCCTTTTAAATTAAGCTTTATTTTATTACTTATCATTATTAAATCCTTAAGACTCAGGCTTATAATTAGCTACTTTTTTATCTCACTGTCTTCGCGCTTAGTCATTGGCTTTACTGATTTTTCAGCTAAGATCAGTCTTTTCTCTGAGTTTTCCAACTGGACTCTCACCACAAAATGGACTGGCTTCTGTTCACCATCCTCAACACAAAGCCCAACAGGCGCTGTGGGCAAAGTCTGAAATCTGACTTTCCTCCTTACTGCTGAGCACATCTCAAATTGATCAGCTCACCAGGTAGAATTTGAAAGTTGCTTTCATTCAAAATCACCCTATTACTATTAGAAGCCAGGATGCTTGCCGTCACAAATCCCAAGACTGAGGCACATGCCGCAGACAATTCAGAATCTGAGTGCCCAGAAAGCATAAAACATTGGCCTGGTTTCTGACTTAGACACTTGCTGTATAACATGAAAATTGAAGACTTATTTGAAATCAGTTTTTTTTAATGGTTATTTGTTGATAAACCATTTTAATCAATCCTCTAAGTCTTGAAGGTGATCAAAATTATGTTTCAGAAGCAGATCTGTTCTCATAAATCTCTACTCAAAGAAAGAAACTAAAAATTAAAATGAATCCCTGATTTCCTATTGCTCTGGAATTATTCATTTTCTGCCACTTTCTAAATTTAGTTACAAACTATAAAAGCCAATAGTATAATATAGCACAGGGAATATAGCCAAGACTTTAAAATAACTTTAAATGGAGTAGAATCTATAAAAATTTTGAATCACTATGCTGTACACCTGAAACTAATACAAAATTATAAATCAGCTATATCTCAACTTAAAAAAAAAAACAGTTTAGGAAAGGGGCTTAACCTGGAATGCATGAACCTCCTGAAGCTTTAAAACAGCATTTTGAGAGCCTCGAAGAATGATCCAAGTCTGCATGGGTATCAGTAGAAGGGATACAAAGAACACCCCCACAATCCTATTTCCCACACTGCTGAGTGCAGCCAGCTGCAAGAGTGCACATGGCCACCAAACAGTTGTAGAGTCCTTTTATTTCTAATAGTCACCTGCTTAATGTACACCCATTGTGGACTATTGGTTAAACTCAGCAAGTTTAAGAAACATCAACATTAGCAACCAATTCAGCATAAAAGTGATAGTAATTCTCACATTTCACCTCAAAATGATATTTTACAGAATTCTAAATTACATCCTCTGATAAAGATTTTTATATAGTATCTTAAGAGGCTTTCAATACTTAAAAAAAATAAGATTAAGAAGATGAAACAGAGCTTCCCAGGTGGCACTGGTGGTAAAGAACTCACCTGCCAATGCAAGAGACCTAAGAGATGAGGGTTCCATCCCTGTATCGGGAAGATCCCCTGGAGTAGGAAATGGCAAGCCACTCCAGTATTCTTACCTGGGAAATCCCCAGGACAGAGAAATGTGGCAGGCTACAGTCCAGGGGGTCACAAAGAGTCAGACACGACTGAAGCAACTTCGTACTCACCTTAGGATGCAAGAAGATGAAACAGAGTGACAGTTACATTAAATGCGGTATTTTAACTCATTGGAAATAAAGGTTATCCACACCTGCAAAGCAGTATAGAAAAGTGTTTACAAAAGAGAAGGCAGAAAATTTTTTGTTTCTCATCAGAGGGGAAACAGAACACACAAAAAAGATACCAAATAAAGCAAATGCTTTTTATCTAAAGCATAAAATGCAAGAACTCCATACATCAGGTTTTTAAAAACATACACATATTTTCTTCTATTTTAGCTACCTCCAAACAATGTGATGGGGTATTATGTCTGCAGCCTGCTCTTGGAAGGGTCAAGGGAAAAAATTTCTTTGCCCCATTCTTATAACTCTTCTGAAGGCTTTTAACTCATTCAAAATGTTAGAAATTAAGTTACTCTTAAATATCTATTTTATCCTAAAATCAAACACAAAATAACGTCATTTTCAATTTATTATTTGTTGAAAAGCCTCATTCTAATGTATCAATTTAAAATAGTTCATGTTTCTTGCTAAATACATCTAAATATTTTAGATCATTACATTTACATGTATTTAGAGTATGTTAAAGACTGCAATTTTTAATATTCTTATCTAAAATAAGATCTCTTTAACTCACATTAGTACCTCATCCTATAACTTTCAAAAATGATGGATTGAAATGATAAGATAATATTTTACCATGAAAAGAGCTGGAGTATCAAATAGGTTTGCTCCTATCCAAGCCCCATCATGTTCATTATGGATCAACTACAGAATGGGGAAAATGAAGCTTTCAGTGTCTCAGCTCCAGCACAAATATGCCATCTCTCACAGCAGAGTACAGAAGGGTAGATTTGGAGCCAAGAGACCATGGCTTCACAACTGGAAGCCATAATTGGGAGTTTCCCAATGGATGCAACTGTTCGGTTTTCTCCAGTGAGTGAGATCAGAAGGCAGATGGTTACATTGGTCTAGAGTTGCAAATTTGATAAGCGGGTGCCATGGAAAACAGATGGGAAGAGAGCTGAAAGTTTCAGTGAGAGAATAGTTTAAATTATTCACTGGTAAGGCAGGTCCTACATAGACTTTTTTTTTTTAATACAGAGAAACAAGGTGGGGGAATGATAGACCAAAAAAAAAAAAAAAAAACAAAACTGGAAGGATTTGAACAGAAATATTGGGAATGTGGTATTTACGGACAAAGGAAATTTTGTGTCTTTTTTTCTTTAATGGGAGGAGAGAAAGGTTATAAGAGACCTTGTGAGTAATATACCAAGGTGGTGTGGAGGTAAAGATCATGATATAAAAAATGGCAAAACAGTTGTAAACTGGGGAGTTGGAGGGATTGTCCGGATGGATATTTTAAACACCCAGATTGACAGGTGTATGTATGTTAAATTGCTTCAATCGTGTCCAACTCTTTGCGACCCTATGGACTACAGCCCACCAGGCTCCTCTGTTTATGGACTTCCTCAGGCAAGAATACTAGAGTGGGTTGCCATGCCCTCCTCCAGGGGAATTTTCCTGATCCAGGTCAAACTCACATCTCACTATCTTTCCTGCACTGGCAGGCAGATTCTTTATCACTAGCGCCACCAGACTGACAGGAGTTCAAGGTAAAGAAAAATATTGTAATCCAGATACCAGAGTACGTAACAAATTCTGAAAATCAACGAGAGAATGCTGTTAAAAAGATAAATTTTGGAGTTTAAATAGCAAGACTTCAGGTCCAAGTTCCTCCATTTACTAGCTGATCTGGGACACATTATTTATTCCCTACACATTATTTACTCTCCTTTTCCTTATGTGCAAAAACACCACTAGTAAATTTCACAGATTTTTTGTGAGAAAAATGGCAACCCACTCCAGTGTTCTTGCTTGGAGAATCCCAGGGATGGCGGAGCCTAGTGGGCTGCCATCTATGGGGTCACAGAGAGTCGGACACGACTGAAGTGACTTAGCAGCAGCAAGGACTATTTAAAGAAACTTATAACAGTGTCTGAATAGAAAAGCCTGTTCCTCTATGCTCTTTCGTTTCTGCTTGCCCACTTGAGCTCATTTCTTTCTTGTCTTACCTTAACCAAGGCATCCAGTAGGGGCTTGTACTGAATGCATCTTTGTTTTCCAGCCTCCAGTAATTCTCACTGACCACCAATCAGCCTTAAGCCAATGTCCCATATTTTAGATGTTTCCATGGCAGCACTACATTTCTGGGTGTAAAATCTATTATGATTAGGATATTTAATGCTACTGCTAGCATTAAAAGTTCAGAGTGTAGGTCAAAGTGCTGGAAGAAAGGGCAGCCCTGGAAAGTCGAGCCAGGAGGGAAGAAAGGAAGAGCAAACATGAAGGAAAGCAGAGAGGTGACACACGGGCTTGCGTCCTGGGCGAGGACCAAGATGCCAAGAACGTAATTACCTGGCCTTGAGTTCCTGTTGGATTCTGGGGACACACTAACTCCTTGGGTGGTGAAGCTGGGTAGGGCTCCAGGTCTGGTTTGGCTTGATGGCTAAGATGCTTCATTTATCAGAATTCTGGTATCATTCCCTCTCTAGGCCCTTCAACTCTGAATTTTTGAGGTCAGGCCTGCTACAGCGCCTCTAATCCCTATCCAAGTTTTGATCCCCAAGCCCATTTGACAAGTGTACAGTATGCACAGAAAAAGAGGGTACAACTGACTTCTATCAGATTAAACCTGCGGTTGAATTTTATCACACATAAATTTACTGCTTGAAAAGAAACTGAAAATGTGTTCCAGGATGATGCCTTTCCCCAAAAAGTCTTAATTCTACCCATAATATATAAAAATTGATTCCTTAAATTTTCAAAATCAGAAAGTATGGTCATCACTATTATGTAATCACCATCATGCTGCCACCTCCATCCACTGCTTTCACAGCCATTATCCTCATCATTCTCTTTCTTCCCCTCCCTCTCATTACTGAATGTTTTTGAGTGTTTACTGTTGTAGGACATCATGCTAGGTGGCATCTTCACCTCAGTACACAAGTGCAGTCTTTAGTCCTCTAGGACACAGTAATGAGGAATGCTGGGTCTGTTTTTTGCTTTAAAGCCATATGTACTCAGGAAGTACAAGCAGCAGATTCCCCTTGTCCCATCTCAGGACTGACCCAGTGGAGTCTACTAGGTCAGACGTTTCTTCCATGTGCACTAGTTTATCATTGTATGTTTATGAAATTGAGCTCTCCCAATGTCCCCAACACTGCTATAAAAAAAAAGGAAGGAAGAGAGGGAGGGTGGTAGGGAGGAAGCAAATTCTAATATACTTGTGTCTATGAAAAGAAATGATTCAGTTCAGTTCAGTTCAGTAACTCAGTCATGTCCGACTCTTTGCGACCCCATGAATCGCAGAACACCAGACTGCCCTGTCCATCACCAACTCCCAGAGTCCACCCAAACTCATGTCCATTGAGTCGGTGATGCCATCCAACCATCTCATCCTCTGTCATCCTCTTCTCCTCCTGCCCCAAATTCCTCCCAGCATCAGGATCTTTTCCAATGAGTCAACTCTTCGCATGAGGTGGCCAAAGTATTGGAGTTTCAGCTTTAGCATCATTCCTTCCAATGAACACCCAGGACTGATCTCCTTTAGGATGGACTGGTTGGACCTTCTTGCAGTCCAGGGGACTCTCAAGAGTCTTCTCCAACACCACAGTTCAAAAGCATCAATTCTTCAGTGCTCAGCTTTCTTCACAGTCCAACTCTCACATCCATACATGACCACTGGAAAAACCATAGTCTTGACTAGACGGACCTTTGTTGGCAAAATAATGTCTCTGCTTTTGAATATGCTATCTAGGTTGGTCATAACTTTCCTTCCAAGGAGTAAGCGTCTTTTAATTTCACGGCTGCAAGAAATGATTACATTCAGATAAAAAAAAATTGGTTGCTTCACAAAGTATGCAGAAAAATAACAATTTATGAGAACCACAAATTCCTCAGGACCCCTGAATATATTACCTCTCTGGAGATTAAGCATTAAATACACACACTGACACACACACCACAGCTTGTGTGTCCCCTGTCAAAAGCATATTTAAAGCCATTTGTATTATCACTGTGAATTTAGTTTTCTTTACATTGAACCTAAATAACCAGAATCCACCTCTTTGTAACTTCTGTCCCATTTGTCCTGCTTCTACCCAAGATGGGGCAAGTCTCATCTGTTATTATGACTAAGTCTGTTACTATAATTTCTATAAATCTTCTTTACAAGCTGAACACTCCAGGTTCCTTCTACTTCTTCTTGACTGACAGGACTTTTGTTTTCTTGGCTTCTTTTCTGTGAGGTATTCCCTTTGTCCACACCACTCCTGAGTGGAGGACCTATGCAGAGTGGACTGATGTTCTCAAAACCAGATTTGTAGTGTCAGTAGAACCATCTGAAGATGGCACCATTTTTATCTCATTTGAAATTTTTAGCTAAAAACTCAATTTTTAATTTGCTATGAAAACACATCCCACCCGCACAAACTTCTGTGCCTGCTGAGTCTGCCAGTGGCTGTTTCTCAGCATTCAACTACCTCATGCTGTTGAAAGATGTGCTGCCGTGTATTTAGAGGGATGGAGTTAGATTCTGGAGTCCACAATTACGCTCTGCAAATAAAGTATTGTTATGGCTGTTAAAACTTTTACAAGGGAAATGCTCTCCAGCTGCTCTCCTTTCCCTGAATTAATTAGCTTTGCAAGAGATGATTAATATCAGCAGCTCATTCTATAAGGTATGCAAGATTCGTCTCTATCGTGCTGCTACATTTCATATCTTTGGTCAGGATTTGTTTGGGGCTGATACAAGATTTAGAAAATAAAGCAGATATACGGCATGATTTTTTAAGATGCTAAGAGTCAAACAGAAAAAAATTTGTTTATAACAAATTAAGAAGCAACAGTATACAAACCAAGAAGATGACATAGAACCAATGTATCAACACAACACTTTAAATATGTAATTAATAAAACAGCTAATGTTTGTTTACTGCTTTTTAATTGTCAGAGACAGTTCTAAATGCATTATATCTACTATCTCTTTTAATCCTCAGAATAACTCTGTAAAATGGGCATTTTTAGCTGAATTTACAGATGAGGAAATGGAAGCCCTCTGGAGTGCTCTGTGTCACAAAACTAGTGAGTATCAGAACCAAGATGTGAAACCAAGCTATGCTGCCTCCATATCATCTCCTGGTTCCTGTTAGCTCAAGTCAAAGGCACCTGAAAAACCCAGTGATAGTAAGGACATGAAGTACGAAGAGGCTTCAAAGACTGCTGGCAAGAGTGTCAACTGGTACAACCTTTCCAAGAGTATTTTGACATTCTCTGTCAAAAACCTTACAATTTACCCAACAGAAACTGAACATATACTAACATACATATGTTCAGCAAGGTCAGTGGAAGCATGTAAAATAATGTACATGTACTGCATAATCATTGCAAAATTATTAAGGATTATGTCTATAGAATAAAAGCTATAGATATAATTTACTGAAATGCACATATAAAACAGAATATAAAGTATATTGTTTATAAAGATGGATGTATAGACACATATTTTTTCCAGTTTCATTGAAAAATAATTGACATACATCAATGCATGAGTTTAAGGCATACAGCATGATGATTTGATTTGCATATATTATTAAATGATTACCATTATAGGTTCAACTAACATCCATCTTCTGATATACATATAAGTTTTTAAGAAAGAAAAAAGGAAAGGAGTTCTCTTCTTGTGATAAGAATGCTTAGGATTTATTCTCTTAACAAGTTTTATACATTCATAGAGCAGTGTTATTCTCAGAAGTGAAACTTCTGTTATCATATGGTAGATCTATTTTTAATTTTTTGAGGCACTTTCATTCTATTTTCTATAGTGGCTGTGACAATTTACAGTCCAACTTACAGTGCACAAGGATTCCATCTCTCAACATCCATGCCAGTATTTGTCATCTCTTATCCTTTTGGTGATGGCAATGCTAACAGACATGAGGTGATATTGCATTGTGATTTTATTTTGCATTACCCCAGTCACTAGTCATATTGAGCATTTTTCATGTACCTGTTGGCTTTTCATCTATCTTCTTTCTTCAATCTTTTATTTGGGTCCTTACCCATTTTTAATTGGGTTATTTGAGTTTTTGCTACTGAATTGTATGAGTTCTTTATGTTTTGGATATTAACCCCTTATTAGATATGTGGAGTTATATATATCAGATATATGCTCCTGCTACTGCTGCTAAGTCGCTTCAGTCGTGTCCGACTCTGTGCAACCCCATAGACGGCAGCCCACCAGCCTCCCCTGTCCCTGGGATTCTCCAGACAAGAACACTGGAGTGGGTTGCCATTTCCTTCTCCAATGCATGAAAGTGAAAAGTGAAAGTGAAGTCGCTCAGTCGTGTCCAACTCTTAGCGACCTCATGGACTGCAGCCCACCAGGCTCCTCTGTCCATGGTACTGGAGTGGGGTGCCATTGCCTTCTCCATCAGATATATATCCCCTTATCAAAATATGAAAATATTTTTCTCATTCCGTGGGTTATCTTTTTATCTGGTCATGCTTTCTTTTGTTATGCACAACTTTTTAGCTTGATATAGTCTCAGTCATTTATTTTTCATTTGTTGCTTATATTTTAAGTGTCATATAAAAAAATCATTACCAAGAACCATGTCAAGGAACTTTGTTTCAATGTTTTCTTCCAAGAGTTTCATGGTTTCAGGTCCAACATTTAAGTCTTAAGTCATTTTGAATTAATTTTTGTGAGTAGTATAAGATATGGGTCTGGTTTCATTCCTTTGCACATAAACACCCAATTATCCCAGTATTATTTATTGAAAAGACTCACTTTTCTCCACAGAGTATTCTTGGCTCTCTTCTCAAACACTATAGTTGCCCATAAACGTTTGGGCTCTTGATCCTGCCCCATTGGTCTATTTGTCTGTTTTTATGCCAGTCCTTCGAACTGTAGTGCTGGAAAAGACTCTCGAGAGTCCTTTGGACAGCAAGGAGATCAAACCAGTCAATCCTAAAGGAGATCAACCCTGATTATTCACTGGAAGGACTGGTGCTGAAGCTGAAGTTCCCATACTTTGGCCACCTGATGAGAAGAGCCAGCTCACTGGAAAAGACCCTGATGCTGGGAAAGATTGAGGACAAGAAGAAAAGGGGACCACGGAGGATGAGATAGTTGGATGGCAACACTGACTCAATGGACATGAGCTTGAGCAAACTCCAGGAGATAGTGAAGGACAGGGAAGCCTGGTGTGCTGCAGTCCATGGGGTCACAAAGACTTGGTAACAGAACAACAGCAAATGCCAGCACCATATTATTTTGATGACTACAGTTTTATAGTAGAGTTTGACATCTAAATGTGAAATCTCCTGCTTTGTTCTTCCTTCTCAGGATTTCTTTGACTATTTTAAGAGTTTTCTCTACTTCTATAACCAATGCCATTGAGATCTTCATAGGGATTGCACTGAATCTATAGAAATGGTTCTGGTAGTATTGATATTTTAACATATTATTTCTTTCAATCCATAAACATGGCACTTTTCCATTTATTTGTGTCTCCTTTGATTTCTTTCATCAATGTCTTACAGTTTTCACCATAGAGGTTTTCATCTCCTTAAATTTATTCCTAAGTATTTTATTGTTTATGATGCTATTATAAATGGATCACTCTTTTTGCTTCTCACAAATGTCACTGTTAGTATATAGTAATGCTACTGATTTTTATATGTTAATTTTGTATCCTACAACTTGACTGAGTTCATTGATTAGAGCTAACACTTCCTTGGTTGAGTCTTTATGATTTTCTATATATATATATATATAAAATCATATCATCTGCAAATAGAGACAATTTTACTTTTTCTTTTCCAATTCTGATATCTTTTATTTCTTTTTCTTGTCCTCTATCTAGGACTTCCAGTACTGTGTTGATAAGAGTGGTGAGTGGACACCCTTGTCTGTTCCTTAGAGGAAAAGCCATCAACCTTTTACCATTGAGTACGATGTGCGTTCATTTTTAAAAACTCAAGTACACACAAACTAAAATGATATCAAAATATATCTCTGTATGGTTATATTAACCATTGTTTTTTCATTATTATCATCTACATTTTTACTATTATATATTAAACATGTATTTTATTACAGAAATTAAATTTTTAATTCCTATCTTTAATGATAATTAAAAATAGTAACTGATGAAATGTATACTATCTCTTAGATAACAAAGATGACTCCAAAACAGTCAGGATAATATGATCTCACCTCTGTAATAATCTATATAGTTTTTATTAATATTATATTATAGTCTAAGAATGCATAATAAATTCATCATTATCTCTGAGTGGTAGGATTAAGGATGAATTTTACATTTCCTCATTTTACTTATCTATACTTTAATTGTATGCTGCTTTTATAACTAAAATGTGTTACTTTAAAGGAATCTATTATTAATGATGGGCTTCCTAGGGGGCTCAGTGTTAAAGAATCTACCTGCCAATGCAGGAGAAGTAAGTTTGATCCCTGGATTGGAATGTTCCCATGGAGAAGAAAATGGCAACCCACTCCAGTATTCTTGCCTGGGAAATCCCGTAAACAGAGGAGGCTGGTGGGATACAGTCCATGGGGTTGCAAAGAGTCAGTCATGACTTACCGACTGAGCATGGCACACACATTATTAATGATATGCCGACGAAGGTCTGTATAGTCAAGGATATGGTCTTTCCAGTGGTCACACACAGTTGTAAGAGATGGACCACAAAGAAGGCAGAGCACTGAAGAACTGATGCCTTCAAACTGTGGTGCTGGAGAAGACTCTTGAGAGTCCCTCAGACAGCAAGGAGATCAAATCAGTCAACCTTAAAGGAAATCAACCCTGAATACTCATTGGAAAGACTGATGCTGAAGCTGAAGCTCCAATATTATGGTCACTTGATATAAACAGCCAACTTGTTGGAAAAGACCCTGATACTGGGAAAGACTGAGGACAGAAGAAGAGGGCGTTAGAGGACGAGATGGCTGATGGCATCACTGATGCAATGGACATGAACTTGGACAAACTCCAGGAGATGGTAAGGGACAGGGAGGCCTGCGGTTCTGCTGTCCATGAGGTTGCAAAGAGTCAGACATGGCTGCATGACTGAGTAAAAACATCAATGAGTTGTATGAAAAATAGACTTAAAAATCACATAACCATGGCACCAAAAAGTACTAGTATACAAAATTGGTTAAACAAAAATAAATTGTTAATTCTCTTCCAGCGTGAAGTGACTTGTCCACTGTGATGCCCTGGTAAGAAGATTAAAATTATAGCACTAATACAATTTGAAAAGATGAGGATTTCAGCAAGCACCCTGAAATGTCTGTAAAACAGACAGACAGGGCTTCGCTCGGTGGTAAAGAAACCATGTGCACCACAACCATTGAGCCAGTGCTCTAGTGCCCAGGAACTGCAGCTACTGAGCCCAGAAACTGCAACTACTTAAGCCCATCTGCAACACGAGAAGCCACCACAGTAAGCCCAACTAGAGAGCTGCCCCTGGTCCCCAAAACTAAAGAAAAGCCCATGCAGCAACAAAGACCCAGCACAGCCAAAAGTAAATTTTTTTAATTAAAAAAAAAAAAAAAACAGAACATATAGAAAAGCCTCAATTTGTCTCTAGGACTTTTTTTAAAATAACAAATGGGAAACATTATAACCTTGTTATCATGTGAAAGAGATTCATTCAATAATAGCTGTAGCATTTACCAAATGCAACTAAATTGAAATTTCCCTACAACATAAAAATTAACTTTTCAATCAAATATATGAAAATTGCATATTGTACATTTGTGAAATAGTAATTCCCTGTTGTATATGTAAGAATCCTGTCAAAATAGAGAGGCATAACATGTTAAAATATAGACTCTGATTGAATCCAGTAAAGTTCATTATGTTCTTTCCAATAACTGTACACTAAATTGATGAACAGAAGGCAGGAATAAGAAAAATAGCTAAGTGCAAGCTGAACAAAGCTTACACATGGGAAACAATTTGCTGTCAAAGAACAAAAAAGATACATGTTATTTAATGTTAAATAACAAACAAGGGACACCGATTTTTTTTAAAAAATCAATAGTTTTGACAAAGTCAGGGCAATTACTCTGTAGAAGAGAAAATCATGGAAGATAATGAAAATATTTCACAATAATAATTAGAAGTTCAGAGTTACTTGAGTCTCACTTTAGTCCAAAGAAGTAGTCATCTGCAGAACAGCAAACAATGAAAGCATTGAAAAATGCAGAGTGGAAAAAAAATTCAGAGAAATGCCTACCAAAAACCATGATGGACTCCTAATTTTCTCCAGGCTAGAAGGTGTAATCAATACTCTTTCCAACCATTTGATTAAATGATTAAAGAGTTAAAGATGCCCAGATACTACAAGCTTCACTTACCTAAGATTAATGTGTATCCTTGCCAGAAAACAGACCGTTTCCAAAAATAATGAATAAGTGGAAACAACAGAGGCTGAGCTGGGCAAAGTTTTGTTGTCTCATAAGCAAAGAAAAGAAATACTTTAGGAAAAGCCATTGTAATATGTGGTTTCAAGGCAGAAGCCATCATTTCCCCCAGAAGAAGCACCGCTGTGGCATGATTCTCAGGGCACAAGTCCCATAGAACTGCCTCTGGAGCAAAACACTGACCTGATACCCGGGCAATGCAAAGGAAACACCGATTAACAGACCCACTGACACACAACAAATGCGCAAAAAGAGAACAGTTTAACGTCACTAACTACAAAGGACTAGACTCTCTACTGACCAAGCTAAATGTCTCAATTAAAGAAGCAGTGCTTACAATACTGGATGCTTGGGGCTGGTGCACTGGGACAGAGGGATGGTATGGGGAGGGAGGAGGGAGGAGGGTTCAGGATGGGTAACACATGTATACCTGTGGCGGATTCATTTCGATATTGGCAAAACCAGTACAATATTGTAAAGTTTAAAAATAAAATAAAATTAAAAAAAAAAAACAGTGCTTAAATACACAAGAAAGATTATTTTTGTGTGAAAAGTGAAAGTGTTCTTTTTTCATATAATTTTTCAACCGACTCCCTGTTCCATTAGCTAGCTTCACCACAGAAACACAACTACATTCAGAGGCAGCCGCAGTTCAACTGACTCAAATTCATTCCTTTTTGTGGTGAACCTAGAGCCTGTTATACAGAGTGAAGTAAGTCAGGATGTAAAAAGCAAATATCACATGTTAACACACATATACATGGAATCTTTCTGGTCCTATTTGCAGGACCAGAAGAGAGAGACAGACGTAGAGAATGGACTTCTGGACCCAGCAGGGGAAGGAGAGGGCGGGACAAACTGAGAGAGAAGCATTGAAATATACGCGTTGCCATGCAAAGAACAGCTAGCTAGTGGGAAACTGCTGTATAGCAAGGGGAGCTCAGCCTGGAGCTCTGTGACCATCTAGAGGGGTAGGGAGGAGGTTCAAGGGGGAGGGGATACACGAATACTTGTGGTGATTCACACTGCTGTATAGTAGAAACCAACAACATTATAAAGCAATTATCTTCCAATTAAAAATAAATTTTAAAAACTAATAGGAGGCAACCACAGAGTCAGTACAGGCAGAAGGTTAGCTCTATACTTGGTTACTCAGCCGGGATGAAGGCTCAAGGACACCAAGTCCCAGCAAAATTTATTTTCAATATGCCCACCATGAGAGTCACTCCTTGGAATTAAATCATTACATCTCTTAAATGTCCCTAACTAAATGTAACATCAATGTTTTGATGTTTTGAACGTAATGTTTTGATGTTTTGAATGCAATGTTAAGATTGCATTAAGCGGCAAATACCAAAAGCCTACATCACTCAAGAGGGATTCAGTTATTTCCAGCCACAAGTTTTAAAGGAATCTCTACTGAGCTGGTATGTTGCCAAGGACCCGGATCCTTCTGTTATTTTTGCTCTGCCTCTCTTGATGTATGACTTTCTCCCTTAAGGTTATAGGATGGCTGCTGCAAGTTCTATCTGCTGTTAAAGGCTGAAAAATAACAACAAGATGTAGACTGGTCACTCTAGAAACCAGACTGTCTTTTAAAAGCCCCCTACCCATTCTTCGCAGACAAAAGTGAGACTAATTTCTGATGCATATGATTACTGCCTGTATTAGTTTCAGTTGTAGACTTAGAATAAATATTCCCTCTGAGTTAGCAATGTAATTTAAGAGCTCAGTTATCAATGTCTCATCTTTCAAGTTTCTCTAATACAGAAATGGGGAAAGACTTCTAGGTAAGTGCCAAATGTCTCAAAGGCAAGGATAAAATACCCATATCTCTTACCAACTAGCAAAGGGCCAACAGGGCAGAACTGAAATACTGACCAACTTTCTAGATAGACAAATAATTACCCTCCCCCCACTCCCTGCTTCTCCAGGGGATCTTCCCAACCCAGGGATTGAACCCAGGTCTCCCACACTGCAGGTGGATTCTTTACCAGCTCAGCCACCAGGGAAGCCCAACTACAATAAAGCAACTGCTAATTGTATAATGTTGTTTGTTGTTTAGTCGCTAAGTCATGTCTGACTCTCGACACCAGGCTCTTTTATCCATGGGATTTCCCAGGCAAGAACACTGGAATGGGTTGCCATTTCCTTCTCCAGGGGATTTTTCCAACCCAGGGATCGAACCAGAATCTCCTGCACTGCAGGCGGTCTCCTGCATTGGCAGGGAAATTCTTTGCCATCCAAGTCACCAAGGAAGCTAATATACAGTTGGGCTTCCCTGGTGGCTCAATGGTAAAGAATCTGCTTGCAATGCAGGTGACCTGGGTTCAATCCCTGGGTCAGGAAGATCCCTGGAGAAGGGAATGGCTACCCAGTCCAGTATTCTTGCCTGGAGAATTCCATGGACTGAGAAGCCTGAATGGGTTGCAAAGAGTCAGATATGATTGCGTGACTACTCTTTCACTTTAAGTAGTTTATGCTTATCACATGAAATCTGAGCAGTACCCTTGTATTTGAGGTACTTCTGTTAGCTCAATGCTAAAGTAGTGCCTAAGGATTATGATTGAGTAATTTATCAAAAAGCACACAGACAGTAGGTGAAAAAGTTGGGTTTAAATCTAGAGCAGGACTTTCCTGGTGGTCCAATGCATGGGGCCTAGATTTGGTCCCTGATCAGAGAACTAGGTTGGCTCAGATGCTAAAGAATCTGCCCACAATGTGGGAGACCCAGGTTCAGTCCCTGGGTTAGGAAGATCCCCTGGAGAAGGAAATGGCAACCCACTCCAGTATTCTTGCCTGGAGAATTCCATGGACAGGGGAGACTGGCAGGCTAGGGTCTATGGGGTTGCAAAGAGTCAGACACGACTGAGCAACTAACACACACACACACATACAGAACTAGATCCGCATGCCACAATTGAAAAAAAAAAAAAGATCCTGCATGCCAAAATGAAGATCAAAGATCCCACATGCCACAACTAAGACCTGAACAAATAAACAAATCTTTTTTAAAAACCTAGAGTGAGTCAAGTAGGAGATTGAGACTTGAAGGTTCATAGTCTCTTTTTCAGATGGACTATGGTAATAGGCCAAAGACTTCTGTTAAACATCTGTTGCTCTCCCATAAACTGAGAATACTTTTGCCTGAACAGGATAACGCAGCAATAAATTGCAGATTCAACACAGACTCTTAGGTTACAAAAACCATTAGTCTATATAGCATCATTTTGTGGGCCCAAGAATCCTGAGCCACAGGACTTTAAAAGATTTTTAAAGCAATATTAGTTGCTAAAAGCTTTTGTATAAGCTAACATATTTTCCCATAGATTAAGTATGAGCCAATATAAATCAGCAGCATCATCAGCTTAGCTCAGATACTGCACTCACGTCTCAATTTGTTTATTGCTATAAGACAAGTCTGTTTGATCACCACACCAAAAGGATGCATGCCACTGATACTAAATTACATTTTTCAAATTAAACAAATATATACTCATAACATGATATAGGAGAGAATAGTAAACCAAAATATATATACAGTGCAAGTTATTAAAACCTGTGTCATCATAACCCAAGGTTAAGAGAACATAGTAACACAATCAAATCTATACTTATAGAGGTAAAAATATCCTTTATTAAGTTAAAACAACATACTGGTGAACAAACACTATACAGATGACATAAGAAAACAGAACTGTTGACATTCCCCTTAAGTCAGCAAATACTTGCAGTCACAAAGCCTCAGAGGTGGCAATATAAACCATGATCTTCCAGGAAAGTAATAAACACACCTAACAATTTTAAAGGTTAAATAACAGCAAGATTATCCTTCTGTTTTCTGTTCTGTTTTGCAAGCAAATGGCCTATTGTTTTGTGAGGCCATAGCCTGGGAAACTTGGGACTTGGAAGTTGTGTGCATGTGTTGGTTTGGTTTTTGCTTTCTCTCTCTGAAGGTGAAACACATACCATACAATGTACCATTTTATAGTGAACAATTCAGTGACATCTAGTACTTTCACAATATATGCAACCACCAGCTCTCTCTATTTTTAAAACATCTTCCTCACTACAAACAAAACCCTGTACCCATTCAACAGTTACTCCCTTCTGCACCCTCCCCTTAGACCCTGGCAACCACCAATCTGCTTTCCATTTCAATAAAGAATTCATGAAATGTATGTTTTGATAAGTTTACCCAGAAGCTGTAAATACTTTTACAAGTGTTTATTTTATAATCACTAAATAAAAGGGACAGACTTACTAAATCAGGGAGATAGTACAATAGAGATTTAGATTTCCAGCAGAATTCTTCCACTTTTTTTTTCCTATTTTTACTCAAAAATTAACACAGAGAGTCACATACTTGGGATGTAAGTAACTGCTCATGCCATGACAGAAAAGGTGGGAAGGCTACCTGGGTCATGAAAGTATGAAGACATTTCTGTATCCTTCCACGTCTATTCCAATTGTCTAGAATTTTGTTTGGCAGATTCTGACACACACCATGTGGTCTTTCAAGTGACATTCCTGTACTTGACTTTACAAATGTCAAACCATCCCCCAAAACAACTGTGAACTAAATTGTTAACCAGAATATTCTGTTGCAGAAAACAACAGAATATTTTATCACAATAAAATCTGCTATCTTCTGGGCTCAATTCTCCCCAAAGGGTATAGAAACTGTGTTTATAAAACTTTCCTTTTCGCCATCTCCATGCACAGATCATACTGGCATACCAGATATAAGATCCTGTGAAGGGAATGAAAATGAACATGCCTAAAAGACATTCAATGATTCAGCCTCTCAGAAGACAGCTAGAATGACATCAGAAAATAACTGCAAACACGTACATAGGGCTTACTCTGCTCCCAGTATTGTTCTAAGCTTTTATTGTTTGTTAATTTACCATGTTATTTGTTCATTTTATTAAATGATCTTATATATATATATTCATTTAATCTTCATAACAATCATGCAACAGAACTACTATTGCTATCATCCCCACTTTACAGACTAAAACTGAGACACAGAGAGATAAATGACTTGTCTGAAGTCACACAGCTCCAAAGCCAGGATGTGACCCAGTCCACTTGGCTCCAGGGTCCATGCTGTTAGCTCCAAGGTCATACTGCTGCTCTGCCCAAGTAAAGACCCTCAGAGAAGCCTGCTGTTTAGCTGCTGGAATAGCTGATTACATCTTTCAGAGTAGAAAAAAAGGAGAGACTCCCATTTTATTTAGTTCCTTGACTTATGTGAAGAAGTTAGCTGAGCTATGGATGGATCTTAATTTTATAATTAATTTAGAGTAAGTGTGTTTTTCACCTGCAAACAAAAAACAATGCATAATAAATTTTCTCAGCACTCACCAAAACAAAAAACAACAAAAAAAAAATGATTTAGAGAACCATTTAGCTTAAAAGTAAATCTGAATTCTACACAGAGAAAACTGTGAGACTAAGCGACATTCACTGTCACTTTCAAACATAAGTGTTTCCCTAAGTTTATAAGCCACTCTGATAAATTAATCCAACCCCAGGAAAGGGTCATCTGAACCTCTAAGTTATAGTCAATCTGTTGGAAGCACACGTGGCAACCTGGACTTGCAATTGACATCTGAATTGGGGACAGTCTTGTGGGACTGAGCCCTTACCGTGGTGATCTGGCACTATTTCCAGCAAGTGTCAGAATTGAATTAAACTGTAGGACACCCAGCCGGTGTCAATGAATTGTTTGGTGTGGGGAAAAAAGTCCACACGTCTGAGGTCAGAAGTGCTATGAGAGTGGAGTGTGGCAGAAGGGCAAACATAAAGGAGACACTCAGGAAAGAAAGACACACGAGGTGGAGAGCAGGATTTTCCCCACTCACAAGGGAAAGACTGAATGTTTTTCCTAATATAAGTACATATTTGGTTCCCTGAATCTCTACTATATCCACTCTATCCTCTAATCTCTATTATATCCCTCTTGGCGCTAACTTGCTCGTAAGATTCTACATCTTCTACCATACACACAACCCTGCCTCAAACAGTTTTGAAAGCTTCTGAGTAAGTCACAGGAGAAAGCAAAAGTCGACAACTGCAATTTACAAGCTACAATACTTCCTGGCTACATAGCACGTACAGTAGTTCTTTGGGTTTTCTTAGAAGAATCTAAGAATAGCTTAGAAACATTCATGCTGCAGAGCTTCAGTACTCCTGTATCTGATAAATTCAGTTTAAAAAAATTAGGCACATTATTTTAAGTATATTCCAGACATGTATTTTCATGTTTCAATTGACTGAGCATCACGTTGTCTAATTTCACAGGATCACTATCAATCTCCAAAATCCCTTTCCATCCTTTCTCAGTTCGCTCCTTCATGCTCCTTGTGTTCCAGACCAGGCCTATTGAAAGAAGTTTCTGTGATGAAGCAAATGCACTGCACTATACAATACAGCAGCCATTAGCCATCTATGCCTATTGTACACGTATCACTGGTTCAACTGAGGATCTAAAAGTTGAGTTTTACTTCATTTTAATTCATTGAATTTTAAATAGCCATATGTGGCTAGTGGCTACCATACTGGACAGTGTATTCTCTAGACAAAGAGACCCACTTGTCCTTTCTTATCCTTTACTCATTTACTCCATTTGTATTTATTGCCCATCTGCTCTGGGCCATGCATCATGCTAGGCTCTGAGCATATTATGGTGTACAGGACACCTCTGATCTTACAAAAGCTGAGGGAAACAGCTATTCCTCAATTACATCAAAAGGAAAGGAAAGTGAAGTCGCTCAGTCGTGTCTGACTCTGCGATCCCATGGACTGTAGCCCATCAGGCTCCTCTGTCCATGGGATTTTCCAGGCAAGAGTACTGGAGCGGGTTGCCATTTCCTACTCCAGGGGATCTTCCTGATCCAAGGATTGAACCCGGGTTTCCCGCATTGCAGGCAGACTCTTTACCCTCTAAGCCACCAGAGAAGCTAAATACAACAAAGAAGTTCTTAATTTCAAATCACAGTACATCTCATTAATTATAAGATGTTAAGTTTTTCATATATTAACATTTCTACGAGCAGGGTGTATGCCTCATACTAATGATGCTCTTACAACCACGCCAGTCAGGCTAGTTATGGCAAACTCTCATTGCCTACACATACAGGAACTCAGTCATTATTCCTAGTGGCATGACCAGGACAAAAGGCAACCCCTCAACACTTCAGATAAAAAATTACAGAAGAATCATTTAAAGAAAGTCCTGGTCATTATGAGAAAATCTTCCATTAACACCTTCTGGTAAGATCAAGAAGGCATTTCCTGTTAATATCTCCTGATAAAGTCAAGATGAGACCTGAATCAAAACTCACAAAGTTATCTATGACTTGGAATAAAATACAAGGCAAGAGTAAACCACTCTGTTAAGAACTGCTGTTATCACCGAAACACCTGAAGATACAAGGATAACACTCTTTGAAAGAATGTGGACCACAAAAACTCTACATGGTTTAATAATTCCGAAGAATCAGATTCTAAACTTTAAAATGTACCTGAAATAACTTACTCAATTTATTTTGTCTAAATTTTCATTTTTATGAATGCACAATAAAGTATGATAGAATCCATGTCTATATATATCTAAAAGAATTCTCTTGATAAGAATAAAACTTGAATTATGAAAAAGTATATGGTATCATGGATTAATTGGGAGTAGGGCTTTTCCTTTTCCAATAATTCATAAAATAGTTGATTATTTTTCACATCTGGTATCTTAAAAGCAAAGAATTTTAGTAAGTGCAATACTCAAGTGTTCATGTTTCCAGTCCTTTTTTTTTTTTTTAACATTTTCCCCTTCTTCCTGGAAAGCCCTTTTTATTCATCTTTTTATTCCAGGTACGATGCCCACTTATCACTGATCTTCATGTCTTTCCCATCACAAATAATTCTTCCCTCCCCTGAATTCTCAGAGTACCTTCTCAAGACTTACTAGTAATGGAGTACTTGGTATTTCATTTGCTGAATTACAGTTACTGATGTGTGTTCTTAGCTCCCTCAGTGGAGTACCTGGAGTCCAGACTCCTTAAAAGCCAACTGAATGTCTTATTTAAATCTTATATTGCACTTCAGATACTACTCTCCACACTGGAGTATTTAGAGAAGGTACCAAGGCCACTACAGCATATAATGACACAAAAATACCCCACAGACTGATGTACTGTCCTTCAGACTTGATATATGGCAGGTGCTATTTGACAATAAATTTCTGATTGTGTCAATACGCAGTACAGATGAGATAAGCTGAGAATCATTCCAACCGACACATGACACATGCAATGATCTGGGAATAATGCCATGAAGATGTCGGTCATTGAGATCCCACAGGGTTAAATATAGGTAATGGCACACATTTTTGTGTAAAAGGGATTATCTCTGCTGCTTCTCAAAACCCCAAAAGATAAAAGTAAAGGAATTAACACTAATAAACCCAAAATACTAAGAAGTCTGGTAAAGGAAATGACAGTAAATAACGTCAACAAACTTTGGAAACTGATAAGCAGATGGTCAAGAAATTTTCAGGAACGAGAAACAAAGTCTCCCTCATAGATGAAGTGTGGCACAGGGCTAACAATGGAGGGCTTTGTTGAAACTCTGCATCAAGAATAGCGTCCCAATTCCCCTCCTTCCAGCAAACATGGGATAGGCAGAAGGTAAGTTTACTGCTAAACTGGAGGAGCTCCAGGCAAAGCTAAGGGTAACACTGAGGTATAATTAAAACAAAGGAATCCTGAACAAGGGAGCCCGGGCCTCCTTTTCTCACTCAGCTCTGACAGTATGGGCTTAGATCCCTCAAGATCATCAGTGAATTCCTCCTCAGGGAAAGCAATCAGCCTCTTTTAAAACATTACTGCACCAGCTATTTTAAAAGATAATATTTCTGCTTTTCTGCTATTCTATATATACATAGATACAGGTGTTTGTACATGTACGTGTGTGTCTGTCTGTCTGTGTGTGTCTGTCTGTCTGTGTATATATGTACATGGGCTTCTGTGGTAGCTCAGCAGTAAACAGTCCACCTAAATGCAAGAGCTGTGAGTTCGATCCCTGCGTTGGGAAGATCTCCTGGAGGAGGAAATGGCAACCCATTCCAGCATTCTTGCCTGGGAAATCCCATGGACAGAGAAGCCTAGTGGGCTACAGTCCATGCGGTCTCAAGAGTTGGGCACGACTTAGGGAGTAAACCACCACCGCTATATATATATATATATATATATATATATACATACACATATATTCAGAAACACTTAAGATTCAATTTGAAGTTTGAAATTCATATATTTTTTATAATTATATAAATGTATATATATATATATATATATATATATATCTCCCACTAAATGGTTAGCTTGAAGAGCTTTATGTGTAATAAGTACTTGGGTAAATACTGTTAAATTTAACCAGAAATTTTCAAAGAATACAATATTTACTGCTATATGTATCCAGACAGGGAGTTCTTAACAATCAAGGGCTGTTCAGACAAAATTTTCTGACTCCAACCAAAATCAAAAATAAAACCAAAGCAGCCATCAGTTTTTACTGCATTCAGAGTAAATATATAGCACAGTTTTATCTCTCAGCTCACTCCAGAGGGCTGATCTCATAGTCGAAGATAACGGTTTGATGATTGGTGCCTACACAATCCAAACGAATCGATCAGATTTTCTGTGGCCTGTTTAGCAACAATTTTTATAAACAACCACTTTATAAAAAACATTTATAAAGATTTAGGAACATTCTCTAACAAGAAAAAGGCCCAGTCTACACTAATTTCATGCTGTCAGTTCTGGGAAGACATCTGTGGTTTTCAAAATTATCCATTAATATTAGCTGTTGATGAGCGTCACTAAGTGATTTTAAGGTTTTATAAAGCAAATGAAGCCTTGGAAGTTCTTGCCTATGCTGTGCCTCTACCAACAGCTGGCAATAGTTCAGGAATGGGGTAGTCAAGTGGCTGACCTCTTTTCTTTAAGCAATCTGAAGCAGAGTGGAAGGAGAGCAACAATAAAGGAAAAAGCAAAGGCAAGAATCTTCTTCTCCCCCATAGATGAGATCTGCACCACTTTGGGAATAGACTTTTACATTATGACGTGGGGTTGGAAAACTATTCTGAAACAAAGGGTATGTCCAAAGAGGGCAATTATAGCAGATCCGTACAACAGCTTTGCCTGTTAGCTATTTGCACCTCCACATAAGGCCCAGAGAGAATGAGTAAGAGCCCAGACCACCAGTGACTGCCTGGAAAATCCTCTCCCTTCACCCTTGACAGCTGGCGTGCTGAGATCCAGAGGCGGCTTGCTTCCCTTTGAGCAAGCATGCAGGAACAGCCTCTCTGAACCCCACATGCTTCTCCTGGCTCCCCACTAAGGACTCCACTTCTCTAACAACCATCTGGGTAAAGGCTGCTCATCATTCCAGATCCCTTGGAGCTGAGAAGGGTGCAGGAGCCTTCTCACTCCACAAGTGCTCTTCTAAACCATGACTCCTCCACCCTTTCAGAGAGTCACTGTCCGTGCCTGGGACACGCCACCATCACACTCCCTCTGCTTTTCTGTGACTCCATCATCCACCTAATTCCAAGCAGACCGATCAAAGATGACTTTGGTATGAAGATCACTATCCTCTCCTCTGACTGCTAGAAAAGTGAACCAAAGAAATAGTGGGTGGGAACCAAAGTTAACTTCTACTTTGCCATTTTGTCTGTGGCTCTAGCTCAATCATCACTTTAGATACCATGAGAACCACCTATGACCTGGAGTGCTCTCAGTGTTGGCACCTCTGCAAGTTTGCTAATAACCAAGCTATACAACAGTAAACTATTATATATAATTATACATCATAAGTTATAGAAATTTCTTCCCTGTTGGCTCAGATGGTAAAGAGCATACCTGCAATGTGGGAGGCCCCAGGTTCAATCCCTGGGTTGGGAAGATCTCCTGGAGAAGGAAATGGCAACCCACTTCAGTATTCTTGCTGGAGAATTCCATGGACGGAGGGGCCTGGTTGAGCTATGGTCCACAGGGTCACAAAGAGTCGGACATGACTGAGCGACTAACACACGCACGATTCAAACATCCCCCAATGTTTGGAAAAGTTGGTCTAATGTTCAACATTATCAGTGACTTTCATTTAATAAAGACATGACTGGATTCATACTGTCATTCACAATCTGATATGCTACCATTTCAAGATCTAGGGAGGTGGCTGGGCAGGGACTGTAAGAGAGTGAAGATGGGCAGGGGGTTAGAAGAGAGCAAAGGTGAGCAGAAAGCAGCAGGACAGTGAGGTGACTTCAAAGGCTACCTCATGACAGGAGCAGCCCTTCCCTTCCATTCAAGTACTCTCTGTCTGGGAGTCTCTGCCTTGAAGTATTACTGACTACCCTTCCCTGGCCACATTTCTAGGCAAATCCTATGAAAATGTCCATTTCTGCTTTTCACAAACGTGCCAACATCCATATTTCTTACATCTGTGAATTCTAATCTTCAGGTCTTAGCTCAAAAATTTCCCATTTGAAAAAAAAAATCAGATCATATGTATAGTATAATAGTCTTATGGAGACGACAGAGAGTGACATACATGTTATTTATTTACAGATATACATTTAACACAGCAGCCTACTGGGCAGGGATAATCTTCAAAATTATCACCAAACATAGCACTATAAAAACGTTAAAATTTTATTAAGCCTGTATTATCAAGGAAAGTTATATACTTACTGCAAACTAAAAAGACATCTTGGCTGTTATTCAGAAATATATTATTAATTCCAATATAAATTTTCCATTCCCACAAGCTATTATTTTTTCAATTCTGAAATTTTATTTGTGATATATATAAGAACTATATTTAATATAAATATATAAAGGTAGACCTAACTCAGCTTCATCAACATCACTTTTTACTAATTGCATTGTTTACTTGAATTTCTTATTCAAAACAGCATTTTATTATTCAAAATAACATTGTTCAATTTTAATTGAATCCTCAAGCAAACCAGCATGCTGCTTCTCGGCTTGCATGGTAATTCATCAATACATTCATTATGCATTTCCTATGGACAGCACATGGATTAAAATGAGCAATGAGGCTGAAACCGTGCCTATGTTTCTTTAGGCAGAAATAAGGAGGAAAAATAAAATACATGCAAAAAGAGACTTTTTTCTAAGTCCCAGTGCTTTAAAATATCATATTAATTACTTTTAACTTTAAAAGGCACCTGAATACCAGGGAATTAAAAACATAAATCTGTTTGTACCTGAAGGAGAGACATTTTTATCTACATGAATGACTTGAATCCCTCAACAGTTAATTAGTCCAGAATCACAGAGGTGTCAATGAGAATCTTCTAGAACCCTAAAGGCTAAACACCTTTCCTGTTCAGTGCAGTTTCTGTGATTTATACCACATGTTTACATTTATAAAAGTAATTAGGAGGATTACAATTAATTTATCATAGAATTTGTATGCTGTCAGCAGTTGCAGACTGACAGGTGGAGCAGAATTCTGCTCTGCATTTAGAAGTGTTTTGGGTTTGGGGTTTGGCTAACGTAGTGTGCATGGTTTCTTGTCAATGGATTTGGGTACCTTCAGGCCAGGATACACAGTCCACCAGCATCTTTGCCATTGCCTAAGGTCTTTGCAATATGCCAGTACATTTGGAAAACTCAGCAGTGGCCACAGGACTGGAAAAGGTCAGTTTTCATTCCAATCCCAAAGAAAGGCAATGCCAAAGAATGCTCAAACTACCGCACAATTGCACTCATATCACATGCTAGTAAAGTAATGCTCAAAATTCTCCAAGCCAGGCTTCAGCAATACATGAACCGTGAACTTCCTGATGTTCAAGCTGGTTTTACAAAAGGCAGAGGAACCAGAGGTCAAATTGCCAACATCTGCTGGATCATGGAAAAAGCAAGAGAGTTCCAGAAAAACATCTATTTCTGCTTTATTGACTATGCCAAAGCCTTTGACTGTGTGGATCACAATAGACTGTGGAAAATTCTGAAAGAGATGGGGATACCAGAACACCTGACCTGTCTCTTGAGAAATCTGTATGCAGGTCAGGAAGCAACAGTTAGAACTGGACATGGAACAACAGACTGGTTCCAAATAGGAAAAGGAGTACATCAAGGCTGTATATTGTCACCCTGCTTATTCAACTTATATGCAGAGTACATCATGAGAAATGCTGGACTGGAAGAAGCACAAGCTGGAATCAAGATTGCTGGGAGAAATATCAATAACCTCAGATATGCAGATGACACCATCCTTATGGCAGAAAGTGAAGAGGAACTCAAAAGCCTCTTGATGAAAGTGAAAGTGGAGAGTGAAAAAGTTGGCTTAAAGCTCAACATTCAGAAAACAAAGATCATGGCATCTGGTCCCATCACTTCATGGCAAATAGATGGGGAAACAGTGGAAACAGTGTCAGACTTTATTTTTTTGGGCTCCAAAATCACTGCAGATGGTGACTGCAGCCATGAAATTAAAAGATGCTTATTCCTTGGAAGGAAAGTTATGACCAACCTAGATAGCATATTCAAAAGCAGAGACATTACTTTGCCAACAAAGGTCCGTCTAGTCAAGGCTATGGTTTTTCCAGTGGTCATGTATGGATGTGAGAGTTGGACTGTGAAGAAGGCTAAGTGCTGAAGAATTGATGCTTTTGAACTGTGGTGTTGGAGAAGACTCTTGAGAGTCCCTTGGACTGCAAGGAGATGCAACCAATCCATTCTAAAGGAGATCAGCCCTGGGATTTCTTTGGAAGGAATGATGCTAAAGCTGAAACTCCAGTACTTTGGCCACCTCATGCAAAGAGTTGACTCATTGGAAAAGACTCTGATGCTGGGAGGGATTGAGGGCAGGAGGAAAAGGGGACGACAGAGGATGAGATGGCTGGATGGTATCACTGACTCGATGGACGTGAGTTTGAGTGAACTCCGGTAGTTGGTGATGGACAGGGAGGCCTGGCGTGCTGCGATTCATGGTGTGGCAAAGAGTTGGACACAACTGAGCGACTGAACTGAACTAAACTGAAGGTCTTACCGAACAACTTTATTCTTCCACATGGCTTGTTGATGCCAAAGGCCTTTGAGTTTATGTCTTTGATCTATATAGACTTTGTACTGTATTTCCAAGTTTAATCTTCATTGCCATTTATTACTTGTAAAGCCATTTCTTATTTTTTAAAGTCTTCTTACTGTCATTCACACAACCTTCCAAACCCATCTATCATAAACGCATGTTGTCAAATGCATTCATTCAGCAAATTCATACTGTATGGTCTAGAGCCAAGGTCAGAGAGGTGACCAATGGCAAATTCACCCATGCTCTTGGAGGCAAACAGTAAGGACTTGGAATTTTCTCCAACTGTGATTAAGGACCACTGGAGATTTTTAACAGGTGGTTGAGATAATCTGACTTGATACTTTTAAAGAATTCTGGCTATTATGTTTAGAACAGACAGAGAGGACCATCTAGCAGCCGACCACATTGATCCAGATGAGACTTGAGTAGATTAGATTCCTTGTTGATGGTTCAGATATGGGCTACACCTTGGAGCAGAAAATGGGAAGTGATCAAATTTAGGATATATATTGAAGGTAAAGCTTATAGGATTAGATGACATGAGATTAGAGAACAAGAGATGACTAAAGATGACTCCAAGATTTGTAGCCTGTTGAACAACTGTGTCTGTCCCTGAGATGAAGAGGGCAGGAAGAAGAGAAGGCTGGGGAGTGGAATCAGGAGTTAAGTTTTGGTCAAGTGAACTGTGAGATGCCTATCTGACCCTAGTGGAGATACCTTGTAGACAGGTAAACACAGAATTCTGGAACTCAAATGAGAAGATGGGCTACAGGCATATATTTGAGGTGGGCTGCCATCTATGGGGTCGCACAGAGTCAGACACAACTGAAGCGACTTAGCAGCAGCAGCAGTATATATAATGGTATATAATCCATGAAAATGGAAAGAAACACCTAGGGGGTGAGTGTACACAGAGAAGAAGTCTGAGGACAGCACTCCCAATATTGTGACACAATTTCAAATTAAGAAAGAAGAGGAGTGTTCAGCAGAGAACACCTGGAAGGACTGGCCAGGGCAGCAAGAGAAAGAAGTCCTACAAGTCAAATGAAAAACAGCAAGTTTTCAGCAGTGAACCAGCAGCAACGGCAGCAACTGGGAAACTGTTAGAAACGCAAGTCTCAAACCCCACCTCGGACCTACTGAATCTGAGGACTGAGTTTTAACCAAGTCCCCAGGATGTTCTGACACATACAGAAGTTTGAGAATCAAGGAAATTTAGTAAAGAAACAAAGTAAAGGCAATACTGAAAAGGTCCCCAGAAGTGTTTGCTAAGGCCCAAACTGAATATATATGCATTGAAACTCTATGAGCTGTGCTAGATTTTAAAGCACTTTTTCCTTTCACAGTATCAAGTGATGCTTATTAACTAGCTGCTTTGTGGAAGAAATATCTCTAGGAGTCTCCCTTCATTTTAATTTTCACCAGATTTGTCTTATCATAGACAGTAAGCTGCTATGGCTTCAAGGAGCCTGCTTCCTTCCCACCACTTCTTTTGCAAAAAAAAACTTAACTTCCTTTTACAAACAGATCTGACCACTCTCCTCACTTTCCACTATCCTCAAACTTACAGGTTGAGGTTCACCTTGCAGGTTGGAATTTAAAACGAACTCACATGAAAAAAACCTCCACACGGGACAAACTTAAGTTAGTATTTCAGATCATTGGTTCCCAAATCTACCTGCTCATGAAAATCACACGGAAGTTATTTGGGGTGGGGGGCGGGGCGGATGGTGGTTGAGGGTTTTTTTTTTAGTAGATTCCTGGGCTCCACTCCAGACCTACTCAAAATAGAATTTTGGAAGTAGGGCCCAAGAATCTATATTTAAAATAAATTTTCACATAATTAAAAAAACAAAAAAAACAAAAACCTTTCCAGTTGATTTTGAAGACTGGCTGGGCTTTGGGAATCACAGTTGGAAACTGCAAATCATTTAGGAATTCAGGAACCATGAATCTGTCAGGACTGAGCAGGAAGGGAAATCTCTGTGGCCTAAGTCAGGTTTGACTGGGCAGAATAGAGGTCATCAGATGTAGCTGACTGTAAACTGAGAGCAGGGGAAGGGCATGAGTTCTCTAGAAATGAGCATTAATCTGACAAATGTAAGAACCAACGCAGGCTGATGCATCTCTGGTCCCAGGAGATGAGTAAACCCACCAGAAAGTAGAGAGGGTGTAGCAAGAAATGACAGGAAGTAGGTTAAACAGGAAGGCACCTTACAGATTATTTCAATAAGTAATAATAGTTCAAGCTTCAAGATAGATGAGGGTGACACAGAGAATAGGATAAAGGGGTCATGACCCTCCTTGAGTCTCAGCTCAGCTCTAAACTAACTAAAGCCCCTACAAAAGGGATGCTGGCTACGACTCTTGGGTAAAGGAGATTTTATCCAGATTTGTGATTCTCCATAAAATAAAAACACAGACCTACATGGCATCTAAAATTTCGTACAGATCTAACCTTCATGATTTCATGTACAAGTCCTACTATTTCATCAGTTCCGAGTCCCTTAAAGCATTCTTTGCTGTTCTTTGAATTTTACTTCTCTCCATTATGGAGAGAATAAATTGCCAAGTAATGTGGGCAATGGTGGGTAATTTTCTTCATTCATCTCACAATAGTAAGTCCTGCATCTACATTTCAATAACAATCAACCTGGAACAATATGCACACACCTTTCTCCAAGGTTTGCTCTAGAGACTTTGTGACTTTAATACAGATTTTTTTGACTGAGATAAGGCCTTAAAAACACACAAAAAAGATGGATTCATATGCCACATTGACCGAGAAGAATAAAACTCTGCAGCAAATGCATTAGATAAATCTGATGTGACAAGCACCTCAGTGGTAGTAGCCATTTTACCCAAGGGACTTAGTGATATATGAAGACTAATACACTCAAGGGATAAAGACTACAACCTTCTATTTCCAAGTACACTTAGCACAAACCAAAATCAATTTTCTCCTCTCTTTGAAGTTAATTCCATCTGTCAAGATCCATCCTTCTTTGGCCTCATCTCCAGCCACATCCCTTTTTCCATCATATTATTTGATGAGTACCATTGCAAATCACTGAGATGAAGATTCAACAGAAGATAAAACGTTGTTGTTGAAGCAGAGAGTTTGGTATTATTCACCTTAAAACTGTCTTGCTGAGGGTTCATGAGGTTATTCCTATGATTCTCTGGAACAATTCTTTAGTGATTTTCCAAAAAGTATAGAATAATGTCCAAAAGACATTTCAAGGAAAAGGGAATTATGATCAAGGTCTACAAAGGAAACAAAAAGCAAGATGAAGTTAATAAAGCCTCCTTTCCTTAAGTCTGCTTAGTGCTATGACTCTACTATTCTAGAAATATCTGATGGCTTATCCAAGTTCTAAATAAAAGACAGGATAAAACTTGTAGAGGAAATAGTATGATTTACTCTGGAAGCCCTAGTTCTGTTCCTT
Source organism: Bos indicus x Bos taurus (assembly GCF_003369695.1). Lineage (NCBI taxonomy): Eukaryota > Metazoa > Chordata > Mammalia > Artiodactyla > Bovidae > Bos > Bos indicus x Bos taurus. Next base: position 48,914,836 of record NC_040096.1, read on the forward strand.
TTTTATGATTCGTGTCCTGACAAATGCTGTCTTTAAAAGTAGTGCCAGGATGTAGTGGAAGTTGACTTTCTATTTAAAAAATCCCCAGGAAAAGAGTACCTGTACAAAATCCTTAATTGTTCACTGACTTACATTTTTTAGGTTTAAAGATTTAAATATATATATTTATGATGGTGGTTGGTGGTATAGTCGCTAAGTTGTGCCTGACTCTTGCGACCCCAGGGACTATAGCCCGCCAGGCTCCTCTGTTCATGGGATTCTCCAGACAGGAATACTGGAGTAGACTGCCATTTCCTCCTCCAGGGGATCTTCCCGACCCAGGTATCAAATGTGCATTTCCTGCATTGCAGGCAGATTCTTTATCAACTGAGCCACCCAGGGAAGTCATATGTATTTATAAATTATATTATATCAGCATCATATATAATACTATTATTAATTTATATAAAACAAAGTTACAAGAGCTAACAAGCTGGTAGATAAAAGATATACTGCAAAACAATAAAAGCTACTATATACCTACCACAATGGACATAAAGCTGACCACATATGTAGTGAATAATGGTCTTTTTAACTGTAAATTATCAGAGTTTTGTGGAAAATCAGATTTGAAGTAGACTTTGAGGGATCAGCAAAGTCAAAGACCTCAATATTTGGAGGGTACGCTCTGAATATCCTGTCAGTTATACCCCCCTCAGTGGATCTGACATCTATTCCCTTCTCTGCAGCTGCTCTGCCACTACCCTAGCTCCAGCCATCATTATGTCTCACCTCAATGCCTGCAATGACCTATGTTCTTCTTCTACTCTGGCCCAATCCAATCCACTGATCATGTCTGCCTACTTTTTGTTCCTGGAGCATACCAAGTGCTTTCCACCTCATTGCCCTTGTCTGTAGTTTTTACTACTGGAGAGTATTTGGCACAGATTAGCTACGCAATAAATATGTGTTAAATCAATGAAGAATTGTTTCTTCTCCTAGTTTGTAAGCTTTACAAGGTCAGAAAGGTTTTATTCCCTACTCTATTCTCAGGAGCCAGTATAGCATGTAATGGATAGTCAGCCTTCCAAAAATAGTTACTGAAGGAAAAAAAGGAAAGAAGGAAAGAAGAGAGGGAGGAAGGGAGGAAAGACTGAGTGAAAACCAAATCTGCTGCATGAGCTTTGCTTTAAGGACATGTTATTATTCTTGTCACAGTTTTAATAGTTCTTAGTTCCCTTTGGAAGCATACAATAACACCATGACATAATGTGGAATAAAGATAGGAATGCCTATGTTGCTATTTGCCCTATTAGAATTGTTTTATAACTATTTGACTAAATGTGCTGTTTAAGATGAACAGTAATAAAGATTCCATAATTGCCCCTAAATTAGCCCCAAAGCATTATCATGAATACCTACTGTAATTTCAAATGCTAATAACCAAATATGCATGTTTTCAGTCATTTTAACAAGACTTTTACCTGAATATTAAAAAGACAAGTTACGTGACAGAAATGATGTTATTAACATCCATGAACAGTATAGTGTTTCTATAAAATAATTGCATATGCTCAGAGAAATATCATGTTTCTAATGCTGGAGGTAATATTACTTCAGTGATGCTATTAAAATGAGCTGTTCTTTTTTCATTACAACTACACATATGTCATTATCTGTTGGATTTAACAAACATGTACCATCAAAGCTGTTTCATATTTAGTATCCCAGGGTATACATGCAGTAATAATGTATTATGAAAGGATTGTTTTCACTCTTTCCTGTAAATTTTTCTTTCCTTCCCATTCTCCATGTGTTAAGATTTATTTAAAGTAACATTTTTTAATTATAGAGATGTGAATAGTACTTGACCAAAATTAATAACAAAAGTATAGTTAGCTCACTAGGAACTTATAACACAGTATAAAACAATGTAAATACAGAAAATAGGATGAGAAGTTTTTTGGTGTAAAGAGGTACAAAGACTTCTTCTAGGTAAAGAGTTTAAAATAATATTATATACTTGTGGGATGAACACAAGATCTCCAAAGGATAAGTTCAGCTTCATTCAACACAGTAGAAATTTCAATCTCATAAAGAATTCCACCAACTATTTTTCCAAAATCAAAAAAACAAAAATTGAATTTAGTATAAGGTAAAAACAAATGCATCTTGAATGAAGGAAACTGGAACCAAAGTTTCCTAAAATTAGAAACTCTGTGATTTTAACCATATTGATCCAGTTTTTATGAAATAAGACTTCTCCAAGGATAGTACACTGCTGTCTTAGGAGGAGTTATTTCTCTGCGGTGATAGCTGAACTAAATAATTTTCTTTGCTGTCAATATTTATGATTATTTTGTTTGATCTTCTGATGATGTATTAATAATACAGTCCTTTTATTATACCTTGATTCATGGACCTAACATTCCAGGTTCCTAAGCAATAATGTTCTTTATAGCACTGGACTTTACTTCCATTCCCAGTCACATCCACAACTGGGTGTTGCTTTTGCTTTGGCTCCGTCTCTTCATTCTCTCTGGAGTTATTTCTGAACTGTTCTCCAGTAGCATACTGGGCACCTAACAGCCTGGGGAGTTCATCTTTCAGTTTCCTATCTTTTTGCCTTTTCATACTGTTCACAGGTTCTCAAGGCAAGAATACAGAAGTGGTTTGCCATTCCCTTCTCCAGTGGACCACATTTTGTCAGAACTCTCCACCAAACTGTGGAAAATTGTTAAAGAGATGGGAATACCAGACCACCTGACCTGCCTCCTGAGAAATCTGTATGCAAGTCAAGAAGCAACAGATAGAACTGGACATGGAACAACAGACTGGTTCCAAATAGGGAAAGGAGTACATCAAGGCTGTATATTGCCACCCTGGTTATTTAACTTACATGCAGAGTACATCATGTGAAATGCTGAGCTGGATAAAGCACAAGTTGGAATCAAGATTCCAGGAGAAATGTCAATAACCTCAGATAAAGCAGATGACACCACCCTTATGGCAGAAAGTGAAGAGGATCTAAAGAGCCTCTTGATGACAGTGAAAGTGGAGAGTGAAAAAGTTGGCTTAAAACTCAACATTCAGAAAACTAAGATTACAGCATCCATCACTTACCATAGTCCCATCACTTCATGGCAAATAGATGGGAAACAATGGAAACAGTGAGAGACTTTATTTTCTTGGGCTCCAAAATCACTCCAGATGGTGACTGCAGGCATGAAGTTAAAAGACGCTGGATCTTTGGAAGAAAAGCTATGACCAACCTTGACAGCGTATTAAAAAGCAGAGACATTACTTTGCCAACAAAGGTCTGTCCAGTAAAAGCTATGATTTTTTCAGTAGTCATGTATGGGTGTGAGAGTTGGACTATAAAGAAAGCTGAGCACCAAAGAATTGATGCTTTTGAACTGTGGTGTTGGAAAGGACTCTTGAGAGTCCCTTGGACTGAAAGGAGATCCAACCAGTCAATGCTAAAGGAAATCAATCCTGAATATTCACTGGAAAGACTGATGCTGAAGCTGAAACTCCAATACTTAGGCCATCTGATGGGAAGAAACTGATTCATTTGAAAAGACCCTGATGCTGGAAAAGATTGAAGGTGGGAGGAAAAGGGGACGACAGAGGATGAGCTGGTTGGATGGCGTCACTGACTCGATGGACATAAGTTTGAGTAAGCTCTGGGAGTTGGTGATGGACAGGGAAGACTGGCGTGCTACAGTCCATGGGATCGCAGAGTCAGACACGACTGAGCGGCTGAGCTGAATTGAAACTTTATTACACCACACTATTCAGTTTCATTCTTTGCTTTTCTTTCTGATTATTAAAAATAACAGTGCACATGACTTTCTAAAATTCAGTGAATTTACAAATCACTCTCTCTATACCAATTTTAATAACTAGTGAGAAAATTGGAAAACAGAAGAGCTCAGGCTTCACAGGTGATGCTAGTGGTAAAGAATCCACCTGCCAGTGCAGAGACATAAGAGAACACAGGTTCAATCTCTAAGTCTGGAAGATCTTCTGGAGGAGGAAACGGCAACCTGATCAAGTATTCTTGCTTGGAAATTTTCATAAACAGAGGAGCCTGGAGGGCTACAGTCCATGAGGCCGCAGAGAGCTGGATATGACTGAGCAACTAAGTGACTAAGCACACACACATACAACAGCTCTAAAATCTCACCTTATTCTGCCTTCAAGAGTTAATCAGTGGTAATACTTTATGCATCCTTTTCTGTTTAATGCATTTTAAGTAGTCATTCATGCAATAAATCAACAAATACATATCAGTGTCTGCTACGTGCTTGTCTTTACCCTAGGTATTAGCAATACTACTATAAACAGGACAGTTAGGCTGCCTGCTCCTGTGGAATTAACATACTGGAAATGGAGACAGATTAAAAAACATATACAAATATATAACATAGTCATATACATACTCTGAAGAAAAAAGATTTCAGCTGAAAAGTATCATTTACAGAAATGGAAACACTGGAAAAGGAAGGGAATCAAGAATCTGGTTTTACCTATGGGATTCACCAAAAGCAGTGCTAAGAGGAAGGCTCATAGCAATACAAGCTTGCCTCAGGAAACACGGGAAAAATCAAATAAAAAACCTAACTTTACACCTAAAGCAACTACAAAAAGAAGAAATGAAGAACCCCAGGGTGAGAAGAAGGAAAGAAATCATAAAAATTAGGGGAGAAATAAATGGAAAACAAACAAAGGAGACTATAGCAAAATTCAACAAAACTAAAAGCTGGTTCTTTGAGAAGATAAATAAAATAGGCAAACCATTAGCCAGACTCATCAAAAAAACAAAAAGGGAGAAGAATCAAATTAACAAGATTAGAAATGAAAAGGGAGAAATCGAAACAGACAACACAGAAATACAAAGGATCATCAGAGACTACAATCAGCAACTATAGGACAATAAAATGGACTTGGAAGAAATGGATGAATTCTTAGAAAAGTATAACCTTTCAAAACTGAACCAGGAAGAAATAGAAAATCTTAACAGATCCATCACAAGCATGGAAGTTGAAACTGAAACCAAAAATCTTCCAACAAACAAAAGCCCAGGACCAGATGGCTTCACAGCTGAGTTCTACCAAAAATTTAGAGACGAGCTAACACCTATCCTACTCAAACTCTTCCAGAAAAATTTCAGAGAAAGGTAAACTGTCAAACTCTTTCTATGAGGCCACCATCACCCTAATATCAAAACCAAAGATGCCAGATAGATTGAATGCAATCCCTATCAAGCTACCAATGGTATTTTTCAGAAAACTGGAACAAATAATTTCACAATTTGTATGGAAACAAAGCTACAGTCATCAAGACAGTACGGTACTAGCACAAGACAGAAATATAGATCAATGGAACAAAATAAAAAGCCCAGAGATAAATACACACACCTATGGACATAGCTGTGAAAAGAGGAGAAGCGAAAACCAAAAGAGAAAAGGAAAGATACAAGCATCTGAATGCAGAGTTCCAAAAAATAGCAAGGAGAGATAAGAAAGCCTTCCTCAGTGATCAATGCAAAGAAATAGAGGAAAACAACAGAATGGGAAAGACTAGAGATCTCTTCAAGAAAATTAGGGATACCAAGGGAATATTTCATGCAAAGAGGGGCTCGATAAAGGACAGAAATGGTATGGACCTAACAGAAGCAGAAGATCTTAAGAAGAGGTGGCAAGAATACACAGAAGAACTGTACAAAAAAGATCTTCCCAACCTAGATAATCATGATAGTGTGATCACTCACCTAGAGCCAGACACCCTGGAATGTGAAGTCAAGTGGGCCTTAGAAAGCATCACTACGAACAAAGCTAGTGGAGGTGATGCAATTCCAGTGGAGCTATTTCAAATCCTGAAAGATGATGCTGTGAAAGTGCTGCACTCAATATGCCAGCAAATTTGGAAAACTCAGCAGTGGCCACAGGACTGGAAAAGGTCAGTTTTCATTCCAATCCCAAAGAAAGGCAATGCCAAAGAATGCTCAAACTACCTCACAATTGCACTCGTCTCACATGCTAGTAAAGTAATGCTCAAAATTCTCCAAGCCAGGCTTCAGCAATACATGAACCGTGAACTTCCAGACGTTCAAGCTGGTTTTAGAAAAGGCAGAGGAACCAGAGATCACATTGCCAACATCCGCTGGATCATGGAAAAAGCAAGGGAGTTTCAGAAAAACATCTATTTCTGCTTTATTGACTATGCCAAAGCCTTTGACTGTGTGGATCACAATAGACTGTGGAAAATTCTGAAAGAGATGGGAATACCAGACCACCTGACCTGCCTCTTTAGAAACCTGTATGCAGGTTAGGAAGCAACAGTTAGAACTGGACATGGAACAACAGACTGGTTCCAAATAGGAAAAGGAGTATGTCAAGGCTGTATATTGTCACCCTGCTTATTTAACTTATATGCAGAGTACATCATGAGAAACGCTGGGCTGGAGGAAGCACAAGCTGGAGTCAAGATTGCTGGGAGAAATATCACTAACCTCAGATATGCAGATGACACCACCCTTATGGCAGAAAGTGAAGAGGAACTAAAAAGCCTCTTGATGAAAGTGAATGAGGAGAATGAAAAAGTTGGCTTAAAGCTCAACATTCAGAAAACTAAGATCATGGCATCTGGTCCCATCACTTCATGGCAAATAGATGGGGAAACAGTGTCACACTTTATTTTCTGGTGCTCCAAAATCACTGCAGATGGTGATTGCAGCCATAAAATTAAAAGACTCTACTCCCTGGAAGGAAAGTTATGAGCAACCTAGATAGCATATTCAAAAGCAGAGACACTGCTTTGCCAACAAAGGTCCATCTAGTCAAGGCTATGGTTTTTCCAGTGGTCATGTATGGATGTGAGAGTTGGACTATAAAGAAAGCTGAGCACCAAATAATTGATGCTTTTGAACTGTGGTGTTAGAGAAGACTCTTGAGAGTCCCTTGGACTGCAAGGAGATCCAACCAGTCCATCCTAAAGATCAGTCCTGGGTGTTCATTGGAAGGACTGATGCTAAAGCTGAAACTCCAATACTTTGGCCACCTCATGCGAAGAGTTGACTTATTGGAAAAGACTGATGCTGGGAGGGTTTGGGGGCAGGAGGAGAATGAGACAACAGAGGATGAGATGGCTGGATGTCATCTCCGACTCGATGGACATGGGTTTGGGTAGGCTCCAGGAGCTGGTGATAGACAGGGAGGCCTGGCGTGCTACGATTCATAGGGTCACAAAGAGTCAGACACAACTGAGCAACTGAACTGAACTGAACTGAACAGATAGACACCTTATCTTTTACAAAGGAGACAAGAATATACAATGGAGAAAAGACAATCTCTTTAACAAGTGGTGCTGGGAAAACTGGTCAACCACTTGTAAAAGAATGAAACTAGAACACTTTCTAACACCATACACAAAAATAAATTCCAAATGGATTAAAGATGTAAATGTAGGACCAGAAACTATAAAACTCCTAGAGGAAAATGTAGGCAGAACACTCTCTGACATAAATCACAGCAGGATCCTCTGTGACCCACCTCCCAGAGTAATGGAAATAAAAGCAAAAATAAACAAATGGGACCTAATTAAACTTAAAAGCTTTTTCACAATGAAGGAAACTATAAGCAAGGTAAAAAGACAGCTTTCAGAACGGGAGAAATAGTAAATGAAGCAACTGACAAAGAATTAATCTCAAAAATATACAAGCAGCTCATGTAGCTCAATATCAGAAAAATAAATGACCCAATCAAAAAATGGACCAAAGAACTAAATAGACATTTCTCCAAAGAAGACATACAGATGGCTAACAAACACATGAAAAGATGCTCAACATCACTCATTATCAGAGAAATGCAAATCAAAACCACAATGCGGTACTATCTCACGCCAGTCAGAAAGGCTGCTATCAAAAAATCTACAAACAATAAATGCTGGAGAGGGTGTGGAGAAAAGGGAACTCTCTTACACTGTTGGTGGGAATGCAAACTAGTACAAGCACTATGAGAACAGTGTGGAGAGTCCTTAAAAAATTGGAAATAGAACTGCCATACCACCCAGCAATCTCACTGCTGGGCATACACACTGAGGAAACCAGAATTGAAAGAGACATGTGTACCCCAATGTTCATTGCAGCACTGTTTACAATAGCCAGGACATGGAAGCAACCTAGATGTCCGTTGGCAGAAGAATGGATAAGAAAGTTGTGGTACATATACACAATGGAATATTACCCAGCTATTAAAAAGAATGCATTTGAGTCATTTCTAATGAGGTGGATGAAACTGGAGCCTATTATACAGAGTGAAGTAAGTCAGAAAGAAAAATACCTATATAGTATATTAATGCATATATATGGAATTTATAAAGATGGTAATGAAGACCCTATATGCGAGACAGCAAAAGAGATACAGATATAAAGAACAGACTTTTGGACTCTATGGGATAAAGTGAGGGTGGGATGATTTGAGAGAACAGCATTGAAACATGTATATTACTATATGTGAAATAGATCCCTGGTCCATGTTCGACACATGAAACAGGGAACTCAAAGTCAGTGCACTGGGACCACCCTGAGGGATGGGATGGGGAGGGAGGTGAGAGCGGAGTTCAGGATGGATGGGATGGGGAGGGAGGTGAGAGCAGGATTCAGGATGGGGGACACATGTATACCCATGGCTGATTCATGTCAATGTATGGCAAAAACCACTACAATATTGTAAAGTAATTAGCCTCCAATTAAAATAAATTAATTAATCTTTAAAAAGTTACCAAGATTATTTTTTAAATTTTTAATATGATTTGTACCTTTATGTTCAGAAAACTTATTAAGCACACAAATAAAAAGATCTAATCCATAAATTTTATAAGAAAATAGGCAATGACTTATACTTCCTAATTTTCAGAGTTTTATATTTCATAAAAACTTAGAAAAAGAATAAAACATAGATTCTAACTTTTAAAAAACTAATTAAATAAACAAATAAATTAGAGGTTCCACAGTTGGTCACAAAGGCTGTAAAAACTCTTCCTATGGCTTTGAGGGCCTTGTTTACTGCTCATTGATCGCCATGACAATGCTACCATAAATAACCCCAGATAGACTGCTATGTATAATCACAGAAGACATCCATATGCATGAATCACCTGTCAGCGCTCCAATCCCATCATTTTCAATACCTGTCAACAAGCCATCAAGGACTCTCTGAGTCTGTGACACAAACAAAACTTACTCTCTCAAAAAAGTATGCAGCACAATGAAACAAGAAATGTCCACTATTTGGGGTAAAGAATGTGTATGGATTTGCCAGTTCACTAGGAACTGTTCTCTGACCCGTACCCCTCCCCTAACAGTCCAAGGATCCATTTCAAGGATAAAAATTCAAGCCCACTTTTCATTTGTGCCTGAACAATATACACTGACTCACTTCTCATGAAAGGCAAGGCAGAGAATTATCTCAGAATGTTCTAGAACAAACTACCAAATGGCAACTGAACCTGGCATGGTGTATATCAACCACAGCAATTTTTCAGGAAAGGTTTTGGTCACTTGGGCAGAATTAGTTTTAATGGGTTAGTAGGACCAGGAAGATGTTTAGACTGAGAGGCCACTGATAATATGAGGAGAGGTGAGAATCAAGAGTCAGGACAGAAGGGTCAGCCTCCAGGCCAGCAAGATAAACAGTATGCAATTACTTGAACCCAGGAACAAGACAAGGAATAAGATTTTACAGACAAGAGCTAGGACTCAAAACAATTCACAGTGAGAGGAGAGACAGGTAAGCAGTAATTCACGGAGAACGATCCATAGGTGGGGGAAGCAAACGAGCAGAGGTCCAGTACCAGCAAGTAAAAGATCCAAAGCCTGGGGAGAAAAATGGGTCATTTTAAGGCATCAGCAGTCAAGGCCTCATGTTGTAAATCTGACTCTGATACAAAATTTGTCTCAGCCAAGCATCTCATATGCTGGCTGCCAAGTCTCTGCACACAGCTGCAAAGAGATAAGTGGCTTCACCTGTCTAGGAGATGGCTTCTGGTGGTTCTGAAAAAGAGAAGCCAAACATAAAAGCTGAAATAAGAGTGTGCATTTTTATTGATCTAGTAACATATACATGAATAAATGCATGTGCCATTTAAATAAGACTAATAATGCAGAAACAGTACCGCTGAATTTGTTTCATTTATGTCTACAGAAAATGACTAATGTAGGTAACAATGATAGTCATAACAAAAAAATTTATACATGGCAGGGACTTTGGTGGGTAACAAGAAAATAATAGGAACAATAGTAGTATCTAATATTATTAAGCACTCACTAACAACCAGGCTCCGTTTCTAGGTGCTTTTCATGTGATGTCTTTTACTCATCTCAACGATTCTCAGTTAGGTACTATTATTATCTCCATTTTACAGATGAGGCACAGACATTAAGTAATTTTCTCAGAGGCACCTAGCTAGCGAGTTTTGATTTGAACACGTTTCCAACTTCAGTAGCCAAGCCTAGGAGGAAGATTTAACATGACACTAGATCTTGTGATGGATCAAAGGAAAGAAAAAAAAATGTTCACATTCCAAAATCTCCCTTCTCAATTCTGATTCTGTACAGCAAACAGCCTAACAGTCTCTCCTCTACCATCCTCTCCTTCTGACATCTGAAAATGCTAAGCATGGAAAACTTGCAAGGGATTAACATTTACTGACATATATAGTATTACCTGATACCAGGTTCCATGCTCAATACTTTATATGTATGACCCCATTCACCAGGTGGCTTTAGAGTATTGAATCCTCCAGCCAGTCCCCTCCACAGACTGAAGTATACTTTTACTAGCAGCTATTATTCCATAACAGAGAAGGCAATGGCACCCGACTCCAGTACTCTTGCCTAGAAAATCCCATGGACGGAGGAGACTGGTGGGGTCCATGGGGTCACACAGAATCGGACATGACTGAAGTGACTTAGCAGCAGCAGCATTATTGCATAAAGCCAGAAAACAAATCCCAAGTTAATGCCAAAGGTCATAGCCAGAAAGATGGGTTTCAGAGGCTGGGGCAGATCAAAAATGAAAGGTAGAAACAGGAAGAGAACTTCTTGACAGTCTTGATGAACACTACAGAAAATGAGCTTGAACAGTGTGCCTGGCTTGTGTGTTTATGACAGACCTTCATCTGAGGAGGTCAAAAGTATCTGAAGGGTAAAGGACGAAAGCAACAAGTTCTTTGAACTTCTCAAGGCTGGGCCATGCTTAGCTTTCTGTACTTCATGTGTGATGAGAGAGTATAAAATTCACTGAGAATCCCAGGGACAGAGGAGCCTGGTGGGCTGCCGTCTATGGGGTTGCACAGAATCGGACACGACTGAAGCAACTTAGCAGCAGCAGCAGCAGCAATATTGTCTTTCCAAACAATGACAAATATATGGGGGGGGGGGGGCAGTTACTCTTTATCTATAATCAGATGCTGAAAATTGTAATAAACAGTGAATATATTAGAAATAAAATGAGAAATGAATACTATCATAAGGATGAGTCAGAGGATAGTTAAATGGCTGTTTCCATTCAATCTGTCTACTCTAGCCCTTCTCGTAAGGGCATCTCACACATTATGAAGTGACAAGAAAGCAACCAATTAAACATCTGTCACCACTTTCCCTTTAGTATTTAATCTACAACAACTTTCCATTTCCTTCCAAATGAGAGTTGATTATTCAAGGGAATGCTGGCTGCATTGTACATGACTTCGTCTTGGCCCAGACTGGCATTAACCAGCCACCATATCAACACTGAAACTCACAAGTTCAACACAACGGAAAAGGAACATTTTCACCAGAGTTCAGTGAGGTTGCCTGTGTAAGCATTCCATTCACTGACAGTAACAAAATTAATGAATATAGTCACCTGGATGGTGCTTTCAATGCTACCCTTAAACTGATTTCCAAATACTACCAACCAAAGATCCAAAAATCACAAAATGAAACAGATCATATCTAATGTCTATATAGTAACAGACCTTGTCTATTAGGAAATGTAGGAAATGTTTCATGTTTTAATTTCAATCTTAAATTTTCAGGTCTTCATTATAAGGGGTGGCTACTCCAACTGCCTTTGTGACATAAATATATTTTGACCATTAGCTCCCCTCCTCCTTAAGGAGCCCCCAGATTTTCCCAGTACTGCTCCTTTTGCCCACAGGACCCTTTGATCAGTATTCAAAACCCAAGAGGTATTAAGCCAAGTGGCCATTTGCCTTCAAGGTTATACAGTTACTCAAAGAATGCACTTAACTCTCTCATCTCCCACCACACCCCCTCCTACATCCTTGTCTCTAGATTCACAGAGCTGCTCATCTTCCCTTAAATACACTGTGTGTCTCTATGAGTTGCTCACTGTTCTAGTCTACTCTGGCCACCACAACAAAATGCCATCGGCTGCTGGCTTAAACAACAGAAATTTATTTTCTCACGGTCGTGGAAGCAAAAACTCCAAGATCAAAGTGTCAGAAAATTCAGATTCTCATGAAAGCTCTCTTTGCAACTTGCAGGCAACCACCTTCCTGCTATGCCTTTAGATGAATTTATTCTGTGAGTAGATGAAGAGGAAGACAGCTCTGGTGTCTCTTTCATTTCTTATAAAGACATCTGTCCTGTAAGAATCCCACCCTCTGACTTCAATGGACCTTAATTACCTCCTTAAATAAATAGTCACTTAGGGGGTGGTTATGGCTTCAACATATGAAATTGGTGGGAACACAGTTTAGTAGCTAACACTCACGCACTATCACCAGTCGAGAAAGGTCCCCCCTCTCTTTTCCCCTGAGAGACATTCCACTCAGTGTCCACTTAAATGTTATCATCTCCAAGAAGCCTTCTCCAGTTACATTCAGGAATAATTTATTACTGTTGTGCCATTATATTTTCCCTCCTATTACTTCTTGTTAGCAGCTTATGTGCCTCTCCTCACTAAAATACTATGAACTCCTTGAAAACAGGGACTCTTCTCAGACTCATCATGCATTGCCCATAACACCTAGCACAGTCATTCACTCTGTCTCTGCAGTATCTAGCACATGACTACACACAACAAGCACTCAGTAAAAAAAAAAAAAGAGAACTTTCTTTCTCTTTCTGCTATTCACATTTTCTCCAATTCCCCTTTAGTCCTTTTTGTCCTCGTTATGAACTCTCTTTCCCTTTTTCCCTTCCATGACACTAACATTTTTTTCAAGCCCCCCACCCCCAAAATATAGCTTGCTCTCTCTTCCCTTATTTCCTCTCCTACACACTTTAAAAAAAAAGATACACAAGAAGAAAAACTTCAAGTATGATTCCCAAAGTGCATCTGCATCCCAGACCTCTCTGTTGAATTCCAGTTCTGCATGCCCATATTCCTGATTGACAGCTCTACTGGATGTCCCACAAGCAGTCCAAATACAACAACCCATCTACGCATGGAGAAGGAAATGGTAACCCACTCCAGTATTCTTGCCTAGAGAATCCCGTGGACAGAGGAGCCTGGTGGGCTGCTGTCCATAGGGTCGCACAGAGTCGGACACGACTGAAGCGACTTAGTAGTAGTAGCATCTATGCATAAGTCACCCCACATCAAATCAGTCCCCAAATCCTGTAGATTAGACTGCCCCAACATCTCCCTTTCTGCCACTTCCTTAATTGAGCCTGGTGTGCAACTTGTCAGAATGATAACGATGATGGTGGGTGTGAGGGTAAGGTGGTGATGTTACTGATGATCTTGATGACAATTACTTCAGCAACAACTTAATTATTTGCCAATTGTGGGTCTAGGCTTATTCCCACCATTCCCCTACATTCTCTTTTTGATCCCAGCAGACCAAATATAATTCCCCAATTACATGCGATCTTTCCTGCTATGTTTCTATACACTCCTCCCTTAGCCAACAGTATCACTCTCCACCTTCTGAATCCAGTTCATTCTCACTCATCTTTCAAAACAGGTCACGCTGCCACTTCCTACAGGAGGACCTCCAGGATATTCTTTGTAGCCAATGGCACTGTAAGCAGTATTGCCTATGTGGAAAGATAAGCTGATTTTCCTTGCTGATTCCTGACTTTCCTCTTCTGAGTCAAAGGTCTTCACTGCCCCAGGAAAAGGAGTGTTATATATACACACACATATGTACATATGACAGGAACTAAAGAGTCATCTGACTTTATAAATATAAATTGGATATCATGGTGCTTTCCCTAATCACAAATTTGAATTATCCAGAATATATGAGAACTTCAGCTCAATTTTACAAATAAAAAACTATGTATTCCAACATATTAGATATTGTTTTCTCACACAGAATAAGCCGAGATCCTTCTATATAACTCTTTCTGGGTGAAATGAAGAAATGAATGAATCTCAACTGAGAGTTACTCTAACAACACTGAGATATTCTTGAAACCACCATAACTACAGTTAGTCTCAAAATAAGTTTAAAAGCAATGAAATACCTTAAAGAATTGCAAGGTAGTCATGTTTGGGTCACATCCTTCAGAAAAAAAATGGTAACATATAAGCCTTAATATGACTGTAAAATCTGCAACTGCCACCAATGACATACACGGCTCCTTGAGCAGTGTCATCAATGTTGCTAAGCACTAAACCATGAGACAGATCACCAATACCCAGGGCCTGAAATGTAATCAATACTACAACATAGAAACTAGGCTTATTATGTTTCAACATGGCCAGGTTTAAAAGGATAACAGCAGAATACAAAAGCAGTTCTTTCTTTACTTCTGTGAGGAGACATGGAAGAAACCCTTAACAAGTGGGATAAGACGCAGCTGCACGAGCAAAAAGCTTGTATCTGAGCAGCCCCTCTCTGCTCCAAGACTGCACTAGACCTGACAGCTGAGATCTGCCGAAAAACACCAGCACAGGCAGCCACAGCAGTGAGGAATGTGGGAGGTGCGGGTTCCATCTGAGGAAGATTTCAAGCTGACCACTCATAACTGTACACAAACTGACTGTGGAAAACACACCTAAGAGAAAGCTATTCAAGTGTCAGGGGTTTTCACGTAGATTTCTTCATCCAGCAATTTATTCTGGAAAAAAAAGCTATAATCTCATTGACTAATAATTAGGTTTTTAAAAATTTAATCCTACAAATTACTTTCAAAATGCTTGATTGTGCTCAACCTACATAATTTTTCACAAACTGATTTTCTAAGGGAGAAAACTAAGAAGCCATGTAGAAAAGAACAACAGACTTCAGTTGTGACTACTCAAGCAAGCCAAAAAAAAAAAGTAACCTTCTGGGAACAGAGTGTGGAAATGTTCTCATAGCCTCCAGGATATGCACAGAAAGTAACCATAAGCCATTTATCACCTTTCAAGATGAAGAGTAAAGAGATCCATATAGATAATATAACAAAGATAAACATAAAATGACAGGACTGATTTTCTTATACAATTTACACTAAGTCTCATTGCTCTATTACTTTTTGAATTACAAACCTTAATACCAAACAACCTTAATTTGCATCATAAGCTATAGATTACCAAGTACTTTCTTATGCATTAACTCCAATAATCCTTAAAATATTACCCTGAGATATATCTCTCATTTCTGCTGAAGAAACTAAGGTTCAGAAAGGTTAAGGGGCTTGCCCAAGGTCATGCAACTGGTGAAGTCTGAGCCAGAGCTTTGCCATAAAATCTAATTCCATCACTTTTTCCAACACACCACTGTTGCCTCCATGTACCTACGTCTATCAAATCATATCTGCATGCCCAATAATATGAATCCACCTCTTCAATAAACACTGATCACCTACTCTATGCCTAACAGTATGCTAAGGTTTTCACATCAGCAGATTAGACCAACCACAGACAGAATTCCGGTTGGCTGAATCCCTGGATTAAGAATCTACAGGCTCGGAGGTCAGACCATACAATGCCATTTCACATATGGAGCATCCTCAGGTTTTGGTCTCCACAGACAGCCTGGACCCAGTTCCCCACAGATACCCAGATACTGAGAGACAACTGCAATGATGAGTCCCATAAACAGAGACTAACAGCTGCTCTCCAGGCTAACTGCGCAGGACTACCCCATCAGACAAAATAGCACATGACTTTTTAGGCACCTGGACTCAAAATATTGTATACTTTTTTTCATGTTGAAAGGTGTATTGTAGAATGTCGTATGTCTAGGTGGCCTCCAAAAGGGCTTTTCCCAACCTGTAAAATGTGGTCATTTAGGAGATTTTTGCATAAAATTAATAAATTCAAGCCCTCCCCCGCCCCCTGCAAAAAAAAGCCGGGCATCCAAAGGTGACTCAGATAACATCCCTGACCCCTCAGAGACACACAGTCTTCCAAAAAGACAGTGACATCATCAGCATTATCCAAAGAGCTAACTTTTTTTGATATTACCCATGGGCCAGGCACAATTCAAAGCATTTTATAAGCACTCATTTAATCTCATAAAGCTATGAATTGGGTAATTTAATACCTGCATTGTACATACAGATAAGGAAACCAAGGCAAAAACCAAACTGACACAAAGGATTAAAAGTAGTAAAAAGAGTTTGGTGCTAAAACAGTGTTAAAGGCATTTCAACAGAATAGATCCTATTTGAGCTGAGCTGTAAAAGATGAGCTGGGCTATGAAAGACAGAAAAGACATTTCCAGTGGCACGGCTGGAATGTTGGCAAGGCTGAAGAGCTGCCTCAAATGTGTTTCATGCTCTTTGGCCTCCTTGTCTTTCTGCTTTGCTTTAGCTACAAATCTCTTCCCTCTTCTCCAACTGAATATACCCACCAGGGCTTATTGGCTAATTGGAAATGGCTAAAAAGAAAAAGGAAGCAAAGGATAACTCAAAAATATTTGACCAAAACAACAAGAAAGATGGAGCTGCTATTAGCTGAAAAGAAAACTAGAGGAAGGAAAAGTTACCAAAAAGGGCGGGGGTGGGGGGGGTGGGGTGGGGCGGGGAGGGGAGCCAAAACTGTGCACCCTACACAGGGAGCTTCTGTTTAGAGAAAGATAAGTCTTTCTCTAATCTGCATAAAACAAATGTATAACAACTCCAGGAAGTATTGAGAGTTTGGTTTCAGGCATGTTAAGGGATTTATTAGACATCCAAGTTAATCTCTCAAGTAACTGAATAAACAAATCTGGAGTTCCCTGAATAGGTTCAGAAAGGAAATATAATTTAGGAGCTGTGAGCTTAATTATACTACTTAAAACCATGACTCTGGATAAGTTTATCAGTGAAGAGGGAAAAAATAAAGAAGAAATCTAAGGACTGAGGTCTAGAATATCCAATGTTAAGAGATGAGAAAGATGAAGAGGAACCAGCAAAGAAAGTAGAAGTATCCTGGAAATTTAAAGAAAGAATGATAATAATACTGCTGATTGATCAAGTAAGATAAGGACTGAGAAGTGACCACTGGAGTTAACAATATGGCAGTCACTGATGACTGACAAGAGAAGTGAGCAACTGGGGAGAGCAAGCAGAAGCAACTGTAGAAGTTTTGTAGAGGAAAGTAGAAAATGGAGCAGTTGCTGGCAGTTGCATTAATTATCATTATGCTGCTGCTGTTGTTTTAAGTTGGGAGAAATAGTTGCCTGTTACTAATGGAAACAATTCAGTGGAGGAAAGGGAAATGACGGTGCAGAAGAAAGAGGACAGAATTAATGGAGCAATGTCCCTAAGTCAATACAGAAGATGGGATCTAGCGCACAAGTAGGATGATTGTCACGGCTAAGAGCACGAACAGTTCCTCCACAATAATGGAGGAAAGGCGGACTGTAGGGGCCCTGATGCAGGTATGCAGGTAGAAGCAGTGATGGGAACGTGGCCTATCTCTTCTGATTTTTCTATTTTCTCAGAGAAGTGGAAAGGAAAGTCATCATCTTAGAATGAAGACTGCAAAATCTTGCAAGCATTGCTGCCAAAAAAAAAGTACTAAAGACTGACATACCAGAAAAAGGAGTTGTCAATGATGTGGACAACAGAAACTTGCATACACTTGTTCAGTCACCCAGTCGTGTCCAACTCTTTTTGACCCACGGAATGCAGCATGCCAGGCCTCCCTGTCCTCCACCATCTCCTTAAGCTTGCCCAAGTTCGTGTCCATTACATCGGTGATGCCATCCAGCCATCTCATCATGCTCTGATGCCCTCCTCTCCTTCTGCCCTCAATCTTTCCCAGCATCAGGGACTTTTCCAATGAGCTGTCTGTGTGCATCAGATGACCAAAATACTGGAATTTCAGCTTCAGCATCAGTCCTTCCAACGAGTATTCAGGGTTGATTTCCCTTATAATTGACAAATTTGATCTCTTTGTTGTCCTAGGGACTCTCAGGAGTCTTATCCAGCACCACAGTTCAAAGGCATCAAATCTTCTGCCCTTCACCTTCTTTAAGATCCAGCTCTCAGAACCATATGTGGCCACTGGGAAGACCACAGCCTTGACCATACTGACCTTTGTGAGCAGAGTAATGTCTCTGCTTTTCAACACACTGTATAGGTTTGTCCTAGCTTTCCTACCATGAAGCAAACGTCTTCTGATTTCATGGCTGCAGTCACCATCCACAGTGATTTTAGAGCCCAAGAAGAGGAAGTCTGTCACTACCTCCACCTTGTCCCCTCTGTCCCCTCCACCTTGATCTCTGCTTCCTCTTCCTTTTCTAAACTGACCTTGGACATCTGGAAGTTCTTGGTTCACATAATACTGAAGCCTAGCATGCAGGATTTTAAAAATGACCTTACTAGCATATTCATACTTTGGCCACCTGATGCAAAGAACTGACTCATTAGGAAAGACCCTGATGCTGGGAAAGATTGAAGCCAGGGGGAGAAGGGGACAACAGACGATGAGATGGTAGGATGGCATCACTGACTAGATGGACATGAGTTTGAGCAAGCTCTGGGAGTTGGTGATGAACAGGGAAGCCTGCCATGTTGCAGTCCATGGGGTCGCAAAGAGTTGGACATGACTGAGCAAATGAACTGAACTACTAGCATGGGAGATGAGTGCAATTGTCCAGCGGTTAACATATTCTTTAGTACTATCCTTCTTGGGAACTGGGGTGAGGATTGACCTTTTCCAGTACTGTGGCCACTGCTGGTCTTCCAGATTTGCTGAAATATTGAATGCAACACCTTGATGGCATCATCCTTTAGGGTTTTGAATAGTTCTACTGAAATTCCATCACATCCACTAGCTTTATTAACAGCAGTGCTTCCTAAGGCCTACTTGACTTCTCTCTCCGAATATCTGGCTCTAGGTGGCTGACCACACCACTGGAGCAATCCAGTCCTTTTCGACCTTTTCTGTACAGTTCTTCTGTGTATTCTCTCCATCTCCTCTTGATCCCTTCAGCATCTGCTAGGTCTATACCATTTATGTCCTTTATTGTGCCCATCTTTGGGCAAAATGTTCCCTTATATTTCCAGTTTTCCCGAAGAGCTCTCTAGTCTTTCCTCTTCTGTTGTTTTCTTCTAGTTTTATACACTGTTGATTGAAGAAGCCTTCTTGTCTCTTGGTGCTATTCTTTGGAAATCTTCATTTAATTGAATATACCTTTCTCTTTCTCCCTGGCTTATCACTTCTCTTCTTTCTCTTAACTATTTGCAAGGACTCCACAGATAACCACTTTGCCTTCATGCTTTTCTTTTCTTTGCATTCCCTGAAAGTGAAATTGAAAGTGGAATTGCTCAGTGGTGTCCGACTCTTTGCGATCCCATGGACTATATATAGCCTCCTAGGCTCCTTCTATGGAAGGAGTCCATAGAATTTTCCAGGCAAGATTACTGAGGTGGGTTGCCATTTCCTTCTACTGGACATGAAAACTGGTAGAACCACTTGGAAAACAGTGTGACAAAATTCAGTAATGGCAAAGATGTTCATATCCTGTGACCCAGCAGGCATTCCTAGTTATACATATTATAGAAATGTGTGTGTATGTAATCACGGCCCCATACAAGAATAATCATGGCATGACTGCTCTTATATAGGTAGTAAAATTATTTTTTAAAAAAGAAAGAACAGACAATCATCAACATAGTGGCTACCATTAAGAGGAAGGAAGGCGGCTGTGACCATGAATGAACATACTAAAAGATTTTCAAGTACTCACAATGTCTTATTTCTTAATCTGAATGATTTGTTAAACTGTACATATGCATTTTATGTACTTTTACAAGCTGTTCAATTTCAACATTTAAAAAATGTTTTTAATTCCTTAGTCTTGCCACTTTTGATTTACACCTGTCTCACTGGGTATTATATTGGAGAAGGAAATGGCAACCCACTACAGTGTTCTTGCCTGGAGAATCCCAGGGACAGGGGAGCCTGGTGGGCTGCCGTCTATGGGGTCGCACAGAGTCGGACACGACTGAAGCGACTTAGCAGCAGTAGCAGCACTGGGTATTATATCAGCTCAAGAGTCTCGCATTCCCCTCCACCTTCCTTCTCCCCTGAAGATAACATAATTTCCCAAGGTGGTTGCAAGAAATCTTGGCAGCTGAAGTATCTGATCCAGTAGCATCTAGCTCACCCACCTGGTTGCAGGGCATCATGCACTGGTGCCTGATAAATATGAGTTCAATTCCTGCCTCAACCCCAATCCAATCTTGAAGGCAGCATATTCTGAAACCTCCTCACTGAGACCTGGGCCCTTGTTTAACCTACCAGCCCTCTCAGCACTTATGCATGGCCCTGCTGGCTCAGAAAATCTGAGGACTGACTGAGGCTTCCCCAAGCTTATCCATTTCTCTATCCTTTGCTTTCCATCTCCCTGCACCATGCTATGGGAAATACAGCACAAATCTTTACGCTCTGAGCATCTCCCTATAAATATCCACATCCTGCATCCTTTCTATTTTCAGGCTCATTTTATTTGTACTTAGTCCATCAGACTCTGAATTTTAATAACAGTAAGAAAAGCTTTGGGGATCCAGAAAACTCTCAAGTTCCCAGTAGTTGCTATTACCTTTAATTCTGTCCAGTTTTGTTTCATGTACTCTGAAGCTCTGCTATTAGGTACACACTTATTTATGACTGTTACATTTTTAACACTAATAACAACTTTTGTCTTGAAGTCTAGTCTGTCTGATATTAATACAGTTTACTCAGCTTTCTTATGGTTAGAGTTCACACAGTATCCCTTTTTCCATCCATTTATTTTCAACCTTCTTTAACACTGCCCTACAGGTCTGTGATCTCTGGTCATTTTTTAAAACGTTTTTTCTATGTCCTTCAGAAGAGATAATTTTTATCGATCTATCTTAAAGTTCACTGACTCTTCTGTCATTTCCAATCAAGTATTAAGCTCATTCAGTGAATTTTTATTTCACGTATTATACTTGTCAGTTCTAAAATTTATATCTGGTTCTTTTTTGTAATTTCTGAGATATATCTGAGATATAATTGCTGAGATATCATTATTCATTACAGAAGTATCTTCCTTTATATCCTTTACATAGTTATAATCACTGCTTTAAAATCTGTTTGCTAAATCCAACATCCAACTATCTTTGGGTCAGTTTTTCTCTTCAGTGTGAGTCACATTTTCAGGTCTCTTCATGTCTAATAATTTTAAATGAACCTGGATATGATAAATGATACGTTACAGAGACTCTGGTTACTGTTATGTTTCTCCGGAGAGATTTATTTTTGTTTGTTTTGACAAAAACTTACCTAGGCTGAACTCAAACTCGAAATTCTGAAATCTCAGCTCATCTCTTTATGTGTCATCCAGGGCCCATCTAGATATTTGGGCAACTGATACAAAGAATGTGGGGCTCCTTTTCCATGGCTCTCTCTTACTTCCTGCCTTACTCTTCAGCTGCTATGGTTATCTCAAATCCTATCCTCAGTAAGGCTATGGGTTTACTATCCATGGTTTGGTTTCTGAGTGTGCCAGCCTGGGACTTTCCTCCAGGCTAAAATCTATTAATATGAGGAACTGGAAATCCACTCAGTGCTGGTCCCTTCCTCTAAATGTCCATATAAAACACATACAAATGTGCCTTTTTGGTTTGCTCCCTAATGCCTTCAGATGATTGTGTTTTCCGTTTTATGTTGTGTTTATAGTTATCTGTGGAAAGGTCATTCTGACAGGAGCTTCTAAGCCATTGTCAGAAGCAGAAACTAGCACCTGCTATCAAAAGCCAGGAATTCTGTGCCTATTCCCTCTAGTGTCATTGCTGTTGTTTAAATCTCGAAAGAAACTCAATGAAGTCCTTCCTTCTCTCTTTACTTGTGTGTATACGTCTTTTCCCTGAGAGTAGAGAATTCAGCTTCACTATCTAACTTTAATGCTGAAAGGACTAAAGGAAATAAGAAAGGGAAACATGAACACATCCCTCTGTAACTGGAGATCTATGATGGAAGAGGTTAACACACTAAAATCATCATTTGAACAAATTAGGTTTCTGGCCTAGGAGGTCCTGAAGGAGAAGAATCTGTGAGAGGAGAGAGTACAGAGGATATAAAAACATCCATGGCTGAGTGAGAGACAGATCTTGGTGGAGTCCCTTAGCGAGGTGTGAGATGGGGAGCAAAGGCTGACATCTCATAGATGAAGGAGGAGCCCCAAAGACAGCTTGTTGTTTGCCGTTACTCTTTATTTGCTCAGTCATGTCTGACTCTTTTCAACCCCATGCACTGTAGCCCACCAGGCTCCTCTGTCCATGGGATTTCCCAGGCAAGAATACTGGAGTAAGTAGCCATTTCCTTCTCCAGGGGATCTTCCCGGCCAAGGGACTAAACTTGGGCAGGTGGATTCTTTACCCCTGAACTTCCAGGGAAGCCCAAAAAGACATTTTACAACCCCAGAAAATGGAGATTGCCTAAATTTTAGACTTATACCCTTATGACATTTTAAACCTAAAAGATATTTATCAGATTATCTAAATCCAAAAGTCTTATTTGGGAGACAAGGAAACTGAGTCTCACATTTTTGCCTGCCTCATAGTTTAGTCAATTTAACCCTGTCAGTATAGGGTTGCTGCTGCTGCTAAGTCGCTTCAGTCGTACCCGACTCTGTGCGACCCCATAGACGGCAGCCCACCAGGCTCCCCCGTCCCTGGGATTCTCCAGGGAAGAACACTGGAGTGGTAGTCTATTCTTCTTAACAGCAGCCTGGGGCCTGCTCACATTTGTGTTTTGACTAATCAATGTGCTGTATGATAGCTTTAGGTCTGAGCCACTCAGTTCATTCTTAAACATGCCAGAGAATTCTAATATAGAGCCTTTTGTTCTTTCTCTGTATATCCCGGAGTTTTAATCACAGCAGAGTGCACTGAGGCTTCTTTATGATTGCGTAGAGTACACCAGGCTCCAACTCTCTCTTCTAATTACGACAAAGCCGTGCGGCGTCTCATGGATTGCTCAGTGGAGTGTCCAGGTATAGATGGCTCACAGGATTTTATAAAGATTAATTCAGATTAGCTCATAAGTTTATTGAAGGAGGTATCTATTAGGTGTTCCTATCTGTCTGTGTGACTGCTATTGACAATAATAAAATGATATGAGTTTCAAACTCCTTTGTCCCATGCTGCCTTCAGATTTAATCATTAGTCAGAATCTGCCTTCTTCCCTAAGGTATTTTTTTTATCATTTCAAATAAGAATGACAAGCTGAGATTAGTGAATTTAAGAAAAATTTATTTCAAATACTACTTTTATCTCCACAGATTTATCCTTTCCTCTCAATATCTGGGTTATAAAACAAATTGACATCTTCTGGACAAATTAATGTATAATCAAGATGTGTATAATTGTTTTTTAATTGTGCTTCCAGTGACAATGGTGGCCAAGTGAAAACAGAGTAAACCATTGTTCACAACCCAGGGTCAATAGTTACTAGGTTTCTTTCAAAATGATGCACCCCTGCCCACCTGCCAACCAATAAGAGCCCAAATAGAATTTAACAAATAGTCCCAAGGTATCAAATATAACCAAGAGTAAGGAGTGAGGTTTATTTCCCTCCCATAAATAAAAAATAGAAATGCTAATACTCTTTTTTAAATCTACAAATATTCATATTATTTTTGAGGCTGTAATTATATAACCCAAAGGTAATTCAAAATTCAGCACTTGGAAATACAAATAACAGCAGCATTTTTTAAGCAACTATTATGTGTAGAGCCAACAGCAGAGGCCATGCTATGTCTCACCCACTGGGGACTTTGGTTTCTTCTAGTCCTAGGGATCATTGATCTTCTTTTTAAGATTTTTGCATTTAATATGAAGATCTTCACTAAGAATACTTTCTCCAATCCCAGATTACTGCTGTTAGTTTCAGTGACAAGCCTGATGATCTCCACAATATATAATCAAAATTCATATATAAATAAGACACTGGATCAAATCACTTTTTAAAAAAGATAAATTATTATTTCTCAACAACCACATATGCAAATGTACTACAGGATAAATGAAATCTGATTAAGCACTGTCACAAAATCAGTGACAACCGACTCCCACTTAACATCTCAGACACCACTATCAAGACCCCAAGCATGGGTCCTGATCAGTTTCAGCGGTCAGCATGAATGAACAGGAGCAGGAGGGAGAGAGAAAAGAGGCATTGTTTTGATGCTTTCACAGTATCTCTTCTACTCTGGTATGTTTTCCCCCCAACATGACTCTGGTAGTTACTGGATTCTATCTTCCTTAGCCTGGAGAAAATAAATACTGCCAGCTCCCTTTAGCCTCCTAACAACTTTATCCTATCTGAATATAATTGGCGTGTCATATTAATGGACACACATACACTAACTTATTTTCTGCTGCTTCCTCAGGCTTTAAAACCGCTCTCCTGTTAATTATTGAACATTTTCATTTGATGAACAAATATTTTGATGTGGGCTTGGTGTCAAGCAACATAGAAAAGCAAGACTGAACTAGACAAAGAAGGGGATATACATTCCAGGCAGAAGACACCCATTAAAGAGAGATTCTGTAGCAAGAAAAGGAGGTTCACATCCTATAAAGACTTGCTATTTTAGTGGCAGCTTGTAATTCAGCCCACGTTACTGGTAAATCTTAAAAATTAGCCCATCAAGCTAATTCTCAAGAAAAAATGTGACAGCCACACAGCATGGCTAGTAACCAGGTAAGCGACCGTCAGTGTGATAGTACCAGATGGTCATGGGGAAAATGCATCTTTGCACATGAGTCTCAGCGGGGCTAATGGTGTGAGTGACAGGCAAGCAAAATGCAAATGACCAGTAAAAACAGCCAGTGCTCTCAATATGGTTTTTAAGATGAATTACACTTTAAATAATTTTGAAACTTTTCTTCAGAAACTCTAATACTCTCTGACTAAAATGCCTGAGTAGATAAATTATCATCACTAACATACATTAATTTGGGGCTTATGATGCTTTAGTAACCAAAAAAAAGGATCTATTTTTGACTATCTTAATTCCTTGAGTTCTTACGGAACTAATATATCTTGAAACAAAATGAAAAATATAAGCTGAGGTCCATCCTTGGTTAGACTGGAAAAGATTTGCTTGTAGTTTGGCATTATATCTTTAACACACAAAATGTCCCTGAGGGTTTTACTTCAGATATAATCCCCTGGGAATTTACCACAAGACATTAATATATATGTATATACAAAATGTATTAATATAAAAATGTGATGTCTTAAGCTTTAAACAAAGTAAATTTATTTCCTTTTTTAAAATGAACTTTTAGGACTTTCCTGGTGGTGCAGTGGTTAGGACACTGCACTTCCACAGCAGCGGGCATGCATCTGATCCCTGCTCAGAGAACTAAGATCCGGCATGCTACCCATGGCAAAAAGCTGCTGCTGCTAAGTCACTTCAGTCGTATCTGACTCTGTGCGACCCCATAGATGGCAGCCCATCAGGCTCCCCCATCCTTGGGACTCTCCAGGCAAGAATACTGGAGTGGGTTGCCATTTCCTCCTCCAATGCATGAAAGTGAAAAGTGAAAGTGAAGCTGCTCAGTCGTATCCGACTCGTAGGGACCCCATGGACTGCAGCCTACCAGGCTTCTCCGTCCATGGGATTTTCCAGGCAAGAGTACTGGAGTGGGGTGCCATTGCCTTCTCCATGGCAAAAAGCTAGAAAAGTTAAAAAACAGAAAGCAAAATAAAATGAGCTTTTACATCATGTCACAAAACGGCATTATGAGTATAATATTTAGTATCAAAACTCAAATATAAAAATTAAATGCAAAACTACATCAAGTGCATTCCCTTAAGTGTAAATAAAAAAGAAAAATATAATAACCAGATGAAGGTGCTATCAAGGAGATTATAAGCATCCCAGTGGAAAAACAAAGAATGTTACCTGATTGGGATTAAAAACAAAAATAGGTGGAGAGTTTAGCTCCTCCTACTATAAGTTTTCTATAAACAACTGAAAAGAAGAAGGGGAGATGGGCATTTCCAGAAGACCCATCCTGTACAGCCACTGCAGTGGGCTCTGAGGGTGTAGCAGGGAACAAAACATATGTCCTTTGCCCTCATGGAACTGACATGAGACAGATGAGAACTGAGAAAAGATAGTTTTTCTAAATTGTCTTTCTTCCCTCCCAAGCTCCCCGTAGCTTCCGTCCAGTATAAGGAAGAGAAATGCATCTGGAATTCCCTTTAATCCCTTTTCATTGTCTACAGAGTTCCAGCTCTCTGACCTGGTTTCCCAGGCCTTCCTTGGGCTATTCTCAACCCACAATTGCAATCTCATCTCTCCCACTTTTTCACATGTATGTTTTTCTCAGTCAGGTTTTATCCAGTCACTGTTTCAAGATACTGTTTTTACTTTTAGTCAAAACAACTCACTGAGTCCTTTAATAGCTTCTCTTCTCTCAAGGGCACCTGGAAGGGCTCCCTTTGTAGACAGCCCTGTCCTACACCTAATGAAGATTTACAGAAAGAAGCAGACATGTTCCCTGACCTTGAAGAGCTGTTGGGAAAATAAGGAGAAATGGGCAGAGTTGATCTCTTTGCATTAGCTGTCTTCATGATCAATATCTGTCTCCACTAAATCGATTTTATGGAGCCTTAAACTGATAGCTAAAAGACCAGATTGAATATTGCAACCATGCTACATATGTCCATTCATATTTTCCATGTTGGCTGAGCCAAGGGCTGCACATTCTATATGGTACCTTATATAGAAATCAATCTAGAAATGAATTGCTATTCTTCATCATTTTTCAATATGAGTAAACACGAAGATCTTGTTACAACTTAAGAAAAAAGGAGTCAGGAACTACAGCCCAAAGACAACAACTTTAAGACCTAGATAAGATTTCTTAGACTTTCATAATGTCATTTACTTTTGTCACTCTCCATAGGAATTAACAACAGAAACATTAAAAGAAACAACAAAAAGGCTCTGTTTTTCTTTATCTTTGGGGACTGGTGGCAAGTAGGTCCTAGTCTAAAGTAAGCACTCAGTTGTTTCATCATGATTTGTAACGCTGTAGTCTGCAGGGAGAGAGCCGGGGAGGTAAATACCCCAACTTCCCTCCCTCCAACTTCCTGCCAGGGCTGAACCCAACCAGAAGTCACAGAAGCCCACTGAAGGGTTTCTACAGGTCACCCTCCTGGGATGTGGAGCAGAATGGAGAAGCGTAGAAAGGGAATCCAGAGAAGCAAATGCAGGCTATCTAGCCAGAAGACTTGAAAACCTTTAAAATTAAATTCCAGAAAAGTCTTGTGCTCAGATGCAGTTGGTGGCTCAGATGGTAAGAAGTCCATCCGCCTGCAATGCAGGAGACCTGGGTTCAATCCCTGGATCGGGAAGACCCCCTGGAGAAGGAGATGGCTACCCACTCCAGGATTCTTGCCTGTAGAATTCCATGGACAAAGGATCCTGGCTGGCTAAGTCCATGGGGTCACAAACAGTCAAACCCGACTGAGTGACTAACACTTTCACTTTCATGCCACATTAAAATGGTTAGAAAGATGGGCTCTGGAGTATCAATGACTCATTCATTTACATAGTACTTCTTTTAAGAAATACGGGAGAATTGGAGACTGACATGTACACACAGCTTTATTTTAAATGGATAACCAACAAGGACCTACTGTATACCCCCAGGGAACTCTGCTCAGTGTTTTGTAACAACCTAAATGGGAAAAGAATTTGAAAAAGAAGGCGATGGCACCCCACTCCAGTACTCTTGCCTGGAAAATCCCATGGACGGTGGAGCCTGGTAGGCTGCAGTCCACAGGGTCTCGAAGAGTCGGACACGACTGAGCGACTTCCCTTTCACTTTTCACTTTCACACATTGGAGAAGGAAATGGCAACCCACTCCAGTGTTCTTGCCTGGAGAATCCCAGGGATGGGGGAGCCTGGTGGGCTTCCATCTTTGGGGTCGCACAGAGTCGGACACGACTGAAGTGACGCAGCAGCAGCAGTAGATCCATGTATATGTATAACTGAATCACTCTGCTGCACACCTGAAACTAACATAACATTCATCACTTATACTCCAATATAAAATAAAAACTTAAAAAAAATAAAATAAGAAATATGGAGGAATTTGAACCACTTAACAAGAAAGAGACATCCATTAAGCTGTCTTTGAAGTGAGAAAGATTATTTACTTTAATAACTCATAGCTAGGAAATAACACCCCACTTTTCAAACCTTAAGGCCAGGTGATCTGGGAGACAGAATCAGTCAGTTATCACACAGGGATAAGTAAACCCACTGGGTGTCTCACATCAAATGCAACTTAATGGATGTCTCTTTCTTGTTAAGTGGTTCAAATTCCTCCATATTTCTTATTTTATTTCTCAACTTTTTAGTTTATATTGGAGTATAAGTGATTAACAATGCTGTGTTAGTTTCAGGTGTGCAGCCTTTGTCAACAGCAAAGGCTCCTGCCTCTGTGATACTGTGCTCACAGAAACTATAAACTGAGAAAAAAAATGGAGACTTGAGCCCAAAAGCACAGATGTGAACACACACAAATACCCAACACCACACTGAAAGAGCAGAAGGAAAATTACTACACTAGCATGTATCTTCCTCAAAAGACGGAAGCCCTTATCTCCAAAACTCTCTCTGCTTCCCCTGCCTCAGCGAGTACAAACCATGCAGTAACAGAACCAGACATGGTGCCGGTGAGTTCAGCATCATATTTTGTTAATTAATCTGGCTTTCATATGTGGCTTGTTTTTCTAGAACACAGGATTACTACATTATGAAATGCTAATTGTTTCTGCTACCCAGCATGACCTGCCTGGAAGATGAGATGCAAATTAAGACATAATGTTGATATAATTATGGCTGTTCTCACGCTATTCCAATGTATTTTTCTTTTCCAACAGGCTCAGGTAAAGTGGTCCTTATTTTAATTCCCATATCAACTCCTGCAGCCTACGGACTCTACCCGGTGAAATGTCTAACATTAGTATAAGACAGTGAGGCTTCTTGTTTCGAACAAACATATCAGAACTTCTGTATCCAAACAAGTCTTGTCTTTCTAAATAATCACCTTGGGAGGATAATTATTTAGGTCACATGGCTGCATTTTTATACCAGTGAGCTTTCATGAAAATACTGTGTCAAGACAAACTCTGAAAGAGAAAAGAGGCACCATCAGAGAAGGATGATAGACATCAGCTTGCAGGGGGCATGTGGAAAGGCGGGGCTGTACACTGCCTTAATGACCATGGGGAGTTAGCGAGGCAGAAACCTTTCTTCCTTACCGGCAGCTTTTAAAGCATCCTCTTAGCCTCCTTAGCCAGCTGCCCACCCTGATTCAGGCTTGGTATCTTACCAGAACAGAATGAAATACATTGCTAATGGAAGTGTTTCTAAAAAAAGAAAGAGACAGAGGGGAGTGAGAAGAGGAAAAGAAGTGGGGGGTGGGGGGGGGGACAGAATGAAGGAGAAATAAATGTGTTTTGGCAAAGTATCAGGAAATCTCCTGTCAATAAGACATTAAGCACTTCAGAATGTTGTAGAGTGTGAAGCTGTTTATGATAGTAAATACTTGAAGTTGCTGAACTGTAACTGGCAAAATAATTTATGGATTATCCATGCATTAGAGTAATTGGCTGTGATTTAAAGTTATTGTATACACCTATTTTCATTGAAATGGACAGTTGTTAGAAGAGAAAATCACATCACAGACTACATGTATAATGTGATCTCCTTTTTAAAATATGTATGTTTGCACATATAAATGTATATGTGTACACAGGGAAAGAGGGAGAAAACTACAGGAGAAAGAGAGGAGGAAGGGAAGAGTCTCAATAAACATCAAGATGAAAATGGATATTTTTGAGAGGCAAAAATTATGGATGGTTTCTTTCTTCTTGCTTATTTCAATTATTTTTCTATATGAGATATGACTTACAAATGTAAAAAGTAAAGAAGGCTGCCATAAAGAAAACTGAGTAGTTGTGGCTGAAGATTATCATTCAAGTCGTTACCCAGCATTGGCTTTTTTTTGTACTAATGTCTCTTTCTAAAAGCAGACAATGTTATGCTATAGATACAGTGATGAGATTTGTACATAAACCTCCAGAGTCCACATAGAGTGCTCTTTTAAAATCATAAGGCTTCTCATCTCTAACGTGTTATGAAGTGAAAAAGCAAAATGAAGAAGCAGAAAAAGTATAAAGTATGCAGCCAATTGTTCACAAAAGGATATATCAGATTGGCTTCCATGTGCATAAAAATGATCTGAAAGGGTAAATAAGAAACTTAACAGTGTTTGCCTGTGGGGAATAATGACTGAGCTGATGGGGGACAGAGATAAACCTTTGGGTGTTTTTTTACATTTGAAACTTGTAAATTTATTACCTAGTCAAAAATTAAAACTTTAATTAATCTTTTATACTTTTCAATGACTTGTCATGTATCGTCAGAATTATAAGTGATTGGCTTAGTGGTTTGCTCTTGATTTAATATTAATTATATTCAAATGTCCATCTCCATGATATTTTTTAATATTTCTACTTTCTCTCTTTCTGAATGTTAAAGATTAGATGACCTGGGTAGGTGGGGACAGTCTCAGCATCCTACCAACTGAATAGGACTGAATATTTTTGCCCCATGCTTTTCTTTTTTGGGGGGTGGGGTGGGGCACGTGGCATGTGGGCTTTTAGTTCCCCGACCAGGGGCAGAACTCTTATCCTCTGTGTTGGAAGCATCGAGTGTTAACCACAGGACTGAGAGGGAAGTCCCTGCCCAGTGTTTCTTAATAGCAGGTTTACCAAAGAAGTCAAATAGAAAACAAACCCTAGCTGGGGGTTAGCCGCTAAGAGGCATGAAAGAGGCCATGTTCTCGTTCATCATTCTATTTTGGAGTCAGTATTAACGTCTCTTGGATGACAATCCTGCCTCTATTATTTCCCCTTAACATGGGGCACCCAATGAGAACATCTGCCCAACATTAATGAGCTATTCACAGGAGAAACAAGAACTGGGTACCAGGAGCCAAGACAAAACAATTAGAGGGAAAGGAGTCTGTTGGCTCCTGACCTAAATTGAATTGCTTTTAAGAGACAGAAACAGATTTTTAATTATGTAATCCCTTTGTTTCTCATTTCCTTTAAAATTTAAAGGTCAAATTTCCCTTTTAAATGCTAAAGGCCAGATTTGACATTATTGTACCTGATGTTATTGTGTCTGTGAGACTTGCTGGACTGAACCCAGAAGAGGTGCCCTGTTCAACCTAGATGGATGCAAACCATTTTGTTGTTATTATCCAGACCACTCTTTGGAAGAATTAGTTAATAACTACTGTCTTTCTCCACTTCATTTTTCTTTCCAAATACTGTTCAAAGAGAAAATTTAGGCTGCCTTTGCTATGAAAAAGAACTGTTTGAAGGCATGAAGATTTGGGATAAGAAGTCTAGTTAACTTCCACTTCTGCAAGACTTAACTAGGCTTTGAGATTGCTTTAATCTACTCCCTCTCACATGTTATTGCTTGCAGTATTTCATTAATGGAAGAAATTTTTCTTTCCATACACTTCTCCTCTGCCCTTCCATCCCTCCTTTTCTCAGCCTACACCTTTATTCTTCCCAGCCCAGATAAGTCCACTTCTTCAAAATCAACTTCCCCAGTTTGCACAGCTCCCTCTGATCTTAATCTCTGACTCCCTGACTCTTTCTGTTTATAAAACTCATTTGGCACTCAGGCCCACATTCTCTTCTCTTTTGCTGGCAAGAAGTCTAATATAAAAAAAAAAGAAGAAGAAGAAGTCTAATAAACGAACTGCACTGGTTCCTAAGGCAGGAAAGAAAAGGAATTAAGGCCTAGCTGTGTCCAGAGGTTCAGTCAGTGTCACTGGACTCTCTGCCTCCTTCTCCATCCCTTTGGCTCTGCTTTCCCTCTGTGCATCTTCTCTCTCAAGCAAGTTCTCCCTACAAGGTGGCTTATATAATCCTAACAGTTGAAAATCCCAGGAGAAAAGGACTCTCCTTCCCAGAGTTCTAGGAGAAGTCCTAAGGGCTCTTGGTAAGAGGCCCAGCCCTGAGTTAGATGCTCACCTCAGGAACAGGGATCAAGATCAGTTCTACCCAAAATCCACGCACTACAAAGAAGGAAGGGAAAATCCCAAAAAGAAAGGAGGGATTCTGACACCAAAAGCAACAGTGTTACACACACACACACGTCATCCTCTCAAGTTAGCACCAATACTATCGATAATGACGATTTATATGCATCATTCACCTAGACACGGTAAATTTCCCTGGTGGGATTTCCCTGATCTGCCTACAATGCAGGAGACCCAGGTTCGATCCCTGGGTCAAGAAGATCCTCTGGAGAAGGAAATGGCAACCCACTCCAGTACTCTTGCCTGGAAAATCCTGCAGATGGAGGAGCCTGGTGGGCTACAGTCCATGGGGTCGCAAAGAGTCGGACACGACCGAGCATCTTCACTTCACTTCACCTAGACAGTAAGTTCTTGGAAATCAGAGACTTTCACTATCCTTCATCTTCCAACCTATTATGAAACACATTATTAGTGAATATTCTACACACACTCACTGAATAAGAAAATTCCTTTTACAAAGAGAGAGAGAGAGAAGCCCTGTGTAAGACTCAGAGGCTCTATAGAGCTGGATACTTCCATCAACACTGGGGGAAATTTCCATCTCTGGGGACAACAGACAGTGTTTTCAAGGGTGACAGACCCCAGATGCTCCTGATTCCCTATACGGAAATCCCAAATGTCAGCCACTCCTTATGCTGTAGGGAAAATTCCAGGTGCTCGGCTTCCTTTCTGAAGAACTTACAGCAGGGACCAGTGAACTTTATCTGTAATGGAGCAGATGGTACAAATTCAGGTTCTGCGGGCCACATGGTCTCTACTGCAGCTATTCAACTCTGCAGCATGAAAGCGGCCATAGACAACACATAAATGAATGTGCATGGCTGAGTTCCAATAAAACTTTATTTATGGTACTGAAATTAGAATTTCAGATACTTTTCATGTATCACAAAATATCATCTTCTTTTGATTTTTCTTTCAACGATTTAAAACTGAGAAATACATTCTTAGCTTGCAGGTCATATACAAGCAGGCAGAGAGCCAGAAGTGGTTCAGGGGCCATACTCTGCCAACCCTTGTTCTAGAGTAGTTCAGGTTTTTTAAGAAGGACCTTCTTCTGACTTTACTGGAATAAGATAAAAGCAAAAAGTAAATAAGACAAGTTTAAACTTCCACTTGAAGGTTAACTTTTTG
This sequence comes from Bos indicus x Bos taurus, assembly GCF_003369695.1. Lineage (NCBI taxonomy): Eukaryota > Metazoa > Chordata > Mammalia > Artiodactyla > Bovidae > Bos > Bos indicus x Bos taurus. Next base: position 48,948,516 of record NC_040096.1, read on the forward strand.
AAAGGTGATAACCAGTTGAGCTTTCAGTGTGATGGTACCTAAGTGTACTAAGCTCTTTCAAAGCTGTTCTCAGTCTGACAGCCTACAAAAAACATTTAGCCATGTTCACTGGTGTTTTTGAGAACTGAAGCCATTGATGCTTGATATCAAGAAAACCTCTGCAGATTTGAAAGTCTGTCTCTAGCATACTGAATTTTCGATTACCAGTACACATGTGGTTAATTTAGGTAACACATTACAATTCAGTCAGCCTCAAGTTGATCAAATAACCAGTTGATCCAGGGGAGGGGAGCTTTTCTAAATTTGTGCATTGATTCAGTTAACATCATTCAGATACTGGATAACAATAGCAATGAATATTCTCTTATTCTATAAAGGAACTGAGGTAGCTAAAAAAACATATATATGGTACTCATTTTTTCAAATTGTTTTGAGAATAATTGTGGCATTTATGTGTCATTATGTCATTTAAGTCTCCCAACTTGATGAGTTAGTTAGGTAAAAGTTTATATTACTATAGAAATGCACTTCACTTTAAGAAAACAGAAAGCCAGAGAAGTTAAAGAACTTAAAGCATTTGAACTTGAACCTAGATCCTTTGGCACTAAATGCTTGTTCTTTCCATGATACTTGCTCAAGGATGGAGATTTTGTGCGTTAAGTCAGGTCATTTATGAGCATCAAATAACTGTGGTATGACTAAAAATTTAAGCTCCATATGTAAAGTCAGATATAGAACAATGAGACTATTGGTCTCTTTGCAAAAGAATTTTAAATTGAAAATCCTACCTTGTCAGGCAAACAGTATTTTAAAACAGAAGATAAAAAAAGACAAGAAATATCAAGTGTTAGAGGAGAAATATCAAGTGTTAGGAGAAAAGGAAACCCCTATACACTACTGATGGGAGTGTAAATTGGCACAGCCACAATGGAAAACAGTATTCAGACTCCTTTAAAACAGAACAGAACTATAATACAGTAGTTCTAAACCAAAGAATACAAAAACAGATTGAAAAAGATACACGCAGCCCTGTGATCATGCAACACTATTTACATTAGACAAAATATGGAAACCTAAATGTCCATCAACAGGTGAAGGGGTAAAGAGGGTGCAGTGTGTGTGTGTATGTATAATATACTTTTCAGTCATTAAAAAGATGATACTTTTCAGTCACACACAAAAAAGGATGAAATCTCACCATTCGTGACAAATGAACCTCAAGGGCACTATACTAAGTGAAATAAATCAGACAGAGAAAGACAAATACCATACGATTTCACTCACATGTGAAAAGCAAAAAGGAAACACAAACAGAAAAACAAACTACATGAACAAAACAAACCACATAAAAACAAACAAGTAGATATAGCGAACAGAGTAGAGGTTACCAGAGGGAAAGGGAGGTAGGGGACAAAATGGATAGACAGGATCAACTGCACGGTGACGAGCAGAAACTAAAGCTTTGGCAGTGAGCACCCTGTAGCCATTACAGAAGCTGAAATGCAGTGTTGTGCATGTGAAACTAACAATGTTATAAACCAATGTTACCTCAACATAAACAAACAAACAAAAATTTTAAGGAACAAAAGATAGCCCTAGGAAAACTGGACCTTTGGAAAACTCCAACAATGAAAATACAGGCATCATTCCTGCAAAAGCTAAAAATGCATGTTCTTCTAAAGGTAGATCAACCCTAAAATAACCCTAACCCTGATTTGCCAGTTTTATCCTTTTTGTTCTGACTACACACGTGCCCACACTTCCTTCCCTCCTGAGCTAACCCTTGCCCAACAAATCAAAATGCATCTGTTGACTGGTGGTGGCTTAGAAAGGTTCTAAAACAAAGCAGCTGTTCAGAAAGGACTTTAAAAAACATCCCAGCTGTGGAGCCAGCTTTCCTAGTGGCTCAGATGGTAAAGTGTCTGCTGCAACATGGGAGACCTGGGTTCAATCCCTGGGTCGGGAAGATCCCCTGGAGAAGGAAATGGCAACCCACTCCAGCATTCTTGCCTGGAAAATTCCATGGATGTAGGACTAGGAGCCTGGTAGGCTACAGTTCATGGGGTCGCAAAGAGTCAAACACAACTGAGTGACTTCACTGTGGAGTGTGAACTATTATAGAACTTAATGATCTTTTAGGCACACAACATACCTTCTTCCTCCAAGGGAAACTCCTACCTGTCTATCAAGAATCTACCTCATTCACCACAGATCTGTGACCTTGCCTGACCCTCTATCCCCTGTTATCATGAATTTGGCGCTTGTCTAAGGTCTTATAGCCTTAATTCAGTGTTATTTAACAATACCTGTATATTCACCGTATCTCCAACTAGAATGTAACTTCTCAACATCAGTTTCACTTCCTTCTGTCTCCACCCCTTTGTCAGTATCTACCACAGTAGAAATCATTGTGATAATCTATTATTAATATGCCAGTGGCTCCCAGTGACCCAAAACTCCTGATTTAAACATACTCATGTGCTTCCCTCCCCATAATTAGTGTATACTTCATGACTAGCTTTAATCATAGAATACAGTGGTGGTGCCAGTTCCCAGGCTAAGCCTTGAGAATACCTGGAACTTCTGCTTTTAAGTCCACGGACCCGTGGAGAGTTGGGAGACTCTGCTGGAGAAAGAGAGCCCCCATTATCTTTGTGTCCCAATTTAATCCAAGCACCACCTGATCTACAAGTTGAATGAGTCACCAGAGTGACCATCAGCAAAATCAGCAGAACTCTCCAGGTGACCCCATATTGCAGAACTATAAGCAAATTAAGTCTTACTGTTTTAAGCAAACTTAAACTGTTTTAAGTTTTCAGATTTATAATGTAATAAAAGATAACTGGGAAAAGGTACCTGGAAAATATATGTTGATTGAGTCAATTAATGAATGAATGAAATTCTTGATTTGTATTGCTTTGCTACAAAATTGCCATAGCAACAAATATAACATTAAAAACTCATAAAGATAATGGATTGAGAGTCTGGGGTTAGCAGATGCAAATGGCTTCAGCAATATGTGAACCGTGAACTTCCTGATGTTCAAGCTGGTTTTAGAAAAGGCAGAGGAACCAGAGATCAAATTGCCAACATCCGCTGGATCATGGAAAAAGCAAGAGTTCCAAAAAAAAAAAAGAGAAAATTCCAGAAAATCATCTATTTCTGCTTTATTGACTATGCCAAAGCCTTTGACTGTGTGGATCACAATAAACTGTGGAAAATTCTGAAAGAGATGGGAATACCAGAACACCTGATCTGCCTCTTGAGAAATCTGTATGCAGGTCAGGAAGCAACAGTTAGAACTGGACATGGAACAACAGACTGGTTCCAAATAGGAAAAGGAGTTCGTCAAGGCTGTATATTGTCAACCTGTTTATTTAACTTCTATGCAGAGTACATCATGAAAAATGCTGGACTGGAAGAAATACAAGCTGGAATCAAGATTGCCGGGAGAAATATCAATCACCTCAGATATGCAGATGACACCACCCTTATGGTAGAAAGTGAAGAGGAACTGAAAAGCCTCTTGAAGAAAGTGAAAGTGGAGAGTGAAAAAGTTGGCCTAAAGCTCAACATTCAGAAAACGAAGATCATGGTATCCGGTCCCATCACTTCATGGGAAATAGATGGGGAAACAGTGGAAACAGTGTCAGACTTTATTTTTCTGGGCTCCAAAATCACTACAGATGGTGACTGCAGCCATGAAATTAAAAGACGCTTACTCCTTGGAAGGAAAGTTATGACCAACCTAGATAGCATATTCAAAAGCAGAGACATTACTTTGCCAACAAAGGTTCGTCTAGTCAAGGCTATGGTTTTTCCTGTGGTCATGTATGGATGTGAGAGTTGGACTGTGAAGAAGGCTGAGCCCCGAAGAATTGATGCTTTTGAACTGTGGTGTTGGAGAAGACTCTTGAGAGTCCCTTGGACTGCAAGGAGATCCAACCAGTCCATTCTGAAGGAGATCAGCCCTGGGATTTCTTTGGAAGGAATGATGCTAAAGCTGAAACTCCAGTACTTTGGCCACCTCATGAGAAGAGTTGACTCATTGGAAAGGACTCTGATGCTGGGAGAGATTGGGGGCAAGAGGAGAAGGGGACGACAGAGGATGAGATGGCTGGATGGCATCACTGACTCGATGGACGTGAGTCTCAGTGAACTCTGGGAGTTGGTGATGGACAGGGAGGCCTGGCGTGCTGTGATTCATGGGGTCGCAAAGAGTTGGACACGACTGAGCGACTGATCTGATCTGATCGGATGTATAGAAGGGATAAACAATAAGGTCCTACTGTATAGCACAGGGAACTATATGCAATAGCCTGTGATAAACCATAATGGAAAAAATATAAAAAGAATGTACATATATGTACACAAAAATATGTATAACGGAATCACTTTGCTGTACAGTAAAATAAATGCAACACTAAATTAATTATACTTTAGTAAAATAAATCTTTAAAAAAACTCATAAAGAGTGGATTGAAAAAAAGCAGAATGTATGAAAAAAGAAAAAACTAACATCCCAGAAGCTTAGAAAAGCAAGAAGAGAAGCTATGTGCCCCAGTCCAATGCACCACAATGCTGACCCATATCCGGGTGCATCCATGTATATGCTGGCTCAGTAAGTCTGGTGTAACAGCAAAAACATATGTACTTTTTACAAACTCCCCAATTGATTCTGATGCACAGTCAGGTTTGAAAACCACTGTTCTGGTCCATTTAAAAATATAACTAATTCAGGAAAAACTGTTAGTTTTTACCCTTCAGAGCACATGTCATACTAATGGTACGTGAAAGATGATACATTTTTAATTATGTGGACTGTCTATCTTGACATCTTCAATTCACTAGATGTCATCAACCATCTTCTTTAATGCTGACTTGTGTAAAATCAGTTTAGTATCTCAAAAGGTGAGTTTTTAAATCTCAGCAGTCAGCCTAAAACTGGTACCATTACCCCATAAAACAGCCAGGTAGATTTAGGCTTGGTTCTTTGAACAGATACTAATGCATCTTAAGTATAATGTTTCCAGCTGATTTAGTACAGTAGATTCAAGCATATATACCTTGCCCTCATGTTTCTCTACTATGATAATTAAATGTAATGTGTTATAGTTTCAAGATCAATGTGGAATCTGGTTTTGTGATTAGTCACTCAGTCATGTCCAACTGTTTGTGACCTCATGGACTGAAGCCTGCCAGGCTCCTCTGTCTATGGTGGTTCTCCAGGCAGGAATACTGGAGTGGGTTGGAATCTGGTTAACAACCTCCAAAAAGATGCTCCTATGTCTACCCTAATAACCCATGGAAATATAAAACTAAATCCACTGCACACACAATGAAGTGATCAATAACCTCATGCCACAATCAGTGGAATCAACACAAAGCCCAAGGCATTTGAAAATACACTGAGAAAAACCTTATGCTCTTCATCACACCACATACTCTGGTGTGAATCATGAAAAAGAAGCCACTTAAGGGAAAAAAAATACACGACCCAAAATTATTTTTAACCTTTAAAAAAACTTTTTATCGGAGTAACATATAGAAAAGTTTATGCATCATTAGGGTATATAGCTCAATGAATTTTCACTAACCAAACTCGTCTGTGTAACCAGCATACAGATCAACAGACAGAGTAATACCAGCTGCCCAGAGAGTTGCCTCAGGCTCCTGCCAACCACTAACCCCCACACCATGGTTTGTAGCTTTATTTAAAATTCAAAAAAGATATTTATAGTATCCCACTTTCAGTCGCCTAACTCAGAGTCCATAAAAATGAAGCCAGCGTGCCTAGAGCCTGTGCGCCACAGCAAGAGAAGCCATCGCAATGAGAAGGCTGTGCACGCCGCAACCAAGTCAGCCCCTGCTTTTCACAACTAGAGAAAGCCCCAGAGCAGCAACGAAGACCCGGCACAGCCAAAATACAAGTAAATAAGTAAAAAAGAACGTAGCAAACAGAGACGAAGCCGTCCATGCCCCTTGGGTGTTTTTCTATGTGTGAGACACAAAACCACACAGGACTCCCCTTCCCTTCCTCACTCCTCCAAATCTCTGCGTCCGGGCAGAGAGAGTAAACACCAGAAAGCAGTGGGACAATGAGTATGTGTACAGAGGCGAGGAGACGCATGAAGGGACGGGTGACATCCGCCTTCTCTGTGAACACCGAACTATTCGGCTATGAGCACCGAATGCTGAGGATTGAAGCTTGTGTGCACCGTAGCGATTCACACGTCACAGAATCAAGCATTAGAGACAAACGAACGGTACGTCAACTGAACAAATGCCCGCTTCGAAAAGGAAAACTGGGCTGAAAGCGCAATGCATCAACCTGCCCTTCACATGTCCTGTGAAAAAGAGATCATATCTAAATATCTTTGAACTGTATCAATACACCAATACGGTTTGTTAAAGATATGAGTGAGGAGGTAAGAAAAAGTCTACTCACCCTATCTGATGACAAACAAGGAGTTTGGATTCATCTCATTTTGTTCAAGGAAACAAAAGGAGAAAAACCCAACGTGAGTCTGTGAGGGGGAAAAAATACAGAATAAAGAAAAAGAGAACAACATATATGAGAGCCCAGGAAAAACAGAGCTAATGTCTAAAAATAAACTCTTTATATTCCAGCAAAAAATTTCCAAATTCTGATTAGTCTTCAAGAACAATATAAAAAGACATCTGATCTAACGAGGATAATCTGGACAAAGAAAGAGCAGGGTGAAATGAGAAGGTCAAGTGAATAGTTTTAAGGAAATTACAAGTACTATTGCACACTGTTCTGGTAAGTGGTCTGAAAATACCTACTAGACTTGATTATCTGTGTGCTCTATTAGTCAACAAACCTTCTAGTGGATATATAATATTTACCCTAAGAAATACCACAGAGTGCACCAGAATACAAATTTCAAGTTAATTATACTGTATTGGATACTGGAAACTTGCTTTGATTTCAGGTGCTCTAATCATTTTTAAAAATGAAACTATACAAGGGAACAATATGTTAATTAGCTTGACTGTGGTAATTCTTTCGCTATGTATATATGTACATCGAATCATCATGGTATGTACCTTAAATATATATAATTTGTACTTTTTTAGAGAATGTTTAAAGCACCATTTTTTTAGTAGCCAAAAACCATAGTCAACCCAACTGTGTGGACCCAATCTAACCCCTGCAGACAGGGTAGAATGGCGCTGTACGTAACGATGAGATACCTACCATACAGAAACGAAAATGCAGCAGACGACACCTACTCACCCCAACACAGCTGAGTGCCACAAATACAGTGACTTATGGAAGGAGCCAAACAAACAATTCACACCGGCTGATTTCTTGTACATAAAGTTAAAAAGCTAAACTGCTATATTTAGGGATGTATACGTAGGCTGCCAAACGATTAAAAAACAGAAAGCAAGGCAGTGATTACCGTCAAAGTCGGAAGACCATTACCTTTGAAAGGAACAAGGAGTTTGTCCCTAGGGATGGGGCATGTGGAGACTCCTGGGATGCCGCCATGTTCTGTTTCTAACCTCCTTCTTAGAGAATAAACTTTATTCTCTTAGAATTTCTCAGTGTGTGCATTTAGGATATATTCTTTTCTGTATGTGCATTACATTTCATGACAAAAAGTTTTGGAAACACATTAGCAAAATTAAAATCTAGGTTGAGAGAAAATGCAGGTGTGATAAAGAAAAATGAGAATGAACTTGTATATCTTTTTTTTAGTATTTATTTATTTGGCTGTGCCAGGTCTTAGCTTCAGCATGTGGGATCTAGTTCCCTAACCCATAATCAAACCCAGGCCTGCTGCTGGGAGCACAGCGTCTTAGCCACTGGGCCACCAGGGAAGTTCCTGAACTTGTATACTCTTATGAAATATAAAACAATAAGACATAACACGATGACAGCAGAAGAAAAAGAAAAGGAAAGATTGAAATGCAGACAACTGACATCTCTGGAAAAAAGCCCCAACAGACAGAAGGGAAAATCAAGTAAATAAACGAGTAACGTAAAATAGGTACTGAAGGCTTCCCAGGTGTCACTAGTAGTAAAGAACCCACCTGCCAATGCGGGAGATGTTAAGAGATGCAGGTTCAATCCCTGAGTCAGGAAGATCCGTGGAGCAACCCACTCCAGTATTCTTGCCTGGGAAATCCCACAGACAGAGGAGCCCACCGGGCTACAGTCCATAGGGTCCCAAAGAGTCAGACAAGGGAAGGGACTTAGTAGAGCACAGAAGAGAACAGTAAGTACTGGGCTAAACATAGAAATTAACTCACTGAATGCTTGCAGTAACTCTATGAGGTTCAATACCGTCACTGGTTTCTTCCTCATGCTAGTGGGAAAACTGAAGCCTAACTTACCCAGGATCTTATGACTGGTAACTGGTAGGTAGGTAAGTGGCAGATAGAAACCTTAAACTTCTGTGAAGTACTAGAGCCAGTCCTCTGAAACACTATACAATACTGCCCCCTCTTTTTTCCTGTCCTGGATTAAAATAAAATGTACTGCAACACTCAAAGCCAAAAGATAGAGGAAAAAAAAATCCTTTAAAAGATTTAAGGAGAAATTCATTTTTCATTTGTTTATTTATTTGTTTGGGCATGATTTTCGGTTGGGTTTTTTTGTTCGTTTTTTCCAGAGTTCATTTAATCCAATTCTAACCATGAGCACTCATTACAAAAAGTATTTATTCAAACTAAACAGAATTAAAAATATAGATTTTCCTGAACCAACAACTATGAGTCATTTATTACAAAACCAGACGTATTCAATATTTACTACAGAGTCCAAACCTTATTTTAAAACAAACAAAAAAAAACTTTAAATAAGTCATGCTTGAATGGGGAAAAAAAAACACCTTCTACTTAATGTTCTCTATAAAAGAAAGTCAAGTTTACCTTGGTACTAACTGGGAGTAGCAATCACAGGCTCTGGTTAGAAACACTAATTAATTTCTAGGTTCTTTGCCCTTGTTCTGCAGAATAAAGTACAAAGTAACCAACGACAATGGCCCTTAAATATTATGCTATTTTAGTTACTTTGTTCAGAATGTATGACCCCGTATGTTTTTCTTAACCCTCTTTTGCCGGAAAAGCCTTTCAAAGCATATCATGCATCTCTATAGGATATAACTAGGTTGTGAAACAATGAACAACCAAAGCCATCCTATATTTAGTACAAAACACCACTGGAGCCGAGCCTGGGCACAAGGCGCTGCTGCGGGTGGACATCAGCTACACTAAGACCTCCAGGCACCGGCCCGCGCTCCTGGTTGGCCGCAGGGACCACACGTGACCCACTTGCTGCCTGTGACCCACCTGCTGCACTAGCGGCACGTGGGGACTGCACGTGAGCTGTGCACAAGACCAGGACCTGAGACCCAGGAGCTGGGCGGGGCAGAGAGGGTCTTAGACCACGTCTTGGAGTGCAGGCGGCGGGTGGGCTGTGCAAGCGCAGCACCGACGGCCACTTCCGCACAGGCCTTCTGGCCACGGGGCTGCGGTCTCGGGGCGCCGGGAGGTACAGGTGCACAGAGCCCGGCTCCGTACACAGCCTCAGCCTTCCACAGAGCCCACTACTTCTCTGCGCCAGTCATCAACACGTGGGTCGTCCGCGTCATCAACACGTGGGTTGTGCTCGGCTTTTCGCCGAGCGCGCAAACCAAGTTAAGGAGTCGGCCAGACGGTGACCCTGCACAGTCGTCCCCCAGGGAACCCAGATGATCTTGAGTCAGGGGCCGGGTCCTCCACAAACCCTCTCTGCTCTCTCTTCACCTTCAGTGCTGGAGCCTGAAGGACAAAGCCCAGTCAGTGCAGAGGAGTTTGCTGGGGAAAAGGCAGCCACCCGAAGGGCCTCCTGGCCACCAGTGGTGCCAGTTCAGGGGCCAGGCCACTCTGAGGAGCACCATCAAGTGTGCATGGCCTTGTCTCTGCCCTGCGACACCTGAGGGGAAATTCATGGTAATCCAAGAATTTTATACACAACTGTTGACTAAGGGGGAAAAAAAAGCCTTAAATTTGATAATTGTGTTTTATTCTGAAGATATCCTGAGGACTTAAGCCAAGCTTTCAACTAGCTGGAATAGATTGCTCCAGCAGAAGTTCAAGAGGAGGTATGGTATATATAAGCTTTGCAACAAAACCAGGTAGTTGGAACATCAAAAGATCACTGTTAATTAAAGAAAATCATACATCTGAAGTTAATGATTTTAGCACATTTCTCTGTAGGGGCAAGAGTCTGGGCTCATTGATATCCTGTCTTTGATAGGCTGTCTAGGGTGGGTGTCCTGTTTTTGTCCATACTGGATCCCCTCAGGGGGCACGGTTGGGCATGGCTGTAGTGGCCTCCCTCTTGATGGCCATGGCATCCTTCCTTTACTGGTATGGCAGGCAGCATTTCTCATCCATACACCCAAGCTGTTGCATACTTGTGAAAGCAATAAAACAGACTCGGGTGTTCCAGAAACTACACCCACTCATATTTTTAAAACCTTTTAAAAAAATATACATTTGAAAACCAATTTCAACTGGCCAAGAGAAGAAGCCTAGAAGGAGGTAAATATGAAGGAGGTAAAAATAGAAGTGTTCCAGAGCTCCAAAAATGGCTGAAAGATGGATTTAATCATCTAGGAAGAGTTTAAAAAGAGAAACTAAAGCAGTATCCAAACATTCCTGATGCTACAATTAAAAAGAAACATTTTTGAAAGAAAAAAATATTTTTAAAATTTGTATAATAATCCAAATTTTAAAACTCAGATTTCATTAAGAAGAACTGGGTGGGTGAGAAGTAATAAGCAAGGAGAAGGTGGTGGTGGTTGTTTAGGTGCTAAGTCATGTCTGACTCTTTTGAGACCCCAGGAACTGTAGCCCACCAGGCTCCTCTGTCCACAGGATTTCCCAGATGAGAATACTGGAGTGGGTTGCCATTTCCCTTCCAGGGGATCTTCCCAACCCAGGAATGGAACCTATGGCTTCTGCCACATCTCCTGCATTGCAGGCAGATTCTTTACCACTGAGCCCCCAGGGATCCTCAAGGAGAACTTGGAGGGGAGTTTAAACTTCTCTAAACAGTAATCAAAGATATGGTTTTACTCTTTGGGAGTTACAGAAATGTAAATTTATGAATGCTTTTGAAAAACTTTGAAAGCTAAGTACCACTAGCAAAATTTAAATATGTGTGTGACTATCTCCGAAGGAAGATAAAAGCAAAGAAAATGAGATCCATATTTCAAAACAATGGAAACGCACAGAAATGGGAAAACAAAACATGAAACAAGATGACAGGTAACACCAAACATATTGAAGTCAGAGGGTTGCAGATCGAGTCCCAAACTGCTGAGTTTAAGAGCCCCATATAATATCAAGTGACATAAAAAGGAAAAAAGTAAAAGGGAAGGAAAATGTATGGGAAACAAGGGCACAGGAGAAAGAAGCAGTGATGAAAATATTAATAACTAATTAAGAGGAATATAAGGCCAAAAGCATTACATAGGATTGTTTTACATTAAAATAGGATTATTTTACGTTAATAAGTGATACAGTCCTTAGTATGTGTACAACAGTCAAATCTTTATATGCCAACTAGGATTGTATTGAAAACACACACAGGAAATATGTCCATAGACATACCAGGATACATTTTCAGCAATGCAATAGTAGTAGAGAATTTTGACACTGTCTGCTTCCTGGCCAATCAGATATAGGCCAAAAAATAAAAAAATAAAAAGGATGACATTTCAAGAAATACATAAGATCAACTTATTGGATATGTGTATCATATTATTTATACCACAAACCGAACACCAACTCCTATAAACCTCCTAAGTAAAACAAAAATCATTAAGATCAATTTAGAAATAGCCGAAATGAAAACACTACACATTAAAGAATACAGTATCAGCAATGAGGTACCCAGAGGAAAATATTCACTAACACTCAAAGAAAGCATCATAGTAAATGAGCTGAGAACTCCTAAGAAAGCAATAAAGCAAGACAAGGGTAAGCACAAAGGAATTAATAAGAGAGTAAAGTAATGAAGATGAAAATAGAAAAATATCAGAATGATAACCCCAAAGATGGTTCTTTGAAATTAAAAAAAAAATAAAAGGACAAATTTCTGTTGGCTTTAATCAGAAAGCAAAGATAAAAAGTAGTTACAGAGGATCAAGAATCTAGAGAAGAGAAACTTTTTAAAGTAAAAGATTTAAAGTATTGAAAATCTGGATCAAACAATGGAATACAGCTTCACACCAATTAGGCTAGCAAAAATCATAAAAATCCAACCAGTGTTGCACGTGTGTGGTGGATGTGCCGAGCGCTGCTTTGGTTTGGAGGGCAGGAAAGACCGGAGACACCAAGTAGTTCAAAAAGGTGCTTTTCCTTTGATCTGCTCCCAATGCAGCAAATAGTGCAAAGGGTATGATGCAGGTGGGTGGATGTGGCTGCCTGTAACTTCTCTTGCTTTTCGTGGTGGCACAGTAGAATTCCAGTCCACCAGGTTAGAGAAGTACAGACTGGAGGAATCCCTGATTTTTTTTGTACCCTAAAATACATTAAAATCCAGACAGGTTTTGCTTTGCAAGAAGTCAAGTTGCCTTGCTTGTGCTAATGTTCAGATTTCATTCCTTGACATTCCTGCTGTGCCAGATCTGGGCCAGTCTCCTTGTCTGGGTCAATACGCTTGCACTGTAGGATCCAGGTGTTTTCAATCACGTTGACTCAGGGGATTTGGGTGCCAAGGCACAACATGGCATAACTTCCAGAGTAACACCTAGTACTCTGATAGGTCTCTTCATTTGTTTACTCATCCATTCATTTGTTAACCAAATATTTAACAGACTTTTATGTATCAAGCAATGGAATAAAGTCGGAGAATACAAAAACTTTGGGGGAAAATTACTGCCCTCATTAGAGACAGCACAATCTAGTGAGACAGACAGACACAGTTTAAAAAAAAAAAATTATCATATCAAATGTGCACAGGTAAGCTATGGGAGCAAGCCATGAGAAGAAAGGGAAGTCTTAAAGGACAAATATAGAGTGTTTGTCTTTCTCTGGCATAGTTCACATAGCATAATGCCCTCCACGTTCATTCATGTAGTTTCAAATGGCAAGATTTTTCTCTAAGGCTGAATAATATTTCTCTTTGTGTGTGTGTACATGTATATACATATTTTTCACATTTTCAACAATACTATATTGCATACTTATAATTGGCTAAGAGAACCAATCTCAATTTAAATCTTCTCAAGATAAAATTGTACATGCAATTGTAACTAGAGCTGATTTGTAAATTACTTAGCTTGATTATGGTGATATTTTCACATTTATCAAAACATCAAGCTGAATACTTTAAATATATACAATTTCATATGTCAAATATATCTCAATAAAATTGTTTTAAAAAACGAAAGAATAACTATGAATTTTCTAGCTAAAATAACTCCAGGCAGAGGCAGCCTGTCTCTTCTCCCTCCCACATCAGTCTCTGAATTCTATCCTTCTCATTACCCCTCTCCCAGCATCATCCCTCTTGCCTGCTGCTGCTGCTAAGTCGCTTCAGTCCTGTCCGACTCTGTGTGACCCCATAGACGGCAGCCCACTAGGCTCCTCTGTCCCTGAGATTCTTCAGGCAAGAATACTGGAGTGGGTTGCCATTTCCTTCTCCAATGCATGAAAGTAAAAAGTGAAAGTGAAGTCGCTCAGTCGTGCCTGACTCTTAGCGACCCCATGGTCTGGAGCCTACCAGGCTCCTCCGTCCATGGGATTTTCCAGGCAAGAGTACTGGAGTGGGGTGCCATTGCCTTCTCCGAATTAGAGAAAGGAAATGCCTCAAAACTCAGAGAATAGCACAAGGCCCCTCACTCATAGCAAGTACTTCTCATCTGTCCTCCTTTTTTCAGGTATGACCTAAATCAAATCCCTTACGACTATACAGTGAAAGTGACAAATAGATTCAAGGGATTAGATCCGATAGAGTGCCTGAAGAACTATGGACGGAGGTTCGTGATATCGTACAGGAGGCAGTGATCAAGACCATCCCCAAGAAAAAGATATGCAAAAAGGCAAAATGGTTGTCTAAGGAGGCCTTACAAACAGCCATGAAAAGAAGCAAAAGGAAACGAGAAAAGGAAAGATATACCCATTTGAATGCAGAGTTCCAAAGAATGGCAAGGAGAAATAAGAAAGCCTTCCTCAGTGATCAATGCAAAGAAATAGAGGAAAACAATAGAATGGGAAAGACAACAGATCTCTTCAAGAAAATTAGAGATACCAAGGGAACTTTTCTTGCAAAGATGGCCACAATAAAGGACAGAAATGGTATGGACCTAACAGAAGCAGAAGATATTAAGAAGAGGTGGCAAGAAATCACAGAAGAACTATACAAAAAAGATCTTCATGACCCAGATATAACCACAATGGTGTGATCACTCACCTAGAGCCAGACAACCTGGAATGCAAAGTTAAGCGTGCCTTAAGAAGCATCAGAACGAACAAAGTTAGTGGAGGTGATGGAATTCCAGCTGAGCTATTTCGAATCCTAGAAGATGATGCTGTGAAAGTGCTGCACTCAATATGCCAGCAAATTTGGAAAACTCAGCAGTGGCCACAGGACCAGAAAATGTCAGTTTTCATTCCAATCCCAAAGAAAAGCAATGCCAAAGAATGCTCAAACTACCACACAATTGCACTCATCTCACATGCTAGTAAAGTAATGCTCAAAATTTTGCAAGCCAGGCTTCAACAGTACGTGAACCATGAAATTCCAGATGTTCAAGCTGAATTTAGAAAAGGCGGAGGAACCAGAGATCAAATTGCCAACATCTGTTGGATCATTGAAAAAAGCAAGAGAGTTCCAGAAAAACATCTACTTCTGCTTCATTGACTATGCCAAAACCTTTGACTGTGTGGATCACAACAGACTGTGGAAAATTCTGAAAGAGATGGGAATACCAGACCACCTTACCTACCTCCTGAGAAATCTGTATGTAGGTCAAGAAGCAACAGTTAGAACTGGACATGGAACAACAGACTGGTTCCAAATCGGGAAAGGAGTACGTCAAGGCTGTATATTGTCACTGTGCTTATTTAGCTTCAACGCAGAGTACATCATGAGAAATGCTGGACTGGATTAAACACAAGCTGGAATCAAGACTGCCAGGAGAAATATCAATAACCTCAGATACACAGATGCACCACACTTATGGCAGAAAGTGAAGAAGAACTAAAGAGCCTCTTGATGAAAGTGAAAGAGGAGAGTGAAAAAGTTGGCTTAAAACTCAACATTCAGAAAACTAAGATCATGGCCTCTGGTCTCATCACTCCATGGCAAATAGATGGGGAAACAGTGGAAACAGTGACAGACTTTATTTTTTTGGTCTCCAAAATCACTGCAGATGGTGACTGCAGCCATTAAATTAAAGATGCTTACTCCTTGGAAGAAAAGTTATGACCAACCTAGATAGCATATTCAAAAGCAGAGACATTACTTTGCCAACAAAGGTCCATCTAGTCAAAGCTGTAGTTTTTCCAGTAGTCGTGTGTGGATGTGAGAGTTGCACTATAAAGGAAGCTGAGCACTGAAGAATTGATGCTTTTGAACTGTGGTGTTGGAGAAGACTCTTGAGAGTCCCTTGGACTGCAAGGAGATCCAACCAGTCCATCCTAAAGAAAATCAGTCCTGAATATTCATTGGAAGGACTGATGCTGAGAAAGATTGAAGGCAGGAGGAGAAAGGGACAACAGAGGATGAGATGGTTGGATGGCATCACCAACCCAATGAACGTGAGTTTGAGTAAACTTCATGAGTTGGTGATGGACAGGGAAGCCTGGTGGGCTGCAGTCCATGGGATCGCAGAGTCAGACACGACTGAGCGACTGAACTGAACTGAGCCTTACCGACCTCCAGATTATTCACTCCGATCAGACACTGTCCTGCTTAAAATCTGCCATGGGATTCTCAGTGCCTTTAAAATCTAAACTTCTTAACCTGGCTTACATGGCCCCTCAATATATGGCCCATGTCTATCTCAGCTGTTTCATCTACTGTATTTTCCCAGTGGATTAATTTGGAGAAGCAGATATTGCCCAATTGAAATAACCCCCTAGACTCTCATGTTAGATTTTCTTGCAGTTCCAACAGTCTGTTTGCAACACATCCCTAATGTAACGCCCAGGCCTGGGAATTCACTGTATATTCTCAGTGATGGTGACAATGCTTGTAATAATGACAGTACTGGAAATTGACTATACCTCCATTTAAGTTAAAGAAATCAGGAGTCCGGGTAAAGAGGGAGAGGAAAGTAGGTGGGAGGTGGGTGGGAGTAAAGGAGGGACATCCAGGACATGTTTACGAGGTTGGGCACCTCAACTCAATATCAAAACACCCGCGGTGGAGGAGATAAGTAGTAGAGAGTTCTGGCAAGTGTAAATCCCAAATCAATAGGAGTTTGAGTCTTTGTTCCTGCCTGGAGTTCTATTCTAATAGGCAATTATAATGGAGGAGACAGCAGTGTGGATAAGGTCTATGAGAACGGCGCTTAACCCCTACTCAGGTGTACCTGGATGTAGGCAGAGAGCTAGAGAGAGCAACAGAAGTTTTCAGCAACTTTACTGAAGGATCCTGAAGTTACTTGAAAAATCACACATCAGTATACCAAGCAAGAGGTCACTGCAGCATGGGGCAGTGATGGAAGCCCACAGCCAGTGGCCAAAGTGTGGACCGACTGAGTTTGGGAAGATCAGTAGGACCCCTGCGAGCAGGCATGGGAGCTGGTCAGCAGGGGCTCCTGGCTGGGCTCTCCTGAAGCATCATCAAGAGAGACAGTCCACAAGATACAGGGGCCACAGGCAGCGAGGGGAAGGCTGATGACCAAACACCAAATGGAATGGCCTTCCAGCCGAGCCAGTGATGACCAAATGACACTTTGTTGGCTCAACTGGCCCCATACACTGAGAGCGAGGAAGAAATTGAGGAAAGGGGCAGACCACTCCAGATTGGTGGGTGACAGTTTTAATAAACAAGAAAATTTGCATGCAAGACTTGTCTTGGGTGCCCGCTAGATGAGCTGATCTCTTCACTCACCCACCAGAACCTTAAAAGCTTATACAGAGGCTTTAATTAGGTTCTGTCACTTTTTCAGTTCAGATGGTCTCATCAACACCTATTCTTTTAAGGCTGTGTCTTTGAAAGAGCCTCTAGTGTGGGAACAGTGGGCAGAGCATCATTCCAAGAACAGGGGCAGGGGTGAGGAGCATTAATTGTATTGGTCCAGTTCTCCATACAACTGGTAGTCACATCCTTTCAATGAGTTCCTCCCATACCCTTCCCTCATCTCAGGACTCCATAGAAGCTCCATAGGAACTTTTAATCACCCCCAGGGAAAACAGCAAAAATAAGTCGTGGATTCTAGGGCAAATTACCTGGACTTACTCAAGTCTATCCACTAAGTAGCTATGCCATCTTGCGTGAGTCAGTTGATCATTCTGTGCCTTCATTTCCTCATTGACAAAATGAAAATAATAATGGTGCCTGTCTCAGAGGTTATCCTTAGCACATGAAACAGTGCCTGGCACAAAGTGAGTGCTCCATTTGTTATTAATTACTATTAAGTTTGTTATTCAGTTGCAGTTCCTGGTGTATTTGTGTACAATCAGTATAATATAATCCATGTACTTTACCACTTATCAGCCATGAACACTTTTATAAGGCCTTTAAGTCTTAGTTACTTTATCTGTAAAAGGCAGATAATAACGTGGGGTGCCCAACAGACAATGAAGAGTCAGAGAGGAGTAAAGCCTCCCATGATAAGGATGGCAACCAACACTTCAGTTCAGTTCAGTTCAGTTCAGTCACTCAGTCGTGTCCGACTCTTTGAGACCCCATGAATCGCAGCACGCCAGGCCTCCCTGTCCATCACCAACTCCCGGAGTTCACTCAGACTCACATCCATCGAGTCGGTGATGCCATCCAGCCATCTCATCCTCTGTCGTCCCCTTCTCCTCCTGCCCCCAATCTCTCCCAGCATCAGAGTCTTTTCCAATGAGTCAACTCTTTGCATGAGGTGCCCAAAGTATTGCAGTTTCAGCTTTAGCATCATTCCTTCCAAAGAACACCCAGGGCCGATCTCCTTTAGAATGGACTGGTTGGATCTCCTTGCAGTCCAAGGGACTCTCAAGAGTCTTCTCCAACACCACAGTTCAAAAGCATCAGTTCTTTGGTGCTCAGCTTTCTTCACAGTCCAACTCTCACATCCGTACACGACCACTGGAAAAACCATAGCCTTGACTAGACGGACCTTTGTTGGCAAAGTAATGTCTCTGCTTTTCAATATGCAACACTTACAGGGCACTTAATAAGCGCCAGGCACTGTTCTAAGCATACTACAGGCACTTGATCATTTAATGCTCACACAACCCTATGAGTAGGTACTGTAATTTTCCCCATTTTACACCTGAGAAGAAGGTTCAGAGTGATTAACATGCCCAAAGTGATTCAGCTGGGGAGTGGCAAAGTTGGGACTCTAACCCATGCAGTCATGCTTCTAAACACCTCACTCGGCACCCTCTGTCCCCTGCGTGTGTGCTTAATATCAACACCCATGGATTCTTCTTCTTAAAAGAGATACACTATCCGTTTCCCCCTGTTTGCTAGATAGACAAACATTGATTATACAGAAGAAAAATAAAAGAGAAAGCACCTGTTAATCTAAACTCTGCTGGATTACTCCTGCTGGAAATAGCAAATGCTCAAACCTTGATGTTTAAAAATAGCTGAAACACCCACTATATCTAACATTTACCAAAGCTGTTTATCCCCACAGATCTCCACTCATATGATAAGTAATTCACTCGAGCATGGAAAGAGTCAGAGAATTTTTGACATTTTAGGATCTTCTACTAAATATAATTTTCTTACACAAATTCTCCTGGTTATGGTTATTGTGCTTTTGCTTAAAAAACGAACATCATACTTTAAATCTATATTTAGATGGTAACCAAATGAAACATGACTAAAATATTAAATATTCTGCAAGAAATTATAGGTCAAAAACGTGGTCAATCTGGAGATTTTAGGGTTATGTGTGACCTTGGAATCCCCTCCCAGTCTCTCTTAATTGTGCTGCAGAGTCCACAATTAATACTTTTTTTTTTTTCACAATTGATACTTTTAAGAGAATTGATTTACAGAAATTTTTAAATTTTATGTATTTGTAATTTTCTTCTGGGAACTCTGTTTTTTAAAGTATTCCATGCGTGATGCGGAGATTAACTCAGACTTTCGAATTCTGTACACTTTCAACAAACTATTTTTTTACTCTGGGGGTCCCATTATTTTAGACAGGCGTAGGGATTAGCTGTCAAAAATCACACACTAAGGCATGGGCATTGATATTTTTTAAATCACAAAAAATAATTAGAAATGTCCAGAATTTAAAGTGGAGGAGAAATACTAAGAAAATGACTTGTTTCCAGTTATGTGGTAGCTGCTGCCCTCGTGTGGTGAAAAAGTGTTAGTGCCTTCAAGCTATTTTCACCTCTTGACCGAAATTTCTTCAACATTTTCTAACATTTCTCTGAAATGCTTTCCTTGTTATTTTTATTATGTCATTATTTTCTTCCCTTAGTCATTTTCTCTTTTGTTTATTGAAGGCCTAATAATATTAACGTAAAAAAACCAGTGAATTAAAATTTTCACACAATTCAACAACTAGTTCAGCAATTCTACAAATAAGTAGAAAGTGAAAATAATACAGAGAAATGTAATGACACAGCCCTTAACAGAAAAAAAAGCACAGAATAATTTTTTTCTCTTGACAAATTTGTTTTTCAGTCCTAAAATCTAATCGTAAGGAAGACGTGGCAGGAAATATTTTAGTATTAATCTCATTTAAGTACAAAAGTCAGAAATAAAGGACAGATACATTCTAATGTATGAATCATCTAGCACACAGAAATTTTTCATTGATTATTTGAAATGAAATTATAATTTTCTTTACGAGAAGGATAAATGATAAAATACTTCATGTCTCCCTCCCTGCATATATCTGACTGGTAGGTTAGTTCTTTTTCTAACTTTCTAGAAACATCAGCAACTGATATTTTTAGCACAAGGCACTGCTCTATAAATAATTTTCATCCCTAGTCTACAGCACTTATGTAATCTACATAGTATTGCATATAAAGTGAGTGAACGGTTGTATCTCTGAGATATTTTTTATCAACAATTACTGAGAAACACTTAGGTGTTAAACAAGGTGTCATAGACTTGTGCAAAGGAGCATCCAGTTTCAGCATGGACTCCCACCAGGGTGGGACTCTCGTCACTGAAACACCCTTCCCATGGTTACAGCCCACAGAGAAGCCCCACCAGCAGAGCAGACCCAGGGGGCAGAGGAGAACATAACCACCAACATTCTGCACAAAGCTGCACATCAGGTCACCACCTTAACAGGAAAAACAGACAGATGGCCTTGTCTAGCATTTGAGACGGAGAAGGCGATGGCACCCCACTCCAGTACTCTTGCCTAGAAAATCCCATGGATAGAGGAGCCTGGTGGGCTGCAGTCCATGGAGTCTCGAAGAGTCAGACACGACTGAGCGACTTCACTTTCACTTTTCACTTTCCTGCATTGGAGAAGGAAATGGCAACCCACTCCAGTGTTCTTACCTGGAGAATCCCAGGGACAGGGGAGCCTGGTGGGCTGCCGTCTATGGGGTCGCACAGAGTCAGACACGACTGAAGTGACTTAGCAGCAGCAGCAGCAGCATTTGAGAGGCAAATGTAGCCTTCCACTAGAATTCATGATAAAGATTTGTCTCTTCGGGTTTACTTTGAGCTGCTTATAAGCAAATCCTGTGACTTGGAATAAAGGTCCTAAAGTGAGAATTGTGTATCACAGACCAAACGCTGTGGAGGAAGAGGTGAACAGGTCGGACCCAGGAGGCAATCTCCAGGTCCTGGGAAAAGAGTATATGGAGACTAGAACTATTCCCAAGACATGCTGATTAGGAAGCTTCACTGAGAGAAGAACCAGAGACTGACAATGGAATTCTCTGTGTATGTATAGTTTATACTCTTCTTGTGGATAAATGTGAAACAGGTAACTTGCACTAAGATAACATAGATAGCAGAATACGTGAGCCGTAATAGAGACCACATGCAGAACTGTGAATGAAATGATGAATGCTTTCCACCTAGCAAGAATATGACTATTGTTAAGTGGGACTATGTCTATGACTTAAGAGAGACCTATTAGGTAGAAGTGATGCCCAAATTATCAACCTGCTAGGGTCTTCCTCAAGTGGTTGATGGATGGAAAATTACACACACTGAACAAGTTTAAAGGGACAGAGATAAAAATATAGTAGCTCTCAAAATTATGATTCACGATCCCTGCTCTTTCAATGCACTAATTATAAAGACGTGGAGTGCTGCTGCTGCTAAGTCACTTCAGTCGTGTCCGACTCTGTGTGACCCCATAGACGGCAGCCCACCAGGCTCCCCCGTCCCTGGGATTCTCCAGGCAAGAACACTGGAGTGGGTTGCCCTTTCCTTCTCCAATGCATGAAAGTGAAAAGTGGATTGAGTCTTGTGTAATTCCCATTACTCATCGATATTAAGATTTTTTGTTAGGAATCCTCTTGGACAGTGTTAGAAAGACATCCAAACCAGGTGAGCCTTATCTGTTCCAAGTGAGCAGATAAGGCATCTTCTGGGACTCAAATGTGCCACATATCTCACTGTCTGATTAGTGTTCTCAATGCTGAATCCCTTTTCTTTCCAACAGGCAGGTGAAAAGGTAGTATCATCATTGTCACTGTGACCATTGTTTCACCAACAAGTTTAACTCTTTTTCAATATTGGGGATTTGATGTAAGGGCACATTTGCAACTGGTTCAAGAATCCGCCTGCAACGCAGGAGACAGGTTCAATTCCTGGGTTGGTAAGATCCCCTGGAGAAGGAAGAGACAACCCACTCCAGTATTCTTGCCTGGAGAACCCAGTGGAGCCTGGTGTGCTACAGTCCACAGGGTTCCAAAGAGTTGGACACAACTGAGCGACTGAACAGCAACGACGACGAAACATTTGGGAGTAAGGGTGAAAGGATTCCATAAAATAGCCAGGCTTCAAGATTCAAGGGCATCTAGGATCCCTACCCAGCCACGGCTCATGAACCTTCACCCTCTGGTTCTACAGTCAACATGCCTCTTCCACTCTTTGTTTCTTCTCTATCATTTTTCCTCTCATTACAGAACAGCTGCTGCTCTCTGAGTTTTCCTATTCAAATTTTAGAGGAGAGGAAGTATACATAGTCTAATTAATTGCCAGTATCCGTACTGGGATATCCTTATGCTTGCTCCTTGGAAGAAAAGCTATAACCAACCTAGACAGCATATTAAAAAGCAGAGACATTACTTTGTCAACAAAGGTCCATCTAGTCAAAGCTATGGTTTTCCCAGTAGTCATGTATGGATGTGAGAGTTGGACTATAAAGATAGCTGAGCACCAAAGAATTGATGCTTTTAAACTGTGGGGTTGGAGTGTCCCTTGGACTGCAAGGAGATCCAACCAGTCCATCGTAAAGGAAATCAGTCCTAAATATTCATTGGAAGGACTGATGCTTAAGCTGAAACTCCAATACTTTGGCCACCTGATGTGAAGAGCTGACTCATTTGAAAAGACCCTGATGCTGGGAAAGATCAAAGGCAGGAGGAGAATGGGATGACAGAGGATGAAATGGTTGGATGGCATCACCAACTCGATGGGCATGAGTTTGAGCAAGCTCCAGGAGTTGGTGATGGACAGGGAAGCCTGGCATGCTGCAGTCCATGGGGTCGCAAAGGGTTGGACATGACCTAGCAACTGAACTGAACTGATCCTTACTGGGAAAACTTTAATGCCAAATCACTTTATAGGTTGGCAGCCAGTCTGCACCTTAGAGATGCCTTTAAATGATCCCACGCCTTTGTTTAAGGAAGAAACTGGGACTGACTGCTTATCTCGGCAGAGGGGCTGCAAGCAGAGGACTTCCTGAGTGTTACAGGCATGCTGATTGATAACGTCTAGAATGCCATGTCAAGGATTTGGTTTTCTTACCCTGTAGTGGCAACCTTAGATTTTATTCATGAGTGGGTTTTATCTATGACAGGTGCAGAGCCATATATAACATGTAGCATGGCTACTTCATTATTAAAAATATTTTGTGATTATATTCTTAATAAATAAAAGTAAACTCTGGTCATGTTTTAACATATCTCTCTTCAGCCATCACCGTTTCATGATCTATTTAATCATAAGAAATCCTTGCAGTGTTCCACATAACTATTGTTTTGTGGAAGGTCTTTCAGAAAGGTGGAGATTTGTTTGAATCCAGTTAATTTCCTTCATTAGACAGCTGGACAGCTAATGATATGGACATATGGACTTAAAACTGAAAGGTGCAGATGGAAAAGCAGATGTAGCTGTCTCCCATAGAGGCTGAGTAAGCACAAGGGGCGCCATGAATGTTCTTGCCAGAGAACCTGTAATAACAAAGCATGAGCTCCCTGAAACCATGCTGGACTTTAGACTCCAAATGGAAACTAATCATTAGAGTCATTTACAACAAGCCACATCAAAAGCTGTATGATACTCAATAAGTGAATGTAATTGAAAATGCTACTGTAAATAAATATATAAGAAGATGACAGAGTGGGAGGTGGGAGGGAGGTTCGAGGGGGAGGGGACATTAGTATACCTATGGCTGATTCGTGTTGATATACGGTAGAAACACAATATTATAAAGCAGTTATCCTCTAGTTGAAAATAAATTCAAAGAAATAAAATTTTTAAAAAGATGATGTAATATACACAGAACGGTAGTCTGTTGGTGTAAAGACTGCTCAGACTGTTGAGTTTATTTTTCTAGTTGCATGAATATCCACGTCTGTCTAATCCATAATGGTTGTTTAGTGTGTTAACTGCTCAGTCATGTCTGACTCTTTGCGACCCCACAGACTATAGCCTGCCAGGTTGTCTGTCCATGGGATTTCCCAGGCAAGAATACTGGTGTGGGTTGCCATTCCCTTCTCCAGGGTATCTTCCTGACCCAGAAATTGAACCCAGGTCTCCCGCATTGCAGGCAGGTTATAATCTGAGCCACTGGATATCCATGTCTATCTAACCCATAATGGTTGTCTAAGCAACTAATAAATATACCTCAGTTCAGTGCAGTTCAGTCGTGTCCGACTCTTTGTGACCCCATGAATCCCAGCATGCCAGGCCTCCCTGTCCATCACCAACTCCCGGAGTTCACTCAAACTCATATCCATCGAGTCAGTGATGCCATCCAGCCATCTCATCCTCTGTCATCCCCTTCTCCTCCTGCCCCCAATCTCTCCCAGCATCAGAGTCTTTTCCAATGAGTCAACTCTTCGCATGAGGTGGCCAAAGTACTGGAGTTTCAGCTTTAGCATCATTCCTTCCAAAGAACACCCAGGACTGATCTCCTTTAGAATGGACTGGTTGGATCTCCTTGCAGTCCAAGGGACTCTCAAGAGTCTTCTCCAACACCACAGTTCAAAAGCATCAATTCTTCGGGGCTCAGCTTTCTTCACAGTTCAACTCTCACATCCATACATGACTACTGGAAAAACCATAGCCTTGACTAGACGGACTTTTGTTGGCAAGGTAATGTCCCTGCTTTTCAATATGCTATCTAGGTTGGTCATAACTTTCCTTCCAAGGAGTAAGTGGTTTTTAATTTCGTGGCTGCAGTCACCATCTGCAGTGATTTTGGAGCCCCCAAAAATAAAGTCTGCCACTGTTTCCACTGTTTCCCCATCTATTTCGCATGAAGTGATGGGACCAGATGCCATGATCTTAGTTTTCTGAATGTTGAAATATACCTAGTGAAGAACATTTCATAACATGCCTTCGCTTGCACAGTCCTAAAAAATGGGAGGCATCTTCCCTAAAATAAATAAAGCTATTCCAAAGTCTATTACTCAGAATCTTATTTTCTCAACACCTTTATCCAAATATAGAAGCTGATTCCAGGTATTACCAAAACCCAAGATTCAATGAACACATTCTCTTCAGGTACATGATACTGTACTCCCATTAATATTTCAGTAACTTAATAACCTTTGTAATAGAAATACTTACTTGCTGAAAAGGGATATTTGATAAATCAGTTGGCTTAATGTTCTCATTAAAAATAGAATTTTAGAATGATACATTTCAAGAGATCAGACAGGATGGAATAACCTGGGCTCAGCAGAGGAGGACTGTGTCTGACTCTGTACTCCCCACTTACCTTGTTAGTACTTAGTCAATGTCTGCATTTTATCATCACCAGGTGATTCCTATGCCTGGTCAAGCTTGAGAAGCACTGTGCTATGATTCTCTCATCTCCATTGAGTTTTTCTTCCCAGATGTTTTCAAACACACAAATAACTTGACCTGTCAACATCTCACAAGGATTTTATGAAGATTAATTTTCTGCAGATTAAGTTGTTTTTAAATTGCCTTCATGACAGGAACTATCAGCCCTAAACCAGTAAATCTAGTGAAATGTGATCCTCACTCATTAGAGGTTCTTCAATCACAACGCTTATCACTTCAAATGATGTCTTTACTGTAACTCCTAAGTAATCTACACATTTGTTATCCTTAGAAAAATGTCTAACCCTTCCAGAAATTGTTGATTTTATGGATTTCCCTGTTTTGCTAAAACAAACAGTGCAGTCCTCAGACAAGTTTAAATGTACACATAGCATCCTTCTGTGGCTGCTTCACCCTGTTAAGGCAGCTGAGCAAGATCCTGACACAGATCAGAAAACAATTCTTCCCAGCAGCAGCTCAGGCCACATTTTCCCTAGGAAACAGATTCGCACCCCCTGGCTTTTCATGCCCTTCTCTCTACCTAGAAGTGTACTCTGATTACAGGGCTCTGCTGGGAAGTTAGGTACATGATGTCCTGCTTGGAAAGTGTATTTCTGAAGTAGCACAGACTTCCTGCATTACGGGCTGCCCCACTCTCATTTAATGACAATATCAGAGGGCCAGATGGCTTTGTAGGTCAATGGTTATAGTCCTCAGAATGTGTTGTGTAAAACAGATTTAAATGTTCGCCATCAAATTCTGGTCAAGGCTTCTTTTTGGTATGTCACATATTAATCCTTCCCAGTTCACTATCTTTTCTTTAAAGGTGTAAGTCACTTGTAGGGTTCAGCAATCTACGCTCTCCTGTCTTAACTGACACTGCAAGTGATCTACAGAGGGCAATCAACCATCAGGGATATTGTGAGGGAATTCTTGAACTGGGTAAGGAAATAGGATTTAATGATCGCAACGGACTCCTTTAACTATAATTTCTCAACTTTGTAAGTACTTCTATGTTCATAAGGAGTAAGTATATGATTTTAACATCAACTTTTCCCTGAAATTCATTAGAGAATAAATTTTAGATGCCTTGGTAATTATACAACTAAACAATTATGCTTAATTGGCCTGGACCAAAAAATTTGAATAATTGTTCATTTAAGATCTCCATTAAAAAACTATTCAGAAGATGAGCTGATAGTCAATTTCCTTCTTTGCTTTCGAAATGCATTTAAGACTTTCAACGCTTATTATCTTTTTGGTTTTGGTTTTATGAAGCATCGCCTCCATTTATTTTCTATCTCATTAAAATTCTTATTTTACCTTTATTTCCTTTCTCCTTCTTTCCTTAGATATATTTGTTGTTCATTTTCATTGAGTTGAATACAAAGTTCATTTATTTTCAATCTTTTTTCTCCAGTTGCCTTTAAAACAATATATCCCTCTAATAATCTTTTTTTCCATACCACAAGTTTTGAAAGAGTACTTTTATTTTTCAATTCTAAATATTTTATAATTTTCATTGAAATTTCTTATATAACTCATGAGAAAATAATCTTGTTTCCAAGGACAGCAGTGTAACAAAGTCAGAGCACTTGGTTTGAGTTTTATTGCCATATGCCAGCAATTCCAAATAATATCAGTGATAAAATACTCCAGCTTGAAACAATTTTTATTGGTCTACAGTCTATACAATTGCTATGGCTACCTCTGAGTCATAATATGTGTGTAATTTTCTGATTATTACATTGAGACAGTGAAGAGGAACTAAAAAGCCTCTTGATGAAAGTGAAAGAGTGAAAAAGTTGGCTTAAAGCTCAACATTCAGAAAACTAAGACCATGGCATCTGGTCTCATCACTTTATGGCAAATACATGGGGAAACAGTGGCTGACTTTATTTTGGGGGGGCTCCAAAATCCCTGCAGATGGTGACTGCAGCCATGAAATTAAAAGACTCCTTGGAAGGAAAGTTATGACCAACCTAGATAGCATATTAAAAAAGCAGAGACATTACTTTGCCAATAAAGGTCCATCTAGTCAAGGCTATGGTTTTTCCAGTGGTCATATATGGATGTGAGAGTTGGACTGTGAAGAAAGCTGAGCCCCGAAGAATTGATGCTTTTGAACTGTGGTGTTGGAGAAGACTCTTGAGAGTCCCTTGGACTGCAAGGAGATCCAACCAGTCCATTCTAAAGGAGATCAGTCCTGGGTGTTCATTGGAAGGACTGATGCTAAAGCTGAAACTCCAATACTTTGGCCATCTCAAGCGAAGAGTTGACTCATTGGAAAAGACTCTGATGCTGGGAGGGATTTGGGGCAGGAGGAGAAGGGGACGACAGAGGATGAGATGGCTGGATGGCATCACCGACTCGATGGATGTGAGTCTGAGTAAATTCTGGGAGTTGGTGATGGACAGGGAGGCCTGGCGTGCTGTGATTCATGGGACTGCAAAGAGTCAGACACGACAGAGCAACTGAACTGAACTGAACTACCTATCCTTTCATAAACACTGTATTTGTCCCATACTCAGAACTTAATTCAGAGAAGCCCCATACAATCCAGTCCCAACATCCACACACCCTTGCCTTTGGAAGGTTAAATTAGTAACAGTTTTTGAATCAGTTCGTCTCCCTTGAAGAGATTTTTTTTTTTTTGGTCTTCAATATCCATTGGTCAAAGTATCCTAGTGTTTAAACAGTAGGTTCAATAAACAGTGGTAATTACAAAGATGAAGAAACAATTCACTCAGTCTTTATATGGCCACCCAGAGTTTTTGTTTGGGGTTAAATTTTAAAACAGTGAAACAGTGTGAACTTTGAGGTGTAATCTTTTTTGTAAGTGCAAATTTTAGTGTACACATGGAAACCTTTAATGAGTTTTAGTATCTTTACAATTAAAACTTTCTTTTTGAACTGTTTTAAAACTAAAGGACTGACCAAGAAAATAAAACATGACATTAATAGCACAATTTAGAAATTTTTCTTGGTGCAAAGTTTTAGATGAGGTTGATCAGAAATTAAAATAGTTGCAGTCTAAACAGAACTAAACAGTGTACAGTAAAACATTTTTTAAATTGCTCCTCCATTTTTAAATTGTGAAGAGCAGCACACAGCAGTTGTAGAGAAGACTATCAGCTATGCAGTGACAAAAATATAAGATATGCATTTACATTGAATAATCAAATTTGAAGAATGCCAGGAAAGCAACAAAAAGATGTTGGTCTTAAATGATCAAAGAAATTAAAAGAGCAATGTTCAAATGCCTTGATCATCTTCACCATAAAAGGACCTTTGTTCTAAATCAATGGATCAAATAATGTCAATGTTCACCAGCATTGAGGTATCTGTTCTCATTTTTGCAAAAGAAAAATTTTGGAGGATTTTTATCAGATTTAAAAGGAATTTATCTTGAATTAAAACTCAATAAAGCTGTTTTTTCTTTAAATAAGTGGCTTTTTAATCCATCAATAGCAGGTTTTATAAATGCTCTACTTTTACACTAGGCTTTTCAGGCTTACTAGATTTCAAAATAAGCGGGAAAACAGAGCAAATGTATATTTTATTGGTATTCAGACCTATCATAGTTCAAATAAAATGGAATAGAGCAATTTATTTACTCTAATCAAATAAAACATACAAACAATTCATTTAAAGTATCTGTTTTCCCATCAAATGATTGTGTTCATGCAAATACAATCATTGCAGTCCTTCTAAGCCCATATAGTAGCACCACCTTTTATTGCAGTACTTGATGTAAATTTCATTGTCAAACATATCTGGCTTTAGCAATGTAAACATCTGCTACAAGTAAACTTTAAAAGGTAAAAGTGAATGATACTAATGAATAAATCAAAAGAGAACTGAGCATCATCACATGATAAAATTCAACAAAATATTAGATAATACTGTTTCAATAAGAACTACAACTGTTCACGAAATGGAAGCAAAAACAGAAAGTAGTGTGTAAACTCCCAAGAGTTTAAAATACTGAAGGATATAATATAAAACTTACCTCAGAAAAACAAAAGGAAATAACAAAAGCATGCAGTGAATATTAAATTTGGTTTAGAAGTTACAATAGTCTTTTTACTGCAAAGCCTTTCTAAAATGTACTGTGACGAAACTATTTCTTTTCTATTTCCCTTTATTAAAAAAAATATGTTTAATCACATAGTTGGGTCCTTTGTGGGAATTTCACATGTTATCAATTATGGAACTGTCATCCAAAAAAACTTTCATCTCTAAACTATTTTTTTCAAATGACGAAAAACATTAAATTATCTTCATGAAAATTACCATATATAAAGTCAAATAATTCCTAAACAAGTCATCATAAAAATAAATCTGCCTTAACAGAGTAAGTACAGAAGAAGTGTATACATAAGTGCTGAATATCATGGAAAAATATTCAATGAATAGGCAAAAATGTTCACATTTATCATTACTGTTGATGATTTTGTTTACTTTCTGGTTAAAATTAAGAAACAAGTTTTCACAAAGTCAGGAACATTCAGTGCCACTTGGAATTTGTCTGCAACATACAAATGAGTTATATCCCTGCAATGCAAGGCAGACGCTATTTTTACTTTTTAACATAATTAAGTTATAAAGCATCACCAACTAGATAGGACATGAGTTTGAGTGAACTCTGGGAGTTGGTGATGGACAGGGAGGCCTGGCGTGCTGCGATTCATGGGGTCGCAAAGAGTCGGACACGACTGAGCGACTGAACTGAACTGAAGTTATAAAGACCTCAAATTTCTAAAACCAGTTATAATACTGTGGCAAGGAAAACAAATTTGTTCGTATTGCTCTTATACTCTAGCTTAATCTACAAACATGAACATTTTTCCAAATGCTGTCTCAAACCATACTAATACAAAAAGAGTCTACAGAGATCTCTGTTGATTTCCACAGATTAACTGAAAAGAAGAGAAAAAAGAAACAAATACTATTTCATCTTCTCAATCTTATTAAGTTCAGCACATCAAGCAGCACTTGACACAGCAAGTTTTTTCAAGTGATCCATAAACACTTGCAAACTAACATCATCTGTGAGAATCGGCGCTCCAGACTCCTAGAAGAAAACAAAGATATTCGCTATAATCAAAAACAAAGGATAAAATGTATAAGCAAATGTGTAAAAAAAAATAGACAAGGAAATCATTTTAAGCAGAATAATGTCTATGTTCTTGTATAATAAAGAATCTGACTGGTCTTTGTCCCAGATTCCTGAGGGGGGAGACTACATCCTTGGAATTACCCGACAGCAGCATCTGTTATTCATGAGCCCTTCAGATCACACTCGAGTTTATGCTGTGAGATGAGATGACTCAGGATAGGGACCAGTCACCAAAAAGATCAACCATGTAATTAGATGGCTGGGCTTTAAGAGAGCCTGACCTCCAGGGAGGAAGGGATGGTGTGGGGGCAGTGGGGGGCTAGATTTTCAATCAATCATACAAAACAAAGGCAAAGGCAAAAAAAAAAAAAACCCACTGGATACCAGAGCCAAGTGGAGATTCCTATTTGAGGAATAAATACATCAATACATCAGCTGGGAGGGTGACAAACCCCGATTCCATGGGAAGAGGAATTATCACAGTTTTATAATAAAACTGTAATCATAAATATAGTGCTTTCCTGAGTTCTGTGAGTTGTTCTAGGGAATTTCCAAATCTGATGGGGGGTTGTGGGAACCCATCCTCTTATCTACCCCACCCACCCATCTCCCATCCGACCACTCTCCCTTTCTCACCACCCCCAAACATGAATTTGTAGCCAGCTGGTCGGAAACGTGGGTAACCTGGGATTCGACTTTCGGCTGGCATCTGAATAGGGTAGGTCTTGTTTGTGGACCATGTCCTTTGACTTTTGGGGTCTGCACTAACCCCAAGTGGTCAGAGTCAGATTTGTACTGCAATTCATCAATTGGCATTAAAATAGCTCCATATCCAATTTAGTCTTTCAAGTAGTAAAGTGTTCATTTGTCTTGAATGTATTGGTGCTTTTATCTCTACTAAGAAGTAAGCCTCCTTCATTGCTGCCTGTTTACTAAAATAAAATTTCAATTACATATATTTTGGCAGAACTGCCAGCTGGAAGGAAGAGAATTTATATCATGTTTTAAATAAAACACACATATATTTTCATTCAAGTCATTTTCTTTCTTTCTTTTTTTTTTTTCATTCAAGTCATTTTCATTGATTCTTGTGGGTTCTAAAGTTAGGGAAAATTCCTGACTTCTATTTTAATAAAAACTGTGTTGATGAAATGATCTTAATAATCCAATCCACTAATAATGAAATTTTATTGTAGCAAGAAAGTTTCCTGGAGTATTTTATATCTGGATTTTTAAATTCTTCACCTGATATCCACTTTCTTACTTAGAGGTATATATAAAAGCCTAAAATAAGGAAATTCAGTAATTTTCAGAAGATATCAGCAAATTAGTGGCAAACATGAGATAAGAATTCACAGCTCTTGTGGTTCTTCTCTGGCATAGCCACAGACATGCCATAACCTCTCCTGAAAAGGACAATCAATTTTATTATATGTTTTCACAGGTGAATTCATAAGAACTTGAAAAACTACATAATGAAGGGAGACAACAGCACTGGAATTAAGAGCTTAGAGACTGGAGCCAGGCAGACTGAGCTCAAATCCTGACTCTGCCGCTTACTGCCTATGTGACTTTGAAGAAGTGACTTTAGCTCTTTGAGTCTTAGTTTCCTCATTTGTAAAATACAGATAAGAACAGAACCTATTGCACATGGCTGTCATACTGATTAAATGAGTTAAATTGTGTAAAGCAAATAGAACAATACCTGACACACGCAGGTGGCCTATAACATTAGTATCTATTTTAGAAAATCTATTCTTTTATAGGCTACATATATAGTTTTATTATATTTTATTCTATATTTTATTCTACATTCACAGTTAACATAGGAAGTAAGGTATCAAAAATGTGACTTAAACTAGTAATAAGCCAATAGCTCCTATTTTTCTTCCTATAATTATACCTGATTTTTTTTCCACTTTACACATTCTCCACCTCAATTCACCCAATCCCAGATCTATTTCTCCTAGTAAAGACAAAATATATATGGGTTTTCTAATTTATATACTGCGACCTTATTTGAAATGATAAATACTAAATGCTCAACTCAATCTTATCAAAAATTTCCAGTTGACTGATCTCAATTTTTCAACTGTACCCTTTTTCTCTTTAACATACACCCAGGATTGGGCAGAAAGGGCCACGTTTTATATCATTTAGCATATGAAGAACTACAGCATCAGAGGCCTCCAGCACCATCACAGAAGCAGTGCTGCAGCGGCGCCCCCTTCAGGTCATCCATGGATAATACTTATACTGGACTCTCGATTTCTGACAAAAAGAAAACTAAGGTATTAGATTTCATAATTTTTAGCAAAATGCTTGGGTATCATGTTAACTCCCTAAATTTCAATCATCAATTTAGCTTAATGGTTAAAAGTTCAGATTCTGGAGTTAGAATGACCTAGG
The DNA here is from genome assembly GCF_003369695.1 of Bos indicus x Bos taurus. NCBI lineage: Eukaryota > Metazoa > Chordata > Mammalia > Artiodactyla > Bovidae > Bos > Bos indicus x Bos taurus. The sequence goes on from NC_040096.1 coordinate 48,981,419, forward strand.
ATCAAATCCAAACCCTTGTCACAGTTTATGTGACTTGGGGAAAGTTAATCTACGTAAGCATCAATTTCCTCTTCTGAAAAATAAGATTAACAGTACTCACCTCACAAGTGTTTTAATAAATAAGAGTTTATGAAAATCTTAGTATAATGACTAAAACAGTGCAGATTCAGCTTATTATTATCTATAAAAATATTAACATAATTTCTCTTATAAAAGTCATATGTCAAGAAAAACCTTAGGCTCTTGGTTTCTTTCTTACTCCTAATTATCACATTTATTTAATTTTGACATTTCAAACACCATTACAAAAAAGGGATGCTTTCAAATTTAACAAAATATAAAGACTGAGAAACACTGATTTAAATACATCAGACCAAAATTTCATTGTTTTTAGACACATGAACTAATTCAACACAGACTGAAAGATCTTTGAAATAGTTTTAAACCAATCTAAAAGGAGTTGTTTGTTTTGTTTTCATAAGATTCTATTCATAAAAGATAGGATCAAATGCCAGCTTGCCCCAAAGGTATAACTGTGACTAATTCTTCAATTTTCCTAAACCAGATGGCATTTCTGGAAAAGATTATTATATTTTCTAAAATGTAATAATGAGAAGAAATCCAAACTGCTTTTAACTGCCTCTTTGAGGAAAAAACTTTATAAAATAACCTAAGGAGAGACAGACCTGATAATGTAATTAAAACCACCATATGTAAGGATATAATTTAACCGAATGATTGAAAATATTTAAACAAGGTTTTATCAAATGAATAAAAAGAACTCCTTTAATAACAACAAAGCATATTTAAGTTTCTCCAAAGACGATGCTTTCAAAGTTGAATACATGGATGGGTGGATGGATAAATGAATGAGTGAATAAGATAAACAATACTGCATGTTTGTTCCTTGGCCTGGGATTTCCTTCTCCATCATATTCACCCAATGAAATGATCTCCCTCCTTCAGGGTCTGGCTTAAAAAATGTTAGGGCTCTTATTTATGCCTCTAATGTTCCTATTTCCAGGCAGTAATAATTAAGTTTCAGTTTAATTATTATAGGTTATATTATTATTGGTTTTCTTCCCTATCTTAAATATCTCTAGAGAGAGACTGTTTTCTCCAGTGATAACAAGGAAAACTAATAACTAATATTTACTGAGTATTACTGGGTATATCAAGTACGTGTCATTACACTCTATAACAGATAAGGAAAAGAAGGCATTGGAAAGTTTAGTAACTTGCAGAATTTTCAACTATCAGCCCAGAACGACACATGGATTGATGCCTTTCTACCTCAATTCACCAATCTCAGATCTAGTGCTCCTAGACCAGACAAAATATATATGGGTCTTCTAATTTATATACTGTGATCTTATTTGAAATGATAAATACTAATGCTCAACTCAATCTTATCAAAAATTTCCAGGTGATTGATCTCGATTCTTCAACTGTACCCTTTTTCTCTTTAAAAATACATCCATGATGGTTTTCCACCTCCATCTGCCCATAGCTTAAAATAATATGACCTATGTGATGGATTCATTTTGATATTTGGCAAAACTAATACAATTATGTAAAGTTTAAAAATAAAATAAAATTTAAAAAAATAATATGACCTATAATAATTAAACCGGAACTTAATTATTACTGCCTGGAAATAGGAACATCTGTGGACCCTCCCCATAAGCCCTAGTCGGCCACAGCCCCCGCCCTCAGGCGTTGGTTTCTGACACTGAGACTGAAACGGTCCCTTATATGCAGCCAGTTTCACTCATTTGTTCACCTAGTCCTTACGGGCAATTGATAAACGACCCCTGATGAATACTGTTTTAAAGTATCCTTTAACTTCCCCCTCATATTGATTATTTACTATTTTCATTAACTCTATTTATTGGTGCTATATTTTCTATATTCTTGTGGTTTTCTTTTCTTAAATAAGTTCCTTTTACCTTGTGGGATCCAGAACCAAAACCAATACTCAACCAACTAAAGTATAAAAGAAAGGCTAACTCATGGACATCCTGTAGCCCAAAGTTCCACATCACAGGATTATACTTGGCTTTTTGTCTCCCCCCCACTCCCTACCAAGTGGAAGACGGTGAGGGATGATACTGAAAATCTATATGTACATGTATTATGTGGAGACAAATTTTTCTCACACATGCTATGTACCCCTTGAACAATTTCCAGGAGTAAGTTCCTTTCCTTGCTATAAAAAAAAAAAAAAAAAAAACCTCCTCACTTTTCAGGACTTTTAGACCATGGACTCAATTTATCTATCTATTTCACAAAAGCTTTGTAACTCCTAAAGCATCTCCACAGATTCCCCTACTCTAATCTCTGTTGTCCTGTCCAGATGTATTATAGTCAATATGTGCTAATGTTTAAGGTACTGTGGAAAGTCAAAAATGAAAGTGACACAGTTATTACCCTCAAGTAATTTATATTCTAACAGGAAAAATAAGTGCCATCAGAAATGGATGGGGAAAGAGAAGTGGAATGAAGGGTCAGGGATATTCCACAATATCCAGTCATACAATCACAGAAAAAGTTTCATGGAGTCAGTAAACTTTTAAAACTGAGCCTTGAGGGATGGCTGCTCTGTAAGTTACATGCTCAGTACACTCAGAGTGCAGTAGGAAGGCCAGTTTGATTAAAAAGACTAAATAGTAGCTAAAAGTGGGCAAAGCTATGTGGAGCACACTACAAAGGACCCTCAATAGCAATACAGAGCTTTTAGTAACTCAATAGGGGGTTATTAAAGATTTCCATGCAGTGCTTTGACTTAGAACTGTTTTAGGGAGACCACTCTGATCAGTGCCAAAATGGGAAGAAACAGCTGAAGCGGTGCCAGCAGGTAATTCCAACAGTCTATGTGAAGACTAACAGGGCCTAATCTTGATTAGCGACAGGGAAAGGAGTGAACGGCCAGGGAAAATAAGTCAATGATTAGGGGCAGAAGAGAGAAAATGTACATGACTAAAGTTCCAAGCCCTGGCAACTGAGAGAATGGTGGGCTCCTCTGTAAAAAACCTGCAAGTCAGTAAGTACAAGATGGTATGAGAGAGCTCAAGTTGGGGCATGCTGCTTATGAAATGTCTACAGGAAACTCAAGTGCTCTGCACCTGGTGGTTATAAACTCCAGTCTGCAGGTCACTGTGAAGCCAAAGCAAAGATGGAGACTTACAAGTTAGACTCAAATGAAAGCTGAAGCCACAAGAATGGATACAATCACCCAGAAAAAATTCTCTAAAATGTAGAGAATTCAAGGCAAATTTTGAGGCACCTCTATATTCAAAGGGCTTCCCCCATAGCTCAGTTGGTAAAGAATCTGCCTGCAATGCAGGAGACCCTGGTTTGATTCCTGGGTTGGGAAGTTCCCCTGGAGAAGGGATAGGCTACCCACTCCAGTATTCTTGGGCTTCCCTGGTGGCTCAGCTGGTAAAAGAATCTGCCTGCAATGGGGGAGACCTGAGTTCAATCCCTGGGTTGGGAAGATCCCCTGCAAAAGGGAAAAGCTACCCACTTCAGTATTCTGACCTGGAGAATTCCATGGACTGTAAAGTCCATGGGGTCACAAAGAGTCGGACACGACTGAGTAACTTTCACTCACTTACTCACTATATTCAAAGAAAAAGGCCTGAATTCCAATTATTGCTTTATTTCTCTTCTAACTAGCCTGGGCCCCATAGTCAATTGTTTAACAATGTTCTCAAATATTCTACTCTCTTTGCTGTGTCCATCTTTCTTACCTCTAGTTCTAAATTAGCCCCAGTTCTTTCATCTTTGATGCAATGCCTAACTACACAGCATGGCTAAAGAACATTACGGAACCATGCTCAAGAAACTGTTGGTAAATAAAATGGACCCTCAACACTGCTGTAAGTCTTTTACTCACCCTCTATTGCTTTCTTATATTCTTTATAGCTGTTTTTAACCTGTTCTGTTGGAGAAGGCAATGGCACCCCACTCCAGTACCCTTGCCTGGAAAATCCCATGGATGGAGGAGGCTGGTGGGCTGCAGTCCATGGGGTCGCTAAGAGTCGGACACAACTGAGTGACTTCAATTTCACTTTTCACTTTCCTGCATTGGAGAAGGAAATGGCAACCCACTCCAGTGTTCTTGCCTGGAGAATCCCAGGGATGGGGGAGCCTGGTGGGCTGCTGTCTATGGGGTCACACAGAGTGGGACATGACTGAAGTGACTTAGCAGCAGCAGCAGCAACCTGTTCTGTTATCTAGTCCTTAACCCCAGCATTTCTCACTCTAGCAATAATCTATTACTGAAAAGAAACAGGCTTCTCCAATGAGAGTTTTTCTCTCCACCTCAAAATCTTTCTGTCTTCACCCTTCTTCTCACTCTTTGCTTTTGCAGAAAGAAATGTCCTGCCTCCCTACCAGTGCTTAAACTCCACATAATGTGATCACACTGTCTCTTTCTGAGGATCTTAAACATCTATACAGTGTCCTTCTGGGTCTCCCCAACGTTAGCTCCTTACACTTAGCCTACAAGTAAGTTTTGTGCCCTTACTCTAATAACAATCATCCTTCTATTATTCATTCAGGCTAAATTTGCAAAAGAAGCATTTATACTTAATGACCTCCACTTCTTCACCACTCATTAATTCTTTAATAATCTATCCTCTACACAATGACTATATTAAAACTGCTTAGCAAGGGCACAAATAACCGCCTAGTCCTCAAACCAAGTATCTGCAGCATCTCAGTATTTGTTACTCCCTTCTTCTTCCTTCTATAAAGTTCTCCCTCGCCACTTAGGACACGGTGTTCCTCTCTTTTTCCTTCCACTTCTCTGATTATGTATAAAATACTCCTAGCACTTGTACTTCCTCAAGGTTCTGTCTCATCCTTCTTTGCCTCTGTAGCCTCTCCTTGGACAACCATCCACTGTGATGGCTTTCAGTATCACTTGTCTAATCCTTGCCCTGACCACCAAACCCAAGTTTTCAACAGCCTGCTCATTTGGGCATCTAGATGGTATCTCAAACTCAAGGTCTAAAACGTTGTCTTTTCACTCTCATTCCTACCGGCACACGTTCTCCTCAGTTACCCAGGCTCAGAGCACCTTACTCCCTTGTTCCCCCCCCTCAACTATTTTTCAAAAATTCAAACCTTAGGAAAAAAGTACAATGAATACCAACATAGCACTGAACTTAAAATCAATGATGAACATTTTGCCACATTTTATGTTTGTATCTATTTTTTCTTTTCTTTTTCTTCTTGTTGAATCATTTTTTCAAGCTGAAGACATCACATTTTATCCCCGAACACTTTAGGATATATCTCCCAAGATCAAGGACAATCGCCTACATAACCACAACACCATTATTACTCTTAAGAAATTTATTACTATACTAGTATCTGATATACAGTCTATATATTTCACAAATCATCCCAATTATGTTCTTTATAAGCTGTTTGCTCTAATCCAGAATCCAATCAGAATTCAGATTTTGTATACAGCTGTCTGGCCCCAGAGTAAGTTTTACTTTCCTGCAACTGCTAATCAAATCTCACTGAGTCTCCTCTCGAAATATAACTCAAATCTATTCCTTTTCACCATCTCATCTTCTTTCTCTCTCACTTGGATTACTTCAGCAGAAACAGTTCCAACTTACAGACTGCTTCCAATTAATCTTAAGATTCAACTGTATTATCCAAGAATCAGAATTGGCTCTCTGGCCAAAAACCTTCAATGACATTCCATAACTTAGCAAATAAAAACTCAGCTCCTCAGTCCTCAGCCTGGTACTCAAGAGCCTCCATAACTAACTGTACAATTACATTTCCAGTTTATTGTTCTACTATTCATCCTGACATATACTCTTTATCCTAGTCCATACTGTCATCTACCTAGAATTCCATTCCTCACATAATTTCTACTTATTGGAGTCATAAGCACTCTAAAGGAAATATCTCTTCTTCTGCCATCATGCGACCCTTTTCCCTCCTTCTCCTCTATCCCCCCGTAACACTTTAAATTTTCCTAAAAGCATACAACCCAATCTGCCTTGTATTTTTAATTACTTAGGTATGTGCTTTATTTCTAATACTAGACTACAAGCTCTTCAAAGGCAGGGATGATAGCTGGGATCCTGAAGTACCAATATAGAGTCCTGCAGATTGGACACTTGATAAGTGGTGATATAGTGCAGCAGCAGCAGCAGTGTATCAAGAGAGAGAATTTCTACCAAATTAAAATACATTAATAATGATGTCCAGGCCTCCAGCCTCTCTTGTTCAACCACAATCCCTGACCACTCCCTGCGTACTGTGGCCTTTTGTGGTTCTCAGCCTAGCATTAAGTCTGAATCATCACCTTCTAGTTCATTTACTATACACTTTATTGCTTTTTGTCTCAAGGGAAACATGATAAGCTTGAAATATGAAAGGGTTCTACATATTTGATATAATCACTTTTGTATTTTCTGTGGTGCCACCAAATGTTAATTCTATTTTCACCTCTTTTTTTTATTACTTTTCCAGCAGAAACCATTACCAAAAACAAAGGCAAAAAACGTAGCTTTCACTAAAATAACGAACTATAAAAAACACAAAGAAATAATTTCCACGGTCTGCTATTTACACTTACCTGTCCCCAGGCATACATATTATTATGAGTCTGTGAGGGGTTAACTTTTGAAAGCAGGAAACGAGCCTTAAAAGCAAAGAAGAAATAATATTATCCATCAAATATAAGATTTGGTCAATATAGGCTAAACAAATACATTATGCCATATAAAATCAATTCTATTTAATATATTTTCATAAAATTAATTTTATTAAAATGAAACTTTAAAAAAATGAGATAAATCTTGAAATACATAGACCACTATATGTTACAAATAAGTGTAACCTCTCCAAATCATACATACATAATAACATTTACAGTAACAAATACAAATTGTAGAATTCAAAACTCGGCATATAAAGAGTATGTGTGCAACAATTATGACAAAGTTAGTGTGACATTTACCAAACATCTGGTCTGAAACATCAACAAAGGTTCAAAGTCTCCAAAGGTTCAAAGTCTCTACATGTTCTTTCACTTTAAACAATGACTCTCAAACTTTTTCAAACTATAGGCTATTCCATGACAGCACTTGCCCAACATTTTGCCCATCTATCCACTATGCCTTATCATCATGAAATAATAACCAGAATTGAAAAGGAATACAGCACTACATGTGGTGAGACATCAATGAGAGAACAATTCATAAATTATTATTTCACATTAAAAGAACAAGACAGTCCTATCATTTGAAATTTAGTACCATACAAAATCTTTTCTACTTCTAAAGAATATCTTGGAGAAGGCAATGGCACCCCACTCCAGTACTCTTGCCTGGAAAATCCCACTCCAGTACTCTTGCCTGGAAAATCCCATGGATGGAGGAGCCTGGTAGGCTGCAGTCCATGGGGTCATTGAGCGACCTCTGAGCGACCTCACTTTCACTTTTCACTTTCATGCATTGGAGAAGGAAATGGCAACCCACTCCAGTGTTCATGCCTGGAGAATCCCAGGGACGGGGGAGCCTGGTGGGCTGCTGTCTATGGGGTCACACAGAGTTGGACACAACAGAAGCGACTTAGCAGCAGCTGCAGCAGCATAGAACATGTGGATTCAAATCCCAATTCCTCCATTTACAGTTTTCCTTGGCCACAAGTAACCTAAGTCTCAGTTTTATTATCCGTAAAATGGAAACAATAATAGGACTGCTAGAGAATCAAATGAGAGAAGTTATGTAAAGTGTTAACAGCTTTGCAAATTCTCAATAGGGTATAGTAGCTCCTATTATAAATATAGTAAAACCCTAATAATAATTGCTATCATTTCTGAGTAATAGTTACTGATATCTACTACCTACTTTGTAATACTGTGCTAGGCACTAGGGATACATCAATAAACAAAGCAAGGTCTGTACTTTCTAGGAACAAGTGAAAAAATAACCTATAATTAATTTATATACCTCTAATAAGAATTTAAAAGCAGCAGTAAAAGTTATTCAAGAGTTGAGCTTTCCACAGATGGCTAACAAACACATGAAAAGATGCTCAACATCACTCATTATCAGAGAAATGCAAATCAAAACCACTATGAGGTATTCACGCCAGTCAGAATGGCTTCGATCCAAAAGTCTACAAGCAATAAATGCTGGAGAGGATGTGGAGAAAAAGGAACCCTCTTACACTGTTGGTGGGAATGCAAACTAGTACAGCCACTATGGAGAACAGTGTGGAGATTCCTTAAAAAACTGGAAATAGAACTGCCACACGACCCAGCAATCCCACTGCTGGGCATACACACGGAGGAAACCAGAACTGAAAGAGACATGTACCCCAATGTTCATTGCAGCACTGTTTATAATAGCCAGGACATGGAAGCAACCTAGATGTCCATCAGCAGACGAATGGATAAGAAAGCTGTGGTACATATACACAATAGAGTATTACTCAGCCATTAAAAAGAATACATTTGAATCAGTTCTAATGAGGTGGATCCAACTGGAGCCTATTATACAGAGTGAAGTAAGCCAGAAAGAAAAACACCAATACAGTATACCAACGCATATATATGGAATTTAGAAAGATGGTAATGACAACCCTATATGCGAGACAGCAAAAGAGGCACAGATGTATAGAACAGTCTTTTGGACTCTGTGGGAGAGGGAGGGGGGATGATTTGGGAGAATGGCATTAAAACATGTATAATATCTTATAAGAAACGAATCGCCAGTCCAGGTTCAATGCAGGATACAGGAAGCTTGGAGCTGGTGCACTGGGATGACCCAGAGGGATGGTATGGGGAGGGAGGTGGGAGGGGGGTTCAGGATGGGGAACACGTGTACACCCGTGGTGGATGCATGTTGATGTATGGCAAAACCAATACAATATTGTAAAGTAAAAAATAATAATAATAAAAAATAAAAAAGAAAAAGGAAATGAATTTTTAAAAATAAATAAATAAAATAAAATACTAAAAAAAAAAGAGTTGGGCTTTCCTAGTGGCTCAGTGGTAAAGAATCTACCTGCCAGTGCAGGAGACGGGTTCAATCCCCAGTTTGGGAAGATCTCACATGCCACGGAGCAACTAAGCCCGCGTGCTACAACTGTTAAGCCTGTGCTCTAAAAGCTGGGAGCCACAACTAAACCCATGTGCCACAACTACTACAGCCTGCACACTCTAGAGCCCGTGCTCCACAGCAAGAGAAGCCCCCTCAGTGAGAAGCCTGCGCGCCAAACCACAGAGTAGTACCCGCTCACTACAACTAGGAAAAAGCCTGTGTAGCAACAAAGACCCAGTGTGGCCAAAAATAATAAACAAAAAAATTTTTTTTAAAAACAGAAAAAAAAAAAGTGTATGTTATGGGGTCCTAATTGAGTCTTCTGTAAGGCCAAAAAAGGCTATATGTACGTTATTTAACCCTAATAACTCTAAAAATTACACACCTTTTTATAATGCCATAATGCTTTCCTATTACATGACATTTTCTAGAAAAGTGAAATGATAGAACAAGGAAAACAAAAATTATGTTACCATAAACTTCATATTCATAGACTTTGTCAGTAAACAAAGAGATCTGAGAAAAGTACACTAAATTATTTCCTAAGTTGTTCATATCTACTTGCTCAACTAAAGCTGGCATATCACCAAAACACCACCCTGGCTCTTGACTAGAGCTGAGCTGGAAGAAGAAGATGGGAGAAACCACCACCTGTAGTCAGCTAGTCAATGATCTTACTGCTCTGCTCTCAAAACTAAGGCAAGAAGGAAGCATACCTTCCTCTGGAAACCATCTGCCCATCTCCTTCCTTTTCATTTGCCTGGTGAAGCAGTCTATTCAAACTAATGTCAGAAGGCAAACAGGAACAACTCATTGTAAAATCATCAACACACACGCAAACAAATGAAGAGCATTACCTGACTGCCCCCGTGTTCCGTGTCAATGTACCTCGGCATTGGAAACCTGGAGTGAAGGATTTCCTGGGCGTCATCCACTGGGGCTTGCAGAAGGTGGCGGAAATTTTCATATTCTGGCATGTCCTGGTATCCTGACTTGCGCCACTGAGCTATGGTCTAATTTTAAAACAATTAAAGGAATTATTACTTTTTTTCTTGCCTAACCAAATATTTGTTTTTCAAATGAAACAATCATCAGAAAATAAGAAAATCATAGACTATTATCCCATTTATTTTTAAGTTACTAATTTTTTAAAGTTAAAATACTAATTTCAGTATTCTTGCATAAACAGATGCAAAATTAGGATATTTCTTCTTTAAAAGTAAAAAGCAATAATAATGAAAAAATTTAAAACACTACACTTATCATATTAAAGTTAGATAAAAGGTATCCCTGGGCTTCCCAGGTGGCTCAGTGGTAAAGAATCCACAAATCAATGTAGGAGACAAAGGTTCAGTCCGTGGGTCGGGAAGATCCCATGGAGAAGGAAACAGCAACTCACTCTAGAATTGTTGCCTGGAGAATTCCAAGGACAGAGGAGCCTGGTGGGCTATATAGGCCATGGGGTCGTCAAGAGTCGGACATGACTTAGCGACTGAACAACAACAACAAAAAGGTATCTACCTAAGCTTATGATAAATAAAGGCGATTTTTGGTACAGAAGATTTCCTGGAGACTTCAAAATTAATTACCTCTTATATTATGAATCTTTACCAATGGAGTTACATTCTCACAAGATACATAAAGGTAAAAACTTTAATAATAATAGCAATAATATTATAAAGATAATACACCTATAAAAGAGCATCTGAATCAATATTCTTAAGGTAAAAATATTGATTTTATTAATCAACTTTTATTAAGGTAAATGACTCCAAAACACCATTTAATTAAATCATCCAAAGATTTAACCTGGCTTGATTTCTAAGTTAACTGAATCAATCAATGTATATCTTTATATCTCTATATTTAACAGAGGAACAGTCATCTGAATTTCTGATTTCTCATTTATGCATGTTAACAAGCTATTTGAAGAAATAAAACTATTGAAAGACAAAAGAAATAATCAAAAACCTAGCTCTGTCACAGAGCTAGTATCACAGGCATTATTCTTAAAAGTTTATAATAGCCAGGACATGGAAGCAACCTAGATGTCCATCAGCAGATTAATGGATAAGAAAGCTATGGTACATATGCACAATGGAGTATTACTCAGCCATTAAAAAGAATACAGTTGAATCAGTTCTAATGAGGTGGATGAAACTGGAGCCTATTATACAGAGTGAAGTAAGCCAGAAAGAAAAACACCAATACAGTATACTAACGCATATATATGGAATTTAGAAAGATGTTAACAATAACCGTGTATACGAGACAGCAAAAGAGACACTGATGTATAGAACAGTCTTTTGGACTCTGTGGGAGAGGGAGAGGGTGGGATGATTTGGGAGAATGGCACTGAAATACGTATAATGTCATATATGGAACGAGTCGCCAGTCCAGGTTCGATGCACGATATTGGATGCTTGGGGCTGGTGCACTGGAATGACCCAGAGGGATGGTATGGGGAGGGAGGAGGGAGGAGGGTTCAGGATGGGGAACACAGGTATACCTGTGGCAGATTCATTTTGATATTTGGCAAAACTAATACAATATTGTAAAGTTTAAAAATAAAATAAAATAAAAATTAAAAAAATTTAACCCCCCCCCAAAAAAGTTAAATAGCTCTAGTAACTGGTAACAGTTAAAAATAATAATCAATAGGTCTTTAAAAGTCCCATATATTTAAAGTGATATTTCGAATAAGATCTTCCCTGAGTGCATGCGCGCCAAGTTGCTTCAGTGGCATCTGACTCTTAGCAACCTTGTGGACTGCAGACCACCAGGCTCCTCTGTCCATGGGATTCTCCAGGCAAGACTACTGGAGTGGATTGCTTTGCCTTCCTCCAGGGCATCTTCCTAACCCAGGGATCGAACCCTGGGTTATGTCTCCTATGTCTCCTGCACTGGCAGGTGGCTTCTTTACCACTAGCACCACCTGGAAAGCCCCTTCCCTATTACAGTGCAAATCTAAAATCATTTACAGTTATAACACTGGAAAAATATATCTGCACAAGTTACCTGAACACTAGACTATAAGCTTGAGTATAAGTTTATGAAAAAGATCTGTATTTCTCAAAGCATCTAGATTTCACTGCTTTCCACACAGAGGAAGCACTTAAATACTGCCTGAATGAATAAATATAGGAATGAACAGAGTTATGCTAAATAACCTAGATTAACTCAATTGCTACTCAAATAGTCTGCTCTTTTCATTTACCTATCAAATTAAGTCATAAATTTTAATTAGCTTGTGCTTTAAATGAATCTTTAAGATCAACTGAAATATTTTTTTTTACTTTAAATACTTCGTGTGGAATATTTGGGGGGTGGGGATGGGGTCTGTGTCGGGTTTTAGTTGCACTATGCAGGCTCTAGCTCCCTGACCAGGGATAAAACCTAGCCCCCTGCATTGGGAGTATGGAATCTTAACCACTGGACCACCAGGGAAGTCCCAGAATACTTTTTAAATGGATACATGAAATAACAAAAAGGAAAGCCCGCCTACTGACTTTTCCCTTCTTAGTGTCTTCAGGTAAAACCCAAAGGTATGATATGCTCACTCTTTCACAGCTATGCTTTGTATAAAATTCACTTCTCCGATTATGTGCAGACAAACAGACAGAACAACCACAGACAGGTCAACTGAAAATTAAGTCTAAAAATTCACAAAAGGAAGAATCACATTTTACACATAACTTAATAAAAGCAGAAATAAAGTTTATCATAGAGGAGACACTACTCATACAGTAAAGGGAGGAAAACTTCTAGCAATATGAATTAAAAGACTTTACTGAAACTACGTGCATAGCTTTAAACACAAGGGAATCTTACCTCACCATGATAAATCAAAATCTGGAAAAATGTGTCCATGAGGAGAATACGATCTGCAAGAATGCTGCTGCTATCAAGAAGAACCGGCTGATGTGAAGATAATAATGAAAGAGGAAGAAGGAAAAATTAATTACTTAAAAATACAAAATTGATCTTTTTAGGATCTTTTAAATCTTTTAAATGTATTATCTTACTATTTAAAACCTCTTGCTATTATGAATTCTTAAAGGATGTTTCAATTTAATTTTCTGAGGAATCGCTAAACTGAAATAACAATTGAAAATAGAGTAGTCAAGAGGAAATCAGAGAATAGATTCCTAAGTCTGATGGTGTGTGGCACCACTGAGAGAGGAAAGGCTTGGGACAGAGAAAATTTGGAGATGGAAACATAGTTCTGAATATGAAATAGAAGGAAGTGGCCTGAACTGACATAAATTTGGGTATCACATGCATGAAGATGGCAATTAGAGCTATGTGATTAGACTGCACCGTTTCAAGGGAATCCAGAGAAGCCAGAGACTGAGCCTAGACCACACCAACATTTAGAGTTCAGAAAGGGAGAAGCCAGCAGAGGGAGTCTGAGAAGGAACAGGCAGTGAAGAAGAGGAAAACCAGTAGGTGCTGTAGGCATTGGAGAAGCCTAGACCAAAAGTTTTTCAAGGAGAGTCCTCACTGGGTAAATGCTGTTGTGAGTTCCAGCAAGATGAGGGCTTGGTAGCCTTTATAAGAGTTGTTTCAGAATAATCTCAGGGCCAAGAGTCTGACTAATATAGGTGGAGAAGAGAATGTAACGTGGGAACATATGGACAACAAGCAACTCTCTGCGTTTAGCTGTGACTGGGACCAGAGCAATGAGGCGGCAACTAGAGACAATGTGAAGTCCAGGGGCTTTTGTTTAACAAGAGTGACACTAAGGTTTCTATGTTAATAGAATGATGGTGATGAGAGAAGTGACAATGCAGAAGAGAAAGAGGATAACTTTAAATGCAAAGCCTTAAGAAATGAATGGGATTCATGGATTAAACGGAGAGTTTGAAATCTGACAAGAGCAGGCAGTGGGATTCTATTTTTCTTCCAAACACTTTTTGACATTTTCCAGATGTTTACAACTTACATATATTACTATGAAATTAAAAAAAAAAAAAGGTATTTCTAAAACTTACTTTCCTCATTCAAATAACTATGAGACCAAATGAATAGCTAGACCAATTAAAAATGCATTTTCTAGAAAAGTAAAAACTATGACAAATTACTATAAAAAATGGCAACAAAATATAACTTTTTACCCACTATTTTTTTACAAAAGTGAATAAAGGCAGCATTAGAGATCATTAACAAATAGATATCATATTCTCTTTATACTGACCCTTCCTAAAGTTATTATTTTCAAATATAGTCATTACATACTTTTAAGTAAACAAATTGTTTTAATCATGAAACAGAAAAACTATCTATTTGAAAATAGGTAAAAATAATTGGGACAGTTTGCTAAGAAGGCAAAATGGATAGCTTTATCATCTTTCTAAGTATATATCTTTATAATCAACTGTATCTTATGTTCCAAAAGACTATAGGAGAATGGGACTGTATTAAAACAAAGTTTTTGTTTAGACAGAATGCCCTAATTGTCAGACACTAAACTCTGGAATACAGTTTCTAGAATCGTCATCACCTGCAGACATTGGTAAGGACATAAGTCATGAGACCGATAGGATTTTTATCAACCAAATGACTAGACAAAATAATCTTTAAAAAGTCTGTTAAAAAAATTTTTAATAAATACAAAGTCTCATAGCTGTTTATCTTTTTAATAATTTCCTAATATAGCCTAGCATTTTATCTAGCATATAGTAAGCACTCATAAACATTAAGAGTACATATGAATAACAAGATATTCATGCTTGAATTAAATTCTTACATTTAATAACTATATTTCAAGAAAAACCTAGTTGTTTTACTCTAATAGCAGACAGCACAGTAACAAAACCAATTTCTTTTTCTACCCCTCTCACCTCTGGTGGTCCACTAAAAGAATAAGCGTACAGAATAGGCTGAATCATGATGAGAGACTGGGTCAAGTCTTGACGCATAAAGTGGTGACGGTAATAGGAACTCTCATCAGGACTATTGTTAAAAACTTGCAAGAAAGGAGATCTTCTTAAATGAAACATAAACTACAAGATAAAACATGTGAGATAGCTTTAACTGATTTTAATATGGCAACAGAAGTTTACTACTATGAACACATTTGATTACAGCCATTAATACAAAAAAACAACTTACAATAACAACATTCTAAATTGTATTTCTCAGAATCTTACCCATGATATCTATCAGTTACTTAAAAATGCAACTCAACAACAACTAAAAAGAAAGAGATGACTCAAAAGAAAACCAAGACTAGGGACAAAAACCCTTTGTTTGGATCTAAGTCAAATATTTAGACTGAGGGCTTCCCTGGTGCTTCAGTGGTAAAGAATCCGCCTGCCAAAGCAGGAGACAGTTTCAATCCCTGGGATGGAAGATCCCCAGAGAAGGAAACGGCAACCCACTCCAGTATTCTTGCCTGGAGAATTCCAAGGACAGAGGAGTCTGGCGAGCTACAATCCATAGGGTCACAAAAGAGCTGGACACGACTTAGTGACTAAACAACAATAACTTAAACTAATGCCCTCAATTCCCTTACAATTTTCTGATATGAAGTGAGATCCGAGAATTCTCAAAACACAAAGGGTTGCCTCCCTTAAGACAAGTGAGTGACAGTCACTTAGTTGTGCCTGACTCTTTTCGACCCCAGGGACTATATATAGCCTGCCAGGCTCCTCTGTCCACGGAATTCTCCAGGCAAGAATACTGGAGTGGGTAGCCACTCCCTTCTCCATTAAGACAAGTAGACACTGCCTTATTCTAATCCTCCAAAATCTCAACAAGAGACTTGGGGAAGTCTCCCCCATAAACATGGAGTTTCTAGGTTACAGATCAATGAACTATTTTCAAAAAATAAGAGTATCTCTGAAAAGAAGGTCGAAGCTTTAAACAAAGTTTCTGTGAGGAGCAAAAATTTGAATTTCCATATCTCAATATTAATCATCCTTCCAGGTTAAGGTAATATAAAATACCACTTCTTCCATAAAGATATACCAAATAATCCATTTGGAAGGATTCTTTAAAGTTTCCTTTAAATATTGTGTCTCTGTTGTAGTGTTGAATCTCACTTTCTTTTCTGCATTGTTTACATATATTTCAGATCTCACCCTTCAAAATGAACGCTCCTTGAAAACAGAATCCACATCAACCATCTTTATTCTCCTAAATTACTTGCACTTCGTATATACTCAGTTGAATAAATATTATCTCTATTACTCATCATATAAACCTATACTTTTGGGAATATCTACCAAAACAACAGACAGATAGACTCCACTATCCAAGTAGAAAGGTTCTGTAAGATAAAGGTTCTTTTCTATTTATCTGGGATATCTCCATAAAGTTGTCCTCAGGCAACGATACCATAAGACTAGCAGATTGTTAAAATTACTTCCTTTCGGCAGTACTACTATTAGTTAGATCCCTTTTATCAGATGGAAAGCTAATCTGCGTCATACCAAACTGTGCTCCCTGATAAGGTTCTGGTGTAAATTTCTACTCACCACAAATATATACTATATGCAAGGTTATCATAAAAATACTACTTACTTTCACTAACTATTCAACCATAATACTGTTTTCTTAGCTATCTCAAAACTTAAAACCTAACCAAAAGAATAATCCTATAAGATGAGTAATAAAAGACAACAGGAAAAGTGAGACCCGACGCTACTGTCAACACTAAGAACACAGATCTTCTGTCTACTCACCTGTGGATAAAGGGAGAAAGTTTCTGAAAATCTGAAGGAACTTGGATCATCTTTGTGATACTCGCCAAACTTCTGACACTAAATAAAATAAAACTTGTTAGTAATACATACTCTGGCACAGAGCTAAAACTTCTGC